>NC_030681.2:102174953-103497453 GCF_000004195.4 Xenopus tropicalis
GGGATCTTGAGTTCAGTTCTCACCAGATCAAGTGTAATTTATGAAGACCATGGACAAAAGTGCAAGAGCAGTAAGGGGTGTGCTCATGCAGAGCAACATTTCTGTCCAAGGTCTGTCTCTACACCTCTCACCAAATAAAAAAATCAAGAGTGCGGCTAAGAGCTCAGCAAGTGCAGACCAGCCATGTCATTACTGCCTATTGTAAGGTTGGTAGTAAGTACAGGGCCCTGTTGCAACCCTGTCCGCATTGCTCTCTAAAAGTGGGGAAAGGTAGGGGTGGATAGGGCATGCCTACATCCCTCCCATCCCTCATGAATACTGCACTGCTGAACGCAGGCAGAACTGTATTCATGGGGGTGACTGCAAGTATTTGCACTATGCAGGGTGTAAAATGCAAAACACAAACATGGTGGATTGTGCCCATTGTTTTGCCTTCTGCATTGTAAATAAACCCTTGTATATTTTCCTTGTGTTTGTGTGGGTTTTCTCTTGGTACTTTTATGTCAATAAAGAATAATCTTTGTAAACACTGTAAAGCTATACAATTAAAACATAATACTTTTTCTCTGGACTTAAACCTGTTTCTACCCCCAGAACCAGCCAATATCAACATCCTGAATATAAACAGAATAAGTAACAGCTCATTATATGTGAGTTGGCATCTAACTGAAGGCAGCACAACATCATATCTTGTAGAAGTAACAGGGGATTTACCTCAACAATTCAATGTGGAGTCTGAATCCATTAATATTTCTAACTTAACCACTGGTAATCAGTATACGGTGGCAATTTCTGCAGTCGCAGGGTCCCAACAAGGTGGCAAGTCTGAGTTTTCAGTTTTGTGTAAGTATTCCCATATAGTTACTTTCTATTGTATTGTTCAGACATTGTAGTTTAGCTGCATACAGTATAATTTTGTCAAAGCTGGACAAAGCTGGATCACTATGGAACAAGAGGTTCCTAATTCTGCCTTGAAACTTTTTCAGCTGAGCAGTTCTACTGCCTGTATTATAAAGATGAACTGTATCAAATGGAAATGGAAATGCCTTTTATGATTTAGTAAGGGTCTGTAATCAGTGTCGGACTGGGACCCTGGGGGCCCACCAGAAAACCTTAGACCCTAGGCTCACTTTCCAAACTATTTTTCCTCCTTTTCTCACCCAACCTCTTTAGTCTCTTTTATTTACATACTAGCATCTATTCTTTCATTTATTTCTCCTCTTTGTTCCCTGGTGGTTTGCTTAGATTTTACCACTTTCACTAATTAAAGGCAAACCAAATTAAAAAGGTAGAGATTACTTCAAGCTCTCTGAAACCATTTTTAATAGCACTAGCTTTAAAATCCTACTTTAAGGGGCAGATTCATCAAAGTTCAAGTTTGAATCCCGAAAGGGATAAAATTCGGATTAGATACGATAATTTCTGATGATCGGAAATGTTACAAAAATGCTTACGAAAAAATCGTAATAGTCACGATAATATCGTATTGGTGATCCGAAAGTCACAAAATGTTCATATATGAATGATCGTAAACAGCAGGAAAACCTTTCTGACATTGATCCTTCTGTGCATGTTTTTGGAAGCCTCCCATAGGACTCAATGGCACTCTGTAGCTCCAACCTGGCCAACGGAAAGTCACGATAACGAAGTTTTAATGAATCCGAAACTTTCGTACTCGTTTGACAAATACAGTTTTGTCGCTAAAAAATTGTCGCAAAGTATGAAAAAGTCGCGCAAATTAACGAAAAAATGCAGAAAATACACACAGTTCTATAGATTAGAAAAAATATGATTTTTTTGTATTCAGAATCAATCGTACTTTGATAAATGTGCCCCTCAATGGGTGTAATTTACAAGCATATACTATATGCCTTGTACTACAATACTTCACTCAGCATTCCAAATTAAAATGTTGTTGTTTCACTTCAAAACTGGTCACACATAAAGTTACTGTATCTTTTGACAAAATGGTATAAGAATTGTTCTTTGTTAATAGCTTCAATACTACCGCTTCAAAAGAGCAGAACATCCAAAACAGTCTGGGTTGGTTGATGACCATGTGTATGGTGGCATCAGCTAACACATAACAAAATAGTTCCATACATCTCTAGTATTATAAATGCCAGCCTCAAGATCAGTCCTGGTGTGGTAATTATACACTGCACCAGAGTGAAATTAGTTCTTCGGTTATTTGTGAGAAACTGTCTTTATTTTTTCTTCCACAGTGTCAGATACTCTCAGCTGTACAAATATATCAACAAACTCCATGACACTGCTTTGGGATACTGTATCAGAGCCCAACATATCCTACACAATAAATGTAACTGGTTCACCTCCTTGGAATTGGTCAAATTCTACCAGTGAATTTATGCTTCAAAATTTGATACCAGGCAATCTATATATAATTCAATTATCTGCTTACCAAGAGAATAACTTGTTATATGGTTATGGAGGTCAGATTTCAGTGTACACAAGTAAGTATTCTAAGTCTTACCTTGAAGCTGACAATCTGCATTTGTGAAAATTTCTGAATGATTTATTATCACACCTGTAGTTTCAAGTTATATTTGTGTAACCTTTTCCACAATAATGCCAATGTAAGGTTATGTGACCTAGAATACATGCACATCAACACAGAAGAGCACAATGCATCTAGCTAGTGTCACAGTCATCATATGGGCAATTATTGCACATTTACACATCTAATCACACTAATCTACTTGTGTTTCTTTAAGGATACACAGTTAAGTTGCGTTGCAAAGTGACTGTATGGCAATTTTTGCATGTACTTAGAAATACAGAGCACCTAAAAGCGTGTAACTTTACAAAAAGCTAGTTACAAAAGCCCATTCAGGAAAGATTATAGAAACTGACAAGCTTTTTCCACCGAAACCCAGCATGAACGTAAATGAATAATACAGAAACCCTATTTAAATGCAGTGTTTACATTTATAATTTAGTTATCATACATTTATAATTTAGTTATTTAGCTGGCAGATTCATGTAGAAGTCATTGGGAGATGTACTAGCAAATTTCAAGCAATTTTTTTTAATTTGAGATTTATTTTTTTTTAATTGTGAGTAGAATGTGAGTGTGCTGTGTTTGTACTTTTTTTTTAATGTTTTTAAGTGATCAAGTTTTTGAGATTTAAGTTTTTTATAAATAAGCACATATTTGAGGTCAGTGCAGCGCCCATAGTGTAACTCAATTTATTTCTAAAAAACTTAAATCTTAAAAACTTGAAAACTTAAAATCACTTTTTGTTCAGCACATATAACAAAGTTTAAATGCCACCAGATTCCCTTAGTGAACTGAGTCCCTCAGTGTTTTGGCAGTTTCACTGTGACCTGCTTCCTCAGAGGCATCCTTCATATCCCTGCTTCTTATCCTTAGAAATCTGCAACTTGAGCAGATTTATGATTGCTGAGTTGTGAATTAAAAGCCCCTAAAAGCTACCAAACTTTTTCTTATTTAAGAAAGCCTATTCAGGGAATAATACATTAACCAATGAGTCCCTTAACTCTTGTGGGAGTTACACTTCCAGCCAAGAAAATGCCCTTTTCAGAAAAAGTACAGAACCTTTTATTTTAGGATACCATTTTGGGTAGACTCTAAAATGTCCATCACTTAAATAAACATTTCTGCAGAGTCAATCTTCATATGTTCATTAATCTCTAGTAAAATGTTTACACCTTTGCTTTTACATTGCTTATACATATAAAAAAAAAAACAAAAAAACGTAATTTTTTGTTTTTTTAAATACAGGACCAGAGGAAGTCAAGAATGTGACATTTGGGAATGAGACAATTAGTTCTATAGATGTGGCTTGGCTTCCTCCAATTGGTAACTACAGCTTCTACAAAGTGGTGATCAATGAAGTTCAAAACATGACCAATTCAACAACATGGACTTTCCAAGAACTTACTGCTGGCACCCAATACAGAATTCAGATATCTGCAGTGGCAGGAGAAGATGTAACAGGATCTGCTGTACTAAATTGGCAATATACCAGTATGATGTGTATTCTGATTCAAATAAATATGTTCACAACGTCAAAATCATATATTGCAAAACTGTTGACATTTTTGTGTTTCCTTTATAGGGCCTGATGTTATCCAGAATCTTAGTATCAGCTCGTTAAACACCACAAGTGTTTCTCTCTCTTGGCTCAAACCACAAGGTGGTAAAAACTTCTACTATATAAAAATTTTTGGCACCGACATGATCATCACAAGTGCTACGGAATCATGCACTATCCCTGGACTCACTCCTGGATCCCAGTATACGTTACTTGTCTATGCTGTAGCTGGAGATATTACAGGCAATCCAGTCAATGTTACAGTTACAACTAGTAAGTTGTATTTTATGAATTTTTCTGTAACTATGGGACAGATCTATCAATATGCGAGACTGCATTTTCCCATGATTTAAAAAAGAAAAAAAACTGTGAATATACTTAAGTATATTTAAAAATAATAATAATTTTTTTCTTAAATACATTTGCAATTTATTAAAGAAAAGCATTCACAAGTAAAAGTAAAATACGAGTTTTTAAAGAAGTCAGATGGAATATGCTAGTGCTCCAGAATTTAACAAAAGGTTGATTCAGTTTTCTTGTATTTTCCTCCACAACTGTGCTTTTTTTCTTAAAAACTGATATATTAATAATAAACATATATTAACTATGTACAAAGGAACATTTTATTTGCACCATTCACAGGGCCATATGGAGGAACAATGCTGAACACTATAACCACTCATATTTATTACATCACTTCCCATAGGAAAACAAAAATCTCCCAGTTCTGCTGCAGTTAATAAGAAGAAATCCAATGTTTAAAACTCCTAACCTTAACCAAAAACTAAAAGCAAAAGGTTGCTTACTTGAAACCAACATGGTATTCCTTAATTCTAGCTATATGTATTTGCTATGCAAAAGTACAGTGTACAACTGATGAATCATAAAAACAATATTCATATAATGCCTAAAGTGGGCAAAAGTCCTGTGAAAGAGAACTGCTGCTCTGTTAGATTATGTAACGAATATTTTAAAATCATTGAGTAAATGATGCTTTCTGAAGAAGTCGGGTTAGTAAATGAACAGGAAAATATGTGAATTACATGACAAAAAACATCTTAAGGATCTAAAACCTAACCAAACTGTCCATTTCTGTGAAATACTGGATAGAGATGAGCAAATCTGTCCTGTTTCGGCAAAAAACTTGCGAAACAACCTAAAATTAGTGATGAGCGAATCTGTTCCGTTTCGCTTCGCCGAAAAATTCACGAATCTTTCAAAAGATCCGCAAAAAATTGTCGCCCGTGGCTATTATTTTGTCGCGTGGCTATTGTTTCGTTGCCCGCGGCTATTATTTTGTCGCACGGCTATTATTTCGTCGCCTGCGGCTATTATTTCATCGCACGGCTATTCTTTTGTCCCCTGCGGCTATTATTTAGTCGCGCAGATATAATTTTGACGCCCGCGACTATTCTTTTTTGACGCCGGCGACAATTTTTGGACATGCGGGCGAATTTTTTCATCCGTTTCGCGAAAAAATCCGCGGCCGTGGCGAACCTGCGGAATTTTGCCCGCGAATCCATGCCTGGTGAAATATTTCGCCCATCGCTACATAAAATCCGACTAACCCATGACTTCTTTAATGTGTGCAACTTCATTTTTGTGAGGTTGACTCTTTTGACCTGACCGCTACTTATTTGCCATGGTTGCAAAATTTGTGGAATTGCTAAAAAATGTGCAAAACAACTAAAAATTAGCAAAATGTGGCTACTGTTTGACTTTTTTTGACTCATGCAACTTTTTTTATGCTACCACAACTTTTTTGACGCAACTGCAACTTTTTACTCAATTTTACTTAATTTTAGTTGAGGTTTTAATTGAGGCAAATTTTAGTTGTGGCAAAATTTCATAGTGAATCCATGCCTGGCAAAAAAGATTTGCTCATCACTAATACTGGATTAGTCTTAATGGCAATGTCTGCTTACTTCTTTGATTGACATTGGCAGCTATTCGTATCATAAATACTAGCCTTTATTTATATAAAATGTACATATTTTCCAGTGATTTTCAGAGTTCACCATGTGTATAAGTCTCGGCCCTAGTGATTAAATTCATCAGAACAGTGGCTGCCACCAAATGTATAGAACATGCATTGTGGAGTTGTAACCATTATTAAAATTTCATTCACAACAGCTAACTTTGTCATGTCAAAGCATATGCTCAGTCTGTGCTAAAATACATGACTCTTTTATCTTTCAGATCCTTCAGCAATTGAAAGCTTGATCATAGACAATGTTACCACCACTTCGGTGTCTCTAAGTTGGCCTATTCCATTAGGAAATATCAGTTCCTATATCATCCAAGTCGTAGGGACTCCATCAAAGGAACTAATAGTGAATACAAATTCTGCAGTTGTGGATCAGCTGATACCTGGAAATTATTATACATTTATGGTCTTTGCCACAGCCGGGAATATGAATGGCACAAAAATACTAAATTCTACATTTACAGGTGAGTTAATTGTTAAATGAGTTTTAATGCCTACACCGAAAAATGTCCTTATCTTATGAACAGTTTTTCTAATTCTCGGTTAATGTTAAACTATATACTGTATATATATATTCTAATTTCTGCCTAACAATATTTTAATCTGATTAAAGGGTTAAGCATATTATTTGTGTCTTTGCACCACTGAGTTTAGGAGAACAGATGCGGGCGACAAAAAAATAGCCGCAGATGACAAAAAAGACACGGGCGACAAAAACTTGCACGACAAATGCGTTTTGAGAATTTTCTTGCCATTTCGCGAATTTTAGGGTGAACCCAAACGGGACAGATTCACTCATCACTTTATATATATTCTAATTTCTGCCTAACAATATTTTAATCTGGTTAAGTGGTTAAGCATATTATTTGCATCTTTGCACCACTGAGTTTAGCAGAACAACTAAAAATTAGCAAAATGTGGCTACTGTGTGACTTTTTTTGACTCATGCAACTTTTTTTTTACGCTACCACAACTTTTTTGATGCAACTGAAACTTTTTACTCACTCAATGAATTTTAGTTGAGGCAAATTTTAGTCGTCGCAAAATTTCACTGTGAATCCATGCCTGGCAAAAAAGATTTGCTCATCACTAATACTGGATTAGTCTTAATGGCAATGTCTGCTTACTTCTTTGATTGGCATTGGCAGCTATTCGTATCATAAATATTAGCCTTTATTTATATAAAATGTACATATTTTCCAGTGATTTTCAGAGTTTACCATGTGTATAAGCAGTGGCGTAGCATGGGCTTTCGTCGCCTGGGGCCGACCGGAAATTTGCCGCCCCTCTATTTAGTTATTCTTAAAAAAAATAGACAAAATAAAAAAAGCAGCATTAAATTTTTTTTTTTTTTTGATCGAATTTGAAATGCGGTGCGCATGTCATAATTGTCAAAAGTGGATTCAGCTGTACGTCCGTGGCTGCCCATGGTGGCAGGGCCGCCATCAGAAATCACGGGGCCCCTCCCATCAGTACAGGACACACAGACATAAAAAGTATTAGGGTCACCCTACCACAGTGCCCCCTAACACTATGCTGGCCAGGCCCCCCTAACGCTATTCTGGCCACGGTCCCCCCATACAACTGCCCCATAGACAGTACCCCCATACACAGTGCCCCCAATTGCCCCATACACAGTGCCCCCACACACATTGCCTCCAATTGCCCATAGAAAGTGCCCCAATTTCCCCATAGACAGTGCCTCCAATTACCCCATACACAGTGTCCCCATAGACAGCCCCCTCCACACAGTGCCCCCAATTGCCCTTAGACAGTGCCCCCAATAGGAAGTGCCCCCATACACAGTGCCCCAATTTCCCCATACACAGTTCCCCCATAGACAGTACCCCCCAAAGACCTTGCCCCCCCCCCCACAGAAAGTGCCCCCATACACAGTGCCCCAATTGCCCCATACACAGTTCCCCCAATAGAAAGTTCCCCCATACACAGTGCCCCCATAAACAGTGCCCCCAATTGCCCCATACAAAGTGCCCCCAATAGGAAGTTCCCCCATACACAGTGCCCCAATTGCCCCATACACAGTGTCCCCATAGACAATACCCCCCAAAGACCTTGCCCTTCAATAGAAAGTGCCCTCATACACAGAGCCCCAATTGCCCCATACACAGTGCCCCCAATAGGAAGTGCCCCCATACACAATACCCCACAAAGACCTGGCCCCCCCATGGAAAGTGCCCCAATTTCCCCATAGACAGTAGCCCCCACACAGTGCCCCCAATTTCCCCCATAGTACATACCCCCAAAGACCATCGGCGGCGGCTCCTTCTCTCTTACAGGCAACAGGCGCTTCTATAAGGTTGCGTCTCGTCGCTGACGTGTGACGTCATACGCACGGGCGCAACCTTATAAAAGCGCCTGTTGCCTGTAAGAGAGAAGGAGCCGCCGCTGCCCCTTCTGATACGCTGCCCGGGGCCATGGCCCCCTCGGCACCCCCCTCGCTAGGCCACTGTGTATAAGTCTCGGCCCTAGTGATTAAATTCATCAGAACAGTGGCTGCCACCAAATGTATAGAACATGCATTGTGGAGTTGTAACCATTATTAAAATTTCATTCACAACAGCTAACTTTGTCATGTCAAAGCATATGCTCAGTCTGTGCTAAAATACATGACTCTTTTATCTTTCAGATCCTTCAGCAATTGAAAGCTTGATCATAGACAATGTTACCACCACTTCGGTGTCTCTAAGTTGGCCAATTCCATTAGGAAATATCAGTTCCTATATCATTCAAGTCTTAGGGACTCCATCAAAGGAACTGATAGTGAATACTAATTCTTCCCTTGTGGATCAACTGATACCTGGAAATTATTATACATTTATGGTCTTTGCCACAGCCGGGAATATGAATGGCACAAAAATACTAAATTCTACATTTACAGGTGAGTTAACTGTTAAAAGAGTTCTAGTGCCTACACCGAAAAATGTCCTTATCTTATGAACAGTTTTTCTAGTTCTCTGTTAATGTTAAACTATATATATATATTCTAATTTCTGTGTAACAATATTTTAATCTGATTAAAGGGTTAAGCATATTATTTGCGTCTTTGCACCACTGAGTTTAGCAGAACAGTGGCTGCCACCAAATATATAGTATATGGATTCACATTGGAGTCATTTCAAAGATTTATATTGTATGATCTAATGCTGTCACGTCACAGTATATGCTCAGTATTACTGAAATACATGATTCTTTTGTCTTTCAGCTCCTTCAGCTATTACAAGCTTGACCATAGATAATATTACCACCACTTCGGTGTCTCTAAGTTGGCCTATTCCATTAGGAAATATCAGTTCCTATATCATCCAAGTCTTAGGGACTCCATCAAATGAACTGATAGTGAATACAAACTCTTCCCTTGTGGATCAGCTGATACCTGGAAATTATTATACATTTATGGTCTTTGCCACAGCTGGGAACATGAATGGCACCAAAACTGTGAATTCTACATTTACAGGTAAATTTACCATTAAAGTGGTCTAGTGCCTACAATTAAAAATGTCCTTAAAATATGGCCAGTTCCTCTGTTAATGTTAAACTATATTCCAATATTTGTCTTAAATATTTGAATCTGATTTTAGGGATAAACACATTAACTGCATCTTTGCATCACCAAGTTGAGAAGGACAGTGGCTGCCAACAAATGTATCATATATGGATTTTAGAGTCACATATAAATTGAAGAATTCCGTCATATGATATAACACTGTGACATCACAGCATATGCTCAGTATGTACTAAAATGCATGGTTCTTTTATCTTTCAGTTCCTTCAGCAATTGCAAGCTTGATCATAGACAATGTCACCACCACTTCAGTGTCTCTAAGTTGGTCGACTCCTTTAGGAAATATCAGTTCCTATATCATCCAAGTCTTAGGGACTCCATCAAAGGAACTGATAGTGAATACTAATTCTTCAGTTGTGGATCAGCTGATACCTGGAAATGATTATACATTCACAGTCTTTGCCACAGCTGGGAACATGAACAGCACAAAAACACTGAATTCTACATTTACAGGTAAGCTAATCGTTATAGAGGTGCCTACACCTAAAAATATCCTTTTAATATGGTCAGTTGTTCAGTTCCATTTTTCTCTGTTAAAGGATATTCTAATTTCTGTCGCCATTGGCAAATTGTTTAGTGAAACTTCCGTAAAAATTTGCTGCATAAAAATTTGTTGCACAGATTTTTTTGTCACGCGTCAAAATTGGGCGTGGTCGTGTCAAAATTGGGCACGGCTGTGTAAAAAAAAAGGCAATGTTGTGTCAAAATTGTGCGCAGTCGCGTCAAAAATAGATGCGAGCGACAAAAAAATAGCCGCAGACAACAAAAAAGACACGGGCGACAACAAAAATTGCGCAACAAATGCGCATTGCAGATTTTCTTGCCATTTCGTGAATTTTATGGTGAACCGAAACGGGACAGATTCACTCATCACTTTATATATATTCTAATTTCTGCCTAACAATATTTTAATCTGGTTAAGTGGTTAAGCATATTATTTGCGTCTTTGCACCACTGAGTTTCGCAGAACAGTGGCTGCCACCAAATATATAGTATATGGATTCACATTGGAGTCATTTCAAAGATTTATATTGTATGATCTAATGCTGTCACGTCACAGTATATGCTCAGTATTACTAAAATACATGATTCTTTTGTCTTTCAGTTCCTTCAGCTATTACAAGCTTGACCATAGATAATATTACCACCACTTCGGTGTCTCTAAGTTGGCCTATTCCATTAGGAAATATCAGTTCCTATATCATCCAAGTCTTAGGGACTCCATCAAATGAACTGATAGTGAATACAAACTCTTCCCTTGTGGATCAGCTGATACCTGGAAATTATTATACATTTATAGTCTTTGCCACAGCTGGGAACATGAATGGCACCAAAACTGTGAATTCTACATTTACAGGTAAATTTACCATTAAAGTGGTCTAGTGCCTACACCGAAAAATGTCCTTAAAATATGGCCAGTTCCTCTGTTAATGTTAAACTATATTCCAATATCTGTCTAAAATATTTGAATCTGATTTTAGGGATAAGCACATTAACTACATCTTTGCATCACTAAGCTTAGAAGGACACTGGCTGCCACCAAATGTATCATATATGGATTTTAGAGTCACATATAAATTGAAGAATTCAGTCATATGATATAACACTGTGACATCACAGCATATGCTCAGTATGTACTAAAATGCATGGTTCTTTTATCTTTCAGTTCCTTCAGCAATTGCAAGCTTGATCATGGACAATGTCACCACCACTTCAGTGTCTCTAAGTTGGTCGACTCCTTTAGGAAATATCAGTTCCTATATCATCCAAGTCTTAGGGACTCCATCAAAGGAACTGATAGTGAATACTAATTCTTCAGTTGTTGATCAGCTGATACCTGGAAATGATTATACATTCACAGTCTTTGCCACAGCTGGGAACATGAACAGCACGAAAACACTGAATTCTACATTTACAGGTAAGTTAATCGTTATAGAGGTCTAGTGCCTACACCTAAAAATATTCTTTTCATATGGTCAGTTGTTCAGTTCCATTTTTCTCTGTTAAAGGATATTCTAATTTCTGTCGCCATTGGCAAATTGTTTAGTGAAAGTTTCGTGAAAATTCGCTACGTAAAAATTTGTTGCACAGATTTTTTTGTCGCTTCAAAATTGTGCATGGTCATGTCAAAATTGGGCACGGCTGAGTAAAAAAAAGGCGCTGTTGTGTCAAAATTGTGCGCAGTCGCATCAAAAAATAAATGCGGGCGACAAAAAAATAGCCGCAGACGACAAAAAAGACACGGGCGTCAACAAAAATTGCGCGACAAATGCGCTTTGCAAATTTTCTTGCCATTTCGCGAATTTTATGGTGAACCGAAATGGGACAGATTCCCTCATCACTTTTTATATATTCTAATTTCTGCCTAACAATATTTTAATCTGGTTAAGTGGTTAAGCATATTATTTGCATCTTTGCACCACCGAGTTTAGCAGAACAACTAAAAATTAGCAAAATGTGGCTACTGTGTGACTTTTTTTGACTCATGCAACTTTTTTTTTTACGCTACCACAACTGTTTTGATGCAACTGAAACTTTTTACTCACTCCATGAATTTTAGTTGAGGCAAATTTTAGTCATGGCAAAATTTCATAGTGAATCCATGCCTGGCGAAAAAGATTTGCTCATCACTAATACTGGATTAGTCTTAATGGCAATGTCTGCTTACTTCTTTGATTGGCATTGGCAGCTATTCGTATCATAAATATTAGCCTTTATGTATATAAAATTTACATATTTTCCAGTGATTTTCAGAGTTCACCATTTGTATAAGTCTCAGCCCTAGTGATTAAATTCATCAGAACAGTGGCTGCCACCAAATGTATAGAACATGCATTGTGGAGTTGTAACCATTATTAAAATTTCATTCACAACAGCTAACTTTGTCATGTCAAAGCATATGCTCACTCTGTGCTAAAATACATGACTCTTTTATCTTTCAGATCCTTCAGCAATTGAAAGCTTGACCATAGACAATGTTACCACCGCTTCGGTGTCTCTAAGTTGGGCTATTCCATTAGGAAATATCAGTTCCTATATCATCCAAGTCTTAGGGACTCCATCAAAGGAACTAATAGTGAATACAAATTCTGCAGTTGTGGATCAGCTGATACCTGGAAATTATTATACATTTATGGTCTTTGCCACAGCCGGGAATTTGAATGGCACAAAAACACTAATTTCTACATTTACAGGTGAGTTTACTGTTAAAGGAGTTCTAGTGCCTACACTGAAAAATGTCCTTCTCTTATGAACAGTTTTTCTAATTCCCTGTTAATGTTAAACTATATTTATATTCCAATTTCTACCTAACAATATTTTAATCTGATTAAAGGGTTAAGCATATTATTTGCGTCTTTGCACCAGTGAGTTTAGCAGAACAGTGGCTGCCACCTAATATATAGTATATGGATTCACATTGGAGTCATTTCAAAGATTTATATTGTATGATCTAATGCTGTCACGTCACAGTATATGCTCAGTATTACTGAAATACATGATTCTTTTGTCTTTCAGCTCCTTCAGCTATTACAAGCTTGACCATAGATAATATTACCACCAGTTCGGTGTCTCTAAGCTGGCCTATTCCATTAGGAAATATCAGTTCCTATATCATCCAAGTCTTAGGGACTCCATCAAATGAACTGATAGTGAATACAAACTCTTCCCTTGTGAATCAGCTGATACCTGGAAATTATTATACATTTATAGTCTTTACCACAGCTGGGAACATGAATGGCACCAAAACTGTGAATTCTACATTTACAGGTAAATTTACCATTAAAGAGGTCTAGTGCCTACAATTAAAAATGTCCTTAAAATATGGCCAGTTCCTCTGTTAATGTTAAACTATATTCCAATATCTGTCTAAAATATTTGAATCTGATTTTAGGGATAAGCACATTAACTACATCTTTGCATCACTAAGCTTAGAAGGACAGTGGCTGCCACCAAATGTATCATATATGGATTTTAGAGTCACATATAAATTGAAGAATTCAGTCATATGATATAACACTGTGACATCACAGCATATGCTCAGTATGTACTAAAATGCATGGTTCTTTTATCTTTCAGTTCCTTCAGCAATTGCAAGCTTGATCATAGACAATGTCACCACCACTTCAGTGTCTCTAAGTTGGTCGACTCCTTTAGGAAATATCAGTTCCTATATCATCCAAGTCTTAGGGACTCCATCAAAGGAACTGATAGTGAATACTAATTCTTCAGTTGTTGATCAGCTGATACCTGGAAATTATTATACATTTATGGTCTTTGCCACAGCCGGGAATTTGAATGGCACAAAAACACTAATTTCTCCATTTACAGGTAAGCTAATCGTTATAGAGGTCTAATGCCTACACCTAAAAATATCCTTTTAATATGGTCAGACTTTTTTTTACTCATGCAACTTTTTTTTACGCTACCACAACTTTTTTGATGCAACTGAAACTTTTTACTCACTCAATGAATTTTAGGTGAGGCAAATTTTAGTCGTGGCAAAATTTCATTGTGAATCCATGCCTGGCGAAAAAGATTTGCTCATCACTAATACTGGATTAGTCTTAATGTCAATGTCTGCTTACTTCTTTAATTGGCATTGGCAGCTATTCGTATCATAAATATTAGCCTTTATTTATATAAAATGTACATATTTCCCAGTGATTTTCAGAGTTCACCATGTGTATAAGTCTCGGCCCTAGTGATTTAATTCATCAGAACAGTGGCTGCCACCAAATGTATAGAACATGCATTGTGGAGTTGTAACCATTATTAAAATTTCATTCACAACAGCTAACTTTGTCATGTCAAAGCATATGCTCAGTCTGTGCTAAAATACATGATTCTTTTATCTTTCAGATCCTTCAGCAATTACAAGCTTGATGATAGACAATATTACCACCACTTTGGTGTCTCTAAGTTGGCCAATTCCATTAGGAAATATCAGTTCCTATATCATCCAAGTCTTAGGGACTCCATCAAAGGAACTAATAGTGAATACAAATTCTGCAGTTGTGGATCAGCTGATACCTGGAAATTATTATACATTTATGGTCTTTGCCACAGCCGGGAATTTGAATGGCACAAAAACACTAATTTCTACATTTACAGGTGAGTTTACTGTTAAAGGAGTTCTAGTGCCTACACTGAAAAATGTCCTTCTCTTATGGACAGTTTTTCTAATTCCCTGTTAATGTTAAACTATATTTATATTCCAATTTCTACCTAACAATATTTTAATCTGATTAAAGGGTTAAGCATATTATTTGCGTCTTTGCACCAGTGAGTTTAGCAGAACAGTGGCTGCCACCTAATGTATAGTATATGGATTCACATTGGAGTCATTTCAAAGATTTATATTGTATGATCTAATGCTGTTACGTCACAGTATATGCTCAGTATTACTAAAATACATGATTCTTTTGTCTTTCAGCTCCTTCAGTTATTACAAGCTTGACCATAGATAATATTACCACCAGTTCGGTGTCTCTAAGTTGGCCTATTCCATTAGGAAATATCAGTTCCTATATCATCCAAGTCTTAGGAACTCCATCAAATGAACTGATAGTGAATACAAACTCTTCCCTTGTGGATCAGCTGATACCTGGAAATTATTATACATTTATAGTCTTTGCCACAGCTGGGAACATGAATGGCACCAAAACTGTGAATTCTACATTTACAGGTAAATTTACCATTAAAGAGGTCTAGTGCCTACAATTAAAAATGTCCTTAAAATATGGCCAGTTCCTCTGTTAATGTTAAACTATATTCCAATATCTGTCTAAAATATTTGAATCTGATTTTAGGGATAAGCACATTAACTACATCTTTGCATCACTAAGCTTAGAAGGACAGTGGCTGCCACCAAATGTATCATATATGGATTTTAGAGTCACATATAAATTGAAGAATTCAGTCATATGATATAACACTGTGACATCACAGCATATGCTCAGTATGTACTAAAATGCATGGCTCTTTTATCTTTCAGTTCCTTCAGCAATTGCAAGCTTGATCATAGACAATGTCACCACCACTTCGGTGTCTCTAAGTTGGTCGTCTCCTATAGGAAATATCAGTTCCTATATCATCCAAGTCTTAGGGACTCCATCAAAGGAATTGATAGTGAATACAAATTCTTCAGTTGTTGATCAGCTGATACCTGGAAATTATTATACATTCACAGTCTTTGCCACAGCTGGGAACATGAACAGCACGAAAACACTGAATTCTACATTTACAGGTAAGCTAATCGTTATAGAGGTCTAGTGCCTACACCTAAAAATATCCTTTTCATATGGTCAGTTGTTCAGTTCCATTTTTCTCTTTTAAAGTATATTCTAATTTCTGTCGCCATTGGCAAATTATTTAGTGAAACTTCCATGAAAATTTGCTGCGTAAAAATTTGTTGCACAGATTTTATTTGTCGCGCGTCAAAATTGGGCGTGGTCGTGTCAAAATTGGGCACGGCTGTGTAAAAAAAAAGGCTCTGTTGTGTCAAAATTGTGCGCAGTCGCGTCAAAAATAGATGCGGGCGACAAAAAAATAGCCGCAGAGGACAAAAAAGACACGGGCGATAACAAAAATTGTGCGACAAATGCTCTTTGCAAATTTTCTTGCCATTTCGTGAATTTTATGGTGAACCGAAATAGGACGGATTCACTTATCACTTTTTATATATTCTAATTTCTGCCTAACAATATTTTAATCTGGTTAAGTGGTTAAGCATATTATTTGCATCTTTGCACCACCGAGTTTAGCAGAACAACTAAAAATTAGCAAGACGTGGCCACTGTGTGACTTTTTTTTACTCATGCAACTTTTTTTTTTACGCTACCACAACTTTATTGATGCAACTGAAACTTTTTACTCACTCAATGAATTTAAGGTGAGGCAAATTTTAGTCGTGGCAAAATTTCATAGTGAATCCATGCCTGGCGAACAAGATTTGCTCATCACTAATACTGGATTAGTCTTAATGGCAATGTCTGCTTACTTCTTTAATTGGCATTGGCAGCTATTCATATCATAAATATTAGCCTTTATTTATATAAAATGTACATATTTTCCAGTGATTTTCAGAGTTCACCATGTGTATAAGTCTCAGCCCTAGTGATTAAATTCATCAGAACAGTGGCTGCCACCAAATGTATAGAACATGCATTGTATTAAAATTAAAAATTAAAATGAACTGATAGTGAATACAAACTCTTCCCTTGT
Organism: Xenopus tropicalis; assembly: GCF_000004195.4. Classification (NCBI taxonomy): domain Eukaryota; kingdom Metazoa; phylum Chordata; class Amphibia; order Anura; family Pipidae; genus Xenopus; species Xenopus tropicalis. The sequence goes on from NC_030681.2 coordinate 102,191,827, forward strand.
GGATCAGCTGATACCTGGAAATTATTATACATTTATAGTCTTTACCACAGCTGGGAACATGAATGGCACCAAAACTGTGAATTCTACATTTACAGGTAAATTTACCATTAAAGAGGTCTAGTGCCTACAATTAAAAATGTCCTTAAAATATGGCCAGTTCCTCTGTTAATGTTAAACTATATTCCAATATCTGTCTAAAATATTTGAATCTGATTTTAGGGATAAGCACATTAACTACATCTTTGCATCACTAAGTTTAGAAGGACAGTGGCTGCCAACAAATGTATCATGTATGGATTTTAGTCACATATAAATTGAAGAATTCCGTCATATGATATAACACTGTGACATCACAGCATGTGCTCAGTATGTACTAAAATGCATGGTTCTTTTATCTTTCAGTTCCTTCAGCAATTGCAAGCTTGATCATAGACAATGTCACCACCACTTCAGTGTCTCTAAGTTGGTCGACTCCTTTAGGAAATGTCAGTTCCTATATCATCCAAGTCTTAGGGACTCCATCAAAGGAACTGATAGTGAATACAAATTCTTCAGTTGTTGATCAGCTGATACCTGGAAATTATTATACATTCACAGTCTTTGCTACAGCTGGGAACATGAACAGCACGAAAACACTGAATTCTACATTTACAGGTAAGCTAATCGTTATAGAGGTCTAATGCCTACACCTAAAAATATCCTTTTAATATGGTCAGACTTTTTTTTACTCATGCAACTTTTTTTTACGCTACCACAACTTTTTTGATGCAACTGAAACTTTTTACTCACTCAATGAATTTTAGGTGAGGCAAATTTTAGTCGTGGCAAAATTTCATTGTGAATCCATGCCTGGCGAAAAAGATTTGCTCATCACTAATACTGGATTAGTCTTAATGTCAATGTCTGCTTACTTCTTTAATTGGCATTGGCAGCTATTCGTATCATAAATATTAGCCTTTATTTATATAAAATGTACATATTTTCCAGTGATTTTCAGAGTTCACCATGTGTATAAGTCTCGGCCCTAGTGATTTAATTCATCAGAACAGTGGCTGCCACCAAATGTATAGAACATGCATTGTGGAGTTGTAACCATTATTAAAATTTCATTCACAACAGCTAACTTTGTCATGTCAAAGCATATGCTCAGTCTGTGCTAAAATATATGATTCTTTTATCTTTCAGATCCTTCAGCAATTACAAGCTTGATCATAGACAATATTACCACCACTTTGGTGTCTCTAAGTTGGCCAATTCCATTAGGAAATATCAGTTCCTATATCATCCAAGTCTTAGGGACTCCATCAAAGGAACTAATAGTGAATACAAATTCTGCAGTTGTGGATCAGCTGATACCTGGAAATTATTATACATTTATGGTCTTTGCCACAGCCGGGAATTTGAATGGCACAAAAACACTAAATTCTACATTTACAGGTGAGTTTACTGTTAAAGGAGTTCTAGTGTCTGCACTGAAAAATGTCCTTCTCTTATGAACAGTTTTTCTAATTCCCTGTTAATGTTAAACTATATATATATATTCTAATTTCTACCTAACAATATTTTAATCTGATTAAAGGGTTAAGCATATTATTTGCGTCTTTGCACCACTGAGTTTAGCAGAACAGTGGCTGCCACCTAATATATAGTATATGGATTCACATTGGAGTCATTTCAAAGATTTATATTGTATGATCTAATGCTGTCACGTCACAGTATATGCTCAGTATTACTGAAATACATTATTCTTTTGTCTTTCAGCTCCTTCAGCTATTACAAGCTTGACCATAGATAATATTACCACCACTTCGGTGTCTCTAAGTTGGCCTATTCCATTAGGAAATATCAGTTCCTATATCATCCAAGTCTTAGGGACTCCATCAAATGAACTGATAGTGAATACAAACTCTTCCCTTGTGGATCAGCTGATACCTGGAAATTATTATACATTTATGGTCTTTGCCACAGCTGGGAACATGAATGGCACCAAAACTGTGAATTCTACATTTACAGGTAAATTTTACCATTAAAGTGGTCTAGTGCCTACAATTAAAAATGTCCTTAAAATATGTCCATTCCTCTGTTAATGTTAAACTATATTCCAATATCTGTCTAAAATATTTGAATCTGATTTTAGGGATAAGCACATTAACTACATCTTTGCATCACTAAGTTTAGAAGGACAGTGGCTGCCACCAAATGTATCATATATGGATTTTAGAGTCACATATAAATTGAAGAATTCCGTCATATAATATAACACTGTGACATCACAGCATATGCTCAGTATGTACTAAAATGCATGGTTCTTTTATCTTTCAGTTCCTTCAGCAATTGCAAGCTTGATCATAGACAATGTCACCACCACTTCGGTGTCTCTAAGTTGGTCGACTCCTATAGGAAATATCAGTTCCTATATCATCCAAGTCTTAGGGACTCCATCAAAGGAATTGATAGTGAATACAAATTCTTCAGTTGTGGATCAGCTGATACCTGGAAATTATTATACATTCACAGTCTTTGCTACAGCTGGGAACATGAACAGCACGAAAACACTGAATTCTACATTTACAGGTAAGTTAATCGTTATAGAGGTGCCTACACCTAAAAATATCCTTTTCATATGGTCAGTTGTTCAGTTCCATTTTTCTCTGTTAAAGTATATTCCAATTTCTGTCGCCATTGGCAAATTATTTAGTGAAACTTCCGTGAAAATTTGCTGCGTAAAAATTTGTTGCACAGATTTTTTTTGTCGCGCGTCAAAATTGGGCGTGGTCGTGTCAAAATTGGGCACGGCTGTGTAAAAAAAAGGCTCTGTTGTGTCAAAATTGTGCGCAGTCGCTTCAAAAATAGATGCGGGTGACAAAAAAATAGCCACGGGCGACAACAAAAATTGTGCGACAAATGCTCTTTGCGAATTTTCTTGCCATTTCGCGAATTTTATGGTGAACCGAAATAGGACAGATTCACATATCACTTTATATATATTCTAATTTCTGCCTAACAATATTTTAATCTGGTTAAGTGGTTAAGCATATTATTTGCGTCTTTGCACCACCGAGTTTAGCAGAACAACTAAAAATTAGCAAGACGTGGCCACTGTGTGACTTTTTTTTACTCATGCAACTTTTTTTTTTACGCTACCACAACTTTTTTGATGCAACTGAAACTTTTTACTCACTCAATGAATTTTAGGTGAGGCAAATTTTAGTCGTGGCAAAATTTCACAGTGAATCCATGCCTGGCGAACAAGATTTGCTCATCACTAATACTGGATTAGTCTTAATGGCAATGTCTGCTTACTTCTTTAATTGGCATTGGCAGCTATTCATATCATAAATATTAGCCTTTATTTATATAAAATGTACATATTTTCCAGTGATTTTCAGAGTTCACCATGTGTATAAGTCTCAGCCCTAGTGATTAAATTCATCAGAACAGTGGCTGCCACCAAATGTATAGAACATGCATTGTATTAACATTTCATTCACAACTGCTAACTTTGTCATGTCAAAGCATACGCTCAGTCTGTGCTAAAATACATGACTCTTATATCTTTCAGATCCTTCAGCAATTGAAAGCTTGATCATAGACAATGTTACCACCACTTCGGTGTCTCTAAGTTGGCCAATTCCATTAGGAAATATCAGTTCCTATATCATCCAAGTCTCAGGGACTCCATCAAAGGAACTAATAGTGAATACAAATTCTGCAGTTGTGGATCAGCTGATACCTGGAAATTATTATACATTTATGGTCTTTGCTACAGACGGGAATTTGAATGGCACAAAAACACTAAATTCTACATTTACAGGTGAGTTAACTGTTAAAGGAGTTCTAGTGCCTACACTGAAAAATGTCCTTCTCTTATGAACAGTTTTTCTAATTCCCTGTTAATGTTAAACTGTATATATATTCTAATTTCTGCCTAACAATATTTTAATCTGATTAAAGGGTTAAGCATATTATTTGCGTCTTTGCACCAGTGAGTTTAGCAGAACAGTGGCTGCCCCCTAATATATAGTATATGGATTCACATTGGAGTCATTTAAAAGATTTATATTGTATGATCTAATGCTGTCACGTCACAGTATATGCTCAGTATTACTGAAATACATGATTCTTTTGTCTTTCAGTTCCTTCAGCTATTACAAGCTTGAACATAGATAATATCACCACCACTTCGGTGTCTCTAAGTTGGGCTATTCCATTAGGAAATATCAGTTCCTATATCATCCAAGTCTTAGGGACTCCATCAAAGGAACTGATTGCGAACAGAAATTCTTCCCTTGTGGATCAGCTGATACCTGAAAATTATTATACATTTTTGGTCTTTGCCACAGCTGGGAACATGAATGGCACGAAAACAATGAATTCTACATTTACAGGTCAATTTACCATTCAAGAGATCTAGTGCCTAAAAAAATGTCCTTAAAATATGGCCAGTTCTGCAGTTTCATTTTTCTCTGTAAATAATAAACAATATTCTTGTTTCTGTTTAAATATATTTTAATATGATTTTAAAGATAAGCGCATTAAATAAATATTTGCATCACTAAGTTAAGCAGGACAGTGGCTGCCACCAAATGTATAGTATATGAATTTTGGATTCACATATAAATGAAAGAATTCAGTATTATGATCTAATGCTGTGACATCACAGCATGTACTGAAATGTATGGTTCTTTTATTTTTCAGTTCCTTCAGCAATTGCAAGCTTGATTATAGACAATGTCACCACCAGTTCAGTGTCTCTAAGTTGGCCGGTCCCATTAGGGAATATCAGTTCCTATATCATCCAAGTCTTAGGGACTCCATCAAAGGAACTGATAGCGAATACAAATTCTTCATTTGTGGATCAGCTGATACCTGGAAATTATTATACATTTATGGTCTTTGCCACAGCTGGGAGCATGAATGGCATGAAAACACTGAATTCTACATTTATAGGTAAGTTCACTGTTATAGAGGTCTAGTGCTTACACCTAAAAATATCCTTATAATATGGCCAGTTCTTCGTTTTCTTTTTCTCTGATAGTATATTGTCGTTTCTGTCTAAAATGTGTCTAAAATGGGATTACAAAATGAACTTTCTGGGAATCACCAATAGTGTAGTTATGTTTGCAAAGCCACAAGAGGAGATAACATCTTAAACTGAAAATATAGGGCCTCATTTGTGAACCATAAGCAAAGCGCATAGTGCAAAAAAGGGTGCAATGTGAGGAAAGAGCCCTAGTCTGCCAGCCACATTCTGCTGTGCTTCTTGGTAATGTGGGTAGGACATGCCAAAAATTTGTGTCACATAGTAATGGACCAGTAATTGCACCAAATCGTAATAATACATTCTGGCAATACTGTTAAAGGTTCACTATACACTTTTTGTATCACCTCTTACCTTACTGCATACATCTGGTGTTTTTATTGTAAATTTACTTTAGGTGTTTGCTAGTGATGAGCGAATCCGTTTGCCATAAAATTCTTGAAACAACAAGAAAAATTTGCCAAAACGCATTTGTCGCGCAATTTTTTTTTTGTCGCCTGTGTCTTTTGTGTCACCTACGACTTTTTTTTACACGGCCACGCCCTTTTTTGATGTGACTGAGCCCAATTTGCTGCAACCACAACTTTTTTGACGCGTGACAAATTTTTCTGTGGCGAATTTACACGGAAGTTTTACTTAACAATTCGCCAATGGCGAAATGTGGAAATTCGCTGCAAATCCATGCCTGACAAAAAAATTCGCTCATCACTAGTGTTTGCATATAAATAGCAGGGGTATCTAGAAACTGTGTTTAAAAAAAAACTGTACCTTTCTTCCAAAATTTTACATTTCAAATTTCACAGTAGGGCCAGTTTCTAATGATCTTTACTGTGAATCACAAATGATGCATTCAGAAACCTGCCATTCAAAAAATATATGCTCACTGCTGTGGATGACAGTGATCCAAGGTGCCTAGCACTGCCCCATGTACTGCTTAATAAATACATCACCTGCACTACTCATCAACCATTTGTGAGTCTGTCCCCTACCCCCCACCAGCCATGGTTTCTCATTCCCTGTCTGCAGGAGCTTTTTACCTGCCCATACAGCTGAACTGGAGCCAATGTCCCATTTCACATCAGCATTTGGCAGGCCAGAAAGGACAGTATTCTTGGGATAGAAGATGCAGAAAGAGGAGGTGGGGCAGGCTGTCACACTCAAATTGAAAAATTAATTGATGTAACCTTTGTAGTGATTTCTCACTGAGCAGCTCTCTTTGAGTGTCAGCAGCCCTGAATTACAATGTCTTTCCTGCATAGTATGATAACCCAAGGGTTACATTCACTCTAAAGAGAGTTGAACAGCACATATTTGTGAAACCACTAACAATTGGTATATAAATTTCATATTAAAAAAGTGATCCGAGAAGCACTTTCAGAAGGTTATTTAAATTTTTATATTTATATTTCCTTTAAAATCTGTAGATTATAATGCATAATGTACACTCTACTGAAACTTGTAGATTTCCTTACTGGCTTTTAATGCCTAAAACTACTTGCCTGCCTGAAGACATGGTATAAATCGTTTTATCTAGTGGGAAGTATTTTTAGCGCCTGGTACCCAGAGGTGCAACTCTTTGCACTTCCAGAATGGAGAACAAAGAGTCACACCTTTCTTTGTGTAATACACTACCTGAATACAGCAACACTTCATAAAAGAGGTCTGTAAAGTGGGAAACACATGCCTGGCACACCCAAGCAAGGAGTCCTGCATGAGTTAGTTGTTTACGGCAGGTGTTAAGTACAAGGAGCTCTGGTTGTGTGCAGACCTAAAGGAGAGGTCAGGCTATGGTTTCATTGCCCAATCAGGAGAGCAGAGGATTGCTGGTGGATCAAAGCTTCACAAAGAATTGTAAGGGAAATACAATTATTTATAAAGCTCTTTCTAGGGTTTCTTATTTCAGCAATGGAGGTAACTACAATATAGTACACTGTGCATATGAATCTGTTTGCATGCAACACAGAAAATGAGTAAAGGTGGTCATACATGTTGAGATTCACTCATTTGGCAAAGTAGCCAAAAGAGCGGATCTTTTCCTGATATGCCCACCTAAGGTTTATTATTATATTATGGAATATCTTCCATCTGATTCATGTCTGTGCTTATTATAATTGTTTTTTTTCTCTTTGCATGGCATCTTGGCAGGACTCATTCTCCAGTAGGAAGTGTTAAATGTTGGTTTGTTTTTTTTTTTGTTTCTTGTGAAAATACAATTGTCTTCATTGGTTAGTGAGAGGCATTGGCCATATTTCTTATACCCTAGGTAAAAGGGTGAGAATTAAGTGTTTCATTTATTTCACAAAAAAATGCCCATTCACTTCAATGCCTTTGGAGTGAGTAAAAACACCCACTGACTTTAAAGCATTTGGAGTAAGAAAAAAGTTTTATGCATAAAAAAATCACTCGCATACAAAAGAGGCACGCAGTAGCATTGAAGAAACACCTATTGCATTTCACAAATTTATCAGCAGTTTAGCAATTTTTTTGGTAAAGCAAAATGGGACAGATTCGCTCATCACTAGTACATACTAAAGCAAAATATGGAATCAAATCTGGTTCCCAAGAGAATGATATGTTGTCTGAGTTATTAACACTTCCTGACTGTCAGAAAAAAATTCATGGCAGTCAGGAAAGTGTTTAAGGAATTGGAATATTTATTAAAATATGTTCTTCTCGGTTCAATCTGTTCATGTGTCAAGTGTTTGACCGCTTTAACAATTCAAACTCCAATCTGTTCTGAGGGATTTTAGAAATACTAAGCTATGATTACCCCACTTGCTAAGATACAAAAATTAAAGAGGGACAGGCATTTAGGCATTTAGGCATTTTACTGCCAATAGATTAGTCACAATAGTGCAAGGTAGAATGCAATGTTTATTCTGTAGAAAGCTTAAAGTTGGCCATACATTGTAAGATCCAATAGTTTGGTGAGGTCGCCAAGTGAGCAGATCTTCTTCCAATATGCCCACCTCCGGGTGGGTGATAATGGGCTAATTTGATCGTTTGGGCCCTGGGCCAATCGATCAAATTAAAAGTGGCGGGCATGCCGTTGGTTTGGCGACTGCATCAATGAGCCGATGCAGTCCCCGATCTGACAGAAAAATCAAAAATATCCAATCAAGATCTGGCTGATTGTTGGTTGGGGAGACCTGTCATTGGTGCCCATACATGGGCAGATAAGCTGCTGAATCAGTCTAAAGGACTAATATCGCAGCTGAAATTGGCCCATGTATGGCCACCTTTAGCATACCTGAGTTAACAGCGCTAAAATCTCCCTTTGTTTGTTTAAGACACATATATCAAACACAAGGCCAGCAGGCCAAATCCAGCCCACCTGGCTGTTTTATGTGACCCTTGGTGAGTGTGTCTGACCATCCAGCATGATCAATTTCCATTTTCCTCACATATTAACTAAGACTTAGTATCTTACTAAGTATCTTAATAAAAAAATTTGATCCATGACTCAGCCTGTATTTTAGAGTTCGGCTTCCTTATGTGATTAAGTTTGACACCCCTGGTTTAAGATAACAGCTGCCATTTAAGCAGTAGCATCTGTGCTGCAGCTCTGGCTGCTGGTAGGTCAGATTACACAGCACAGTTGGGAGGGGGAGAGAGATGATGGGAGGTATAGAAGGAGAAGGGAGGTGGAGAGAGGAGCAAACTGAGCAGACTCGTACTGTGCCCCTGAAGGATTTTTCCAAGACAAGGAAGTCTGCGACAGAAGAACAGGTACTGTATATACAAAAGAAGAAACTAAATCCTGTATTTTTAGAGGACTCAGTGCAGCTTTTCTGTGAGTGTTTATGGCTGTATTTACATAAACCTTTCTGATAAAGCTTACTTAGTTTTTACCTTTCCTTCTCCTTTAAAGAATGTTGTTAAAATGAACAATGTTTGGATGTTTGTGGATCTATTTCCTATGCTGACATTGTGTCAACATTCTTTGTAAATCTTAGCCCTTAAGTAATATAATAATAAGGGAGAGCTAATCCGTTAGAGTTTGTCTCCTTTTGCATCTTTCAGTGCACCTGCTGCCCATTCCATTATTTTTTATTCGGATCCCTGTCTCTAAATGGCTGCTGCAGAGATCTATAAATGTTGTATAAAAACAGCAGTAAAAGAGCAAAGTGAAGAAGGATGTCACTCGATTTGTATTTCTCAGTGTGATAGAAGCATTCTATTCATGCTGGAATCATTTTCATACAAGCTGCAAACACACTGAGCAAACTATTACCTTGATTGGGCTCTAACTGCCTTAAGAAACAACAGTGTAGTTTAGACATAAATCAACCTAAATAGCAAATCAAATTGACCTTTTATTTTAATTAATTATATTTTAGTGCACTAAATGAAGCATTTTGAATTAAATTTGCCTTATATAGTTTGAAGCTGTATAAAATAGTACAATATTTAAAATGTGTTAAACACAGAACTAATTATCATGAAAATTGTCCAAAAAAACCTGTAAATTTGAGCTTACTTCATCCATCAAGAAGCCATATGTACTATCATACTGGAATGATTGAAGAACTACAGTTGACACACACAAAAAGATAAAGGGCCCGATTCACTAAAGTCCGAAATAAGGAGTGCTATTTATAGCATGCGTTAAAAATCTTATCACTTCTTATTTTTTGCTCGATTCACTAAAAGGACACTTGTCATAATTAAGAAGCGATGTTCTTGGCGTTATTTATCTTGCGACGACATATTTTCAAGCAACGTGCTGCGTAATATGTTGTGTGCTGCGTAATATATTGCTTGAAAATATGTAGTCGCAAGATAAATAACGCCAAGAACATTGCTTCTTAATTATGACAAGTGTCCTTTTAGTGAATCGAGCGAAAAATAAGAAGTGATAAGATTTTTAACGCATGCTATAAATAGCACTCCTTATTTCGGACTTTAGTGAATCGGGCCCAAAGTCTTATATATTTGAAGAAAAATCTTATGCTGCAAAATTAATAACATAACTTTAAGTTATAATAATGGGAAAACCAAAATATGATGATAAATATGATCATGTTTTCTTTTCTTTTATCAATAATTATTATGAAAGAGTGCTTATTTTTTCACTGTCTGCATAAATGACTGAATTGGATCTTACAAAAGGTGACATCTGTATGAGAAAAACCTCAAAAATTTCATTGAGTGAGGAACATTGGGAGCATCAGCTACTGTTTGGGGATACACAGTGAGTTAAAAATCATAATGAATACAAATGATAAAAACAGCAAAAGTGACTTCTCTGGAAGAGACCATATAAATGTGTACAGATTAAAGATTCTTTTTTTACTCATTTAGGACTGGATTGGATTGTATAGTTCCAATTGCTGGATTGTATAGTTCCAATTTCTAACTGCCTATTGACTCTGAAGACATGAAGTGCCTTTCATCAGATGTTACCAGCCTACTGGATTGGTGGCAGAGAGATTTTTTCAGAATTAGAAAAAATCTTGAACTTTGTCCATCAAATGAATCATACGTTGAGCTCATTCAAGATCTCTCCAACTTTCTCTCCAGTTGCAGTGTATTAATGGAGCTACCCCATTCAGTTGTAAGAGCGTTTGCACCGAAACTATTTTGAAGCATGTGAAGTGTAAGCTCTTATAATAATATGTTTGTGTATGGTGTTGAAGGCCTTAAAGAAGAATAAAAGTTTACTTGGCAATAAGTCTTTTGTATTTTTAAAACCTCTTATATTGGTCATTTTGTGATTTCCTTAATTCTTCATACAAAGTTATTAAATACCACATTCAAATGTACAGTATATGTTTGTGGAATTTCTTATGATAATAATGCATTTTTTCCAAAATCCACATATTATCCACATATTATCCTAAAGCAATATATATCGCTGTTGTCAAGATATTGAAACAACAAGAATTTCTGAAGAAACCAAACTCTTTAAGTCAAGCAAATTATCTATTGACTAGTGATGAGCACATTTTTTCACCAGGTACGGATTCATTGTGAAATTCTTCATTTTGCCATTGCCAAATTTTGCAAAACTGCCGCAAAAATTTGCAGACTGGGGAAAAAAGTTGCGTCAAAAAAGATCAAGGCAGCGTTAAAAAAAGTTGTGGTAAAAAGGCTGCTTCAAAAAAAAGTTGTGGTTGCATCAAAAAAAGTTGTGGTTGCATCAAAAAAAGTTGTGCTTGTCAGAAACGTCACACAGTAGCTGCGTTTTGCAAATTTTTCTGCAGTTTTACAAATTTTTGGGTGAACCGAAACTGGACAGATTCGCTCATTACTACTTTTGTCGGATTCAAGACTCATTCAGGTACATATTAGTTCCTCAGCATAAAATAAATGATGCGTTGGATGCATGTTTCTAATTTATTTTGCCTTTTGCATTGCAGAGTGCAGCTGGTGAACCACATAAGTGCAGGCTCACAAATCTTTCTTGATGCCGTAGACTGGAATGTTGCTGAAGCTCTAGTTATGCTGGCTCAATTCTCATAGATGGTATTCTACTGCAATATTAGGTTTCTTTTACTTTATAGAAAGTACTTGTTATTCTGAATTCAGAATCCCAGAAATTCTGTTACACCCAGCGAAAGATGGCTAAATGCTGATATTGTTTGCCTCAGATACTCAGGTAGGCATTTTATATAAATGTGAGTACTTAAGTGGGGTTATCAGTTGAATACAGTACATGGGCTAATTAATTAGTATACTTTGGCCCACTGGGCTAAACATCTGTTTTTTATTCAATATACATATTTTTTACCTTGGTTTATTATATTTCTTTATAAACCTTGTTTTACCAGATTTTGATTTTCAATTTCCATTATTACTACAACAACATGGTAACCCATTTTTAATAAACAAAGATTAATGCCATTATTCTAATCCTTCTTTTTCAAACACACTCTTTACAAAATGTCAATAAATATCTGTTTTATGTTTTTTTTTTAATTTTCCCTCAATAGGTCTCCACACTAGTCAGATGATAAATAAGAAGATATGCTTGAAGAAAATGTAATAAGGAATCCATGGTTAAAATATGTACAATGTTATATACAGTATATTATTTCTTGGAAATAAAACACAAACAAATAACTGATTATACATTTTTAGACATTTTTGTATTATTGTATTAAATAATTTCAACAAGTAATATGTTGATGATGTTTACTTTATTTGTTTTTAACAATTTTCATTAAACAGTCCGTGTGACTCTAGGACTATCCCATTAATGTGTAGTTCCATGTCTACAGAAAGAGGGCACATTAAAAGAGGGTGATGACCATAAAAGTAACATTCCTATTACATCCTAAACATTAGGTTATTTAAAAACAGAATTGTATAAACAAGGATATAGGTATATCTCTACAGCCACAGCTTCCTGAAGCTATTGCTCATACTCGTTGAACTTAAGGTGTTGAAGGGATCCTTTACCAACTTTCTGGACTTTTTGCTTCCAAGCAACAAACTTCGCTGAAGTACTTGTACATCGTCTGTCCATCATGGCGTGTGGCATCCATCATGGCATCCATCATGGGGTCTTATGGGGTGAAATTTAGAGCTAGGTCTTACTCCTCTTCCTTAAACTTGCCATTGTTGGCAGGCCACACTCCCTTCCTTATTGCTGCTCTTTCCCTCCTCCATAGCCCTAAGTTTTTCTATACTCATCTCCACCTTACCCCATGGTTTAGGAGCCCAATCTCCCTCTTACTAGTCTCCTGGCTATTCCAGTGTTCCCTAGTCCAGCCACCTTACCCCCAGACTTACAGGCCCAATCTCTTCCACCGTGGCCCCATGTCCATCCAGTCCTTTCTAGCCTACCCTGCCCACTACTTCCAGATTTAAAGGCCTAGTATGCCCTCCTCTACATGGGTCCTTTTCCTACAACCTGGACCAACCTCTGCCCCTACTTTCTCAGTCTTTCAAGCGCGGGAAAAAAAAGATGCGAGCGACAAAAAAAGTTGTGTGTCAAACGTGTTTTTTGGATTTTTCACCGTTTCACAAATTTTACTGTCGTTTTGCAAATTTTTTGGCGAGGCAAAATGGGACAGATTCGCCTCATTATAACTAGTCATCAGGATTGAGTTTGGCGTGTTTTTTAGCTTTTAATTTGATAAATGGAGCACATTAAGAATGATTAAGAATGTTTCAAACTTTCGGCTAGTTACATCCCTTGCATAACATTTCGGGGGGCTCCGACCAAACATTCTCAGGTGCCCCTTAAAACACTTTGGACCATACAATACTCTCTGTCCATTCTCTGTTCTGTCTGACTGCTTGATTGCTTTTTTTGCATGCTTTATTGGCCTTTTTGTACCTGATGAGACTTTTAACTGTCCCTGCTAACTTGAATGCTATGAACACATTTTTCTCACCAACCTTAACACCAACCTTTCTATATGAACATAATGCCTTTGCCTTGCCATGTTTTTCCTTATTTACATTGGAAATACACTGGCATGTATATCTGTAAACCAGCATTTAAAAGGCATTCAGTTTAAGTGGTTGTGGCTCATTTTCTTTGTGTTCCTGTAAACAAACATTTTTCCTAGTGATTCATTATTTGAAAGTGTGACTTGAGTGAAGACCATTTGAAACAGGAAAAGATAGTAATAGTCATACAAGGCTAATACAAGGGGCGATTAATATGGATTTTTCTGGACCTTTGGAGCCAATTTCTTTGTGAAACCTTGACAAAATTTTGCTGCCGATAATGCCCAATGTATTTTGCATGAAAAAAGATGCAGCGACAAAACACCTTTGGACCCTGATGTATTTTGCAATAAAAAAAAATGTATTCTGCATGGAAATAGTTGCTGTGAAAAAAATATCCTTAGTCTTCAATGCGTTTAATGAATTTTCCCGTGGTTTTGCTTATTTTTTAGCTGAGCAAGTCAGGACAGATTTGCTTATCACTACTCAAAATAAAATGCATTTGGTTATTTGGTTTAACACATTTGATTCATGTACCCATGTAGGTTGTCCTGGCTCAGATAATAAAGATGAGGTTAACAGCTTCCTCAAAAAAACGTGGTTTCAGGCTATAATACTGGCAGATCATCTACTGCACAGACAGAAACAAGGAGACATGTTCAGGTCATTTAGGTTTATGAGACATAGCAAAAAATGAGTGTCATTTTATGTATTCATGTGTACAGAGATTGGAAAATAAACAAAACAGAATAACCAATATTTCCCCCTGTGTATAAGTGGCTGAATGAGTTGCAGACTTCGTATAACAGAACAGTAAAACAGGGAAGGCAGCTTTTTTATTATTTGCTTAAAGTAAAAGTTAAAACACTGAAATAGTGTCAGTTTGTCATGCATCCTTTGGTGAAAACATTGCTAATCTTTTTGCGCCGGCCACTGCACCTCTTCTATAAAAACTAACTGGCTACCTTCTCCCTATCAAGAACTGTATCTTGGCTGGCTCATTTTTATAGACTGGCCCACAGTAAAAAATAAGCAATTATTCTCAATGGAAAGTGCTTAACAAATTGACACCACCAAGCTTTTTAAGTGTCATTTAATCAGTGAATGAGAACAGAAAAAGCTCTAAAAGTATCTTTTAAGTGTAAAATATTGTACTGTCTGTTAATGAATATGTAGGCACGGCTGTGTGAAACAACTTCGTGGCTTTTTAAAACATTCCAGTTACCTTGGGTAATACAGAGCAGACAAAATGCTCAGTTTGTACTAACATGCATGGTTCTTTTATCTTCCAGTTCCTTCATTAATTACAAGCTTGATCATAGACAATGTCACCACCAACTCAGTGTCTCTAAGTTGGCCTATTCCATTAGGAAATATCAGTTCCTATATCATCCAAGTCTTAGGGATACCATCAAAGGAATTCATGGTGTATACAAATTCTTCTCTTGTTGATCAGCTGGTACCTGGGAATTATTATACATTCCAAGTCTTTGGCACAGCTGGGAGCATGAATGGTACAAAAATATTGAATTCTACATTTACAGGTAAATTCTTATAAAAATGTCCTTAAATTATTTACAGTTTAACATCTATGATTACAGTAGAAAAGGGGCTTCCTCCAGTATATAGTACATGCGTTTTGGAGTGGCAAGGGTTTGGCTGGCAAGATTTAAGTCACATGTTCTAACTCTGCCACATCACAGTATATGTGCAAGTGTTTAACACTGTAACTGCAGAGCATTAATGTGAACCTCACTGAACCAGGCATGAATTCTATTAACCAGAAGTGCTGCTTAGTCAGGTCTTATCAAGAACCTTCTTTTCACAGTCACTAACTAAATGATTTCTGGAGTCATAGTTTGTTAGTGAGTGGGAAAATATGTAAAGACTAAGAAAAGGCACCTTATTGCACTACAACCTGCCCAAATTATCCATCACTTTGAAATATTGGATTCTTGAAGGAACTGTCTGCTTATTTATTAGACAGATATTTGCAGCTATTATTATAATGATTATTAGTCTTTATATAATGCATAATATACTACAGTGCTTTTCACACACAGTCTCTTTCATATAACATCACAACACACACACGCACACTAAATGCAGGGAGGTGTCTTTATCTAATGACAGCTATAGTATCTCATTTATGTAACATGATTTTTAGAGGTAATGTAGTAATGTTATTCTCTCCTACTACTCAACTAATAAAAAATATTGAGCAACTAAACCTGTGTTGTACAATAGTACATGGGCCCAGTCTTGCATGTATAGGGAATGAATACTAAGGCAGTGAATTACACTTGCTCTGGATTACTAATTCGATTCAGAGATCCTGGCATCTTTACACTCTTAATTTATAATTTAATTTCAAGAGGAAACCATGGCAAAACTCCAGTTTATCATGAATTCTACCATTCTACCAAAGTGACCATGTAAACTCTATCTCCTATAAAGGCATTTAATAATCATAACATCGCATTTCCTTTAAAACTCACATTTTTTCTGCACATAAAGATATTCTAGATCTGCAAGGTTTCTGTGCTTCAGCAGAGGTGTTGGGTGCCCATATTCTACCATGCCTCTGGGGAAGAAACATTAGCATATAAGCACAACTCACTTGTAAAACATACAGGAACCATGGAGGATCTATGAGGCATTCAAATAAAAGTATTATTTTTAAATACAGTAATTCATGATCATTTTTAGATCAGGTGCCTTATATAATACTACATTATGGGCTATGTGATGAGGGTAATTTCAAAACATTAACTTTAACATTCAATCATCGCTAACTCTAGTGGCTGGTTTCTGGTGTCTGGTTTTTCCAAACTGCAGTGTAAACTGGCTAATTAACTACTGAGAGAAACCTACCATTATAACTGAGCCCCTGTGTTTGTATAAGTAAATCAAGAATCACAGGAAGGCCATATTTAAATTACTTATTTTAAAGGACAAGAAACCATAAAGGCACTGAGGAGGGACAATTTTGTAAGCACCCCCAGAAAGTCACTAACATTTTTCCCTTGGCCAGTGCTAGTCTTCAGTTAAAAGCAAATTGTCAGATGTGCTCCCTAACAAATTACCTCTGGTTCAATCATTTTTTGAAGAGATTCACCAGGCTGGAATAAAGGTTTAGCTCTCTAGTTTGCTGGGGGTGCTAAAGAAATTGGCATGCCCAATTATTATGGGTGAATGGGAACACAGGAACTATTCCAGGCTGGCTTACATTGGCATAAACAAAGCAGGACAAAATATTTTCTATGTACTAAAATTCATGGTTCTTTTATTTTCCAGTTCCTCCACTAATAACAAGCTTGATCATAGACAATGTCACCACCAATTCTGTGTCTCTAAGTTGGACTACCCCATTAGGAAATATCAGTTCCTATATCATCCAAGTCTTAGGGACTCCATCAAAGGAACTAGTGGTGAATACAAATTCTTCCCTTGTGGATCAGCTGATACCTGGAAATTATTATACATTTATGGTGTTTGCTACAAATGGAAATATAAATGGCACGAAAGCACCAAACTCTACATTTACAGGTTAGTATATTAAAGTATATTTAAGAGCATTTTTCAAACTAAAAATGCTTTCCTAATATATCCAGTTTTATTTTTCTTTGTTGCTTTTAAACTGTAGTACAATTTATGCCACAATTAACTTTAATCTGATTCTAAAGAAAAACATATTTTTGCATTATTTACCTTAGTAAAACTAGCTGCCCTCATGGTATAGTAAATAAATTTTGGGGTGGCAAGCAATTTTTCTTCACATCATCTAAGTCAGGGCTGTCCAACCGACCCTCCTCTGTGTGGCCCCCCACTTTTCTGTCTTTGTGTAATCTTTAAATTGTATTAGTACTGAGATTAACTGGCCCCTGCATTGTTCACACCTCAGATTCAGACTGTAAACCCATGTATTGTCTAAACATGTAATCCCCTGTACTGTTCACACCTTTTAATCCCTGCATTGTTCACCCCCTGCATTTTTCAAACCTCAGGCTCAGACTGGAAACCCCCACATTGTTCACCTGTTCACACCTCAGACAGATTATAGGAGCAGTTCCAGCATTGTGTCATGTGTGTATGGCACACACAGGTAGCATAGGGCAGGCAGAGTATGGCACACACAGGCAGCATAGGACAGGCAGAGTATGGCACACACAGGTAGCATAGGGCAGGCAGAGTATGACACATGGGCAGGGTAGGGCAGGCATAGTATGGCACACATAGGCAGGGTAGGGCAGGGAGAGTATGGCACACACAGGCAGGGTAGGACAGACTGAGTATGGCACACAGAGGCAGCATAGGGCAGGCAGAGTATGGCACACAGGCAGGGTAGGGCAGGCATAGTATGACACACACAGGCAGCATAGGGCAGGCAGAGTATGGCACACAGACAGGGTAGGGCAGGCAGAGTATGGCACACACAGGCAGCACAGGGCAGACAGAGTACTGCCTGCCCTACCCTCTTGTGTGTGCCATACTCTGCCTTTCCTTATTCTGCCTGTGTGTACCATACTCTGCCTGCCCTATGCTGACCATGTGCTTTACTCTTCCTGCCCTATGCTGCCTGTGGGAGGTGAACCTGGCAGGGGTTTGTTCTGGAAGTTTGTTAGCATTTGGAAATAGTCATTATATGGTCCCTGAAGTGTGTAATTATATGCTGGGGGTTTCTGTGCTATCCACAGAGGAGGAGGAGGCATATGGATTTAACGGTATGTCTTAATATGACATAATATAATTCTTTCACATACGAATGAAGGGTGATATCTCTACAGTGTGCACCAACCATTGGGTTTTTGCTGTGCTGCCACCATTAATGTGGGTATGGTCTTAAAAGCCCTTGTGATAACATAGGTGTAGTTTGAAGTGGGTGTAGTTTAAAAAAGGGGAGTGGTCAAAACTGGCTTCCATTATCGGCACTCCACCATGTAGGCCAGAAAAATTCCGGCCCTCAGTACCACAGAAGTTGGACAGCACTGATCTAAGTCATGTAGCAAACCTTTACTTATCAGCTTTCTCTCTAGGGATGTGCAGGCCGGCCCTATACCCGTCGAACCCGCGGGCGGATTCGGTTCGAGTACTTATGCTTGCTCTTCCCCCCCGTGACCTTACACTGCTCACTTTCCGGTTCTGGCTCTCTTATTTATAGGCATGCCCACCCCTTTTGTGATGTCATCAGTGGGCAGGTCGGGCGCAGGTCTATAAATATAGGGGACTAACCGGGTCGGGTTCGGGTCAGGTATAACTTGACCCACACATCACTATTTCTTTTCTCTGATATTTCCTCTACTCTGCCCTTTTGCCGGAGGAGAAGTGCAAAACACACATGCATGCTGAAAATTGCACATGGGAGGTGAGCATGTGCTGGCTGCCACTGACCTGAAGTTAATGTTTTATATAACATAGTGTTGTTATGCTGTGTTATTGACAATGTCAACACATATTTTACATATCAGCTGGCCATTCCATTTTTTGCTGGCTGCTTTCCTAGGCTGTCTAGGAGAATTGGCAGCAATCAACATATTTTATGCACTTCCTACAATTTCCCATCTAAAGGGCAGGCAGCCAACATGTTGGCTGACTTGACAGGGAGCCACTGTGCATCACTTCCCATGTCACTAACCTTTTTACCCCAGCCCAGTGCAACTTTTTTTTAATAAAAACACACTTTCCAATAAAGTGCCCTTGGCCTGTTCACATTTTAAAGAACCAGCTAGAGCTGAAAAGTTAGTGATTTAGCTCACTTGAGGTGCCTCATAAATTAGAATGTTCAATTGTTTTTAACTTTCCCTTTTTTTTAACTTTCCTTTTGTTTAAATCAGTGAATGGGAATAAAGCTTTAGAACCTATCTTCACTTCTATTAAAATATTGTACTAATATCTACTAATAAATATTTAGGTAGAGATGCGTGAAACACCTTTCTTGGATTTTCTTTTTTTTTTAATTTTCCAAGAAAATGTTCCAAGGCTATGACACAGCAGGCAAAATAACTGGTATGTACTAAAACTCATGGTTCTTTTATCTTACAGTTCCTTCAGTAATTCCAAACTTGACCATAGACAATGTCACCACAAACTCGGTGTCTCTAAGCTGGGCTACTCCATTAGGCAATGTCAGTTCCTATATCATCCAAGTCTTAGGAACTCCATCAAAGGAACTGATAGTGAATACAAATTCTTCCCTTGTGGATCAGCTGATACCTGGAAATTATTATACATTCATGGTCTTTGCTACAAATGGGAATATGAACAGTACAAAAACACAGAATTCTACATCTACGGGTAAATGCCCTTCTAATATGTCTAGTTCTTCTGTTTCATTGTTTTCTGTTTTTAAACTGTATTTTAATATCTGCCATAAAATGCTCGGTACATATTGAAAGGAATGGTTCTTTTATCTTCTAGTACTTCCATTAATTGCAAACTTGATTATGGGCAATGTCGCAACTGATTCAGTGTCCCTAAGTTGGCCTATTCCATTAGGAAATATCAGTTCCTTTATCATCCAAGTCTTGGGGACTCCATCAAAGGAATTGATAGTGAATACAAATTCTTTGGTTGTGGATCACTTGATTCCTGGAAATTATTATACATTTGTTGCCTTTGCTACAAATGGGAATATGAGTGGTACAAAAACCTTGAATGCTACATTTACAGGTAAATATATATTTTTAGGACTACACCTAAAAATGCCCTTATACACTAATATGGCCAGTTCTTCAGTTTCATTTTTTTGTTTGTTGTTTTGTATTGCAGTTTCTGCCATAACTATGTTTTAGTTTGATTTTAACGAAGTAATATGTTACAATTTGCCCAAATCTTTTACAATGACACAGTAGGAACATTTTTATTAGAAACTACAGAATCCAGTTAAATACAGTTACAGCAGTACATATAAACCACTCTGGCATTTTTATTACATGGTCCTAGGCATGTCTTTATGTATGTGCATGTCTGTGTGCATGTGTGGCAGTGGCATTTGTTTTGGAAAAATACTATTGTTTCCCCTAACCAGAGCGTTAGCTCTATTAGTTTGCGCCTCTGGTGGGGGAAACAACTATTGGGTGATAGGTGCCCTATAAGTAAAATGTGATATTTGTGATGTGGCAGAAAATGTCTGTGATGTAACAAAACTGCCAAATTATCTGTTGGTAGAATAACACCATTAAATTAGGCCTATGTATTAATATTTAATCAGGTTTAATTAATAAAGTCTGGATATTAAATACAAAGAGACAAAATCTTCTGTATATACTAAAATGGATGATTTACTTTGTTAAAAGCTGACAGTATGCATCACATCTTTAAACAAATCATGCCATAATGTATGTATGTATGTATGTATATCTTTATTTATAAAGTGCTACTTATGTACGCAGCGCTGTACAGTAGAATACATTAATACAAACAGGGGGTTATTAAGATAATAATAGATAAATACAAAGTATAACAATAAATACAAGATACAGTTGCAATAAGTTAAGAGTCAAAGACACAAGAGGATGGAGGTCCCTGCCCTGTAGAGCTTACAATATAGATAATGTTCCCTTAACTAGATGGCAGAGCAGACAAAATACTCTGTATATACTAAAATGCATTGTTCTTGTATCTTCTAGTTCTCCCAGTTATTGCAAGCTTGATCTTAGACAATGTCACCACCAATTCGGTGTCTCTAAGCTGGGCTACTCCATTAGGAAATGTCAGTTCCTATATCATACAAGTCTTAGGGACTCCATCGAAGGAACTGATAGTGAATACAAACTCTTCCCTTGTGGATCAGTTGATACCTGGAAATTATTATACATTCATGGTGTCTGCTACAAATGGGAATATAAACGGTACAAAAACTTCAAATTCTACATTTACAGGTTAGTATATTAAAGCAGTCCAATCAATACATCTATAACACCTTCCTAATATGGGCAGTTTTATTCTGCTATGCATGTGTGTCTGCATTTGTGTGTGTGTCTGTGAAAAGAATAGATTACAAGGCATGAAATACACTTGCTTTCAGTAAAATATCCAAGTAGGTAAAATTCTTTATGCTCTTTAATCATAGTTCGGTGTCAAAAATCATCATAAAAACAAACTCAAATTGTCTGCAATCCTACTTTTTATGTGTTTTAGAAGTTGACAGTATGTACATCTCCAAACAAGTCATAATGTTCCCTTAAATATATGGATGGTATTTATGCTAAGGCAGAGCAGACAAACTACTCTGTGTATACTAAAATGCATTGTTCCTTTACCTTTCAGTTCTTCCAGTAATTGCAAGTTTGATCATAAACAATATCACCACCAATTCGGTGTCTCTTAGCTGGGCTACTCCATTAGGGAATATCAGTTCCTATATCATCCAAGTCTTAGGGACTCCATCAAAGGAACTGATAGTGAATACAAACTCTTCCCTTGTGGATCAGCTGATACCTGGAAATTATTATACATTTATGATGTTTGCTACAAATGGAAAAGTAAACGGTACAAAAACCTCAATTTCTGCATCTACAGGTAAGTAATATAAAAGACTAGTCTAGTGTACTACATCTAAAAATACATGGCCAGTTTGATTCTGCTATGCACGTGTCTGCATCCGTGTGTGTGTGTCTGTGAAAGGAATAGATTACAAAGCATGAAATACACTTGCTTTCAATAAAATATCCAAGTAGATACAATTCTTCATACACTTTAATTCAAAAACTTCAAATTCTACATTTCCAGGTTAGTATATTAGAGTGGTCTAATGAATACATCTAAAAATACCTTCCTAATATGGACAGTTCTTCAGTTTGATTCTGCAATACATGTGTGTCTGTATTTGTGTGTGTCTGTGAAATGAATATATTACAAGACATGAAATAAACTTGCTTTTAGTAAAATATCCAAGAAGGTAGAATTTTTATACTCTTTAATTACAGTTCTGTGTCAAAAAGAGATAATTAAAAAATGAATTTTCTGCAATTCTACTCTTTTATTTGTTAAAATCTGACCGTATGTACAGGTATGGTATCCCTTATCCAGAAACCCGTTATCCAGAAAGTTCAGAATTACAGAAAGGCCATCTCCCATAGACTCCATTATAAGCAAATAATTCTAACTTTTAAAAATGATTTCTTTTTCCTCTATAATTTTTTAAGAGTACCTTGATCCCAACTAAGATATAATTAATCCTTATTGGAGGCAAAACAAGCCTATTGGGTTTATTCAATATTTAAATGATTTTTAGCAGACTTAAGTTATGGAGATCCATATTACGTAAAGATCCCCTATCCAGAAAACCCCAGATTCCGAGAATTTTGGATAACAGGTCCTATACCTGTACTACATCTCCAAACAAATCATGTCATAATATTCCCTTAAGTAGATAAATAGTACTTTTCTCTAAGGCAGAGCAGATTATATATACTAAAATGTGTTATTTTATATTCCAGTTCTTCCAGCAATTGCAAGTTTGATCATAAACAATATCACCACCAATTCGGTGTCTCTTAGCTGGGCTTCTCCATTAGGAAATATCAGTTCCTATATCATCCAAGTCTTAGGGACCCCACCAAAGGAACTATTGGTGAATACAAACTCTTCCCTTGTGGATCAGCTGATACCTGGAAATTATTACACTTTCATGGTGTTTGCTACAAATGGAAATATAAACAGTACAAAAACCTCAATTTCTGCATCAACGGGTAAGTATATAAAAGACTAGTCTAGTGTACTACATCTAAACATACATGGCCAGTTTGATTCTGCTATACATGTGTCTGCATCCGTGTGTGTGTGTCTGTGAAAGGAATAGATTACAAAGCATGAAATACACTTGCTTTCAGTAAAATATCCAAGTAGATACAATTCTACATACACTTTAATTACAGTTGTGTCAACAAGAGATCATTAAAGAAACACGAAAAGCTGTCACCAAAGCAGACAGTATGCACTACATCTCCAAACAAGACATGTCATAATGTTCCCTTAAAGGGGTGGTTCACCTTTAAATTAACTTTAAGTATGTTTTGAAATGGCCCATACTAAGCAACTTTTCATTTGGTCTTCATTATTTATTTTTTAGAGTTTATTTGAACAATTTGCCTTCTTCTTCTGACTCTATTCAACTTTCAAAAGGGGTTCACTGACCCTACGAGGCTACAATTGTATTGCTAATGTTGGTGCTTTCTTTCAAAGCACTCCCTGGTTGCTAAGGTGATTTGAACCCTAGCAACCAGAAAACTGCTGAAATTCCAAACTGGAGAGTTCCTAAACAAAAAGCGAAATAATGAAAAAATCACAAACAATAAAAAAAATGAAGAACAATTGCAACTAGATGCAACCAATTAACTAGATGGATGGTATATACTCTGTATATACTAAAATGCATTGTTCTTTTATCTTCCAGTTCTTCCAGTTATTGCAAGCTTGATCTTAGACAATATCACAACCAGTTCGGTGTCTCTAAACTGGGCTACTCCATTAGGAAATATCAGTTCCTATATCATCCAAGTCTTAGGGACTCCATCAAAGGAACTGATAGTGAATAGAACATCTTTCTTTGTGGATCAGCTGATACCTGGAAATTATTATACATTCATGGTGTTTGTCACCAATGGTAATATGAATGGTACAAAAACACAGAATTCTACATTTACAGGTTAGTATATTAAAAACATCTAGTGACTACATTTAAAAATGTCCTACTAATACAGCCGGTTCTTCAGCTTTCATTTTTTCTCTGTTGTTTTTAAACCACATTGCAACTGATGCAATAAAAGGTTTTAAACTGATCTAAGGATAATCAAAATTATTTACACTTTGGTTATTTATGTAAGCAGAACAGTGGCAGAATAACATTTTGAAGTCTTCAGTCCTTTCATATCACATTGCCACATCTCAGGAAATCTTCTCAAGAAGTGTTTAGCAATGAATCTATCAATTAATGAATCTGAGATTATATAGATAAGTATATGGATAAGTTGGTAAGCGTGCACTGGGGTTCATTTGGAAGGGTTAAACTTGATGGACTTTGTTTATTTTTTAACTCAATTTAACTATGTAACTTTATTTCATAAACTTAACAATATGCACATTTGACATGCAAATCCAACACATGGGATCTTCCAACACTATTTATAAGTAGTAGCCCTGTCTATGTGGTTTTAAACAGACTCTCAAACCATCTTGTGCTCTTTTTTGGATGGGCACATGGTGCTGGTCCCAATTTCAAAAGGGTTACCTACCTAACCTAGTATCAATCACATTCAGTGATTGAGAAGGGTTCTGTGCTCTCCTAAATATTCCTAATTAACTATACTTAACCAAAGTAGTTTGGCTATTACAGTTATGCTTGCATTTTAGCTTGGCCTGTTGACACTGTATATACAGAAACTGTTACCATACTATGCTATAGTGATTGAGCTAAGCCCTAATATCTGCCTACCCTCAGTGGCACTCTGTTAAGGGGATGGCGATAAGGTCATGTGTTAACCGAAAGTTCAAACAGGGACCATTGGAGATAAGATATGTGCCATCTCCCATGCTCTGACTGGCTTACTTTCTTCACATTCTGTTTCTAGGAACCTTACACACTTTACCTCTTCATCTTATGCACTATCATGTAGTTTTTCTTCTCGGTCTTGGCTATCTTCTTTCTATTACTCAGTTTTGGCTATTTTCCCTCCACCTCCCATCTGTTCTGCTATGTTGTTATGATTGGATCTGCTCCAGCAATCCACTCTTGGAGATGAAAGCAACAAAGCCATTAGTAATATTGCCAGTGGGATACATTTCTACCACATTTATTTTTTATTTGGATCCTTTGTTTAGTGTTCACATATGATAATGAAGTAGTATGATGTCACAATATCACTCCCACCTTTTTCCCACAACAATTTATTAAGTTTAGTTTGTTTGTGCACTTTGAAAAAGGCCCCTGTGTAGGCTGAAACGTTAGCCTCCAAATAAAGTGTTTTCTACTACTTTTAAGCACTGTGTTGTGTGGACCTTTACTACGCATATATATATATACCAAAAAAGGTACCGCACTTTGTTTTCTGTTTTCTTCCACTTTTCCTTAGAAACCAACAAAAACATTTTAGTGCTCCTCCTTGTCCCTAGATAGATAGATAGATAGATACATAGATAGATAGATAGACATAGAGTTTATATGTGTACTTGAAATGGTGAATAGGTGGAAATAAAGATAGACTGAAAGGAAGAAGAAGAGATTCTGGTATCTCGTATTGTAATTCACTTGTAATAAGATTTCAATGGGATATCATTGAAAAACATAAATCGTCTGCAGTTCTGCTCTTGTCAAGGGCTATTACATTCCTTTTTATAACTTTTATGCCAAAACATATCTTACTAACACCAGCCTTTCTTGCTAGCTGGTTTCCTATGCTGTCCAAGAGACCTGGCAGCACATTATATAAATTGCCAACCAATCCCCAACTTGTGGGTTGACCTGAAAGCTACCCACAACATTTCATTACCTAAGTGTGAGAAGACTGTTATTTGATACCCATATTCTATTGTGCTTCTGGGAAACAAACTTTAGGACATGCCAAAAATTCATATATAACAGGAAAAAGAGAGTATCTATGAGTTTTTCCCGATAAATGTGTCATTTTTAAATTATTGTTCAGGAAGAACTGGATGAAACACCTTTCTTGGCTTTTTTTTAAATTATTTCAGGTAATTTTGCTAAGATGGAGCAGACAAAATACTTAGTATGTACTAAAATGCATGGTTCTCTTATATTCCAGTTCCTTCAGTAATTGCAAGCTTAATCATATACAATGTCACTACCAGTTCGGTTTCTCTAAGTTGGCCTATTCCATTTGGAAATATCAGTTCCTATATCATACAAGTCTTAGGGACTCCATCGAAGGAACTGATGGTGAATACAAACTCTTCCCTTGTGGATCAACTGATACCTGGAAATTATTATACATTCATGGTCTTTGCCACAGCTGGAAATATGAATGGCACGAAAACACTAAATTCTTCATATATATGTAAGTATATTAAGAAGGCATAGTTGCTGCACTTAAAAACGCCTTTTAGCATATCCAGTTCTTCAGTTTAATTTTTGTTTTTAAATTGCATTTTTATTTCTGCCGTAATTATATTTTAATTTGATTCTAAGGGTAAACCAGTTATTTATTGCATTATTTATTGAATCAGAACAGTTATTGCCCCCAATGTATAGGACATACATTATGGAATGGCATGTGTATTTCAAGGTTTTCAGACACATGATCTATCTCTGCCACATCATAGCATATGTGCTATGATCACATTGCTAACATTTTTACACCAGAACTGTGTGCATCCTTTAATCATTGCATGGGAACAGAACCAACTATTCCTACTGGCAATGCTTCTGGGTATAAATATTGTCCTAATCTACCACTGTGGTTGAACTCCAACTTGCCCCATTTTAGAGCTCTTCAGGATTTTTCTTACCAGTCACTACTGGGCCTGAAACTCCTTTAGAAATGTTCTAATAAACCAGACATTTACTACTTTCCAACAACTCAAAACAAAACTACTGTTGGCACACAAAACCTCCAATTATACAGATACCTTCAACTACTCAATGCATTTAGAGTGCAATTCTCCTTTCTGAATAAACATATGCTACTCCTTTGCTAGAATTAATTCTGCATGAGTAGAGCAAAAGAAGCTGACATAAAGATTGTACCCAGGGCAGCTCCTGCAGTAAAGCAGGTGAGATGGGCAGGCAGCCAGAGGCTTAGTGCCCAAGATGCTGGGAGCCTGAGGTACCCTTTCTACACTTAGCATGGCACTGTCCTCAATTACAGAGCTTTTAGAGGGAGGTGACAAGATACCTAGCTAATAATGTAGACCAGTGCTGTCCAACTTCTGTGGTGCTGAGGGCCGGAATTTCTCTAGCATATATAGCGGTGGGCCGCTAATGGAAGCCAGTTTGACCACTCCCCTTTTTAAACCACACCCACTTCAAACCACACCCATGTTATCACAAGACCATTCCCACATTAATGGTGGTAGTGCAGCAAAAACCCAAATGGTTGGTGCACACTGCGAGAATATCAACCATAATTCATATGTGAAAGAATTATATTATGCCTCCTTCTCCCCTGTGGATAGCACAGCAACCCTCAGCACATAATTACACACCTTAAGGACCATTTAATGGTTATTTCCAACTACTAACAAACTCCCAGAACAAACCTCTGCCAGGTTCACCTCCTACAAGCAGCATAGGGCAGACAGAGGATGGCACACACAGGCAGCTAAGGGCAGGCAGAGTATGGCACACACAGGCAGTACTCTGCCTGCCCCATGCTGCCTTTGTGTGCTATACTCTGCCTGCCCTATGCTGCCTGGATGTGCCATACTCTACATGCCCTTAGCTGCCTGTGTGTGCCATACTCTGCCTGCCCTTAGCTGCCTGTGTGTGCCATACTCTGCCTGCCCTTAGCTGCCTGTGTGTGCCATGCTCTGTCTGCCCTATGCTGCCAGTGTATGTCATACACAGTACATACAGTGACACAATGCTGGCACTGTTCCTACAGTCTGAGGTGTGAAGAAGTGAACAATGTGGGTGATGTGTGGCTCAGCCTGAGCCTGAGGTATGAACAATGCAGTGGGTGAACAATGCAGGGATTAAAAGGTGTGAACAGTACAGGGGAATTACAGCCTAAATCTAAAGTGTGAACCATGCAGTGGGACAGGTAATCTCAATACTGATACCATTTAAAGGTTACACAAAGGTAACCTTTAACCAAAGGTGTGGGGGGCCACACAGAGGGGGGTCGTGGGCCACTGATCTAAACCTTTCACCTGTGTTACTCTGAAGTCTGCCTACTGGGATTGGTAGAGTACCTCCTCCCCCCAGATTACAAGAGCAGTATTGTACTATTCCAAGAAGTTGGTGGTAATGTGCTAGGGTGCCCTCTGTAGTTTGCAAAGATTCGGAATTCATGGCTAAATATTAACCTGAATAAGACCCCCCAAAATTGTAAGTTTGGTCCTAAAGGTCTAGCATAAACTTCTCTAAATTGTATTGTGTCTCTCATTGTAAGAATATATGATGTAGTGACAGCTACCTGCACTTCTGTACACCAGGTACCGGAGAAACTCATGTGTCAGTGAGTGCACCATGATTGTTAATAATTGTTTGTTGTTTGTTTTGTCCCTTCCCCCCTTCCCTTGAAAATTGGAAATAAACCCTGATATGTAATAAAAGGTATTACTTTTGCCTAGAAGCAGTGACCCATAGCAAACTATAAGATGCTTGCTTTTAAAAAGATGACCAGTAAATGCTACCTGTTGATAGGTTGCTATAAGTTAATGCGCCTGGGAAAACTTAGTGACCTTTAAAAAAATATATTGTACTAATGTCTACTAATGAATATTTAGGCAGAGCTGTGTAAAACACCTTTCTTGTTTGTTTAAATATTCCAGGTATTTTTGGTAAGACAGAGCAAATAAAATGCTCATTATGTACTGAAATATATGGTTATTTTATTTTCTAGATCCTTTAGCCATTTCAAGCTTGATCGTATACAATGTCACCACCACTTCAGTGTCTCTGCGTTGGCCTATTCCATTAGGAAATATCAGTTCCTATATCATCCAAGTCTTAGAGATTCCATCAAAGGAACTGATAGTGAATACAAATTCTTCCCTTGTGGATCAGCTGGTTCCTGGAAATAAATACACATTCACAGTCTTTGCCACAGTTGGAAATAAGAATGGCACAAAAATAGAGAACTCTACATTTACAGGTAAGTATTTTAAAGAAGCCTACTTATTACATCTAAGAATGCCTTACATTGTATTGTAATTTCATAATTATGTTTAAATCTGATAAGCAAGGTATTTACACTTTTGCATTATTTATCCTAGCAGAACAAGCAAATCACTAAAAACCATGTGGCCCAAAATCATGTGACCTTGAACTGAATGTGACTTTTTTCACGATTCAGGTTTTTTTAAAAAATGAGAAGGCTAGCCACCTGAATGCTGGCAAATGTTTAAGTATTTTGTGATCACCTTTTTTCAGCCTGCTAATTTGGGTATAATCTCTATAAAGCTATGTGGAATATGACTGCTATATAAACTAATGGTAGTAATAACATTTAGTACTGTGGCTATTGCAGAGAAATACATTTTTATTTCTTCTACATGGTGCATCATGTAGTAAAGGAAGCAAGATAGGCTGTCAATAACTTCTATCATTTATTTTAATATTATCAAATATATAAATCAA
Source organism: Xenopus tropicalis (assembly GCF_000004195.4). Lineage (NCBI taxonomy): Eukaryota > Metazoa > Chordata > Amphibia > Anura > Pipidae > Xenopus > Xenopus tropicalis. The sequence continues at coordinate 102,221,529 of NC_030681.2, forward strand.
TAGTTATCTAGTAAAAACTATATATATATATATATAGTATACAGGGAGGAGCACACCATATACAAGTCCAAATGCCCTTGGTGCAGGTCAAAAAACAAAAATATAGTAGAAAGAGTGCCGCACACACAGGGACTTGATAAAACCACTGGTTTTTTGGTTTGTCCCTGAGGAAGAGCACAGATTGTGCTCGAAACGTTGGAATTTTTTCAATAAAACCACTTTTTCTTTTGTATCAAGTCCCTGTGTGTGCGGCACTCTTTCTACTATATATATATATATATATATATATAAGTTTATATATATATATAAGTTCCGAAGGTTACGTACTGCTTACACAGGATCATTTTCGATATTTTATTGATGTGAACAGACAACTAACATTTCGCCTGCAACACCAGCCTTTGTCAAAGTTACTTGGTAAAACAAATGGAAACCTTATATACAGTATTTGGCAGAAAAACACACAGGCAGTGACGTGGGAGTGTATAGAACAAACCCACTGCAAGTGATGACATGATAAACCCACACCCTCTGTGGAAATCCAACAGTCAGAATAAAATACCATCACAAAATTGAAAACAAATGAAAAGGGGAAAAAATAAAAAATAAAGAAGTAAAACAATATATCGTTTCGGCTACAGTAGAGCGTATTTACAAAACTGCATTATTATCATATTGGATGTTTAGACAATCCGAGTTTATATCCAGGAGGCAGAAAAGAACGTATCACCTGAGTAGAAACTTGGTGAAAAATCGGCATATGCTTCAATAAGAAATAATAATAATGTCTTTTCCCGCCAAACACTGTATATAAGGTTTCCATTTGTTTCACCAAGTAACTTTGACAAAGGCTGGTGTTGCAGCCGAAACGTTAGTTGTCTGTTCACATCAATAAAATATTGAAAATGAACTCTAAGTCCTGTGTGAGCAGTACCTAATCATCAGAACTTGTTCATTTAATACCTTCGGGGACTGCACCCATGCAAAATATTCCAGTATAACGTGAGTGCTGGCTTCCTAAAAATGAGAGAGCAGGCATGGTAGCTTACTAGTTAGCACTGCTGCTTTGCAGGTAAATTCTCACCAAGGCACTACCTGTTTATGTAGTTTATATTAGAAGTTTATGTGTCTGGGTTTCCGTTAGGTACTCCTGCACTCCAAAAATATACAGACAGAATTACTGTCTTCTGGTAAAATAAATCCTATTGTGACATTTAAATGTGATAGGGACCTTACATTAAAAGCTCCATTTGGGAGAAGGATTGATGCAAATGGCAAATCATCTCCCTAACAATGTAAAGCTTTATATTAAATGAATCATCGTTCTCTGGACTAATATTTTACATTTTTCTACCACCAGAACCTGGCATCATCAACATCCTGAATACAGATAAGATAAGTAACAACTCATTATATGTGAGTTGGCATCTAACAGAAGGCAACGCAACATCATATCTTGTAGAAGTGATAGGAGATTTGCCTCAAAAATTCTATGTGCAATCAGAATCAGTAAATATTTCTAACTTAACCACTGGTAATCAGTATACAGTGGCAATTTCTGCAGTCGCTGGGTCCGAGCAAGGTAGCAAGTATGAGTTTTCAGTTATGTGTAAGTATTCCCATATAGTTACATTCTTTTGTATTGTTTTGTTGTTGTAGCTTTACGACATATGAATTTGTCTATCAGACTTAATATACAGTGGAGGAAATAATTATTTGACCCCTCACTGATTTTGTAAGTTTGTCCAATGACAAAGAAATGAAAAGTCTCAGAACAGTATCATTTCAATGGTAGGTTTATTTTAACAGTGGCAGATAGCACATCAAAAGGAAAATCGAAAAAATAACTTTAAATAAAAGATAGCAACTGATTTGCATTTCATTGAGTGAAATAAGTTTTTGAACCCTCTAACAAAAAAAGACTTAATACTTAGTGGAAAAACCCTTGTTTGCAAGCACAGAGGTCAAACGTTTCTTGTAATTGATGACCAAGTTTGCTCACATTTTAGGAGGAATGTTGGTCCCACTCCTCTTTGCAGATCATCTCTAAATCCCTAAGGTTTCGAGGCTGTCTCTGTGCAACTCTGAGCTTGAGCTCCCTCCATAGGTTTTCTATTGGATTAAGGTCCGGAGACTGACTAGGCCACTCCATGACCTTAATGTGCTTCTTCTTGAGCCACTCCTTTGTTGCCTTTGCTGTATGTTTTGGGTCATTGTCGTGCTGGAACACCCATCCACGACCCATTTTCAGTTTCCTGGCAGAGGGAAGGAGGTTGTCGTTCAGGATTTCACGATACATGGCTCCATCCATTTTCCCGTTAATGCGAATAAGTTGTCCTGTGCCCTTAGCAGAAAAACACCCCCAAAGCAAAATGTTTCCACCCCCATGCTTGACGGTGGGGACGGTGTTTTGGGGGTCATAGGCAGCATTTTTCTTCCTCCAAACACAGCGAGTTGAGTTAATGCCAAAGAGCTCTATTTTGGTCTCATCAGACCACAGCACCTTCTCCCAGTCACTCACAGAATCATTCAGGTGTTCATTGGCAAACTTCAGACGGGCCTGCACATGTGCCTTCTTGAGCAGGGGAACCTTGCGAGCCCTGCAGGATTTTAATCCATTGCGGTGTAATGTGTTTCCAATGGTTTTCTTGGTGACTGTGGTCCCTGCTAATTTGAGGTCATTAACTAACTCCTCCCGTGTAGTTCTAGGATGCTTTTTCACCTTTCTCAGAATCATTGACACCCCACGAGGTGAGATCTTGCGTGGAGCCCCAGAGCGAGGTCAATTGATGGTCATTTTGTGCTCCTTCCATTTTCGAACAATCGCACCAACAGTTGTCACCTTCTCTCCCAGCTTCTTGCTAATGGTTTTGTAGCCCATTCCAGCCTTGTGCAGGTCTACAATTTTGTCTCTGACATCCTTGGACAGCTCTTTGGTCTTTCCCATGTTGGAGAGTTTGGAGTCTGCTTGATTGATTGATTCTGTGGACAGGTGTCTTTTATACAGGTGACTAGTTAAGACAGGTGTCCTTAATGAGGTTGACTAATTGAGTAGGAGTGTCTAACCACTCTGTGGGAGCCAGAACTCTTAATGGTTGGTAGGGGTTCAAAAACTTATTTCACTCAATGAAATGCAAATCAGTTGCTATCTTTTATTTAAAGTTATTTTTTTCGATTTTCCTTTTGATGTGCTATCTGCCACTGTTAAAATAAACCTACCATTGAAATGATACTGTTCTGAGACTTTTCATTTCTTTGTCATTGGACAAACTTACAAAATCAGTGAGGGGTCAAATAATTATTTCCTCCACTGTACCCTCTAGAAAAAGCAAAAACGCTATGGAACTAGAAGTTCCTAATTCTGCCCCACCACATTGGGACTTATTTATGAATGCCCTGTGTTTGATTTGCAATTATTTTGCTTGCAAAACTGACTGCAGCTTTTAAACTCTTGATCTGAGCAGTTCTACTATATTTTATTTTATATATGTACTATAGCAATTTCCAACTAGTACCCATGCAAGCACTTTCTATGATGCATTAAGCAGTTGTACTTGTTGGCAGTTGTTTTGGGTGACATGTGGTCAGCTTAGATTTTACCAAGGAATCTCACTTAATATAAAGTAAAGCTGAATATAAAATGTAAGAACTACTTCAACTTTCTAAAATCACTTGCACAAGCTTTAGAATCATCAAAGGGGTAACAAAATGTAAACACAACAACAACTTTGTTTCAACAATATTGGAACAGACTGTAGTTTTTAGATTCTTGCAAATAACAACCTGTTATATATATTATTTTAAATAAAAAAAGGTCTTATTAATAAGTTTTCACTTTTCCTATAGTTGTTTATTTTAACAGTTATGTGATCAGTTATAGTTATGTTTTAGCAGCACATTATGTGCTGAATTCAATTTAGAGTGCTGAAAGATTATATTTTGTATTGCACTGGTAGGCCCATTTGGTGAGAATGTCCTTGTTATACCCAGTACCTTTAATGTGCTTTTGTTGGCTTTTACACTGTTCCTTGGGCACCACCATATGGAGCCATTAGCCTTAGCAGAGTGGAAAAAGAATCATAAAATGCTAAGATGGCAGTGGATTCCAAATGGTGATTAATACTGTTGAATCTATTACATTCAGCATCCCAAATAAAAAGATATGTTGCAATTACCTTACTTAGCTATACATATTCTAACCAAATAATATGGTCACTATTTATTGTTCATAGAACCTAAAATGTCAACATTCTCTTACACAGTGTCAGATACTCTCAGCTGTACAAATATATCAACAAACTCCATGACACTGCTGTGGGATACTCTATTGGAGCCCAACATATCCTATACAATAAATGTAATTGGTTCACCTCCTTGGAATTGGTCAAATTCTACCAATGAAATTGTGCTGGGAAACTTGATACCAGGCAATCTATATATAATTCAATTATCTGCTTACCAAGGGAATACTGTGTTGCATGGTTATGGAGGTCAGATTACAGTGTACACAAGTAAGTATTTATTTTTTTTAAGTTGATGTTCTGCATTTGTTTAGGTTTCAAATTCACACATTACTCCTACTTATGTTTAAATTATAGCAGCCATGTAGTTTTTTCCATTTATATTTATTTACCCATTTCCCACAACTATGTAAAAGTTAGGTCATATGACTTGAAGGGGGTGATTTATCAACACACAAATTACATTTTTGCTGCAATTCGAATCAAACTAAAACTCATGAATTCAAATTATGGTTTAAAAAAACTCGAATGTCTGATATTTATTATAAGTGCACAGAATTCAAAAACACAAACTTGAAACTTTGGCATATAGAAGTCAATGGGAGATGTCCTAGGCACAATTTATGTGGGTTTTTCAGTTAGAGTTTTTTCAATTTTTTTGAGAGTTTGTGGACCCAATAAAAAATGATGGGTAGAAAATGAATTTGATACATTTAAGTTTTTGTTTAATTTGATCAAGGTTTTTGTATTCAATTTTTTTAATAAATAAGCAAACATCTCTAAAAGTCACAAGTTTGAAAATTGATAAACAAGGCTTCTTGGCATCATTGCTAACTGTTGTATTTTGCTTGCTATAGGCCTTATGCTGGGGTGTAATAGAACTGGCAAATTTTCCATTTGGGGAAAAAACTTGAAGCATTATGTTTTGGAAATAATTTACAGTTTACACCATTATCCAACAATAGTGAAACAAGGAAGGCAGCTTTTCATTACTGACTTAAATTACAACAATATAGTTAGAAGCATTAGGGGTGCCAACTTTAACCCCTCCTCAGTGAACCAGATCTCTAACATTTTTCCCAAAACACTGTACCTCATTCTGTGCTCCCTGGGCCAGTACGTTTTTCAAGAGGTACACTGATGTCGGAAAACAAGTAGCAATGTTGCTCACTGAAGGGTGTGAATAACAAATTGGCATGGAAATTTTTTCAACTTTTTTTTAACTTTTTTTTTACTTTCTTGTACTTTTAACAGAAAATCACCACATTATATTGTACTGTCATCTAATAAATATTTGGGTAGAGAGGCGAGTAACACTTCCTTGACTTTTTTATTCCAGATAAATTGGCTAGACACAGCAGTCAAAATGCTCAGTATGTACTAAAATATGTGGTTCTTTTATCTTTCAGTTCCTCCAGTAATAGCAAACTTGATCATAGACAATGTCACCACCAACTCTATGTCTGTAAGCTGGGCTATTCCATTAGGAAATTTCAGTTCCTATATTATCCAGGTCTTAGGTACTCCATCGAAGGAGCTGATAATGCATACTAATTCTTCCCTTGTGGATCAGTTGATACCTGGAAATTATTATACATTCATGGTGTTTTCTACAAATGGGAATATGAATGGTACTAAAACACAAATTTCTACATTTACAGGTAAGCTACATTTTTAGAGAGGTCTAGAGACTACACCTGAAAATATCAGGTCAAACATATCATTCAAATGCTTCTGTGAACTAGAAGTTCTGTTCAGTCACTACCTACCAAGAATCTTTTCTGAATGTTTGACTAAATGTTGGAAATTAATTTTTGAAATGCTGGAAATATGGGGTAAAAAGTTTTGGCAAACACACTGTGGATAAAAGCATATGATTTGTGCATGTACATCCCATTTTAGTATTGTACAGCACTGTGGAATATGTTAGTGCTTTATGAATACATGACAAAAATGATAATACTATGGACTAAAATGCATGTTCTTTTATCTTACAGTTCCTTCAGCAGTTACAAGCTTGAGCATAGACAATGTTTCCACCACTTCGGTGTTTTTAAGTTGGCCTATTCCATTTGGCAATGTCAGTTCCTATATCATCCAAGTCTCTGGGACTTCATCAAAGGAGTTGCCGCCTGTGTATACAAATTCTTTAGTTGTGGATCAGCTGATACCTGGAAATTATTATACATTTACAGTCTTTGCCATAGTTGGGAGCATGAATAGCACCAAAACAATAAATTCCACCTTAACAGGCAAGTTTTTAAGAACATTTATCTGGTACATTAGATCATATGTGAAAGTATTTAGTATTGTAGCTTCAAAAGTATTAAACTGAGACTTGGTGAACTGAGAACACATTCTGTGAACTAGAAATTTGTTTAAGTCAGGTGTTTAAGACTTAAGAATCTTGTATTTTCATCACTGATTAAGTGATGGTTTCAGGGATGTCAGGGTTTTTAAATAAGTAAAAAATTACAGCAAAACTAACAAAGAATCTTAAAGGAGAAGGAAAGCTACTGACACTGTTTACTCTCAATAGATTAGCCACAATAGTGCAAACTAAAAAGCTATATTTATTCTGTAGAATGATTTACCATACCTGAGTAAATATCCCTAGAAGCTCTCTCTGTTTAACAAAGCAGCTGCCATATTAGCTTTGTGTGACTTAACCTAGCTTTCCCTCTGCTTTGAGTCTCTGGCTGGATCGTAGCTCTGGGCTCAGATTACAGCAGGGAGGGGAGGAGGAAGAAGGGAGGGGGAGAGAGGAGCAAGCTACACAGGTAGACTGGTTAGGGCATGGAGTTTTAGCTGAGAGAATGACAGTTTTTTTTTTGTTTTTTTTTACAGAGGACTCAGAGCAGCATTACTGTGAGCGTTTATTCATGTATTTACATAGACCTTTTTAGGTTTCACATTTCCTTCTCTTTTAATGCACTAGAGCTTGAACAAGCTGCTATGTCTATTAAATGCAGCATTATTGTTGGCACTGCTTACTTCCTTCATTGACATTTGCAGTTATCACTATAATTATTATATATTCCTACATAGTATTATATATTCCTACATTCTGCAGTGCTTTGCAGAGACTGTTTTGTATTAATTCTTTACCCTAGTGGAGCTTACACATGTATATATATGTACAGTACAGCACATGAAGGGTAGATTAAAGGGTGACAAATATACTTTCAAATTTGAAAGCAGGGGTCTTAATAATAAGAAATTCTAATTATGTTTAAAAAGGTGATCAATCCCTAATTGCTGCCATTTTTACTATTTTTTCAATGTGGCAAATATTAAAAGTATAAACACCATCTCTAAACAAGACATGTAATAATGTCTCCCTGAGTGCATTATTTGTTAGGGGGCTACCAGGTTCATATACTAACATCATATTTCCTCCGAGGACTGACAGTATTATGCATATGATACCAATATAATACACAAAAGCCATGAATATACTGTAAATGAAACAATGCTTAGAAATGTCATCAGTTATAATTGGTGCTTACATACTTCCTGTCACATGTGTTACCAGAGTCTTTAAAATGGGTCTTGCAGTGAGGTGGGACAGAACTGGCCAATTATGCATTTATTAAGTGATTTCTGTTGTCTTTGGGTTTAAATAAAGTAAAAAGTACTGGAAAAGGAAGGAGGGGGAATTGTAAGGCACCCCCAAGTGAGCAACATTTTTTATACTGGGACAGTGCCCCTTTTGTTCCTGGGGCAGTTCATTTTTGTAGAAGAGTTATAAAGATATCATCACTTCGAGGTATAATGTGGTACTACTATCTACCAATGAATATTCAGGCATAGCTACATGGGACACATTACTTGGCTTTTTAAAATTGTCTTCTGTTAATTCCAATAATGTGGAATGTTGAGGGGAAAAACAGGTATGTAACTGGCCTCCTCCACCGACACTATATATATATATATATAAAGATAAAGAAGAAGCAACCATACCTGTATAATCACTGTGGGGTGTTCCCAGTTTTTTATTGCAGTACTTCAGATACAATCCAGATCCAGGCCCTCTGTTCCCCATGTGAAAAGAAAACATGAAAGCATAAATTTAATACAAACTTCATTCCATTTTATTATTGTACAGTGCTGTGGAAAACATCAGCACTTTATAAACACCTGACAATAATGATAATAATAGGGACTAAAATGCATGCCTCTTTTATCTCACAGTTCCCTCAGCAATTACAAGCTTGTTCATAGACAATGTCACCAGCACTTCGGTGTCTCTAAGTTGGCCTATTCCATTAGGAAATATAAGTTCCTATATCATCCAAGTCTCCGGGACTCCATCAAGGGAATTGCCGCCTGTGTATACAAATTCTTCAGTTGTGGATCAGCTGATACCTGGAAATTATTATACATTTATAGTCTTTGCCGTAGTTGGGAACATGAATGGCACCAAAACAATGAATTCCACCTCAACAGGCAAGTTAAAGAGTTCTAGTGACTACACGTAAAAATTACATGTAATTAGGGGCTACCCAGCTCACATACTAACATTACATTACCTCCCTAGATTAACAATATTATGCATATTATGCATATAATATCAATATAATTCCCAAGAACCATGAATATCCTGTAAATGATATACTTATAAACAGTGCTTAGTGATATCATCAGTTATAATTGCTGCTTAGTGATGTACTTCATGTGACATGACTTACTGGAACTTGTGTACCCCCTGTTGTAAAATAAAGCCAAAGTCTTTAAAATGGGCCTTATGGAGAGGTGTGATAGAACTGGCCAATTATGCTTTGGGAGAATTGCACCTTTATTAAGTGAGTTCCATTGTCTTTGTGTTTAAATCAAGTTTGAGTAGTAAAACTACAGTTCATGCCATTCTCTAAGAATAATAAAATAGACAAAGGCAGCCATTTTATTGTTGACTTTAAAGCACACAAATAAGGTTAATAGTACTGGGGGAGATGACAATTTATTAGGCACCCCCAAGTGAGCAAAATTATACTGGGAGAGTTCTACTGCTATAAAAATACCATCAATTTGAGGTAAAATGAGGTAAAATGTGGTAATACATACTGTAACTGCATTGGACACCTTACTTGGCATTTTTAAATATTCTCTATTGTATTGTATTAATTATTCTCTATGTAGGCAAGCCTTCTAGTCCACTGGTGAAAAAAGAACTGTCACAAAAACCTAAATATAATATAAACTTCATCCCATTTTTGTTTTGTACAATAATGTAATAATGATATTAATATGAACTAAAATGCATGATTATTTTATCTTACAGTTCCTTTAGGAATTGCAAGCTTGAGCATATACAATGTCACCACCACTTCAGTGTCTCTAAATTGGCCTATTCCATTAAGAAATATCAGTTCCTATATCATCCAAGTCTTAGGGATTCCATCAAAGGAATTGCCAGTGAATACAAATTCTTTGGTTGTGGATCAGCTGATACCTGGAAATTATTATACATTTGTGGTCTTTGCCACAGCTGGGAACATGAATGGCACCAAAAGTGTGAATTCTACATCAACAGGCAAGTTAAATGTTAAAGAGTTTTAGTGACTACATGTAAAAATGCTCTTCTAATATGGCAAGTGCACTGCTTACTTCTCTTATTGACATTTCCAGTTATGATATTATTATATATATATTCCCACATATTCTGCAGTGCTTTGCAGAGATTGTTTTGTATTCATTCTCAGCCCTACTGTAGCTTACACATGTGCTATACATATATAGTAAATACATATGAAGGATAGTTTAAAGGTTGTGAAATACACTTGCTTTAAGTAAAAATTGAAAGTAGGGGGTCTTAATAATTAGAAATTATAATCATCTTTAAAAAGGCCATCATGAAAAAAACCTTACTTGCTGTCAGTTTTACTATATTTGTAATGTGGGGAAAGTTTAAAGCAGAAACTTCATTTCTGAACAATAGATGTAATAATGTCTCCTTGTCTGCATTGCTCATTGGGTCTGCCTGGCTCACATACTTACATTACATTCCCTCTGAAGATTGCCAACATTTTGTTGATTTTATTAATTTAAGACATTTCTGTAAATGGAGAGTCCTTTAGGCAAGGACTGGTTATTGTGTGAGCAAAAAGAACAAGACTGATACTGAAAAGAAAAGGCTGGAGATCCGGAGCAAGATTGACAAGCAGGAATTAAATGGACCAAGCAAAGCATCAGGAACAGGCAGGAACTGAATGGAGTGTGTAAAGAGTCAGGCACAGGCAGGAGTGGGACAGAGCAGGTGAAGAGTTTATAACAGGACTAGAACAGAACCAGATAGGACTGGAGAGGGAACAGAAACAAAACAGGAACAGAATCAGACAGGACTGGAACAGGACTAGGAGCAGAAACAGGAACCTGGGAGCAAGAACTAGGGACATGCAACAGTGTTCAGACTATAAGAGGCCAATGCTCAGGCCAAGAAGTGAGGTAAGGGCTGGGTTTAAATAGGGCAGAGTCAGCCCTGATTGGTTGACCCTTTCTGACCAATAAGGCTGCTGGGAACTGATTGGAAAGGCCCGGTGAAAGGTATTGAGCACACCTGTTAGCTTCTTACCTGGCCTAGTGGATAGGGAAAGCAGTCAGAATTTAGAGGTTTCTGGCTCAAATTCCAGCATAGGGGTGTGTGTGCCTTGCCATCAAGCAATATGGCTGCGTGATGTAAGAGCTCCATAGGTCTAGCACAAGATCCCTAGTGTGAAAACTGGCAAAACAGACTGGAGAAGGAGAGGACTCCAGCTAGGAGAAAAAACAATTGCATGCTCTCCAAGATGGCACCTGCAGCCACTGACAGAGAGGACTATGCAGAAACAGAGTGTGACTCCTCAGCTATAGAAAGCGAAGGAGAAGAAAAGCAGCTTAATATCAATAATTACCTTGCGAATCTCCCATCTCGCTCTGAAATGAAATCCATGTTACAGAAGGTGACGGCTTCACTGAAAGAGGAGCTTCAAGAAATAGAGACATGAAGTATTGCCACATGCACAGATGAAATTGAGGCCAACCAAAGCAAACTTATACAGAATGAAAAACTTTTACACTCAAATAAGCAACATGCAAATAAGCACTCAAACACAAGTAGCCCAAAAAAACACTTCAGCCTAAAAGAAGAAATACTCCTCAAAGCCAAAGATGTAAGCAATTTAATATATGAAGATTGTACTGTTAAGCTATTCCAGGATGTTTCCTGCTACACATTGATGAAAAGGAAAGCACTGAAACCCATTACAGATGCACTACTGGAGAAAAATATACAATATCAATGGGGTTTCCCATTTGCACTGACAGCGGTAAAAGATGGAACGCAATCCATGCTAAGGGTACACGAGGATACATCATCCTTCCTACAATGGCTCCAACTGCCACAGATGCCTTTACCAGGATGGATAGTAGAGCCAAACAACTCATGCGAACCAGACTTCGATCTTCAAGGAGGCTGGGTATCCCACCGCACTCCAAAACGTACCTCAAGAACACCAAAGACTATGACCTCTAGAGAAAGGCTAAGACCTCCAACAGAACCAGCGATTTGAACCAAACAGGTGTACCTAATACCTAGGGGCACATTTACTAACCCACGAACGGGTCGAAATGAGTCCGATTGCGTTTTTTTCGTAATGATCGGTATTTTGCGATTTTTTCGGCTTCTTTACGAATTTTTCGTTACCAATACGATTTTTGCGTAAAAACGCGCGTTTTTCGTAGCCATTACGAAAGTTGCGTAAAATCTGGCGATTTTTCGTAGCGTTAAAACTTGCGCAAAAAGTTGCGCTTTTTTCGTAGCGTTAAAACTTACGCGAAACTTTGCACCATTTAAGTTTTAACGCTACGAAAAAGGCGCAACTTTTCGCGTAAGTTTTAACGCTACGAAAAAAGCGCAACTTTTTACACAACTTTCGTAATGGCTACGAAAAACTCGCGTTTTTACGCAAAAATTGTATTGGTAACGAAAAATTTGTAAAGAAGCCGAAAAAATCGCAACAAATACGAAAAAGTCGCAAAATGTTCGTTTTCAAGTCGGAACTTTTCCAATTCGGGTCGGATTCGTGGGTTAGTAAATCAGCCCCCTAGTAACAAAAAATAAAAAAAAGTTAATAAGCAGTAATAATCACATTTATTTTCTTTAAATGCCTCTAGATAAAGTTAAATGTTATTGTTAAATGGTAATTACTTTAAAGATATCAAGGTATGACTATATATTATAGTATGGAAAATACATAGTAATATTGATATGGTTTCACCCATGTACAAGTTCAACAAGATAGGGCTGATCCCCAGTTTATGTATGTATGTATAACTTTATTTATAAAGCGCCATAAGGGTACACAGCGCTGTACAAAATTACACACTGGGAGGACAAGTGTTATAATAAATAAATACAATAAATATATATAAATACACCGGGAATAAGTGCCATGTGGTATGAGACACAGCAGGAAGGAGGTCCCTGCCCCGTAGAGCTTACAATCAAAGTGGTTGGGTAACATACAGGCACAAACTGGAAGGTAAAAGTACACCAGGTATGGGCATTTGCCCTTAAGCACAGGACTAGGCAAAATAATGTTTTAGTGCTCCTTAAAGAGAGTTAGTGAGTGCCCTGATTCTCCAATGTACATTTCCCCCTGTAGGGCACTTAGTACATATGATCACGTACACCACAATGGAGGAAGCACATGAATAGCAGTCCCAAATGGCGTAGACTTTTTGTGTATTCGGTATTGCAATTTGATCTTTGCACAGGATGTATTTGCAAGTCTCACATCTTTTGTTGTTGCAGGGAAATGTCCCTGCTTTAGTTGTTTGGGGAAGAGCTCTTCTACAATACTCTTGTATTTGTGTTTTTTTTTAATTATTTTTTTACACTGGCTAACACGGTACTAAAGTTTTTGTTTTGTAATATTTAAGATCTTTTGATCGGTTCAAGACCATTAACATTATAACTGATTCGCCCCTTTCCATAATTGGTATTCTAGAATTGATTATATATTTACATCACAAAAATGGTTACATTTCTTTCAGAAAGCCAAAATAACACAGGGCACAAGCCTCAAGCCACTCCCCTCTTGTCTCCCCTTATGTTAAATATTTTTTTCTCTGAAAATGACCTACCTGACACCAATTCTTTGATTCTTTTGGAGACACATAAATGTGTAATGAGAGGCCAATTGATTGCCCTCTGCACTAAGAATTTGAAAAAACATCCTACAATTGCTGCATCACTGGATATATGATTTAGGTTTTTGTTAAAACATATGTCCAAAACATCGTATCTCCACTAAACCCAGATTTTGCTCCTAGCCTTGACCCAAAAGCCTACCAACAACGGAGTATATACAATAACAAAGAAACCAAATTGGCAGATTTCTTATAAAAATGGTAAAATAAGTTTTGTCAACTATACTGAAAAGATGGGGATATCACCCGAAAGATCAATGGTGTTATTATCAACTCCACCATTTCTTAATTAAGGAGAAGTTTTACTCAAATGAACATACTAGTACCACTTAGGAAAAGTTATTAGACAGGCAAAAATTACCAGAGAAACTGCTCTTGCCAATATATAGACTACTTCTCACCAATTAAGATACCAAAAAACTGAAATATTTTAATGACTGGGAACTAAATATAACTCGCCCCCATGTAGCTAGAGAGAGAATATATCCATGAAGCATCTAGAGACTCCAGGGTAAGGGAAATGTTATACAAACTCAATCACCACTAGGTGGTACTGTGTACCAGAGAAATTACACAAAATGTTACCTTCTCAAAGAAATGCTGGAGGTGTAATTCTGTTGTAGGTTCTTTCAAACATATATGGTTTACTTGCCCAACAATGAAACAGTATTGGGTCAAAATTAGTGCCTGTATCACTAAAATAACAAGCATTATATTCCTTATACTGACCTAATGCTTCTATTATTCCATCTCGACAATAAGAAAACATTACTGTAACAGATAAATTTACCCTCCATTTGCTGAATACCGCAAAAGCCCTCATTCCTAGAATGTGGAAAAATTTAACACCCACATCCTATACAGAATGGTTGCACCTAGTAGAAGAGATGAGGAAACTAGAAGAGATTATACATCTAATTCAAAATAAGGTAGCCCAATTATGGGCAATCTGGACACCATGGATAAAAGCTAACCAGTGACGTAATTCAATGAAACTATATTGTTCTCTGTAATAATACATATACTCAACTAAGCAATACTTGAAATTTTCTGCCATTAGAAACGACTTGTTGTATACCCCAATAAATTGAATGAAGAGATTTGCAATAGAACATTGTTACATTGTATTTTGCACCACCATCCCCTTCCGCTTTCCTTTCTGTATCTCTTCCTTAAGCTAATAAAAACAATAAAGAAAAATAGTTTCATTTTTATAGAAGAGCTATAAAAATATCACCACTTCAAGATAAAATGTCATACTCTCTACCAATGAATATTCAGGCATAGCTGCATGGAACACCTTACTTGGCTTTTTAAAATTTTTCTCTATTGTTAAAGGAACAGTAACACCAAAAAATGAAAGTGTATAAAAGTAACTAAAATATAATGTGCTGCTGCCCTGCACTGGTAAAAGTTGTGTGTTTACTTCAGAAAGTCTACTATAATTTATATAAATAAGCTGCTATGTAGCCATGGGGGCAGCCATTCAAAGGAGAAAAGGCACAGGCACATAGCAGATAACAGATAAAACACTATTGTTTTCTACAGAGCTTATCTGTTATCTGCTATGTAACCTGTGCCTTTTCTCCTTTTTTCCAGCTTGAATGGCTGCCCCCGTGGCTACACAGCAGCTTATTATATAAATTATAGTAGTGTTACTGTAGCAAACACACCAGTTTTACCAGTGCAGGGCAACAGTACATTATATTTTTATTACTTTAAAGCTCTTTCATTTTTTAGTGCTACTGTTCCTTTAAATCCAGACCTATGTAGGCAAGCCCTCTACTAGTGAAAACTGAACTACCATGAAAACACACATTTAAAACAAACTTCTTCCAGTTTTAGTATTGTATAGCGCTGTAGAATATGTTGGCACTTTATAAATACATGCAATAATGATATTAATATGAAGTAAAATTCATGGTTCTTTTATCTTTCAGTTCCTTCAGTAATTGCAAACTTGATCATAGACAATATTACAACCACTTCGGTGTCTCTAAGTTGGCCTACTCCATTAGGAAATATCAGTTCCTATATCATCCAAGTCTCAGGGATTCCATCAAAGGAATTGCTGCCGGTGTATTCAAATTCTTCAATTGTGGATCAGCTGATACCTGGAAATTATTATACATTCACAGTCTTTGCCACAGCCGGGAACATGAATGGCACCAAAACTGAGAATTCTATAACAACAGGCAAGTTAAATGTTAAAGAGTTCTAGCGATGTAAAAATGCTTTTCTAATTTTTTAATAACATTTAACTGACACAATGGAGCATATGTGGAATTGTTTAGTACTGCAGATTCAAAAGTTTTAATCAGAGACTTGGTGAACTGGGAACACATTCTGTGAACTAGAAATTATTTTATTCTTTTATATAAAATATAAAAAAGCATCTTAATGTATTACAGAAAAATTCACAACACAGCAGAAAAATTTGCGAAACGGTGGAAAATGCGTGAAACGCAGTTGGCGCACAATTTTTTTGTTGCTCGCGACTGTTTTTGATGCAACACCGCCTATTTTGATGCAACCACACCCAATTTGACGTGACTGTGCCTATTTCACCGCACCCGCAACTTTTTTTGCCGCACATTGAATTTTTCTGCTGCAAATTTTTGCAAAAGTTTTACGACACAATTTGCAATGTGAAATGCGGAAATTTGCTGCAAATCCATGCCTGGCAAAAAAATGTGCTCATCACTTTTGATCAAGATAATATTTCTGTTAAACACAGTATTGTTGTTGGCACTGCTTACTTCTATCATTATGTTGGTTTGAAAAAGTTTTGAACACTCATTGACTTTGACAGGGAAGATTTTTAAACTGCTGCAGCTCTTACAGCTTTGAGGCTACACTCCCCAAACTTGAATAACATAATCATGGGGTCACCCCGAATGAAGCAGTGACACTTTGGATGACCCAAAGTGGGGGGAGTCAACAACAGCCTACCAAATTTCTTTAATGGGGAAATTTAAACTGCTGCCAATCTTAGAGCTTTGAGGCTACACTCACCAAACTTGAATCATATAGTCATGGGGTTAGCCTGAATGAAAATATGATATTTGTAGGGAGGTGTCTGAGTGATTGTTAATTCCCAGAATAGGTTTAAGTTATGGTAGAATGTATTTTTGCAGTTTAGCCACTAGGTGGCAGGGTTTTGCAATTTTGGGAAAATTAGGCGTAATAGAGCCTCCAGCCACTAGAGGGAAACATAGGGCAGAAAGTATATAAGCAGGGTACCACACTCAGTTTGGTTCTTTTTGATGGTAGATCAGAGAGGGTGTTACCGTGGGAAGCACTAGGTGTTTCAGGCAGACAGGCTTTTTAGCATGGTTAGCCCATACCCCAACAAGGAAGTTGATGGCTTAGTTCCATTGTCTATGTATTTAAATCAAGGTTAAGTAGTAAAACTAGAGTTTATGCAATTCTCTAAGAATAATGGTTGACTTTAAAGGACACAAATAATGTTAATAATACTGTGGGGGAGGAGACAATTTGTCACCCCCAAGTGAGCAAAATCTTTTATACTTGGACAGTGCCCCTTTTCTCCCGGGGCACTTCATTTTTAAGGAAGTGCTATAAAATCATCACTTATATATAAAATGTGGTAATGCTATATACAAATGAATATTCAGTCATAGCTACATGGGACACCTTACTTGGCTTTTTAAAATGATCTTTTGCTAAATCCAGGCTAATGTAGGCAAGCCCTCTAATCCCCTGGGGAAAAGAAAACTGTCATAACATACATTTAATACAAACTTCATCCCATTTTAGTATATTACAGAGCTGTGGAATATGTAAGTACTTTATAAATACGGTACATAACAACAATGATATTAACATAAACCAAAATGCATGGGTCTTTTATCTTACAGTTCCTTCAGCAGTTGCAAACTTGAATATAGATAATGTCACCACCACTTCAGTGTCTCTGAGTTGGCCTACTCCATCAGGAAATATCAGTTCTTATATCATCCAAGTCGTAGGGACTCCATCAAAGAAATTTCTGGTGAATACAAATTCTTTAGTTGTGGATCAGCTGATACCTGGAAATTATTATACATTTATGGTTTTTGCCACCACTGGGAACATGAATGGCACCAAAACAGTGAATTCTACATCAACAGGTAAGTTAAATGTTAAAGAGTTTTAGTGACTACACGTAAACATGCTCTTTTAATATGGCTGCAGCTTTAAAAGTATTAACCTGAGACTTTGTGAACTAGGAACATATTGTAATAAAAAAGGTCTTACCGGAGCGACGGGGACGTCCGCCACGCCGCCATCGGCGGGGACGCCCACCGTGCCGTCCTTCCCTGGTGCCAGCTACTTTCTAGTGTGTGCCGCGCGCGCCCCCCAGTTTAAATGTATTTAAAGGGCCTTTGTTTACCTTTTCGTTGCCCGTGATAGGATTTGATTCCTGGTGCCTTCCTGAGCCGTGTGTGTTTTGTTCCTGTAAATTCCTGCTAGTGTTTTCCTGTTTTGACTCGGCCTGCTCCTGATTATTCTGATATCCGTAACCTGACTCCGACTTGTACTTTGACTCCGATTTTGTCTCAACCTGCTGTTTGATCATCTGGTTTGACCCTTGCCTGTCTGATTATCCTTGATTACTGCCTGCCTCGACCCAGCCTGCCTGACTATGAACTTGCCTAATTCTTTTGTACCGTGATCTTCGGAGCCAGAACTCCTCGCCTTGTTCCTCTCGTTAAGTCCAGGTGGCATCTGAGTAGCTGAGGGCTCACCCCGAAGCCAAAGGCGGTCACACTACTGGTAAAGCCGAGCCGAGACCAAGGAACTTGGCATCAGTTCTGGTTTCAGGGTGCCGACCGTGACACATATTCTGTGAACTAGAAATCCTTTTAAATCAGGTGTTATTAAGAATCTTTTTTTGCTTTCAATACACTTTAAGTACAATGTATTAGTAGGGGCCTTAGTATTTAAAAATTATAATCATGTTTATAAAGGTGATCATGAAAAAGCCCTAATTGCTGTCAGTTTTATTTCATGTGACGAAAGCTAGAATTGAGAACTGCATATCTCAACAAGACATGTAATAATGTCTACCAGACTGCATTTATTGTTGGGGGCTACCAGGCTCACACACTAACATCACATTCCCTTCAAAGATTAAAAATATTATGCATATAAAACCAATATAATACAAAAGAGACCTGAATATCCTGTAAATGATATCCTTATAAACAGTGTTTAGTGATGTCATTAGTTATAATCAGTGCTTAGTGATGTATTTTCTGTCACATGACTTACTTGAATACTGGAATTATAATAAATAATGTACCCCCTGTTGTAAAACAGAACCAGAGTCTTTAAAATGGGCCTTACAGTGAGGAATAATTACACGTTTATTAAGTGAGTTCCATTGTCTTTGTCTTAATCAAGTTTTATATGTTGACTTTATTGGAGAAGAATGCTGGGGGGAGGTGACAATTTGTTATACACCCAAAATCTTTTATAGTGGGACAGTGGGAAAGCACTCCTCTTTTTAAAGAATGCTATAAAAATGTCACCATTTCAAGTTAAAATGAGGTACTACTATCTAGTAATGAATATTCAGGCATAGCTGTACGGAACACCTTACTTGACGTTTTAAAATTATTCTCTATTGTTAAATCTAGACCTATGTAGGCAAGCCCTCTAGTCCA
The DNA here is from genome assembly GCF_000004195.4 of Xenopus tropicalis. Lineage (NCBI taxonomy): Eukaryota > Metazoa > Chordata > Amphibia > Anura > Pipidae > Xenopus > Xenopus tropicalis. The sequence continues at coordinate 102,240,631 of NC_030681.2, forward strand.
CTGGTAAAAAGAGAATGGTCATGAAAACATACATTTAATATAAGCTTCATCCCATTTTAGTATTGTACAGCGCTGTGGAATATGTTGATGCTTTATAAATACATGACAAAAATGATAATAATATGGACTAAAATGCATGTTCTTTTATCTTACAGTTCCTTCAGCAATTACAAGCTTGATTATAGAAAATGTCACCACCACTTCGATGTCTCTAAGTTGGCCTATTCCATTAGGAAATATCAGTTCCTATATCATCCAAGTCTCAGGGACTCCATCAAAGGAGTTGCCGCCTGTGTATACAAATTCTTTGGTTGTGGATCAGCTGATACCTGGAAATTATTATACATTCACAGTCTTTGCCACAGCTGGGAGCATGAATGGTACAACAACTGTGAATTCTAGATCAACAGGCAAGTTAAATGTTAAAGAGTTCTAGTGACTACATGTAAACATATTCTTTTAAAATGTCCGGTTCGTCAGTTTTATTTTTTTCCTCTATATTTTTAAAGAACATTGATGTAACACATTAGAGCATAAAGTCTGTGTTTAGTACTGCAGCTTCAAAAGTATTAACATGAGATTCGGTAAACTGGGAATACCTTCTGTGAACTAAAAATCCTTTTAAGTCAGGTGTTATTAAGAATTTTGTTTTTTCATCATTGACTAAATGATTGTTTCTTCATCATTTTATCAGAGTCATGAATATCCTGTAAATGATATCCTTATAAATGGTGCTAGTGATGTAATCAGTTATAATTGGTGCTTAGTAGTAATGAGCGAATCTGTCCTAATTTGCTTTGTCTCTGGGCATTTTTTTGTCACGCAAGATTTTTTCTTTACACACGTGCCTTTTTCTGCAAATTTTTGACGCAGTTTCACAAAAAGAATTCCTGATGGCGTAACACAGAAGTTTGCTGCTAATCCATGCTTGGTGGCAAAATTCACTCATCCCTAGTGCTTAGTGATGTACTTTCTTACTGTATGTATAACTTTATTTATAAAGCACCACAAAGGTACGCAGCGCTGTACAGTCTTACAAAATACAAAATTACACACAGGGAGGACAAGTGTTTTAATAAATAAATACAATAAATATATATAAATGCACAGGGAATAAGTGTCATGTGGTACACAGTAGGAAGGAGGTCCCTGCCCCGTAGAGCTTACAGTCTAAGTGGTTGGGTAACATACAGGCACAAATTGGAAGTTAAGAGTGCACCAGGTATGGGCATTTGCCCTTAAGCACAGGACTAGCCAAAATAATGTTTTAGTGCTCCAGAAGGTAACAGCTGGGCTTTTTCTTAAAGAGAGGGATAGAGGGATAGAGTTCCAGAGGTAAGGAGCAGCGAGATAGAAAGGTTTAAGACAAGAGAGCGCAGTGGGTGTAGATGCTGTAAAAAGACGGAGGCTCTGTGAGGAGCAGAGGAGACAACCAGGGGAGACCAGTGAAGAAAATGTAGTGAGGGGCAGAGGAGTGAAGGGCTTGAATGTTAGCAGAGGGATTTTGTTAGCTATCCTTTGCTTAACAGGCAACCATGCATGAGAGCTTAGGTGAGGCTGAACAGGTTCCCTCTTTGATAGAGAATTTGAAATAGGTCTTACAGCGAGGTTAGATAGACCTAGCCAATTACCACTTTATTAATTGAGCTCCATTGTCTTTGTGTTTAATTCAAGTTTAAGTAGTAAAACTAGAGTTTACACCATTCTCTAAAAATAATAAAACAGACAAAGGCAGCTGTAGCTGCCTGGAACACCTTACTTGACTTTTTAAAATTATTCCCTTCTGGTAAATTCAGACTTATGTAGGCAAGCCCTTTAGTCCACTGGTTAAAAAAGAACTGTCAAGAAAGCATACATTTAATACAGACTTCATGCCATTTTAATATTGTGTATTTAATTTTGTATATATATATATATATATAGTACTAAAATGCATGTTTTTTATCTTACAGTTCCTTCAGCAATTGCAAGCTTGATCATATACAATGTCGCAACAACTTCTGTCTCTCTAAGTTGGTCTAGTTCTTTAGGAAATATCAGTTCCTATATCATCCAAGTCTTAGGGACTCCATCAAAGGAACTGATAGTGAATACAAATTCTTTGGTTGTGGATCAGCTGATACCTGGAAATTTTTATACATTCACAGTCTTTGTCAAGACTGGCAATATGAATGGCACCAAAACTGTGAATTCTACATCAACAGGCAAGTTAGATGTTAGACTTCTAGTCACATGAAAATGTTCTTTGAATATGGCCAATTCTTCAGTTTTATTTTTTAAGAACATTTAAGTGACACATTAGAGCATATGTGGAAGTGTTTAGTACTGCATCTTAAAGGCAAGGGAAAGTCATTTTGGCATTTTACTGCCAATAGATTCGCCACATTAGTGCCACCTAGAATGCTATATTAATTCTGCAGAAAACTTTATCTATCTATTTATTTATACCTGAGTAAATAGCCCTAGAAGCTTTCTCTGTTTTTTTAAAGGAGAAGGAAAGGGAAAAACTAAGTAAGCTTTATCAGAAAGGTCTATGTAAATACAGCCATAAGCACTCACAGAAACGCTGCACGCTTAGTTCTCTGTCAAAAGTAACAGGATTTGTTGTCGCTTCGTTTTCCTGTTCCAGCGACACACAGCTCTATCCCCTCTCCTGCTTCCCCCCTCCCTCAAGAATGCGAAGAACTCCCCCCCTTAGGAATGTGTGATCTGAGCCAATCAGCAGAAAGCTTCCTCATAGTCTTACACACTAAGCATGTACACAGGTCTTGGTGCAGGAGCAAGACATTATGGGAACTTTCTTTACAGAGCTCAGTGTTTTTTTCCCTATGAGGCTTCTGATCATCTGAACGGTAGAAATATAGGGAGACTTAAGGACACTATTGAGAGAACTGAAGGTATGCCTGCAGCTTGAGTTTAACTCTTTATTAGCCTTTCCTTCTCCTTTAAGATTGCAAATGCTATTTTAGCTTGGTCTTTGTAGCTTCCTGCTTGCAGCTTAGCCGTTATAGCTCAGATTACACATTCCTAAGGGTGGGGGCAGTGCATTTTATGAATTCTTATAGGAGGGGAGAGTGGGAGGGGGGAGCAGGAGAGGGGAGAGAACTGCCAGACTCTGGCCTCAAGAATGAAGGATTTTTTTCTGAGAGATGAAGTCAGATATCCTAAGAACATGTTTACAAAAAAGGAGACAAAAATCTTGTGATTCTTTTGATAGAGGACTCAGTGCAGTGTTTCTGTGAGTGCGTATGGCTGTATTTACATAGACCTTACTGATAAAGCTACTTAGTTTTTACTTTTCCTTCTCCTTTAAAAAGTATTAACCAGAAACTTGATGAATTGGAAACACATTCTGTGAACTAGAAATCTTTCAAGTTGGGTGTTATTAAGGATCTTGTTCTTTGTCATAAATGAATATGCCCTGTTTTATATTGCTGCTAGTTTTGATGTCTGAGCTAGACAATTTTTTTTGATGCACAACAGATGCGCTCATCACTCGGCAAGACCCCTATTCCCCTTGTGAAAAGAGAACTGTCATGAAAACATAGTTTCAATGCAAACTTCATCCCAATTTAGTATTGTACAGCTCTGCGGAATATGTCAATATGCCAATATGGTTATTTTTTATCTTACAGTTCCCTCAGCAATTGCAAGCTTGATCATATACAATGTCACCACCACTTCAGTGTCTTTAAGTTGGGCTATTCCATTTGGAAATATCAGTTCTTATATCATCCAAGTCTTAGGAAGTCCAACAAAGGAACTGACAGTGAATACAAATCTCTTCGTTGTGCCTCAGCTGACACCCGGAAATTATTATACATTTGTGGTCTTTGCCACAGCTGGGAACATGAATGGCACCAAAACTATGAATTTTACATCAACAGGCAAGTTAAAGAATGTTAAAGAATTGTAGTGACTACACATCAAAATGGTCTTCTAATATGGCCAGTTGTTCAGTTTTATTTCTTCTCTGTTTGTTTAAAAATGTTTAGCTGACACATTAGAGCATATGTGGAAGTATTTAGTACAAGTATGGGATCCCTTATCTGGAAACCTGTTATCCAGAAAGTTCTGAATTATGGAAAGGCCATCTCCCATAGATTTCATTATAAGCAAATAATTCTAATTTTTCAAAAATGATAGATATAAATTAATCCTTATTGGAGGCAAAACAATCCTATTGGGTTTATTCAATATTTAAATGATTTTTAGCAGATTTAAGTTATGGAGATCCAAATTACGGAAAGATCCCTTATCCGGAAAACCCCAGATCCCAAGCATTCTGGATAACAAGTCCCATACCTGTACTGCAGCTTTAAAGTTATTAACCTGTGAACTATAAATTCCTTTAAATCAGTTTTGTTTTTTATATTTTTCATTGACTAAATGATGGTTTCAGAGATGTCAGGGTTTTTAAACAAGTGGGAAATGACATCAAAACCTAAAAAGCATTCTAATGCACTACAGCCTGATCAAGCTAATATTTCTGTCAAATACAGCATTGGTGATGGCACTGCTTACTTCCTTCATTTACATCTGCAGTTATCACTATAATGATATATATTCCTACATACTCTGCAATGCTTTGCAGAGATTGTTTTGCATTCATTCTGTGCCCTGCCCCAACAAACATGAGTACCATGTGTTTAGAAAAATATCTTTGCTCACTATGGATAAATACATTAGATAAGCGGACCACTAACTCTGATAATTACCAATAGGTTTCTTCAAAAGTCTTTTCACCTAGTGGGATTCACAAATGCATGCGGTAGACTTAACCTAGAACATGCCTTTATAAAAGAGCATTTATTTAAAAGAGCTATAAAAATATCACCACAAGGTAAAATGTGGTACTTCTATCTACTAATAAATATTCTGGCATAGCTGCATTAAACTCCTTGTTTGGCTTTTTTAATTTATTATTTTCTGTTAAATCCAGACCTATGCAGGAAACACCTCTAGTCCACTGATGAAAAGAGAATGGTCATGAAAGCATAAATAAGATTCATCCTATTTTAGTATTGTATAGCACTGTGGAATATGGTGGTGCTTTTTAAATAAATGACAATAATGATATTCATTTGAACTAAAATGCATGATTCTTTTATCTTTCAGTTCCTTCAGCAATTACAAGCTTGATCATAGACAATATTACAACCACTTCGGTGTCTTTAAGTTGGCCTACTCCATCAGGAAATATCAGTTCCTATATCATCCAAGTCTCAGGGAATTCATCAAATGAACTGATAGTGAATACAAACTCTTCCCTTGTGAATCAGCTGATACCTGGAAATTATTATACATTCACAGTCTTTGCCACAGCTGGGAACATGAATGGCACCAAAACTGTGAATGATATAACAACAGGCAAGTTAAATGTTAAAGAGTTCTAGTAACTACACAGAAAAATGGTTTTCTAATATGGGGAGTAGTTATGAGCGAATCTGTCTCGTATACATGTATACATGATCTTCTGTGTCAGGCTTCCTGCTCTCTGCAAAATCCTTCAGGACTGGGCACAAGACTGCTCAGTTTGCTCCTCTCTCCACCTCCCTTCTGCTCTTTACCCCTACACTCTCTTTTGTAATTAGCACCACCCTGGAGCAAGCTACATTAGATGGTCAGAAGGAAAGTCCTACTTGCCTAATAAAACTACTTATGATTAGCATACTGTTTAGGTAATAGAGAGCCATACATTTATCAAAGACTAGCAAAACAGGACAAATAAAATTCCCAGGTGAAATATTTAGAATTTTGTTTCCATTCAATTGATAAAAAGTAGTAAAAAGCCGAAATATACAAGACTGAATAATTTTCTTATTCTTTATTGCAGATTCTAATAGCCTGTTTTTATCAATGACCTATTCTACAATTGATAGCAACATACAAGATAAAATTATTCAGCAGGTAAGAGATATCTTAACTTTCCCTATTTATTTGAACTTTATATGCTATAAATACATTACATAATTCATCTGTGCTTTATTTCAGGTACAAGAATTCTTAAGCAAAACCTATCCGGGTCAGAGAATAACAGTTACTTTAAAGCAAATGCGGAAGATATCCTGAAGATAGTATATTTAATTATATTATAACTTATTTATGTCCTTAAGATCAACAATAACCAGTCAACTTATATGAGCATATTGTTTGAACCCTTCTTCATAAATCTTTGTTGCACACACATTGTTACTGAGTTAATGCATTAAGGAAGATAATAATATGCTTTGGAATATCCTTATTTTCTCTCTGTAACCTTAATGCAGTTAATTTTGTATTTATATACCTTGTTCTTCAAAGGCAATGCAATGTGAACAGTGGAAGCTAAAGATATCTGGCACTATATGCATGAAATACAGAAATACAGTTAAGAAATTGTTAACAGAGTTTTTGTGATGTAAACAGTTTGAATATTCTCTCCATCAGAAAGTACAGTTCCTATCAATTGACTGGGGTTCTTATGTTTCTGTTTAAATATCCTTAAATTATATTCTGATGAGGAAAATTAATATAATAAACCACACGCTTAAGTCAAAATTAGAATGCTTTACATTATTAACATATTATTTCTAATACTATGTCTAATAGCAATAAGAAATATAAACCAAACTGCATCCAAACTATGAGACGTAGATTTGTTCAGCGTCAGTCACTATAATATTTATAACAAAACAATCCATATGGCCAAAACACAACTTACAGGGGTTGTAAAGGCAAAAAATTAAAAAAAGGATTTTTAAGCTCTTCACCTCAAAAGATATCATCATTACACTTTTATTAAAAAATATGCATCATTTGAATTCCTTCTCTTGTTTCTCTCTCTGACTGTTGTTTGCTGAATTCTTGGCCACCTGCAGGCAGCTCCACTACATGGAAACGATCATTCCTCATCCGAGTTCTAAAAGGCAGGGAGGAATTGTGGGGGTTGTTTCTCACTGAGGTTAGCTTTAATGAGAAACAAACACATGACCCAGGCATCACCCACTGCATCCTCACACTGAACTCTCTAACCAATAAAATGCGTGACGATATCAGCTTGGAGTGATACTGGCCACAGCTTTATTAATTTCTGCAAAATTCAATAACATAACAAAGTAATAATATACAGATCCAACTTCTCATTACAGCAATTTTACAGTAACATAAAAACATGTTAAACCTTGCAACATTGTAACGTGTATAACATCCAAATCAAATGAGCCCCTGTCAGTCTGCCCTTCCTTACCTGAAGCCTTATCCTCCAGCCGTAAAACATCCTGGCTCAGAGGATATGCCGCCCCAACCGTAATTATCAAAGAGCCTTCACCTTACCTGGAGTGCCCACCATCACCATTGAGTATCTTCCCTCCAGAATAATGGTCACCCACCTTAGGGGTTAAACCATCCCTTAAAGATAAGCCTCTCTTACCGGGCCAAATATTTTCCCGGCAGACTGACAAGGGCCCGCCATCTGCTGTGACAAATATCTGTAATGGAAGGGGGTGACATTCCCGTCCTGTCTGTCCCTCCCATTAACTAACTATTAACTCATGTACCCCAACCCTCCTTGGCCACATGTGTGACAGCTAAGAAGTTACACGCTCAAACCATAAAACCACCCCATCTAGGGAGGGCGGGTGGGGAACTTTGCTTTCTTCTGGCTTCCCATAAAATGGTGACCAGGTAACCTTTCCTAACTCTAAGATGGCCACTTACTCCACCCCCCGTATAGTACCCTCCCCTTTTACTTAAACCCACCTATGTTGCGCCTGCAGGGATTGAGCCTGGGTCATGCCGCCCCTCCTCCGACTTCGCTGTTATCCATGGCTTCCTGGAATCATCACTACTTGCTGCTTCCATTCCCTTCACAACTTAGAAGAGGGTTGATGGTTTCCATGTAGTGGAGCTGCAACAGTATAAACATTTCAGCACACAGGAGTCAGATTGGGCAGAACTAAACAGCTCAAAACTAATAGTAGCAGTGGATTCCTGATATTTAATTACTTCTAGGCTGTACAGTTAGTTTAGTCAAAAACACATTTTTTAGGTTACAATAAACTGTGCCTGTAGCGCTCTCTTTTCAGTGCTCTCCCAGGTGCCAAATCATTAAAAGTCAGGGCTTTCCCCATGCTTATTTGCAATGAGGAGTTATTGATATCAGAATATCTTGCCTACTGAATGCTAGAACAGGTCTCTACCCAAGAAGATATAGCACCATAGCCTCATGAAAACACAAATAGAAGATACAGTATCTACTGACCTAAATGTTCTGTTATAAGCTTTGTTATGCTTGTAATAGAATTGTATCACCTACAAAATAAGGAATCCTATCATAATATTATTTTACAATTTCAGTATTAGTTTAAGCACTATCAACTAAACACTTAGCAAATAAAATCAAAGTATGGCAGGAAAAATATTATTCCGCTGAACACAACCAACATCAAAATTGGGAAAACTATTTATAAGGGGCAGAACCTGAACACGTCACTGATATATTGTGTGCAGTTTTAAGTGATTCTTGCTGAATATCATAAGTCTTTGATTTCTACCTTGCAAAGTTTGATGTAGATCTAGGCCACTGAGACCCTAGGTAATGTGTAAGTCAAAATGCAAAGTCTACCCATCTCAGATTTAGTATATATTCCTGCTCTGCAAAAACAAATAATCTATCTCTAAGCTACGGAACATGACAATTACCAAGTAAAATAAATCTTATTGTGACTTTTATTTTTCATAAGAATTCTCCATCAACCTTAAAGGCACTTCAAGTATCTTTTTTTACAGATATTGTATTATTTTATATTTAAAAATATTCATGTATAATTTGTTACCATTTTCTGATCGAATAAATAAAGCAATCAAAATGTGTCTTTTTTTGATATTTACTGGTGAATAACAATACTAGCTCTTCTCTGGGTAGTAAAGAATATGGTTGAGTTTAACTTGTAGCTGAAAAAGGTGTAGTTTTGTTATCTGACGTATGTGTTTAAGCAATGAAATGGTGCACAGGTAAAGGATCCCTTATACAGAAACCCATTACCAAGAAAGCTCTAAATTATGGGAATACCAATATAGAGTTCATGTTAAGAATATAATTTTATAAATATTTTTTTCCTGTAATAATAAGTACCTAGTACTTGATGGTAACCAAGCTGTGTAAACAATTGTGAACAGCACTGCACTTCTTATGTATTTAAAATGCCTTTATTGTACACTTTAGGGCATTACAGCAATGTTTCGGACCCTATTAGGCCCTTTATCAAGCTTTTTAGCAGACTTATGGTATGACCTTGGGACCACGGAAAACCCCAGGTCCCAAGCATTCTTGATAATAGATCCTATATCAATATACAATTATATATTGATAAGACTATAGGCAGAGTAATATTACTGAGTCGTACACTCAAAGGTAAGGGAAATACACACAATTATAGAAGATTCATTAAGCACGACTTAAAAGCAAATATTAAGGAGGAAGTGATGGGGGTAACAGAGGGAGCTGAATCCTTATGGGTTGAGCTTCTCACAGATAGTAAAGAATCTACCAAACTAATTGTAGGGGTATGCTATAGACCCCCTAATGTAAGCGAAGAGGAGGAGGCCCAGCTCCTGTTGCAAATAGAAAAGGCTGCTAGTTTGGGGCAAGTGATAATAATGGGGGATTTTAATTACCCTGATATTGACTGGGGCAATAGTACTGCCAGGACAGTAAATGGGAACAAGTTTATAAACTTGCTGCACGACAACTTTATGTCACAGGTTGTTGAGGAGCCAACCAGGAACAATGCTATACTAGATCTAGTGATCTCTAATGACCCAGAACGTATAGCAAATGTGCAAGTGGTAGAACCCCTGGGTAATAGTGACCATAATGTTATTTCATTTGATGTTTGGTGCAGGAAACAAATTTACACGGGGGCAACAAAGACAATGAATTTTAGGAAGGCAAAATTTAGCTCCTTAAGGGCAGCGCTTCAGAGCATAGATTGGGGCATTATGTTTTCTGATAAAAACACAGAGCAGAAATGGTTGTCATTTAAAATGATATTAAATCATTACTGTTCTCAATTCATTCCATTAATAAGAAAAAGTAGAAGTGTTAAGAATCACCCTATGTGGCTTAACTCTGAGGTAAAGAAGTTAATAGGGAAAAAAAGGAAAGCTTTTAAGAAATATAAGTCAGAGGGGACAGTAGCTGCGTTTAATGATTATAAACACTATAACAAGTGTTGTAAAACAGCAATCCGGAAGGCAAAGATAGAAAATGAGGAGCGCATCGCGGCCGAGGCCAAGACTAACCCCAAAAAGTTTTTTAAGTATATTAATAGTAAAAAGATGCAGGTTGAGGGTGTGGCCCCATTGAGTTATAATAACAATATGGTTACAGCGGATACAGAAAAGGCAGATGTGCTTAACCAGTTCTTTTCTTCTGTGTATACAGTAGAGGAGCCAGTGGGCCAAGTCCCACCCAATAGCTTCACTGTTGCCTCAGCTCCAACTACACAGTGGTTGGCACAGGATATGGTGCTTAAAGGGTTACACACGATAAATGTAAACAAGGCACCGGGGCCAGATGGAATACACCCTCGGGTACTGAGAGAGCTAGGGGCAGAATTGCAGTGGCCCTTGTTTCTGATATTCTCAGACTCGCTCTCATCAGGTATGGTACCTAGGGATTGGAAGAAGGCGAATGTCACTCCCATATTTAAAAAGGGAGTAAGATCTCAGCCTGGCAATTATAGGCCTGTAAGTTTGACATCCGTGGTGGGCAAGTTATTTGAAGGCTTGTTAAGGGATCACATACAAAATTATGTAGTGGAGAATGGCATTATGAGCAGTAATCAGCATGGCTTTATGAAGGACAGGTCATGTCAGACCAATTTAATTGCTTTTTATGATGAGGTAAGTAAGAAGCTGGACGGTGGGGATGCAGTAGATATAATCTATTTGGATTTTGCCAAAGCATTTGATACCGTTCCCCACAAACGACTGCTTTCTAAGCTAAGGTCTATTGGTCTTAGTGAAGTCGTTTGCACATGGATAGAAAACTGGCTACAGGATCGGGTACAGAGGGTGGTTGTTAATGGTACATTCTCTACTTGGAATAAGGTTCTCAGTGGGGTCCCTCAGGGTTCTGTACTGGGTCCACTTTTGTTTAATTTGTTCATAAATGACTTAGGGGAGGGTATTTTGAGTAATGTATCAGTGTTTGCAGATGACACAAAACTCTGCAGACCAGTCAATTCTATCCAGGATGTGACATCCCTGCAGCAGGATCTTGACCAACTGGCAATCTGGGCAGCTAAGTGGCAGATGAGATTTAATGTGGATAAATGTAAGGTCATGCACCTGGGATGTAAAAATATGCAAGCCCCGTATACCCTTAATGGGACTGCACTAGGCAAATCCATAATGGAGAAGGACCTTGGAGTCCTTGTAGATAATAAACTTGGCTGTAGCAAGCAATGCCAGGCAGCAGCTGCAAGGGCAAACAAGGTTTTGAGCTGTATTAAAAGGGGTATAGATTCACGGGAGGAGGGGGTTATTCTTCCCCTTTACAGAGCGCTGGTAAGGCCCCATCTAGAATATGCTGTTCAGTTTTGGTCTCCAGTGCTCAAACGGGACATTATTGAGTTAGAGAGGGTCCAGAGAAGGGCAACTAAGCTGGTAAAGGGTATGGAAAGCCTCAGTTATGAAGAAAGACTGGCCAAGTTGGGTCTGTTTACACTGGAGAAGAGGCGCTTAAGAGGTGACATGATAACTATGTATAAATATATAAGGGGATCATATAATAACCTTTCTAATGTTTTATTTACCAGTAGGTCCTTCCAACGGACACGAGGGCACCCACTCCGTTTAGAAGAAGGGAGGTTCCATTTAAATATTCGGAAAGGATTTTTTACAGTGAGAGCTGTGAAGTTGTGGAATTCCCTCCCCGAATCAGTCGTACTGGCTGATACATTATATAGCTTTAAGAAGGGGCTGGATGGATTCTTAGCAAGTGAGGGAATACACGGTTATGGGAGATAGCTCTTAGTGCAAGTTGATCCAGGGACTGGTCCGATTGCCATCTTGGAGTCAGGAAGGAATTTTTTCCCCTCTGAGGCAAATTAGAGAGGTTTCAGATCGGGTTTTTTTGCCTTCCTCTGGATCAACTTGTAGTTAGGCAGGTTATATATAGGCATTATGGTTGAACTTGATGGACGTATGTCTTTTTTCAACCCAACTTACTATGTTACTATGTTACTATGTTACATAGTGGTGGGACATATTATTGAGAGAAATGGTTAAAGGGAATGCAATTGGGATCGGAGAGGGATAAGTGAGAGCTTTAGGAGAGCATAAGTAAACTAGAAAGGGAAGTTTGAAAACAAATTTCATGTTGGGTTGAAAAGCGTGAAGTCACTGAATGAAATCTAATCTGTTGTTGGCTCCGCCCACTTTTTCTAACCTTGGAAAAGGTGATTGGTTGTTGAAATCTGATTGGTTTTTGGTGGCTCTGCCCACTTTTCAAAAGTAAAACTGCAGTCCCCTAGTGACCAACTGTGAAAAGTTTGGGGACCCTGGTGTTAATACTGTGAGAATGGCAGCAGGTTGAATTTCCCCATTGAAAGTCAATAGGTAAACTCTCATTGGCTGTTGGTGGCTCCGTCCACTTTTGCGTACCTGGTGCCTAACTCTGCAAAGTTTGGGGACCCTGGTGTTATTACTGTGAGAATGGCAGCAGGTTGGATTTCTGCCAAGTGACTGAATGTGCGAAGTTTGGGAACCCTGTCAACAAACCAATAAAAATCAATAGGTAAAATATGATTGGCCGTTTTTTAAAAAAAAACTTGAATGCGTAGTCACCCAGTGACTGACTGTGCAAAGTTTTGGAACTCTGGCATCAAACCAATAAAACCAATAAGTGAAATTTGATTAGCTATTGGTGGCTCCGCCCACTTTTCAAAACTAAAACTGCAGTCCCCTAGTGACCAAGTGTAAAAAGTTTGGGGACCCTGGTGTTATTACTGTGAGACTGGCAGCAGGTTGAATTTCCTTCAAATCAATAGGTAAAATCTGATTGGCGGTTCACAGCTCCGCCCACTTTTGGGCATCCAATAATCATCCTATTTTCATTCAGGCTGAGCCCATGACGATGTGATTCAAGTTTGGGTGTAGCCTCAAAGCTGTACGATTGGCAGCAGTTTCAATTTCCCCATAAAAGTCAATGGGTGAAGCTTGATTGGCTGTTGTTGGCCCCTCCCACATTGGGGCCATCCAACAGATGGTGCTGTTTTATTCAGGGTGACCCCATGATTATGTTATTCAAGTGTGGGGGCTGTAGCTTCTAAGCTGTAAGAGTGGCAGCAGTTTGAAAATCTTTCCTGTCAATGTCAATGGGAAAATTGGGGGGTTCGGAGGGGCGCCACAAAAAGACGGGGGGCGGGATCACTTAGAAAAGCACAAGCAACCTGCTCCGCTATAAAGTGAAGATGTGTGGGGAGTTTGGGTGTTGTACCCCTAAAACTGTAGGAGGAGTAGTGTTTAGAAAATGGGCGGCGCTAAGAATAATAATAACTAGAAAGGGAAGTTTGAGAACAAACTTCATGTTGGGTTGAAAAACATGAAGTCACTGAATTGGGCTCTGCCCACTTTCTCTAAGCTTGGGCCACAGTTATACAGTAAAAACCACTGTGCAAAGTTTGGGGACCCTGGTTTTAATAGTGTCTGAATGGCAGCAACTTAAATTTCCCCACTGAAAGTCAACAACATCTGATTGGCGGTTGGTGGCTCCACCCCCTTTTTCGAACCTGGAACTGCAGTTACCCAGTGACTAACTCTGCAAAGTTTAGGGACCCTAGGATTAATAGTTAAAGAACGGCAGCAATTAAAATTTAAACCAATAAAAGTCAGTAGGTGAATTGTGATTGGTGGTTGGTGGCTCCGCACACTTTTTCTAACCTTGAGTCGAAGTCACCCAGTGACAAACAGTGGGCACCCTGGCATAAATAGTTTGAGAATGACAGCATTGTAAATGTAAACCAATCAAATTCAATGGATGAAATCTGATTGGCTGTTAGTGGCCCAACCTACTTTTCCTATTTTTGAACTGCAGTCCCCCAGTGACCAACTTTGCAGATTTTGGGGACTCAGGCATTCATTGTGAGGCTGACAGCATTTTACACTTCACCATTGAAAGTAAATAGGTGAAATGTTATTGGCTGTTGGTGGCTCCGGCCCACTTTTTTCTAACTTTGAATGGCAAATACCCAGTGACTAACTCTGGAAACTTTAACAACCCTGGAATTAATATTTAAATAATGGCATCAGTTTAAATATAAACCAATGAAATCTAATGGGTGTAAATGGATTGGCTGTTGGTGGCTCCTCCCACTTGTTTGTGAACCCTGACATAAATAGTGTGAGCAAAGCAACATTTTAAATATAAACCAAAAAAATTCAATAGGTGAAGTCTGATCAGCTGTTGGTGGCTCCACCCACTTTTTAAAACCTAAAAATGCAGTTCCCTAGTGACCCTGGTGTTAATACTGTGAGAATGGCAGCAGGTTGAATTTCCCATTGAAAATCAATAGGTAAAATCTGATTAGCTGTTGTTGGCTCCACCCACTTTTTCTAACTCTGAACCGCAGTTACCAGGTGACTAGCTCTGCAAACTTAAGAGACCTTAGTATTAAAATTTAAAGAATGGCCGCAGTTTAAATTTAAACATATGAAGTCTATAGGTGAAATCTAATTGGTTGTTGTTGGCCCCACCCACTTTTCTAAACTTGGAACATAGTCACCTAGTGACAAACTGTGCAAAGTTTGGGGACCCTGACATTAAACATGTGAGAATGGCAGCAGTTAAAATTTTCCCACTGAAAACAATGAAAGAAATGTGATTGGCTTTTGGTGGCCCCGCCCACTTTTTCTAACCTTGAGTACAAAGTCACGCAGTGACTGACTGTGCAAAGTTTGCGAATTCTGGCATCAAACCAATAAACTTCAGTAGGTGAAATCTGATTGGCTGTTGGTGGCCCCGCCCACTTTTTCAAAACTAAAACTGTAGTCCTCTAGTGACCAACTGTGAAAAGTTTGGGGACCCTGGTGTTAATACTGTGAGAATGGCAGCAGGTTGGATTTCCCGATTGAAAGTCAATAGGTAAACTCTGATTGGCTGTTGGTGGCTCCGCCCACTTTTCAAAACTAAAATTGCAGTCCCCTAGTGACCAACTGTGAAAAGTTTGGGGACCCTGGTGTTAATTCTGTGAGAATGGCAGCAGATTGAATTTCCCTATTAAAAGTCAATAGGTAAAGTCTGATTGGCTGTTTGTGGCTCCGCCCACTTTTTCTTACCTTGAACCACAGTTATCTGGTGCCTAACTCTGCAAAGTTTGGGGACCCCGGTATTATTACTGTGAGAATGGCAGCAGATTGGATTTCTGCCAAGTCAATAGGTAAAATCTGATTGGCGGTTCACAGCTCCGCCCACTTTTGGGCATCCAATAATCATCCTATTTTCATTCAGGCTGAGCCCATGATGGTGTGATTCAAGTTTGGGGAGTGTGGCCTCAAAGCTGTAAGATTGGCAGCAGTTTCAATTTCCCCATTAAAGTCAATGATTAAAATTTGATTGGCTGTTGTTGGCCCCTACCACTTTGGGGTCACCCAACAAATGTTGCTGTTTCATTCGGGGTGACCCCATGATTATGTTATTCAAGTTTGGGGGGTGTAGCTTCAAAGCTGTAAGTGTGGCAGCAGTTTGAAAATCTTCCCTGTCAAAGTCAATGGGAAAATTGGGGGGTTCAGAGCGGCGCCACAAAAAGACGGCGGGCGGGATCGCTTAGAAAAGCACAAGCAACCTGCTCCGCTATAGGGCGAAGAAGTGTGGGGAGTTTGGGTGTTGTACCCCTAAAACTGTAGGAGGAGGAGCGTTTAGAAAATGGGGGGCGCTAAGAAGAAGAAGAAGTGGAAGAATAAGCTAAAGTCAAAGAACAGAATGTTGGGGTTTTCAACCCAACATAATAAGAGATACAGAAAGGGTGATAAAATAGATTGGGAATGATTTATACCTAGGCAGAAGCAGGGCTTTCACAGATTGTTAAGAAAAACAGGAGAAAATAGAGGAGCATTAATAGAAAAGCATAGAAATAGAAAACAGTAGGATATACAGTAGCATACTGTATGTATTTCTATAATTTATATGATTTGAGCAAGTGATTTGGGTTGCTTGTGTAGTTAGTAGTGTAGTTAATTGTAATCTAATAACATAGTACTGTCTAACTGGCAGGAGAAAAAGCAGCACAGTTGACAGTAGTTTGTCCTTCCCACTTTATCATTGCAGTCACGGCTTTCTCTCCTGAACAGTGACAGCTCTGTAGTCCCAGCTACAATGTTTTATTAATGTGGGTGGGTGGCAAGCAGTACTTGGGCTGCCAATGGCCACTGCCTACTACTGCATGTCATGTGCTTAGTGTGTGAATATCCACTGCCACACACTGCATATAATGTGCCTGCTCTGCTTCTGCGTATATACTAGTAAACGTGAGCTTCGGGAGATAATTATAGGGGTATTTTTACACCAGTGCAAAATATGCTACATCTGACATGTATGGGCAACTTTAGCCTCCCCACACAAAAAAATCACCCTCCGCCCTATGAGGAGAACTGTGTAAATTATGCAGCAAGTGCTACAGATTTGGTTTATGAATGTGAAAGCTGGTTATACCAGTTTGAGCAACCAGTCTTTTCTTATAATCAAGGACATAGGCGGATTATAATGAAGGCTAGGGGGGGCTAAGCCAGGGAGAGAAGAAGCTGTATCTCAGCTCTGCAATATCATCAGCAGGTCAGGATCAGTTAATAAAATGAGTCACTGTAATTGTGTAAATATCTCCATGCACAGTGCCACTATCAGTTCATGGCTCAGAATGTAAATTACTAACACTGAATGGGCATAACAACAGAATGAGGTTTCAGCCACATTGATTTATTCAATCCCAGCTTCAAAGCCTGTATTTTCTGCTTGTCTCATTTCTTGAGACTGTTTGTCATGTGCAAAGTGCACAGAAAGGGAGTCAGTGCAGGCAAATGGTGAGTGTATATTATGATGTGAGTGTATGAGTACAGGTATGGGATCCGTTATCCGGAAACCCATTATCCAGAAAGCTCCGAATTACAGAAAGCCTGTCTCCCATAGACTCCATTTTTAACAAATAATTCAGATTTTTAAAATCGATTTCCTTTTTCTCTGTAAAAATAAAACAGTACCTGTACTTGATTCCAACTAAGATATAATTACCTCTTATTGGGGGCAGAACAGCCCTATTGGGTTTATTTAATGGTTAAATGATTCCCTTTTCTCTGTAATAATAAAACAGTACCTCTACTTGATCCCAACTAAAATGGAATGAATCCTTAATGGATATAAAGATATCCTATTGGGTTTAATTAATGTTTTATTGATTTTTTAGTAGACTAAGGTATGAAGATCCAAATTACGGAAAGACCCCTTATCCGGAAAACCCCAGGTCCCGAGAATTCTGGATAACGGGTCCTTTACCTGTAACCCAGTCTGTGTGTATCAACCTGAGCTTGTGTGTTAAATACTGTATTTGTATGTTGTATATATGTCTGGAAAACCCTCTGTACAAGGGGTGTGTGGTAGCTTGTTGAAGACATTTGTAACCCTTTCTTGGCACATTCACTTAATATGGGCTGTATTTTCACAGGAGATGTGTGTTCTCAAAGAATATTGATACTGGGAACTGGGGACAGTGCAGTGCCTCCACCTAGTGGACACTGAGGAACACACCTCTAGGGGATTTCCACTAGGAATAATCACACATGGTTTGCAGCAATATTAAACTTTATATAACTTTTGGACATAAACAGCAGAACAGCTTTTGGGTGACTGAAAATCCTTTCCTGAGGAAACTTGGGAGGACTATCCACAACTGGCACAGTCCCTGTACTTGCCCAGCCCACTTTAGATCCGGGTAGACCCCCAACCCTTAAATCAGTTCAGTCCCTTCCCCAAGAGCTCTTTAGTCCCCCCAGGTAGCGCTACCTGCCCCAGAGTACCTTCCCTGTTGAAGGGGGTGGCTGCTCCCACGTAGCAGGCAATTGCAATACCTGTTCCTCCAGGGGACACACACACACAGAGTTCCACAGAGGATTTTATATTCCCAGGCAGCCCAGCAGACTTTTATCCTTTCCAGTCTGAACACACACTGTTTGTGCTAACTGCTCACTCTGGGTCTCTATCTCTGAACTGGCAAACAACAGCAGGGGCTCCCTTTATAAACGGCTGGGCCTGCCCCTAGATTTTTGGCTCCAAAGCTAAGGCACACCTCTCCCAGACGTGCACTGGGGCAGCCAGCCAACCAGATCCCTCCCCAGGCTGTAGCTAGGCTGGATAAGAAAACAGACTGAGAAACAGGGGACAGGGTTCTCTGATCTGCTACACATTAAAGAAAGAGTTGACAAAAAGCAGTGATCCCCCGACGTTAGCATCAATACCACACGTAGGCTTGCGTTCTCTCTATTATGTATATATAGCAAGAACCATAGCAGTTTTGGCCAGCAGCAGCAGTTTAGTGCAGGGATAATAACAGTAATAACTTCTTTGAACTTGCAGTGCATCTTATTTTTTGAATTAGATACCAAACTGTATCTGCAGCTAAACAATGGTCATTGCTTTCTCAGAAAGTGTAACCCCTGTATTCAATGGCTAATACATACATTTATTTAAAAAATTAGGCATGTGTGAAGTAAACTGTATTTACATCTCTATGGCCTTTCCAAAACATAGGTGTTTGTGTGGGCTTGCAAAAGATTGTTGTAAAAAATTAGTAAAATTAGCCTCCCCCAATGCAAAAACCACCCTCCGCCTATGATCAAGGAAACACTATCATCTGAATAAAAACATTTATATATACATCTAAAAACAATGTGTGATGTTGACATAAAAAAATGATGTTGAGAAAAAATTTGCTGCAAAAAAAGTTGCGTGTGCCAAAAAAAAGTAAAAAAATGCGACATTCGTCAAAAAATTGGCACGCACGTCAAAAAAGTTTCACGATAGCTGCGTGTTTCGTATGTTTTTGCTGTTTCTCAGTTTTTTCACAGTTTCACTAATTTTTCAGCAAAGCTGAATGTGACGGATTCTCTCATCACTAGCTTGCACATTAAATCTACCAATCTTGTCCACTTCTAGAAATTTGTACAGGGCAAATATGTTTGTCATGTCTCCAGCATAGCTTCCATCATTAGTTGTTTATTGTTGCTCATTAGCAGTGAACTCCCTCTGCTGACTGTTTGCTGCAAATGCAGGTATTCATTTTCTGTAACCTATGACCCTATGGAATCACCATACTTCCTGACATGTGATGTTCTACAATGCATTGTGGGAGTACAGACTCCATTTTATAGCCCATGCTGTGGAAGAAGCACACACCATCCATCTTCTCCTCCATGGTAGCATCGCTGGTAAGCATTATGGTCATAAAACCTGGATTGAGCCACCATTAAAAAGCTGCCAGCTCCTCAGAGACACTGTGGCATATAATCTGATCCAGAATTGATGTGTATGTTGCAGTTGTTTTTGTGTTAGTATATTTCCCATATACTCATTGTGCTTTATTTCATTTGTGTTACAGTTTCACCTATTATTTTCCACAATCACCCAGTAAAGTTCTACAGATTTCACACCTTGGTCTCTTTATTGGAGTGTGGGAAGGTTTAGCTGTATGTCAAGTTACACACTACCTCAGGGTAACACGTGGTGAGGACAGAACAGTGACACAGGGGCTATCCAGCGGGTAGAGCAGATCAGAAGCTTCACTGCAGGCTATAAAACAAGTGCAGTAAGAAAGCAGCTACATAAGTATAGTATATACCCACTATACTGAGAAGATATAGTGAGTTCACTGAGGCCTGCTGTTTTGCAGCTACCTACATTCATCTATACAGCCATCCCTGCAAGGGCAAGTACTCCACAACAGCATAATGTCCCAGGAACAGACACCTTCACTTATAACAAGGTCCCTAGTTTCTGGTTCTTCCCAGTGCTCATCTGTTATTAATGCTGCTGCCATTGCCCTCGCAAAAGCAGAAGCGGCCAAGGCCCGCGCCTCCTTTGCAGAAAAGGAGATTAAGGCAAAAATGGAATGGGCACACCTGGGAGCAGAAAGAGCGTGCCAGGAAGCAGAGCAGATAATAGAAAGTGGTCGCCTAGAAGCATTTCTAGAGAAGCTTAACATAGAGAAGGAAGCTGCAGCAGCCATAGCTGAAGCAGAAGCTCTAGAGGCAATCATATACCCTGACACAGCAGGCTACCAGATCTAGAGATTGAGGGTCAAGACCCGCTACAGCACACCTCTGAGTATGTCCACCAGCACTCCAAACAGGACATAAGTTCTCTTTCAGCGCGTGAACCCGATCAACGCGCTACTCGGAAGCCAGGCCAAGATTGCTACATTACTCAACAAGTCAGCAGCAAGTCGCAAGTCCACCAAGGAGACAACGCAGAGCAAGGTGATCCTGCCTACGGCACCCACATCAGCCAGGTACCCAAACTTACGGGTAACCCTACCCATCTGCTATGCTAAAACGGTATGTCACTTATCAGCCTAAAGGAGAGCCTCCAGACAGGTATGATTACACAACACCTTCTCACTATTACACTGGTCCACCTACCTACCCTGGTGCCAACCAGGCTACAATGGACTTTGCCAAGTTCTTTGCACGGCACAAGCTAGTCACCAAAGGACTTGTAAAGTTTAGTGACCACCCAGAAGGCTTCAGAGCCTGGCGTTCCTCCTTTCAAAACACTCAGAGACTTAGGCCTATCATACAGTGAGGAGATAGACCTCTTAATTAAATACTTAGGTACTGAGTCCGCAGAGCATGCCAAAAGGATCAGGGTGATCAACATAAACCACCCAGAGACTGGTCTTAAAATGATCTGGCACAGACTTAATGAGTGCTACGGCTCAGCTGAGGTAATCGAGAATGCACTTTTCAAGAGAATTGACGATTTCCCTAAAATATCTAATAAAGGTTACCAAAAACTTAGGGAACTAAGTGACTTGTTAATGGAACTTCAGGTTGCTAAAGCTGAAAGGGACTTACCAGGACTCGCATTCCTTGACACAGCCAGAGATGTTAACGCTATTGTACAAAAGTTACCTTACAACTTGCAGGAGCGCTGGATGACACATGGGTCAAAGTACAAAGAAATGCACAATGTTCCCTTTCCACCATTCACTGTGTTTGTAGACTTTGTATACCAACAAGCCAAGATGAGAAATGACCCCAGTTTTGATCTTAGTCTGCCACATACCACTCCCTTAGCACTTAATGCTCACAAAGCAGCAGTAACAGTTCACAAAACTAATGCTTCCTTTCCAGATTCTTCCCACAGATCCGCTGGTTCTACGCGTGAAGAGACAAAGAGCAGAGACCCTAGTAAGCAGTGCCCCCTGCATCAAAAGCCTCATCCTCTCCTGAAATGCAGGACCTTCAGGGAGAAGTCCATAGAAGACCGCAAAGTCTTCCTAAAGGAGAACAACATCTGTTACAAGTGCTGCTCATCAACATCTCACCTTGCCAAGGACTGTAAGGTCAGTGTAAAATGCACAGAATGTGACAGCACACATCACAACACAGCTTTACACCCTGGGCCAGCCCCGTGGGTTTTACCTCACAACTATGGTGCCAGCAAGCATGGCAGTGAGGAAGGTAACACTGCTACAGCTACACCAGAGGTCAGTTCACAATGCACAGAAGTTTGTAAAGGAGCAACAGGTGGCAAATCATGCTCTAAAATCTGCCTTGTCAGAGTCTATCCAACAGGCCGTAAAGACAGAGTTAAGCTTTTAAGATTTACGCAATCCTAGATGACCAGAGCAACAGATCTCTAGCCTGTCCAGCCTTCTTTGACACATTCAATATCAAAGGCACAGAAGTTGGACCTAGGATGGGTCATAATAGGAGACGTCTGTTTTGGAGGTGTGCACAAACCAGCCTATGTAAACAGCTTGCTCACAAACACACCAGAAAATGGGCGTCCCTCCATCTTTCAACTATGTCACAACAACTTCCTCGTAAAAGAAAGGCCTTTCAATACAAATCTGACTCACTCCCTCTTAAACCCTTTTGATGACAACAATGCTTATGACAGTGATCAAGATCATCTAGGGTGCACAGTGTTTCATAGATCAAAAGAGGATAATCAGGTAGCAATGTCTATTGAGGATAAACTCTTCTTAGAAATAATGGAGCAGGGGCTAGTTAAAAATGATGCCAACAGCTTGGTCGCACCTCTACCCTTTAGACCTTGGAGGCAACACCTACCTAACAACAGAGAGGAAGCCCTAAAATGTTTCAACTCTCTCAAGCACAGCTTTCAAAAGAAACCAGAGATGAAAGACCACTTCTTTACCTTCATGGGGAAAATATTTGAGAACAGTCATGCAGAGCTAGCTCCCACCCTCACTGACACTGAGGAATGCTGGTACCTACCAATATTTGGAGTATATCATCCAAAGAAACCAGGGCAGATTAGAGTGGTTTTTGATTTCAGTTCTAAGTTCAAAGGTGTCTCCCTAAATGATGTTCCCCTAACAGGCCCTGACCTCAATAACAAACTTCTGGGAGTACTCCTTCATTTTCGCAAAGACTCTATTGCCTTTATTGCTGACATTCAGCAAATGTTCCACTGTTTTCTTGTAAGAGAGAAAGACAGAAATTTCCTGAGGTTTTTCTGGTACAGAGACAATGATCCTTCCAAAGACATTACAGAGTACTGAATGAGGGTAACGCGCCCATACGCCTTAATACCTTCTACGGAAATACAAAGCCAAAAACTGTATGTTTTCTCTGATGCTTCTGTTAAGGCCATAGCTGCTGTCGCCTACATTAGAACCCTGGACATCTATGGGCAATGTCACATTGGGTTTGTTATGGGAAAAGCAAAGCTTGCACCAATCCCAGAGCATACCATACCCAGACTGGAACTCTGTGCTGCCGTTCTAGCTGTGGAGCTAGCTGAACTTATTACAGCTGAGATAGGCATAGAGCTCAAAGAGACTGTTTTCTATACAGACAGCAAGGTAGTCCTGGGCTATATCTACAATGAAACCAGAAGGTTTTACATTTTACGTCAGCAACAGAGTACTCAGAATTAGGAGATCTACTTGTCCAGAACAGTGGCACTGTGTACCTACTGACAACAACCCCGCAGACCACGCAACCAGAGCTGTTGCTGCAAGTCAACTTAAAAAAGCACATCTTGGCTCACAGGACCTGCATTCTTGTGTAGAACTGAACAAACTGCTTCTGAGAATGAAACATTTGAGCTATTGGATGTAAATTCAGATGCTGAGATCCGCCCTCAAGTGTCTACATGTCACACAATAATCACTAGCAACCAACTTACAGTAAATCCAGCAGGTTTAATAGGTTTTCAAGTTGGAAATCACTTGTCCGAGCTATCACCTGTCTGAACCATGTAACTCGCTCCTTCAAACACACCTCATCTACATATGTAAGTACCTGCAAAGGATGGCATCACTGTACAAATGTCTACACAGTAGCAGAACTTCAGCAAGCAAAGAATGTCATTCTTCACACTGTACAACACAAGATTTATTCTAAAGAGATCAACTGCATTACAGGAGGCAAACCTGTTCCTAAAGACAGTGCTTTGAGAAAACTTGACCCATTTCTTGACCAGAATGGCCTATTAAGAGTAGGAGGATGCCTCAAAGATGCAGAAGTAGAGTTTGAAGAGAAACATCCTATGATCATTCCAGGTAACTATCACATTGCAACTTTGCTTTTATGTCAAGGAGCTTTAAGGACAGCAGGTTTGTGGATAGTTGGAGCAAAAAGATGTGTGAATAGTGCAATTTTCAAGCGCATCACTTGCCGTAAACTCCATGGGAGGTTACAAACACAAAAGATGGCCAATCTTCCCACCAACAGACTTAGCCAAGACCCACCTTTCACCAGTGTTGGTCTAGATGTATTTGGTCCCTGGTCTGTTTCCACACGACACACTAGAGGAAACCATGCAAATAGCAAACGCTGTCATAGTCATATTCACTTGTATGACCATCAGAGCTGTCCATATCGAGGTCATTGAATCAATGGACACTTCAAGTTTCATAAATGCCCTCAGGCGTTTTATTGCAATACGAGGCCCTGTGAAACATATTCGCTCTGACAGGGGCACTAACTTTGTTGGGGCAGCCACAGAACTGCAAATCTCATCAAATGTTAATGTCAATGATGTGGAGAGATACCTAGCTGATCAGGACTGCGCCTGGACTTTCAACCCACCTCACTCTTCTCACATGGGAGGTGCCTGGGAAAGGATGATTGGCATAGCCAGGAGGATCCTCAACTCCATCTTCTTACAAGTAGGAACTGAAAGGCTCACCCATGAGTCTTTAACCACCTTCATGGCTGAAGTCTCAGCTATTATAAATGCTAGACCCCTTACCCCTGTCTCAAACGACCCAGAATATCCCTTCTTGCTTACACCTGCCACTCTACTTACTCAAAAGACTGTAACACTGAGTGCTCCTTCCGGGGAATTTACTAACAAAGACTTGTACAAGCGTCAGTGGAGACATGTACAGTGTCTTGCAAATACCTTTTACATTTCTACTTTGCAGCCACGGAACAAATGGCAAACTGCCAAACCAAACCTTAAGCCTGGTGACATTGTTCTTGTGAAAGACTGCCAGTCACAAAGAAATGAATGGCCTTTAGGTCTTGTTGCCAAAACATTTCCCAGTGAGGACAGAAGAGTCCGTAAAGTTGAGGTTAAAATCTCCAAACAGGGAAAAACCAAATTCTTCTTCAGACCAGTATCTGAACTGACCTTGTTGTTATCTCCTTAGGAATGAAATGGTGGCATCTATGGATACCAGATGGGGAGTGTCATGTCTCCAGCATAGCTTCCATCATTTGTTGTTTATTGTTGCTCATTAGCAGTGAACTCCCTCTGCTGACTGTTTGCTGCAAATGCAGGTATTCATTATATGTAACCTATGACCCCATGGAATCACCATAATTCCTGACATGTGATGTTCTACAATGCATTGTGGGACTACAGACTCCATTTTGTAGCCCATGCTGTGGAAGAAGCACACACCATCCATCTTCTCCTCCATGGTAGCATCACTGGTAAGCATTATGGTCATAAAACCTGGACTGAGCCACCATTAAAAAGCTGCCAGCTCCTCAGAGACACTGTGGCATATAATCTGATCCAGAATTGATGTGTATGTTGCAGTTGTTTTTGTGTTAGTATATTTCCCATATACTCATTGTGCTTTATTTCATTTGTGTTACAGTTTCACCTATTATTTTCCACAATAATCCAGTAAAGTTCTACAGATTTCACCCCTTGGTCTCTTTATTGGAGTGTGGGAAGGTTTAGCTGTATGTCAAGCTAACTACCTCAGGGTAACACGTGGTGAGGACAGAACAATGTTCACTGTGTGAATCATTCTGTGCTGGGCAAAGTTGTGTGTTCCATAGTCCTGATATTATTGAGGACCTGTCAACATAAAAAAAATAATTCTGATTGCTTTTCAACTGTGTTGAATGAAATAAACTTTACTTACCCTTTCTTTTGCAAGCAACAATTAAGACTCTTATGCATACTATTTTCCTTTCCCTCCCAGACAATTGCAACCTGTTATTAACTGGCTTCCCAAACTCCCATCTCCTACCACTACAAGCTATATTAAATTCTGCTGCTAGAATCCCCTCTTTTCATCTAAGAGCACACAGACCCTTCCACTACAGAAGTGTTTATCATGGCTTCCCATTGAGCAAAGAATAAGTCCTTCTCATAACCTTCAAAGCTCTGCACTTCACTATACCCCTTCTCTTGTGTCTCCATACGTTCCTGGCAGACTTCTCTATTCTTCCAGGGCAACCGTTTGCTTCAACCCCCCACTAATGATACTGCTATTTCCTGCCTTAAAACTTTCTGCCTTGCTTTCTGCCATTGCACAGGTGTCAGGGATATACTCACAGTTATATCTTCACATGGTACCCTGCCCCTCAGGATGAAATAATGAACACAAGGTTAAGCTCATTAATTATAGGTCACCTCTAGCTTCCAGGATCTTCTTTAGAAGTGGAGCCTAGGCAAACTCCTCTAGTCCCTAGGTTATATAGTCTCCAGATTATATACTTTAACACAGCACCACCTAGGGGCAAAACTAGAGAACTGCAAAAGGTCATACTTTGACCTTGGAAAGGGAGCTCACTTCCCTTCTAGCTTCTTCTTCACAAGCGGGCTGGTAACTAAAAACCAGACTGACATAGACATGCTGCTTAAAATATACTATTTCTTAAGAACTTATTACATCTTTCCTGTATATTGACTTACAGCTCATAGTTCAATTCAATACACAGAATTATTAACAAAAACCTAACTATAATACAAATAGATCCGACCCTAAATAAGATTTTAGAAGGTTACAAATTTGTATCTGGAAGGGCACTGGAAATAATATTGCCCATGTAGTGCACTTTGCTTACTTGATACTGAAGTTTGTCTTTGTTGAACTTTACATGCAGCTTGCACACTCTGTCCATGACTCTTTGTAAGATGGCATCATGTTACTCTTTAGAGTTACTAGCAATGATCATATCATCAGCAATAATATTGACACCTTTAATATCCCCCCAAAAAAGTTTAACTCAGCTTTTTTGAGTAGGGTTTGTGCAGTGAGCGTTGCAACCCCTTCTGGTTTAATACATTCTCCCCCATATGCAATAAGCATTGTGTCTGTAGGCTATACACGAACACCTGACATTTTAGAAAGGACTGAAACTGGCATGGTATTTGCTTCAGCGCCAGTATCCAGTTTAAATTCAATATCTGTGTCATTTACAGTAAGTGTAAATGTACCATGAGCTGTCTCTGGCTACTCTGTGTTTTTTGAGAGCAGCAATGAATAAAGTGCTGACATCCTTTACAAAGCGTTTGTCTGTGTTTGTATGAGGAATTCTGGCTCTGCACATTTTGGCACAATGATTTCTCTTTTTGCATTTATTGCACTCTACTCCATATGCAGGACACTGCTGAGAAGGGTGCTGTCTGCCACATCTGCAACATATGCTGCATGGCTTTCTCTGGGTGCTTGATTCAGGCTGTGCATTAGCAGAGGAAGTAACTTTATAGTATTTAAGGGCTTGTTGTGTCTCTCTGGGTGTGATTTGTATAGCATGAACACTGCTATCAGCAGGGGCAGTTGCCATTGCCATGGTCTGAGCTGATATGGTTTCTTTCGCTTTGCATATTTCAATTGCCCTTTCTAGAGTTAACTCTCTGCATTCCAGCAGCTTCTCTTTTAAACGACAATTTGTAATACTGAAGACTATTTTGTCTCTCAAGCACTTCTCCTGATCTTTAAATTCACAGTTAGCTGCTTTTAGTTTTAGCTCAGTAACAAATTTGTCTATGCCTTGATTTTCTACAAAGGTGTGAATCAAAAACTGGTGTCTTTCAAATACAACATTTCTTTTGGGATGAAAATAAGTGTAACACCTATTTGGCTATAATATGGCCAACCCAGGCTAGTAGCGTGCTGTAGAGCATGTGTTACGTGCGACCTTAATGCACAGGAGTGGGCCTCCGCTACGTGGGAGGTATATAATGGAGCTGAGGGGTTGTTGAACTACAACTAGCTGAAGTAGTGTGGTGCAATAGATAGAAATGGACGCCAGAGGATTCTTATGAATGAACTGGATAATACTTTATTTGTCCAAGACAAAGGTAATCAGGGTATTTCAGTATACTCACTTAATAGATGTTATGCAGTATGCAGTTATACAGTTGATGTAAAATGGATTAATAGCAGAAATATGATGTTCCCCTGTGTATCCCTTCTCATCAAGAGGATTGGGCAGGTAGAACAACAACAGCGTGGTAGGTAGGAAAGCTCACCGGCATAGTCCCATGCTCTTTTGGAGGTTAGGGCAAGGCATATTTGCTAACCTATTTCCCTAGCACTTCTGTGTCCCTAATCTAAGGCCAGTAATGCCTGTTAGGAAGACTACTCCTTTGCTATTATCCTGGATGGAGCAAATGGCTGCTCTTTCTGTATAATTCTGTCTGAACTCACCACTTCTAGAGGGTGCTATGAAATATGCTGCTATACTGTCTTTTCCTCATTCACGGGGCCCTGTCCCCGACTTTAATTTGGATGGATAGTGGCTTACTGGGCCGGATCTGAACCCAGGCTCGATGGAGCTCTGCTTCAGGTAGCAGATCAGCAGCCAAAGAGGAAAACACTTCCTTGTGCAAGACACTATATAGTCTGCCAAGGGGAGTGGTTAAATGAGCTAAACCTGTAAGGGATAGCTTTAGAAACTGTAACCTGAGTATAGAGGGGTCTGCCCTATAACAGTACAGATAAGGAAAAGTAGGGAAGTAAAGCCATAGGGAGCTTAACCCTATGGGTCCCTACATAAGCTTTAAATGCTTGCATCACTTAATCAAGTGTTCTGTCTGTAGCTTGTGTCTGTGCAATCCCCATGGTGTTATATACCTCCAGTGCCTCATCCCCAATACTGTGCAGTAACAGTGCAATCTTTGTGGGCTTAGGCTTTTGATCCAGCCCTGCTGCTGTAAGATATAGTGTAAACTTCTGGGCCCATCTGTGCCAGTTTTCATACTAATTGCCACTCATACACATGGGCTGTGGAGGTTTGAAATGATCCATGTCTATGCAACGTATTGTAACCCTTTCTTGGCACATTCACTTAATATTGCGCTGTATGGCAGGAGATATGTGTTCTCAAAGTGATATTGATACTGGGAACTGGGGACAGTGCAGTGCCTCCACCTAGTGGACACTGAGGAACACACCTCTAGGGGATTTCCACTAGGAAATAATAACACATGGTTTGCAGCAATATCAAACTTTATATAACTTTTGGACATAAACAGTAGAACAGCTTTGGGGTGACTGATAATCCTTTCCTGAGGAAACTTGGGAGGGCTATCCACAACTGGCACAGTCTCTGTACTTGCCCAGCCCACTTTGGATCCGGATAGACCCCCAACCCTTAAATCAGTTCAGTCCCTTCCCCAAAAGCTCTTTAGTCCCCCCAGGTAGCGCTACCTGCCCCAGAGTACCTTCCCTGTTGAAGGGGGTGGCTGCTCCCACGTAGCAGGCAAATGCAATACCTGTTCTTCCAGGGGACACACACACACAGAGTTCCACAGAGGATTTATTACACCTTGGCAGCCCAGCAGACTTTGATTCCTTTTAGTTTGAACTCACACAGTTTATGCTGGCTGCTCACTCTAGGACTCTTCCTCTGCACTGGCAAACAATAGCAGGGGCTCCCTTTATAAGCAGCTGGGCCCGCCCCTAGAGTTTTGGCTCCAAAGCTTAGGCACACCTCTCCCAGACGTGCACTGGGGCAACCAGCCAACCGGATCCCTCCCCAGGCTGTAGCTAGGCTGGATGAGATAACAGACTGAGAAACAGGGGACAGGGTTCTCTGATCCCCTACAGTATAAACAGATTTTTTTTTGTTTTTGCAGTATTAGTGTCTGGTACTCACTATTACTGGAGACTGTTGTGGTTCTTTGAAATATTTACTTGAGGCTGAAGAGATGTTTGATACAACTACCTCTCAAGCAGAGCACAGGTTCCTGTTCCTGGGGCCGAATGAACCGGAACACGGTATAGGGAAGCAGGGCATGACAGGGCTGGGAGGGCAGCCAGTACCCCTTCCCCCCTCCTCTTTATGGGTTTCTTGTCTGGCCATTGAGAGCCCTGGATATTTCCTGGGCTTAGCAAGGGGAGGGGCGATTAAAGACAGCCTACCTTCCATTCAGGCAGCAGGAGGATCAGCAGCTCGCAACGTCCCACCCTCCCTCCCTATAAAAGGGGGGTTGCAGGGAAGTTTAAGGGGGGTACTTGTCAAGGAGAGTGTAGCCCATTTGGCCTGGAGTCCTGAGCGGCAGTTAGCCTCATTTAGGTTGGGGGAAAAGGAAGCAGGAACCAGGCACAGGGCCAGCCCCTTGGAGGCGAGTAAGGATTTTTGTTACTGTAAATTGTTGGTTACTTGTTTGTTATACAAACGGTTTTGTATAAGTTAATAATGTTACAAATGTTAACTGATGTTAAGTTTATTGTTAATAAATAAATAACTGCAGCCCTCTCTTCCCAGCTACAGTGTCCGAGTGTGTTGTTTGAGAAAAGGTTAGGGGCGGGGGTTAAGATGGGGGAGGGGTAAGGGTTGCAGACTCGACGCTGCACCTGTCATGGTTGCTGTGCTAGTAAAACCTTCTGATACCATGTTGTATTCTGCTTTTCAGCTTCTGCAGATCATATCAAGGCTCCAGAAACAGGCAGCATATTATGAACAACTTTATGTAAGTTTATTTAACAAGGAAGATCTAATCCCTAAGCACAAGGGACTCTCTGTTGTACAAGAGAGAGATAACAACACTTAGCAGAACAGGCACTGAAAATAAAACTACTGCAGGCATAGCACAGCGCCCTCTATATTACTTCCAGTGGTAAACACACAGATAAATATACTACAGTTCCATTCTACTTCCTCAAGAATTGATCCTAAATCTTTCTCCCATGCCAAAACATTCCTTGGAGGAGGTAATGTTGACCCATTTGTCATAAAAAGTTGAGAAACATTTCTTTGAGTTGGGATGTTTAGTACAATACAATTTAAAAAGTGTTGGGTCGTTGCAGGTATTGAAAGGTGAAATTGATTAATATAGTGCTCAATTTGTAAGAAGCAATAATGTTCAATTTTAGGAAGATTATGCACTTCCTGTAATCTTGTCATGGCATTAATGAATTTTTGTAAATAAAATTATGAATAAACCCCAGGTTACCACCAAAATGACGCAGGGGTTAAGCCTGGGGGTAAGTTTTGGTTGTCAAATAAGCTTAAGGCTGGGGTATGGTTGGAAATAAAACTCAAGTTCTTTTAGCCTTGTTACCATATTCTCAAGGAATATGCTATAATTGGATTTAAGATAGGGGCAAGTTCTAGAAGATAGCCAGTGTAAATTTCATATTAGGTATTGTAGCTTGTTCAATAGTTACCAATTGTGGGAGAAAATGTGAGACATGCCATTTGATTAACTGACCTAAACATACAGTCATTAAAAAAAATATAGGATGCCCAATGTCTAATAGCAATTTTTATGGGCCAAGAAGTGAGTTGTCCCATATAAACTGTGAGCACAATTTTTGTAGAGCTGAAAAGAAATCTTTGATTTGAAAGAAAAAGAAAAAGGAAAAGAAGGTTTATGCATTTTAATTGCATGTACAATACAAAAGTATTCATGTTTGCAGAACTTAAGCTTACCTGTCAAGCCTCCATGAATGATTTCTGTTAGGACCAGATAAAACCAGTAATTTCAAAGGTGATCTCACCTAAAAGCTGCCGAAGTTTTTCTTTGTTACAAAAGCCTTTTCGGGCAAAGATTGACAAGCTTTTTCCAGTACGAAACTCCACGTAATTAGTAAATCATTTATTATTGTCTGAGCACGAAAGCTCAGGTAATCATAAATGTGCCTTTTTGTGAATGTGAACAAATATGACCCAAATTCAGTTCCTGAAGGGTTGATATCTTTAAAAATGTGCACCAACACAAGCTTCAATCTTCAACATCTTTTAGTTTGTATTAAGTGTAGAGATGTAGCTAACCTCACAAAAAAAGTCAGCGAACCCGTTCGCGAACTTCTGCCAAAAAGTGCGAACTTTTGCGAACTTTGCGAACCCCATAGACTTCAATGAGAAGGTGAACTTTAAAACCTAGAAAAGCCATTTCTGGCCAGAAAACTGATTTTAAAGTTGTTTAAAGGGTGCCACGACCTGGACAGTGGAATGCCGGAGGGGGATCAAGGGCAAAAAGTTCTCTGAAAAATACGTTGTTGACACAGCGTTGCGTTTTGTGCTGTAAAGGGCAGAAATCACACTACATTTCTAAACTTGTGTAATAAACTGCTTTAAAACGTCCGGTGTCTACATGCCAATCAAGTCGTGTAAAGGTTACAGCCAGTTCACATGCAAAGACAAAACGCCGCAGTAGTGGATACGGAATATATTATTGCTGGTGGAAAAACGTTGCTCAGGTGATTTTATTGCAATGCAATGTCACTACTATGTGTAACGTGTTTGGTTGGTGCTGGGGGTAAACTACTAGGAGCAGCACACCAGTCCCCAACACAGCTAGACTAATAGCACTGGGCTCTATAAATTACAGTAACAAAGTAAAAAAACACAAATAAAAAAAAATGATGTGAATGTGTGGTTGGTGCTTAGTGCACTACTATGAGCAGCACACCTGTCTCCAACACACACAGATGGAGCTGCAGTACACAATGAAAAGAAGACTAGAGTAACAGTAATCAGAAAATAAAAGCAGTCCTTACAAGGACTATTGTGTTACAGCAGATGAGATCAGCAGGACAGCTGTCCCCAGCAGCTACATACAGAGCAGTAGAAAGTAGATTACTAGTCAGCAAAGCTACCTAAACTGTTCCTTTAAAAGCACACACAGGCAGAATGTAAAATGGCTGCTGGGCTTCGGTTTATATATGGAAGGGAGTGGTCCAGGGGGGGGGGGTGGTCCAGGAGGGAGAGCTGCCTGATTTGCTGCCATGTATCTGCTGGCTCTGGGGTGAGAGGTCAAAATTTGGCTCCAGCTAAGGCGAACCCAAAATTGCGAACATCGCTAAAAGTTTGCGAACTTGCGAACACCCGATGTTCATGCGAATTCGTTAGCCGGCAAACAGTTCGCTACATCTCTAATTAAGTGATTTTGAAGATCCCCTTAAGAATCAGGTGAAAAGTATTAAGTACTTAATTCCCTCAAAACAGCTATAATGATAGGTAAGGCTTACTTCTCCTTAGATTTTTGTTAAAATTTTCAGCTTGAATTTGACTTGCAACGTGTGCTATAGAAGAAAGGCGAAAAGGTTATGGCATCTTTGCCCTGATGACCTAAAGCAACTAAGCTTTTGTTTAGCATCTGCAGCTTAAAATTTATGTTTCTGTTCCCTTGGACAGCTTTGGGGGTAATAGTGTGAGCATATATTAAAGTTGCAGATGCTGAAAAAAAACTTAGGTGCTTTAGGTCATCGGTGCAAAGCTTACTTCTGGTTCAGATTCAGATAAATACAGGTATGGGATTTGTTATCCAGAAACCTGAAATGCAGAAAGCTACAGGAATACCATCTCCCATAGACTCCATTTTAATCAATTTTTCAAATTTGTAAAAAGGAATAAAATAGTACATTGCACTTGATCCCATCTAACATATAAATAATCTTTATAGGAGGTAAAACAATCCAGTTGGGTTTAGTTAATGTTTAAATTATTTTTTTAGAATGTGTAAAGTAAGGAGATCTGAATTACGGAAAGACAGGAAAACAGGTTCCATGCCTGTATTTCATAAGATTATCATTGCCTAAATTAGCAAAAGGAAAGTGTTATAGAAATTTCAGCGAGTGGAAAACACCATAACTTAATATGTCTGCAATTTTCCTGCCAAATTCCCTTAGGGCAACCACAAGATTAAACAGGCTGATCGCCCGATGCTCCATCTACAAAGTCAAATAATACAAAGGCTGCAAGCTGGTGTCTTCCTGGAGCAATAAAAATGCAAATGTAATCATGTGGAGTATTAAATAAAAGTTAAAGTATTGTAAAAATATTATCTACCCTAACTTTTGACTCTCAATGCTACCACACTTAGGTGGCAAGCCTCAGGCTTCCTTTCATCATTCATCATTTTAGATCAGACAAAGAGGAAGTGGCATACTGTTCTAATCCTTATATAGCCTCCCTAGGGAAATCCCTTCCAAATGCCATGGAGGAGTATCTGCTCTAGAACTTTCTCAGGTGGAACCCCTACCCCCAGTGGTGGGCCATGGCTTTTTTGCACGTTGCACAATGCATGTGTAAGGGGGTGCACGGTGAAGGGTGCCCAAAGTTATGTAAAGCCCCAGTCTAGGTTTAAGAAAAAGTTAATGATAGATTGTGCTCTGTTATGTTTGGCTGTAATTAGGCCACTAGGTAAAGGATAGATTATGGGTTATTGGGTGCAGTATAGTTTTCGGCCACTTGGGCAATAGAGTTCAACAGCCATAAAAGGGGGAACCGCGCCCACAGTCAGGGACCAGAGAGTCGAGCTGGAGTGGGACCTAGTTTAGGAGTTCTCTGTAGAGGTAGGATCAAATAGAGAGCATAACTGAAGTGAAGCGCGCACTAGGTATATGAGTCAGGCAGGCCAGTGAGTAGGGGAAGTCCGAACTACATCAAGAAGTTAGTTTGGCTTAGAGCCACGGCTGTACTGCAGTGAGGGTTACAGTGATAGGACCAGGGCTAGTGGTAGGAGGCTTCCAGCCAAAGAGGTGCCACAGGAAAAGTCCTGTCTAGCAGGAAAAGTCCTGTCAAGGGCAGGGGGGTGTCTGGGGTACAGCGGACTACTGGTAGACGGATGGGGAAGACGGTTCTCATAGGGTGGCATGCTGCAGGAGAAGACTAGCCTAAGGAAGAGACGGTGACAGCTATCTTGGTGGGAAAACCTGGATGTCTGTATGTTTGCATACTGTGATTTCTGCCTGAATGTACTGGAGAATGTGAATAAACCCCTTGTTGTGTACAAGTTTCTGTGTGAATGTGGGTGTTGCCTGTTGAAACTTGCTACAAGTGGTGCATTGGAAGAATGGTTTCATGTGTCAATAGGTGCAGCACTGCTCACTACAGAAGTCAGGAAGGTGGTGCCAAGCACTAAACTCAAGTACAAGGAACACATTTCAACACTAGTCCCTTTTAAGGAAGTGGTTTTAAGGCGCAGCTGACTGTGGGGTGCACAGCTGCACTTGTAGATGCACATAAGCCTTAGAATGTTCTTGATATTTTTAACCCCTTAATAAGGGTAAAGGCAGCACAGGAGTTCAGAGGTTAGCACTGATGTCTTGCAGCAACAGGGAGATATTTTCAAGTAGATTGTATGTTCCTCCTGTGTCTATATCACTTTCCTGCAACATTCAGAGCTGTCTCACAAAATTTTCAGGAGTCTGCGCATGCGCAGTGAGCAATTAGTGACGCCCCTGCATATTGCCAGCATGCACAGTAATGTCAGGGGGTCATATCCACAATCCCTTGGCACAGCAGCAGTTAAAGTTGACAGCTTTGAAAATTACAAAATACAGGCAGGTTAGTTGGTTTATAAAAAAAAATTGCATGTGTGAATGTGGTAGGGACCCATACCTTGTAAGCTCTACTGAGGTACAGACTGATGGGAATGATGAAAAAGCTCTGCAAAGCTCTGCAAACAATCATCTGTGTTATATACATAAAGAATAGTAAATAAATAAATAATAATCATTCTGCAGATGCCCACATATTGCCAATTCTAGATAGCTTGGAATATGGTCATCTTTTATTTTACTGATATTTAATTCTGATTATAGTATCATAGTAATTTCAGTATTTTCTCTCTTTGTAGTCATATTTCTCTAGGTGACATAAATCCAAGCAGGGTAATTTTACCAAAAGGCTGCTTAGAGTAAAACTTATAAAGAATGTTGGTCTCTGGGCTTTGAAATCATTATCCTTAACATATACTCAGCACATCATATTTTATAAAGCATTGTTCTGTCTCTGCTTCACTCCTTTCCCTGAGATATTAATCAGATCCTTTAATTGTGCCATATTCATAGAACTGCCTGAGAGGTCAATAAAATAGTTTTAGAATCTTAATATACAACTTATGGTATCTCTGCTCAGTTACCTTTGGACATATTATACTGCTGCAGGGGTTGCATTTTTTCATCTTTTCAAAAAAGGTATCATTTGTATACTGATACAGTACTTCCACATTCTGGAAGTGTCTCCAGTCTGTTATATCTTGCCAGTGATACATGCTACACAAACCATAATCATGTAACTCTATCTTGGCTTAAAATACCTTGACCGGCTAGTTAAGAGAGAGACCATAGGTTACTTTAGACTCTCTCACCCAGGGTGGGCCTTTGCTAAGTGGAAGAGGACGGTGAGATGGTCTGGTTAAACTATACCTCTCGTGATGTTGTGTGAAATAGGTAGAGGATGCCAGAAGTTCTAGTAAACTAAAGTAACAACAGGCTTTATTGTCAAAGCACCACAGGGTTAAACTCACAATCCTATTGAGGTACAGGTAGTAAGGTAAAATGTCAAGTACAATCACATTAGAGCAAGGATCTGTGTGTTTCCTATGGAGATGGCCTGCTAGGTTTAAAATGAACCGGATCCCCTACAGCAGAAATGGTTCTTTGTTAGACTACAAGGGTTATCTCTTCAGGGCAGAACAGATTTTCTGGGCCTTGTTGACTCCAGGCTCTGTAAACAAATCCACCTGGTTCAACAGATGAAGGCCAAAGAGGAAGTGCCACCCCTTTCCAAGCACTTTATTAAAGTGTGATAGGAAGCTAACATATACAGAGGTTTCTGCCTAGTAACTGAGGGAATAGAAAGTGTAGGGCATTTAAAGCCATAGAGGCTATTAACACTATGGGTCCCTACAATATGAATTAAAAATCATTATTGAACTACTTTCTATAGACTGCAGGCTATGCATGCAGTGTTTTGTGGGCAGGTGTGCACTGTGAAGATGACATTAATGCCTGCTTTGGGCTTTATTGCTTCCTTGAGACTTGTTATGACAGGCCCGTTTCAGATGCAGGTCTTACATGTGGGCCTTGTCCAGATGGCCTAATTGGCAACAGGGGGAATTGTTATAGTATTTTCTATGAAGTTATTTAAATATACAGTATACAGTTTAGTCATTTCCTTATGTGACCAAACTGTCAATTTTATCCTTATAAACTATGTGTTCTGATGAGACAGGCATGGTATTCTGCATGTCTTTCTGGTTGTATTTTCCCTTAATTACTCTGCTTTCTTCTTTGCCCACTGAATCTCACCTGCTCTCATTATGTACTGCTGCCATAGAGACCAGCAACACAAAAAAATAGAAGAGGAGGAGCACTACTGAAAGAAACTGCTTACAACAACAGAGACATTAGAGCAGGTCATGGAGGAGAAAAGCAACCAGAGACACAAGAACAAAAACAGGGGTGGCAAAAAAGTAAAGGGAAAATGAAACAGTGGCAAATTAAAGTGAAAGGAATCCCATGGGATGGAGGTGAAATGGAAGGAACAAACAGGTGGTAAAGAATAGAAAAGGAATAGCGGCACAACCATATATATTGGGGAGGGGTTCTCTGCCACCAACACCTATAGTGGCTCTGTAACACACAGGCATTGAGTCCAATGCAACCCACAACCCTGAGTCCCCCAGCTACCACATCAAAGGCCTGCAGTCTTGTGCTTTTATATGGTCACATAACTCCTTGGTGAATTATAATATCTTTATAAATTGCTGTAGGGGGTTCATTATCCACTATATAATCAAAACAAAAATAAAATCAAATTATTTTGTTGTAAATATGGGCTATCAAGATCTGCTCACATTATAATTAAGTTCAATTAATAGCTTAATAATAGCTTACTATATAAAGCTAACTACTGGATGGTTGCTATGGGTACAGGACTAGTCCCTAAAATTGTTTATAATAATTTGCAATTTTAAGGCAAAGGAACCCCTCTAAAAATTTGCCTGTCATGCTTTTCAGTTGCAACCCTCCTGTTGTGAGAGGGTACAAGTGGTTTCTATTAATGTATATGATAGGTAATGCTTATTGGTACCAAGCAGTTCTCCACCAGATGAAATACACTGGCTAAGTAATTATCTGCTGTACAGCACTGTGTACATAAGTAGCACTGTATAAATAAAACTATACATATATTATACATATATACATGTACCATTGGCCTATGAACAGCACGTGGAATTCAAGTAAATTGAGAAAATATGCAATCAATAAAATATGTACACAAAACAAGGAGAAATTGTGCTTTGTCTAACTCACACTGTAGCATTGACCAGCGGCTATATTTTCAGCTTTTGGATTAACCTACATTGTAGGGTTACCCAGCTACTTCAAACTATAAACAAGCCATGTATGCACTGCTCCTGTTGCCTATATGGCACATGCAGTCTCAATACCTGTGGATCTTTTAAAATCTTCACACATGAAACAAGTGCAACACCCTTTTTTAATAACATAGCAAGATCTCCACTGTTAGCTGTACGTAATTTACTTCCGTTCAACAAGCAAAGACAATTTATCTACTATAAGCCAACAATATCAACTGCACCCACCACTACCATCACAAAAAGAGCAAACTTTAGAAAAAATATCTCCAGGACCTATGGATGGAAGGGAAATTTGCATTTGCTACTACTGTTTCACAATGTCTCGCTAATAACATATACACATTCTCAGAAACCAAATCTATTTCCTCCTCTCTAACAGGCATTGTTGTGACAACAGAGGGAAAATGGATATCCATACCTGGCCATTTTCCCACAAACAAAGGTGATTTTGCCATTCCTGCTACATCTAATCACCAGGATATTGTTTCTTCCACAGATCTTGGCAGCATATCATTTTCCACAGACATAAGCACTCATTCCATAAATTAAAGAGCTCAGATGGTATCTCTGTTGCCTAGCAAAAAAAAAAAAAAAAACACACCAAAGCAAATCTGATTTTAACATCTTTACATCTATAATAGCAGTAGCAGAAGATCTCTTTTCATCATCACAGTCTAACACAAATATGTTAGTGCAACAAGTACATGCTATTCATCTACTAAGGTAATAAGTTTTATACTCTCATCAAGTGAGAAAGAATTCTAGTACAACAGATACAGCTAATATGGCTACTTTAGCAAAAGCATCCTATGAAAATCTTATCATGTTTTAACATTTTTAGAGAAGAAATGTGTTACAGAAAATAGGCAGAGCACAATTACTGCCAATGTACTAACATTTCTTAATAGTTACATCAGTTCCATAAATAGGTGTAACATAACCCCTTTCCCCTATCCCTAACGCCACAACAGACCAAAGATTAACCCTCATTGTAGGCTTTATTCCTGTTATATCTAGCCAGAAGAATGCAATTTTATCAAGGTAGCATAGGAGCACAACATTTTAACATCAATTTTAAATATCATTTCTAACTCTCTGAATGTAAAGGCACACACCTTATCCCCAAAACCTGGCCCAGAATTAAACCATACTATCAGCATCACCATTTCTCAACAGGATAGTTAATATAGCTTTGATCCTAGTATGGTATAGTTCTAATCATAAAATGCAGTGCAACCTTTGGCACTTTTATGAACACAGAAGATAATAACTTTCTGACATATCAAGGACATAACCATGACATAACCATAACCAACAAAAATCAGACTGCAGTTGCATCATCTCTATCCACACTTCTTGATAATTCTCATTTGGTAAACTTAAAACCAGCAACCTTCTTCTTCCGATTTTATTATTGGCACCACAACCACTTTCTTCCTTCCTTAGCTTCTGTCCTAGTCATACAAACAACAAACAGTAAGACATGCAGGGTCCTAGAATCCCGCTATGCTTAGAATTGATTCCCTTATCATCTAAACCCTTTTATCCATCCCTGCTTTCCAACTTCCTCTAGTACAAGAGTGCTGACTTCCTGAGTCTTCAGTCTGCTCCATATATAATAACTCAAAGCTGTTCCAGAATTTGGAACAGCTTTGAATTTGAAAATGACTAACTTTTCTACACTTTTCTACACTCCTTATCTTTGTAGCTGTTAAAATCTGCCTCCCATTTTAACCTTTTCTGCCCCTGCCAGGGACTGCCTAATGAGCAATACACCCTTCTCCAAAACAGCAGCACCTCTCAGGTCTGCATGCAATAGATTCTGTACTCTTATTTAATCTACTTAAACTCATCACCGGAGATGCTAACTGATACAGAAAAAATCAGAAGTTGGTTTCTTCATTTATTTTTAAATGTCTTTTGATAAACAAAATTTTTTTTACTTGCAGTTCTGGATTTGCAGGTTTTGATTTTGAAGTGCAAATCTTGCTGAGAATTTAACTAATTGACATAACTGGGAGGCAAACAAGAAAATAACGTGGGACACGTTACCTGGGAAAATTTCCTAGGTTTAGAGCAATTTTTGGTCTTATTTATGCAAAACAGGATTCCCCTGTTCTGTGTATGAGATGTAATTGGAGCTAAACTTTTACCAGATGTATGTAAGCTATAGTTTAGGCAGAAAACTGCCTCTTGCAATTTGCTGCCTGAGGCAAGCCTTTCATTTCGAACCACAAAATAAGATACTTTAAAGTTGACCTATCTTTCAAACAGCAGAATTGAAGATAAAAAGGGGGAAAATCATTAACAAAACTCACAGAAATAAAAAAAAAGAAAAATATACAATAATTCTGGAATAAAAACAACTCAGTTTTTAAAATATAGGATACATTTTAGAATTAAAAAGCAAAAAAACAAAATAAAAACAAAAACAATGATTTAGGATCATCTAAAGCAGGGGTCTCCAACCTTTCTTACTCCTGAGCCACAGTCAAATGTAAAAATACTTGGAGAGCAACACAAACACCATAAAAGTTCATGGAGGTGCCAAATAAGGGCTATGATTGGCTATTAGGCAGCCTCTATGCACACTATCAGCTTACAGGAGGCTTTATTTGGTAGTAAATCTTGTTTTTATTCAACAAAAACTTGCCACCAAGTCAGGAATTCAAAAATAACTACCTGGTTTGGGGCACTGAAAGCAACACCCAAGGGGTTGGTGAGCAACCCCTCGGTAAAACTTTGAAAATATTTGCGAAACGGCGGGAAATTCATGAAAGGCAATAAATGATGTGGGTCAAAAAAAATTGCCATGTGCAACATATTTTATGTGTGCATCATTTTATTTACGCATGCAACAACTTGAGGCACGTCATTTTTCTTTTTACATGGCAAATTTTTGTACCCGTTTTGCGAAACAATCCATCAATGGTGAAACACGGAAATTTAGCGTGAATCCATGCCTGCCAAAAAATGTTGCTAGTGTTAAATTCTTAATTAAACATAGTTAAAAAGCAGGAGAACCTATTTCAGCTGAAAAACACATGCGGCATTCAGTATACTAATGGTGCTGGTTTCCACCAACTACCAGAATCTCACTATCTATCTGTTTTATGCTGCTCATTAGTGAAGTTTCCAGTGTCAGTGGATGAAGTTGCCCATGACATGCCCATTATTTTCAGGCATGTATATTAATATTATTATCTGTTTCTTTTTTTTTTAATGAACAGAAAGCCAAGTTGTATTGATGAGCAAATTTTTTCGCCATTGGTGAATTGTTTTACGAAAATGCGTCACAAAAAAGTTGCGGTTGCTTCAAAATGAGCATGGTTGCGTCAAACAAGTCATGTGACACCTGTGGTTAGAGAATTTTTTTGTGAATTTTTCTGTAGTTTCGCTAATTTTCCAGCAAAGCGAAATGGGACAGATTGCCATTTAAAACTTTTTTTTTATAATGAAATCATGTTTTGTAAAACTTAATAGTAACTGATGGCAGCCAAGCTTTAATAACAGTCATATAAATGAGCTGGTTAAATTCA
The DNA here is from genome assembly GCF_000004195.4 of Xenopus tropicalis. Taxonomy (NCBI): domain Eukaryota; kingdom Metazoa; phylum Chordata; class Amphibia; order Anura; family Pipidae; genus Xenopus; species Xenopus tropicalis. The sequence goes on from NC_030681.2 coordinate 102,282,211, forward strand.
TGCTATTAATAATAAAGCATTACCACCATATTTTAAACTTTTAAACTTAAAACCTCTTAAACCTCTTTGAGCCATATACATTTTTACACTTGGAACTTCAATAAAATCACAGATAATGTAAAACCTTCTAATATAGAAAATGAAGGAAGACATATTCTAAGGTGCTAGCAACATGAGAGAAGTAGAGGAAACACACTGGTCTGCTTTCCCATCATCATCAATCATATGTATTAAGTGAATTTTAATAGAACTAGGATAAAGTAACAACCTGTTGCTTTGCTGAAGCAGAGGAGTAACAAAGGGTAAAAGTTCAATGTGCCATTCAGCATTTTGAACTAATATGCTAGCTGAATTGTGTAATTTCTCTTTCTCCTACGAAAAACCTGGCTTTCAGGTTTCCTTGAAAGCTTACGTAAAAGATTTACTTTTGCCCTAGGGCTTTTCATTGGTCCATATGTGGTTGACCTCTGTAAATTCACAGCTGGTAAAAAATAACCCAAAATAGTGCAGAAGTTTGCATTTTATATAGACAACTTACTTTTGTTTCTTTTTTTTTTTTACCTGTGCAGTCTGAAACTACTCTCTGTTTCCAAATAGATATTCCATGGCATGTTTTGGGAAATATAACAATGTCATTGCAAAGACATAATTTTGATCTAACACTGAAGAGAAAAAACTGGTATTGTGTAATTTTTGTGGTTTTTCTACTTCGACTAAACTCAGATTTAAAAAAACATTTTTATTAAAACCTGACAAAAAAAGCCTGATTTGATAAAAAAGTGATCACATAAAAGCACCAAAAATGTGAATCGATTTGTAATTTTTGCATATTTTTTAATGAGTCACAAAGCTCAAATTTTTTTGGAAAAAAACAAAAAGCTTGAATTGACTAAACAGTTGAAATTTTAACTAGAACAGCTCCCATTGACTTATACACAATCTCGCAAACTTTTAGATGAATTTTTTTTTATCAAAAATTTTACTTTTTTTTTTAATAATTATTCTATTTCATGTTTTTAACACAAAAAAATTCAAATCTCAGAAAAAAATTCAAATCTCAAAAGAAAAAGGAATACAGTAAATTGGTTAAAAGGAGATTACATTCTCAGGACTGTACAATTGTCCCTTTATGTAACATAGTCTTTAAAATCCAAAAGTTCTATTTGAAAATGCATTTGTATTTTTTGTGTATACATTAATGTATCTATCATTTACAATACAGTTTGCAGGGGGAAGAGGCCACATTTGATGTTATTTTGCATTTTACCTTCTGCAGAAAATATAGGGTTAGGTGATACCTTTTATTGGCTAAGAGTAGGAGTAAGATTAGGTAAGATTGCAAGCTTCCAAGATGCTAGTATTACATCTCTTTTTCAGGCTTAAAGATGTAACATTTTCTGCAGTTTTTCAATGGCTAACACAGTACAACACCCTACTACCCACTGAGTGTGGCATTGTGTAAATAGACACTGTGTGTTGCTGTTTGAATCTAATGTGGTCTGTGTTAGGTCATGTTAGATTCAAAGTGGGCTGTTGGGGGGTGGCAAGTAGGTGTCCCCATTCCTGTATGTACAAGTTCCTGCCCAAAGGAATGGGTAAGAACAGAGCTGGGCTGCATCTTGTGATGCTGCTTTTTGCACGGAGGCTGGATGTCGAGAGCAACAACCGTAGGGGGCAAAGTTCTGTTAAATGACCGCTAAGGGGCAAGCTTTTAGTGCTCTTTCACTTGTGCCCCCTGGGTTTGTAAATAAGCCCTTTATCTGCTAAAGATAAGAATATGTTATTAGAACTATGGTATGATAAACCAATGAAATCTATGGTATATGTGCATTCTGTTATGAGATTCTGGCTATGAGATTTCTTTTTCCTAAATGCGACAGATACTGAACAATGAACTTCTTTATCCTGCAGGGGTGTCCAGCTCAGTTGGGTTAAACAAGAGCCATACATTCTGAAGCTTTTGCTGCCCAGTAGATCTCCAGCACTGCAAGAGTCAAAGTAAGTGTAAATGTATTTAACAGACTTGTTGTCAATATGTAGATGAGTGAATCTGCCCCACTTTGCCAAAAACTTAGCACAACTGCTGAAAATTTTTTGAAGGTTTTGCAAAATGCTACAGCTACTGTGTGACTTTATTTAGGCATGCACATCAATTTTTTATGTGTCCAACTCAGCCTTTTTCCTGTTAAAGAATAACTTAGTTACTTTTGATGGTCTTTTTCTAGTCTTGTGGTTTCTTCAATGAAAGGAACACAGTTTGCCCAGATGCAATAAGCCATAGTAACCAATCAACAGGAAGCATTTACTGGTCACCTGTTTAAAAGAAAACATCATATTGGTTTGGGAGTTACTGCACCTAGGTAAACTTACTGGAGGTCATTCATAAAATTAGCGCAGCACAAAATTACAGTGAACATATTTGCTCTGCCTGTGTTTCTATTATAAAGCTAGATAAGACCGGTGCATTTAATGTGCAAAATTGCCAGTTACGCCACACGGGGGGCATTTACACGCAAACCACAATCTCATTTGTGAATTTCTGTGCGCAATTCACATTTCCCAGCAATTTGCATATTGGCACAGATGGGCACAGCAGTGTAAAATGTACACATGAAAGTGTTTAAGAGAAAACATTGCAAAACAACCATTTGCAAAAAAACGCTTACCTTCTCTTACCTTCCAATTTGTGCCTATATGTTACCCAACCACTTAGTCTGTAAGCTCTACGGGGCAGGGAACTTCTTCCTACTGTGTCTCATACCACATGGCACTTATTCCCTGTAATACATGTATTTTTATTTATTTATTGTATTTATTATAACACTTGTCCTCCCTGTGTGTAATTTTGTATAGTGTAAGATTGTACAGCGCTGCGTACCCTTGTTGCGCTTAAAATAAATTATAAATAAAGTTATACATACATATATACAAATGCAGTATAAAAAAGTATATTTTGTTTTTTTTTCTTTGACCAAATCAATCTAGGTTTTTCCAAAAAGGAGAGAATAATACAATAAATAAAATAATTTACAGAAAAAAACTAATAAATATATATTGTTAACACAAATAATGTAAGTTCATTCCTACCCCGTTTCTTATATGGTTTGTTTGAATCTACCTGTTTATGGTATTTTACATTTTACAGTAATGAAAAGGGTATCTTTAGCTATAACTATTACATGTAGGTGCCTCTGATTATACAAGAGAGACACATTGATTTACTGCCTGTCACATAATGAACAAAAATAGCTGGTTTCTCTTTTAAGAGCCTCAAGCACTTACAGATAAAAGAATTATTGATGGCAGCTTTCCTCTGTCATTATGCCTTCTTTTTTTATCTCTTTCTTCTTAAATTATTGGAATGAAGTTATGACTTAATGATGTTCTTCTCTTTCAAAAGACTTAAGTAAATTGTGCCATGGGATTATTACATTTTAGTTGTGGATTAATAAAATAGCAAATTAGTGCTGCTTTCAGATAACATCTTGATATTATTTATACATTATTTGGCTGTGTTCTGCAGTCCGCATTTTCAAGGCACAATCACTTAGCATGAAGTACATCCATGTTTGCAGGCAACTGCCATGCAAGTGAAAGGGGGTGATTGAGAGTGTTTTGGCCTTATACAAAATGTTTTAAAATATCCTATATCATCTCAAAAGGTGGGTGGTGCTTATGGTATGAATCCATTACCCTATTGCTTCACGAAAAATTAGTGAAACAATTTTTGCGCGTCTTTTTTGCCACGACCACACCTATTTTTGAAGTGCCTGCACCCATTTTGATGTGACCGCACCTATTTGATGCAACCACACCCATTTAGACGCGACTGTGACTTTTTTTGACCCACAACAAATTTTTGCGCGGTGCGTTTTTGATATTTGAAATGTCGCAAAACAATTCGCCAATGGGAAATGCAGATATTCGCTGCGAATCCATGCCTGGTGAAAAATTTAGCTCATCACTAATTATAATTTCTTACCCTTAACCCCGGGCTGGTGCTCCTGTTAGAAGAAAACCACACCAGCCCGGGTAGCTGTGAAGGAGCGATCTTCTTCCTTTTTCTTTCTTCACGCCACTTGCACATGTGCAGTAGAGTGAAGAGCTGAACTTTAACAAGAAAGTCCTCATTTTCACAGTACTGTGCATGCAGTGTGTTAGCGTGTTAACCCCTACCAATATGTTAATGGTACACCTATACTGCAAATAAAAAAAAGTGTTAATGAATCACTGTGGAATTGCTCATGGCAACAATAAATCACATTTTACTATTTATTTGGTAAAATAATAGCTAAAATATGCAAAATCAAGTCAAGATAAATAAGACAATAAGGGTGAAGACACACTGTGCTACTAGTAGCAGCTAATTTTCAAGGCTACTAAACTCCAGAAAATACCTTTCCATAGACAATACTGAGAATTGCGTCTGCTAACATAGTGAACCAACCATAAACAAGATAAACAGCAGCCAATAACATTTGGTAATTAGTCTCATACTTGATTTACCTTTAATGAACAGATCTCATAAGGGACCAGTTTTGACAAGTGCAGTTTGCAGTTTTAAGCCCCATTAGCATGTTGGGATAGGACTGAAATAGTAGTTTTTACCATGTAAGTAATTTCCTCTTTATTTTTATATTTTGTAGTTTTCTGACAAGTGAAAGTTAATTTGTTTCTCTACGCCACCAATTTCTAATTGAAAGAGCTACAATTGGACTAAAAATTAGAGACACTTGCTGAATTGGAATGTATTAAAGAATCTGGTAATGCCTGAACCAAACAGGAAAATGTGGTTAAAGGTATCCTGGAATTTTACAAAAAAAAAACATTGTTGAAGCAACCCATTCATTCTGGCTCCAAGTTTTTCAATTACAATAAATACTTCTCAGTAATTATTGTTTCACTACCATCGATGTAAGAGTTTATGGAAGCAGTGCAGATTCTAGTGTATTCACCATCTCCAATGTGCATCAAAGAATCCAGAAACATCTGCTACAGATCCCAGGAAAGAAACCATTGCCGGGTACAGATGCTCCAATAAATCTTTAATCATTACAGATTGTATAGAGTAGTGCTCTCTAACTGGCAGACCTTGGATCTGCCTTGTGCAGCCCCCATTACAGTCTGGCTGCTGTGGCGGCATGTGTAGTTTCCTAAACTGATAATGTACAAGTTAAAAATTCTAAACAAATGCTGATATAATCATTCTGTAACATACTATATGCCAGGGGTCCCCACCCAACCTTTTTTTTTTTTTACCTGTAAGCAACATTTAAATATAAAAAAGTAGTGGAGCAACACAAGCATGAAAAAAGTTCCTAGGAAGTGACCAATAAAGGCTGCTCATTTGCTAGCCCAGTGTGGACTGGAAGTCTACAGGAGACTGTGTTAGACAGTACATATGGTGCATCTGAAACTTGTCTCAAAGTCAGAAATTCAAAAGTTAGCACCTACTTTTAGACCACTGAGAGCAACATCAAAGGGGTTGCTGGAACATGTTGCTCACGAGCCATTGGTTGAAGATCACTGCTGTGTGCATGGCTTTGCAGATACTGTTTAAAACACTGTTTGGTAGATCTCTTTTTATGTTTACAAAATGTAGAAAAGAAGTTCTGCACATTATATCAAATGGTATTTTCTGCAGAAGTGCCCTGTGTCCACATAAGCATGGTATGTAGTATGCATGTAACCGTGTGATGATATTGGTGGATGTATGGTACTAAAGGAGTGTAGAGTATGGTGATATGTTGTGGACTGAACATCTATTTTACAGTGGAAGCGCAGTATCCATGATGTTACTCTTTTGATAAATTTGTTGTTTTAGTGATGAGTGAAATTTTTTGCCACGAAAAAAAAAATGCCCATAGACTCTAATGGCTGCAAAAAAAGAGCTGCACAGTAAAAAAAAAAGTTGATCACGCCCTAACTGCATCACATCAAGCAGGGGATGAGAGCAGGTCAGTGCACAAGAGGTGATAAAGCTGTCTGGAAGGTTCACTTAACTGTCCTTATGACGTGCAGCAAAATTATTATTGGGTTTCAACCTACTAATGACTTATAAAGAAGGCTTCTTTATAGCATGTATGTGTATTATTAAAATAAAGTACTTTTGATTTTACTTCAATTTTGAGCTTCAACTTTACCTTTTTGGACTTCCGGAGTGCCTGCCTTTCCTACTGAATGTTTTACTGTCATTATCTTACTGGAATTTCCATTGGGGCATTTAGGAAACTTTAAGGTAAAGTTGCACACAAGTTGTGATTTTGTTAATAATTAGCCCATTTACATTGCAAAAAAGGATGGCTCTTGTATGTCATGGCTACTGCAAAGCATTATATTTTTTAGCAGAAGAACGCTGTCCAAATTGAATTGTTTACTCGTTAATACATTGCCAGTAATTTTCTTAATACAACATGTCCTGAACCAGTGTTTTACTAGCTAGGCCTGTGAAATACTGGCTAGGTGGTAGCCCTAACTACAGTAACTCTTGTTACCTGTAAATACAGAATTTTTGGTTTGTGATGGTTGCTGAATTGCTGGTTGATGTTGGGTATTATAACCATAAGTATATAAAACCAGAGACTGCTAATAAAAATAACCTTGCTGTACAATTAAACAAATTATGTCAATACTGTTATAATAAACTAATGGATCCCTCGCTTAACTCCTGCATCTTAATAATGCTTCTTATAGAAACTCACATTATAAAATAGGCAACAGGTCAGACGACGTAAAGAAAACCCTAGGCATTTACCAAAATCCAAGGTGTGCTACAGAGGCTGGTCTGGTGTACTGAAAAAAACCCTAAATAAATTGTACAACTAAAGCATTTGCTATGTCTATAATTAGTAATCAGAACAAGGAAGATATTTTATTACCACATTGGTGAAAGTAAGGAATAGAAACCTGACCTTCTAGCTGGTGTTAAATTAATATTAACCAAAATTGTAATTACATGTGTCACAATACCCCTAAATCCAATCACACCCATATCTCATGACAACAAACCTGCAAAATACCTGCCCTCCCAAACTGTTATCCAACATAACTAACAACCTAGAAATAATTGACTACTTACACCATTAAAATTCTGATGAAACAAGGGCACTGATTCAAACCTTCAAATATAAATGGCAAACATCCCATATGAAATACTTGGGGATATATATCACCCCCAAGTACGAAGATCTCTATAGGGCAAACTATATACCATTACTCAAACAAATCACACAAGACCTCAAGGAATGGAATAATTACCCATTATCCTGGTTTGGCCGTATAGCTTCTATTAAAATGAATATTCTACCTAAACTACTATACCTCTTCGAGACTCTGCCTGTCGCGGTCCCCAGAATGGGTTTGGAAAACATCCAAAGGGATATTCTGAGATTTGTCTGGGGATCTGCGAAGGGCAGAATCTCAAGATCAATCCTTCTCACAAGTAGACAACAGGGAGGACTAGCTGTGCCAGATATCTACAAAAACTATGATGCAGCCCAAATAAGACAAACTCTGCCATGGATCCAGCCAACACCCCCTACAAGGTGGGCACAAATAGAAGCCTCATACACCTACCTACCACATTAGCTGTCTCATATTTATTGAAAGAGGTAAAACGCTACTACCAGATACTGCACCAGCTCCAATAAAATTTACTACTATGACCTGGAACAGATGCAAAAAGAAATATAAAATATCAGGGCCACTCTCCCTCCTTACCCCTATATTAGGAAACCCTGAATTCTCACCAGGGCTCTTCTGGAACCATAAAAGGACCTGGGCACCAATCAATATGACTAAGATCCATAATTTCATAGACCCAAGAAACCACAAACTCTACCCCTATGTAAGACTCAAAGAGAAGTACAAATGGGACAAAGACAAGTCCATGGAATATCTGCAAATTCAGCACTTTATACACTCTAAATTGGGCACAACCGCAACTAACCCCCTGACCCCATATGAAAAAATCTTGAGCTCTCCATTCCCCTACAGGGGCCTAATATCTCACATTTATAAACTGATAGTAACTCTACCTGAGGACCCCTTCCCTAAACATAACTACATGCGGTACTGGGAAGAGGCCCTCAGGGAAGAATTGTCTGACCTAACCTGGTCAAAAATTTGGGATAATGCCAATCATATAGTCACTTGCACGCAGCAGAAAGAAAGCGTCTATAAGGTAATGATGAGATGGTACATGACGCCGGATAGGCTATCAAAAATTTACCCAAACAGCCTCCCACACTGCTGGAGAGGATGTACAACCAGAGGAACCTTGAGCCACATACTATGGCAATGCCCCTTGGTAACAAGCTACTGGAAAGAGGTAAGCAACCTCATCAGCTCAGTACTTGTAATGTCACTAAATATCCAATTACCACACCTCCTACTGGGACAACCCATAGCGAGACTTAAGCGTCCAGTCCAAAAACTAGTAAACCATATCACAACAGCAGCACGATTAGCACTCACCTCCAAGTGGAAATCACATATTATCCCCAGCATATCCGAGGTTATAACAAGAGTGGAAAACAATAAACGATTTGAAACTATGACTGCCTCTATAACCAATAATGTGCAATTAAACGCTAACATATGGTCACCATGGGAAGCCTACTTTGCATCAAACCCACAGGAAAGCTCAGAAATTCATATAAGCACAAATAACATATATGATGGAAGCTGAAAGCCAAAACTTAACAAAGATAGGGGTTGCAGAACCACAAAACGCACAAGGTAACAAGACCTGCACCAGATTATGCTCTGTTATATTTGTTCTACAACTGTTGAAACCATGTTATACTCATCTATGTATCAAAAGTAAATTCCAACGAACCAACTGCCAAGATGTTCAGATGAGCAATGTTTTATATGTATTATGTGTATCACATGACAATTCTTCAAATAAAAAATTTGAGTTACAAAAAAAAAAAAATTCTGATGAAACAACAATTGGGCCACAGTTTTATTGATTTACAATGGACACAATCAAACATTTGTAAATAACTGCACAATAATTGTACCAAGCCAGTATATGCTTTATTTTCTCCAGCATGGTGGGTATGCAGGGTTACATGACAAATGTATGTCAACCTATATAAAAAAACCATACCGCCTTCCAGAGACCTCTTCGAATCGCGGCGGCGCGATTTCGCGCAAATCGCAGAAAAAGACTCGCGGGTGAGGTGGGCAGGTGATAATTGCACCTGCCCATCAGCCAGCTACAGTACTACCACCTCTATGTGGCAGATACTTACCCTATTGGTGATCAGCCAATGTAACCTGTATTCTAGTAGCCCTGGCCATGCTTGTGACATCCACCACACTCAGCTACAGGGAGTGTGGGTGGGACTCACCTGCCCTGCCAGACAATGGCTGCCCTATCTAATGGATATGAATTTTAATTCCCTGTTTATACTCACCCTCCCTAACTATGTAACTAATCCCCACTAGTAAACTCAAGCTGGGGTGGATTGTTCTGGCCTGAATACCACGGTTTGGTGCTAGCTTTATGTTATGTGAGCAACCAGATCATCTGTAATTAGATATAAAATGGGTCTGTTAACTCCCGCATTGCCAAGTGGTGGAACACAAAGAATTCCATGCTTTTTCACTGCTTCAACTTGACAACTTTCACTTTTTCACATAAAAAAAAAGTTTGTGTACCTTAAGCTGAAACCTACTTGCTTCTAATCTGGAGACTGGAGACCAAAATTGTACTGCAAAAACATGTTTGCTCTAACCAAGCAATGCTAATCAGCAGCTGCAACATGTATTATTATTATAAGTATATAAGTACCTCTAGATTTTTCTTCATCAAGAATTTGTATAACTTCATTCCATTAAGAGTGACTTGCATATTCTGAAATTCCCAGTGCATAACCTTATTTATTTATCAACATTAAGGGGCAGATTTACAAAAACGCTAACATTTCTCATTTTTTTATTTTAAAATTTGAATAAACTCGTAAACTCGTTTACATTAATGTCTTACTTTTACTAAAAAGTTTGAACTGAAAAAGTGTGCGTGGGGAAAAGTCGCAGAAAAGTGGTAAAACGGCCCTCTAAATCTTATCTGCCCAGGTTGTCTGTTTCCCATTTCCTGCTACAAGAATGCCACATTTTTAATTTTGTGTCATAGGCAATATGCTTACAATATGCATCTCCAATCCTATGGCACCCCACTAAGAACCCTACTACAAGCAGAGAATGTACCATTAACAACTACCCTCTGTACACGATGTTGTAGTGATTTTCTACCTATATACAAACAATATTACAAAGACCCACAGACCTTAGATTAGAAGGAAGTCATTATGCCATACTGTATCAAAAGCTTTGGCAAAGTCCAAGCAGATCACACATACTGCTACACCACTGTCCAAAATCCTACTTATTTCATCATAGAAAATAATTTCATTTGTTTGGCATCATCTGTTCTTCGTAAGTCCATGCTAATTACTACTTATAATGCCATTTTCCACAGCCTAAATATGATTCCTTAACTTTTATGGATGTCAAGCTTACAGGCCTAAAATTGCCAACTGACTGAGATCATAATCCCTTGGTCACATTTAGGTATATAAGCAATAGAAAAAAAAATTAGAAAAGAAAAAACAGAAAAGGGATTCTGTCATGATTTTTATGGTATAGTTTTTATAGCTATATTACACTGTTTACATTGCAAATAATTGATTCTACAATTTAAAGTTGTATTATCAAACCAATAAATGTATTTATTTTTAGCTGTAGTATTGATGTGTAGGCAGCAATCTTAGCACTGCACAATAGAACTGCTTTCAAAAAAGCTATTGTTTCTTCTACTCAGTGTAACTATAGTATAATCATGACTTGGCTGAGCCAGACTTGGATTTTTACTGTTGAGTACTATTCTGATACCACTAAGTGGAGCATGGGAGCATTTTTAGCAATGCAGGTGTCAGGCAGTTGTAATCTGAATGAAAATCACATGTCACAGCCTATCCGTTTAAGAAATGGGAAGTGACCCAATGTATGCTTACTTTTTCTAAAAGAGTTTTCTAAGAGAGAATATTATGATTACTATTACCCAGTTGTTTCAATACTTGCACACTTGCTATATGACCATAGTGGCCTTTTGCATTTGGTACAGTCCTGTTTTAATAATGTTAATGCCAACTCTATTCATTGGCTTAATGCTATATTACATACTGTATCTGTGTAAATGTAATTTTTCAATATGCTAAAGCTGCAATTACACTTTTTTTTAACTATTTGTTTTCTACTCTGCTCCTTTGAAATGTAAATTGCTATCTGGTTACCTATGGCTGGCTGTGAATTCTGTAGATCAATCCTGTGAATATATTAACATTGTTACTATTAAATTTTATTTTTATTTCTTTTTAGTCCTTCTTATATTCATCAGTTGTACAGTTTTCTATTCAAACTGCTGACTAGTTGCTAGTGTAAATGAGACACTAGAAACCTAGAAAAGACCACTTGCAGATTGTCTAACAAAGTCGCACTACATAATACTAAAACATAATGTCAAGATGAACTCACAGTTTAACCAGACCTTGTTAGTGAAAGTACTGTTTTGGCATAAGCAAATTACACTTGAGTGGCAATAGAATTGTGTAATGTGGAACCAATCCCTACTAAATAAAAAGAGCACAGGGAATGGACAGACTGCTCTAGAGAAAGCTTCCTTGTAGTGTAGTTCTTTCAGTTTTATTTCTTTATTCAGCATGCATGCACATACTGAAACTAGAGACTTGTTTTTAACATACTGTAAAAAAGGCATTAAAACTAAGAAGAAAAAGAAGAAAAGAGATATCTGATTAACAATACCCAAGATTTCATAATAGGCAGGTTTGAATTCTCAACTTGTAAAACGTGAAATCGGAAACTAAATCAAAGTTCATTGGTGTCTAAGGCAAGCCCATTATCAAGAATTTTCCCATTGCAGTTACATCAAATGCAATGGACTATGCTGGAATAATTACTGTGCCTGGTCAAAGTATTCAGTCCTTTCATTGGTTTCTCAGTTAAACAAATCCTACAGTGACATTTTGTGATATTTTAATTTTAAACTGATGCAATTTAAAAGTTGTTTTTAAATTCCAAACTACTACTATGGTATTATTATTACATGCATTTATAAAACCAAATAAAAAGCTGTGTTAAAACCATGGATGGATGTAAATCACGGTATTAGGGTAAGGCCCCACAAGGTGAATTGTCAGCCCGCATATAAGCACAGGCTGACAGTCTGCCCATATGTTTGAAAAATCTTCTAATTGTGCCTGCACCCAGAAGCATTGACTCCGCCCAGGTGAAGGCACACGTAGCTGATGTCCACAAACTAAAGGTGGCCACACACGTGGCGATTTCCGATCCTTCCGATCCATCGGTCGCACAAAAGATCATACAATTGGCCACTAACCGTTCAGGGCTGAAACGGCAGGGCTGAAACAGGGTTTCGTACGATATTATCGGTGCGTGTATGGCCAACTTAAGGCAAGACTTGGTGCTTGCTGGCAGATATTGGCTGCTTGTGCCTACACCCAGGTGGATTCAGTGTTTCTGGCTGCAGGCACAACTAGAAGTTTTTTAGCGTACAGACAGATTATCAGCGTACACTTATGCACAGGCAGACAATCCTTCTCATGGGGCCTTACCCTTAGGGGAAGTGTACAAAAATAGAGCAACCCAATAAAACAATAAAAAGATACAGAGAATGTAATCTCAAACACAAACATTCTTATTGTTTCATTTTGGATTTTAATAGCAGGTATGACATTGGCCTTAATACAGTGATAGCATATGTGTTTAATAATGAATAAAACTAGTGTCTTTAGTGATTACATTTATAGCTGAAAGGTAGTGGTTTAGCAATGTATAACCTCATAAACCATAAGCTCTTCAGGGCAGGAACCTTATTCTAACTGTGCTGAAATTGTAGCCTTTATGTTTTACTTTCATTATTATAATAACTATAAACCTGAGATAATGCCTCGTAAACCAGTGTTCACACTTGTGCTGCTCTATGAATATATACAGTACATAACAGAAATGCACTGCCATTTCCTAGGTGTGTCCCTTTACTATTCACTCCACGTGTGGGGAACAGTGTAATCATCTCTGCTGTTCCTGTTACCTGCTTATGCTTAAAGAGGTAGAAATGGGAACCATATGCTGCAAAGTTTGTGGGTAATGCATATTTCTACATATTCTATAAAAAAAATGAAACTAAGAATTCTAAGAATAATAAGTGATATTTCACGCTATTAAAGAAGCATGCTGCCAAAGCTGTTAAGCTTACTCATATACCCAGTGGAATTGTGGAATTGTCGGTAATTCCTCAAATTTTGTGCAACTGCACTATAAAAATCATGACAGTATTCCTTTAAGGTAATTGAGAGGGGGCCTAAAGCATAAAATGTAATTTATGTAAACTTTTTGATATTCCTGGCTGTTTCATTTGGAGAATGGCTGAAGAATATGACAATTTGTTTAAACGACAATTTTTTTTTTTAGATAAATGTCATACAGATATGGGATTTCTAATTAGGAAACATAATGTTTAGAAAGTTCTGAATTACAGGAAGGCTATCTCCCATAGAGTCATGCATTACAGCTATACATTCTCTACCTGCTATTATTTACCTAGCTCTGTGCTTGCTCACTGATCTACCTCATTTGAAAGACATTATTGGTTTCTTTACTTTCTTCTTATAAAGTGAAAGTTGCAAAACACCTTTCTTACTACCTGTTCTCCTTGTTCTTGTTTAGTCAACCCTCACACATCTCCACCAATCCCTTTCCCATCACCCATCTGTTCAGCCTTTCCCATTCTAATTTCCTTCCCACTAAAACATGCATTCATTTCTTGAGATACAGTATGCACTTTTGTTTGTTTTTTTAAAATGAAATAAAGCCATTAAAACATCTAAATTGTTAATAAATTGTTGTCATATTTGTATTTATTATTAACAGAATTAACTTGTCCACCCAAAATATAAGAATACACTGTAGCATTTTAATCACAATTTCTTTCAGGAAACATTTCTCCACTGACTTCAAGTTAGAGTTAGGAGCTCCTAATTCATCTTTGCTGTTAGCTATTAAATATCAGTTTTGCATATTTATTACAGTCATGGGTCTCAGAAAGCAGAGGAGGTTAGATTAATGATTAATATATGTGTTATATTAGCAATGGTGCTTAATGCTGCATGAATAAATACTTTTGTGGCAGTGCTTAAACTGTCAGTACTGTATCTGAACACAGGGGATTCTCTTTCAATTGTTCCAGGAAAATCTGTTTGAAATACAGGGTTGGAACTAGGGTTTGGTAGACGAGGCACATAAAACATGTCTTGGTTGCAGTTGGGTGGAGGCCAGATCAGAGAGGGAGTGAATCAGCAGGGAGGTTTGAGCGGTAAGCTATTGGGGAAGATGTGTGACGGAGGTGCATGGGGGTTTTTGGTGTTGTGGGCAATACCTAAGAAGTAGCCAAGAAGTATTTACCTCATGTGCCAATACTATTTGGCCTAACTCTGTTGCAATATAATAGTGGCACTATTACATTGGTTTGCTAGTAATTCCTTTCCATACTCATTCCATTAAACATACAGGATCATTTTAGTAATTAACTGATAAAAAATACCCTAATATATAGTTTGTTGTGTGGGTCAGCAAGATATGAAAATTATATAAAATCTTTGTACATTGTTGCAGAATATGTTAGTGCTATATCAATCAATCAGTCAGTGAAGGCATATGATTTGGACATGCATAGTGCTTTCATTACTGTAAAACCTACATATACACAGCAGGAATGTGTGACATAAAGAGAATACCACCTGGAAGAGAAACCTCCTAATCTTTTCTGATCCGTCTACTTAGGTAACACTTGTGCAGCAATGCTTTCTGAACACGTCTTTTCAGTATAGTGTAGGTTTAAACTTTAGTATTAATATCTATTGTCTGAGAGATCTGCAGAGTTTCCCATGGACCAATAACTGCTATTTATAGTTCAAAGTATTAAACTTGTTCTTTCTTCTTGCACACAGTGTTCACAAGTAGCTTCTGCTTAGATACACAAGTGCAGAACTGGGTAGAGGGTATTTTATGCTTCTTTTATGTATTTGTATGGTAGCTTCTCTCAAACCTACTAGGAAGATAAGATAATCCAATTTGGTGAGTGTGTTGGGCAACCTTTAATGCAGTAAACAGCATCACAATAAAAGAAAATGATAGTGACAGGTGAGATATACTATTATAACTTATAGAAAATATAATCAATAAAGTACCCCCTATTGTAAAATATTTGAAGAGTTTCATAACCATATACAAGTACAAGGCTGAAGGTGACTTCTAATATCCTTATATTTTACAACAGGGGTACTTTATTTATTATAATATACAAGTTTTAGTGAGTCATATGAAAGAAATTACATTACTAAGCTCTGCACTGTTTATAAGGATATCATTTACAGTTTGGTCCCATAGGGAAATGACCAAACTGTATATTATATACTTATATATTCAAACAAAAACAGTACTTGACAAAGAGACACAATATGTATTCAGTACATATTATATTGTATCTGATACTAATAGTTATAGTAACAGTTGACATTAAAACTACTATTTAATCTTAAAGGCTTCCTTGTGGTTGAATGTATGAATCCACCTACTGTATATCATTATTTAGTGCTATTTGTACACAAAACTTCACTATTACAGGTGAGGGGAAAGAACACTGCAATGACAAAAAAATATAATATAAATTATCAATATTAAGGGCCACGTGTTTGGATACACAGTAGGAAGGAGGTTGCTGATACAAAATTGTTGGGTACTTACATGTATAATTCTATAGAAATAGAGGTTGACATTTGGCAGGCATGGATTCGCAGCAAATTTTCACGTGCAACAATTTTTTTCGCCGCGCATAATTTTTTTATGCGTGCGCCAATTTTTTTTTACACGAGTAAAGTTTTTTCGCTGCTAATTTTTGTGCTCATTTCCGCCAATGGCGGATTGTTTCGCGAAACAGATGCAAAAATTCACATGTCAAAAAAAAGGTCTGAAGGCCTTTGGCATTGGAATAAGCAGAAGAAATCTGTAAGTTTTAATTATTTGCATAACTGGGACCTATAATAAAAATGTTAGCAGGTAAGAGGAGGAGGGTACTTCTAGCAGGTAGAATGCATGGGGGGGGGGCTGGAAGTCTGGTTAGTGGTATATTGTAGCAGGATGAGGCATTGATAAGTGTTTTTAAGTAGTTGTTTAAGAAAGAAAGGGATAGATCTTAACAGATTTTGGCAGTGGTATTAATATGATTAGAGAAGGAAAAGAAGTAACCCCTAGGCAGTGTCCTGATTAAGCAGGGTTAACGGGTTTGCCATCAGTAATACGTATAAAGGGGATTAGGATCAGGTTTGGATGGAAAAAATATTCAGTTCAGTTTTTCTCTTTTTATAGGTTCAGTTTGACATGATGTTGAACCTCACAGAGCCAGGAGACATATGTTTTTAGTGGTTAGTGACATAAGGGGTCATTTATTATAACCTCAGATGCAAGAGCAAGATCACTAGGGACATGCTTTTGTAGACTGAGGAGGTGCACTAATATGCCATTTATATATCAAAAACTGTAAAAATCCGATAAAAAATATTTCCTAAAAAAATTATTAGCATTTACTACAATACAATAGTATTTTAATAACAGCAGCAAAGAGATAAAGAAGAATGTCTTTTTATGAGACAAAGAAGAATATATTAGAAAGGTACAGTAAAGAGATAACCAGTATGTAGTATTCTTGATTGTTGATACCAAGGAAGAATTTTCAAGGAATGTAAAGATCTGCATTATCAAACAAAGAGAATAAATCCAAGCAAAAAAGAATTGGGAAGCACCCTAAGGCTTTAACAATCTAGAAATCAGCAATCTAGAGCAAAATTGCATAAGTTCCAGCAATATATTGATGTGAAAAAAGTCCAAAAATGGAGGCTACCAGAATGTATAGCTCAGCTAGGGCATAGGCAGCTTCTCTTTGACTATTATGTTATGTAAACACTTCCAGTAAAAAGTGTTGGGTGTTTTTTTTAACTTTTTACATGGAAACTGTACATATTTGTAATGATTAGCTGCTGTACATGGTAAAAGGGGTTATTAGTGCACATGTGATACTATATACTCTATACTTTCTATACAAGTTAAATTAATCATATGGATTTACTTCTGATGCAGTTTCCCTTTCCATTACAGGTTGTTCTTAGCTGGCCTTGCTACCGATAGGGAACTGCATCTTGGGCACACCTGTTCAAAACCAAATAATGGGAAATTTATGCTTAGCTTAAAGATTTGCTAGAGAGGAAAATCTGTGTTTTGCATTATGTTTCAGAATGCTATAGTCTGTTCAGAGATGAATGAGCTGCAAACCACAATTGAAGTACACACATGTCTTATATATCTAGTTTGTCTATACAGTGTATTCATAACATACTCCCTCAGGGTAGAACTATTGTTTGTTGACTTTAGCACATACTGTGATACACTTGTATGCCATTTGTCTATGGTTACCATGGAATTCATTCTAAACATACAAAGGTAGCTTCCACTTTAAACAGCCACCTAAGTACAGGAAGTTCAATATCCTATATTATTATTTCCGAAATTACCAAAAACTATTTTGTCCTTTTCTTATTGTATTATTTAGGAAATATCTTATGCATTTTGTGAAACTGACCATAATATTCATTACACTTATAAAGCCTATGACTGTATGAAAAAGTGGAAAAAAGAGGAGTGGTTGCCCTGTTATAAACCCCTCTAGTTTCTGAATATGGATTGATATGCTTACCGTCCATAATACATTACAAACAGAACAACTTTTTAACAACCACAAATTCAAAAATGTATGTGAAATCCTACTTCTAGATTAGTTTCCTAATACATTGTAACGAAAACCCAGAGTGCTGTTTAGTAAGTTGATAAGGATTTTCTTTTATACAAAAAAAATATTATGCATGGGTGTACAGATAGAATAGAAAGAATATGTTATTAAATACTTACTGTGAATTATACTTCTTTATGTTTGTTACCTGTATAGGACTCAGCACTTGTCTGCAGTGAGATAAATGTCACATCACCTTATCATTCTAGAAACACAGGTGACCTCTAAAAAAATGCTCCAATACTGCCCCACCCTCTTTCTTTAACCCACACCTTTGAACAAAAGGAAAAGCCAACAGGTAGTTGACAAAGCATCAGTCCTATTGTGTGATATCCACCTGCTGAGTAGTGCTTGGATTTGTATTCCGCTCATTTGGAAACATACCATTACAGGAGTACAGATACTGGCAAAATGAAGAAAAAACACAAATATGAAACATACTCAATTTTGTTCTTAATGTGGACTGTATGTGCAGCATTGCAAGGTAAGAAAGTGAAGACGTAAAAGTCATTGTATAATACAGTCTGACATGTAATTGTAAATGACAAAATGACTGGAATCTGTTTCTACATCATTTCTTATATAAGTGATAATACACCCCACTGGGCGATATAAGGATAACAGAAACCACATACAAGTTCTATCACAGTTATTGTAAATGTTACAGAACTCTTAAGTGATATCTAATATCCTTTTATAGTAGGGTGTTATTTATCCCTATAATACACAATATTAAAAGTATATGTGTTATTCGAATGAGTATTTTTACCTCTGAAAGTAATTTCTTTGCATTTATTTGTTTAAAATTGCCCTCTAATTTTTATTATAGTTATATTTGGCTTCTATGAACTTTATGTGGTTTATTTTCTATATTCCTTTTTGTGTGGTCTGTATGAGCACTGTATGTTAGCAGAGCACTATTTGCAATATGATTGAGCAACTTAAACTGCAGTTAGAGCAGCCAGAGAATTATAGGGTTTGCTTATATTGACACAACAGAAATTTCTCAATGGTTATATGAATTTCTATTAACTTTGTTGTTAAGAAGTAACATTTAGGCATGTAGCTTGGAAATGTTAATACAATGCTTTTTCTGGATTCCATTTATTCCAATTAGAAATACATGTCTGCAACAAACAGTAATGTAAGGCTGTATTTAGTCCATGCTAAACATAGCTTCCAGTCTCTAAATTACAATATGAAATTGCATGTGTAATACAAAATAGATGGAATCCAAGGTAAACATGATCATGAAAGAAACTGAGCTTAAAATGTATTTTTATTTGCAATGTAATCGATTGTGATATCAGAGCTTACAAAAGAGGACAATATAAACAAAAATAGAGTAAAAGTAAGTGGATATTTTGGAGATTGGTTGGGACAATATTTAACCTATATGGGCTATATACTTATATACTAAGATCTTATAGTATGATCAGCAGTGTTTGATTTCAACCATGACAGTAACTACTGTACAAAGCTAAAAATGATTTAGGACTCCCAAGCTCCTATCAAACATGAACTAGGGAGGAGATTGTTTTGGCCCATACAAAGGATATTAACAAATTTAATAGCTAGTGCAGCTGAAAATACATTTGCCATCATAGTAATCGAGTAATAGATTTTTTCACAGTAGTTCTTATTTTATGGTATATGTAGTATGTACAAGAATAAATTCCTAACATTACTACATTAATTATTATTCCCCTTTTTTTCTTGTTTTTGCTAATATAAATGGGCTAGAATTTACATATACTTGAACCCACAATTTCTAGGTATGTATGTATGTATGTATATCTTTATTTATAAAGCGCTACTTATGTACGCAGCGCTGTACAGTAGAATTCATTAATACAGACAGGGGGGGTTAAAGATAATGGATAAATACAAAGTACAACAATAAATACAATAAATACAAAGTGCAGTTGCAATAAGAGTCAGAAACACAAGATGAAGGAGGTCCCTGCCCCGTAGAGCTTACAATCTATATGGGAGGGGTAACTAACAGACACAAATAGGCACTTGCAACGTAGTATGGAACATAAATTCATTGACATGTGAGATTTTTCAAAGTTAAATAGTCAACACTGATATATTGTTATGAAATCAGCAGCGTTTCTACCCCTCTACCTTATTCCATGCTTACATTTTCAACACTGAAGCAGGTCCAGGGGATATTGCATCGCGAGAGCAGCATGTAGATTTTGCTCTCTGCATTAAAAGAGACAAATTTCCATTTTAAAAAAAGGAAATTCAGCTCTTTAAGTTATCAGAAGCGGTATTTGCCGCCGTTTGTAACTGGCCACTATCTGCCTTGCCTCATGGCAGGAGCAGCCCTGTATGAAACTATACAAAACACCAAATCTGGCCATGCAAGTATTAATTGTATTATTTTGTGTGATTAAGTATGTGTATTAGATCAGTCAGTTTCGAATTCACTAAATATATTACTTTGATATTAACCTGCCTTCAAATACTTTGTTTTCCATGGATACAGAATCAATTTACAACTAGAGGGTCCAAACACAACTATTTATGACACACATTGGCCTTTGTAAAACTGACTGACAATCAATATGATGACGTTGAAAACAGGAATAATCTCATTGGTTCCCTTGGAGCTCTGGGGCAAGGAGGTGGGGGAAAAAAAGATGGAATACTAAGGGGCACATTTACTAATCCACGAACGTCCGAAAAGCGTCTGAATGCTTTTTTTTCGTAATGATCGGTACTTTGCGACTTTTTCGCGAATTGTTGCGACTTTTTCGAGCTCTCAATACGAAAGTTGCGACAATTCGCGAAAGTCGTAATGGCTATGAAAAAGTCGCGACAATTCACGAAAGTTACAATGGCAATGAAAAAGTCGAGACAATTCACAAAATTTGTAATGGCTATGAAAAAGTCGCGACAATTCGCGCAAGTCATACCGGTTACGAAAAAGTTGCAACAATTTACGGGAAAGTCGTAGCGGCTAAGAAAAAAATCGAAAAAAATACGAAAAAGTCGCAAAATGTTCGTTTTCCAATCTGAATTTTTCTCATTCGGATTCGGATTCGTGGATTAGTAAATCAGCCCCTAAAATTGGGATGCATCCAGTAGGCCACAGCCAGTCAGATATTCCAGCTTGAATAAACCCAGGGGTTCCTTTTCTAGAGGCAGCTGTGGAATGAGGAATACTAATGGTAGCTCACAGCCACCTGCAAAGAATTACAACAATTCAATCACCACTACTAAAACTGTAGCTTCAAATCAAATACCCTGTGTATGATTGATCCCTTTGCCTGCTATAATTTTAGTGTGTAACTTTTGCCCTGGAGCAGAAGCATAAATAGTTTGTAGCTTTCCAGTTTGCTATGAAACCTGCTGACTAACTACAACTACTGGCCCTAGCTACTAGCCAGTGGTTTCTGTGAAACTATAAGATTATTAGGCAAGTAACTAAGTGCTCATGGGCACAATTCACCAGCTGGTCAGTGGCAGATGTAAACCTCAGCAAGCTGTGCTTTGCACCTCAGTAACAATATTAGGTGCAATGGGCACAAGCATATTTGTGTCCAGCAAAGCACCCTCTTGGCTCTTATTTCTAGCCTGTGCACACAGATTATGGCACCAGAACACAATGGAAATTGTGAACAGAACTTTCTGTATGCACACACATCATATGGTGCTTGCCTAGACTTCTGCAAAACATTTTTCAACATTGTACGCAAAATATCATTTTTGGGCTTGGTTTATGCTTATTTTTAAATAACTTCTTACTTTTTTTAAATTCATTTTGTCTGTTTCCTCTCTCCCATTTTTGCTTTGAGGGCAATACTTTGGGGGCGGCACATGGGCTTCAAAAAGAGCAACAGGGGACACTAGGGGGCAGATTTATTATGCGGTGTAAAAACCAGAGACCAGACTTTACGCTTAGAAAAGTGAATATACATATTTTTATGTGTTTTTTCTTAGAGCAAGTTTTACTTGAAATAATGTTGTCAAATCTGGTGTTTGGATGGCATAAAATAAACCGCACCTTGACAAATTTTCCATTTATTTTACACAGCTTTTTACACTGTTTTTTTCAATGAATTTTGTTTTACTCAGCATATAAATAGGCCCCTAGAAGTTGCACTGGGTACAAGTCAGGAATTTTCAATATTGCTCAAGGCACAGAGCAGAGTAATACTAACTAGGGCCAAGGACCCAAGTAAATGGGTTATTGTTTTTTTAAATTTCCAAATAAGCCCTCATTCATTTTTACTCAGATTTTTATTATTGATTTTGAATTGTTACAGCAAGAATAACATCTGGTTCTAGGTAGCATTATGTAACATTTTAGGCGAACCTCTAAATCACTGGCAATCAGTGTCATTGCTCCTTCTGTAAAGGCTATCATTATATTATTAATGTAAAAGAAAAAAGTATGTCAAACACACCTTCAGACATAAATTCTCACTTTAATAACATAAAATTGGCACCAATAGTAACTAAATGCTAGTACTTACTGTGCTGCACTGAGAACCACACAGTTCAAAGTGTAGGCAAAAAATATAACATACTGTATACTTCAGCTGGACTGGGAACTGAGACTAAGGACTAGCATTGCAACCATTAAAAGATAATAGAAGGTAGGATATTGGGAGTTCATATTAAGTAGTACAGACTGTAAAAGTCTAGGGAGCCAGCAAATTTTAAGGTCTCTTTATAGATAAGTACAGAGTCATATGCATACCTTTCAGTCACTATATTCACTATACCTTTCAGTGCCTGTATTTTTCTTTTGATAAATGTTAGCATGCATATAAAACTGCTATAGAAAATGTGTTCCTTTTTTCCTTTGAGGTCCTTTTAGTTCAAATACCAAAGCAAAAGGGCAAAGGACACAAGGGCAGTGCACTTTACACTGTCATTCAGACAGTATGTGCGTAGATGACATTTGTGCTCTTTGCAAAGAAACATAATCACCTGTGCAATTAAGCCTCCAAATGAAAGTGGCCATATTCAGACTTAACACTGGAATGCTGTGATAGCAGTTCTGTAAGTATAAGTTTACAACTCCATTCTGACAGTCAATTAACAGCTTTACCAACTAAAAATCCTTGAACTATTTACAGCATCTATAATGGTGCTTGAGTGAGCTGCACCCTGTACCTTGTGCCTGATTTCTAAATATGTAACCAAAGAATTACTGGATATATTTAGTCATGAAAAACAGCCTAGCAAATTTGTGGGCACAAAAATAAAATGGACATTTGTAAGTGTGGAATTTGGAGATGGCAATATAATTTAAAAAATGTCATATCGGATAAGCACAACCCAGATTTCTGTTGAAAGGAATCCTGATAATTACCTATGGTCTCACATTTTTTGGACCTGTTTGTCCAGTAAACTGGACAAACCAATTCCTGAAATGTTGCATGGAGTGATTTTGATGTCTAAACATGATTACAGACTGTAGTCCTGGTCTACTGATTACATTTCCAAAACTATTTACAAAACAGCATTATTAACCTCCTGTCTGCCAGCCATCTTTGATATAACAGTGTGGTGTTTTACTAGTAGATGTGTGTGGCAGAGATAAAGAGAAAACTGGAAATGTAAAATCTATGACACTAGCAACCAGGCCCCTGAAAACCAGAGCTGTATATTTTATGATCCTCAAACAATTGTTTCATTTTATAAAACTAAATAATTTAATTTCTTCATTGTAAATCAGCTTATGTTAAGAATATATATATATATATATATATATATATATATATATATATATGCTATATATTATATCTAATAGCTTTAGCAATGATATTAAACAGACACAATATAGGTATGGATTATATTATCCAAAATCATTGGGACCTGGGTTTTTTCCATGATTTGGATCACTATACTTTAATTTTGATAAAACTCCATGAAAAAAACAATATGATAATAGAAATGAGTCTAAGTAGTTAATAAAAAATGGATAGAAATGGGTCTACGTAGTTGATAAAAATTAACAATAACATTTTGGACCCAGAGAATAGTTTTTTGGCTTCTGGGGTCAGTGACCCCAATTTAAAAGCTGGAAAAGCCAAAAGTGGAAGGCAAATAATTAAAAAACTATACAGAATAAAAAATGAAAACCAATTAAAAAGTTGCTAGGAATAGGACATAACATATGATAAATTAATGTAAAGGTGAACCACCCCTTTAATGTTTTTTTTAATGTTTAATGAGAGACCTCAGGTCCCAAGTAGTGATGAGAGAATTTTTTTCGGCAGGCATGGATTTGCAGCGAATTTTCACATTTCGCCATTAGCCATTTCGCAAAACTTCAGCAAAAATTTGCAGCAGAAACATTTGTTTCGCGTCAAAAGAAAGTCACGTCAAAATAGGCACGCTTGCGACAAACAAAAAATCGCACGGGAAGCACGTTTCTTGGATTTTTTCCCATTTCAGAAATTTTCCTATTGTTTCCCCTGAATTTTGCATTGAAGCGAACCGGGACAGGATCATATCTCTTGCTTGTGCTGCCTGTCATTTCTGTCCACAATGCCTATGCCAAGTAAGAGATTTCCCCTGCTTGGCACAGACATTGAAAACAAAAATGGCAGTAATGCTTGTGCCTTGCAGGAGAATTTCCGAGCAAGGGTTGCTGTTACTTATCACAAGCAATGCCAATAGTGATGAGCGAATCTGTCCAATTTCGCTTCGCCAAAAAATTCGCAAATCTTTCGAAAGATTTGTGAAACTGCGAAAAATTTGCAAAACGGCGAAAATGTCGCGCATAAAAAAAATTGCCGCCAGCGACTATTCTTTTGACGCCCGCGACTATTTATTTTGATGCGTGACTATTCTTTTGTCGCCCTCGACTATTCTTTTGATGCCCGCATTTCGCCCATCACTAAATGCCAACAGAGATGACAGCCTGATGAAGCAGGAGATTTAATCCAAATTGCACCTACTACTTGCCCTGGCTGTCATTTCTGTTGGCATTGCTTGTGACAATCAGGTGCAAACCTCTGCTTGGAGCAAGTATTGCAGACAAGGGACAAGCATTAGATGTGATTGGAGCCCATCTCCTTCTCACTCTGGCTATTAAAGCAAATGGCAAAAAATGTTGCCATCCGTTCACCCCGAGTTCACAAAACCTTTAAGAATGTGAAATACCAGATGAAGCGTATCTTAGCAGATTTGCTCATCACTGCTAATAAGACTTGTGATGTTCATGTTTATGATGTTTCTTCAAGAGCTTGTGAGAGATTGTAAGTTATTATTGAAAGTTTTTGTAAAAAGCACTTCAGCAAAGATTATCAGTCATGTAGCTAGTTGTAGAAAGATCTGTTTACCAGTTTTGAAATTTTCTCAATGTACGTTGCGTATATTTTTGGTTTTCTTGGGTAAACCTGCTGTTATGGGCTTTTAAGATGCAGAAATCCAATCTTTTAACCAGAATGCTTGGTAACTGGGTTTTCCGGATAAGGTTTTTTTTCCATAATTTGGCTAACCATACCTTAAGTCTAATAAAAGGCATTTATACATGTAATAAACCCAATAGGATTGTTTTGCCACCAATTTGGATTCATGCAGCTTAGATACCACCAATTACAAGGTATTGCTTTATTAGTATAGAGAAAATGAAATACATTTAAAAATTACAATTATTCACTTAAAATGGACTCCATGGGAGATGTCTATAAATAGAAGCTTTCTGTGTATTGGGTTGCAAAAAATTGAAACTGTTCAGTATAAATACTTCCGACCAAATATGCTTCTTGCACTTCCACCCACAGTTCATGTCTGATTCATTGATATGCACACCTACAATTGCATTAGTACTGACACTTTGGGGCCGATTCACTAAAGTGCAATAAAACGTGCGCTATTTATAGCGTGCGGTAAAAATTTTATCGCATCTTAATTTTCGGGACTTTTCGCCCAATTCACTATAAGCATACTTGCGCTATTTTACGCGCTATATTTCATGCGATATTTTTGTTGCGATAAATAGCGTGCGCTGTATTTTTCGCATGCACGCTATTTATCGCAAGAGCTAATTGTCGCGACATTACGCACGCGACAATCGGCAGCATAAAACTGGTGACATTTTGCCCTGGGAGAGCACTTGAGTGCTTGAGATAATAAAATGGAGGGGGGGGGCATTTAAGAATATTTAGCCAAATACTTAGGGGTCCGTTTGCTAAAGTGGCTTAAATTAAGTGGGAGATTTTAGACACGGAATAAATGGCAAATATGTTATGGGCACTTTATTAAACGTGGACAAATATAATATTGCAATTATTCTGGCAACAAAACATTGGATTGGCAGTTATCACACTCGCCAGAAAATACGCTACGTACTAATTAACGCAAGTTTTACTATTCAGCAAAATGGGCTAAAGACAAAATTGTTGGCAGAATATTTGCAAAAATGTTACCCATATAGTATATTGATGCTGTTACTGATAAATGTAAGAGTGTAGGGGAAACTACATGAAAGTATAGAATACCATATCAAGGAAGGCAAAATAATTAGACATTACCCAGTTCAAAAGTAGAAAAATAAAAACTTTTATTTTAACAATTAAAGGGAAAAAACTGGGAAAGAAATTGCAAAATATACCTAGTAATGTATTTTGTGCGACTAAATATTTACCGCTATAGTACTGTATATTATGGCGACTAAATATTTACCGCTATAGTACTGTATATTATCGCGACTAAAGATTTACCGCTATACTACAGTATATTATGGCGACTGAATATTTACCGCTATAGTACAGTATATTATCGCGACTAAAGATTTACCTCTATAGTAGCGAAATTCCATACATGCCAAGACTTTAGTAAAATTGAGTAAAAAGACACATACTTGAATAAATAACACTGCTAAGTCCATATTTTATTGCCAAAAACTCATTTACTGTACTTTTCTATAATTTATCGCCTGCCTGTAGTAGGTGTTAATTTTCGAATAGACTAATGCGATATTTAGCGCGCCTAAGTGTTTGTGAATCATGCGATCGTATTCTTTTCAGCGCAAAAATTAACACATGCGTTAAAACTAGCGCATGCGGTCGCGTGAAAATTTACGCATGCGATATGGCGACTTAACGCACGCGATAATACTATGGTGAATCACGCGCTAATTATCGCGACTAATTTAACGCAAAAAAGCGTGCAATAAATTTTATCGCACTTTAGTGAATCAGCCCCATAGGGTTTAATTGCAGCAGGAACAATTTCTACCTGAAATCACATGGAATTATAAGAACAAAAATGTTTTGTTGTTGTTAAATAACTTGGTCAATTCCATCTGCAAAAACACTTTGCACACTGCACTTGCGATTATAAATGAGGTGCTCAGTGTCATTTGTAGCATAATCCCAATACAATGTTTGTAGTGGCAGTGCTAGTATATGTACATACAGGTATGGGACCTATTATCCAGAATGCTTTTGCCTCCAGGAAGGATTAATTATATTTTAGTTGGGATCAAGTACAAGGTCCCATTTTATTATTACATAGAGAAAGGAAATGTGATTTTTTTTTAACAATTTTTTTTGGAAATTTTGAATTATTTGATTAAAATGAAGTCTATGGGGCTGATTTACTAAGACACGATTTCGAATCCGAATTGGAAAAATTCCGATTGAAAACAAACATTTTGCGACTTTTTTGTATTTTTTGCGATTTTTTCGGCGTCTTTACGATTTTTTCATAAAAACGCGAGTTTTTCGGCGTCTTTACGATTTTTGCATAAAAACGCGAGTTTTTCGTGGCCATTACGAAAGTTGCGCAAAGTCGCGATTTTTTCGTAGCGTTAACACTTGCGCGCAAAGTCGCGCCTTTTTCGTAGCGTTAAAACTTAAAAGGCGCGACGCTTCGCGCAAGTTTTAACGCTACAAAAAAATCGCGACTTTGCGCAACTTTCGTAATGGCTACGAAAAACTCGCGTTTTTACGCAAAAATCGTAAAGACGCCGAAAAAAATCGAGTTTTTACGCAAAAATCGTAAAGACGCCGAAAAAAATCGCAAAATTACCGATCATTACAAAAAAAACGCAATCGGACGCATTCGGCCCATTCGTGGGTTAGTAAATGTGCCCCTATGGGTATGGCTTTCCTGCAATTCTGAGATTTCTGAATAATTGGTTTCTGGCTAATGTGTCCCATACCTTTTCTGGGAACCAGATATTTTGTTACACTGAAAATTGCGTACCAATTTAATAAAAAATTTGATAGCTTTAAATTTATAAAATTTATTGTAGTCAAGAGTGTGTGGTAGAAATATTGCTCTAAACATGACATTTGTAAAGATGTATGTATTTCTGTACTAAAAAATGCTGTTCAGAACAATGCAACATAATTTATACAAATATGTATCTTCTGCCAGTTTATTCCCAAATATAGACATTTTTGCATGTTTGCATTTTTGCTAAATTTTGGTTGTGGTGGAATATTTTGGAATTTACCATGTGTTTTGTCCTTGCAATCTAAATCACAATTATTTGTGCTGCAGTACCATGGAAGTTTGCTTTTGTAACCCTATTGGTTTTTGATCTATACAGTTTAGGATTCTGCATAAAATTGGCAGGGTTTACAAATTTAGTTGCATTTTCATTCACATTAAAGAATATGTTTACATTTTCTCAATATTATAATTTTTTTATCCCAATTTAGAGTCATATATCTTGATACAGATGGTATATAAGGTATAATAATAAGAAAGATGATGTTGACAAACAAGTTTCTTTGGTGAAAAAAAATGTCCACCAGAAAAACATAAACCGAGATACCAGTATCCAAGGCCAGTGGAAGGTGTAAAGTAATGCAGAGAAGTCTATTTTCTGACCTGCGACACAACCATAGATCCACTGACCTGCTAACCCACTTGACTGCATTTCATACCCTTAACCAGGCCAATACTGGCATTAAAAATAGGGCCTGGCTATTAAGGTACACAGAGGCCCATACAGCCCCCTCCAGCCCACTAGTGACTGTCTATGGCATCTTCACAGCAGCACCTCCAGCATTTGCCAGAACCCACAGATTATCAGTCCAGCCTGCCCTCAACATGCCCAATTCTTTAGAGGTGTCTTTGGAAACCTGTTCTGCTGCAGGATTTCAACACTATTAAACACTTTACAAATGGTTCACTGGTCCATTTCTGCTAACTGCTGAGAGTGTGGGTTTAGAATTGGCCTTTTAAAAGAATTTAGCCCCAGAATGTATATTTTGTGCCTAAATCTTTTTATTTGGCACATTTAGATTTAAAGAACACTACAAGAGAAAATGTTTAACTGTAGGGATGTTTTAAAAATGTGCATATATCAGCCTTAAAAAAGGCTTCCAGGAATGGAAGTTTGTGTAACTATTTGTTAGGCAGAATGAATAATTAGCTGTGCTGGTTTATCTGCAATTTGTGGTTTATTGATATGCTAATATTAGCCATGGTTACTGTTTTGGTTAACTTCCTCTGCATAACAAAACAGTTTCACCCTGATTACAAACATCTTTGTCAGTTAAGTCAGAGAAAATAAAAAGAGTGATTCAAGGTAGTTTGTACTGTTTGCTTGGTTGATAGAACATGGGCCAAAATTATAATTGGAAACTAGAATATGAGTAAACTGAAAACCTGCTTGATGATGCTTAAACTTCCTTGTATATAAAGGAAAGCACACAAAGCAAATGGCATATCCATTGTGTATACACATTCCCCCTTTCCCCATAGAGCTACTGATGTGTTTATTGTCAATGTTAATCACAACACAAAATCAACAGACTGGAACATATTGAATACAAACAAAAATCAGGCTGAGGTCATGTGGTGTATGGTGTACAGTATGCCTTTAAAGTTTTTCTTTGGCCTTGTTCTCTCAATTATCCATTTCTAACAAATGAAGTTCAGTTAAAAAGGGACTTGAGGGCACATGTTATGTTCATTAGTATAACAATGAATGTGCTTTTAAATTAAAATGCTAGTTACAGGTCTTTGAGTTCCTTCTCCCTAGTAACCACACACTGTAAGCTTTGTAATTATTTGTCTGCCTGTCTGCCTATCCATTCACATATAATGGCTTTGCAGCGATAAAGGTTTTCTACTTTCCATTTGCTCTTTTCAAAAGAGAAAAATAAATAAATATATATATATATATAGTATTAAATTACCAATGTCTGGGGTTGAGATTAAATTATCAAAACCTCAGACACTTGAAAGGTGTATTGTTATTGTTAATATTATAAAATTTTTGGGATAAACACATTCTGGACGTTATCTATGTAAACACTGTCCAAGCTCACCTAAAACATTGGGTGCAATAGAAACAACCATAACATATTTTGCTCCAGATCTAGTAACCTACAGCAAATCAGATATTTGCTTCTAAACAAAAGGCCAGAGAATGCTATCTGCTGACTAGAACAAGGTGTAAGGAGGGTGCACAAATATAAATAAATCCTGGGATTAACCTTACCTTGAGAAGATGCTACATGCAGGGATTAGTGATGAGCGAATCTGTCCCGTTTTGTCTTGCCGAAAAATTAGAATCTTTCAAAAGATTCGCGAAACACCAGAAAATTCACGAAGCAGCGAAAATGTTGCGTGACAAAAAAAAAATTGTCGCCTGCAATTCTTTTGTCGCGCGGCTATTCTTTTGTTGCCCGGCTATTCTTTTGTTGTGCAGCTATTCTTTTGTCACCCGCGGCTATTCTTTTGTCGCCTGTGACTATTCTTTTGTCGCGCAGCTATTCTTTTGACGCTCACGGCTATTCTTTTTTGACGTGCGACTATTCTTACCACGCACAAGCGAATTTTTCTGTGGCAAATTTTGTCATCCGTTTTGCAAAACAATCCGCCAATGGCGAAACGTGGAAATTCTCCACGAATCCATGCCTGGCAAAACATTTCGCCCATCACTAGCACGGATGCATTTTGTACCTCTGCATGGAACTGATGTGCATCTAAGTAATTATGTAATAATGCAGTTTCTGGTGCTATGAGTATCGGCTTGATATAAATGATCCAATTCTCACTTATGATGATGCAGTAAAACACAAATGCCAATGTGCATGATTTACAAAAGCAGATGCTGATTTGCATCCACATTGGTTAATATTGTGCAATGTGAGAGATGCTGTTTAGGGGTACCCACTATTGCAAAACATCTGTCTACATACTATGTTATCTGAGCAATCAGATTTTAACAAAATATGTACCTGTGAGTTTTCAAAGGAACCAAGCATCAGCTATACGTGTATTTTATGACTTTATTGACTTAAAAGTATGCCTTGTGGTTTGCATTGGTATTTAAAGAACCATAAAAAGTGATGCTGCTGAGTAATGCTTGAGCACTATTACTTCAAAGGACAGAATGCCATTCAACTGTTCAAAGCAATCAGGAAATGTTGGTAAATCATAAGATAAACTGTTGGGACTAATATTATCACTAGGCACCTTACAGGGGTGGTTCACCTTCAGGTTAACTTTTATTATATTATAGAATGGCCAGTTTCTAGCAACTTTTACATTGGTCTTCATCTTTCATAGTTTTTGAATTATTTGCCTTTCTCTTCTGCCTCTTACCAGCTTTCAAATAGGGTTCACTGACCCCAGCAGCCAAAAAAACTATTGCTTTTTAGGGATACAGTTTTTTGTTATTGTTTGCTTTTATTACTTAACTTTCTAGGCCCTCCTCTGCTCATATTCTTGTCTCTCTTAAACCACTGCCTGGTTGCTAGGTTAAATTGCACCCTAGCAACCAGGTAGCTGCCGAAATGCCAAACTGTGGAGCTGCTAAAAAAAAGCATAATCATTAAAAAAATGGAAATAATGAAAAATGAAGAACATTTGCAGACTGTCTCAGAATAGAATCGTATTGTCTACATCATACTAAAAATACATTTAAAGGGGAACAACCCCTTTAAGCTAATTGCACATTTTTCTGCCACTACAATCCATTTAAAAACAGTGGCTGTCAGTGGAGGACCAAATGGTCCAAAATGCCCCTCCGTGTCACCTCCTGACCAGGTGGTAGCTCCATGGTTCAGTAGATGGCAGCAATAATACTTTAAATAGGCTTTATTGTCCCATGTTTAAAACAAAACATCTGTTTGATAATTACACTTCTTATTCATTTTTTTCACCATTCTGGTTGTTACTGTCACTGACTGCAGCAACCTAAACAGACTGACTGTGAGGGTCAGTTTTATTATTTGATCTCTTATTTCTTATTCTGCTATTGTAATAAAGCCATATCACTGAGGGTAGTTACATTTTCAACTTGAAAGCTGCAGAACAACTGCAAATAGTAAAAAAAAAATGTAAATGCAAATTGTCTTCGAAAAATATTGTTTGCACAATATTTATATTGTGGCACCTAAACTCTTTTTCTGCACCTGTTCATACTGGACCCGATTATTTTGGAAAAAATAGGTGCAAGTCTGCCTGTTGACCTGGGTCAATGCATGCAGCAAACATGCGCCTAAAGAAACATTTGCAGACATGATTTTGACATCTAAAATGACAGCAGCCAAACTGACCACATCTTTATGCGAAAGCAATGAGTGGGCAAGTGAAAGCGGACAACAATAATATTTTAATCCTGAGACCCTTGATCATATCCCTTAGGGGCCCATTTACTTACTCACGAATGGGCCGAATGCGTCCGATTGCGTTTTTTTCGTAATGATCGGTATTTTGCGATTTTTTCGGAAAATGATCGCGACTTTTTCGTTACCAATACGATTTTTGCGGAAAAACGCGAGTTTTTCGTAGCCATTCCGAAAGTTGTGATTTTTCGTAGCGTTAAAACTTGTGCAAAAAGTTGCGATTTTTTCGTAGTGTTAAAACTTACGCAAAACGTCGCGCCTTTTAAGTTTTAACGCTACGAAAAAAGCGCAACTTTTCGCGCAAGTTTTAACGCTACGAAAAAATCGCAACTTTCGGAATGGCTACGAAAAACTCGCGTTTTTTTGCGCAAATCGTATTGGTAACGAAAAAGTCGCGATAATTTCCGAAAAGTCGTAAAGGCGCCGAAAAAAATCGCAAAAAATACAAAAAAGTCGCAAAATGTTCGTTTTCCAATCGGAATTTTTCCAATTCGGTCGGAATTCGTGTCTTAGTAAATCAGCCCCTTAGTGTATAAAATTGGAGCATAGCCCCAACCCCTGCCAAGCGTACCTTCACAAGTTGACACCCAGAACATACAGTAACTAATACCTTAAACCCCAGGCCCTGACCTAAAACTCCAGTAGTAGCCCGCCTTTCTGCTGCCCCACTTATTATGCCTGAAACATCCAATTTTCTTCCTCTCCTAAGCTTAACCTAACTCACCCTAACTTAATTAACCCTTTTCAATCTATACCCCCCACCAGTTAAACATTTGCACATCTTGTCTAGCCTGCTCTTTACTAGCCCCAGTGAAGACATGCATCCAACACCTCACTTCTCAGCTGAAGCTTTAACTAACAACTTTTATTACATTACTTATAAAAAGTCTAATAGTATGCTGCTTAGTAATTAAGATGAAATGAGCAGCTCAAATTTGCCCCACCAAGGAGGTGGTAAGGATTTCCATAGGGAATGTGTGCATCACCTAGGGTTGCTACCTGTTTAGTTTTGACCTGGACAGCCCACTTTTTGATAGAGCTGTCAGGGTCGAAATTTGGAAAACAAGGCAGGATTCCCAAAGATTAACGGGGTCAGTCTGCAATCACCTTGTCATAGCACCTCCCCTATGAGGGCGTGGTCTACTTCCATAACATCACACTCCACCCGCCTCCTGCTGCCCACCACCTCCCACAGCAATGACTGTGGAATTTTGAGAGAAGATGCTGCATTGTAGGCAAATGCTTATAAGGAAATGGACAGAAAGTTACTGAGGTATCTGACCCGAAGGCTCATACCTTAACTGTATTAAGGAATGAAAGAGTAAGAACTGATAAAAATATAAGGCCATCCTAGTTTGTATTTATACTGTATTAAGTCTGTCAAACTTCCAGAGGTACTGTAGAAAAAAGGAAAGGTAAGTATTCTTGTCATGTATAAATCTATCTACAAATTTATGTAAATTCTGTTGCTTGTCATTTACCAGCTTTTATAACATACAAAAAGTATATTAAGCTATTATGTCTGTTTTCTTCCACATAAACAATATAAGAAGATGCAACTTTTGCTCCTAGTAATGGTGCATCCCTTTCATATGTTGAAACAAATGACTCTTTGTCTTCATTGACTGAACAAAGCAGCTCTTCTCCGTTATCAGAGATAACAAGTTCTGCAAAAGAAAGAGACACAGACTATTTAACAACAAACCAGGCCTTACAAGTAACAAGTTCTTATAACTTAGTAAATATTAAATCAAATACTTCACCAAATGATCTGAGTAGTAATGAATCAACCACAGCAGCAACATCTGAAGAACTGAAAAACATAACTTCTTTGACAGGTAACTCTATATTAAACACCACAAGTGGCATTTTGACACTTAATGGTCCTACCCAATCAGAAAATATTAGAATC
Organism: Xenopus tropicalis; assembly: GCF_000004195.4. NCBI lineage: Eukaryota > Metazoa > Chordata > Amphibia > Anura > Pipidae > Xenopus > Xenopus tropicalis. The sequence goes on from NC_030681.2 coordinate 102,316,643, forward strand.
TCCACGTCTACTGAAGAAATAAAATCATCATCAGCTAATATTTTACAAAACACAGCAACTGAATATGATATCCCAACTTCCTATCTTACTGTCTTCCCAACTGAACCGTACACAGACTCTGCCTCACCGGCTGAATCGTCAAGTGCCTATTTATCTTCTGCATTAACAACTAGTGGTCCATCAACTACTGTAGAACAGAGAACCCCATCTGATCTGACAAGTGGTGTGTCCTTTCCCAGCATGGAAAATTCTGCTAGCACTTTATTGACTCCAACACAATCTAAAACGGCAGAAAAATATTCTTCTTCAATATCTGAAGCTCCAACCAGTTCTGCCGTGGAAAGTATGACGCCATCTGTCACCTCATTCACTAATTCTACCAATGCTGATATCGGAACTGTACCGATTAGCACACCCTCCTCATCATCAACCTTATCCGATACTGCTTCACCTGACCACCCTAGTAGCATGTCAGCAGAACCTTCAACAAACATAATGTCAGAATCGTCATCAGCTAACCTTTTCCAACACACAGCCATTGAAGACACTACTAGTAGACAGACTTCCTCTAGCGAATTTCAAGCAGTGTCTACACCTTCAGTGACTGAATCTGTAACATACAGAGGTTCTGCTCCCTCAACACTGGAACATTTGCCTAGTTCTGCCGATGAATTATCCACAGCCTCTGCCGTTGCTGAGCAATCGACAACAGCTTCTGCTATCCTAACACAATCTGAACCCTCAGGAACATCTTCTTCAATATCTAAACCTGCAACCAGTTCTGCCATGGAAAGTATGACACAATCTGTCACCTTATTCACTGAATCCACAAATGCTGCTACCGGAACTTTACCTATTAGCACACCCTCCTCATCATCGACCTTATCTGATACTGCTTCACCTGACCTCACTAGTAGCATGTCAGCAGAACCTTCAACAAACGTAATGTTGGGATCGTTATCAGCTAACCTTTCCCAAAACACGGCCAGTGAAATGACAACTAGTACACACCCTTCCTCTAGCGAATTTCAAGCAGTGTCTATACCATCAGTGACTGAATCTGACACATCAAGAGGTTCCTCTCCCTCAACACCGGAGCATTTCCCTAGTTCTGCCGATGAATTATCCACAGCCTCTACCTTTGCTGAGCAATTGACAACAGCTTCTGCTATCCCAACACAATTTGTACCCTCAGGAACATCTTCTACTTCAACATCTGAACCTGCAACAAGTTCTGACGTGGAAAGTATGACGCCATCTGTCACCTCATTTACTGAATCCACAAATACTGCTAGCGAAACTGTACCTATTAGCACACTCTCCTCATCATCGACCTTATCCGAAAATGCTTCACCTGACCTCACTAGTAGCATGTCAGCAGAAGCTTCAACAAACGTAATGTTGGGATCGTCATTAGCTCACCTTTTAAAAAACACTGCCAGTGAAATGACAACTAGTACACAGCCTTCCTCTAGTGAATTTCAAGCAGTGTCTATACCATCAGTGACTGAATCTGACACATCAAGAGGTTCCTCTCCCTCAACACCAGAGCATTTGCCTAGTTCTGCCGATGAATTATCCACAGTCTCTACCTTTGCTGAGCAATCGACAACAGCTTCTACTATCCCAACACAATCTGAACCCTCAGGAACATCTTCAACTTCAACATCTGAACCTGCGACCAGTTCTGACATGGAAAGTATGACGCCATCTGTCACCCAATTCACTGAATCCACCAATGCTGCTAAAGGAACTGTACCGATAAGCGCTCTCTCCTCATCATCGACCTTATCCGATACTGCTTCTCCTGACCTCACTAGTAGCATGTCAGCAGAATCTTCAACAAATGTAATGTTGGGATCGTCATCAGCTCACCTTTTCCAAAACACGGCCAGTGAAATGACTACTGGTACACAGCCTTCATCTAGCGAATTTCAAGCAGTGTCTATACCATCAGTGACTGAATCTGACACATCAAGAGGTTCCTCTCCCTCAACACCGGAGCATTTGCCTAGTTCTGCCGATGAATTATCCACAGCCTCTTCCTTTGCTGAGCAATCGACAACAGCTTCTGCTATCCCAACACAATCTGAACCCTCAGGAACATCTTCTACTTCAACATCTGAACCTGCAACCAGTTCTGATGTGGAAAGTATGACGCCATCTGTCACCTCATTCACTGAATCCACAAATACTGCTACCGAAACTGTACCTATTAGCACACCCTCCTCATCATCGACCTTATTCGAAAATGCTTCTCCTGACCTCACTAGTAGCATGTCAGCAGAATCTTCAACAAACGTAATGTCGGGATCGTCATCAGCTAAACGTTTTCAAAACACGGCCAGTGAAATGATTACTAGTACACAGCCTTCCTCTAGCGAATTTCAAGCAGTGTCTATACCATCAGTGACTGAATCTGAAACATCAAGAGGTTCCTCTCCCTCAACACCGGAGCATTTCCCTAGTTCTGCCGATGAATTATCCACAGCCTCTACCTTTGCTGAGCAATCGACAACAGCTTCTGCTATCCCAACACAATCTGAACCCTCAGGAACATCTTCAACTTCAACATCTGAACCTGCGACCAGTTCTGACATGGAAAGTATGATGCCATCTGTCACCCAATTCACTGAATCCACCAATGCTGCTATCGGAACTGTACTGATAAGCGCTCCCTCCTCATCATCGACCTTATCCGATACTGCTTCTCTTGACCTCACTAGTAGCATGTTAGCAGAATCTTCAACAAATGAAATGTTGGGATCGTCATCAGCTTACCTTTCCCAAAACACGGCCAGTGAAATGACTACTAGTACACAGCCTTCCTCTAGCGAATTTCAAGCAGTGTCTATACCATCAGTGACTGAATCTGACACATCAAGAGGTTCCTCTCCCTTAACACTGGAGCATTTGCCTAGTTCTGCCGATGAATTATCCACAGCCTCTACCTTTGCTGAGCAATCGACAACAGCTTCTGCTATCCCAACACAATCTGAACCCTCAGGAACATCTACTTCAACATCTGAACCTGCAACCAATTCTGATGTGGAAAGTATGACGCCATCTGTCACCTCATTCACTGAATCCACAAATACTGCTACCGAAACTGTACCTATTAGCACACCCTCCTCATCATCGACCTTATTCGAAAATGCTTCACCTGACCTCACTAGTAGCATGTCAGCAGAATCTTCAACAAACGTAATGTTGGGATCGTCATCAGCTCACCTTTTCCAAAACACGGCCAGTGAAATGACTAGTAGTACACAGCCTTCCTCTAGCGAATTTCAAGCAGTGTCTATACCATCAGTGACTGAATCTGACACATCAAGAGGTTCCTCTCCCTCAACACCGGAGCATTTGCCTAATTCTGCCGATGAATTATCCACAGCCTCTACCGTTGCTGAGCAATCGACACCAGCTTCTACTATCCCAACACAATCTGTACCCTCAGGAACATCTTCTACTTCAACATCTGAACCTGCAACCAGTTCTGACGTGGAAAGTATGATGCCATCTGTCACCTCATTCACTGAATCCACAAATGCTGCTACCGAAACTCTACCTATTAGCACACCCTCCTCATCATCGACCTTATCCGAAAATGCTTCCCCTGACCTCACTAGTAGCATGTCGGCAGAACCTTCAACAAACGTAATGTTGGGATCGTCATCAGCTCACCTTTTCCAAAACACGGCCAGTGAAATGACTACTAGTATGCACCCTTCCTCTAGCGAATTTCAAGGAGTGTCCACAATTTCAGTGACTGAATCTGACACATCAAAGGGTTCCTCTCCCTCAACACCGGAGCATTTCCATAGTTCTGCCGATGAATTATCCACAGCCTCTACCTTTGCTGAGCAATCGACAACAGCTTCTGCTATCCCAACACAATCTGAACCCTCAGGAACATCTTCTACTTCAACATCTGAACCTGCAACCAGTTCTGACGAAGAAAGTATGACGCCTTCTGTCACCTCATTCACTGAATCCACAAATGCTGCTACCGAAACTGTACCTATTAGCACACCCTCCTCATCATCGACCTTATCCGATACTGCTTCACCTGACCTCACTAGTAGCATGTCAGCAGAACCTTCAACAAACGTAATGTTGGGATCATCATCAGCTCACCTTTTCCAAAACACTGCTAGTGAAATGATAACTAGTACACATCCTTCCTCTAGCGAATTTCAAGCAGTGTCTATACCATCAGTGACTGAATCTGACACATCAAGAGGTTCCTCTCCCTTAACACTGGAGCATTTGCCTAGTTCTGCCGATGAATTATCCACAGCCTCTACATTTGCTGAGCAATCGACAACAGCTTCTGCTATCCCAACACAATCTGAATCCTCAGGAACATCTTCAACTTCAACATCTGAACCTGCGACCAGTTCTGACATGGAAAGTATGACTCCATCTGTCACCCAATTCACTGAATCCACCAATGCTGCTATTGGAACTGTACCGATAAGCGCTCCCTCCTCATCATCGACCTTATCCGATACTGCTTCTCCTGACCTCACTAGTAGCATGTCAGCAGAACCTTCAACAAACGTAATGTCGGAATCGTCATCAGCTAAACTTTTTCAAAACACGGCCAGTGAAATGACTACTAGTACACAGCCTTCCTCTAGCGAATTTCAAGCAGTGTCTATACCATCAGAGACTGAATCTAACACATCAAGAGGTTCTTCTCCCTCAACACCGGAGCATTTGCCTAGTTCTGCCGATGAATTATCCACAGCCTCTACCTTTGCTGAGCAATCGACAACAGCTTCTGCTATCCCAACACGATCTGAACCCTCAGGAACATCTTCTACTTCAACATCTGAACCTGCAACCAGTTCTGATGTGAAAAGTATGACGCCATCTGTCACCCAATTCACTGAGTCCACAAATACTGCTACTGAAACTGTACCTATTAGCACACCCTCCTCATCATCAACCTTATTCGAAAATACTTCACCTGACCTCACTAGTAGCATGTCAGCAGAATCTTCAACAAACGTAATGTTGGGATCGTCATCAGCTAAACTTTTTCAAGACACGGCCAGTGAAATGACTACTAGTATGCAGCCTTCCTCTAGCGAATTTCAAGGAGTGTCTACAATTTCAGTGAATGAATCTGACACATCAAGAGGTTCCTCTCCCTCAACACCGGAGCATTTGCCTAGTTCTGCCGATGAATTATCCACAGCCTCTACCATTGCTGAGCATTCGACACCAGCTTCTGCTATCCCAACACAATCTGTACCCTCAGGAACATCTTCTACTTCAACATCTGAACCTGCAACCAGTTCTGACGTGGAAAGTATGACGCCATCTGTCACCTCATTCACTGAATCCACAAATGCTGCTACCGAAACTGTACCTATTAGCACACCCTCCTCATCATCGACCTTATTCGAAAATGCTTCACCTGACCTCACTAGTAGCATGTCAGCAGAATCTTCAACAAACGTAATGTTGGGATCGTCATCAGCTCACCTTTTCCAAAACACGGCCAGTGAAATGACTACTAGTACACAGCCTTCCTCTAGCGAATTTCAAGCAGTGTCTGTACCATCAGAGACTGAATCTAACACATCAAGAGGTTCTTCTCCCTCAACACCGGAGCATTTGCCTAGTTCTGCCGATGAATTATCCACAGCCTCTACCTTTGCTGAGCAATCGACAACAGCTTCTGCTATCCCAACACAATCTGAACCCTCAGGAACATCTTCTACTTCAACATCTGAACCTGCAACCAGTTCTGATGTGGAAAGTATGACGCCATCTGTCACCCAATTCACTGAGTCCACAAATACTGCTACTGAAACTGTACCTATTAGCACACCCTCCTCATCATCGACCTTATTCGAAAATGCTTCACCTGACCTCACTAGTAGCATGTCAGCAGAATCTTCAACAAACGTAATGTTGGGATCGTCATCAGCTAAACTTTTTCAAAACACGGCCAGTGAAATGACTACTAGTACACAGCCTTCCTCTAGCGAATTTCAAGCAGTGTCTATACCATCAGTGACTGAATCTGACACATCAAGAGGTTCCTCTCCCTTAACACTGGAGCATTTGCCTAGTTCTGCCGATGAATTATCCACAGCCTCTACCTTTGCTGAGCAATCGACAACAGCTTCTGCTATCCCAACACAATCTGTACCCTCAGGAACATCTTCTACTTCAACATCTGAAACTGCATCCAGTTCTGATGTGGAAAGTATGACGCCATCTGTCACCTCATTCACTGAATCCACAAATGCTGCTACCGAAACTGTACCTATTAGCACACCCTCCTCATCATCGACCTTATCCGAAAATGCTTCCCCTGACCTCACTAGTAGCATGTCAGCAGAACCTTCAACAAACGTAATGTCGGAATCGTCATCAGCTAAACTTTTTCAAAACACGGCCAGTGAAATGACTACTAGTACACAGCCTTCCTCTAGCGAATTTCAAGCAGTGTCTATACCATCAGAGACTGAATCTAACACATCAAGAGGTTCTTCTCCCTCAACACCGGAGCATTTGCCTAGATCTGCCGATGAATTATCCACAGCCTCTACCGTTGCTGAGCAATCGACACCAGCTTCTGCTATCCCAACACAATCTGTACCCTCTGGAACATCTTCTACTTCAACATCTGAACCTGCAACCAGTTCTGACGTGGAAAGTATGACGCCATCTGTCACCTCATTCACTGAATCCACAAATGCTGCTACCGAAACTGTACCTATTAGCACACCCTCCTCATCATCGACCTTATTCGAAAATGCTTCACCTGACCTCACTAGTAGCATGTCAGCAGAATCTTCAACAAACGTAATGTTGGGATCGTCATCAGCTCACCTTTTCCAAAACACGGCCAGTGAAATGACTACTAGTACACAGCCTTCCTCTAGCGAATTTCAAGCAGTGTCTGTACCATCAGAGACTGAATCTAACACATCAAGAGGTTCTTCTCCCTCAACACCGGAGCATTTGCCTAGTTCTGCCGATGAATTATCCACAGCCTCTACCTTTGCTGAGCAATCGACAACAGCTTCTGCTATCCCAACACAATCTGAACCCTCAGGAACATCTTCTACTTCAACATCTGAACCTGCAACCAGTTCTGATGTGGAAAGTATGACGCCATCTGTCACCCAATTCACTGAGTCCACAAATACGGCTACTGAAACTGTACCTATTAGCACACCCTCCTCATCATCGACCTTATTCGAAAATGCTTCACCTGACCTCACTAGTAGCATGTCAGCAGAATCTTCAACAAACATAATGTTGGGATCGTCATCAGCTCACCTTTTCCAAAACACAGCCAGTGAAATGACTACAAGTACACAGCCTTCCTCTAGCGAATTTCAAGCAGTGTCTATACCATCAGTGACTGAATCTGACACATCAAGAGGTTCCTCTCCCTCAACACCGGAGCATTTCCCTAGTTCTGCCGATGAATTATCCACAGCCTCTACCTTTGCTGAGCAATCGACAACAGCTTCTGCTATCCCAACACAATCTGTACCCTCAGGAATATCTTCTACTTCAACATCTGAACCTGCATCCAGTTCTGATGTGGAAAGTATGACGCCATCTGTCACCTCATTCACTGAATCCACAAATGCTGCTACCGAAACTGTACCAATTAGCACACCCTCCTCATCATCGACCTTATCCGAAAATGCTTCCCCTGACCTTACTAGTAGCATGTCAGCAGAACCTTCAACAAACGTAATGTCGGAATCGTCATCAGCTAAACTTTTTCAAAACACGGCCAGTGAAATGACTACTAGTATGCAGCCTTCCTCTAGCGAATTTCAAGGAGTGTCTACAATTTCACTGACTGAATCTGACACATCAAGAGGTTCCTCTCCCTCAACACCGGAGCATTTGCCTAGTTCTGCCGATGAATTATCCACAGCCTCTACCGTTGCTGAGCATTCGACACCAGCTTTTGCTATCCCAACACAATCTGTACCCTCAGGAACATCTTCTACTTCAACATCTGAACCTGCAACCCGTTCTGACGTGGAAAGTATGACGCCATCTGTCACCTCATTCACTGAATCCACAAATGCTGCTACCGAAACTGTACCTATTAGAACACCCTCCTCATCATCGACCTTATTCGAAAATGCTTCACCTGACCTCACTAGTAGCATGTCAGCAGAATCTTCAACAAACGTAATGTTGGGATCGTCATCAGCTCACCTTTTCCAAAACACGGCCAGTGAAATGACTACTAGTACACAGCCTTCCTCTAGCGAATTTCAAGCAGTGTCTGTACCATCAGAGACTGAATCTAACACATCAAGAGGTTCTTCTCCCTCAACACCGGAGCATTTGCCTAGTTCTGCCGATGAATTATCCACAGCCTCTACCTTTGCTGAGCAATCGACAACAGCTTCTGCTATCCCAACACAATCTGAACCCTCAGGAACATCTTCTACTTCAACATCTGAACCTGCAACCAGTTCTGATGTGGAAAGTATGACGCCATCTGTCACCCAATTCACTGAGTCCACAAATACTGCTACTGAAACTGTACCTATTAGCACACCCTCCTCATCATCGACCATATTCGAAAATGCTTCACCTGACCTCACTAGTAGCATGTCAGCAGAATCTTCAACAAACGTAATGTTGGGATCGTCATCAGCTCACCTTTTCCAAAACACAGCCAGTGAAATGACTACTAGTACACAGCCTTCCTCTAGCGAATTTCAAGCAGTGTCTATACCATCAGTGACTGAATCTGACACATCAAGAGGTTCCTCTCCCTCAACACCGGAGCATTTCCCTAGTTCTGCCGATGAATTATCCACAGCCTCTACCTTTGCTGAGCAATCGACAACAGCTTCTGCTATCCCAACACAATCTGTACCCTCAGGAATATCTTCTACTTCAACATCTGAACCTGCATCCAGTTCTGATGTGGAAAGTATGACGCCATCTGTCACCTCATTCACTGAATCCACAAATGCTGCTACCGAAACTGTACCAATTAGCACACCCTCCTCATCATCGACCTTATCCGAAAATGCTTCCCCTGACCTTACTAGTAGCATGTCAGCAGAACCTTCAACAAACGTAATGTCGGAATCGTCATCAGCTAAACTTTTTCAAAACACGGCCAGTGAAATGACTACTAGTATGCAGCCTTCCTCTAGCGAATTTCAAGGAGTGTCTACAATTTCACTGACTGAATCTGACACATCAAGAGGTTCCTCTCCCTCAACACCGGAACATTTGCCTAGTTCTGCCGATGAATTATCCACAGCCTCTACCGTTGCTGAGCATTCGACACCAGCTTTTGCTATCCCAACACAATCTGTACCCTCAGGAACATCTTCTACTTCAACATCTGAACCTGCAACCCGTTCTGACGTGGAAAGTATGACGCCATCTGTCACCTCATTCACTGAATCCACAAATGCTGCTACCGAAACTGTACCTATTAGAACACCCTCCTCATCATCGACCTTATTCGAAAATGCTTCACCTGACCTCACTAGTAGCATGTCAGCAGAATCTTCAACAAACGTAATGTTGGGATCGTCATCAGCTCACCTTTTCCAAAACACGGCCAGTGAAATGACTACTAGTACACAGCCTTCCTCTAGCGAATTTCAAGCAGTGTCTGTACCATCAGAGACTGAATCTAACACATCAAGAGGTTCTTCTCCCTCAACACCGGAGCATTTGCCTAGTTCTGCCGATGAATTATCCACAGCCTCTACCTTTGCTGAGCAATCGACAACAGCTTCTGCTATCCCAACACAATCTGAACCCTCAGGAACATCTTCTACTTCAACATCTGAACCTGCAACCAGTTCTGATGTGGAAAGTATGACGCCATCTGTCACCCAATTCACTGAGTCCACAAATACTGCTACTGAAACTGTACCTATTAGCACACCCTCCTCATCATCGACCTTATTCGAAAATGCTTCACCTGACCTCACTAGTAGCATGTCAGCAGAATCTTCAACAAACGTAATGTTGGGATCGTCATCAGCTAAACTTTTTCAAAACACGGCCAGTGAAATGACTACTAGTACACAGCCTTCCTCTAGCGAATTTCAAGCAGTGTCTATACCATCAGTGACTGAATCTGACACATCAAGAGGTTCCTCTCCCTTAACACTGGAGCATTTGCCTAGTTCTGCCGATGAATTATCCACAGCCTCTACCTTTGCTGAGCAATCGACAACAGCTTCTGCTATCCCAACACAATCTGTACCCTCAGGAACATCTTCTACTTCAACATCTGAAACTGCATCCAGTTCTGATGTGGAAAGTATGACGCCATCTGTCACCTCATTCACTGAATCCACAAATGCTGCTACCGAAACTGTACCTATTAGCACACCCTCCTCATCATCGACCTTATCCGAAAATGCTTCCCCTGACCTCACTAGTAGCATGTCAGCAGAACCTTCAACAAACGTAATGTCGGAATCGTCATCAGCTAAACTTTTTCAAAACATGGCCAGTGAAATGACTACTAGTACACAGCCTTCCTCTAGCGAATTTCAAGCAGTGTCTATACCATCAGAGACTGAATCTAACACATCAAGAGGTTCTTCTCCCTCAACACCGGAGCATTTGCCTAGATCTGCCGATGAATTATCCACAGCCTCTACCGTTGCTGAGCAATCGACACCAGCTTCTGCTATCCCAACACAATCTGTACCCTCAGGAACATCTTCTACTTCAACATCTGAAACTGCAACCAGTTCTGACGTGGAAAGTATGACGCCATCTGTCACCTCATTCACTGAATCCACAAATGCTGCTACCGAAACTGTACCTATTAGCACACCCTCCTCATCATCGACCTTATTCGAAAATGCTTCACCTGACCTCACTAGTAGCATGTCAGCAGAATCTTCAACAAACGTAATGTTGGGATCGTCATCAGCTCACCTTTTCCAAAACACGGCCAGTGAAATGACTACTAGTACACAGCCTTCCTCTAGCGAATTTCAAGCAGTGTCTGTACCATCAGAGACTGAATCTAACACATCAAGAGGTTCTTCTCCCTCAACACCGGAGCATTTGCCTAGTTCTGCCGATGAATTATCCACAGCCTCTACCTTTGCTGAGCAATCGACAACAGCTTCTGCTATCCCAACACAATCTGAACCCTCAGGAACATCTTCTACTTCAACATCTGAACCTGCAACCAGTTCTGATGTAGAAAGTATGACGCCATCTGTCACCCAATTCACTGAGTCCACAAATACGGCTACTGAAACTGTACCTATTAGCACACCCTCCTCATCATCGACCTTATTCGAAAATGCTTCACCTGACCTCACTAGTAGCATGTCAGCAGAATCTTCAACAAACATAATGTTGGGATCGTCATCAGCTCACCTTTTCCAAAACACAGCCAGTGAAATGACTACAAGTACACAGCCTTCCTCTAGCGAATTTCAAGCAGTGTCTATACCATCAGTGACTGAATCTGACACATCAAGAGGTTCCTCTCCCTCAACACCGGAGCATTTCCCTAGTTCTGCCGATGAATTATCCACAGCCTCTACCTTTGCTGAGCAATCGACAACAGCTTCTGCTATCCCAACACAATCTGTACCCTCAGGAATATCTTCTACTTCAACATCTGAACCTGCATCCAGTTCTGATGTGGAAAGTATGACGCCATCTGTCACCTCATTCACTGAATCCACAAATGCTGCTACCGAAACTGTACCAATTAGCACACCCTCCTCATCATCGACCTTATCCGAAAATGCTTCCCCTGACCTTACTAGTAGCATGTCAGCAGAACCTTCAACAAACGTAATGTCGGAATCGTCATCAGCTAAACTTTTTCAAAACACGGCCAGTGAAATGACTACTAGTATGCAGCCTTCCTCTAGCGAATTTCAAGGAGTGTCTACAATTTCACTGACTGAATCTGACACATCAAGAGGTTCCTCTCCCTCAACACCGGAGCATTTGCCTAGTTCTGCCGATGAATTATCCACAGCCTCTACCGTTGCTGAGCATTCGACACCAGCTTTTGCTATCCCAACACAATCTGTACCCTCAGGAACATCTTCTACTTCAACATCTGAACCTGCAACCCGTTCTGACGTGGAAAGTATGACGCCATCTGTCACCTCATTCACTGAATCCACAAATGCTGCTACCGAAACTGTACCTATTAGAACACCCTCCTCATCATCGACCTTATTCGAAAATGCTTCACCTGACCTCACTAGTAGCATGTCAGCAGAATCTTCAACAAACGTAATGTTGGGATCGTCATCAGCTCACCTTTTCCAAAACACGGCCAGTGAAATGACTACTAGTACACAGCCTTCCTCTAGCGAATTTCAAGCAGTGTCTGTACCATCAGAGACTGAATCTAACACATCAAGAGGTTCTTCTCCCTCAACACCGGAGCATTTGCCTAGTTCTGCCGATGAATTATCCACAGCCTCTACCTTTGCTGAGCAATCGACAACAGCTTCTGCTATCCCAACACAATCTGAACCCTCAGGAACATCTTCTACTTCAACATCTGAACCTGCAACCAGTTCTGATGTGGAAAGTATGACGCCATCTGTCACCCAATTCACTGAGTCCACAAATACTGCTACTGAAACTGTACCTATTAGCACACCCTCCTCATCATCGACCATATTCGAAAATGCTTCACCTGACCTCACTAGTAGCATGTCAGCAGAATCTTCAACAAACGTAATGTTGGGATCGTCATCAGCTCACCTTTTCCAAAACACAGCCAGTGAAATGACTACTAGTACACAGCCTTCCTCTAGCGAATTTCAAGCAGTGTCTATACCATCAGTGACTGAATCTGACACATCAAGAGGTTCCTCTCCCTCAACACCGGAGCATTTCCCTAGTTCTGCCGATGAATTATCCACAGCCTCTACCTTTGCTGAGCAATCGACAACAGCTTCTGCTATCCCAACACAATCTGTACCCTCAGGAATATCTTCTACTTCAACATCTGAACCTGCATCCAGTTCTGATGTGGAAAGTATGACGCCATCTGTCACCTCATTCACTGAATCCACAAATGCTGCTACCGAAACTGTACCAATTAGCACACCCTCCTCATCATCGACCTTATCCGAAAATGCTTCCCCTGACCTTACTAGTAGCATGTCAGCAGAACCTTCAACAAACGTAATGTCGGAATCGTCATCAGCTAAACTTTTTCAAAACACGGCCAGTGAAATGACTACTAGTATGCAGCCTTCCTCTAGCGAATTTCAAGGAGTGTCTACAATTTCACTGACTGAATCTGACACATCAAGAGGTTCCTCTCCCTCAACACCGGAGCATTTGCCTAGTTCTGCCGATGAATTATCCACAGCCTCTACCGTTGCTGAGCATTCGACACCAGCTTTTGCTATCCCAACACAATCTGTACCCTCAGGAACATCTTCTACTTCAACATCTGAACCTGCAACCCGTTCTGACGTGGAAAGTATGACGCCATCTGTCACCTCATTCACTGAATCCACAAATGCTGCTACCGAAACTGTACCTATTAGAACACCCTCCTCATCATCGACCTTATTCGAAAATGCTTCACCTGACCTCACTAGTAGCATGTCAGCAGAATCTTCAACAAACGTAATGTTGGGATCGTCATCAGCTCACCTTTTCCAAAACACGGCCAGTGAAATGACTACTAGTACACAGCCTTCCTCTAGCGAATTTCAAGCAGTGTCTGTACCATCAGAGACTGAATCTAACACATCAAGAGGTTCTTCTCCCTCAACACCGGAGCATTTGCCTAGTTCTGCCGATGAATTATCCACAGCCTCTACCTTTGCTGAGCAATCGACAACAGCTTCTGCTATCCCAACACAATCTGAACCCTCAGGAACATCTTCTACTTCAACATCTGAACCTGCAACCAGTTCTGATGTGGAAAGTATGACGCCATCTGTCACCCAATTCACTGAGTCCACAAATACTGCTACTGAAACTGTACCTATTAGCACACCCTCCTCATCATCGACCATATTCGAAAATGCTTCACCTGACCTCACTAGTAGCATGTCAGCAGAATCTTCAACAAACGTAATGTTTGGATCGTCATCAGCTCACCTTTTCCAAAACACAGCCAGTGAAATGACTACTAGTACACAGCCTTCCTCTAGCGAATTTCAAGCAGTGTCTATACCATCAGTGACTGAATCTGACACATCAAGAGGTTCCTCTCCCTCAACACCGGAGCATTTCCCTAGTTCTGCCGATGAATTATCCACAGCCTCTACCTTTGCTGAGCAATCGACAACAGCTTCTGCTATCCCAACACAATCTGTACCCTCAGGAATATCTTCTACTTCAACATCTGAACCTGCATCCAGTTCTGATGTGGAAAGTATGACGCCATCTGTCACCTCATTCACTGAATCCACAAATGCTGCTACCGAAACTGTACCAATTAGCACACCCTCCTCATCATCGACCTTATCCGAAAATGCTTCCCCTGACCTTACTAGTAGCATGTTAGCAGAACCTTCAACAAACGTAATGTCGGAATCGTCATCAGCTAAACTTTTTCAAAACACGGCCAGTGAAATGACTACTAGTATGCAGCCTTCCTCTAGCGAATTTCAAGGAGTGTCTACAATTTCACTGACTGAATCTGACACATCAAGAGGTTCCTCTCCCTCAACACCGGAGCATTTGCCTAGTTCTGCCGATGAATTATCCACAGCCTCTACCGTTGCTGAGCATTCGACACCAGCTTTTGCTATCCCAACACAATCTGTACCCTCAGGAACATCTTCTACTTCAACATCTGAACCTGCAACCCGTTCTGACGTGGAAAGTATGACGCCATCTGTCACCTCATTCACTGAATCCACAAATGCTGCTACCGAAACTGTACCTATTAGAACACCCTCCTCATCATCGACCTTATTCGAAAATGCTTCACCTGACCTCACTAGTAGCATGTCAGCAGAATCTTCAACAAACGTAATGTTGGGATCGTCATCAGCTCACCTTTTCCAAAACACAGCCAGTGAAATGACTACTACTACACAGCCTTCCTCTAGCGAATTTCAAGCAGTGTCTATACCATCAGTGACTGAATCTGACACATCAAGAGGTTCCTCTCCCTCAACACCGGAGCATTTCCCTAGTTCTGCCGATGAATTATCCACAGCCTCTACCTTTGCTGAGCAATCGACAACAGCTTCTGCTATCCCAACACAATCTGTACCCTCAGGAATATCTTCTACTTCAACATCTGAACCTGCATCCAGTTCTGATGTGGAAAGTATGACGCCATCTGTCACCTCATTCACTGAATCCACAAATGCTGCTACCGAAACTGTACCTATTAGCACACCCTCCTCATCATCGACCTTATCCGAAAATGCTTCCCCTTACCTTACTAGTAGCATGTCAGCAGAACATTCAACAAACGTAATGTCGGAATCGTCATCAGCTAAACTTTTTCAAAACACGGCCAGTGAAATGACTACTATTATGCAGCCTTCCTTTAGCGAATTTAAAGGAGTGTCTACAATTTCACTGACTGAATCTGACACATCAAGAGGTTCCTCTCCCTCAACACCGGAGCATTTGCCTAGTTCTGCCCATGAATTATCCACAGCCTCTACCGTTGCTGAGCATTCGACACCAGCTTCTGCTATCCCAACACAATCTGTACCCTCAGGAACATCTTCTACTTCAACATCTGAACCTGCAACCAGTTCTGACGTGGAAAGTATGACGCCATCTGTCACCTCATTCACTGAATCCACAAATGCTGCTACCGAAACTGTACCTATTAGCACACCCTCCTCATCATCGACCTTATTCGAAAATGCTTCACCTGACCTCACTAGTAGCATGTCAGCAGAATCTTCAACAAACGTAATGTTGGGATCGTCATCAGCTCACCTTTTCCAAAACACGGCCAGTGAAATGACTACTAGTACACAGCCTTCCTCTAGCGAATTTCAAGCAGTGTCTGTACCATCAGAGACTGAATCTAACACATCAAGAGGTTCTTCTCCCTCAACACCGGAGCATTTGCCTAGTTCTGCCGATGAATTATCCACAGCCTCTACCTTTGCTGAGCAATCGACAACAGCTTCTGCTATCCCAACACAATCTGAACCCTCAGGAACATCTTCTACTTCAACATCTGAACCTGCAACCAGTTCTGATGTGGAAAGTATGACGCCATCTGTCACCCAATTCACTAAGTCCACAAATACTGCTACTGAAACTGTACCTATTAGCACACCCTCCTCATCATCGACCTTATCCGAAAATGCTTCCCCTTACCTTACTAGTAGCATGTCAGCAGAACATTCAACAAACGTAATGTCGGAATCGTCATCAGCTAAACTTTTTCAAAACACGGCCAGTGAAATGACTACTAGTATGCAGCCTTCCTTTAGCGAATTTCAAGGAGTGTCTACAATTTCACTGACTGAATCTGACACATCAAGAGGTTCCTCTCCCTCAACACCGGAGCATTTGCCTAGTTCTGCCCATGAATTATCCACAGCCTCTACCGTTGCTGAGCATTTGACACCAGCTTCTGCTATCCCAACACAATCTGTACCCTCAGGAACATCTTTTACTTCAACATCTGAACCTGCAACCAGTTCTGACGTGGAAAGTATGACGCCATCTGTCACCTCATTCACTGAATCCACAAATGCTGCTACCGAAACTGTACCTATTAGCACACCCTCCTCATCATCGACCTTATTCGAAAATGCTTCACCTGACCTCACTAGTAGCATGTCAGCAGAATCTTCAACAAACGTAATGTTGGGATCGTCATCAGCTCACCTTTTCCAAAACACGGCCAGTGAAATGACAACTAGTACACAGCCTTCCTCTAGCGAATTTCAAGCAGTGTCTATACCATCAGTGACTGAATCTGACACATCAAGAGGTTCCTCTCCCTCAACACCGGAGCATTTGCCTAGTTCTGCCGATGAATTATCCACAGCCTCTACCTTTGCTGAGCAATCGACAACAGCTTCTGCTATCCCAACACAATCTGAACCCTCAGGAACATCTTCTACTTCAACATCTGAACCTGCAACCAGTTCTGACGTGGAAAGTATGACGCCATCTGTCACCTCATTCACTGAATCCACAAATGCTGCTACCGAAACTGTACCTATTAGCACACCCTCCTCATCATCGACCGTATCCGAAAATGCTTCCCCTGACCTCACTAGTAGCATGTCAGCAGAACCTTCAACAAACGTAATGTCGGAATCGTCATCAGCTAAACTTTTTCAAAACACGGCCAGTGAAATGACTACTAGTACACAGCCTTCCTCTAGCGAATTTCAAGCAGTGTCTATACCATCAGTGACTGAATCTGACACATCAAGAGGTTCCTCTCCCTCAACACCGGAGCATTTGCCTAGTTCTGCCGATGAATTATCCACAGCCTCTACCGTTGCTGAGCATTCGACACCAGCTTCTGCTATCCCAACACAATCTGTACCCTCAGGAACATCTTCTACTTCAACATCTGAACCTGCAACCAGTTCTGACGTGGAAAGTATGACGCCATCTGTCACCTCATTCACTGAATCCACAAATGCTGCTACCGAAACTGTACCTATTAGCACACCCTCCTCATCATCGACCTTATTCGAAAATGCTTCACCTGACCTCACTAGTAGCATGTCAGCAGAATCTTCAACAAACGTAATGTTGGGATCGTCATCAGCTCACCTTTTCCAAAACACGGCCAGTGAAATGACTACTAGTACACAGCCTTCCTCTAGCGAATTTCAAGCAGTGTCTGTACCATCAGAGACTGAATCTAACACATCAAGAGGTTCTTCTCCCTCAACACCGGAGAATTTGCCTAGTTCTGCCGATGAATTATCCACAGCCTCTACCTTTGCTGAGCAATCGACAACAGCTTCTGCTATCCCAACACAATCTGAACCCTCAGGAACATCTTCTACTTCAACATCTGAACCTGCAACCAGTTCTGATGTGGAAAGTATGACGCCATCTGTCACCCAATTCACTGAGTCCACAAATACTGCTACTGAAACTGTACCTATTAGCACACCCTCCTCATCATCGACCTTATTCGAAAATGCTTCACCTGACCTCACTAGTAGCATGTCAGCAGAATCTTCAACAAACGTAATGTTGGGATCGTCATCAGCTCACCTTTTCCAAAACACGGCCAGTGAAATGACTACTAGTACACAGCCTTCCTCTAGCGAATTTCAAGCAGTGTCTATACCATCAGTGACTGAATCTGACACATCAAGAGGTTCCTCTCCCTCAACACCGGAGCATTTGCCTAGTTCTGCCGATGAATTATCCACAGCCTCTACCTTTGCTGAGCAATCGACAACAGCTTCTGCTATCCCAACACAATCTGTACCCTCAGGAACATCTTCTACTTCAACATCTGAACCTGCATCCAGTTCTGATGTGGAAAGTATGACGCCATCTGTCACCTCATTCACTGAATCCACAAATGCTGCTACCGAAACTGTACCTATTAGCACACCCTCCTCATCATCGACCTTATCCGAAAATGCTTCCCCTGACCTTACTAGTAGCATGTCAGCAGAACCTTCAACAAACGTAATGTCGGAATCGTCATCAGCTAAACTTTTTCAAAACACGGCCAGTGAAATGACTACTAGTATGCAGCCTTCCTCTAGTGAATTTCAAGGAGTGTCTACAATTTCAGTGACTGAATCTGACACATCAAGAGGTTCCTCTCCCTCAACACCGGAGCATTTGCCTAGTTCTGCCGATGAATTATCCACAGCCTCTACCGTTGCTGAGCATTCGACACCAGCTTCTGCTATCCCAACACAATCTGTACCCTCAGGAACATCTTCTACTTCAACATCTGAACCTGCAACCAGTTCTGACGTGGAAAGTATGACGCCATCTGTCACCTCATTCACTGAATCCACAAATGCTGCTACCGAAACTGTACCTATTAGCACACCCTCCTCATCATCGACCTTATTCGAAAATGCTTCACCTGACCTCACTAGTAGCATGTCAGCAGAATCTTCAACAAACGTAATGTTGGGATCGTCATCAGCTCACCTTTTCCAAAACACGGCCAGTGAAATGACTACTAGTACACAGCCTTCCTCTAGCGAATTTCAAGCAGTGTCTATACCATCAGTGACTGAATCTGACACATCAAGAGGTTCCTCTCCCTCAACACCGGAGCATTTCCCTAGTTCTGCCGATGAATTATCCACAGCCTCTACCTTTGCTGAGCAATCGACAACAGCTTCTGCTATCCCAACACAATCTGTACCCTCAGGAACATCTTCTACTTCAACATCTGAACCTGCAACCAGTTCTGATGTGGAAAGTATGACGCCATCTGTCACCTCATTCACTGAATCCACAAATGCTGCTACCGAAACTGTACCTATTAGCACACCCTCCTCATCATCGACCTTATCCGAAAATGCTTCCCCTGACCTCACTAGTAGCATGTCAGCAGAACCTTCAACAAACGTAATGTCGGAATCGTCATCAGCTAAACTTTTTCAAAACACGGCCAGTGAAATGACTACTAGTATGCAGCCTTCCTCTAGCGAATTTCAAGGAGTGTCTACAATTTCAGTGACTGAATCTGACACATCAAGAGGTTCCTCTCCCTCAACACCGGAGCATTTGCCTAGTTCTGCCGATGAATTATCCACAGCCTCTACCTTTGCTGAGCAATCGACAACAGCTTCTGCTATCCCAACACAATCTGAACCCTCAGGAACATCTTCTACTTCAACATCTGAACCTGCAACCAGTTCTGACGTGGAAAGTATGACGCCATCTGTCACCTCATTCACTGAATCCACAAATGCTGCTACCGAAACTGTACCTATTAGCACACCCTCCTCATCATCGACCTTATCCGAAAATGCTTCCCCTGACCTCACTAGTAGCATGTCAGCAGAACCTTCAACAAACGTAATGTCGGAATCGTCATCAGCTAAACTTTTTCAAAACACGGCCAGTGAAATGACTACTAGTATGCAGCCTTCCTCTAGCGAATTTCAAGCAGTGTCTACAATTTCAGTGACTGAATCTGACACATCAAGAGGTTCCTCTCCCTCAACACCGGAGCATTTGCCTAGTTCTGCCGATGAATTATCCACAGCCTCTACCTTTGCTGAGCAATCGACAACAGCTTCTGCTATCCCAACACAATCTGTACCCTCAGGAACATCTTCTACTTCAACATCTGAACCTGCAACCAGTTCTGATGTGGAAAGTATGACGCCATCTGTCACCCAATTCACTGAGTCCACAAATACTGCTACTGAAACTGTACCTATTAGCACACCCTCCTCATCATCGACCTTATTCGAAAATGCTTCACCTGACCTCACTAGTAGCATGTCAGCAGAATCTTCAACAAACGTAATGTTGGGATCGTCATCAGCTCACCTTTTCCAAAACACGGCCAGTGAAATGACAACTAGTACACAGCCTTCCTCTAGCGAATTTCAAGCAGTGTCTATACCATCAGTGACTGAATCTGACACATCAAGAGGTTCCTCTCCCTCAACACCGGAGCATTTGCCTAGTTCTGCCGATGAATTATCCACAGCCTCTACCTTTGCTGAGCAATCGACAACAGCTTCTGCTATCCCAACACAATCTGAACCCTCAGGAACATCTTCTACTTCAACATCTGAACCTGCAACCAGTTCTGACGTGGAAAGTATGACGCCATCTGTCACCTCATTCACTGAATCCACAAATGCTGCTACCGAAACTGTACCTTTTAGCACACCCTCCTCATCATCGACCGTATCCGAAAATGCTTCCCCTGACCTCACTAGTAGCATGTCAGCAGAACCTTCAACAAACGTAATGTCGGAATCGTCATCAGCTAAACTTTTTCAAAACACGGCCAGTGAAATGACAACTAGTACACAGCCTTCCTCTAGCGAATTTCAAGCAGTGTCTATACCATCAGTGACTGAATCTGACACATCAAGAGGTTCCTCTCCCTCAACACCGGAGCATTTGCCTAGTTCTGCCGATGAATTATCCACAGCCTCTACCTTTGCTGAGCAATCGACAACAGCTTCTGCTATCCCAACACAATCTGTACCCTCAGGAACATCTTCTACTTCAACATCTGAACCTGCAACCAGTTCTGATGTGGAAAGTATGACGCCATCTGTCACCTCATTCACTGAATCCACAAATGCTGCTACCGAAACTGTACCTATTAGCACACCCTCCTCATCATCGACCTTATCCGAAAATGCTTCCCCTGACCTCACTAGTAGCATGTCAGCAGAACCTTCAACAAACGTAATGTCGGAATCGTCATCAGCTAAACTTTTTCAAAACACGGCCAGTGAAATGACTACTAGTATGCAGCCTTCCTCTAGCGAATTTCAAGGAGTGTCTACAATTTCAGTGACTGAATCTGACACATCAAGAGGTTCCTCTCCCTCAACACCGGAGCATTTGCCTAGTTCTGCCGATGAATTATCCACAGCCTCTACCTTTGCTGAGCAATCGACACCAGCTTCTGCTATCCCAACACAATCTGTACCCTCAGGAACATCTTCTACTTCAACATCTGAACCTGCAACCAGTTCTGACGTGGAAAGTATGACGCCATCTGTCACCTCATTCACTGAATCCACAAATGCTGCTACCGAAACTGTACCTATTAGCACACCCTCCTCATCATCGACCTTATTCGAAAATGCTTCACCTGACCTCACTAGTAGCATGTCAGCAGAATCTTCAACAAACGTAATGTTGGGAATCGTCATCAGCTCAACTTTTCCAAAACACGGCCAGTGAAATGACTACTAGTACACAGCCTTCCTCTAGCGAATTTCAAGCAGTGTCTTACCATCAGTGACTGAATCTGACACATCAAGAGGTTCCTCTCCCTCAACACCGGAGCATTTGCCTAGTTCTGCCGATGAATTATCCACAGCCTCTACCTTTGCTGAGCAATCGACAACAGCTTCTGCTATCCCAACACAATCTGAACCCTCAGGAACATCTTCTACTTCAACATCTGAACCTGCAACCAGTTCTGATGTGGAAAGTATGACGCCATCTGTCACCCAATTCACTGAGTCCACAAATGCTGCTACCGAAACTGTACCTATTAGAACACCCTCCTCATCATCGACCTTATTCGAAAATGCTTCACCTGACCTCACTAGTAGCATGTCAGCAGAATCTTCAACAAACGTAATGTTGGGATCGTCATCAGCTCACCTTTTCCAAAACACGGCCAGTGAAATGACTACTAGTACACAGCCTTCCTCTAGCGAATTTCAAGCAGTGTCTATACCATCAGTGACTGAATCTGACACATCAAGAGGTTCCTCTCCCTCAACACCGGAGCATTTGCCTAGTTCTGCCGATGAATTATCCACAGCCTCTACCTTTGCTGAGCAATCGACAACAGCTTCTGCTATCCCAACACAATCTGAACCCTCAGGAACATCTTCTACTTCAACATCTGAACCTGCAACCAGTTCTGACGTGGAAAGTATGACGCCATCTGTCACCTCATTCACTGAATCCACAAATGCTGCTACCGAAACTGTACCTATTAGCACACCCTCCTCATCATCGACCGTATCCGAAAATGCTTCCCCTGACCTCACTAGTAGCATGTCAGCAGAACCTTCAACAAACGTAATGTCGGAATCGTCATCAGCTAAACTTTTTCAAAACACGGCCAGTGAAATGACTACTAGTATGCAGCCTTCCTCTAGCGAATTTCAAGGAGTGTCTACAATTCAGTGACTGAATCTGACACATCAAGAGGTTCCTCTCCCTCAACACCGGAGCATTTGCCTAGTTCTGCCGATGAATTATCCACAGCCTCTACCTTTGCTGAGCATCGACACCAGCTTCTGCTATCCCAACACAATCTGTACCCTCAGGAACATCTTCTACTTCAACATCTGAACCTGCAACCAGTTCTGACGTGGAAAGTATGACGCCATCTGTCACCTCATTCACTGAATCCACAAATGCTGCTACCGAAACTGTACCTATTAGCACACCCTCCTCATCATCGACCTTATTCGAAAATGCTTCACCTGACCTCACTAGTAGCATGTCAGCAGAATCTTCAACAAACGTAATGTTGGGATCGTCATCAGCTCACCTTTTCCAAAACACGGCCAGTGAAATGACTACTAGTACACAGCCTTCCTCTAGCGAATTTCAAGCAGTGTCTATACCATCAGTGACTGAATCTGACACATCAAGAGGTTCCTCTCCCTCAACACCGGAGCATTTGCCTAGTTCTGCCGATGAATTATCCACAGCCTCTACCTTTGCTGAGCAATCGACAACAGCTTCTGCTATCCCAACACAATCTGAACCCTCAGGAACATCTTCTACTTCAACATCTGAACCTGCAACCAGTTCTGACGTGGAAAGTATGACGCCATCTGTCACCTCATTCACTGAATCCACAAATGCTGCTACCGAAACTGTACCTATTAGCACACCCTCCTCATCATCGACCGTATCCGAAAATGCTTCCCCTGACCTCACTAGTAGCATGTCAGCAGAACCTTCAACAAACGTAATGTCGGAATCGTCATCAGCTAAACTTTTTCAAAACACGGCCAGTGAAATGACTACTAGTATGCAGCCTTCCTCTAGCGAATTTCAAGGAGTGTCTACAATTTCAGTGACTGAATCTGACACATCAAGAGGTTCCTCTCCCTCAACACCGGAGCATTTGCCTAGTTCTGCCGATGAATTATCCACAGCCTCTACCATTGCTGAGCATTCGACACCAGCTTCTGCTATCCCAACACAATCTGTACCCTCAGGAACATCTTCTACTTCAACATCTGAACCTGCAACCAGTTCTGACGTGGAAAGTATGACGCCATCTGTCACCTCATTCACTGAATCCACAAATGCTGCTACCGAAACTGTACCTATTAGCACACCCTCCTCATCATCGACCTTATTCGAAAATGCTTCACCTGACCTCACTAGTAGCATGTCAGCAGAATCTTCAACAAACGTAATGTTGGGATCGTCATCAGCTCACCTTTTCCAAAACACGGCCAGTGAAATGACAACTAGTACACAGCCTTCCTCTAGCGAATTTCAAGCAGTGTCTATACCATCAGTGACTGAATCTGACACATCAAGAGGTTCCTCTCCCTCAACACCGGAGCATTTGCCTAGTTCTGCCGATGAATTATCCACAGCCTCTACCTTTGCTGAGCAATCGACAACAGCTTCTGCTATCCCAACACAATCTGAACCCTCAGGAACATCTTCTACTTCAACATCTGAACCTGCAACCAGTTCTGACGTGGAAAGTATGACGCCATCTGTCACCTCATTCACTGAATCCACAAATGCTGCTACCGAAACTGTACCTATTAGCACACCCTCCTCATCATCGACCGTATCCGAAAATGCTTCCCCTGACCTCACTAGTAGCATGTCAGCAGAACCTTCAACAAACGTAATGTCGGAATCGTCATCAGCTAAACTTTTTCAAAACACGGCCAGTGAAATGACTACTAGTATGCAGCCTTCCTCTAGCGAATTTCAAGCAGTGTCTACCATTCAGTGACTGAATCTGACACATCAAGAGGTTCCTCTCCCTCAACACCGGAGCATTTGCCTAGTTCTGCCGATGAATTATCCACAGCCTCTACCTTGCTGAGCAATCGACAACAGCTTCTGCTATCCCAACACAATCTGTACCCTCAGGAACATCTTCTACTTCAACATCTGAACCTGCAACCAGTTCTGACGTGGAAAGTATGACGCCATCTGTCACCTCATTCACTGAATCCACAAATGCTGCTACCGAAACTGTACCTATTAGCACACCCTCCTCATCATCGACCGTATCCGAAAATGCTTCCCCTGACCTCACTAGTAGCATGTCAGCAGAACCTTCAACAAACGTAATGTCGGAATCGTCATCAGCTCACCTTTTCCAAAACACGGCCAGTGAAATGACTACTAGTACACAGCCTTCCTCTAGCGAATTTCAAGCAGTGTCTATACCATCAGTGACTGAATCTGACACATCAAGAGGTTCCTCTCCCTCAACACCGGAGCATTTGCCTAGTTCTGCCGATGAATTATCCACAGCCTCTACCTTTGCTGAGCAATCGACAACAGCTTCTGCTATCCCAACACAATCTGTACCCTCAGGAACATCTTCTACTTCAACATCTGAACCTGCAACCAGTTCTGACGTGGAAAGTATGACGCCATCTGTCACCTCATTCACTGAATCCACAAATGCTGCTACCGAAACTGTACCTATTAGCACACCCTCCTCATCATCGACCTTATTCGAAAATGCTTCACCTGACCTCACTAGTAGCATGTCAGCAGAATCTTCAACAAACGTAATGTTGGGATCGTCATCAGCTCACCTTTTCCAAAACACGGCCAGTGAAATGACTACTAGTACACAGCCTTCCTCTAGCGAATTTCAAGCAGTGTCTATACCATCAGTGACTGAATCTGACACATCAAGAGGTTCCTCTCCCTCAACACCGGAGCATTTGCCTAGTTCTGCCGATGAATTATCCACAGCCTCTACCTTTGCTGAGCAATTGACAACAGCTTCTGCTATCCCAACACAATCTGTACCCTCAGGAACATCTTCTACTTCAACATCTGAACCTGCAACCAGTTCTGACGTGGAAAGTATGACGCCATCTGTCACCTCATTCACTGAATCCACAAATGCTGCTACCGAAACTGTACCTATTAGCACACCCTCCTCATCATCGACCGTATCCGAAAATGCTTCCCCTGACCTCACTAGTAGCATGTCAGCAGAAACTTCAACAAACGTAATGTCGGAATCGTCATCAGCTAAACTTTTTCAAAACACGGCCAGTGAAATGACTACTAGTACACAGCCTTCTTCTAGCGAATTTCAAGCAGTGTCTGTACCATCAGAGACTGAATCTAACACATCAAGAGGTTCTTCTCCCTCAACACCGGAGCATTTGCCTAGTTCTGCCGATGAATTATCCACAGCCTCTACCTTTGCTGAGCAATCGACAACAGCTTCTGCTATCCCAACACAATCTGAACCCTCAGGAACATCTTCTACTTCAACATCTGAACCTGCAACCAGTTCTGATGTGGAAAGTATGACGCCATCTGTCACCCAATTCACTGAGTCCACAAATACTGCTACTGAAACTGTACCTATTAGCACACCCTCCTCATCATCGACCTTATTCGAAAATGCTTCACCTGACCTCACTAGTAGCATGTCAGCAGAATCTTCAACAAACGTAATGTTGGGATCGTCATCAGCTCACCTTTTCCAAAACACGGCCAGTAAAATGACTACTAGTACACAGCCTTCCTCTAGCGAATTTCAAGCAGTGTCTATACCATCAGTGACTGAATCTGACACATCAAGAGGTTCCTCTCCCTCAACACCGGAGCATTTGCCTAGTTCTGCCGATGAATTATCCACAGCCTCTACCGTTGCTGAGCATTCGACACCAGCTTCTGCTATCCCAACACAATCTGTACCCTCAGGAACATCTTCTACTTCAACATCTGAACCTGCAACCAGTTCTGACGTGGAAAGTATGACGCCATCTGTCACCTCATTCACTGAATCCACAAATGCTGCTACCGAAACTGTACCTATTAGCACACCCTCCTCATCATCGACCTTATTCGAAAATGCTTCACCTGACCTCACTAGTAGCATGTCAGCAGAATCTTCAACAAACGTAATGTTGGGATCGTCATCAGCTCACCTTTTCCAAAACACGGCCAGTGAAATGACTACTAGTACACAGCCTTCCTCTAGCGAATTTCAAGCAGTGTCTGTACCATCAGAGACTGAATCTGACACATCAAGAGGTTCCTCTCCCTCAACACCGGAGCATTTGCCTAGTTCTGCCGATGAATTATCCACAGCCTCTACCTTTGCTGAGCAATCGACAACAGCTTCTGCTATCCCAACACAATCTGAACCCTCAGGAACATCTTCTACTTCAACATCTGAACCTGCAACCAGTTCTGACGTGGAAAGTATGACGCCATCTGTCACCTCATTCACTGAATCCACAAATGCTGCTACCGAAACTGTACCTATTAGCACACCCTCCTCATCATTGACCGTATCCGAAAATGCTTCCCCTGACCTCACTAGTAGCATGTCAGCAGAACTTTCAACAAACGTAATGTCGGAATCGTCATCAGCTAAACTTTTTCAAAACACGGCCAGTGAAATGACTACCAGTATGCAGCCTTCCTCTAGCGAATTTCAAGCAGTGTCTACAATTTCATTGACTGAATCTGACACATCAAGAGGTTCCTCTCCCTCAACACCGGAGCATTTGCCTAGTTCTGCCGATGAATTATCCACAGCCTCTACCTTTGCTGAGCAATCGACAACAGCTTCTGCTATCCCAACACAATCTGAACCCTCAGGAACATCTTCTACTTCAACATCTGAACCTGCAACCAGTTCTGACGTGGAAAGTATGACGCCATCTGTCACCTCATTCACTGAATCCACAAATGCTGCTACCGAAACTGTACCTATTAGCACACCCTCCTCATCATTGACCGTATCCGAAAATGCTTCCCCTGACCTCACTAGTAGCATGTCAGCAGAACTTTCAACAAACGTAATGTCGGAATCGTCATCAGCTAAACTTTTTCAAAACACGGCCAGTGAAATGACTACCAGTATGCAGCCTTCCTCTAGCGAATTTCAAGGAGTGTCTACAATTTCATTGACTGAATCTGACACATCAAGAGGTTCCTCTCCCTCAACACCGGAGCATTTGCCTAGTTCTGCCGATGAATTATCCACAGCCTCTACCTTTGCTGAGCATTCGACACCAGCTTCTGCTATCCCAACACAATCTGTACCCTCAGGAACATCTTCTACTTCAACATCTGAACCTGCAACCAGTTCTGCCGTGGAAAGTATGACGCCATCTGTCACCTCATTCACTGAATCCACAAATGCTGCTACCGAAACTGTACCTATTAGCACACCCTCCTCATCCTCGACCTTATTCGAAAATGCTTCACCTGACCTCACTAGTAGCATGTCAGCAGAATCTTCAACAAACGTAATGTTGGGATCGTCATCAGCTCACCTTTTCCAAAACACGGCCAGTGAAATGACAACTAGTACACAGCCTTCCTCTAGCGAATTTCAAGCAGTGTCTATACCATCAGTGACTGAATCTGACACATCAAGAGGTTCCTCTCCCTCAACACCGGAGCATTTGCCTAGTTCTGCCGATGAATTATCCACAGCCTCTACCTTTGCTGAGCAATCGACACCAGCTTCTGCTATCCCAACACAATCTGTACCCTCAGGAACATCTTCTACTTCAACATCTGAACCTGCAACCAGTTCTGACGTGGAAAGTATGACTCCATCTGTCACCTCATTCACTGAATCCACAAATGCTGCTACCGAAACTGTACCTATTAGCACACCCTCCTCATCATCGACCGTATCCGAAAATGCTTCCCCTGACCTTACTAGTAGCATGTCAGCAGAACCTTCAACAAACGTAATGTCGGAATCGTCATCAGCTAAACTTTTTCAAAACACGGCCAGTGAAATGACTACTAGTATGCAGCCTTCCTCTAGCGAATTTCAAGGAGTGTCTACAATTTCAGTGACTGAATCTGACACATCAAGAGGTTCCTCTCCCTCAACACCGGAGCATTTGCCTAGTTCTGCCGATGAATTATCCACAGCCTCTACCGTTGCTGAGCATTCGACACCAGCTTCTGCTATCCCAACACAATCTGTACCCTCAGGAACATCTTCTACTTCAACATCTGAACCTGCAACCAGTTCTGACGTGGAAAGTATGACGCCATCTGTCACCTCATTCACTGAATCCACAAATGCTGCTACCGAAACTGTACCTATTAGCACACCCTCCTCATCATCGACCTTATTCGAAAATGCTTCACCTGACCTCACTAGTAGCATGTCAGCAGAATCTTCAACAAACGTAATGTTGGGATCGTCATCAGCTCACCTTTTCCAAAACACGGCCAGTGAAATGACTACTAGTACACAGCCTTCCTCTAGCGAATTTCAAGCAGTGTCTATACCATCAGTGACTGAATCTGACACATCAAGAGGTTCCTCTCCCTCAACACCGGAGCATTTGCCTAGTTCTGTCCATGAATTATCCACAGCCTCTATCTTTGCTGAGCAATCGACAACAGCTTCTGCTATCCCAACACAATCTGTACCCTCAGGAACATCTTCTACTTCAACATCTGAACCTGCAACCAGTTCTGACGTGGAAAGTATTACGCCATCTGTCACCTCATTCACTGAATCCACAAATGCTGCTACCGAAACTGTACCTTTTAGCACACCCTCCTCATCATCGACCGTATCTGAAAATGCTTCCCCTGACCTCACTAGTAGCATGTCAGCAGAACCTTCAACAAACGTAATGTCGGAATCGTCATCAGCTAAACTTTTTCAAAACACGGCCAGTAAAATGACAACTAGTACACAGCCTTCCTCTAGCGAATTTCAAGCAGTGTCTATACCATCAGTGACTGAATCTGACACATCAAGAGGTTCCTCTCCCTCAACACCGGAGCATTTGCCTAGTTCTGTCCATGAATTATCCACAGCCTCTATCTTTGCTGAGCAATCGACAACAGCTTCTGCTATCCCAACACAATCTGTACCCTCAGGAACATCTTCTACTTCAACATCTGAACCTGCAACCAGTTCTGACGTGGAAAGTATGACGCCATCTGTCACCTCATTCACTGAATCCACAAATGCTGCTACCGAAACTGTACCTTTTAGCACACCCTCCTCATCATCGACCGTATCCGAAAATGCTTCCCCTGACCTCACTAGTAGCATGTCAGCAGAACCTTCAACAAACGTAATGTCGGAATCGTCATCAGCTAAACTTTTTCAAAACACGGCCAGTAAAATGACAACTAGTACACAGCCTTCCTCTAGCGAATTTCAAGCAGTGTCTATACCATCAGGGACTGAATCTGACACATCAAGAGGTTCCTCTCCCTCAACACCGGAGTATTTCCCTGGTTCTGCCGATGAATTATCCACAGCCTCTACCTTTGCTGAGCAATCGACAACAGCTTCTGCTATCCCAACACAATCTGTACCCTCAGGGACATCTTCTACTTCAACATCTGAACCTGCATCCAGTTCTGATGTGGATAATATGACGCCATCTGTCACCTCATTCACTGAATCCACAAATGCTGCTACCGAAACTGTACCTATTAGCACACCCTCCTCATCATCGACCTTATCCGAAAATGCTTCCCCTGACCTTACTAGTAGCATGTCAGCAGAACCTTCAACAATCGTATTGTCGGAATCGTCATCAGCTAAACTTTTTCAAAACACGGCCAGTGAAATTACTACTAGTATGCAGCCTTCCTCTAGCGAATTTCAAGCAGTGTCTACAATTTCAGTTACTGAATCTGACACATCAAGAGGTTCCTCTCCCTCAACACCGGAGCATTTGCCTAGTTCTGCCGATGAATTATCCACAGCCTCTACCGTTGCTGAGCATTCGACACCAGCTTCTGCTATCCCAACACAATCTGTACCCTCAGGAACATCTTCTACTTCAACATCTGAACCTGCAACCAGTTCTGACGTGGAAAGTATGACGCCATCTGTCACCTCATTCACTGAATCCACAAATGCTGCTACCGAAACTGTACCTATTAGCACACCCTCCTCATCATCGACCTTATTCGAAAATGCTTCACCTGACCTCACTAGTAGCATGTCAGCAGAATCATCAACAAACGTAATGTTGGGATCGTCATCAGCTCACCTTTTCCAAAACACGGCCAGTGAAATGACTACTAGTACACAGCCTTCCTCTAGCGAATTTCAAGCAGTGTCTATACCATCAGTGACTGAATCTGACACATCAAGAGGTTCCTCTCCCTCAACACCGGAGCATTTGCCTAGTTCTGCCGATGAATTATCCACAGCCTCTACCTTTGCTGAGCAATCGACAACAGCTTCTGCTATCCCAACACAATCTGTACCCTCAGGAACATCTTCTACTTCAACATCTGAACCTGCAACCAGTTCTGACGTGGAAAGTATGACGCCATCTGTCACCTCATTCACTGAATCCACAAATGCTGCTACCGAAACTGTACCTATTAGCACACCCTCCTCATCATCGACCGTATCCGAAAATGCTTCCCCTGACCTCACTAGTAGCATGTCAGCAGAACCTTCAACAAACGTAATGTCGGAATCGTCATCAGCTAAACTTTTTCAAAACACGGCCAGTGAAATGACTACTAGTACGCAGCCTTCCTCTAGCGAATTTCAAGCAGTGTCTATACCATCAGTGACTGAATCTGACACATCAAGAGGTTTCTCTCCCTCAACACCGGAGCATTTGCCTAGTTCTTCCAATGAATTATCCACAGCCTCTTCCTTTGCTGAGCAATCGACAATAGCTTCTGCTATCCCAACACAAACTGAACTCTCAGGAACATCTTCTTCTTCAATATCTGAAATTGCAAATAGTTCTTCCATGGAAAGTATGAAACCATCTGTCACCTCATTCTCTGAATCCACCAATGCTGCTACGGGAACTTTAACAATTAATACACCCTCCTCATCATCGACCTTATCCTATACTGCTTCACCTGACCTCACTAGTCGGATGTCAGCAGAATCTTCAACAAATGTTATATCGGAATTGTCATCAGCTAACCTTTTCCAAAACACTTCCAGTGAAATGATTACTAGTACACAGCCTTCCTCTAGCCAATTTCAAGCAGCGTCTACACTTTCAGTGACTGAATCTGACACATCAAGAGATTACTCTCCTTCAACACCAGAGCATTTGCCTAGTTCTGCCGATGAATTATCCACAGTCTCTGCCTTTGCTGAGCAATCGACAACAGCTACTGATATGTCCATGCTTTCTTCTTCTACCATATCCCAAAGTTATCCTTCTCAGTGGAGGGGCAGTGTGCCATTTTCAACAGACAAGCATTTGGTTACAACTCTGACTTCAACCACGGAATCTGAAACTCCTAAAAGCACCTCTTTCTCATCACTAGACTATTTTACTATCTCCCCAACTAAACCGTCCACAGACTCTAACTCACCAGCCGAACAATCAAGTGTCTATATATCTTCTGCATTACAAAGTATTGGTCCATCAACTACTGTAGCACAGGGCAACACATCTGATTTGACAAGCAGTGTGTCTTTTCCCAGCCTTGAAAATACTGCTAGCACTTTATCGACTCCAGCACAATCTGAACCTTCAGGAACATATTCTTCCTCAATATCCCAAAGCTCTCCTTCTCTGTGGAGCAGCAATGTGCTGTTTTCAACAGTTGAAGCGTCCACAGGCTCTACCTCACTTGCTGAAAATTCAGGTAGATATTTATCTTTCTATATTTTTCTCAATCCTATGGAACTGTACCCCCTGTGAAATTTTTATTATCTGCCAGTCTTCTTGTGATTTTTCAAGTAGTTACTCATTTATTCTTTTAATTTAACCATTACCACTTTTACTAATGAAATTTCTTCATTTTCTTCTACATTCTGTCATCTAGAAAATATTTTGCATATTCTATAATGCCCTAACTGACATTCACATCTTTGTCATCTTTTTCTTTTAAAAGTGACATATTTTACTTGGCAATTGGTCAGTCTATTCACACTAATTTACACTAATGGGCAGATTTATCAAAAATTGAGTGGGCATTTTTTGTTGATTTGCGAAAAAACGTAGTAAAAATACACAAACTCAAATATTTTTGTTTACCTTTTTGAAACCTTGAATTGCCATATGTATTAATGTACAAAAATGTGAAAAGTCACAAGACAAACCCCACAATTAAAGTCAGGCTTCCATTGAAGTCAATGGATATAGTGTCTTGAATTTATATTTATTTATTTTCCCAATTCATTAAAACATCTAAGATGTTCATTCCTACTGAAAATAGGATAAATTTAATAAACTAATGTTTGATGGGAAAAAATGAAAAGTCCCTTATGTTTGTTGAGTTTTTTTTCGTGTTCAGTGCTTTTTTTAATACATCTTGAATTTTGATAAATTGAAACATTATGAAGCCAAATTTA
Organism: Xenopus tropicalis; assembly: GCF_000004195.4. NCBI lineage: Eukaryota > Metazoa > Chordata > Amphibia > Anura > Pipidae > Xenopus > Xenopus tropicalis. The sequence continues at coordinate 102,349,794 of NC_030681.2, forward strand.
TTAAATTAGTTACTTTACATTACTTTTGTTTCCTTTCCTTTTATAACAAAGGAATAGGTAATCAGGCAAGAATAAATTTTTTTTTTTTAAAAAATAAATACTTTGTATTGCTTTTGAACAACCTCCAATGTTTGTACCAAATGGCTATAAGGATTATTTTCTCACTTAGCTTAAAGCACCCCTTTTGGATAACTCTTAATACATCTGTACTTTTTTCTAAATTTGGTAAAACTTTTAATGTTTTTCATAAAGTGTGCCATTTTTTTTTTTCTTTTCTTGTAAAGCAAATTAATTGGTATGCCAGGGAGTTCTGCAGGGACTTTAGCCACACATGTCTTGCTTATCCTAGCCTATTGTGTGGCATTCATGCTATAGCTAGAATTGTTTCCTATACTGAAGGCAACCATGTCTACTGTGCCTTATACAGTATTTACAGCAAGGCAAAGATCAGGGACCAGACAGTGGCTCTTGGACTGTCTTTTTACTATGTACTCAAATTACTAAATTGAATCTTTAAAAAAGTGTAGCCTTTCAAAACCCATAAACCTGTGGAGCTCAATTAACGTCACCACTTGGCTGCCCCTTTACCTATAAAGGAAGTGTCAGGTTATTTAATATTGCTTTTACTTTATTATGTCTTTACTAACAAAAATGGGAATATATTTTGAATTTTTCTAGGTACATCATCTACGTCATCAAGAATATTAACACCAAATAATACAACTACTTTACCCACTACCGTGACTAGTGTGCTTACAACTACTAAACCAAATAATATCACTTCTACCAATGTGACAGATAAAGGTAAAAAAAATACATGCTTTAACAACAGTCAGAAAACGAATGTATGTATGTATATTTTTATTTATAAAGCGCTACTTATGTACACAGCGCTGTACAGTAGAATACATTAATACAAACAGGGGGTTAATAAGATAATAGATAAATACAAAGTATAGCAATAAATACAAATAAATACAAGATACAGTAACAGTTGCAATAAGTTAAGAGTCAAAGACACAAGAGGATGGAGGTCCCTGCCCCGTAGAGCTTACAATCTATATGGGAGGGGTAATACAATATAAGTGCTGATTCCCAGATCAGGTGCTGGGCGAGTGCTCCAAAAGGTAGTCTTTTAGTTTGGTTTTAAAAAGACTGAGAGAGGATTCTCTCCGGAGGAAATCAGGGAGGGCATTCCAGATGTAAGGGGCAGCAAGGCAGAAGGGTTTAAGGCGGGAAACAGCAGTTGTAGTGGGGGGCGCAGCCAAGCGATTGCTCTGCGAGGAACGAAGGAGTCGGACAGGGACGTACGGAGACACAAGGGAAGAGATGTAGTGAGGAGCAGAGGAATGGAGGGCTTTGAAGGTTAAGAGAAGAAGTTTGTAAGATATTCTTTGTTTAATAGGAAGCCACGATAAGGCCTTTAGCAGGGGAGGGGCCTGAACTCTCCTGGATGAGAGGAGGAGAATTCTGGCAGCAGTATTTAATATAGACTGTAGGGGGGAAAGATGGGAGTTAGGGAGGCCGGTTAATAGCAGGTTGCAGTAGTCCAGTCGGGATAGGATGAGGGCATGCATGAGCAGCCTAGCTGTTGCAGTAGAGAGAAAGGGACGGATTTTGGCAATATTGCGTAAGAAAAAGTGACAGGTTTTGACAGTGGAGTTAATGTGGTCAGAAAAGGAGAGACTGGAGTCAAAGATCACCCCCAAACAGCGTGCCGAATTGACAGGGTTGATGAGGGTGCCTTCAATAGAGATAGAAAAGGGGGGGGTAAGACCAGGCTTAGGCGGAAAGATCATTAGTTCAGTTTTTGTTAGGTTCAATTTGAGATGGCGTTGGTTCATCCAATTAGAGATAGCCAGGAGGCAGTTAGAGATTTGAGTCTCAGTTTCAACTGTTAACGAAGGGGTCGACAGATAAATTTGGATATCATCAGCATACAGATGGTATTTGAAGCCAAATGAACGGATAAGATCTCCCAAGGACAGCGTGTAAAGGGAGAACAACAACAGCCCAAGTACAGAGCCTTGGGGTACCCCCACATTAAGAGGTACTGGAGATGAGGTTTTGTTAGCATAGGAGACAGTGAAAGAGCGGTTAGAGAGGTAGGAAGAGATCCAGGATGCAGCCTGACTGCGGAGACCAGTCGAATGCAGAATTTGCATCAGGAGTGCAAATGCTAAGGAAGGAAGTCTTCCACACTTTAGTCGTGTAAACATCACTACCTAGAATCAAGCATGCATTTCTTATCACACTACTCTAATAACCCAGTGTCATGATACTGGCAATTCTCTACAGATTTTTTTTAGATTACTTTGTGGAAAATGCCATACCCATGGTAATTGTCTCATCGCTTTTTGCCAAAAACTTATGTATAAAAATAATCAAAACAGGTTTTCTTGTAACTTACATTTTTATTGTCTTTTTGAGAAAATCTTATTGAAGCCTTTTGTACAGTTAGTCATACATGTCTCATTAGGCACTGCAGAGGCATGGTTATAGATTAGCATAGGAAACTATCAGTTATACACAGAGCATAAGGAATCTAAACCAGCATCTCAGAGCCTTGTCAGTTATGTATTGCCCTGTGTGTGGGAGTATAGGTAATTAACAACAGGAAACACAAAGAAAAATAAAAAACAGTAACTTCAGAGAAGACACTTGACTGCAGCTTGGTAATGTACATAGATCCATGGTTAATGGTTAAGAGTAGTTCCCAGGAAAACCAAACTTTAAGGAATTTTATTCTGCACTCGTGCCAAACTGTATTCAAATTGTGTAATAGCATTGACCCTCTGTTTCACTAATCACTATAACATTTCATTCTCATACTGCTCATACAGTGTTCAAAGAAGATTTGTACTTTGTACTTTAGCTACATGTCCATGAAGGTTAGCTTACCTCCAACAGTGAAAAAAACACGGGTAATGTAACCTATAAGAAACATTAGGGTTGATTCACTAAAGTGCGCTAAAACAAGTGCTAATTATAGCATGCTGTAAAAATTAACGCATTCAGTTGCGCACTATTTAACGCACGCGATATGCGTCTTAACGCATGCGATAATACTTTAGCGAATTGCGCATTTTTTTCGCGTCAATTTTAACACAAAAAAGTATGCAATAAGCGTTATCGTGAATCAACCCTATTGTTTTTTTTTCATAAGTCTGTCCTAATCCTATCAAAAATTAATGGTTACCACTATTAGTAAAAGAGTCTCGGGGCAATTTAAGAACGCTTTGATTTTTTTTTTCGTCAATACTCCAAAAAATCTGATTTCAACAATTTGCCAGCTAAAACTTGCCAAGATCATGTAGAAGTCAATAGCAGATGCCCCTTCCCTTCCCTGGAGAATCCTTCTTTCCTTTGAAACTTTATAGGTTTTTGGATTTTTGACGCTGGGAAAAAAGTTGCACTTTCGTGACTTTTCTGTGACTTTTTCCTGTGCTGACTTTTTTCAGTTCAGACTTATAAATGTAAGACATTTGTGGGAAATGAGTTTATTCAAATGTTTAAAAATAAAAAATGAGAAATGTAAAAGTTTTAGTATATCTTTTCTCAGTGTCAAATATTCCCATCTTATAAATATAACTTAATTAATAAGTACATCCTGTTTTTCCCAAAACATTTGTGTATTTTGGAAGCATATAAAACAATTTACATCCACACATTGATCAATAAGGTCATGAAAGTGAAACATTATAATATTTATAATGTAATTTTTACATTTCTGTGCAAAACAAGAAGTGAATGTCTTCTGTAATGTGTCTTGCAGATATATATCAATGTCTAAGCAGTCCCTGTAGGAATGGTGCCACATGCACAATTATGGGGAACTCTTTCTCCTGCCTATGCCTTCCTGGATATACTGGAAAACTGTGTCAAATTGGTAAGTTAAAAGCACTCCAAATGTCCCAGTCTGAGCCTTTAGAAGGATTAATATCAGCATATTGACTATTAACTGTAATATATCAAAAATGGATTTCTAAAAAAAAAAAAAAAAACTAATTCATGATCAAAACCCTGTGCCAGTGTAAAAAAAAATAAAATTTATTTTTTAGATATTGATGACTGTGCTAGTAATCCTTGTTGCAATGGAGGAGTCTGCATAGACAGAGTTAACAATTTTTCCTGTCAATGTCAGAAGGGATGGCAGGGCAACAATTGTAGCCAAGGTGAGTAGAGCTTCCCAAATGTGGTGCAACATTCTATAGTACTAACAATGCTAGATTTCAGTTTTACTAAAAAACGCATTAAGGTTGATTCACTTAAAGGGCCTGATTCACTAAAGGGCGATAAAAATGATTGCACGCTTTTTCGCGTTAAAAAACGCAAAATAATTTGCGCGCGATTCACCATAGTATTATCGCGTGCGAAAAATCGCCATTTTCGCATGGGTTATTTCTCGCACTAGTTTTACCGTTTTGCATTAATTTCCGCGCTGAAAAGAATACGATCGCATGATTCACTATAACTTTTGCGCGCTAAATATCGCATTCGGCTATGCGAAAATGAACACCTACTACAGGCAGGCGAAAAATTATACAAAAGTACAGTAAATGATTTTTTGCAATAAAATATGGACAGTGTTATTTATTCAAGTATGTGTTTCCTCCTAGAGTGACGCAGCCGCCAGTTTGCAGCGAAATGTTCAATTTTAATACAGTAATTTTCTGCAAGTATTGGCGTGTATGGCTAACATGGCGTGCGTTCATTTGCGCGACTATTTCTATTTGGCTACAAGTGATGAAATGTTTCGCAAGGCATGGATTCGCAGCGAATTTTTGGACGTGCGTTGAATTTTTTTCGCGGCAGATTTTTTCATGCGTTTCTCAAAACATTCCGCCAATGGCAAAACGCATGAAAAAATTTGCCACGCAAAAATTCACCGCACATCCAAAAATTTATACAAGCATCAAAAAATAATAGTCACAGCAACAATTTTTTTGCCCGCACAACATTTTTGCCGTTTCGTGGATCTTTAGAAAGATTTGCTAATTTTTCACTAAAGATAACCAGAACACATTTGCTCATCACTAGTGGCTACTATTTATAAGCATCTACTATTTATATGCTACCATTTATATGTGGCTAATATTTATATACATCATTTATATGCGGCAACAATTTTTATACACTATTTCTATGCTACCATTCATATGCGGTGATTATTCGCGTAATTTAGCGCATGTACCGGCAAATACCGCATTGAAATAGTCTTTTCGCAAGTTAAATAACGCATGCAATATCGCGCGTAAAAAAGCGCGAGTATGCTTATAGTGAATTGTGCGAAAAATCGCCAAAATTAAGACGCGGTAAAAATTTTAGCGCACAATAAAAATAGCGCACGTTTTATTGCCCTTTAGTGAATCAGGCCCAAAGTGTGTTAAAACATGCACTATTTATAGCATGCGTTAAAATTTTATCGTGTCTAATTTTCCAAGTTTTAATGCACTATTCAATAAAAGTATATTTGCGTTAATTTAGACGTAATGCTGTGTGCGTTATTTCGCGAAGACTATTTTCATGTGGTATTTCACGCAACGTGTGCTAATGAACGCAACACGCTACTTGGCGCGCGCGCCAATTAACGCACGTGCACTACTTTTCGCGCACACGCCATATTAGCCATACACAGCATTACGCTTGTAAAACTACTTTTTTTTAAAATGACCATTTCCCTGCAAACTGGAGGCTGCATCACTCTAGGGCCAACACATACTTGAATAAATCACACTGCAAAGTCCATGTTGTGTTGCCAAAAGCTCATGAACTGTACTTTTCTATAATTACTGCCAGGCCCAAGTTGGTGTTCGCATAGACTAATGCGATATTTAGCGCGCCTAAGTGTTTGTGAATCATGTGTTAGTATTATTTCTGCGTGAGAATTAACGCAATGCGGTAAAATTAATGCATTCGGTTGTGCGCTATTTAACGCATGCAATATGCGACTTAACGCATGCCATAATACTTTTGCGAATCGCGCATTTTTTGCACGCCAATTTTAACGCAAAAAAGCATGCAATAAGCGTTATCGCACTTTAGTGAATCAACCCTAATGTATTAATAGGGCACTTCTCTAATATTTTAAGAATTTCAAATATCAAAGATCATGTATGCAGTACTAACAGACTGACCTCTTTTTTCATCAATGTAGTTAATAAAACATTTTCTTATTATAGATATGAATGAATGTTCTCTGGATTCCAGTAATTGTGATCCTAATGCTGAATGCATCAATACTTTGGGCTCATACATTTGTAACTGTAAGGAAGGATATAAGGGAAACGGCATTAACTGCAAAGGTAAATATATGTCACTCAAATTGTATGGACCTGCTTTTCAGCTTATTCTCCTTGCCATGCCATCAACTAAATGCAACTTAATATTCAATGCTTTGGCTTTGTGATTAGAGAAACTAACTATCCAGATGTAAATTTCCCTATATACAATAATTTATTACATTTTAATATAATACACTTAAATATAGAGAATGCACCTAAAATTAAACCTAATTAGAAATTAGACGTAAGCTCATGTTTGCTGCATAATAAATATCCATAGAACCGCTAATATATCTGGGATAATTTCAACCACACACAAAGGACTCATTTTTTACTCAAGCTATGAAGTAAAAAGTAAAACGAAGTATTCCCCAAACAGTAGTAGGGATTTCTAGGCAACCATCTTCAGGTTTGGCAAAACAATAAAAGACCCATCTTTCCAAAGGGCAGAATCACTGTCAACACAACGTTATCATTTTTTTATTTCATTCCAAATCCTTTTTTTTTTTTTTTTAATTTTAGCACAAAGTTTGCTAAAAATGAAAAATAGAAACATTTTTGACAAGGGTTGTAGGAATGAAATGAGTAAAAAAAGAACTATGTGGTGTTGGAATTATTATTTAATAGTTCTTGTAATGGTTTATATTGTATACTGTTGAAACTGAGGTAGCCAACCCCATACTAGAGAATAGGCAATGAATAGTTTCTTTATCCTATAGATCTTTATTAATTATGGTTGTAAACTGTGGATTTAAACTGTGACATGGATATTTAAACCATACAATTTAAAATAAGTGTTAACATTTATTTCCCTCACCTAGAAATTCGTCTGTTCCCTTACGGTCCTGCAACCAATGACAGTAAAGCAACCAAACTTTCTAAAGACTTTTCTTCTCCGCTGATCAGTATTTCTATAGGATTCCCATTTGAGTCTGCATTCTACAATAAGCTTTTTGTAAGTATACATTACAGGTGGTTCTGAAAGCTGCTGGTAGTACAACAATGGCATAATAAAGCCTAATAATAACACCTTTTTCAAATACACAATGCACCATAAAAATAACGTTAATCACTTAATGCTTCTGCCTTGTAACTTTTCTTTGTATTTCACAGTTTACAGATAATGGCGTCATCATATTTCAACGAAATCTTTATGATACTGCTTATGTACTGAGTTATCCATATACAAGTTTTGAAAGTTATGACACTTTCACACCGCCTGTGATTGCAGCTTTCTGGGCTGATGCAGACTTTTCAGGAGGCATTGGAGAGCTGTATTACAAGGTAGAATTAAACACCCCTTCCTATACAGTATTTGTCTTTTATCATTCGCATTTTACAAGGAATATTGGTTAAACATGTGCTATACTGGCCTCTCGGCAGGACATGGTTTCCCCAGATACTAAACTACCTGCCCAATCTGTTATATTCAACACTGGCCTTTCGGCAGTACAGGCCCCCTACTAGAAACAATGCTACTTACTCTCTTTGCTATGTTATGTTTACCATTGTTTCTCATATATAGTGATGGGCGAAATGTTTCACCAAACATGGATTTGCAGTGAATTTCTACATTTCGCCATTGGCAGACTTTTTTGCAAAACGGATGAAAAAATTTGCAGCAGAAAAATTTGCTGCGTGTCCAAAAATTGTCACCCATGTAAAAAAAATGTTGCCTGCGTCAAAAGAATTGTTGCCTGTGTCAAAAGAATTGTCAAAGTATATTTGCGTTAATTTAGACGTAATGCTGTGTGCGTTATTTCGCGAAGACTATTTTCATTCGGTATTTCACGCAACGTGTGCTAATTAACGCAACACGCTACTTGTCGCGCGCCAATTAACGCACGTGCACTACTTTTCGCGCACACGCCATATTAGCCATACACAGCATTACGCTTGTAAAACTACTTTTTTTGAAAATGACCATTTCCCTGCAAACTGGAGGCTACATCACTCTAGGGCCAACACAGACTAGAATAAATCACACTGCAAAGTCCATATTGTGTTGCCAAAAGCTCATTAACTGTACTTTTCTATAATTACTGCCTGGCCCAAGTAGGTGTTCGCATAGACTAATGCGATATTTAGCGTGCCTAAGTGTTTGTGAATCATGTGTTAGTATTATTTCTGCACGAGAATTAACGCAATGCAGTAAAATTTGCTGCGTGTCCAAAAATTGTCACCCATGTAAAAAAAATGTTGCCTGCATCAAAAGAATTGTTGCCAGTGTCAAAAGAATTGTCGCACATCAAAAGAATTATCGCGGGCGACAATTTTTTTGACATGCAAAATTTTCACCGTTTCACAAATTTTTCGCCGTTTCAAGAATCTTTTAAAAGATTTGCAAATTTTTCGGCGAAGCCAAACGGGACAGATTCGCTCATCACTCACTACTTATATACAAATGAAGCCAGCAAGTTTTTACATTTTGTCTTACCATGTCCAGACACCATTTTTTGAGTGTTAGATACTGCCTCTAGATGGTGATAGAGTGCAAATATTTGCCAGCAAAACACAATAGAAAAGCTCATAGACCAATGCTGGTATTTTTTTTCCCTGTGTTAAAGAAACAGTAACACCAAAAAATGAAAGAGCTTTAATGTAATAAAAATATAATGCACTGTTGCCCTGCACTGGTAAAACTGGTGTGTTTGCTACAGTAACACTACTATAATTTATATAATAAGCTGCTGTGTAGCCCTGGGGGCAGCCATTCAAGCTGGAAAAAAGGAGAAAAGGCACAGGTTACATAGCAAATAACAGATAAGTTCTGTAGAATACAATAGTGTTTTATCTGTTATCTGCTATGTGCCTGTGCCTTTTCTCCTTTGAATGGCTGCCCCCATGGCTACATAGCAGCTTATTTATATAAATTATAGTAGACTTTCTGAAGTAAACACACAACTTTTACCAGTGCAGGGCAGCAGCACATTATATTTTAGTTACTTTTATACACTTTCATTTTTTGGTGTTACTGTTCCTTTAACTGGAAGAGATATAATGCAACAACATGATAAAGGAACTTGGTAGCATCTGTACTTTGAGTTTTACCTATTAAACCACTATTAAATATACGCTATAAAAAGATATAAAAAGTTTATAGTTTAAAATATGGATATATAATAACTGTAGTATATGTTTACCTTATGCACTTTTTCAAGATTACTTTTAAAAGATGGTGAATTTTCCTGCTGTTTAATACAATTAAAATTAACTTAATTAAGTGCATACTATGACATACAAGCTCTTGAGTACATTGTCATCTTTTTTTTTTTTATAAAGATTTAGTGCTCCGGCTTTAGTGCTTTATAAATGCAACAGTAAAGTTGTAGTATTCGTTGATAGTTATAGCCTTGCCTGTATCTAACAGTATAGTATTAGAAACAACAAAGAAAAACATGTAATCGATTATAAAATTAAAGAACTAGTAAAAACAAAAAAAGTGTTTAATATTATATAAATATAATGTACTGTTAACCTACACTTGTAAAAAGTGTGTGTTTGCTTCAGAAACACTGCTGTAGTCTTGTTTATAGAAATAAGCTACTATGTATCCATAGGAGCAGCCATTCAATTTAAATATCAGAAAATGTACAAATGCAGATAGCAAAATAGCAGATAGCAGTTACCAAATGTAAATGTTACATTTCAAACTGTAACTTTTTTATGTTACTGGTTCCAATTATTTAGCAAAAAGCAAGGTTTTAACCCACTTATGGCTCATTATGATGCTGGATAAATTGCTATTTCAGACTTAAAATGTTGCTATGGACCATGTGCTGCAAAAAAAAAAAAAAAGCATTTTTAAAGTGTCTTTCACCCAAAAAAGAAATGTCAAAAGGCAAAGGGCTCCTTTAATATAGGATCAGAGTGTTGTCCAAATACAGAGGTGTGAACCTATGTCAGCTTACCGTGCTTTAACAATGGGGCTAATTAAATATTTGGAAATAGCAATCTTTTTTTTTTTAGCCTTAGACAACAATAGTGGAGAGGGGCAGGTGAAATAATGGGATACTTGGCTTAAATGTCAGAATAGATTCAACAATACATACCTGTATGATGTTCCAGACAAGCTTTTTAGCTGCAATTTATTGTTTATCACACATGTACTGCAATGGTACAATGCATGCAGCTGTTCTTCCTATCATACATAGTAAAAATCTCTTCTTTGTTCCAATTCCAGGTGTATGATTTCCACTCCTCCCTCTCAGATAAAAGCTTTAAAAATTCATTAGAGAATGCGATTAATGTCTATTTCCAGTCATCTCTGGATAAGCAATTTAATGCTCTCTGGGCTTTGAAAATAACATGGGAAAATGTCCCCCCCTGCACTTCTTTCTACAATACAAATAGATACTGGAGTACACAAAGCAACTATGTGAGTATGAATGTTATTTCAAGAGATATGAACCAGCGTGGTCTCCATTATTTATAGATTTCTACTAAAATTAAGATTTAAGGAGACTTAAGGTTTTGGGGGTTTTTTTTTTGCTCCATAATTTTTATTCCTGTTGAATATTTGCATTTTGTTTTCAGACGAACACTTACCAAGCTGTTTTGACTACTGATGGTGTTTATTCCTTCATTTTGATCCTATTTGAGGATGGTGGCATGAATTGGAGATACAATGCCCTCTCAACTATGCATTTACCAAAAATGGGCTATTTCAGGTAACTTTTCTATACAGGACAGTCTTTCAACAAGCAAGGGAGTAAATGTGTTCTGGGTCCTGGCATTCATGGAGTCCTAAACCCCCAACTGTACAGGTTCTCAGACTATCATATAGTTTTAATGATCATAGATGTGATATTTTTCAACATGCATATAATAATCAAAGGTAATATTATAATATTACAGTATTATAATACAAAGAAAAGAATCTTTAAAGTCATTGAGGCATTTCATGATTTGTACACACCTATTTGGAGGACTGCTAATTTTTAATAATAAGTTAACCTGATTCAAATTGCAATCAGAAAATAGGACCAAACTGTAAATTCATGAAAATATGACCTTTTGGCATCACAAGGACCAAACTTGAGAGTCCAGGTTATAAAATGTACACTATGAAATGTACATTAAGAACTATAATGTAGACACTCAAAGGGTCATTCATTTAAAGTAGGCACAGTGATAGGTGCTGCAATGGTGACCATTTGGCACAGAAACATGCTGCACTTATGATGGTAAAACAGATGCATGACCATGCATTCAAGCACCTACACTTAAGCAGGTGTGCTGTTAAGGTCTGAGTAGATTGCATTATAGTCCAAAGCATCTTGGTTTATTCCTGTTTTATACACTGTGCACTTTGCAAGGGCCATATAGATGATGCTTAGAGCAGTAAGACTGCAAGGGCATTCATGGAAACTTAATGAACAGATAACAATGTTATAAAATACTGTTTGCATTGCTTTATATGTGACACATGCTTTATGTCTCTTTAGTGGTATTCCCAGCCCAAAAAACACCAACAACTTTCCAGCATTTAATGACCCACAGACAGAGCCGTCTGTAAGCATAGAGCAGAGATACACCCCAGATCAATTCAACGGCACCAACACAGGTAAGTCACATGCAATTCTGAAAGCTTAATCAATAGATTATAGCTTGATTTTCTATAAACTACAGTACAAGGCAACACGAACAAAGCTTTGGACACATGAAAGGGAACATTTTGTCAAGAAGAAGACTGAGTTTCTAATTTCTAATGCAGAGGACAAAGATAGTTATCATTGTCACCAGGGCAATAAGAAACATAATCTCTCTATTAATCAGCATGTGTTTTTATTTTTGATGTCTTGAGAATCAATTTGTGTACAATCCACAGGCAAGAAAGGTCAGTGGGCATACCGTCTGGACACTAACTCTCAAAGCAATATTAGCCCAAGGCTTCAGTGTCTTGAATGGTACTTTAAAGAGCCAACGTTCCCCTCACTAAACAGAGCACCCTCCTGCCCATGCACATATAGACAAGCAATGTATGATCCAGCGTTTATTAATGGGGCTAATCTCCTGAAGTATGGCTTTAAGATGAAAAGTTTGACAGGTAAGACACCTAAACTTGCAACTTACATTTTGTAGTTTAATAATGTTTAAGTAATTTATATAAATCACTCTGAGGCGAATGTAAAAATGTGATATCATATGGTTGGTACTTACTGGCACCCTTTAAGTTAATACAACAACTAGAATGACACAAAATGATAGAATGTGTTCTGGTTTCTAAGAGTTTAAAACTACATTTGTCGTATTTAACACTATGGATGAGGTAGATCAGCAAGGTTCTTTAGCTGTGATAAAGCCCTGATCCATTACTCCATTATTTAGTCTCGTGTCTAGTGCTCATGTAAGGGTGAAATAGCCCAACCAAAATATGTTAGACCCTTTATAGCTCCATAAACAAATAGTGTTCAATTTGCAATTGATGCTCTGCTCAAAACAATTGTAGAAACCAAGCATTCTGTAGAAATGGCAGACTAATTGTTATCAACTGGGGTAGCTCTACAATACAATACTGTATTCTACTCCTAGAGGAAAACCCCTTTAAGATGGCATGGAACACTCTTTTTAATCCGAGTTGTATTAAATTAAATGTTTATGTAGGTAAGCTGTCAACTGTATTAACGGTAATCAATTAAAGTCATATAAAATCAATATAAATAGCTAGCAGATTTTAGTTGGTCTTTGTATTGTATCAATAATGTGCTGTTGTTTTCTTTGTAGAACAATATTTGTCAGTGCAAAGTGGTTTTCCAACACCAAGTGGTGCTGGTACAAGATGTTATTATCGTCAGACTGGGTCGCTGCTCTATGGTGAAAAGGAGAGATTCTTTCCCACTCCATGGACTTATTTTGACTTCCTGAAATACCTTTCAAACCAGAATGCCTATAGCGAATACTTCTGGAACACAGCCCTTCCACCCAAAAGAATGCAATACTTAGGTACAGTTTTTAATAATGTACAATTAATTGCAAACTTTCGGAGGGATTTAGGTATTTCCCAGCAGTGAGATATGTTTTTCAATTTATTATTTATTATTATATTTTATTTCTCTGGTTGCTCAGGTAGAATGGGGGAATAAGTGAGACTTATTAACAGTGAAAAGTGGGAGTGGGTGCGATTTGGAAACTTTGTAGGGGGACTTAGCGCGTCACACATTCTGTTTTGACTCCCTTGTCAGGAGTCCTGGGTTAGCCCTGGACTAATTGACTAGGGTGAACTGAACCTTCCAATTTTCATAGACCTATAAATAGGTGTTTTAATTATATTAATAGTATGGATTCCTCTTGTCTTGCTGAAGTTTGCTGGCTGCCCATGCCTAGAATAAGGAGTTTTCAGTTTATCCATTTGAGAACTTTATTACAGTAAGCACTGTAAGGTCATAACCATTGCATACGGACAGTGGGGATACTCCTAATATGTCTCAGTACATCCACTAATAGAATATATCATTAAACTGTTGCACTAATTTAAACATCTTTCATCATGATTTTGCAGATGGGGAAATTGATCCTTATAATGCGTGCTGCAGTTATTCTGGTTCTGACTATCTCTGTAACTTATACCGGGAAAAGAGACCTCTTGATTATTGTGAAAATTATTCTCCACCTCAAATAGGTAAGCTAAATATTTCTTAAATAATAAACAGATGTGATAGTAAGAAAAGAAAAGAGACAGTAATTAAAAATAACATCATTATGTGTCTATTAATTGTTAACAGACATTAATAATTATGTTATTAATGAAATATTTAATTAAATATTTGCATTTATATTGGAAGGGTTTTTCTATGGAGACCCCCACATTAACACACTGGATGGGGCACAATACACCTTTAACGGCTTGGGTGAATTTATTTTGGTAAACATCAAGGACGAGAACAATAATGTTGTCTTCACACTGCAAGGACGGACAGCCCGAGCTGAGAATGGAACCAGCAAGGCAACAAACTTTGTAGCGCTGGCAGCATATTCTTCTTCTGGTGCTCAGGTATTTCAAGTGATACCTATAGCTGCAATTTATATTGCACTATAATGTAAACCTGTTAAAGATGCCTATATATGTATTTTTATCTTTTTGAGAAGCAAGCTATTATATTGGTTAAAAAGAGGAGTATTGCATAATATTCATTATAATATACTATAGATACTTTGCTCCTTCTTGCTCCTGATCATTCTGATAAATGCACTGAGGGTCCAGTTTAAAGGGGTTATACAACTAACATTTTTCTCAGAAAACGCAGTTTTAATTATTTTCTACCATCTTTCCAGTGTACTTTAATTAAACTTCAATGATTTTAAAGTCATTTGCAACTGTAATTGCTACTTAAAGCAGTATCTATCTGTCTTACTCTTTCCATGGCTGGTTCTGATTCCAGGTACTATTAAATTAATTTTGCGGTAGTCAGGTGGCTAGTTAGGTCCCCTCCAGCCAAGACTCTAGGTCCCATAAAGGTTTGTGCATTCTGTAACAGATCTGTGAAAAACAAGAATAACAGAAGGTTGCAAGACTATTGTGGAAAATGGAGTCTTGGCTGTAAAAGGGCTGCCTACTGCTACATTGTTTCAGTGAACTATTATTAAGGGATTAGCAAAGGACAAACAGATACTGCTTCAACAGAAGAATTTAAAATAACTGAAAATGTATAACATGTATATTGGATAGTTCTTTGGAATTATTTTTGTTTTCATTAAACAAACATTTATATTTTGGTTAAACACCCTTTAAAATTAAGCTCCAAATATTCACCTTTGGCACCATGCCCATATTGATATCAGGTGGATGTCAACAGAGTGGTTCTACATTAGTGCATGCTATATGTTGGGCCACTTACAATATACTCACATATGGAGGTGCCAACCCTAAAACAATATTACAGTTAAAACGTTACAGGTGCCTTTTGACATACGGATTTTTTTAAACTATTAGTATTCTATGCATTTCAGCTTCAGTGGACGTTGATCAGTGATACTGAAACATCTCTAATGTACAATGGGACAAGTCTTCCACTCACAGGTAAAACAGAAATCATTAAATAAAAAAGCATCACCACGCACAGCAGACTAAAGAGTCTAAGGCTGAAGTTCCCAAAGTTGGAGTTGTACGTTCTATGGGGGCCCAAAGTAATAGAAAGGGTAGAGGGATAGCAAAGCTGAAGTCCTGTTAGGGTGCTGTGGCAAGTGGCTGTATATTTGCTGTCTTGAATACGGCCTAAATATAGCCAGGTGAATAGTATGATCATTGTAATCCTATTTTGGCTAAGAAAGCCAACCAACAAGAATGAGCCTTTGCTACATGGAAAGTATGAAGTGGAGTGGGGATGTACTAAAGCTACTGCTCACTTAGGCTGTGTTCTAAAAATTAAAGGACGTCGGGAGGTTCTTGTAGCAACAGAACAGAACAAATTGTATTTCCATGACAATCCACAGGGTTGATAAACTTAGACCAGGCAGTACAGCCTGTGAATGTCAATACAGTGATGAAGACAGCACATTGTGACAGCATGAGGAGATAGTTTAGGGAAGTTTAAGGTTCACCATCTAAGGGTTTCAATGCCTCATGTGGTCTGTACCCCATACAGCAGACATGGATCAGGGAGATAATATAAGCCGATCTTCAGTACTGCGACCCCTTAGGCAAGCACAGTCTAGGGAAGAGCTATTCCCTTCTATCTCATAGTTGGAGACCAGACTGCTCTTATTAGCTAGATCTATATGACTTTCTTTCCTAGAAAGTGCTATAATAATAAGTATCATGTAATTCACTAAGACCTCATTCATGGAGCCCCTGTTCCCTGATTTAACTAGAAGGGTTTTCCCTCTAGGGTCGAACACTTATTGGGCCTTGTTCATCCCAGGCAACACCTGACAACCATTAAATCAGAATTAACTTCTAAAATCACATTTCACAGACAGAAGTGTATAAAAGGCACAGTGGGTTGTCAGTGAGTCAGGAAATTGTTTAATGAATTGACACATTTATCAAAGGATTCTATTCTAATGGGTGTAAAAGCTTGGCTACATCCCCCCAAGTCTTGAAGCCTCAGGAAATGAATAAGCATTATCAGAATTTTTCTTTTATGAAATTATATTTACTGTAGGGCTTTTCTCTGTTGAGAAACTTTTTGTATTTAGCCAAATAATTAATCATGTTTAGCTTAGACCCCTATACCATTTCAAAGAACATCTTTTTAAAGTAAAATTCAGCAAAATAGTTTAAAGGACGAATTAACCATCAGAAGCATAAAGATAAATTAATTTGAGGTGTGTTAAAATATGTAAAATTTGTTGTTTTCTTTAACTCAGAAAATATAACCTCCATCGACCAACTAATTCTGGAAAAGAGAGAGAAACAAATAAATGCATATTTTTATGGTGGAATCTCTGTCTCAGTTTCGGCTCAGTTTGGACTATTGGATTTTGTGGTGACACTGCAACCCACATATCTAAATAGGACTGAAGGGCTGCTTGGTAAGTAAGAAGCACTAATCTGCCAGCTGTAATAGATGTTTATCCTTATAGGACCATTTTGTGTCCTACATTAGCTATTTTGTGATTAATCCATTTAATAGTTTTTAAATAGTTTTTGAAAATATTTATGTAATATAGGCTTCTGTTGGAATGAGAAGTTTTACAGACTAAATCTAAATATACTTCTTTACGTACGTTTCTTGTTTCCCCACCATAGGGTTGTACAATGGGGATCCAAGTGATGACCTTTTGTCTGCAGATGGGCACACATTACCATACAATGCAATCACAAAGATAAAGGACTCAAAGATATTTGCCTTCGGCATGACTTGTGAGTAAGATATATGTTTTCTCAATATCTGTTACTTTCTTCGTTCCTGATGTGGTACTGAGAAAATAGCAAGACTTAAACAAATGTGATTTTTACCATTCTTATAAATTGCATAGACTGGTGAGCTTTTTATTTTACCTTTATGCAAAAGTATATCTATTACTGAAAAGAAAAAAGAAAGATAATTGCCATTTGAAAGCCAAAAAAAGACAGTGAACATTTTCATCAAATAATTTTTACATTTAAACACTCTGTGTGAAACAATGGGCTATGAGCTAAATTATAATTGCCAGTATTGTAACTCTTAGATGTTTGAGATCAACCTAGGCTCAGGTTTATCAGTTTTTTACTACATATTTGCTTTACCATTGATAGGTCTACTTCTATAGTAAATATTGGCCTTACACTTGGGTACAGGTTTTCAGTAAATCTGAGTGATTTGAGTATTAGTAGTTAGGTGTTAATGTACTAACAATTTGTGTTTTTTAGGGAAAAATACACCTGAAAATACTATTTTTACCTATAACGCAAGTGTGGGGGAATCTTGGTTCACATACAATAACA
This sequence comes from Xenopus tropicalis, assembly GCF_000004195.4. Taxonomy (NCBI): domain Eukaryota; kingdom Metazoa; phylum Chordata; class Amphibia; order Anura; family Pipidae; genus Xenopus; species Xenopus tropicalis. Next base: position 102,367,446 of record NC_030681.2, read on the forward strand.
GCTTTGTGCCAGTGTTTTTTGATGAACTGCTTTCAGCCAGTGATATGGAAACAATTAATACGGCAAACACGACTTGTGAAGGAGACACAAATTGTTTGTTTGATGTATTAAGTACTGGAAACTTTGACTTGGGATCATCTACAAGGAAAAGTAGTATCATGTTTGCAGAGCAAAGAGTTGTAATGGGTAAGAAAATTTAAGGGTCATCCTTTAACATTGAAGTCTAGGATTTGTAACATACAATGTAACTGTATATTTTACTGCATACTGCATTTACTACATTCACCATCTCCTGTCTATTCCATACAAATGGAAAAAGAGTAGAACACAGGGCTGCGTAATGGTACCAGTAGGCCAAATATGTTATTAGTGGGCTCTACTTCCTCTAGCCATTTGTAATACACTATAACATTGCACAAGCATTCGACCTCCAATATAATAAGGCAGGGAAGAAGAAAGTAATCATCATGCTGTGGGTCGCTTATCTTTCCCCAAATAACAAAAGCTAAACAAAAGACCCCATGTGTCATAGCCCTCTATGGTTGAGAGTTTAACTACTGAAACATGATTCTGCAAATTCTTAATCTTAGAAATCAGCCCTATGAAATCTAATTTAATAGCAAGGAGTAACATATTACATACACCCCAAAAAAGCATCAGAATGAATATGCTTATTCATAGTTTTTTGAATCAGCTTACTGGAAACATGCTCTTGACTATGTATAGAGTAACTTTATCACTTTTAATACATTTTTTATATCATGTTTAAAGTATATTTCCTGCATTGTTTTTTTTAGAGAACATGCCCCCGAATATCACTGGCTCAGCCATAATAATGGCATCATTAAATGTAGAGACCTGGGTCAACTACACTACTTCTAATGCAATTTTTACCGTTGAAACAACATCCCCTGACATAAAAATAACAGGTATGTGAGTAAATAACACCTCTCTTGCTCTAAAAGGAAAGATATACAGTGTATATATATATATATATATATATAAAAGTCCACACGACAGCACCACACTCCGAAAGTTGCTGCAATGTAGCTGCCCCTGTGCACGGAATACCAAATAGATACCAAATCAAACACAACCAGCACCAAGGGTCTTGTGGTTCAAATAAATATTAGTGTATTATAATTGCATGTACAACCGACGGTTGTACATGCAATTATAATACACTAATATTTGTTTGAACCACAAGACCCTTGGTGCTGGTTGTGTTTGATTGTTTGATTTGGTATATATATATATATATACATATATATCTATGCAGTCTATACAATTCTGTTACAAATGACATTTTCCAGTTTGAAACTATACATTGGATGCCTCTCTTTTGTTGTAGAAAATGGATCCCTGATTTGGTCCCCCACGTCTTCAAGTCCTGTGTTTGCTACGCTCAGAGCCAACAACTCAGTAGCTATAACTGAACTAGAACTAACGCTGATCCTTTGTAACTGCAGCAATAATGGAACTTGTAACTATGATAACCCTGTCTTGAAAAGTCAGAGGAACAACTCCAAGTTTATGGTAAGAAGCAAGACATCATATATTGTATAGATTTCATCAATTCTAGTAAAATCAAAGTGCACAATGACAAAGTAATCTAATAGCAATAGTAAAATGTCTGTATTCATATCACAGACAACAGAATCCTATTAATGTGAATACGCTTTAGAAAATAGTGTCTTCTGAAGGATCATCTGAAAAGCAAATTTACCTACATGGACAGATAGCAGCTCCTATCATCTATAGGTAGCGATGAGCGAATCTGTCCCGGTTAAAATTTGCGAAGCGCCAAGAAAATTTGCCAATCGCCCAAAAATTTGTGGAACGCATTTGTCGCACGGTTTTTTTTGGGGGCGCTATCGCCCGTGGGAGAGGAGTTGTCAGCGGCCTTAAGAGTAACTAAGAGTTATGGTTAAATATCAACACCTATAAAGCTTATTTTTGATTAACTCCTTCGATTAGTCATTCTTTTAAATGAATTTGTTCTTTTGATTCTGGCTCCAATTTCTATAATAGTGGGTGAGTTTCCCCTGAAAACTCTCCACCTGGCCTGAATGGTGCTGATACAACCAGTCAATCTTTGACAGATAGCAGAACTCACTAAGATACTCGGTGGCATATTTACTAATGGATTAAAATTGAAACTTGAAAACTTGCCATCTGGGACAATTTTTTTTGGTGAATTTACTTCACATGGGTGAAAATTCACATTTTTATGTTAGGTGAAATTTGTCCAAATATTTCAAAGTAAATTTTCTTCTTTTGCCAATAACACAATAACCACTTCTGCATTTCATTTTCTACATCACCTCTTCCATTCTAATATTCCATAAACATAATATCTTTATGGCAAAAATTCTCTAGTGAATTTTCTCCACTACAATTTTATGACAAAAATCACGAGAATTTTCACAGAAAATTTATGTCAAGGGAAAATTTGTGACATTTCTTGGTAAGTTTGAGATTAATTTGTGTAGATGTATCTGATCAATTGTGGTAAAAAAGTTAGACAAGGAGAAAATTTTACATTGAAATGCTCCCTGATAACCACAAATTCTCTTTATTTAGGATGGATAGACAAATGGTAAAGGTTGAAAGGAATTTCCTTTTCTAACATCTAAAGCAGCTCCTCACTCATGGAGAACAGGAAAATGAGGATGGGAAGAAGTTATGTAGTATATAAGGAAGGGGAATCAGTACCGCCGCTCCCTATACGCAGAGTATGCACTCTGCACAGGGCACCAACTCCCAGGGGGGCACCCAGTACCGCCGCTCCCTACGCAGTCTGTGCACCAACATACCAAGTCATTGTCAGCAGCTCCTCTCTTATGCGGCAACAACAGGCCCTTTTATAAGGTTGCGCCCGTGCGTATGACGTCACACGTCAGCGATGAGGCGCAACCTTATAGAAGTGCCTCTTGCCGCGGCATAAGAGAGAAGGAGCCGCCGACGATGACTTGGTCTGTTGGGGGTACTTTCTATGGGGGCAACTGGGGGCCCTGTGTGTGGGGGCTACTGTCTATGGGGGGTACTGTGTATGAGGCAATTGGGGGCACTGTTTATGGGGGCAATTGGGGCACTGTGTATGGGGGTACTTTCTATTGGGGGCACTGTTTATGGGAGCAATTGGGGCACTGTGTATGGGGGCACTTTCTATTGGGGGCACTTGTAATATATGGTCACTAGGTAGCAGCAAAACGTATGCATGTAAAAGCATAAACAATACAGGATATGCATTTTAAACAACAATAAACAACTATTAACTGCAGGCAGCACAATAAGTCTTCAAAGATTTATTGAACATCCTTGACTGTGATCCTTTTACCTTACAATATATTCTTTACATATCTTTGTGGGTAAATTCAGGGCATGGATATGTGTGCCTTCAGATCTGTACATAGGGCATTTTTTACAAACCATTGGAGAAAACACCAATTCACTCTGATTCGCCCCACAGGCACAGCATCCACCTGTAAGTGCTCACACACTTTTTTGTGTTTTGCATTTTTGTGCCAATCTCCCCCACTGTGGTCATTAGTGTGGATCCATTGGGGTGAATGATGTGGATAGAAGCATTCTCGCCAACATTTTTATATGTGCAAAACTGCCCCAATTTGCTTTGCTAAAAAAAATACGTGAAACCACAGAAAAATTCCAGAAATGACAAAATCCCAAAGAATTTTTGCAAAACAAATTGGAGTCAATGGGAGTTTATTCATTAAAAAAGATGTATCCAATGGCAAAAACAGGATTTTTGATGCAAAACTGTATCAGGCTAAAAAATCTGTTCATCCCTATTTACAGTATTTATTACAAAGGGGAACAAATGGCCACACTATGGGATTCTAGACTGAAGCTCCCTTAAAACAAAGCATCCTAATTTTACTCTAGAAGACATGCATTTGTAGCTTTATTTATCCCCCAAACAATTTTAAGAATAAGGCATAGAAAATAAAAAACTATGGATAACAGAGGCACTAAAAGTGGACGATACAAGCTGTATGGCATGATCATTTACAATGCATATCTCTTGTTTTTCCATCTCATGACTTCGGCTTAACTTATGTAATATTACTGTTCATATTTCAGACAGCAACCTGCGGCTGCTTAGATGCATGGACAGGAGAATTCTGCACAGACAATTTAAATGCTTGTTTTGAGAATAGTTGTTATAACACATCATCTTGTGTTGATAATCCTGCTCCTCTACAAGGCTATATATGTTCACCATGTCCCAAAGGCTTGATTGGAGATGGCATAAAATGTTTTGGTGAGTATCTACCGAACCTTCTTAGCAAATTATGTATTCAAAACACTAATGATCTTTCTCTGATTCTGCTCAAACAAATATTTTATATTGTCCTTATAGATATTGATGAGTGTTTTGAAAACACATCAGACTGTGATCAGATTTGCATCAACTCATTTACGGGTTACAATTGTTCTTGTAATGAAGGCTTCACAATTAACTCACAGAATGCATCTCAGTGTAAAGGTAAGGCATCTGAGGGAAAAATGGACAATATGAACATATAAAACACTAAAAATAAATTGGGCATATATATATATATATATATATACTGTACACTTATTTGGAGCCCAATGTTTTAATCATTATTTGTGGTCTTTTTCAAGGGAAACAAACACAAAGGGTCAGAAACTTTGGGGCTCTAAATAATATATTTGTGACATTAAGACCTGCTGAGTGCTATACTTACCTAATACATAAATATATATATAAAGGTCCTAGGTGAGGACCAAAACTTCAATCAAAGTTACTAATTCAGTAACTTTTGTGATACATTTCCTGGTGTGCATCAGGGTCTTATATATGTGTTTTATTTTGTATTCCATGCACAAGGGCGGCTATCTATTAGCATTTTGGAGTGAGGTGCTGTCGTGAGGACTTTTTTATATATATATATATATATATATATATATATATATATATATATATACAGTGCAATAAGTCACCAGGAATAATTTCTATATTAGCTTTTTAAACTATGTTTAGTTTGTTCCAGTTCTTCGTACCTTTTACTGGTCTTCTGTTTGAAAGAAAAGTGGTTGATAGGGATTATTAGAATTGGCAAATGTTGTGTCTTTTATTATTTCCATTGTTGCCTTTTTAAGTATGGTGGATTTCCAATTTTTGACTAAGTGCTTCTGATCTTATTTAAGACATTGATGAATGTGTCAGTCTTCTAAATCCGTGTGGCGAAGATGCAGTCTGCACAAACAAGCCAGGAAACTATTCCTGTTCCTGTAGAGATGGCTATAGGGGAGATCCATATCTTCTATGTACAGGTTGGTATGTTTATTGGTTGTTTCTCTTTGTTCTCTGTTCTTAAACGGGAGGTTCACCTTTACATTAACTTTTAGTATGTCATAGAATCTCCTATTCCTAGGAATAGGTCCCAGGCGATTGGGCTTTATTATTTATTTTCTATATTAAAACAACGTATTTGCCATTTGAAACTTAGGATGGAACAATAAATTACATCATGTGACTTGGTGGTTCCATAAAACTCCCAAGCAAAAAGACATTAGAACATTCATTGTCTGCTAAGTAATTATCAGTTTAGAAGGTTAGGAATAATAGATATGATCCTTAAGACTAAAACTACTGAGTTGAAACTAATTCTTGAAAATTTACAGATATAAATGAATGTATGAATTCATCATTGAACGTCTGCTCGAACACATCAGTCTGCTTTAATACAAATGGATCTTATCACTGTGAATGCCTGTCTGGATTTACAGGACCCAACTGTACAGGTAAGTAATATATATATATATATATATATATATATAACACCAATGGAGTTGCTTTTGTTGTTAGACTTTCCATTTGCCACTTTTTAATACGTATTTTGCAAGTGGGGGGTATGTTACAAGCTGAACATATTATTTCTGGCTTAGTACATATTATATGTAGTGATGGGCGAATATGTCCCACTTTGCTGAAAATTTGCAAAACGCATTGAAGTCAATGCGTGTTTTTTCACAGCGACTTTTTCCAAGCCATGCAACTTTTTTTGTAATACTTCGAAGTCTATCAGTGTTTTCTTGCGGCAAAAATCTTTGCCCATCACTAATTATAGCAATAGCAGTATTGGGGAGCTCAACCCTCTGTTAACTTACCCAAACGGGTATCAGGTGCAAATACTGGAAGAACCTCACCTTGCATGGGGGTCGATATCCAACAGCAAAAAAATCCAGTAGCACACTGAAGATGCAAGCCGTGAAAAAATTGTATTTTATTTGCCCAAGTACATATAAACAAGCAAAGAGCAACGTTTCGGAACCTTTCGGACCCTTTCTCAAGCTTGAGAAAGGGTCCGAAAGGTCCCGAAACGTTGCTCTTTGCTTGTTTATATGTACTTGGGCAAATAAAATACAATTTTTTCACGGCTTGCATCTTCAGTGTGCTACTGGATTTTTTTGCTGCCATCACTAATTATAGGGCTGCCTTTTCTGATTAAAAAGGAATCTGTTGTCACGGGCTTAGTTTGAAAGTTTTGGCATTTCAACATTCTCAGGTTTATTAATTTTGGTGTTGAAACTTTTAATACAGAAAGGTAAAAATGTTGTTTCGCTTTACTGACAATGTTGTGAACTGCTGAAAATTTCATAAAAACGAAAAATTTCACCAAGATGCTTTTGAGTTAATTGGAAGACAAAATTCTGGTTAAGGCATTTTTACCTTTGCTATAGCATATGCATTGCCCTGCCTTGTTAGAGAATCTCCTTTGCACTATGCTGCTATTCTTTTTCATGTAAAAAAAAATGGCCCCCATGTTGCCAATTTCTTGCATACTCGTGTCTAATCAGCTCCTTTACTCCACAAATTTTGCTGTGAAAGAATTCCCTGGTAATTCCTTGGCATTCCTTCAGTAAATACTATATGCTACTACCACCAGCTAAATTCATTGCTCATATCTACTTCTCTCACTTTGCTGACTCCTGATCTTGGTCATCTACACACTCTGGGGTCCATTCAATAAAGAACGATGACCACGATTGGGAAAAATTCGTATTTTTTCTAAAGTTCAGAACTTTTCATACTGTTAAAGATAATATCATTCGTACTTTGCGCAACGACAGCGAAAATTTTGTTATTCATTCAAGCTTTGGTATGGTGACTATCTTTTGGCCAGGTTGGAGCTGCAGAGTGCCATTGAGTCCTATGGGAGGCTTCCAAAATCATGCATTGAAGTTTCAAAGTCAGAAAGGTTTTTGCACCGTTTACGATCGTTGGATACGAAAATTTCATAACTTTCGGATCGGAACCACAATATTTTCGTACGTCCAAGAAACAAATTTTCATGACGTTTTTGAACATCAGAAATTATTGTGGTTACTCCGAATTTTTTCCAATCATACTTTTAACAATCAGAAATTTGTACTTTAATGAATGGGCCCCTCTGTGTCTCATAGCCCTTTCTCCTTTACAAATGTAAGTGCTATTAAGCAGAGCCCTCCTTACCTCATGTCTTGGCTGTGTTTTTGTATGTAATTTGTATGTTCAATTTCACATGTTGCCATCTACGTACAGTACTATGGAATTTGTAATAATACTAATGGCAACAATTAAAGGAAACAGCACAAGTGTCTACCAGTAAATCCTATGTTTTTATTTCTTGCAGATATTATGCCTTCAACCACGATAGCCATTGCAACTACTGGAATAAATGCCACAACAGCACAGACAACATCAGAACCAATCAATTCATACACAACTTCAAGTTCATCACCCTTATTAATAACTACAACATTGGAAATCATGACAAGTACAAGTGCATCCAATTCAGAGAATACTTCAGTATTGCACACAAGTACTCCAGCAAAATCTCCAGGAAACTTTTCTTCTAGTACAAGTTCTTTTGTAACAACCACCGTTACAGCATCTTCTCAGGCTGATCATCCAAAGACTGAAGCTCCAATTACTCCCACTAGCGTTCAAAGTTCAGGGGGGACTTCAGCACATTCCTCAACAGTTGCCACTATAGGTAACTACATTCATTTTTATTTGTAAGAAATTGCAGCCATAAAATTATTATATATTCAACTTTTTCCTTATTCCTTTTTGCACTGTTATTTACACTCACCAAAGCATTGTGTTCTCCTATTTTACATTTGCACAATCAAGTACCTATCCTGCAATATTCCCTTTGTTTAAATGTCCTGCTTCTTTGCTGTATATACAATTATAGCCATGTCCTATGTTTGAGAGTTTAGCAACAAGGTTAATATTTTATAAATATAAAATTATTTGCCAAAAGTGTAAAAAAAAATATAATACGAGTCAAGGAGTTACTAAGGATGCCAAGAGTGTCTCAGACTGGGTATCCCTGCAAAGCAGACTTGCAGCCAAACCCTCAGCTTTATATTCAATCATAGCGTCTTACTCTTTACCTTCAATGTATTTCCTGTGGTCAAAAATCTTCTGTACATACTACCCTAATGTTTAGTTCTTAGTACTTGCCATAAACAATATAATATTTGTATTTAATGTGTATGATTGATTTCCTGGCCATCTGCTGTGCAGTGCCGTGGAATATGTTGGTGCTTTATAAAAACCCAGTAATAATAGTATTAATAATAAAAGGAAATCGTATATTCAGTATCTACCTATAAAATCCTATGTATATATTTCTTGCAGAGATTATCCCTTCATCTATGGTGCCCATAGCAACTACTGAAACAACTGTCACAGCAGCACAAACAACATCAGAACCAACCAATTCATTTACAACATCAAGTTTATCACCATCATCAATAACTACAACATTAGAAATGAAGACAAATACAAGTGCATCTACTTCAGAGAACACTTCAGTATTGCACACAAGTACTCCGGCAAAAACTCCAGGAAACTTTTCTTCTAGTACAAGTTCTTTTGTAACAACCACCGTTACAGCATCTTCTCAGGCTGATCATCCAAAGACTGAAGCTCCAATTACTCCCACTAGCGTTCAAAGTTCAGGGGGGACTTCAGCACTTTCCTCAACAGTTACCACTATAGGTAACGACATTTATTTTTTTTTTGTAAGAAATTCCAGCCATAAAATTATTATATAGTCAACTTTTTCTTTACTCCTTTTTGCACTGTTAATTACACTCACCAAAGCATTGTGCTAATCTATTTTACATTTGCACAATCAAGTACCTATCCTGAAATATTCCCTTTATTTAAATGTCCTGCTTCTTTGCTGTATATACAATTATAGCCATGTCCTACGTTTGAGAGTATAGCAAAAAGGTTAATATTTTATAAATATAAAATTATTTGCCAAAAAAAAAAATATATCTCGAGTCAGGAGTTACTAAGGATGCCAAGAGTGTCTCAGACTGGGTATCCCTGCAAAGCAGACTTGCAGCCAAACCCTCAGCTTTATATTCAATCATGGCATCTTACTCTTTACTGTCAATATATTTCCTGTGGTCAAAAATCTTCTGTACATACTACCCTAATGTTTAGTTCTTAGTACTTGCCATAAACAATATAATATTTGTATTTAATGTGTATGATTGATTTCCTGGCCATCTGTTGTGCAGTGCTGTGGAATATGTTGGTTCTTTATAAAAACCCAGTAATAATAGTATTAATAACAAAAGGAAATCATATATTCAGTATCTACCAATAAAATCCTATGTATATATTTCTTGCAGAGATTATCCCTTCAAACAAGGTGCCCATGGCAACTACTGAAACAACTGTCACAGCAGCACAAACAACATCAGAACCAACCAATTCATTTACAACATCAAGTTTATCACCATCATCAATAACTACAACATTAGAAATGAAGACAAATACAAGTGCATCTACTTCAGAGAACACTTCAGTATTGCACACAAGTACTCCGGCAAAAACTCCAGGAAACTTTTCTTCTAGTACAAGTTCTTTTGTAACAACCACCGTTACAGCATCTTCTCAGGCTGATCATCCAAAGACTGAAGCTCCAATTACTCCCACTAGCGTTCAAAGTTCAGGGGGGACTTCAGCACTTTCCTCAACAGTTGCCACTATAGGTAACTACATTCATTTTTTTTTGTAAGAAATTCCAGCCATAAAATTATTATATAGTCAACTTTTTCCTTATTCCTTTTTGCACTGTTATTTACACTCACCAAGCATTGTGCTCACCTATTTTACATTTGCATAATCAAGTACCTATCCTGCAATATTCCCTTTATTTAAATGTCCTGCTTCTTTGCTGTATATACAATTATAGCCATGTCCTACGTTTGAGAGTATTGCAAAAAGGTTAATATTTTTTAAATATAAAATTATTTGCCAAAAAAAAAAATATATCTCGAGTCAGGAGTTACTAAGGATGTCAAGAGTGTCTCAGACTGGGTATCCCTGCAAAGCAGACTTGCAGCCAAACCCTCAGCTTTATATTCAATCATAGCGTCTTACTCTTTACCATCAATATATTTCCTGTGGTCAAAAATCTTCTGTACATACTACCCTAATGTTTAGTTCTTAGTACTTGCCATAAACAATATAATATTTGTATTTAATATGTATGATTGATTTCCTGGCCATCTGTTGTGTAGTGCTGTGGAATATGTTGTTGCTTTATAAAAACCCACTAATAATAGTATTAATAATAAAAGGAAATCGTATATTCAGTATCTACCGATAAAATCCTATGTATATATTTCTTGCAGAGATTATCCCTTCACCCATGGTGCCCATAGCAACTACTGAAACAACTGTCACAGCAGCACAAACCAGCACAACCAATTCATTTACAACATCAAGTTTATCACCATCATCAATAACTACAACATTAAAAATGAAGACAAATACAAGTGCATCTACTTCAGAGAACACTTCAGTATTGCACACAAGTACTACAGCAAAAACTCCAGGAAACTTTACTTCTAGTATAAGTTCTTTTGTAACAACCACCGTTACAGCATCTTCTCAGGCTGATCATCCAAAGACTGAAGCTCCAATTACTCCCACTAGCGTTCAAAGTTCAGGGGGGACTTCAGCACTTTCCTCAACAGTTGCCACTATAGGTAACGACATTTATTTTTTTTTTGTAAGAAATTCCAGCCATAAAATTATTATATATTGAACTTTTTCCTTATTCCTTTTTGCACTGTTATTTACACTCACCAAAGCATTGTGCTCACCTATTTTACATTTGCACAATCAAGTACCTATCCTGCAATATTCCCTTTATTTAAATGTCCTGCTTCTTTGCTGTATATACAATTATAGCCATGTCCTACTTTTGAGAGTTTAGCAAAAAGGTTAATATTTTATAAATATAAAATTATTTGCCAAAAGTGTAAAAAAAAATATAACAATGAGTCAGGAGTTACTAAGGATTTCTCAGACTGGGTATCCCTGCAAAGCAGACTTGCAGCCAAACCCTCAGCTTTATATTCAATCATAGCGCCTTACTCTTTACAGTCAATGTATTTCCTGTGGTCAAAAATCTTCTGTATATACTACCCTAATTTAGTTCTTAGTCTTAGTATGGTTGATTTCCTGGCCATCTGTTGTGCAGTGCTGTGGAATATGTTGGTGCTTTATAAAAACTCAGTAATAATAGTATTAATAATCAAAGGAAATCGTGTATTCCGTACCGATAAAATCCTATGTATATATTTCTTGCAGAGATTATCCTTTCATCCATTGTGCCCATGGCAACTACTGAAACAACTGTCGCAGCAGCACAAACAACATCAGAACCAACCAATTCAAATACAACATCAAGTTTATCACCATCATCAATAACTACAACATTAGAAATGAAGACAAATACAAGTGCATCTACTTCAGAGAACACTTCAGTATTGCACACAAGTACTCTGACCAACACATCAGCACTGAAGAGCACAGTAATGGAAAACTTCACTTCTCGTACAAGTTCTTCGGTAACAACCACCGTTACAGTATCTTCTTCTCTTGTAACAACCACTGTTGCTCCAATTACTTCCACAAGCATTCACAGTTCAGGGGTAACTTTAGCACTTTCCTCAACAGTTGCCACTACAGGTGAGTCCATTTATTTTTCTTGCAAAAGTATCCAACTTTCTTGCAATGTTATTTTTTTAACACTCACCAAAGCATTGTTGCTCATCCATTTTTCATTTGCACAATTACCTATCCTGGAATATTTCCTTTATTTTATTTTTCTGCTTTATTGCTGTATTTACAATTATACCTGTGTTGTTATTATATATATGATAATATAAAAATATGATAATGTAAAATGAAATCATTTGACCAACAGTGTCAAAAAATAAAAACATAAGTCACAAGTTTCTAAGAACTAGTGATGAGCGAATTTTTTTGCCAGGCATGGATTCGCAGGTAATTTCTGCATTTCACCATTGGAGAATTGTTTAGTGAAACTTCAGCGAAAATCCTCCATGAAAACATTTGTTGCGCATCAAAAAAAGTTGCAGACATGTCAAAATAGGAGCAGTTGCGGCAAAATGGGCACATCACAGCAAAATTAGGCACTGTTGTGGCAAAAAAAGATGGGCGACAAAAAAAAAGATGCGTGTGACAAAAAAAGATGCGTGTGACAAAAAAAAGATGCGTGTGACAAAAAAAAGATGCGTGTGACAAAAAAAAGATGCGTGCGACAAAAAATTCACGAGACAAACACATTTCAGTTTGCGAATTTTCCTGACGTTCCGTGAATTTTTTGGCAAAGCAAAATGGGGAAGATTCGCTCATCACTACTAAGAACTGCAATACCAAAACTCCAAGAGTGTCTCAGACTGGGTATTCCTGCATAACAGACTTGCAGCCAAACCCTCGTGCCTTACGCCTTACATTAAAAAGTATCATGTATTTCTGTGGTCAAAAATCTTCTGTAAATATTTTATATTGCAATTACAAAAAATTGTCTAGTATTTTTTTTTGTGGGTTCTTCTGTATTTTTAACCTGTGACTGGATTACTGTTCAGTTAGAGATTTGATTGACTATAGAAGTAGGGAGATGATCTTTGACAAGTGTATTTCCCTTATTTTAGGTGCTCTGCAAACAACTACGTCATCTTCTACCTGCATGATTGTGTCCTGCCCCTCCGGATTCTGTAGCAATGGTGGAACTTGCAGCATCAATGTAACCACGTGTACTCCATCCTGCATGTGCCCTCCAATGTTTACAGATGATAGATGCATTTTGGCTGGAAACAGTTTCGCACCTGAGCCCTCCAGAGGTATGTCAGGGTATAAAACTTTTCTTGCCATCGCTGGCACCAAAGGGAGGTATAATATTCAGATTAAAAAGAGTCATCAAACGTAACTTATTAAAAGGGATCTATCAAATTTGAAATTCCTTGAATTCTTATAGGTAGACAATATAAAACAAAGTTGTAAATGTGAAAAAATCCTAAAATAAATTAGCATTTTGCAATGTAATATTCTTTATAAAACAATTATTACATTGTGAATTTTAATTGAGAATAAGACCTGCTTAAAGGAGGTGTATTTGCGATTAGTTTTAAAGGATGAGCGAAAGATATTGTAGCCAGAAGAAAACAAGCACGAGGTAACTGAAGTCGGGGATTTGGGCCTAAATCGAAACTTAGTTATGGCAGCTACACTTTTATAAACAAAGAACTTTTACATTGACATTTACACAAAAAGTTGAAGCCCAGGGTTAGTAGTAATACCGCAGCTCTATAAATAGCTATTTTATTTGATACCTGATGATAGACTTCTATTGATACCCATACCCCTTGATGTGCTTAAAGCGGCTTCAATCAGTCAATGCAGTTTTATTAACTATGTTCAGACCCTCAGCCTTAGGACTTAGGCAATCATAAAGGAAACCCTGCTAACGCACATAGGTTCAGGAGAAAAAAGCTGAACTATTTTGAATGTTTGTTGCTTCATTTTTTGAATCCAAAGAACACAACTGATGGAATTAAATGGCTGTTAATGTTACTGTTCTACAAGCCTCTAACTTGGGGGTCATTAACAACAATCGAGATTGTGTTTTTCCATGATTTGTAAAAAGATTCTTAAAAAAAAAACCCACAAACGCTAGTGTAATTGAATATTTTTTGAAAACTCAAACTTGCGACTTTGTGAAGAAAAAGTAACGTGTTGAGCACAACATGTCTGTCTTTTTTGTTAATATGTTAGTGCTCAAGAATTTTAAAAAATGCAGTCATGGAACAAAAGTTTTTTTGCCCACAAACTGGAAAATTGATAAATCTAATTCCCTTTGTCAGTTACTCTAAGGGGCACATTTACTAATCCACGAATGTCCGAAAAGCGTCCGAATGCGTTTTTTTCGTAATGATCGGTATTTCGCGATTTTTTTCGTAAATTGTCGCGACTTTTTCGTAGCCGTTACGACTTTTTCGGAAATTGTCGTAAGTTTTTTGAAGCGTTACGACTTGCGCGAATTGTCGCAACTTTTTCGTAGCCGTCGCGCCGAGTACGAAAGTTTCGGATTCATTCAAGCTTCAGTATCGCGACATTCCTTGGGCCAGGTTGGAGCTGCAGAGTGCCATTGAGTCCTATGGGAGGCTTCCAAAATCATGCAGTCTGAAAGGTTTGCCCGCCGTTTACAAGCGCTCAATTAGAAAAAGTCGCGACAATATACAAGCAAATCATTACGGCTACGAAAAAGTCGCAACAATTTACAAAAAAGTCGTAACGGCAACGAAAAAAATCGCAAAAAATACGAAAAAGTCACAAAATGTTCGTTTCCAATCCGAATTTTTCCCATTCGGATTTGGATTTGTGGATTAGTAAATGTGCCCCTAAAAAAGGAGAGAATATAAAATGTCCGCAAAATTTTTATTTTCTTGACATCCACAGAAATCGTTAAGAGAACTGTCGAAATTAACGTTTGGCTAAAAGGAGAAAATGGTTCGGGGCTTTCTATATCATCAGACAAATATACTCGTCTGCAACAGGATGTGCAATACACGGTAATACCTCAGCAGGAGGATCAACTGAAATGAACTACATAGTACTATTGGTGGGATACTTGTTAAAGGATGAAAATAAAGTTCACTACAGGGAAAACTTTTCCCTGCTGACTAGTTTAGATTTTTCAAGATCATATTTATCTAGTGAAAGTAAATATGTCCCTTAAAGGGGTTGTTCACCTTTGAGTTGACCTTTATTATGATGTAAAGAGTAATATTCAAAGGCAATTAGCAATTGGCTTTCATTCTTTATTATTTGTAGTTTTTTAATTTTTCAGTTTTTGTTAGGCAGCCAAATTACCTTAGCAACCAGGGTGTGGTTTCAATGAACTAATGATATATGAATAGGAGAGGGACTAAATAGAAAAATAAGTACTATAAAGTGACAATAACAATTAAACTGTTGCTTTGCAGACTAAATAGAAAAATAAGTACTATAAAGTACAATAACAATTAAATTGTTGCTTTGCAGAGCAATAGTTTCTTGGCTGCAGGGGTCAGTGACCCCTCTTTGAAAGTTGCAAAGAGTTAGAAGAAGAAGGCAAATATTACAAAACTATGAAAAACAAATAATGAAGACTAATTGAAAAGTTACGTAGAATTGGCCTTTCTATAACATACTAAAAGTTAACCTAAAGCTGAACCACCCCTAAGTCCCTACAACAGCTCTGAAATCTTCCTCTGGTGCCTTTCGGCTTCAGCAGTCATAAAGGAAACCCCACATAAGCTTTTAGTTGCTGAACTTTTTACTATTTTTAGAAAGCATGCTTTGGAAAATACCTAAACTAAGGAAGTATTTTGGCCAGAAACCCGGTGTGAGTTCCTTAACTCACAAGGTGTTTCCTTTATGATAGTATCCTAAATTCAATTCTGACTTAAATGGCCCAATTGCTAATCACAAAACTCCACTCATAGTACCTCTCATAGTAGCAGAACTATGAAGTGCTGTTTGCACCAGAAGTCTAATAAGGTCGGATGTATTGTTATTCTTAAATCATTTTGGTACATCTTTTGCAGAGTTTTCTGACGCAAAGTTTTTGAAACTCAAATTTTTTAAATACAAAAACTCAACCAAAAATGTTGAAAAAGAGTT
This sequence comes from Xenopus tropicalis, assembly GCF_000004195.4. Classification (NCBI taxonomy): domain Eukaryota; kingdom Metazoa; phylum Chordata; class Amphibia; order Anura; family Pipidae; genus Xenopus; species Xenopus tropicalis. The sequence goes on from NC_030681.2 coordinate 102,383,488, forward strand.
GAAATTTAAAAAAAGACAAAATTGAAACTTGGCAAACTCAAGGGTAAAATGTGATTTCAGTGCATTCCAGTTGTTTCTTCACATTTTTACATGAATGATGTTTCAAGATTTGAGATTTTTTTAACAAATATACCAACATTCGGAGTTGGCAAGTTTTTTCAAATTCTAAAAAAAACTCAAAAACTAGAATTAGATGTTTGATAAATCTGTACAAGAGCTAATTATCCTCAGATATCTACTTTTTGTTTTCTTGTCCAACTTCACTTATCAACATAAAACAGTTCTTTTATACAGAAAAGAAAACAAAGGCCACATTCAAATATGTTAGCTAGGCAATAGACATTTAGCATTTAGAATGGTTTGCAAAGGTATGTGTATGACATCAGGAGGGGGAGGTATTAAAGGACATGTAAAGCCTACATTTGCCTACAATGTATATCAGTTGGGCACGTCTCCCCCACCCAAATGGCATCATTTGTACTGCATATATCCCCTCCGTTTGCCAGCACTATCACATTTTCCTAAAGCAAATAGCAGCTTTCACCCGGTGGCCATTTTTACTCTGATACATAATCAGTTACATTTAAATCTGCAAACAGCATACACATACACAGACCCTTATTCAGCATACATTTCATCAAGAATACAGACTCACACAGGCACAACTGTCTCTGATAAAAGTTCTGCATTGTTAGAGCACTGTAATGGTAAAGCTGAGTATAGGAGAAAAAATTTGAAGCAGACAGCTAGAGCTGAGTTTCTAAGGGAACCAGAAATGCCATCTCTTCACTGGCTGCTAGTCTGGGGGGGGTGTTTAGTAATCTGAGCTTAGAACAACTGAGCATGCCCACAAGCCAGAAGTCAAAGCAAATTCCTGAGGGAGGGGTTGAGTGGGTTACAGGAGGAGAAGGAAATCTAAGTGATTAAGGAGATTTTGCAGCCTTACTATTAACCTCTGGACAACCAGTGTGACAGGTACTGAAAATTTTCAAAGAGGCTGTTCACTGATTACATTTTTGTGTGTGGGGTTTGCATGTCCTTTAATTCTGAATAGGAAGCTTCCACACCAATAGTTGCATAAATATAGAATACATAGCATGCCAAAAACTGTAAAAGCCTGTACAGTAAAAAAACAAAACAAACAGCTTTTTTAGCTGATGTTGCTAATGTTAGCCCCGGAGCAGCAAGGTTGGAGGAGGGGCTGCATGACCCAGCCCAGCATCACTAGCGGGGATAGGTCAGTTCAAGGCAAAAGGGGGGGGGGGGGGGAGAAAAAGGGGGAGGAGAGGGTATATAGGAGAGTAGTGAGGGCTGACTATCCACCATCTTGGAAGATAGCACCCGCCCTTCCTTAGCTGGGGGTTGGTTCTATTGGGTTACTTACTTTAATGTTTCTAGTTGTCACTCATGTGGCCTTGGAGGGTTAGGGTACACAGTATTTAGCTAGAAAGGGGGGAGAAACAGGATAATGACGTGGATGATCGGCATCATGGTAGTTGTCACAGCTTTGGCGGGTCCTTGTCAGTCTGCCGGGGAGGGAAGCTTGTTCTGGAATGCCAGATCAGGTAGAGTGGATGGTCTAACCCCTAAGGTGGGTGACCATTGGTGGATGGAATAAGAAAGGTGCGCTGGGTGGGTACTGACATGGCTAATTGAGAAAGGGGACCGGATAGGTCCCGGATTGGTGGCGGTTATCCTCTGAGCTAGGGATTTGGCGGCTGGAGGATAGCATGGCTCAGGGTGGTTGTGGAAGGGCAGACTGGCAAGGGGCTCGGGGTCAGTGTTTCCGGTTCGTTAATGTTTGCACTTATTATTTTGATGTATTGTTATGACTAAATATGTTACAAGTTTTTATTTAATCTATATGCACTGTTTGTATTTATAAATAAAGCTGTGGCCATTATCATTTCCAACAATGATATCGTCACGCAGTTTTTATAGGTGAGTAAGGTGTGAGCAAGTGTAGGCGGATGCGTGGGTCATGTAATACTGTAATGTTACAATATATGCATGTTTTTAGTTTGTTTATTTCTATTTGCAGGCATCCCTTTATTTAAAAGAACTGATGGCTTTTGACAATATCAGCAGCGTTTCGTTTAGGTGAGCATTCTGGCTGTGCAAAGGCATAATGGGAATTTGCTATATTTTAATTCGAACCATCAAAGATCTCCCAAGGATTTGGATTATCTGGTTAATTAACTAAGCAATCTCAGTGCAAATGAATTAATATGGACCCTTAATGACTGCATATACTTTGATATAACCAAAATGTATTTATAAACCAACACAGGAGAAGTGATGTCTGAATGAAACTATTATTTTACGGGTATCTGTGATCAGTGAATGAGATTTTAAAATATTTTGAATGACTTAATTCTTTTCATTATACTTATCAGTGTTTATGTGTACTCTTAGCAACACAGATGGAAAAGCTCAGTCCCATATCACATCCAAGTTCACATACACCAACAACAGAACAATAATCACTTTCCTAAATGACAATCTGATTGGGAGCATTGTGGGTGAATTCAATAAGCACCTTACTGCCAGGAGGAAAAGGCAGATCGGTGTTATCAGTTTCGAGCAAATCTACAGTGAAAACATTACAAGCATCACAAAACGTAAGTCTAATGGAAAGTGTTGGTATTCACATTTTCATATCTAATATAATATTTACGTACACAAATAAGGCATACTTGGTGCAGAAGTTGTCAGTGGTGCCAAGCCTGGCTGTTCTGCCACCCAAAGCAAACCTTAAAAATTATCCCCCAGCCCCATACACTGTCTACGTTGCTACCTCAAAACTTTACTTGAAACAGCAGTGCGCTACACAAAGTGTGACGATGTTTTAAACAAAATTGTAAAGACCTGGAGCACCTTTTCCATTAAAGCACCCAATATAGAAACCTTATCTGCCTACTCCTAGGTTCCAGCACTGGTGGTTATTGATCTACATAATTGGGAAGCAGTGTGTATCTCACTTCTTATAACAAAATAGTATATAATTGATGTCCATAAAATTAAACATTTAATTATTGGCAATATGTCCTCTGTTCCCCTTTGCACGTGTGCATACCATTAATTTCATCCATGCTCCCTAAAAAGTTCTAATGCATTAACTTCTAATGTTTTTTCCCCAGTGTCTGATGATGAGCTGAAGCAATACTTCGTTTGCAACAATACTGGATTTTCAGGATATGTTTTAGAGTATTCAACTGCTGGATTTATATGTGTGTCTCCCTGTAATCAGAATTACTGTCAGAATGGTGGAGTGTGTGAACACCAACAGAATGGGCCAGTGTGCAGGTAAATACCTGATTGTTCTTATAAGCAACTTCTGGTATATTATGCTCCCTCTTAGCCTGTCTGACTACATTTTGTGTTCATCCTAGATGTGGCACCTTCTCCATTTATTCTACAAACGGTGACCATTGTGAAAATCTAGCCATAAACCTCAGTGCCTTTTTTGGTATTCTGTTTGGATCACTAGCATTTTTGTTGGTTATCATAGCTGTTATAATCCTAATTGTTTATTGCTGTCGAAAGAAGAAACAATTCGAATGCAGGTAAATATACATTTTATTGACATGTGGCAAAGGCCCCCAATGAAAACATTATAAGCCTTTTTACCTATTACATGTTGACAAGTATTCTAAATGTGAAATGCCCAATTTATTTTACCCAAACATATAACTATATATAACATATAAATATTTTTTAACAAACTTTCTCTCTTTAAAGTCTAAGGCTCACTGCAAAATTCTCATTTTTTTAACCAGTCCTTGACAAACTTAGTTTCCACTTCTCTCTCTAATTTTTCTTTTGCTTCTCAATACCACCCTGTATGCTGATTATTCCCACAATTTCCTTCCTTCATTTCTTTTCCATCACAGGAGCAAAGCTATCTTTCTCACATCTCCATTGCTGCCTACCAGTACCTGCAATTAAACATTTTCTAACATGTTATTAAAATATGAACATATTCATCCAATAGTCAAGTCAACTTCACACTCACTCTTACTTAATAATTCTCTAATGCATTTACGAAAGTCTTTCTGATTCTATACCCATTGCTTATGTTTATGAAACATTTCTCGAATAGTAATTGTAAGTAAATGACATTACATGATACCAGGGCATAAGTTCAATTCCATAACGTGTCACATTTTTACAAATGCACAAAAAACATAAGAGAGGGGGGGCATGGGATAGGTCATGCAAATGATTTAAATGTAACAATACCAAACTGCTATCTTTCTCTTCAGCAATGATGTGAACTTTTACTGGGGATTAAAGCAAATCAACTGTAAGTATGGAATTCTTCATTTTTTGTATGAGATGTGACTTTTAAAGAAAACTTAGATCCTCTTCTTGAGTGAGGAACATTAGCAGGATGTGTATTGCATATAAATACTCATACCTTTTGCCAGCATCTTCACATGTTGAAATGCACTGCTGAAAATGTTTTTGCAAAGATGATAATGAAAAATTGCACAATATTTTATTGCCTTTTTATTTCTGACTATTTTGTAACATGCATATTTAATTATACAGCATTTACTGACCTTAAAGAAACAAGACTATCCGGTCATCCAGAACTGAAATATTGGTCTGGCTTTGATAAAGTCCCAATCACACCCCAGGTATTGTAATGTATTTCTTCTAACATTGCATGTAGTCAGGTTATCTACAGATAATTGGAAAGTAGCAACTTCTAAATTACTTTTAATTTTTTTAAGTATTTTTTTTAAACCTACGACTAAATGCTTTTATACAAATATGAAACTCCTTGGGGACTTCTAATATCTTTATATTTTACAATAAGGGGTAAATAATTCCCTGTATACAGGGCAAGAACCAGGGGTAGGCAGAAGAGGCATGTGCCTAGGGCGCAATGCTGAGGGGTGCTAGGCACATGCCTCTTCTATTCCCCTATTCCATGCCCTTGTCCCCCCATAGGCCGCTTCTTTATGCCAATAGCGCAGTTGTCGTGCTTATTCTTGCTCACTCGTCGCACTCCCCTCTATGCTGCCAGCGCGCGCCTGTCAACGAGTGCGCTCTGACAGAGTAGGGTAATGCGATGGAAGAGGGGCAGTGCTGTGAGCGAGCTGGCCAGCCGAGCTGCCCAGGCCCGGCACTGCCTATATATATATCAGGGCCACTCCCGCCAAGAGCCAATGGGAGAACCTCGATTCAGATGACAGTAAGTGGCCAGTTACAAGGTGTGGCAAAAAGCTGTTTTTCTGATTTTTAAAGTTGTGCTTTCTGCACTAGCAAGTAGCCCCCTCTTGACTGCCAAAGATGTAAGCGCTGAGTGGGTAAGGGGCTGCTGCCTTAGATACATTGCTTACACTAGCATCATAAATAACCTAGAAATATATCCTTAGAGTTTCACAGTTAACAGTGAAATCATCAGTTAATTGGTGCTTAGTGATGTCACTTGTTTTTGTTTACTTTATTTATATACAGGTATAGGACCTGTTAGACAGAATGTTTGGGTTTTGTGGTTTCCCAGAAAAGGGGTATTTCCGTACTTTAGATTTCTATACTTTAAATCATTAAAAACATTTAATAAACCCAATAGGTTTATTTGCCTCCAGTAAGAATTACTTATATCTTAGTTGGGATCTAGTACAGGTACTGTTTTACATTTTTTAATATTTGAATTAGTTGATTAAAATGGGAGGGATCCCATACCTGTATAACCTGGTGGAATGGCCTTGCCAGTATTCAGAGTCTGCTGGATGTTTCTGAAAATAGATCCCAAATCTGCATACCAATTAAACTTCTTTGTACCTCTTTTACACCATTATTTGAGTATGATGTAAGTAGGGCTATAAAAGTACAGCTCAAGCAGTTAAAGCCTTGGTCGTGTTTATTACAATGAATGAGAACGTCCTTTAAAAATATAATGTATTGGGGTTTTTTTTGGTTCTTTTTTAGATAAAGATTCAGAGGCCTTCACTGGAAATGGATCTTCGGCTTGCGAGAGAATAATAACAGAACCAATTAGTTCTTATAAATAATACATATTTATACATGTGCAACCAAACACATGGAGTGATGTGTCTTCACAGTGACTTTTGCCTCTATTTTAATACTGTTTAATAATGGCTAGCCATCCTAAAATTATTTATTGTTTATTAATAAATGTATATGTTCTTTATATAAAGACTATTAGGTCAGAAACAGTGTTATAATAGGTTGCTCCATAACTATTTTAGACTTCATTTACGTCAGGGCAGTGATCCCCAACCTGTGGCTCGAGAACAACATGTTGCTCCCCAACCCTTTGGATGTTGCTTCCAGTGGCCTCAAAGCAGATGTTTATTTTTATATTCCTGGCTTGGAAGCAAGTTTTGGTGGCATAAAAATCAGGTGTAATGACAAACAGAGTCTCTTGTAGGATGCCAGTCCACATAGGGGCTACCAAATAACCAACAGCAGCACTTTTTTGGCACTCCCTATGACTTTTTCATGCAGGTGTTACTCCCTTACTCGTTTTACATTTGAATGTGGCTCACAGGTAAAAATGTTTGAGGACCTCTGTCTTAGAGTGTGAACAATATAAGCGAATGTATAATTACAATTAGTAGGAAGAGAATGTTATAATGACAAAAGCTTTTGCACAAAGAAGTCAGTGCAGCATTAATATTTGTATGAACCTCTTTGTAGGTTGTAGAAGCAATTTCTTCATACAGAAACGGAGATATTGTTAAAACGGAGTCAGCAAAGACATCTAAAAAACAAAAAGTGCCAAAAAGTCATGTTGTGGCTCCCCCCCAAAAAACTGGCAGTATTGATTCTCCTTCTAGTAGAAACAGGCATCAGATTGTTTACAGTAAAATGAATATACCTCAATAGAATGTATTTGAGAAGAAAGACAGAAAAGTATAATAATGCATCCAACCAAATATATCTAATGATGGCTTTCCTTTAATGACTTAACCTGGAGTCAAACTCTGGATGTCAGTACATGAATTGCACTTTTTCATCTGACCTTTTATAATTTCCAAGAATAAAGTATTATTTTTAATTAATAACTGAAACGCCTCTTTTTTCTGTAGCACTATTATGACAGTATAAGGCCACACCAGGGGTTTTCACTCAGGGCTGGGCTCTCTCTCTCTTTGTAGTGAGAGGATTATCAGAAAGGTTGTGGTGTGAATTAAGATGAAGAGTAATGGCGCCAGGAATTCTTTAGAAAGTATATTTATTTATACAGCAACTGAAAAGTAACATCTCAGTACACTGTTTAAGTATTACAGTGGTGACAGTGAATGCAATAATATAAGCAATCAGGCAAAGTTATATAATAGCAGGAAACAATGCAATATAATTTTAACAAAGAATATGAGCAATGCTCTATGGTCTCACCCAGCCAGATCTGCTGACGGACACTGCCTGTAGAATGGGAATCCTCTCTATAAGTAACACCCTCCTTACCACTGAGGCCCCTATTCTGGGTTGCCAGGCATCAACCTGTGTACAACCAGGGAACTAACCCACTGACCTCCTGTTGGAGCTTTGGACTGCTCAGCTACCCTGACTTACACTAAGTGGGTGCTGACCCACTCCTATAACACAAGCTGGCTAATTCTTACTAAAACTAAGAGAGGATTCCTTGGGGGTCTTACCCTCTATGCAGGTAAACAATTCTCTCTCTCTCCCAACGGCTGTCTGTAACAGTCCCTGTAGCTACCAAGACAACCAGGAAGTCAAAATCTGGAAGAAACCATTCTTTCCCCAGAGACAGGGGATGTTGGTCTCTCAAACTATTTACAGATAGGATGAACTAAAGATACAGTGACACCTACTGGTAAGGTGTCAAATAGCTTATAGCAAATAGTTGCAACCCTGAGGGTTACACTCTTCCCCAGCAAAAGACCCTTGACGTCCTCGGCAAGGTATAGTAAACACAGAGGGCAAGTAACTCAAGAGCACTGTACTTGAGTGCATAGCAGTAACCCACATACGTTTCAACAAAGAATACATCAGCTTCTGGGTATTTGTGGATTTTAAAGCCACAATAATAATTATACAGGACATTCTATGGTCATAGAATATATCAGTTAATCTTAAAGACCCTAAAGGTCACAGCATTCACTTATTTAGACACAACCTGAAGAGGCACAGTAGTTGAAGTTCCAAGTACATCATAAGTGAGCTTTTGCACAGGCTTATTCACTCTAGCTGAGCGACGTGGAGTGGGAACAATGTCCCCATCATGTGGCATACAAGGTTGAGTAAGCTCTGCCCCACCCTCTTGAACAAGAGTCTCTTGGATAGTATCTTGAATAGTATCACACTCCTTTTGGGATGAAGCATCAAGCTCTGGTACATCCTCCCGAGCAAAAGTCACATCAGTGTTAACACCTTTATCATCTGCCTCATCTACCTCAATTAAAGGGGAGGCATCTTTAACCAATGAAGGGTTCAGGTAGGACTCAGACAAAAGTTCAGGTTGAAAGGGTCCTGCTTCTGGATTCAGAGGTATAACACTCTGCAAATTAGGAGGTGATGAGCAGCTATTTGGAGGTTGCTGAGCCTCCAAAACAGGGGAGGCATCTTGAAGCACTCCATTTTGAAGAGTTAGCCTATCCCATTCCCTAAAGAGTAATCTAACCTTCTGAGAGTAAGTACTTACAGAGCATGGTTTCTGGTCTCTTTCTAAAGCCTCCATAACTGGCTGAATTCCAGGGTCGCCTAGCTGGGATCTCCTGATGTCAGTAGTAGTTAGCTGGAGTAATTCAAATGTGTTTAGAGTGGCCAAATAAGCATAGGCCTTAGGGATGGCAGCATCAGATAATCCCAGACAGTCAGCATACCTATTAGGGCTCTCTCTATAGGTGCTGGGCATAATGTGGACAGCCTTGCAAGTGGCCTTTACAGCCGGAGTTGGTATTTCCATCCACTCAGAATCATCACTCGTCTCCGGATGATACAGTCTGGATAAGGCATCCGCATCCCCATTAGTGCACCCTGGACGATACACTAGACTGAAATCACAGGCAGCCAAGGCAGCAATCCACCTTTGTCCTGTAGCATCCAATCGAGCTGTAGTTTTTACATAAGTTAAGGGGTTGTTATCAGTCGACACAAAATTTGACCCAGTAAAGATAATCATGAAATTTGTCTACAACAGCCCATTTTAAAGCAAGAAATTCCAACTTATGAGCTGGGTAACGTCTCTCTGTTTCAGTCACTCTATGACTGGCATAAGCCACAGGTCGTAGTTTCCCATCATGCTCCTGGTATATTACTGCCCCTAGTCCTTGCAGACTAGCATCTACGTGTAATTCATAGGGCTTTGTAGAGTCAGCAAAAGCCAGAACAGGTGCTGAAGTTAGGCGATCAATTATATTTTTAAAAGCTGAATCGCATTCCACAGTCCATCTGTTTCCAAGAGGTTCACTGGCTTTTAAATACTCTCTGGAAGAGGAGGGCTTTCTGCCTTTGGCGGTTTTAAAATTTGTAGACGATCCTTTCGTTAATTCAGTAAGGGGGCGAGTGATAGCTGCATAATCTTTCACAAATCTTCGATAATAACCAAAAAATCCAAGGAAGGACCTCAAGGCCTTGAGATCTTTTGGTACTGGCCAGTTGCAAAGGGCTTCAACTTTAGCCGGATCAGTAGCCACCCCATGGGCATATACAATATGACCAATATACTTTACTTGGCTCTAACAGAATTGACACTTATCTAATGATAATTTTAATCCATTAGCTTAAAGTCTGTCTAGGACTTTTATAAGTCTTTCTTCGTGCTCTTCAAGTGTTCGACCAAATATTATGAGGTCATCTAGATAGACTAGCACTTCTAATAAATTCATGTCCCCTACTGCCTTTTCCATTAGACGTTGAAAGGTAGCCGGGGCCCCAGATATTCCTTGAGGCATCCTTTCAAATTGATAGAACCCCAGGGGACAGATGAAGGCTGTCTTCTCTTTTTCAGATTCGCTCATGGGGATCTGATAGTACCCGCTTCTAAGGTCCAGGACAGAGAAACACCTACTACCAGTAAGGGAAGCCAGAGCATCCTCTACTCTGGGTACTGTATATTGATCAGGTATTGTCCTCTTATTCAGAGTTCGATAGTCCACACACATGCGGACTTGCCCGTTTTTCTTTCTCACCACCACTATGGGTGATGCATAAGGGCTTTTAGATTCTGAAATAATGCCTGCTTGCAACAGCATCTTCAAGTGCTCTCTAACATCTTCAATGTCAGCTGCAGCTATCCGTCTAGACCTTTCCCTAAAAGGGGTATCATCAGAAAGGCGAATATGATGCTCCACTCCTTTAGCACACCCTACATCCCATTCCTGGGTAGAAAACACATTTGGGCGTGCACACAATAAATTTCTCAGTCTCTTTTTCCAATATTCTGGTATTGGAGAATCACCAAAATTAAATGAATCTGAGTCCACCAGCACTGCCTGGGTTGATTCAGAATTACTGGGGGATACAGCATCCACTTCATACAAACGGGCAAGCACCGTCCCTTTAGTAACAGATACTGGATGTGCTGTAATATTTTTCACTTTCACAGTAAGTCCCTTTTTGTATGTTTCACCAGGTGTCATTACTTTGCTGATCACCAGCAATCCATTGGGGATGTGATCTTCCTCTGATGACTCCATCATCACAGTAGTATAGGGACTAAATTTACAGGCTACTACTTTCCCTTGGATCTCCCTGTTTTCCCCTGCCGGTACAATAATTGGGGTTTTTGAAGTCTTTACGACCAGTCCTAAGGCTTCATCCCCACCTCTCTCAGAATTGGAGCAAGAGGGCAGCAGGAGAGGGGGCTCCTCCCAGACAGGGCAATTTCTTTTTTTTTGTGACTTCTGCCCACAACTGTGGACAACAGAAAACATTCGGCTGTTAGTGCCAATTATCACTGGAGTGTCATTAGATATACATGGCTTTGGACAGATTAACGCTGGCACAGTCTGTACAACAGGTTCACTACCATTTTTATCTACCAGTGAGAGGGTGACTTTCACATAGCCATCATATGGGTAGCTAGAATTACCTAAACCCCAGAGGGTTAAGTCTTCCAATGGATAAAGTTCCAAATGTGACAAACAAGCCTGAAAAAATTCTCTAGTGATGATGGTCACTTGTGATCCACCGTCAATTAATGCCTTACATTGAATGTTCTCAATATTGACAATGGCAGTAATGCTGGGCCCAATCAAATCTGTTGGAAGGTTTGTTCTAGCTCTTAAATTAAGGCATGATTGAGCAGTGGTTAAAGAGGTGAGGCTAGTAATTGCAGTACCTGGTACCTTAGTACGCCTCCCTACTGAGGCCCTTTTGAGTTTAACGACTGCTATTTCTTTCTCTGGGCCACCTTGCTTTCATTCCTTGGGTTGTCACATATAGGGGCAGTATGGCCATCTTCTCCGCACCGGAAGCAAAATCTATTCCCTCTAGGCCTCTTGGTCTGATTAACCAGATGTTGGGGCCTGGGAATCTGTGGAGGTTTCCCTTTAGCCTGGGCAGCCAGCAATTCCTCCACTTTCTTGCTCAAATAGTCAATTTGCTCATAGAGCTTGGTGTCACGCTCACCAACAGTTTTGTGAGCAAGGGAAATATTTGCTTGATTAACACTGACTTTACTCTGCTCCCTTGCACTCCGCTTTGATTACTCCTCCCTAACCTCTCTGAGTAGCTGGGGAAAATCAGGGGGATTCTCTAATCTGTCCTTTACTTTTAGTTGTAAGATAAGGAGTTCCTCATAAACAGCCCCTCGGATCACTTGTTATAATCGGGTGCGGTTCTCACTTTTGCCCTCAAGGCCTTTATGGCGTTTACATTTCTGCAGCAATTTTTCAAGACGGTACAGATAATCTGACAATTTCTCCCCAGACTTCTGCTGGCATAATCAGAGTTGAAAATATAAATCCTCTCCAGTCTCCAGACTACCAAAAGCATTTTCTAGGGCAGTAAAGTAATCACTAGCAGTGGCAGCAGGATTACTCATTCGAAGGGAATATATCAGGTCACTAGCAGGCCCTTTCAAACTTTCAGTAATGCGTTTCCTCATTTCCATATCAGAGCATGACCAGTCTTGTGAGATTTGCTCTGCTTGGGCTTTCCAGGCGTCATAGTCCTCCTCACCTGCTGATACAGGTTTACTGCCAGAGAACTGTTTAAATCTTTTATAGGGACCAGCCTCCCAAGCCTGTTTAAGGGAATCTGCTAGGGCTTTACCAATAGTTAATGCAATATTCTCAGCCTCGGCAGGGGTAGCTACAGAGGGCTCAGTTAACTTTGTCTGCGAGTCACTCTGTGATGTACCCATGCTATGGGAGGGTCCACCTAGGGCATACCCATTAGAAATTACAGACAGTCCCACACTGTCTCCATCAGGGGTGACTGTAGTAGGGATACCTACAGGTGATACGTTTGTTTCGTGTTCCATCATTACAAAACTAAGATTTAACTTGCACTGTTGCAGTCACTGCAGGTGCGAGGAAGAATTCCAAACCCCGCACGAGTAATAATATTGTAATGTAATTATATATATATTTTTTTTTTCACCACAATAATAAATACATCCAGGCACAGGATACTGGATTTAATTTATAATGTACAAATTAGTAATTAGGCCCCACGTTGGGCGCCAGTTGATGTAGCACTATTATGACAGTATAAGGCCACACCAGGGGTTTTCACTCAGGGCTGGGCTCTCTCTCTCTTTGTAGTGAGAGGATTATCAGAAAGGTTGTGGTGTGAATTAAGATGAAGAGTAATGGCGCTAGGAATTCTTTAGAAAGTATATTTATTTATGCAGCAACTGAAAAGTAACATCTCAGTACACTGTTTAAATATTACAGTGGTGACAGTGAATGCAATAATATAAGCAATCAGGCAAAGTTATATAATAGCAATATCATTTTAACAAAGAATATGAGCAATGCTCTATGGTCTCACCCAGCCAGATCTGCTGACGGACACTGCCTGTAGAATGGGAATCCTCTCTATAAGTAACACCCTCCTTACCACTGAGGCCCCTATTCTGGGTTGCCAGGCATCAACCTGTGTACAACCAGGGAACTAACCCATTGACCTCCTGTTGGAGCTTTGGACTGCTCAGCTACCCTGACTTACACTAAGTGGGTGCTGACCCACTCCTATAACACAAGCTGGCTAATTCTTACTAAAACTAAGGGAGGATTCCTTGGGGGTCTTACCCTCTATGCAGGTAAACAATTCTCTCTCTCTCCCAACGGCTGTCTGTAACAGTCCCTGTAGCTACCAAGACAACCAGGAAGTCAAAATCTGGAAGAAACCATTCTTTCCCCAGAGACAGGGGATGTTGGTCTCTCAAACTATTTACAGATAGGATGAACTAAAGATACAGTGACACCTACTGGTAAGGTGTCAAATAGCTTATAGCAAATAGTTGCAACCCTGAGGGTTACATTTCTAAATGCTTTTTGGCATTGGCTGTTATTGTTAGGATCATAATGATCAGGTGGGTAATGTGCTGGCATACCAGAAATCTATGTACTGTATATAATGTGAGCTAAGACCTTTAAATGAGTACAGCAGTGGCTAAACCAGACAGCTGCTCGACTCTATTTTATTATTTTTTTATATTTTATTGTGTAAAGTAAAAAAAAGCTTTTATATGTAGGCAGGTAATGTTCCTGGCTTTGTGAGCAGAATCCTGACATTCCTCCTGATTATTGGTTGGTGAATTCCTTCCTTCCTGAATACTGAAACATTAACTAATTCCTCTGTAAACTGTACCAGAAATGCATGTAAACTGTACCAACCTACAGTACCCAGCAGTCTTACAGGTACAAAACATAAAGGGTGCAACTCTCTTCGTTAGAAACGTAACGCAATTTTAAAAATATACAAATTTAAGTTTGGTTTTACAAAATTAAACAGTATTATTTAAGTAAACCATGTCAACATATTATGTATACTATAACTACTATGAAATGAAGTGGGTGATAGTAGCTCACCCTTTGTGATGTGCTGTTCTTATTTAAGCAACTTGCAGCCCTATTTTGCTGCTGAATGAAATCCTGCCTGATTTCCATTTTCTGGTGCTACAGGAGTCCTGTGTCTCTGCTATATAGTAGAGCAGGTACACTATAATTTGACATGCCTCCACAGGGTCAGAACAGACTGAGCTATTATACCCCACCCTGGAAAACTTCTCTGTTACACAAACAGATAAGGTAAAGAGTTTTATTTGCAGGACAATGTACATGTTAAATAACGTGCATACATAAAGCCTGCCAGGCAGTTGGATCTTCACATAATATTGCAGATTATTTGTTTTTTGATCTACTGGGGGATATCTTTTCAACAATTTCTCTCTGGTTGGTGCTGATTTGTTGGTGCAGAATAAATCAGTAATTGCTTTCCACGCATGGTCATCCAGTTTTACTCACAGGTATGGCGTTTATAACACCCCAGAGGTAGCATTGTCTGCCTTGGTGCACAAACCCCAGCTCTGGACCCCTTTGCTGACTTAGGTGACTTAGGGAATACACTCTTACTTCATCCACCTGCAAGGACTGTCAGTAGGGCTGGCAGCAGTGTTTTACACATCCAGCAGCACCAGAGGGAGCAACTATTATACCTTTAGCAAGGGACACATCTGCATCTTGTGTTGCTTTCACTCCCACAGACGGAATTCAGTTTTCAAATTGAGTGTTTTACATATAGTGGACTCTACCTTTGCCTTTCATTTAGGCTGCTGCATCATTTGCAGCTAGGGTTGCCACCTTTCTGTGAGGGGGGGGGCACAAAAGGGGTGGGGTGATAATGTCAAATGGGTGGAGCAATGAAACAAAATTGGCAGAGTAATGGTGTGGCGACGGCTGGAGGAAGGAGCACACTGAGGAAGAAATAAGTTAAGTTCTTGGCAGATTGGGGCAGATTTGGGGTGGGCCAGGGGCCAATCTTAAGGGTATTACAAATTTACTAGCACCTACATTTTTGGTAAATTTGTAATACTGGCACTGGCATGGCAGGTGTTTTACCGACTAGGCAACTAAAATAGCAGCCAGGTGGCAACCTTATTTGTCTTTCACCTGATTTCTAACAAGCTAGTGTCCCGTTTCGCTTCGGCAAAACAGCAACAAATTTGCGCAAGGCCAAAAATGACATACGTCCAAAAAAAGATTTTGCTCACAAGTTTTTTTGTCTTGGTCTTTGAAGTAACAGTTTTTGTACAGCTACAGATTATTACCATGTATTGATATGGTAAAACGTCAATGAAGTTTTGTTGTAAAATAACAATAATAATAACAGCGACTACTGCAGCTCACATTCATTCAGTAAAAGAAACAGAGAAAACGCTTTATTTAATGTGCAGGAAAATAATTTTATTAAAATTTAAGTAATATAAATTATATTTAATATTCAATCATCATTGTTTAAGCATTAATATATCTCATCCTTAAGCATATATTTCTTTTTTTATGTTATAATACTTGCAGCTTGATAAATTAATACACCTTAGTGGCAGACAAAAATAAAAACATCTCCATAGTCCTTATCATTCAAAGCTGATATAAAAATATATTATTTGTTTTTAAAAAATAAACAAAAGTACATTGTGCAAAAGGAATTTTACATTTTAAACCTGAGGTATGTCAAAATAAATCTTTTTATGACACTGTAAAGCATATTTTCCATTAAAGCAACAAGTGATAAGAAAACAGAAAGGCACATGATATACAGTTATGCTTGTTCAGTAATAGCAAATATAAGGCAGTCGTTCATTCTGAAGCATTATAACTTATATGGCAACCCTGATACTTTCCCTTCATTGCACTGATCATTATGTAAACACTAGCAAAATAAGACAAATACAGCGATAACTTATAAAATAAAATTTGTTCTCAAGAATATCACAAACAAGTACACGGATGCTGCTGGGCATGATTGCTGCTCTTACAGCGCATAATAAATAGTTGTTACCTTTATTATAAAGTAAAAGTGCATTTATTACCTAGAAAGGAAGGCCACTGCCATATATATATATTTGACAATGAATTAAAGCACAGGACAGGGTCATAGGATATCTCAGTCTTAGTAAACCAGCTAAAACTTCATTGAAGTAAACAATTTTCCATAAAGCAGCTCTTTAGGTTTTTATATCCGGCCTTTGTATCTTCACCTGGAAAAGAAACAAAATTATATTTTTGTAAAACCCAGACTGAAATAAACAATAATATGCTGATATCTCAATCTTGAGATAAAGTCGGATTTTTTCTTACTTATATGTGATTTTGGGGTTTTTGTAAAATAACTCCCATAATTTGTGATTTATTGATGTTAAGTTAACTTTTTTTGTAAAAAAAACAAAACCATTTGACAGGTTTGACATACCTCCCAACATTTGAAAAATGAAAAGAGGGACAAAAAGATTTGGCGCGCGCAACACGGCAATTTTTTTTGACCACGCCTCCTTTTGTGGTCACGCCCCAATTACCACACCCCATTTTTAAAAAAATACCCCTTTTATATAGATCAAATGGCGGGAGCAGATGAAAATGTGCTATACCCTCATACTGAACGACCTAAGGAAAACAATACAGCAACTCCTACATTAAAATACAAATATAGAGAGAAGGCAGTCAGTTATAAGTGAGTTATAACTAAGTACCAGTTTTTCCCCCCATACACAGTAGCCCGCCATACACAGTAGCCCCCCATACACAGTAGCCCCCCCATACACAGTAGCCCGCCCCATACACAGTAGCCCCCCCATACACAGTAGCCCCCCCCATACACAGTAGCCCACCCCATACACAGTAACCCCCCATACACAGTAGCCCCCCATACACAGTAGCCCCCCATACACAGTAGCCCGCCCCATACACAGTAGCCCCCCCATACACAGTAGCCCGCCCCATACACAGTAGCCCGCCCCATACACAGTAGCCCCCCATACACAGTAGCCCGCCCCATTCACAGTAGCCCCCCATACACAGTAGCCCCCCATACACAGTAGCCCCCCCATACACAGTAGCCCCCCCCCA
Organism: Xenopus tropicalis; assembly: GCF_000004195.4. Classification (NCBI taxonomy): domain Eukaryota; kingdom Metazoa; phylum Chordata; class Amphibia; order Anura; family Pipidae; genus Xenopus; species Xenopus tropicalis. The sequence continues at coordinate 102,400,512 of NC_030681.2, forward strand.
TACACAGTAGCCCCCCCATACACAATAGCCCCCCCATACACAGTAGCCCCATACACAGTACCATCCAATACACAGTAGCCCCCAATACACAGTAGTCTCCCATACACAGTACCCCCCATACACAGTGCCCCCTATACACAGTAGCCCGCTATACACAGTGTCCCCCTATACACAGTAGCCCCCAATACACAGTGCCTCAATACACAGTGCCCCTATACACAGTAGCCCCCCAATACACAGTGCCCCCCAATACACAGTGTCCCCCTATCACAGTAGCCCCCTATACACAGTGTCCCCCTATCACAGTAGCCCCCTATCACAGTACCTCCCATAGGCGCAGCCTTCGTCTGCGGCTTCGTTATGCCTCTCCTTGTGCAGCGCGACAGGCCCTTTTATAAGTTTGCGCCCGTGCGTAATGACGTCACACCCACAGGCGCAACCTTATAAAAGGGCCTGTCGCGCTGCACAAGGAGAGGCATAACGAAGCCGCAGACGAAGCGTGAACATCCGGCACAGCATAAAAAGCGGGACTGTCCCGCGAAAAGCGGGACAGTTGGGGGGTATGGGTTTGATCTGTCGAGTACCAATGAGTCCTATGGAAGCTTAGAATAGTAGAGGAATAGAATAGTCAGTGACAGCCTGTCCGTGACACATTTTCAAGGACAAATTAATCCCCTCATTGTTTTCAGGTTCACCCAGCTTCAAAATGGGAACTCAATTACCCTCATTATTCTCAGTTTCACCCAGCTTCAAGGGGAACTTAATCCCATCATTGTTTTCTATTTCACACCTTTCAAGGGGAAGTTAATTCCATCATTGTTTTCAGTTTCACCCAGTTTCCATTGAAACTTAAACTCATTATTGTTTTCCAAAAATGAGTGCCAATGCTCCTAAAATGAGTTTTAACAATGCTTTCAACTTGAAAAATTTTAACGTAAACTCAAAATTTTTGTACGGACGACTTAAGCATTATCGTGACATTTTATAAATACAGCAATGACCAAGTTTAATTTGAATTTATACCATGTCAAGTTTATACAACTTTCAAGGCCAGAAAAACAAATTTTAGTAACTGTGCCCCTAAGTGTCAGAACTCAAGTTGTTGCAACTCTAAAGAATATGAGTTTTAAAGACAGATACCACACCATGCCACATGCAAACTGCTTTATACAACATAGTCATTTTTCAAAGGCCTTGTATGATAATCAGTCTGTATGTGTGTGGTCCTCCCTGAAGACCAGTTTAGCCAGTCCAACACCAGCCTTGGTCGGTCAAAATGGAAGCCATGCAAACTGGGAATCCCCTACTGTATTACGAGTTATCTAGTCAATGATTCAACAGAGCAGTGCATGGACTGATGATGGGCAGTTATTGTATATGTGCAGTTTTGGAATATATGAGGCCAATTACCTGGGTGGCGATAAACAAGCCAGCTTTTGTTATTACAATTTTAGTCTTTACTGAGTTGAGAAACTTGCCTCAAGCAGCAGGGGGCCACAAAGTTACCACTGGCTGCAAAAATATACTGTCTTTATATAGTATTTATATTGTGAACATAAGCACCCCCCTTCTATGTACTTTCTCCAATATTTTCATTTTCAATTTTTCTGATACCTTCATTCCTAAAGTTTCAATGGGATCAGCCAAACATGTATTATGGAACACCAAAGTAATTGAAATGTAAGTTTGGGCCACGGCATGCATCTAAATATACAAGCAAATCTGGGCACTCCTTTTGAATGAATTGGCTTCTTGCCCAGACCCAAAATAACACATTTGTATTACTTCAGCTACATGTTAACAGACATCAACCTGCCCCATCTCATAAGGGACATAATGATCCACTCCTGGGCTTTGTAGGACCCTATTCCATAGTATCCTATTAGGGTCGAGTTATCAAAATTCGAGTTTACATTTTATTCACTATTTGAGAAAACAATGCAGCAAAAAAATAAAATCTCAAATATACTCAAGAATATTCTTAAGAACTACAAATATTCAGTATTTATTAAAGAGAAAATCCTTGAAAAAAAACCTCAGCAAGTAAAAGCTGGCATCAGTGCCAGGCGAGGCCGGGCCCCTAGGCAACTGGGCAACTGGGCTGGAGCGGGACCATTGGGGAGTGAGTGGGATTATCAGCGGGACTGGAAGGCCTAGACTAGGGTAGGCAAGAGGTAGGCAAGATGTATGTGCCTAGCCAACATCTCCCCCCCTAGGCACATGCCCTTTTCTTTTTACCCCTAGTTGTGGCCCTGGCTGGCGCCCTTGCCCTGGCTAGCGAGGTTCAATGGAAATAGTCTTTAACAACTTAGAGTTTATTTTCCCAGTTATTAATACATTCAAGATCACACTGCAGAAAATCCTTTTGAATTCCTTGGTTCAATAAATAATAAATCTGTCCCTGAGGACTCTTACACATGGGCACTCATACCTGCATTCTCTTGCAGTGGATCTATCGTGCATTTCATCATTAGCTATTAAGTTGCATTTCACCTTAATCTGGCACTTGCCTGCACAACAGTGAGTACAAACTAAAATATTGGGCTGAATTTCTTCCTGTATTACACTGTTGTCGAACGCACAAAAGATCTACCCCAGGGAACTCAGGTAAGAAGCCTGTTTGTAAGAGCCCTATGTGTCAGTAATGTTACCAAGCAGATTATCATGTTGTACAAAGAGATCTTAAATGTCTGTGTGCTACATTCTAAGGCTACTTTATATTATACATACCTCAGTAAAGCTGTTCACTTTCTCCAGATGAGGTTTCCAGCTAACAAGGTGAGGTTCATTTCTAGTTTTAGTGGATATTGTTGGTATATTGGATTCTTTCAGGGTAGAAAAACCTATAAAACCGTAAATAAAGCAGAGTGCAAATGATTTTAAGACACACAGGAATTGAATGCAACGTCATCATAATGAGATGATAGTTTAGATGGTGAAAAAATTGGAGAACTTACTGGAAAATGGGGTTGTCTTCTTACTAAACGTAGTAGGGAACATTCTACAGCAATAACAGAAGGAATAAAAAAGTCACTTTTTCATTTAAAATACAACTAAATTGTTCACATTTAGACACTAAATAGAAAGGATCTGCTTTATTTAAATCTTTGGCAAGACCCGGTGATGACTACAAAAGGCACTTAGAGGTGAAGTGCACAAGTATGGTAAAGATAGTAACATTTTGCAAGGTAACCTGTTATCCAAAGCAATTTTCTAATATATATTAATGTAACGTTTTCAATGACTGCAATGAATACACTACGGGGCACATTCATTAAAGTACGACAGGTCTGATCACAAAAAACTGGTATTTTTTCTAAAGTTTACAACTTTTGTGTATTTTCTGCGTTGTTTTCGTTAATTTGCTGACTTTTTCATACTTTGGACAATATGCGCAACATTTTGCGCGACAAAATCGTATTTGTTACAACGAGTACGAAAGTTTCATTATTCATTCAAGCTTGTGACTTTCCTTGGGCCAGGTTGGAGCTGCAGAGTGCCATTGAGCCCTATGGGTGACTTTCCTTGGGCCGGGTTGGAGCTGCAGAGTGCCATTGAGCCCTATGGGAGACTTTCCTTGGGCCAGATTGGAGCTGCAGAGTGCCATTGAGCCCTATGGGAGGCTTTCCTTGGGCCAGGTTGGAGCTGCAGAGTGCCATTGAGCCCTATGGGAGGCTTTCCTTGGGCCAGGTTGGAGCTGCAGAGTGCTATTGAGTCCTATGGGAGACTTTCCTTGGGCCAGGTTGGAGCTGCAGAGTGCCATTGAGCCCTATGGGAGACTTTCCTTGGGCCCGGTTGGAGTTGCAGAGTGCATTGAGTCCTATGGGAGGCTTCCAAAATCATGCACAGAAGGTTCAAAGTCAGAAAGGTTTTCCCACCGTTTATGGTACAATACGTTCGGATTGTGACTCTCGGATCGCCATTCGCAAACGATCATTTCAGTACGAAAATTTCGGAACTTTCGGATTGTAAGTACAAAATCTTCGTATTCAAACAAATGGAATTTTCGTGATTTTTGCAGTCATCAGAAATTATTGGATTTCGTGATTCGGATTCGTACTTTAATGAATATGCCCCCCTATGTATCATTGAAACAACATGGCAGTAGACAGCTCTCTTTCAGCCAAGACATTGGTCCCAAACTTCCTTGCATATGTTTCTGATGCTCCTTCTTCACATGTCTGTTAATCACACAACTTGCTAGGCATTGTGGAAACTGTAGTTTTCACACAAATTTGTAAGTGACCCCTTATACATCATGCTTGTAGTAAACCAGGTTTGGGTGACAAGATGTTCATTAGATGTTTTGCTATAGTTACTCACCTTTCTGTGTCATCTTTCTTTTTATTCTTGCGGCAGTAGAAGATAGCTAATCCAATTCCCAACATTAGGAGGAAGAGGAATGCCAAAGCTCCAAACAATATACCAAAGAAAGCATTCAGGTTCATAGAAAGATGTTCACACTGATTCCCAGAGACGGTATATATGGTGAAGGAGGTACAGCTGTAGTAGGAAAGATGCAGGATGCAGTTAATGGCATAACGCAGATATGGTATATAGAGCATTTGGCCTGGGTGTTGTTATGCTAGTAGGTGGCAAAGAATACAGATAAGGGCCATGAAGGCTTATAACCCTGTTTATTTCTATTTAAATACAAACGTATTCTTTTGCATATTTAGGTAACATAAGCCATCATAACTTCCCTAAAAAGTATTTTGTGTGTCATCTTTGGATTTATCTGTTTATCTGTGTGGCTTTACATAGCAATGGTTTGCAGATACCTTCAGCATGCCAACAACACATATAAAACCTGTAAAACCTTGGCTACAGTATACTTATGTGTTGGGTAGTATAAGCTTTAGAAAAAGTATAACTGCAGCTGTAATAACACCCTTAGGTGACCTAAGCCAAAGATTTTAGGTTATATGTTAATCATTTTTAGATTGTAAGCTTTTGGACAGGGCCCTCTTAACTTCTTGTATCAATTACTGGTTGTACTGTTGACACTTTATATATACGTGTTATTAAAAATAACAATACAAAATATTCTTGTTCACTTACTTGCAGAAAGTTTTATTAAATAGCAGTGTGCACTGTCCATCATTCTGGCAATAACCAACACAGTTTGAAACACATGTCAGATTTGTATCCACTGTGTAGGCACCACTATATTCACCAGCATCGCAGAAAAGCATTTGACGCATTTGATCCAGAGTCACTAAGGAAACAAGGCATATAAGGAATTTCCTTTGACACTTCCAGTAACACAAGACCAAATGATGACATAGTAAATACATTTTGTAATCTGGGAGTTCAATGTGTACCATACACATAAAGAATTGTATGACAAGGACCCCACTTTAAGCACACCAGTGTTTTAAATTCTTTATGGAAAGCAGATTTAAATATCAAAACACCCCCCACCCTCACACTTTTAGCCCCCTGAATTTTTTACTACATTCCCACCCCCCCAGTGTTCTTTTTTTACAGCTCTTTTTTATTTTGTTCCCTTTAAACCCTATTGCCAATGTTTATTTTTACATTTATTTAGATATTGAAGAAAAGTTGTTTGAAGTCTGGACTACACTCCCCTCCCAGCAGGGGTTGGTGGTTGGGGGATGCTGCAGTGGGTGGACGGGCAAGGGGCAAGTAGGAGTCAGGAAGAGAAGAGTTACTTGCCTTTTGGCCAGACACTGGCTTGGGAGCTGGGGTTTTCTGAGTAAGGTTTTTTGTAATTTGGATCTCCCTACTTTATAGTATACAACAAAACATTTAAACATGAAACAAGAAACCTAAATAGGACTGAATTACTTGCTTAAAATGAACTCTATGGGAGATGGCTTTCCTGTAAATCAGAGCTTTCAAAGATCAGGCAAAAAAATTTAATTACCTTATGGTATCCTACCTATGACTGTCTATGACTAAATAAATTGTCTGCAGTTCATTCTTGTCATCGTGAAAAATTTATAATATTTTATTGTTTGAAAGCAGACGGTTATACAGAAACAAAATACTTACAGTAGTTACCACTTTCCACATCATTATAAATTGATTGTGTGGCTGCCCGGCTAGTTGAATTTGTAGTATGTAGAGTTTGCTGTATCTTTTTCACTAAGTTGTTATTCAGATAGTCAAATACTGTCCGGTCTGCAACATACATAAACTCAGCTGTGATTTGCGCCAAGCTATTTTTCCCATTGCTAGCGTTGCTAGAAAAAAAAGAGTCAAAAGCACATATTAGAGTGTAGGATATAAATTAACACACCCCACTTAATCTTTGTTCTTGTATATTTATTTGTATTTATTGCAATCGTTTCCTCGTTTCCACTATATTGTATCATTGTATTGTAAAAATACACAGCACTGTGTATACAGCAGCCCTATATAAACATATACATGTATTTTACAGTAAAACTGTTTATCTACTATGATGCAAAAGTTTAAAATAAGGAAAGAAAAACTACATACCTTGGTGCAGTGAAATTACTCAAGCCAATATACTGTGGAAAACTGGAATTGTTTATATACTGAGAAACCTACAGAGAATGAAAAGAATTAAAAAAAAATAAGTGGTCCTAAGCATTTTGTTGTTAATTTGTAATTTCTTAGTACTTAGTTGCAATTCTTTTATGATATACTCTATGCGGGTTATTTACAACCACAAGTGCAGTGAGCAAAGAGCAGCTGCCATGTTTTTTTCCCACAATGCAGATTTTTCCCCAAAATTTCCAGCCTGAGGTTGCAAGGCTGCGTTGTGCCTGACACAATTGCATCAGATTTGCCAAAGTTAACGCAACTGGGCACACATTTCATTATAAATTGTACGCAGAGACTGCCTGGCTTAATTTCTGGTGTTTGGTGTGGGAATTACATCTTTGCCAGATTCTTTGGGCACAAGTGTGCTGCACCTATTGATGCTGGGTGCAAAGGGAACCCTGGAACTACTGACTGGTTAGGAGGTGGCGGTAGCTCCAGGCTTCCCATCTGTCGAAGGTGCAGCAGTGCTCAATTCGGAACTGAAGGCAGGAGGACTGAGCAGCGCAACTATATGAAAGTGCATAGAGCACACTTTGACACAAATACCTTCAGAGAATGGGTTTTCACTGCTGGAGCACAAATGTACTTGTGATGGTAAATGGCCCCTTTTGTTTCTATATTCTAGATTTGCTGTCTTGCACCTAACAGTGCTGTGTCCTGCGCCTTGCACCAGATTTTTAATAACTAAAGGAGCAATATTGCATTCCGTAATACTTTTACAGAGCATTTGCAGCTGGGACACCTTGAACTATGGTTCAAAGAAAGGAGAAAGTACTAACAGTACAAGTGTTTAAAATATCTTTGCAATAGCTGGTGTTTCACATATTATTAGAACCTAAACTCCTGTGCTTCCTAGTCCACTATACAGTTTTGTCTACTTAGCATTTAGGCACCAAATATTTAGCCTTTTTGCCTTAAAGATTCACATATGAAATAGTCGTTGTATCGGCATTTTTGATTTGGTTATAGAAATGCAGGCTTTTGTGTGTTACCAATATTATGTCTGTTCCCTGTATGCTGTAGAGTAAAGATTTCAGCACAGGCTTAAATTACAAAAAGAGCAAAAGCATGGAAGTACATACATTCCCATTAGCCTCGTTCTCATTGATGGGTCCTCCAGGATTAAAGAATATACGAACAGTTCTTTTTGGGGTTACACCTAAAATGAAAACAGTCAGTATGTAGCATTAACAATTCATACAGATTAGAAATATATTAAAAAAAAAAAACAGTTAAACAGCACTAACTAAATTCCCATTATTTCCTGTAGTTTTTTTTTTTCTTATTTTATTTTTAATTTTAAAGTGCAAAGAGTAGGAGTGGCAAAAGAGAATTCCAACTGGCATGCTCCATGTGAGTGCATTTTTCCTCAGCACAGCTGACAGCCCTGGGCTTGGCTAAACAAAGGCAAGATAATGGAGGTTACCAGCAACTTGGGGATTAATTAAAGTGCCAATAAACAGTATGTCAGAAAGGTTCAGAAGTCTCCAAGCTCTCCTAATGCTTCAATCAACAATAATATATAATGTACAATATTTCAACTAAGAAATATTTCCAAAATACAATCATTTATCACCCAAGATACTGCTAAAATTCTTATTCACTCTCTTATAATATCTCGCCTGGACTGCTGTAACGTCCTATTAATTGGCCTTCCCCTCCAAAGACTGTCCCCTCTCCAGTCCATAATGAATACGGCTGCCAGGCTCATACACCTCTCCAACTGCTCCTCCTCTGCCATGCCACTCTGCCAATCCCTGCACTGGCTTCCCCTACCATCCAGGATAAAATTCAAACTAATGACTCTCACATTCAAAGCAGTCCATAACTCTGTCCCACCCTACATCTCTAAATTCATCTCTAGGTACCATCCAACCCGCTTGTTACGCTCCTCTACCAACCTGCTCCTCAACTCCTCTCTCATTCCCTCCTCACACACTCACATTCAAGACTTTGCAAGGGCTGCCCCCCTTCTCTGGAATTCGCTCCCACAAACTGTCAGACTTTCTCCCAATCTCTCTGCCTTCAAGAGATCTCTAAAAACACATTTATTTAGAGAAGCTTACTCTAATTTAGTTTAACATAACCTCAGTGTGCTGCTAAAAGCAATAACCTGTGCCACACCTCTCACAACTCTGTCATGCCCATTCCCACACCTTGTGTCTCAACCTTTTCTCCTTGTAGATTGTAAGCTCTTTTGGGCAGTGCTCTCTTCACCTCTTGTATCAGTTATTGATTGCTTTATATGTTACTCTGTATGTCCAATGTATGAAACCCACTTATTGTACAGCGCTGCGGAATATGTTGGCGCTTTATAAATAAATGTTAATAATAATAATAATATTTGCTTAGAAATCCAGCTATCCCATATGCAGCTTCATGTTTCATTTTCTGATATAATTAGCAATGTTTGCCTGCGGATTGCAGGAATGAAGGAGGGTTCCACCAATCAGAACTGAGAGTCTTAGTACACCACTCTTCAGAGAAGATTCAAAGAATTTTTAAAAAAATGGTACATAATGGATATATTCCATACCAGAACCAGTAGAATAGAATTCGTACTTATTCCCTTTCTGTTACTAGGCAACAATCTGTATTCAAAAATATATCTCATTACAAAAGTAGAAGGATAGAAGGATATTTTATAATTCATAAAATTGTCAGCAAAGGGAAATCAAAGAGCTCAAAATATAGTGCCGATAACTAAACATGTACTTACTAGTTATAAGCTGTGCAGGGAAATTATCTTTTGGTGTTTCACATCGGCCTCCATTAAATGCTGATTTGCAGCTGCATGTTTGGGCCCAGTTTGTTCCTTGTCTTCTGCAGGTTCCACCATTAAAGCAATAACTTGATTCACAAGCATCGTATGTACACACAGTACCATTTCCTGTCAATAGCAACCAATATATTTATTTCACCATTGAAAATCATTTTTGGTTACAGGCAATTCTATAACAAGCTCTCATCGCAAGCAAAATCATATGAGAAATCATAGTAAAAACTGTTATAGGGTCTGATAAGATTTGACAAAAACTGCTTTGTAAAGAATGTATTCTTAAAACATGCATATGTCAGTTTTGAGGGGACCTAAGGGTTAGTTAGTCTGATATTGTGAATTAAGGAAGAATGACCAAGTATAATGAGTAGTTCCCAATGTCATACATTTATGAAATGAATGGTGCCTGTACTGTTCTGTTTATTTATTGTTAAATGAAATACTAAGTACTGAAAATACCTCAGTATTTTGTTTATTGATTATTTCCTCTGATTTTTATTAATTGAAAATGGCAGTTAAATGACAATACTGCAAAAGTTTCCCGCCATTGCTGATCATATTGGTTCTTTGGTTTTAGGCACATTCCTTCTATTGCAATGTCAACATGTGACATATTTGAAACAGAATTAGAGTTGCATTATAAATGAATGTTTAGTTGAACTAGCTTGATCATTGTAATGGGGTAAAAATTAATACATTTTAATGACAAAAGCATGTATGGTCTGTTATAGCCAGATGCTGGTCTCAATGGATCATACAATCTGCTGTTTCTTTTCTCAGATGTATTAATGTATATGAATATTACCTATATATCCATTCTTGCAGACACATTTGTAACTTCCTTCAGTGTTTTCACAGGTTTGATTACTTGTGCAAATATTTGCATTGGCACATTCATTGATATCAACACAAGAGAATCCATTGCCTAATAAAACAAAAGGAGCCAGATAATGAAGGCTTCCCTTTTAATATACCCAGTGCTAGTAATTTAGCTACTGGCGCATGGGTCACTCAGGAGGAAATTCAAAAGAGACTTGAACATGTAAAGGTAAACAAAGGTCCAGGACCGGATGGGATTCATCCCAGGGTAAAACTGGCTGAAGGATAGAGTACAAAGAGTGGTGGTAAATGGAACATTTTCTAATTGGGCCAGTGTGGTTAGTGGAGTACCGCAGGGGTCAGTCCTTGGTCCTTTGCTTTTTAACTTGTTTATTAATGACCTGGAGGTGGGCATAGAGAGTACTGTTTCTATTTTTGCTGATGACACTAAATTGTGCAAAACTATAAGTTCCATGCAGGATGCTGCCGCTTTGCAGAGCGATTTGACAAAATTGGAAAACTGGGCAGCAAACTGGAAAATGAGGTTCAATGTTGACAAGTGCAAAGTTATGCACTTTGGTAGGAATAATATAAACGCAAACTATCTACTGAATGGTAGTTTGTTGGGGGTATCCTTAATGGAGAAGGATCTAGGGGTTTTTGTAGATCACAAGTTGTCTAATTCCAGGCAGTGTCATTCTGTGGCTACTACAGCAAATAAAGTGCTGTCTTGTATAAAAAAGGGCATTGACTCAAGGGATGAGGACATATTTTTGCCGCTTTATAGGTCCCTGGTAAGGCCTCACCTTGAGTATGCAGTGCAGTTTTGGGCTCCAGTCCTTAAGAAGGATATTAATGAGCTGGAGAGAGTGCAGAGACGTGCAACTAAACTGGTAAAGGGGATGGAAGATTTAAGCTATGAGGTTAGACTGTCGAGGTTGGGGTTGTTTTCTCTGGAAAAGAGGCGCTTGCGAGGGGACATGATTACTCTGTACAAGTACATTAGAGGGGATTATAGGCAGTTGGGGGATGTTCTTTTTTCCCATAAAAACAATCAGCGCACCAGAGGTCACCCCTATAGATTAGAGGAACAGAGCTTCCATTTGAAGCAGCGTAGGTGGTTTTTCACGGTGAGGGCAGTGAGGCTGTGGAATGCCCTTCCTAGTGATGTGGTAATGGCAGACTCTGTTAATGCCTTTAAGAGGGGCCTGGATGAGTTTTTGAACAAGCAGAATATCCAAGGCTATTGTGATACTAATATCTACAGTTAGTATTACTGGTTGTATATATATAGTTTATGTATGTGAGTGTATAGATTGGTTAGTATAGGTTGTGTGCTGGGTTTACTCGGATGGGTTGAACTTGATGGACAATGGTCTTTTTTCAACCCTATGTAACTATGTAACTATGTAACTATGTAACAGAGAAATAAATAGGCTACACAGACAAACAGAAGGCAAATAAAAATATCAAGAGATATAAAATTAGTTATAAGGAAAACTGCTACAAAACTGTTACTTATAGGCTAATGGCACAAGGTGCTGCCTAGGGAGCTGGCCCAGCACGCACCAAAAGGATGCTGTGATGGGTATTTATTATGGCATACCAAAATAACTACATTTTAGGGGGTATTTATCTCCCGTTGTTAGGGCCCCCTTATTTTTTGTTTTTTACTGTATGTGATATGCCTGGGAGTTGCACACTACAATAAGATAGCTCTAGTACTGAAGTTCTAGGCTTGCTTTAAAAAACTATTTATTATCAAACGTTTCCCCCTCCTGTTGACTTAATAGAAATCACCAAATGCTACTGGTACAGGCTGTTATCAGTCTAGAAATGTTCGAATGCGTATTTTGTAGCCATGTACTGTTTGTATTACTGCTGCCATGACGTTTGCATTCAACTCATTGGCAGACAGTATGGGAAATTGAGGTTTTTTTTTCCATTGGCTGAAAATATCTTGGTGGTAAACTCTCTCCTATTCATCATCCAGTCTCTCATTCAAATCACTGCCTATTTGCTAGGTTAAACTGGGTCCTAGAACCAGCTAGCTGCTGAAATTCCACCTCTTTTAAGGGGCAGTTCCCCTTTACAAATTGTTTTTTAATCATACACTACAAATTAAGATTTCAGTTGCTATCCATTTTTGTGTTTAACCTGCTTTACATTTTTTTCCCTCATTTCTCATGTCTCATGTCTAATTTTTCCAGCATCCCAAGTGCAGATCAAAAATGTTACTATACTGCACATGTGCAGGTCTAATTCAGCGGAGGCCTGTCTGGGAAAGGAGATGCTGGAGCACTCATTTTTAGTGACTGAATTTATTAGAAAGGGGGGGTTGAAATTTGACAGTGAACTGGCAACCAGAGAATTAAAATACCTTCATTCTCTGTAAACTTACAGAAGCTGAGCTAAGAACAAATGCACATGTAAATACTTACCAGTATAGCCTGTATTGCAGTTGCAGCTATAACTTTGGTTTGTATTTACACAGGTGGCATTAATTGAACAGTTGTTAGGTAGAGCGCATACATCTACAGCTAGAGAAGGAGACAAAAGCCAAGTAAGCATGCTTTCAACATAGACATGGCCACACAGATAGAGATCTACTAAAACAGTATCATATACACTCAATACACTCTTTAAAACTAGATCTAGAAGTCCATTTTGTTGTTTTATTTCAAAACAACCTTTGCATCTCACCCTATCATTATATTTTTAAAATATTCTCAGGAAATGTTGAAAGATTGTTACAATTTGTGGAATTTCAAAGCTTGTAAAACAGTTAGGGGCAGATTTATTAAGACACGAATTCGAATCCCGAATGGGAAAAACTCGGATTGGATACGATAATTTCTGAAGATCGCAAATATCACGAAAATGCTTACGAAAAAATCGTATTAGTCACGATAATATCGTATTGGCGATCCGAAAGTTACTAAATTTTTGAACCAAACGATTGTAAACAGCAGGAAAACCTTTCCGATTTTTTCGCGAAAAAGTCGTGGGGACGTCGGAAAATTCGGCGAAAATACGCTCGGAGCATTTCGAGAGCGTTCGTGGATTAGTAAATATGCCCCATAGTGTAACAGTAATTATGATCTGAGATTGTTTTTAATGGTTTCAATTAGGCCTTGGTTCTAGAAAAAAAAACTGAATACCTGATCACCCAACATCGGTGCCCAACCTAACTAATGCTATTGTGGTTGAAAGGAAGCATATTCCACCAACAATATCCTATCCTAAATTCCATAAAACAGTTAATTAGAATGTTTGTTTTACTATAGTTGAAACATCTAAGAGTTATTAGTTGAAAAATCCATAAGAGTTAATTGAGAGCAAACTTTCGAAGGTCTTTCCTGCTGTTAACTTCAACAGAGGAAACCCGGAAGTTAACTGATGTTGATAAAACAGAACTGCTGGAGGGAGTGCTAATAAAACAATAACACGGATCACTGTTTTTTCAGTGATCCATGTAATTGTGTTTAACTGTGAATAAAACTGCTGAAAAGAAAAAAGGAAAAAACATAGTAGAACTAGTGTCTTAGGATATTTTTGTTTCGTTAGATTACAATCCAAAGTTTGGACATTAGGCATTTAGCCATAATTCCTTACCATTGCAATGTAGCCCATCACCAGTAAGGCCTGCAGGGCATTTCCCACAGCCAGCAGAGGGGTCACATGATACGTTAGTGTAACATCCCTGAGTGCAGAGATTTGGGGCAGTCTGGCAGAATGTCCCGCTGTAATTGTCTGAGCAACTGCAACTTGCTATCTGTTTAACAAAATAATAGGAAATACAATTAACAGAATGGTTTAATTAATTTATCAAGAAAATGGACAGAAGCAGTTTCTGATTAAAAGCTACAAGCCACGAGGACTGGCCTACATTACATTACAATTCTACTGCTATTTGTATGGGTAAAGGAGTGTTGCCTTAATAATAAATATCCATTTATTATTGGTCGGTGTATTTTATAGACCCACTCAGTTTTCAGATCTTTAACATGTCAGTACACCTCTGAATTTAAGCGTGATGCACTCCAATTTGCCATACGTACAGACAAAGAAGTAGCGTTGACTGTAGTTGTTTGATTGTAGTTACACTCATTTGCCAAATGACAATTACAGACAACAAACATGAGCTTCAAGACAGAAGAAAGGTTCTGTGAATCTGTAGCTATAAGCTGCAAGGTGAATCCCTCAGTACTTGTTGGAGTCCAAGTCAGGGAACCATTTGCTGGAGAAAAAGCACATGATAAATAATTTGGTGGATATGAAAAGCACAATTCCTTATTGCAATTTTCATACATGAGAAAGCCCAAGCAATTGCCATAATAAGTAATATTTTATATATATATATTGCCTAAAGTTCTCCCTTTTGTAAAATATAGGGATATTATTATTATTATTAGTCACCTTGGAGTTCCATGACCATATAAAAGCACAAGGCCTACAGCCTTGTGCTTTTATACAGGTCATGGAATATCCTCATATTTTACAAAAGGGGGTACTTTATTTATTATAATATAGACGTTTTAATGAGCCATGTGACAGAAATTACATCACTAAGCTCCTATTATAACTGATGACATCACTTAGCACCGTTTACAAGGATATAATTTACAGTTTGGTCCCATCATTGTTATATAATCACTTACAGCTTATGTTCACATCTTGATATGGGAGATCTGCAGCAAAAGTGATGTTTGTACCATTGGAAGTGTATTGTACAGTGACTGTTTGTTTCATGAAAGCCTGGATGGTATTGTTACCAGAAATATAAGGTGGTATTGCATCTGAAATAAACAGAGACAGGATGTCACAAATAGTAGAGAGAGGTGAAATATTGATATTTTAAATATGATGGATAAAAAATAGCTAAAAATATTAGACTGTAAGGCCTCGATTATAGGGCTCAATTGCTAATGCAAGTGCAAGTATGAAGTACAAAAAGAGATGCAGGTCAGCATGCTATTTACCCATAGTACATTATCATTATTCAGAATTCCAACATAATTTTTGTGTTGACAAGTATAGCAGACTGTGCAGTGTGCCAATATGCTAATGAATTAATTGTTCTTTATTGTAACCTATATGGAAATTAATTCATGTTATATTATTTTACACCAGATTTTGCAGTTTGCACTGTGCCTTGCATTAATAAACAAGCCCTTGTGGTTAAATTTTCTGATAGAAATGCATCAATGCTTTCTTATGAACTAACATAAGGCATCAATTTTTAAGTGCAAGACAAGGTGCAAAATGCACAACACATGTGAATAATGCATTTTTTTTTTGCACTTTGAATACTGTCCTGTTATTTGTACCCAAAAGATGCAACTCTTTGGGGCTGATTTACTAATCCACGAATCCGAATGGGAAAAATTCGGATTGGAAACAAACATTTTGCGACTTTTTCGTACTTTTTTGCGATTTTTTCGTCGCCGTTATGACTTTTTCCGTAAATTGTTGCGACTTTTTCGTAGCCGTTACGACTTGCGCGAATTGTCACAACTTTTTCGTAGCCGTTACGATTTGCTCATATATTGTCGCGACTTTTTCGTATTGAGCGCTCGTAAACGGCAGGCAAACCTTTGCGACTTTGCATGATTTTGGAAGCCTCCCATAGGACTCAATGGCACTCTGCAGCTCCAACCTGGCCCAAGGAAAGTCACGATACTGAAGCTTGAATGAATCCAAAACTTTCGTACTCGGCGCGACAGCTACGAAAAAGTCGCGACAATTTGCGCAAGTTGCAATGCTACGGAAAAGTTGCGTCAATTTGCGAAAAAGTCGTAACGGCTACGAAAAAGTCGCGACAATTTAAGAAAAAATCGCAAAATACCGATCATTACGAAAAAAACGCATTCGGACGCTTTTCAGACGTTCGTGGATTAGTAAATGTGCCCCTTTGTGTTCACAGAATGTAGTGCAAGGAGCTGCTCCTCCTTATAAATACAGCCCTGTATAGGTTTGGCAGGCCTGTGTTCAGGGACAGGCAGGGGGTCCTGTGGCCATTCCCTTGGATGCAACCAAGCTTGTGTGTAACATTCAGATGAGCAGGTTAGAGGGGCATCATCAGTCACAGAGTGTAGGAGAGCAATGTACTTACTCACAGCAGACATTAAATACAGTGCTGCCTTGTACCCGCTGTGCTGTGCTTTAAATCTTGCCCTGAATTGTGTAGTCTACGCTGAACTAGCAAATAAGGATGTCAGAATGTTTATGGGTCTTGTTAAAAGTACACTTACTCAGAATAGCTTTCGTTGCTTGAAATTCTACAACAGCTTGGCGGGTTGCTAAAGCCAAATCAGTATTGTTAGTAACCAAAGCATCATAAATACATTCTAAATTGTTTTGGCAGGTGGCTGACAGCTGTCCATATCCGTTCGAATTTTTCAGTTCTTTCAGGAAGAGAGGTTTGAATGTGCCATTATTTGGTCGCTGTGTCTTTGGCTCAGTAAATAGGTTGCCTTCAGTGACTTTCCCTGTTTAGTGGAAGACAAGATTAAAAAGGCCGTGAATGTAGGAAAGTTTTACATTCTAACACTGTCATGTTAGACAGAAACATAAATGCTTCCTGATGCCTTACTGTGGATATACAATAATGTAAAAAAAAGTCTTAAATGAATGTGATGCATTTACAATTCAATATTTTACATGTGGCTTTGTTTTAAAATCACTCTATGATGTTTATAATTTGTGTCTATTTTTTTAAGCCAAATTATATTTTGAAAAAACTTTTTAACGATTGATAAAAAAATCTTCAATGGTAATATTTCATTAAGTACTATGAAAAAATGCTTTTTTGGAAGCTTGACTACACATCATTTTTATCATTCAGTTATCCGCAATAGCTGACTGACAATAAACTCAGAATATAGGGCTAAAAGACCTACACAACATCCCGTAGTTATAAATGTCTTCATCAGAGCTGTTTGTACTAATGCTGGTTCCATTTGGCATCTGAAAATCATTGCTCATGTTTGAATCCCACACTCCTAAAAGAACAAGGTGGCAACATTTAGACATTGGCTGGGGTCTATAATGCATTACAAAGGCAATTAAACTATTTCTAGCCATGCATAAGGAAACTATAATACATACCCAATAAGCCACGGGTTTGTCCAAAGAATTCTGATGGGAGATTTGTTATGGCATTCAATATTCCATAATAGGCTGACACTGACACTGTAATTGAACCTCCAAGGGTTGCACTGACTGAAGTATTCATCGATAAGAACACATCTGGATTGGAGTCATTTATCATTGTATCCATATCTGAAAGTTCATAATAGACAGATAAAGTAAATATGGTTGTCTTTATGCAATTTCTCATGGTGCATGGAAAACAGTTTCTCTTATATAAACATAAAACAGACATACCTTTGATTTAAAATATACTATAATTATTCTTAACTAGCAAAAAATATTTTGGTAACTAATGGCTTAGTGGGTTTAAAAAATAAATAAGCATATTTTATTTTGAATCAAACACTTAGGTTTGGTAAAGGTGATAAAAGTGCAAAGAAAATAACCCCTGTAATAGATACAACATAAAAATGCACACTTTTTGACTTGCATAGTATCACTGACAAATCAGCAAGTATTTTTGATTGGTCTGTCCTAAAAAGCAGCTAAAAAGTAGTTTTCTTCTGGCAAAACGTCATGCTACATTACAATTAAAATCATTTTTAATTGCTTTTGTTGTTAGCCTCACATCACAAAAAAAACGCATTTGGAAAATATGTACTTTATTTATTTATAAATGCAGATCACGTACCTTCTGAATAGCCAAACGTGACATTCTGACCATTAACATAGGTTGTTATTGAGTCATTTGTTCCAAGATACCACTCAACCTATATAACAACCAAAAGGTTGTATTAGTTATATATTATACAGATCAGTGAACATTCATGTGTCTGAAATTATTCTGTCTTAACAAAGTTATTTTAACTTACTTTAACACTTGAAGTGTCAGAGGTATACTGTAATGCAAATGCTTGAAAGTTAGTGGCCCGAGCAGTCCCAGTCTGCTCTGTCCGTCCCTGCAGAATTACAGAAGTTACAGAAGCTGTTGCATTTAAGAGGATAAAATCATCTAGGCCATTGAAGGTATAAGTGAGCCCATCCAAAGTTGACATATGCGGGTCTCCAACACTCGAACCTATTATAACAAATGAAAGTCAGTTTATTTCTAGTTCATTTACAGTAAGCCTGATGATTATTAGGATGTATAAATATACAGTGAAAGAGCACATGAAAGATGTATTTATTCCAGTCTAGTATGTGGTCAATTAGAATGCCAACACCAACTTCATCCCAACTGCTGGAATGCGAATTAGTAAATAAAAGAACTCACCAGAAGATAACGACCTATAACTTCTGCAATTAATTTCGGGTCTCTTTTGTATGTACAGTGAACAGAACTGTGGGTCATCCAGCTTATTGCAGCAAACGTCATATGCTGTGAGTTCTAGGTCTGTAAAAATATAAATATATTTGTTTAAATCAGTTCTAAGAAACATGCATCTTGGTTAACAATTTTGATCAATAAGGAATTACATTTAAATGATTTGTGGCTAAAAAAGATACATATTAATTAAGTTTCATTCACATTACTTAAATTAATCCTAACTTTAAAGAAACAGTAACACCATAAAATTATAGTGTATAACAGTAATTATAATATAATACATCAGTGCTGTCCAACTGGCGGTCCCCTCTGTGTGGCCCCCCACCTGTCTGGCTGCTTTGATGGCTTACCTTTGTGTAAGCTTTAAATGATATCAGTACTGAGATTAACTGGCCCCCTGCATTGTTCACACCTCAGATTCAGGCTGTAATTCGCCTGCATTGTTTAAACATGTAATCCCCTGTAATGTTCACATCTTTTAATCCCTTCATTGTTCACCCTCTGCATTGTTCACACCTCAGGCTCAGATTGTAATCACCCACATTGTTTACCTGTTCACACTTTAAGAACAGTGCCAGGATTGTGTCACTGTATGTACTGTGTTTGGCACACACAGGCAGCATAGGGCAGACAGAGCATTGCACACACAGGCAGCATAGGGCAGGCAAAGCATGGCACACACAGGCAGCTAAGGGCAGGCACAGTATGACATACGCAGGTGGGGTAGGGTAGGCAGAGTATGGCATATACAGGCAGCATAGGACAGGCAGAGTATGGCACATACAGGCAGCATAGGGGAGGCAGAGTATAGCACACACAGAGGGGTAGGGCAGGTAGATTATGGCACACAGGGGAAGCATAGGACAGGCAGAGTATGGCACACACAGGCAGCATAGGGCAGACAGAGCATGGCACACACACTTTATGCCTCCTCCTCCCCTGTGGATAGCACAACAACCCCCAGCACATAATTACACACCTTAGGGACCATATAATGACTATTTCCAAAGAATGAGTTTTAAAGGACATGTAAACCCCACACACAAAAATGTAATCAGTGAACAGCCTCTTTGACATTTTTCAATACCTGCCACACTGGTTGTCCAGAGGTTAATAGTAAGGCTGCAGCATCCCCTTAATCACTGAGATTTTCTTCTCTTCCTGTAACCTACTCGGCCCTCCTCCCCCTCGGGAATTTGCTTTGATTTCTGGTTTGCCAGACATGCTCAGTTGCTCTAAGCTTAGATTACTAAACACGCCCTCCAGTTTAGCAGCCAGTGAAGAGATGGCATTGCTGGTTCCGATAGAAACTCAGCTCTAGCTGTCTGCTTCAATTTTTTTCTCCTCTCCTGAGCTCAGCTCAAGCAAAGCAGAACTTTTATCACACAGTTGTGCCTGTGAGAGTCTGTATTCTTGATGAAATGCATGCTGAATAAGGGTCTGTGTATGTGTATGCTGTTTGCAGATTTAAATGTATCTGATTATGTATCAGAGGAAAAATGGGCACTGGGTGAAAGCTGCTATTTGCTTTAGGGAACTGTGATGGTGCTGGCAAAAGGAGGGGATATATGCAGTATAATGATGCCATTTGGGTGGGGGGGACTTGCCCAACTGATATACATTGTAGGCAAATGTAGGCTTTACATGTCCTTTAATATCAACAGCCTTGCATTTGCCCACTTGCTAAGAAGGCATCCAACCCTTTACTGAAACTGATATTAATACATTAGATAGTTTTAGTAAAGGGTTGGATGCTTTCTTAGAAAAACTGCTTCAAAGAGCATATTATTGCTGTAAAAATTGTTTTTACATCTGAAAATAAAACACCTCCTAAAATCAGTTAGTGCCCTTCAGATCTAATAATAAATAAGGAACCACAGAGCCTTTTGTATGGTCCCTATATTTACTTACCATGCTGAGAGGATGGAGATGTCCAAGACCTTTCTTGGAAGCCTTCTAAAAACTGTTTTTTATTGAGGTACAGGCACCTAACACCAGCCTTTAACCTACTGGGCATTGTGTTGCGGAGCATAGTGATGCTGCCAGATGTTCCTGTAAAAATATCCACAATATTATCAAACATTAAACAATCTCTAGATTTATAGATTTTATAGTTGTTTGTATGTGTGACATTATTGTTAAGATCTGTTGTAGAAACTGTAAAGTATTTTTTCCTACCTGCTTTGGTTTTTCTGAATCTGGAATCAGAGATTCCCTGCTGGTACAAGCATGGACAGGACACCAAACCTGAATTCCATGTTGAGGGAGCAGGCTGAGAATTAATCCAGGTCATGCATGTCATACGGTTGTTACTCACAGCCTGGCTGTTCAGGTTATATATCCAGAGGCCTCGCACATTGGCTAATAAGGATACAGAAAAAATATTTATTGTACCAATCACTGTATGCGAACATAAAATAATAAAAAATAATGTGCTTTAATTTAAAGAAGATGCGTAACAATGAGATGGCCTTAGTCATCTTTTTTTAGATTGTCTGATTGTGTTAAGTGAGTGAGAAGTAAATCTTTAACTATGCAATCTTGCAAATTACTTTACACTAGTTTAATGAGATTGACTTTATAATCCTTTAAAATAATTAATGCAGCAAGGAAACTATTTAAATATAAGTTATTAAAACTGACCCAACAACATTAAACAACAGTAAACATTTTTTGGCTAAACACAAATAGCACAGTTATAGAAAAAAGTACAGGTACACTACTTGCAATCTACTTGCCATCCCCGTGCTGCTCTATTGCTGTCCGGAAAACATACTCCATATACTCTTTTTCAGTTGTTTTTTTACTTTCTTGTTTTTACTGTTTTTCTAAACATAGTTTTATAAAAATGTAATCCCTATTATAGTTGCTGTGAATCTTACTTAAGATGGCTACACATAGGGGCACATTTACTAATCCACAAACGTCCGAAAAGCGCCCGAATGTGTTTTTTTTTTTAATGATCGGTATTTTGCGATTTTTTCGTAAATTGTCGCAACTTTTTCGTAGCCATCACGACTTTTTCACAAATTGTCATGACTTTTTCGTAGCAGTACGACTTGCGCGAATTGTTGCGACTTTTTCGTAGCCGTCGCGCCGAGTACGAAAGTTCCAGATTCATTCAAGCTTTGTGACTTTCCTTGGGCCAGGTTGGAGCTGCAGAGTGCCATTGAGTCCTATGGGAGGCTTCCAAAATCATGCAAAGTCTGAAAGATTTGCCTGCCGTTTACGATCGCTCAATACGAAAAAGTCGCGACAATATACAAGCAAATCGTAACGGCTACAAAAAAGTCGTGACAATTTACAAAAAAGTCGTAACGGCGACGGAAAAATCACAAAAAATACAAAAAAGTCGCAAAATGTTCGTTTCCAATCCAAATTTTTCCCATTCGGATTCGTGGATTAGTAAATCAGCCCCCTATTTCTATGTTTCTGAACAATCATGCAGACCACTTTGAGTGATTTATGTTTCTTGCAAGTGGATTACAATAGTTACATAGTCTGAATGTCAGTGACAGAACTAGCTATCCTCAGTCCTCAGTGGGGATGGGGAGAAGAACTTAAATCTCCCTTTTACAGGAGCACTCCTTCCTGAACCCACGCTTTAACATCCCTTTAATTAGGTGGGGAGTTGTGCAGCATGGTAGACATAGTATTGTAGGGAACCCAGAATTGTTTTTTTTGCAGGGAGGTCCAGGATATTACTTATGCCACTAATTAATATTCCCCACATAACCCCTGGTACATATATTTACTACCTTGCAGTAACAATTAACCTTTACCTGATGTCAGTCCTTGGTAGTTACAAGGTCGATATCGTTCAGATGGTGGGCGTTTCATCAGGTCATCATTTTTGTAAAAATTATCTCCATTGCCACTAAGTGGTGAAAAAGAATAAAAGTTTAAGGTTATTTTCTTTACTGTTTTAGGTATTTAAACAACTAGGAGTTGTTTCTGTGATTGTTTTACAATATTTCTTCCTTGTTAAATATATAAAGTCCCTGGCCTCCATTAAAGCTTAATGTTCACCTTTGAGTTACTTTCTAATATTTTACCGAATGGCCTGTTATTAACAACGTTTTAATTGGTCTTCATTTTTATGGTTTTTGAATTATTTGCTGCCTCTCAGACCCTGCCAGCCAAAAAAAATAAATGTTTGCCCTGTGAGGCTACAATGTTGTTATTCACATAATTACTTATCTTTCTTTTTCTTTTTTTTTGGAGCTGCTGAAAACCAATTAAAAAAAACCCACAAGGGATAAAACATGAAGACCAACTGCAAATTGTCTTCATTATACTTTAATGTATTGCAAATATGAACTACCCTTGTAACTACAATATGCACCATAAGCCACTATATTTCATTTAACATACCATAGTGATGGGATTGAATACTCATAGAATTGTTTTTCTAATATTTTGAGAAATTTTGATTTCTAGTAATCTGTAGAAGAGGTAAGGATAAAAAACATACTGCCATGTGATACTTTAAAACAACAACACACAGGAAAAAGAAAACAAATGTTACACAGTACCTCGAGTAACCCATTACGACATTGGCTACACGACTGCTCACATTCCAGTTCATTGCACCATCTTTGTACAGCATCAAGACATAGGATATATAGCCATCAGTGGTAAGCACAGCTTGGTATGTATTGGTCTAAATTAAATATGAGTGGTGTGTGAGTTCAGAAATTGTCCTATTATTTGTAAATATTTACAACAAAGGCTTAAAGATTCTGACTAACACACTCGAAATGATAAAACTCACCTGTGTACTAAAAGCTGCAGCTGGGTACGGAGGAGCATTTTCCCATGTAATCTTTAAAATCCACTGAGCAGTGTAGCTTGCATTAACATATCTTCTGACCATATCTTCAACAACTTGAAATGTAGAATTGCTTGCAGCGCTTACGCTATTCTTAGTGTATTCCTATTGTTTTTAAATGATAACAGAAAGCACTAATAAAGATACATGTAATAGCTGGCAAGAGGCCATCAAAGCAAAAACAAGTCAACCTAAATCCAGGATTACTTTTAAAAATACATGGTCATTTTTCTTTAATGCTATAGATAAAAGTAATAAGGATCAGATTTATAAAATGCTGCATATATAGATTTATTTCAATAATTCACGAACATATAAGCAAAATTATCCTTGATTTTGCTCTCTAGGAAACTTTTCTTTCCTTTTCTTTTTATAGTTTATCCACTGGGCAAACTTAGTTAATTTGTTTTTGTTTTGTTTTTCTCTATTTAAATTACTTATTTTGTTTCTCTGTAAGTATTGTATTTTCTTCATTTTTTATCTTTTTGAAGGACAAACTGTCGAATGTGACTATTGTTGTGCAACCTATGTTTAAATAATTTGTCATTATTCATCTTACATGTTTATTGCAAAACTTCAATAAAATGTTTTTAAAAGAAAAAAAAAAGATACATGTAAGACTATATCTAAGATTATCAGGTATCAAATTGTATGATCAACACTGCATCATTCTAATCCTTAGATTCTATCATAATTTATTACCAAAAATCAATGCTTTGCCTAATTTCTTTGAAAATCCACATGCACCATTATTCATAGAATCACCGTGTTAGTTTTGTTTTAGACCCACATTCTGGTGCCTTTCATTTAAAAAAAACAAAAACAAATTCTTAACAGGGTCTAAAAATGTTTATTTTACAATGTAGCTTTAGCCTTTCTATTATACTCTCTGGAAGCAAGGTCCTATTCAGTATATCTCTTGGTTAAGATAGACAGACAGACAGACAGACAGATAGATAGATAGATAGATAGATAGATAGATAGATAGATAGATAGATAGATAGATAGATAGATAGATAGATAGATAAAAAAAAAATCTAAAATAGTAACATACGTGTTAGAAATTGTCTCTAAGGGGGTGATTTATCAATGTACAAGTTTGGTCTTTTTCACGATTCACGTTTTTTTGCACAAAAATGAATTCAAATTCTGGTTCAAAAACTTGAATGTCTGGTATTCATTAAGTGCAAAAAACCTGTAAACTCGAATGTAAAGCTTTGCCATCTAAAAGCTTATGAGGTTATATGGAAGTCAATGGGAGTTGTCCTAAGCAAAGTCAAGCCATATTTTTAATTTGAGTTTTTAGAAATTTTCAAGTTTTTTTCGAGTGTGTAAACTTGAAAATTTAAGGTATTATAGTTTTTTTATTTGCACAAGTTTTCCTTATTAATAAATAAGCAAGCATTCGATATGCGAGTTTTAAAGTTTATTTGATTTAGAAAAACAAACTCAAATTCAGAAACACAAAAATTAATAAATAAGCCCGTAACTGTCTAGAATACCAGTTCTAGGGAAAGACAACAATTCAACGAGTCTTTTAGTTGTTACAGGCACACCAAGGCACACAGTCACAATTTAAACATGTTTTTCTTTTCTACAACTTAATATTTCTTTTATGTTATTTTTAGAATGATTTTTAGCTTTAGCAATGCCAAATAAACCAACCTGAAAATATGTGGTCCCAACATTTTTGGAAAAATCTGCATCATCCCAAAACACAGCAATCATGGCTACTGGATAGTTGGAAGTAAATCCACCAACTGGTGGGTTAGTGTAGCTGAAGATGTCATTTTGAGATGCTGGGAAGATGATCTGGCCATTGTCAGTGTACTACAAGAAAGACAGACAGCAGTTTGAATTTGTATAATATTCAGCATTGAGGTTAATAAACAAATCTGTATAGCTTAAATAATGACATACATAAATATTAGTATGCAGCTTGTTCCCAAAAGGAAAACCTAACTGTGGTTGGAAAAGTGGAGATGTAAAATCGACTGTTCTCTTGACAAATTCTGTATCACCTGCGTCTTTCCCATAACTGAGGAGGTTGACAGCTGAAATACAAATATAGAAGAAAATGTAAAGGTTTGCATTGGTTTTTTTTTTTTTTTACAATTTTACAGTGTTTCTGCAACAGTGATTGTTTGCAGATGCTGAAGGGCATTCAGAAACATTAAAAAAACAAAACAAAGAAACCATAACAGAAATATAAACAAAACTGGTGTCCATGAGATACACTGTGACATTGTATAACGTACTGTCAGGCATTGGAAAAATAAATTTAATTAAATGATTTAAAGATCAATTTGAAGGAAGCCCACGGATCCCGTATTTTTATGAAAGTGTCCTATCCTATAGGTCAGTGCTGTCCAACTTCTGCAGTGCCAAGGGCCGAAATTTCTCTCGCACACATGGTGGAGGGCCGCTAATGGAAGCCAGTTTTGACCACTCCCCCTTTAAACCACACCCACTTCAAACCACACCCATGTTATCACTATGGTGGTAGTGCAGCAAAAACCCAAATGCTTCATCCTCACTCACACCATCATTCATATATGAAATAATTATTTTATGTGATATTAAGACGTACCCTTGAATCCCTATGCCTCCTCCTCCCCTGTGGATAGCACAGCAACCCCCAGCATATAATTACACACCTTAGGGACCATTTCATTGCTATTTATAACTGCTAACAAACTCCCAAAACAAACCCCTGCCAGGTTCACCTCCCACAGGCAGCATAGGGTAGGCAGAGTATGGCACACACAGGCCATGCCTGTGTGTGCCATACTCTGCCTGCCCTATGATGCCTGGGTGTGCCATACTCTGCCCTATGCTGCCTGTGGATGCCATACTCTGCCTGCCCTTAGCTGCCTGTGTGTGCCATACTCTGCCCTATGCTGCTTGTGTGTGCCATACTCAGCCCTACCCTGCCTGTGTGTGCCATGCTCTGCCAGCCTTATGCTGCCTGTGTGTGCCATGCTCTGCCTGCCCTACCCTGCCTGTGTGTGCCATACCCTCCCTGCCCTATGGTGCCTGTGTGTGCCATACTCTGCCTACCCTATGCTGCCTGTATGTGCCATACTCTGCCTGCCCTATCCTGCCTGTGTGCCATACCCTCCCTGCCCTGCCCTATGCTGCCTATGTGCCATACTCTGCCTACCCTATGCTGCCTACACACAGGCAGCATAGACCAGGCAGTACATACAATGTCTGAGGTGTGAACAGGAGAACAATGTGGGTGATTACAGCCTGAGCCTGAGGTGTGAACACTGCAGGGGGTAAACAATGCAGAGATTAGAAGGTGTGAACAGTACAGGGGATTAAATTTTTAAACAATACAGAGGGATTACAGCCTGAATCTGAGGTGAGAACCATGCAGGGGGCCAGTTAATCTCAGTGCTGATACCATTTAAAGCTTACACAAAGGTAAGCCATCAAAGCAGCCAGACAGGTGGGGGGCCACACAGAGGGACAGCACTGCTATAGGTGATACTAGTGATTTGCTCTGTCACTAGATAATTGTCCATTCTGGTTTTAACATGTTAGATCTCTAATGAGGATGTTTTACAAGCTTTTGCAATATTCTGCTTTGCTGCTGAGAATATATGTTTAATAAGAGATCATAAATACTTATTTCCCCCAGCCTAAGCCGGGGTTTTCTTTAGTATCAGGCCAGTAACACTTGTGATGTCTATACATCTGAGGAGCCAGCTACTGAAGGCTTGCCTTTTAATATGCCCAGTTCTAGTAATTTAGCTACTGACACATGCAGCGCTGGATTTGTGACGCGGGCGCCCCGAGGCCGCCCCCTCCGGCCTCCCCCTGTGCGCATGCGTGAATTGCCAACCCCGCCCCCCCGTACAGCGAGCGCATGCGCGAACCCTCCCTCCGCGTCAGCTGCGCATGCACATACATTTCATCTCCCATACGGAGCAGTGGGGAGAGGTCCCCATTGCTCCGTATAGGAGCAAAATTTAAAAATTTAATTGCGGCGGGGCGGCATGCCGCCCCTAAACTTTTGCCGCCCTAGGCCCGGGCCTTTGTGGCCTCTCCACAAATCCGGGCCTGGACACATGGGTCACTCAGGAGGAAGTTCAAAAGAGACTTGAACATGTAAAGGTAAACAAAGGTCCAGGACTGGATGGGCTGTGATTGCCAAGCCTCTTCACATAATTTTTTAGGATTCATTGAGGTCTGGCATGGTGCCGAGAGAGTGGCAAATTGCTAATATGGTGCCGTTATTTAAAAAGGGATCTTGTTCTCAGCCTGAAAACTATAGGCCTGTTAGTCTGACATCAGTAGTAGGAAAGCTTTTGGAAGGGGTAATAAGGGATAGAGTACTTGAATACATTGCAGTTCATAATTCTATTAGTTTGTGCCTGCATGGTTTTATGCGTAACAGATCTTGCCAGACTAATTTAGTCGCCTTTTATGAGGAGGTGAGTAGGAACCTCGATGCTGGAATGGCAGTTGATGTCATCTACTTGGACTTTGCTAAAGCGTTTGATACAGTACCTCACAGAAGGTTAATGATTGAATTGAGGAATATTGACCTAGAACATAATATTTGTAATTGGATAGAGAACTGGCTGATGGATAGATTACAAAGAGTAGTGGGAAATGGAACATTTTCTAATTGGACCAGTGTGGTTAGTGGAGTACCGCAGGGGTCAGTCCTTGGTCCTTTGCTTTTTAACTTATTAATGACCTGGAGGTGGGCATAGAGAGTACTGTTTCTATTTTTGCTGATGACACCAAATTGTGCAAAACTATAAGTTCCATGCAGGATGCTCGCAGAGCGATTTGACAAAATTGGAAAACTGGGCAGCAAACTGGAAAATGAGGTTCAATGTTGACAAGTGCAAAGTTATGCACTTTGGTAGAAATAATATAAATGGTAGTTTGTTGGGGGTATCCTTAATGGAGAAGAATCTAGGGGTTTTTGTAGATAACAAGTTGTCTAATTCAAGGCAGTGTCATTCTGTGGCTACTAAAGCAAATAAAGTGCTGTCTTGTATAAAAAAGGGCATTGACTCAAGGGATGAGAACATAATTTTGCCCCTTTATAGGTCCCTGGTAAGGCCTCACCTTGAGTATGCAGTGCAGTTTTGGGCTCCAGTCCTTAAGAAGGATATTAATGAGCTGGAGAGAGTGCAGAGACTGCAACTAAACTGGTAAAGGGGATGGAAGATTTAAGCTATGAGGTTAGACTGTCGAAGTTGGGGTTGTTTTCTCTGGAAAAGAGGCGCTTGCGAGGGGACATGATTACTCTGTACAAGTACATTAGAGGGGATTATAGGCTAGACCAAAATCTGATCATTTTTGGGCATTGCCATCAAATATGTATCAATGAGTCAGCCTGTCCAATGCTTCTAAAGCATAAATGGGAAGACAAAGGATACAATTTTCAGGAATTAAATATCAACTAAAACGTTTACATTTTTATACTCCTTTAACTTGACCTTACCATAGCAATAAGGTTAATCCAGCATTTAACACTTTCTCATGTGTTTATTGAAAATGTTTTTAACTGGTCTCTGTTATTACCCATTTGACACATATTTTACATCACAATGCAAACATTGTACTGGATCTGTAAAAAGGGTAATTTTACCATAAATACTGGCAATATAAAAAATAATAACATATGCTTTATAACAAATTATAGCAATAAGTGCTTTTTCCCCAAATATTTTTAACTTTAGCTAATTCTCAGTTTTACCTGGAAATGTTGAGGATGAATTTGCAGTTGATATTGTTGTAGAAGATGGGATGATGGTTGTTGTTGTGGTGGTGATAGTACCTGTGGTTGTTGATTTAGCAGTGGTAGTTGTTGTTGCAGGTGTGGTTGTTATGGTTGTGGTGTTTGTTGTTTCTTCAGTAGTTGCAATACCAGTATTTGTTGTTGTTATAGCAGAGGTTGTTGTTGCACTAGTGGTTGCAGTTGTTGCAGTAGTTGTTGGGCTAATGGTATTTATGGTAACAGTGTTTGTTGTTGTTGTTGGACTAGTGGCTGTTGTTGCTATACCATTGTTTGTTATTGATGCTGTGCCTGTAGGTGTTGAGATAGCATTATTTGGTATTGATGTTGAACCAGTAGATGTTATTGCACCAGTGGTTGTTGTATAAGTGTTTGTTGTTGCACCAGTGTTGGTTGTTTTTGCACCAGTGGTGGTTGCTGTTGCACCTGTGCTTATGGTCACAGTGTTTGTTGTTGTTGGAACATTGGTTGTTGTTGTTGCCCCAGTGGTTGTTATTTCAGTGTTTGCTGTTGAATCAGTGGTTGTTGTTGTACTGGTGCTTGTAATTGCAGTAGCTTCTGTGTTTATGGTAACAGTGTTTGCTGTTGTTGGAACATTGGTTGTTGTTTTCTCAGCTGCAATTGTTATTGTTGGGCCAGTGGTTGTTGTTATTAATGTTATGCCACTAGTTGTTGTTGCTGCATCAGTGTTTGTTGTTGTTTCAGTGTTTGCTGTTGAACCAGTGGTCGTTGTTGTACCAGTGATTGTTATTGCAGCAGCAGTAGTTGCTGTGCCAATGTTTGTTGTTGCTTCTGTGCTTATGGTAACAGTGTTTGTTGTTGTTGGAACATTGGTTGTTGTTTTTTCAGCAGCAGCAGTTGTTGTTGTTGGACCAGTTGTTGAACTGTTTTCAGAACTTAAAGAACGGGGTCCAGATGAAGTGATAGCACTGTTGCTGGTATCAGGTTCAGTACTAGTTTCAGTGCTTATAGTTCCAGATGGGAGAGCTGTTGCAGTCTCTGATGTTGTAGTGACAAGAACAGTTGTTGAACTGGTTTCAGAACTTAAAGAATGGGGTCCAGATGAAGTGATAGCACTGTTGCTGGTAACAGGTTCGGTACTAGTTTCAGTGCTTATAGTTCTAGATGGGGGAGCTGTTGCAGTCTCTGATGTTGTTGTGACAAGAACAGTCGTTGAACTGATTTCAGAACTTAAAGAATGGGGTTCAGATGAAGTATCAGCACTGTTGCTGGTAACAGGTTCAGTACTAGTTTCAGTGCTTGTAGTACCTGATGGGAGAGCTGTTGCAGTCTCTGATGTTGTAGTTAAAAGTACAGTGGTTGAACTGGTTTCAGAACTTAAAGAATGTGGTTCAGATGAAGTAACAGCACTGTTGCTGGTAACAGATTCAGTTCTAGTTTCAGTGCTTGTAGTTCCAGATGGGAGGGCTGTTGCAGTCTCTGATGTTGTGGTGACAAGAACAGTGGTTGAACTGGTTTCAAAACTTAAAGAATGGGGTTCAGATGAAGTAACAGCACTGTTGCTGGTAACAGGTTCAGTACTAGTTTCAGTGCTTGTAGTTCCAGATGGGAGGGCTGTTGCAGTCTCTGATGTTGTAGTTACAAGTACAGTGGTTGAACTGGTTTCAGAACTTAAAGAATGTGGTTCAGATGAAGTGACAGCACTGTTGCTGTTTACAGGTTCAGTACTAGTTTCAGTGCTTGTAGTTCCAGATGGGAGGGCTGTTGAAGTCTCTGATGTTGTAGTGACAAGTACAGTGGTTGAACTGGTTTCAGAACTTAAAGACTGGGGTTCAGATGAAGTTACAGCACTGTTGCTGGTATCAGGTTCAGTACTAGTTTCAGTGCTTGTAGTTCCAGATGGGAGGGCTGTTGCAGTCTCTGATGTTGTGGTGACAAGAGCAATGGTTGAACTGCTTTCAGAACTTAAAAATTGGGGTTCAGATGAAGTTACAGCACTGTTGCTGGTATCAGGTTCAGTACTAGTGTCAGTGCTTGTAGTTCCAGATGGGAGGGCTGTTGCAGTCTCTGATGTTGTGGTGACAAGAGCAATGGTTGAACTGCTTTCAGAACTTAAAAATTGGGGTTCAGATGAAGTGACAGCACTGTTGCTGGTAACAGGTTCAGTACTAGTTTCAGTGCTTGTAGTTCCAGATGGGAGGGCTGTTGCAGTCTCTGATGTTGTGGTGACAAGAACAATGGTTGAACTGCTTTCAGAACTTAAAGAATGGGGTTCAGATGAAGTAACAGCACTGTTGCTGGTATCAGGTTCGGTACTAGATTCACTGCTTGTAGTTCCAGATGGGAGAGTTGTTGCAGTCTCTGATGTTGTAGTTACAAGTACAGTGGTTGAACTTGTTTCAGAACTTAAAGAATGGGGTTCAGATGAAGTATCAGCACTGTTGCTGGTAACAGATTCAGTTCTAGGTTCAGTGCTTGTAGTTCCAGATGGGAGGGCTGTTGCAGTCTCTGATGTTGTAGTGACAAGTACAGTGGTTGAACTGGTTTCAGAACTTAAAGACTGGGGTTCAGATGAAGTATCAGCACTGTTGCTGGTATCAGGTTCAGTACTAGTTTCAGTGCATGTAGTTCCAGATGGGAGGGCTGTTGAAGTCTCTGATGTTGTGGTTACAAGTACAGTGGTTGAACTGGTTTCAGAACTTAAAGAATGTGGTTCAGATGAAGTGACAGCACTGTTGCTGTTTACAGGTTCAGTACTACTTTCAGTGCTTATAGTTCCAGATGGGAGGGCTGTTGAAGTCTCTGATGTTGTAGTGACAAGTACAGTGGTTGAACTGGTTTCAGAACTTAAAGACTGGGGTTCAGATGAAGTTACAGCACTGTTGCTGGTATCAGGTTCAGTACTAGTTTCAGTGCTTGTAGTTCCAGATGGGAGGGCTGTTGCAGTCTCTGATGTTGTGGTGACAAGAGCAATGGTTGAACTGCTTTCAGAACTTAAAAATTGGGGTTCAGATGAAGTTACAGCACTGTTGCTGGTATCAGGTTCAGTACTAGTGTCAGTGCTTGTAGTTCCAGATGGGAGGGCTGTTGCAGTCTCTGATGTTGTAGTGACAAGTACAGTGGTTGAACTGGTTTCAGAACTTAATGAATGGGGTTCAGATGAAGTGACAGCACTGTTGCTGGTATCAGGTTCAGTACTAGTTTCAGTGCTTGTAGTTCCAGATGGGAGGGCTGTTGCAGTCTCTGATGTTGTGGTGACAAGAACAATGGTTGAACTGCTTTCAGAACTTAAAGAATGGGGTTCAGATGAAGTAACAGCACTGTTGCTGGTATCAGATTCGGTACTAGATTCACTGCTTGTAGTTCCAGATGGGAGAGCTGTTGCAGTCTCTGATGTTGTAGTTACAAGTACAGTGGTTGAACTTGTTTCAGAACTTAAAGAATGGGGTTCAGATGAAGTATCAGCACTGTTGCTGGTAACAGATTCAGTTCTAGTTTCAGTGCTTGTAGTTCCAGATGGGAGGGCTGTTGCAGTCTCTGATGTTGTGGTGACAAGAACAGTGGTTGAACTGGTTTCAAAACTTAAAGACTGGGGTTCAGATGAAGTAACAGCACTGTTGCTGGTAACAGGTTCAGTAGTAGTTTCAGTGCTTGTAGTTCCAGATGGGAGGGCTGTTGCAGTCTCTGATGTTGTGGTGACAAGAACAGTGGTTGAACTGGTTTCAAAACTTAAAGAATGGGGTTCAGATGAAGTAACAGCACTGTTGCTGGTAACAGGTTCAGTACTAGTTTCAGTACTTGTAGTTCCAGATGGGAGGGCTGTTGCAGTCTCTGATGTTGTAGTTACAAGTACAGTGGTTGAACTGGTTTCAGAACTTAAAGAATGGGGTTCAGATGAAGTATCAGCACTGTTGCTGGTAACAGATTCAGTTCTAGTTTCAGTGCTTGTAGTTCCAGATGGGAGGGCTGTTGCAGTCTCTGATGTTGTGGTGACAAGAACAGTGGTTGAACTGGTTTCAAAACTTAAAGACTGGGGTTCAGATGAAGTAACAGCACTGTTGCTGGTAACAGGTTCAGTAGTAGTTTCAGTGCTTGTAGTTCCAGATGGGAGGGCTGTTGCAGTCTCTGATGTTGTGGTGACTAGAACAGTGGTTGAACTGGTTTCAAAACTTAAAGAATGGGGTTCAGATGAAGTTACAGCACTGTTGCTGGTAACAGGTTCAGTACTAGTTTCAGTGCTTGTAGTTCCAGATGGGAGAGCTGTTGCAGTCTCTGATGTTGTAGTTACAAGTACAGTGGTTGAACTGGTTTCAGAACTTAAAGAATGTGGTTCAGATGAAGTGACAGCACTGTTGCTGGTTACAGGTTCAGTACTAGTTTCAGTGCTTGTAGTTCCAGATGGGAGGGCTGTTGCAGTCTCTGATGTTGTGGTGACTAGAACAGTGGTTGAACTGGTTTCAGAACTTAAAGAATTGGGTTCAGATGAAGTGACAGCACTGTTGCTGGTAACAGGTTCAGTACTGGTTTCAGTGCTTGTAGTTCCAGATGGGAGGGCTGTTGCAGTCTCTGATGTTGTAGTTACAAGTACAGTGGTTGAACTGGTTTCAGAACTTAAAGAATGGGGTTCAGATGAAGTATCAGCACTGTTGCTGGTAACAGATTCAGTTCTAGTTTCAGTGCTTGTAGTTCCAGATGGGAGGGCTGTTGCAGTCTCTGATGTTGTGGTGACAAGAACAGTGGTTGAACTGGTTTCAAAACTTAAAGAATGGGGTTCAGATGAAGTATCAGCACTGTTGCTGGTAACAGGTTCAGTACTAGTTTCAGTGCTTGTAGTTCCAGATGGGAGAGCTGTTGCAGTATTTGATGTTGTGATTATAAGAACAGTGGTTGAACTGGTTTCAGAACTTAAAGAATGGGGTTCAGATGAAGTAACAGCACTGTTGCTGGTAACAGGTTCAGTAGTAGTTTCAGTGCTTGTAGTTCCAGATGGGAAAGCTGTTGCAGTCTCTGATGTAGTGACAAGTACAGTGGTTGAACTGATTTCAGAACTTAAAGAATGTGGTTCAGATGAAGTGACAGCACTGTTGCTGGTAACAGGTTCAGTACTAGTTTCAGTGCTTGTAGTTCCAGATGGGAGAGCTGTTGCAGTCTCTGATGTTGTAGTTACAAGTACAGTGGTTGAACTGGTTTCAGAACTTAAAGAATGGGGTTCAGATGAAGTGACAGCACTGTTGCTGGTTACAGGTTCAGTACTAGTTTCAGTGCTTGTAGTTCCAGATGGGAGAGCTGTTGCAGTCTCTGATGTTGTAGTGACAAGTACAGTGGTTGAACTGGTTTCAAAACTTAAAGAATGGGGTTCAGATGAAGTAACAGCACTGTTGCTGGTAACAGGTTCAGTAGTAGTTTCAGTGCTTGTAGTTCCAGATGGGAGAGCTGTTGCAGTCTCTGATGTAGTGACAAGTACAGTGGTTGAACTGGTTTCAGAACTTAAAGAATGGGGTTCAGATGAAGTGACAGCACTGTTGCTGGTAACAGGTTCGGTACTAGTTTCAGTGCTTGTAGTTCCAGATGGGAGAGCTGTTGCAGTCTCTGATGTTGTGGTGACAAGTACAGTGGTTGAACTGATTTCAGAACTTAAAGAATGTGGTTCAGATGAAGTGACAGCACTGTTGCTGGTAACAGGTTCAGTACTAGTTTCAGTGCTTGTAGTTCCAGATGGGAGAGCTGTTGCAGTCTCTGATGTTGTAGTTACAAGTACAGTGGTTGAACTGGTTTCAAAACTTAAAGAATGGGGTTCAGATGAAGTAACAGCACTGTTGCTGGTAACAGGTTCAGTAGTAGTTTCAGTGCTTGTAGTTCCAGATGGGAGAGCTGTTGCAGTCTCTGATGTAGTGACAAGTACAGTGGTTGAACTGGTTTCAGAACTTAAAGAATGGGGTTCAGATGAAGTGACAGCACTGTTGCTGGTAACAGGTTCGGTACTAGTTTCAGTGCTTGTAGTTCCAGATGGGAGAGCTGTTGCAGTCTCTGATGTTGTGGTGACAAGAACAGTGGTTGAACTGGTTTCAGAACTTAAAGAATGTGGTTCAGATGAAGTGACAGCACTGTTGCTGGTTACAGGTTCAGTATTAGTTTCAGTGCTTGTAGTTCCAGATGGGAGGGCTGTTGCAGTCTCTGATGTTGTAGTGAGAAGAACAGTGGTTGAACTGGTTTCAGAACTTAAAGAATGGGGTTCAGATGAAGTGACAGCACTGTTGCTGGTACCAGGTTCAGTACTAGTTCCAGATGGCAGAGCTGTTGTGTACACCAATGTAGTTTGAGCTTCAGTATTCAGTTCAGATGATATTAGAATATTGTTGCTTGTCACAGACACAAAACCTGTCTCACTTATGGTTCCAGTTGTCACTGCTGTTGTGTTGTTCGTTGTTGTCTCAGTCAGAGTAGTCAAAGACACTGGTGTTGGAGAAGTAGTTGGTATTGATGTCGGAACATATTCTGGTAAGAAAACAAAATGAATATTTAGAAAAGTAATTTTTTTTATTCGCTGTACTTAAAAATCCCCTAAACTGATTGTGTTTAAAGAGAAACAAAGGCAGATATACAGGAAATATCTATCTGTGGTAAAGTTAACATTGGTCTTTTACTCATTAATCAAGTTAATGATAG
Organism: Xenopus tropicalis; assembly: GCF_000004195.4. NCBI lineage: Eukaryota > Metazoa > Chordata > Amphibia > Anura > Pipidae > Xenopus > Xenopus tropicalis. Next base: position 102,436,291 of record NC_030681.2, read on the forward strand.
TGTTTCGGCATTGGCGGATTATTTTTGTTAAACGGGCGGCAAAATTCGTCGCGCAACAAATAATTGTCGTCTGCGTAAAAAATGTGTCACCCGCGTAAAAAATGTCTCCCACATAAAAAAATTGTTGTGTGCGTAAAAAAAGTGACACGCATCAAATGAAAAGCTGCGCACAGCAATTTCACTGTATCGTGTTTCGCGAATCTTTACAAAGATTTGCAAATTTTTCAGTCATCACTACAAATTTCTTAAACTATTTACTGAAGAAGCAGACACAACTACTTAGCTACAAAAGTGTATGACATCTTAATCCACCCCCTAATGCTTTCCTTAATGTTTGGGGTAACTCCTACTTGCCATAATAATTCCTGCAGTATTTTACCCATTTTAATATAATGTCTCCCATGACTGGATCATTGTTTTCCAGTAACAGATATAGTAGCATTGGTGTAACTACCCTTACACTGCCCCCCCTCCCTCAAACCTGCGCATAGGACCAGAAACCCACCTCTAATACTTCACCTCCCATCCCACTAATGTCCCCTGCTCTCCACTAGTTTGTGCTGCCCACTCCCTTACAGGTAGGAGGGCAGCTGGGGACAAGGGATCTGAGTGGGGTGGGTTGCCAAGTACTATGGTTTCTACAACCAGACAGGAAAAAACTGCCCATGGGTAATTTTTCTCATGCCCTTGTGCTTGAATCCAAACCTTTGGGGCAAAGATACACGCAGTGATTAGTAGCCGCAACTTTGTAAAAAGTCGCAGCAACTAATTCATACAGCGTAAACGAAGCAATATTAGTCACACCGACTTTTATAATAACCTAAGACAGGAGAGTTTTCACAATTAGTCACCTCAAACAACTTTTTAAAAAGTTGCAGCAATTAATCGTGCCATTCAGTGTCTTCGCCCTTGTTCTTCTTGGATTATTGTTTGCATGTATTTACAGATGCATGTCTTTCCATTAGTTTATTCTAATTCTATTTACAAACAATCTGTAACTACTACAATACACATTTTATTATATTTGCAGCATTTCTTAATGAATCTTTTGCTTTTCTAAAATCTGAGTGTACAAATGCATGCGTTATTACCTGTGCAACTGAAACCATCACCCGTATAGTTGCTGTAGCAAAGACAGACATAGGAGCCAGCAATGTTACTGCAGAATGCATTACTCGAGCAGTTGTTTGTAGTATTCAGTGCACATTCATTAATATCTGCAAGAATATAAAACATGCATTTAGCTATAAATTTACATGCATGCATAGAGACATTTACTAGCTTTTAATGCAAATTCTTCTTCATGTCTGTTTTAATAATCCAGTCAGTTGTGATGTCACATTTATATGATAGCATGTGGGCAGTATAAGTGCCAAGTGTTCAAAAAAAAAGCTCTTGTAATGAAAAGATGGAGTGTGCTACATGTGGGAAGCCAACTGGGGTAGGTATGGATAACAGCAAACTATCTGAGCATCTCATAATTAGACCAGCTTCTGGTCTCTCCTTACCCTTCCCCCTTTTAGTTGACCGTTGTCTGCCACTTATTTATCCATACAAGGGGTGTTGAGGGACTATAGTAAGGGGTAAGTTGTCACCCTTGCCTTGGGTGCCAGAGCTCCACATGACAGCTCTGGCTGCACAGAATGTTTGCATTCCTAAACATTAAGCTGACTGATGCAAACAACTGGCATCTTGAAGGCAATTTAGCTTTTTTTCCTAAGGATCACAAGAATGATGGTATGATTTGAAGATAATGATACACAATTTTGAAAGCAAGTCTTACGATGTTTAGATTTTACTAAAGTTCCAAATCTCCACTCAAAACTATTGTATCAACTGGGTAGTTATTGACTGGTAACTTAATATAGACAGGATATTGAAAACTTCAAAGCATCTATAAATACATTATGCAAAGAAATAAAGATTTCCACATACCTATACATGTGTTATTGTCCATAATGTAGCCAGTTTTACAATTACATTCAAAGCTGCCCACTGTATTTTTGCATATTTGTCCTTCAGCTGTGCAGTAAGATGTAGAATTGCATTCATTAACGTCTGGGAAAAAAAACAGCCAGTTAGTGGATTTTAACTACAGCAATTATTTGCAGTTCAAATAACAGTTAAATCAAAGGGACATTCACATACAAAGAAGAAAAAGGCTACTATATACATAACTGGTCAATTTTTATATTGAACACTATATACAAAAAGGTGTAAGTGGTGTAAATATGGTGTAAGATAATTGGTTTATACGTATAATAAAACAGTACCCATAGTAAATACATATGAGAAAACAGCATCCATAGTAATTACATATAATAAAACAGTATCCATAGTAATTAATGTAACAGTTTATTTTTTTTAAATATTGAACGCAGTTATGACTCTATATTAGAACTGCTCTGCCTCCACTTGCATTCATCTAGTACAATATGTTCATCAGGCTCAATATACTCTAGTTATGGCATGACACTTTATAGCATGGGAAATGTCTATCAATGTTTAATAATATGAGTTAGTAGAATATAGGAGCCATATAGAAGTATGTTTCCAGTATGCTTCTCTTTTTTTCACGGTGATCAGTTACATACCATGCAAATAATGGCATCAACTGCTGAAAAGTCAATATGGTGGGTTTCTGTTTGTTGAAGTGATTATTTGGGTGAGTACAGAGATCATAGCTGCACATTTTGTGAGAGAAAAAGACTGACATTATACATACCTACGCATAATCCATTATTGTTTGTAAATCCGACATCACATTCACAAATATAGCTGCCATTTGTATTCTTACAGGTGCTATTTCCATCACAGACAGAATTATTACTCATGCACTCATTAATATCTGAAAGCAATTAGAATTAAATGTCATCTCTTGAGTGAATATAGATTCTTAAGACAATGTAACTAGTGAAAAATTATTAATATAAAACAATGAAACTCGACTTGCCTTCACATTGTACACCATTGCCTGTGAATCCAGTTACGCACGCACACCTATAGGACCCAACTGTGTTAGAACAATTTGAATTAGGGCCACAGTTATACGTTCCAATGGAACATTCATCGATATCTGTGCAATTTTGTCCCGAATAGCCGGTGTTGCAGTTACATGTGTAGGATCCAATTGTGTTATTACACATGGAATTCTGGGGGCATGTGTTGTTTGTCTCACATTCATTTATATCTGAAATACATAAAAAGGCAGTACTGGTAAAATACAAGTGTTGAGGACTTCACATTCTGTACAAAGATAATTTCTTGCACTTTTTATAGTTATAGTAGGCTTAATGAAAGAATCTCACAAACCATTTAATTCATGCTCAAATATTACATTCTAAATATTTTTTGAAAGGTGTGTGCACATACTTAAGATCATTATATATTTCATGAAGTCTTCACTTCTGGTTGCAACTTCTTGCTTAGTCATCTCTTATGTGTAAACACTGCCACCTTTCCGCATTTATACTTAAAGGAGAAGGAAAGTCATTTTGGTATTTTACTGCCAATAGATTTGCAACATTAGTGCCACCTAGAACACTATTCTGCAGAAACCATTACTATACCCGAGTAAACAGCTCTAGAAGCTTTCTCTGTTTGCTTAAGATAGCATCTGCCATTTTAAGTAGCTTCCTGCTGCAGCTCTAGCCTTTATAGCTCAGATCACACATTCCTAAGGGAAGGGGGAGGGAGTTCTTAGCATTCTCGTGGGAGGGGGGAGCAGGAGAGGGGAGAGAGCTGCCCAGACTCTGGCCCAGAGAATTAAGGATTTTTTCTGAGAGAGCAAGTCAGACACCCGAACATCATATTTACAAAAAAGGAGTTTTTCTTTTGAAAGAGGTCTCAGTGCAGCATTACTGTAAGTGCTTATGGCTGTATTTACATAGACCTCTCTGATAAAGCTTACTTAGTTTTTACCTTTCCTTCTCCTTTAAGTTCTTACTCATATATCAGCCTTTGGCAGTGACACACAGTGATTTGCCAGCTTAATATTTAGTAACTCTGGTGTACAGTATACAACAAAATACCCACAATCAACTCTCAATTAGTGCATTCTTGGTTCAGGTCCTATTTAATAATTGTAATGAATAATACCCGTGCAAATAATAATTGTCCAAATCCTTTCTCCTTCTCATCGAAGTGTATTAATGTTTCAAGATAGCACAGAATAGCTGAGCACATTCTACCAAAGGTATCAGCTTTGATAAATGGTGTCAAGTTGTTTAAATTGCCCTGCCAGTAAAATGTTCCTAACAGTCTTTGAGAGTCTTTGCTTGATCTTAAAATACATCAGACTCCTTTGAATAGTTATCTCTAACAATTACCTGTTTTTATCATATACTAAAATCAGTTACTGGTAATCTACCATAGCACAGTAAAAGTCATAACAAAATATATAGATGTTTTGTGTGGCTCCATCTTACCTGTGCAGTTAGTCCCATTATACCCTGGCAGACAGTCACATGTGTATGAGCCATTGGTGTTGATACAAATCGATGTATTTGGACACGGGAACAATGCACATTCATTGATATCTAAACGAAAATGAAAAGCTTGGTTACCAAACAATTCATCTTGGTATTGCAGGCAGCAATACAGTGTATCATATGCAATGTAGGATAATAGAAATGCAAGGTTACATGTTATAATAATATGAATATCTTTAATAATAGTAATATATTTATAAATAATATTTGTGTTTTTATCCTGAATGTCTGGCATAAAATATGAGTTTCTTTAACTTTGTGCTGTCCAATTAACTATCACACTATGGGGCCGATTCACTAAAGGTTGATAACGCTTAACCCATGGTTTTTTGTGTTAAAAAGCATGCAATAAGTAAGTACCGATTCATCAAAGTCATTTCGCATGCATTAATCCTTATATCGCATGCGCAAAAAAAACGCATCATCGCAAAAGCGTTATTTCTAACGCATTGTGTTAATTAGAAAATAGAAATAGTACTAACGCATGATTCACAAACACATATGAAGTGTTAAACACGCGAGGATCATCAAAGTCCAGTCACCCTAGCCACGGACTGTTCCAACTACTTCCGTCAGGCAGGAGATATACTGTAGTAGCATCCGGTCCCGAACCAGCAGGCTGAGGGACAGCTTTACCCATCAGGCCATCAGACTGCTGAACACTGGCCACTAACACTTGATAGACACTTGAGCACTATGACACTACGACACTATTCATGTGCACTCATTCTTATATTTTGTACATACATTATACATGCCTACTCATGTGCATATTTATTCTATATATTGTACTCCACTGCTACTTGTGAAGCTTGCACACAAGAATTTCACTCACATATACTGTACCAGTGTACCAGTAATATGATGTGACAATAAAAGTGATTTGATTTGAATATAAACCCCTACTTGGGGTAGGCGGTATGTAAAGAACATTGTTGTTTGTGAATGTTTGGCAACGTAACATGTTTAACATAACATGTTTAAGTTTACAGTCGGATTTTTTCAAGTATGTGATCGTCCTAGAGTGATGCATCCTCTAGTTTTCAGGGAAATGGTAATTTTCAGAACAGTAGTTTTCAGAAAGCAATGGTTCCGTGCGTAATATTGTATGCTAATATCGCACGCAGCAAAATATATTGCGGTGGGAAATAATGCATGCAGTGGAAAATAACGCAAGAAAATCGCTCATCGTGAGTTAAATAACGCAAAGAACATCGCTTCTTAATTATGACACGTGTCCTTTTAGTGAATTGAGCGTTAAGTCGCAAAAAATAAGAAGGGATAAAATTTTTAACGCATGCTAGAAATAGCTCTCGTTTTATCGACCTTTAGTGAATCGGCCCTATATGTTTGTGGGCCAGATCATATCACAGCAGTCTTTGAAGGCCATAGGCAACTAAGAGGCTGTAAAAATATCTTAGAGGACCTAAAATGGCCTACTGTCTTCAAGTTGGACAGAGCGGCAGTGATTGGCAGGGAGCTGGGCCAATAATATTGCCTGATGCACCAATACTCATTGGCCCTTCTTTGTAAAAGGCAATACCCATCTAGTAATAGATTTTAAGTAGTGATGGGCGAAAAGTTTCGTCAGGCATGGATTCGCGGCGAATTTCCGCGTTTCGCCATTGGCGGATTGTTTCGCGAAACGGATGAAAAATTTCGCCGCAGAAAAATTCGCCGCACGTCCAAAAATTGTCGCCGGCGTCAAAAAAGAATAGTCGCGGGCGACAAAATAATAGCCGCGGGCGACGAAACAATAGCGCGCGACAAAATAATAGCCGCGGGCGACGAAACAAGAGCCGCGCGACGAAACAAGAGCCGCGCGACGAAACAAGAGCCGCGCGCGACGAAACAATAGCCGTGCGACAAAATAATAGCTGCGGGCGACGAAACAAGAGCCGCGGGCAACGAAACAAGAGCAGCGCGACGAAATAATAGCCGCGGGCGACGAAACAAGAGCCGCGCGACAAAACAATAGCCGCGGTGACGAAACAAGAGCCGCGCGACGAAACAAGAGCCGCGCACGACGAAATAATAGCCGCGCGACAAAACAATAGCCGCGGGAGACGAAACAATAGCCGCGCGACAAAATAATAGCCGCGGGCGACAATTTTTTTTGTTGCACGACATTTTCGCCGTTTCGCGAATTTTTCGCCGTTTCGCGGATCTTTTCAAAGATTCGCGAATTTTTCGGCGAAGCGAAACGGAACAGATTTGCTCATCACTAATTTTAAGGATATTGTGAAAAATGTAACTTCCTCTGCTGTGTAAAGTGTAACCTATGCCCAGAAAAAGGGATGGGTTACTATTGGCCCAGAGTTGTTAAGGGTAATCCTTGGTATGAAAAGTGGTGCAGCCATATTCTTCCTCTTTGGAATCCATTCAAAGAAAATGGTGGATCTGCTGGTGGGCCTGGGGCTGGAAGAACCCGTAAGGAGAAGCCTGAACCCTAAGGCCTAAACTACACAGGAGGTTTTGATCAGATTTTGTGGGTAAGATTTAATCTGACCTACAAAATTTTGTGATGCAACACCATGCAACAACACAAGATTTTGTAGGATCCTTTACAATCGAATCCCCACAGCTGTAATGCAAGGTGGATCAGATAAAGTCAGATATAGTGTTTTGTTGCTTGCATCTACATCCAACAGTCAGTTGTTAGTAGTTTACGCATCCTGTGTAATTTATCATTAATGTAGCAGTTGGCGAAAGGACCCCAATAATGAGGGGTTGTAGTGAGTGTCAGGAACTTGCAGTTATTGTGAGAAAGACTGGGTGAACTATTAACAACAGTTACATGTTCCACTAAGGAGAATTAATGAGGGGTATTTCTCCAAGTGACACCCGCCAGAATGTATTAGTTAGGATTCAGGGTAATGTGTGAAATCCCTATAAGGCAACACTGAGTGATCCTGGTATGCTAGGGGATGCCTGGTTGTGTTTGCAATACCCAAGTGATAACTGTAAAACCGATGTGATTCCATGAATATTATTTGTACTAAATTAAGTACCTTTTTTACATTTTCAGGATTCTTCAGGATTTCTTCTGAAAGTGTAAGAAAGTCATAGTATAGCCTGGAGACCTATTACCTCAGGGCTCCACTGAGAAAGAGTTACACATAACATTGATCTGCTTGAAGTGCAGAAAGAGTGAATGCCCCCATGTCTGTAGTGCTACCTTGTAGTATTGTGACCTGTGTAACAGCACTTATTACCTATTATGTACCTATACCTATTATTACCAAAGGTGTAGTGCACTCATATAGACAGTAAAAACAATGGGGATCATTTATAAGGTTTGTGCAGCGCATATTTTTTTCCCAAATGGTTGTTTGTGCATGCTTTTCCCTTATGGCTTAAATTTTGCACTGCTGTGCCCATCTGTCCTTTTTTTGCGAATTGCAGTGTGTGCATAAATATTCGCCATTTGCAAATATGCCATATTTACAAAGCTTTAAGGACATTCACACTGCGAATAAAAAATTCACAATTTTGTTTGCATATTAAATGTGGCAGTCTTGTCCATCTTTATAAATATAAACACGGGCAGCGCAAATATGTTCACTGTGCAAATAATTCTGCGCTGCGCAAATTTTATAAACAAAAACAGTTATAAAGACATTTCAAATGTATTATTGTACTCACCAGCACAAAAAAGAGTGGGATTCCCAGAATACCCAGTTTGGCACTCGCATGAGTAGTTTCCAGGGAGATTAATACACTCTGTATTCTCACCACATGGGTAATAAGTTGCGTTTTGACATTCATTGATATCTGAGGGGAATTTAGACAAACAATTCTGTATTTCACTTGCTCTGCTTAATGTAAAAGTTAAAAGTAACAAGAAGTAACAAAAAGTAACAAGAAAAAATATAAAATGTTTTATATACATTCAAATATAATAAACTCCTTGCAAATACCCTGGCTGGGATTAAACTCAGGACCCCAGTGCTGCAAGGCTAAAGTACTACCCACTGACCAACCATAAATCATTGAATTCCCCCCAAGTTTTTAGTAGACAATTGGATCAGCACCTTGCCACTAAAATAGAAGCCACTTCTACTCCATTTCATATGTGAGAGGGTACTTTATGGTGAGCAGAAACCTTGGTGCAAGTGTGCAGTTTGTAACTCACCTAAATTTGAATACTCATTGATATTTCAAGGTAAGTCTAGAGCCTCATATTTGATTTTTTATGATTTTAGTTATTTTGGTCAGTTGGATATATGTTTAAAACACAAGTGTGGCTGAGGAATAATGGCTGGCAGATCACTAAATTTGCTGGCAATGCAAAGAAACTGTTCTTAAATTACCTTCACACTTGGAGCTGTTGGTTTGATTCACTTGGTAACCTTCCATACAGCTACAGCTGTACCCTCCTGGGAAATTGTTACATATCTGCTCACAGTTTGATATGTTAAGATAACATTCATCAATGTCTGAAATACATATAAAAAAGGAAAAATGAAAGGAATGTTAAAAAGAAGTATGCTGTCTATTCACTGCTATAGGCATACTAATGGACTCAAACAATATGGTATTAAGGTTTATGGTTGAGTTTTAAGTATTTAACTTAAAATTTACAGTAAGGGGAACATTTACTAATCCACAAATCCGAATGGGAAAAATTCGGATTGGAAAATGAACATTTTGCGACTTTTTCGTATTTTTTTTTATTTTTTCGTTGCCGTTATGACTTTTTCGTAAATTGTCGTGACTTTTTCGTAACCATTACGACTTGCGTGAATTGTCGCGACTTTTTCGTAGCCGTTACGATTGTCGCGACTTTTTCGTATTGAGCGCTTGTAAACGGTGGGCAAACCTTTCAGACTTTGCATGATTTTGGAAGCCTCCCATAGGACTCAATGGCACTCTGCAGCTCCAACCCGGCCCAAGGAAAGTCTCCCATAGGGCTCAATGGCACTCTGCAGCTCCAACCTGGCCCAAGGAAAGTCACGATACTGAAGCTTGAATGAATCCGAAACTTTCGTACTCGGCGCGACGGCTACGAAAAAGTCGCGACAATTTGCGCAAATCGTAATGGCTATGAAAAAGTCGAGACAATTTACGAAAAAGTCGTAACGGCTACGAAAAAGTCGCGTCAATTTAAGAAAAAATCGCAAAATACCAATCATTACGAAAAAAACGCATTTGGACGCCTTCGGAGCGTTTTTGGATTAGTAAATGTGCCCCTAAGTATTGAGTCCCAGGTGAGAAAGCATTTATGTATTTTAACACAATGAAATGAAAGGTACAGTATGACTTCTCACCAGCACATTGTAGTCCATTTCCTGTCATGCCAGCAGGACATGCACCACAGCTAAATCCTACACCAGGAGCTTTAACATCTTCACAAGTACTATTTACATAACATTGATTTTCCAAACAGCCATCAAAATCATCTTCACAGTAAATTCCAGTCCATGCTTCAGTACAGTTACAGCCAGCCACCTGAAAGAAAACCAGTCAATACAATTAAAGATAAATCCATGATAGAAATGATTCTATACCAAACTTACTACACTGGCCTAAATGTTCAGAATCATCCAGGCCTTGACAGCTGTGCACAATCACATGCTCAACAGTCAGTAGTAGGCGAAATTTTTCAGCAGACATGGATTTGCAGCAAATTTCTGTGTTTAGCCATAGGCGTTTTTTTTTTTGCGACAAAATTTGCCACGTAAAAATTAGCTGCATGAAAAACAAATTGTCGTCCGTGTCAAGAAAATTGTCACATGCATCAAAAAAATTATGCGCCGCAAAAAAAAAATGTTGCACGTGTCATTTTATTGATGTTTTCAGTGTTTTGTAAGGTGGTATATTATGAGAATATGAATGAATTAGTTATTGTGACTTTTATTTTCTATTCTTTTTCATTACATTCTATATATATACTTAATATTGTGAGTCGGTCTCTAAGCTCAGGTAACTGCAGCAACACAGAGTATGTGCTGGGAATAAGACAGGACACTACTAGAAGCATGACTACTAGAAGCACACGTCTTCATGGCTAAAGGGCATGTTGCATTTTAAACATACCTGTTGCATTTTAAACATACTGTACTTCATTGTTAAGATTGAGTTCTCCTTTAAAAGTCATCTTTATTGAATATATTACAAAGACTTTAATATATTATTTTCGATATTTAACAATGGTTTATTATGAATTGCCAACATAGCTAGCATTCTTTTAGGTTGTCAGTTGTGGAAAAATAACGTGAAATTTTCCTTACCTTGAAGTTAGGGTAATTAGGAATACTGGTATTTTGATTAAAGAGGCAGCTGCCATTGTTTGAGCAGTTACACAGCACCAGTGTAAGGATAAAAGTAGTGATTGCTTTAGAATCATTTGCCTGAATAGTAACATTAAATGGGTCTGAGCTTGTTGGAGTCCATACCAGTGTGCCATTAGCTATATAGGGAAACAAAGGGGATAATGCTTGCATTAGGAAAAGAAAGAAAGAATACGGTATTTGTCTATTGATGAATAGATGCTTAGTTTTGTTATTAAAATAAAATAGTACATTATAAAACTTAGAGGTTAGTTTTTTTGTTACCTGTGATAGTTATATCTTTGGAATCTGTCTCTAAGGACAATATCACTTGATCATTGTTCTGGTCAGTTACTGTGTAGTTCACTGTAACTGATGTGTTTAATGTTGTGGAAATCGTGGTTGGTCCCGTTATGTCAGGAGGGAAATTATCTAGAAAGGGGAAGAGGGAGAATTATGGCTTTCATTGTAATAGCAAATTTATGCTATGAAACCCAAAGAACACATAGGGGCACATTTACTAACCCACGAACGGGCCGAATGCGTCTGATTGCGTTTTTTTCGTAATGATCGGTATTTTGCGATTTTTTCGGAAAATTGTCGCGACTTTTTCGTTCGCAATACGATTTGCGCGAAAAAACGCGAGTTTTTCGTAGCCATTCCGAAAGTTGCGCAAAATCGCGATTTTTTCGTAGCGTTAAAACGTCGCGCCTTTTAAGTTAACGCTACGAAAAAAGGCGCGACTTTTCGCGCAAGTTTTAATGCTATGAAAAAGGCGCGACTTTTCGCGCAAGTTTTAACGCTACGAAAAAATTGCCAGATTTTGCGCAACTTTCAGAATGGCTACGAAAAACTCGCGTTTTTTCGCGCAAATCATATTGGTAACGAAAAAGTCGCGATAATTTCCAAACAGTCGTTAAGTCGCCGAAAAAATCGCAAAAAATATGAAAAAGTCGCAAAATGTTCGTTTTCCAATTGGAATTTTTCCAATTCGGATTGAATTCGTGTCTTAGTAAATCAGCCCCATAGAATATCAATCTGAACATTTTGTACCAGCAATATACTAGTTACTTATATTGTGCTTGATAATAAATTGACTGCAACAGGAAAAACAATGAAACATTCTATTTATCGCTAGAGGCTACTAATATTTCTGTGTAATATAAAATATGTTTTTGCCTGCTTTTTTATAAATTGGTAAAGTTTGCCACTAGCCTGTCATATTGTCTTGCCTCTAGTAGCAATAAAGTTCAGTGAGTATTAAATACTGTGAGTAAATAAATTAAGTGCCCGCTGATTGCAAAGTAGACAAATCATGCCTTCACCAGACAGAGAATGTCAGCAGTACTTGCTTTTGCTCTGTGTGTGGTGCTTTTCAGCAGCATACATCTAGTATATTTAATACCCTTGCTATTAAAGTGTACTGAGCAGTGTATTAGGCACTGGTAAGCTTTACAAATGTCCATGCAGCATTAACTTTATAGCTTATATTTCAGTAAAGTAACCAAATATTTTTCTACAAACATTTCCAATACTTGCTTCTCTATATTCAACCAGGAAATGCACTTAGAGTAAACAGATGTTGTACCGTAATCTCATTTCTGTGGGCAGTTATTGACTGAGTAAAGATGGAGGGTAGTACTGGAAAGTTGAGACTATTATGACTAAATTCTGGCAAGGCACTCCCACAAGTTGATTTGGTCAATATTGTCCAGTTTTGGATGGCCACATTGCCCTGATCTGCATTTCATTTTGATTAAACAAAAAGATTACAAGGAAAATGGTTTGCAGCCAATGACCTTCCAAATAAGATTCAGGTCAGGAAGTTTAAAGTTCACATGTAAAAAAATATAAAGTTGTTTTAGATATAAAAGCTGTGATTGCATCCCCTTAGATATTTCTTTCAGCTGCATTTCATGTAATATTTTTTTATATTAAAGGGTTTTGCTAAGGTAAACACAATAGAAGATCACACAATAGAGGCACGTTATGGGAACATTCATTAGAGTTCTGAAAAAATCATCTTACTCATGCTGTTTGCTTGTGCTGTAGCTGAGTTTGCTGCACCAAGTGTGGCTTGTCCGACTGCAAGATTTCCAGTGCTCAGGATGTCAAAAATGCATTCATTGTTTCCTTTACAAGTTGCATTTGCTGAGTCAATAAGTGTTTTGTTACTGGTCTGTAGAAGTTCATCATAAAACAGGGGCACAAAGCTGTTATTGTTGTAGGTGTACCAAGATTCATTATTTGTTGAGTTGTAACTAAAAATGCTGCTATTCGGGGTGGTCTTCCCTGTGTAGAAAGAATAATGCAATAGAAATATTCAGTTCTTAAGATCTGATTTACAAATAACAACACAACAAAAAGCAAAAGAGAAGGAGGAAGTCGTATCAGGTACTTTGGTGAATGAAAACTTGAAAATTAATAGAACCAACAGATATATACTTGAAAGTCTATTGTCATATAAAGTTTATATTTATCAACAATAAACCCTGTCATCAAACTCCAAATACATTTAATTTCTCCAATAGTAATAGTTCAGTTACCAGGTCAGGTAATCAAATAATAGATGATAAATGGCACCTACATGTCATTCCCATCTCAAAAATAGCAGAATCACTAGGGAGTGTAACACCATCATAGCTTAGAAACGTTCCATTAGAATACATAAAGTCATCTGTGACATTCTCGTCGTAAAGACCTAGAAGAAAGATATAGTCGATTAAAATGTTTAGCGTGGCACAGTGATTGGTTTAATTTTTTCCAGGGTTAAAAAATCATAATGTCTAGCCTTCTTATTAGGACATCTAACCCCCCCTCATTATGCCTTGCCTACACAGCAGCTACTTTATCAATAATATATTCTCACTAGACCCAATAATACCACTTGTAAAAGAAAATCAGACCTTTGCTGTAGGGTTGCCACCAACAATAAAACAGATACTTTTTTGATTAATATTATGCTTTATTAGGCATTAGTAAAAGTAATTATTAATTTCAGACTTCTGCAACTTTAAAAATGTTTTGCTGGCAAATAGGAAATATTCCAAGTACTGTATATACTTGAGTATAAGCCTAGTTTTTCAGCACCCAAAATGTGCTGAAAAAGTCACCCTCGGCTTATACTCGAGTCGGGTGCCATGGGTTCCTCTAGACTAGCACCCTCTGTCCTTTGTGTGCAAATTAGGCCACCCGCAAAGAGACCCTCCAGTGCCCTGGCCTAGGCTCCCACTAGCAATACTTATTTCCCCTTACATCTCCTCCGGGACCTGGTCTGCTGCCAGTTTGCCAATGTGCAATGAGCGTGGGGAAGTACTCATGTTGTTTTTGTTGACCCTCTTCTCCGCTTACAGAGCTAGTTTATGAAAAACATATACCCCACTGATGCCTCAATTAATGTAATTTTTATAGGTATTTATTTTGATTATTGAAACTTAGCAGTAGCTGCTGCATTTCCCACCCTAGGCTTATACTCGAGTCAATAAGTTTTCCCAGTTTTCTTAGGTAAAATTAGGTACCTCGGCTTATATTCGGATCGGCTTATACTCGAGTATATACGGTAAAAGCTTTGTACTTTGCTATGCAGTCAAAAAGTTACAGGGTAATACTGAAGTGAAAAATAACAAAACAGTGAAAAGGGGTACCTTTAATGGCTAACTGAGATTATAATCATAGAAAAATTTAAGTGTTGTAGCTCCTTTTCCAATTATTTTGCAAAAGTGTCAAATACTAGAATTTGTCACATGTACATTACACATTTTCTTCTTTGTGCCATTTTCTTGTAGGGGCAGGATGAAACATGGGTACAAAGAATGGAATGATCAGTGGATGAAGACAATACAATACAAAAATGATTGAGGTTATATTCTGGTGCCTAATATACAGTACAGAATACACCTCATCATTTTTTTTTTGGATTGTTCACTACAACCTAAATTGTTTTGTATGTTTTCTCATGGACCAATGAAAGCTGTTAAGCAATAACATGAGCTATTATTTCATTTCTTATTTGTAGAGCTTAAAATATCTTACCCAGAAGTCCTTCTGTTTTGTTCTGATATGAAGAATCTAATGTTGCTACAAAGCTCAGAGCCCCAAATGCTGCAGAAACTGCCACTGAGATGCCACCAACAAAAGATGCTTTGAGTCCTTGCTCAGTTGTGGTTTCCAGGGTGACTGTTCCCAATGATGTGATATTATCTTAAAAGGTAGAAAGAATAACAGACAGACAGTTATTAAACTACAAGTCATACATATTTCTAAAAAAAGAACAGGATGTTAAATTACATTTTTTGTTGGTGCCTTTAATAGCTTTAATAATTTAATTTAAAGAAAATAGTTTCTTGTGGAAAATACCATTACATATATTTAAACTGCCTAACTTTTAATAAACTGAAAACTCAAGTGGCTTTTTTATGAACACAAGTGCAAAGCAAATTGGGTACAAACTGCAAAACAGCAGGTGGCCTTAATGACACAAAAAAAACACAGCGCTGTATCATCTTCAGTAGTGATGAGCGAATCTGCCCTGTTTCGCTACACCAGAAAATTTGTGAATCTTTGAAAATATTTGCAAAGCGTAGAAAAATTTGGAAATGTGGAAAATGCAGCTCGTCAAAAAAAAATTGTAGCATGTGGCAAAAAAAATTGTTGCACACGTCAAAAAAATTGCACCCATTTCGCAAAAAAACTGCCAATGGCAAACGTGAAAATTCGCTGTGAACTTATTCCTGGCGAAAAATATTGCTTGTCACTAATCATTTATTTATACAGGCCCAGAAAATCATGCAGTACTTTACATTAAATTCTAACAAACAGGGATTCTACAATAATTTAAGAAACAAGGGTAAATAGGGTAATAATTAAAATAAAAATAATTAATCAATAATAAAAATAATTAAAGTAAAACTAAGGTAAATAATTTAACAAACAAGAGTAAAATAACATTTTAAGAATAAATAAATGCATAAAAAAAGAAGATAGGATCCCAGCAACTTGCATTTTGCACACTTTTCCTATGAGGAAATGCTATGTGCATTAAGCTATGATTAAAAAAAATTATTGAGCTTACCTGATAATGTGAATTCTGTACCATTAACCTTCACAAAAGTGGTGTTTTTATCAGAGAGGTACCATTCAACCTGGAAAATATAGAATATTCTTCTCCATGAATTATCCTTGCATGATATGTATGTTGTGTTTCGGAAAGCTTCACCATACTTAGTGCAACTTAGTGCAAGTGCAACTTAGTAGGTGTAAATTCGCAGCGACTATTCATCAAAATACGAATTTTTGCTGCAGCTAGAGAATACGGGTAAATTTTCTCTAACAACACTACCTTTCACCGAAAATATACTAGCATATGTGACCTAGGGGCTGATTTACTAAGACACGAATTCGAATCCGAATTGGAAAAATTCCGATTGGAAAACGAACATTTTGCGACTTTTTCGTATTTTTTGCAATTTTTTTCGTCGCCTTTTCGGAAATTGTCGCGACTTTTTCGTAACCATTACGACTTGCGCGAAAAAACGCAAGTTTTTCGTAGCCATTACGATTCGCTCGTATCTTGTCGCGACTTTTTCGTATTGAGCGCTCGTAAGCGGCGGGCGAAACTTTCAGACTTAGCATGATTTTGGAAGCCTCCCATAGGACTCAATGGCACCCTGCAGCTCCAACCTGGCCCAAGAAAAGTCACCATACTGAAGCTTGAATGAATCCGAATCTTTCGTACTCGGCGCGAAAGCTGTGAAAAAGTCGCGAATTTTCGCGCAAGTTTTAACGCTATGAAAAAATTGCAACATTTTGCGCAACTTTCGGAATGGCTACGAAAAAGTCGCGACAAATTTCCGAAAAATCGCAAAATACCGATCATTACGAAAAAAACGCAATCGGACACCGTTGGAACGGTTGTGAGTAAGTAAATGTGCCCCCTAGTGTTAATTGAAATCAGTGGCTATATACAGGAAATATATGTGTATTTATTAATGATGTTGGTGAAAGTGCCCAATTATTTTTTTAAATATCCATGGAACCAAAAGGAAAACTAACTCTCTTACCAGCTGCAGTAAGAACAAAATACTATTGTTACAGTTCAACAACAACATTAAAAACATTAACAAGCTCTTTCTAACAAATTGCAACACGGGTTGAAATTTCTGAGTGCATTAATACCTGGACAAACAGTATAGATATGTTAATGACTTTAATTAGCCACAAACAATAAACAGGTTAAGAGAATATTACTTCTTTGGAATCATTTGATGATCTTATTAAAAAAACAAATCTTTTTGGGAGGCTGCCAGTCAGCATGTGTGAAATGCACAGTCAGTAACAATACAGGAGTTTAAAAAAAATTGGTGGAAAATAGGTTTTACATTAACAACTTATATACACAATAATACTGTAAATAAGATAAAACGCATACGTTTTGACGCCAGATATGATGTTTTTGGGGCAAAGCAGGATTTACTTACATTAATACAGTTACTTTACTGATCTAAGTTAATCACTTCGCCAGCTAGAAGCTGGCAAAATCAAATTGAGCGAAATGGGGAAGATAGAGAAAAGTTTAACCTTTAGTAAATTACCGAATTTGTACTTCTTCGCTGTGAAAATTCACTCAGTGAAGAGGTGCAAAATTTCACTAGCGCTGAGCTTCTTCACCATGGAATTTACCGGGGTGAATTTTTGCCCCCATTTCACGAAACAATCCGCCAATGGAGAAACGCAAATCCATGCCTGACGAAAAATTTTGCTCATCACTAGTCCCAAGCCGGACTTGGATTTCCTACTATTGAGTGCTATTCTGATATCTACTGGGAGCTGCTATCTTGCTACCTTCCCATTGTTCTGCTGATTGGCTGCTGGGAGGGGTTGATATCATTCTAAAGGTCCCCATACACGGGCCGACTATAGCTGCCGATATCAGTCCCTTGGACCGATTCGGCAGCTAATCGGCCCGTGTATGGGCAGAACAGAGCGGCCTGGCCGACCAATATCTGGCCTGAAATTGGCCAGATCTCGATCGGCCAGGTTAGAAAATCGGCTCATTGATGCGGTCCCCGAACCGACTGCCCCATAACCACAAATGTAATCCGATCGTTTGGCCCCAGTGTATCCGTAGGTGGGGATATCGGGTGAAGATCCGCTCGCTTGGCGACATCGCCAAGTGAGCGGATCTTATATTGTATAGGCACCTTAACTTGCAGCGCAACAGCAAAGTGTGACTGAAGTTTATATTTAATTTTCAAATTAAATATAAAAAAAATCTGTGTTTGTGAAAAATGAATTTCAATGCAGGATTCAAAATGCGTTTTGAAAAAAACATGTTTTCCCATGACAGTATTCCTTTAAATGTGTTACATTTTTTGTAGCTGAAATGATCTTAGGGGCATTTTGTATGAATTAACTTCCTTTAGGGGTCCCTAAATGTCAGATACTTTGGTGAGGTCAGATTCCCTTCATGCAGACTTTACCTTCATTTCACTGTTTATTTCTGCTGCCAGTGCAACAAAATTGGTTGCTTGGGATGTTCCATTAATCCCTGCTCTGGCTGTGCGTCCTTGGAGCTGGAAAATTGTACCATTATTGCCCTGTACATTAACCACTATAAATTCACCCAAACCATTAAAGGTATACTGCACTCCATCCAGTGTGTTAATATGAGGATCCCCATAGAAATATCCTTAAACAGAAAGAAAAAAAAACAGCCATTAATTTTACATGTTCATGTTAGTAGGATTTACACAGGCATACTGTTAATCACATTCACAAACTGTTTTTTAAAGCGTACCTATACGTGGTTGTATGTAGCCGTAGCAGTAATCCCTAGGCCTCTTCTGTGAATACAGATAACAAAGATAGGGAGAACCCAACGTACAGCAGTTTTCAAATGGATTAATCTCATTAGCTGCAAAAAGAAAGACAAGAGTCAAGGCACTTAATCATCATAAAGCTTAAGTTAGAGTGAGTGGTTATAGGAATGTCTGTATTTACTTACTCAGTCATTTTTTTTAAATGTTATAATACAAAAAAGAATACAGTGACAGATAGCACTTCAAAACAGTAGCCCATAGCAACCATAATATGATTGATTGATTAATTAAACAGGTATTCGGTAAATGTTACCTGCTGATTGGTTGCTATAGGTGATAGCAGGGAAACATGGGGGGTGGGACATGTCTGCAATTGCGCACCATTTTGTTGCTTACAGGTGGGTGCAGTGCCATTATATCACTTACTGAGCCTTAAGTGCTGCAAATTATATTATAAGTATAAAGCACTTTGGTTCTTTTATCCACAGATTGTAGATTGGAGGGCTGGACCCACCTTCCCACAGTTTTCTGTTTTTTTTAATCTCAATATTATTTCATAATCTTTGCTACTAGCAGTAACAAATAGGCAAGTGTAGCCAATTTGTTTTATTAGGGCAGCTTTAGAACCACATATTGTTCCAAATAGGGCAGAAAAGTGATTATTCTTGGCAGTATACACAATAAACAAACCATTCATTCATCCAGTAAAAAGTAGGCAGAATCATGTCCCCATAATTGCAGCCATCACATATTTTATAAAAAGAATTTGCTTTGAGTAAGGCACACTTTGTCCCAAAACATTAGCCTGTGTTTGCTTAATAAAAGTGTTATATAATATCCGTGTTTTCAGTTCACTAACTAAAGTTTCTGAATCCTAACAATTTCAGTTCTCAGCTTTACAATACTGATCCATTCAATTCTAATAATATTTAGAATTGTGTGATCAAGAAAGCAGCTGATATCACTGTGTTAGACACCTATACAAATACAAACAATATAAGACAACACATTATTTATTGCTTAGATGCAAAGCCTCAACAGAGTTAAGAAAAGTCAATTCTTTGGACTTTTATGACATTACCTTGGTATTGACTAATTAGTAATGGTAATGCTGTATGCCTAAAATAGTTTTGGAGTTGAGGGGACCACCAGGAATTATCATATATCCAAGGCGTTGGCAAGAATCTTTCTTTTTCTCCATAGATAAGGGATCCAGACCAGTAATAGTTACATCTTGTGCCTCCTCCATAGAAAGTAGGAAATGCGCTCTGGAAGCTTAAAAAGATATCTGTAGGAACAAAAAAAAAAAAGCAACACTTACTTTGCTGAGAACAAAATCTAGTGATGAGTGAATTTTTAGCCATCAATGGATTTGCTGCGAAATTCAACAACCTTAACAATCATATTTGGGGTTTTCTTTGGCAGCAAAAAAAAACATATTATACATGCGAAATGTATAAAACTGAGGGAAAAAGAGGAAAAGTCATGTAAGTAATAAACTGAAATGTTAGTAAGCTTGATGTTTCACTAAGGATATTCTGGACATTGGGGTAGAATTAAAAAGAGTAACGATAATGTGCTTGTTAAAAAGTAACTCACCTGAGCTTTTCCTTGGGAAACTATATTGGTTCAGTCTGTTGGATGAAGTGAATGATGAATCATATATGGCTTGCCAGTAAGAACAAGGACAAGGAGAAGTATAGTCGGACCAGTATGGATATGGCTCATTGTAATACCAGCTGAGACACTGCTGCCAGGTGTTTTTGGTGTTTGCTGTATTCATTTCAAGTCTATAAGCCCAATAACCAATTCTGTCTGTGAAAGGAAAGAAATATAATAATAGGCAACAGTTATACTCAGACCTTAAGTTATACTATAGTTTACTTGTCATAGTGTTATTTAGATGCTAAAAGACTTTAATCTAGGCTCTAAGATTAAGGAAAGGTCCTCCAGTGCCTGTGCCACATTCAAGTGTAGGGAGAAAGCTGGAGCTTAGTGCATGGCTAAAGTCTTGGTCTAGGAAATAAAGGTTTGCATTTCTAGAGCACTGGGCTGACTTTCTTTGGGGTACAATCTATATAGCTGTGACAGATTGCACCTCAATGGAAGGGGGTCCGCTGAGCTAAGAGAAAGAATGGCTAAGAGGCTGGAGGAGTGTTTAAACTAGACAAGGGAGAGGGGGGGTTGAGCTAGAGTTTAATTGGAAAGCTGGTGTAGAGGGTGCAGTGGGATTAGCAAGGGGTCATGGGTGGGGGAGGAACTTCCTCTGTTTCAAAGAAAACTTCCTAATATTAACCTTAGATCTAACTCTCATTACCTAATGTAAATATCATAGGGAGAAGTAGTATTCTCCACTGCATGCTGGCTAATGCACGCAAAGCTTGTCAGGGTAATTAGGAAAACCGGAGTCTATTGCATGTACTGATTATGATTTAATTGGTATCACTGAGACCTAGTGGGATGAAACTTGCATCTGGGCTGTGAATTTAAACGGTTACACCCTTTTTAGGAGGGATTAAAAACAAACCCCCTGATTCATGGGTCACTGGTTAGGAAATTCAAGACTTGACCATGTACAGGTAAACAAAGGTCCAGGACCAGATGGTATTCATCCCAGGGTATTACATGAGCTTAGCTCTGTGATTGCCAAACATCTCTACGTAATTTTTCAGGATTCATTGAGGTCTGGCATGTTGCTGAGCGACTGGCAAATTGCTAATGTGGTGGGTTTATTCAAAAAGGGATCCCATTCTCTGCCTGAAAACTATAGGCCTGTTAGTCTGACATCAGTAGTAGAAAAGCTTTTGGAAGGGGTAAAAAGGGATAGGGTGCTTGAATACATTGCAAATCACAATACTATAAGTTTGTGCCAGCACGGTTTTATGCGTAACAGATCTTGCCAGACTAACTTAATTGTATTTTATGAGGAGGTGAGCAGGAACTATGTTTACCGGCAGAAGAAAGTGTTACCTTTAACAGACAAAAAAACATTATGCCATATTATCTATTATAGCTATCAAGAACTTTGCTGTTTCTCCACATATATGTATTAGTACATAGTCATTGTGTTTGAATTAGTACAAACAAAGGTATTTCAATGAAAGACTACAATTTTCTGTTTGTTAATTATGAAGAGCAGGTAATACTGGTGCTGTAGTATAGACAGAAATATGCAGAAAGTTTTTGCTCTTTTAATACGATAACCCTACCTCTGATATTGTACTGTATGCTAAAAACATATTAAAAAAAATCCCTATTTGTAGTAGTTATGCTCTATCATAGCTTTCGCCTTACACATTAGTTATTGTACTTACTGGTATTGTATCCTTTATATTGGTCTGGTGTGTAAATCATTTGGAGGTTACTACTGAATGTCTGAGGGTCATTGAATGCTGGGAAATTATTGTTATTATTTAGGTGAGGCTCCCCACTGAAAACAGAAACATTAACTATAAAAATGGAAATATTAACTATATACTGTATACACATTTCCAAAAACACATATAACTATAGAGTAACAGAAGTATTTAAATGCAGAGATCAACTGTCTTCACCAACAGGTCATAGGAATTCCCACATGAGTCTTAGGGGTATTTATAAATATTTTACTGGCCACAAGCTGAAAATGGATAGTCGCCAAAACCAATCCGTCTTACTTTACTTCTAAGGGAGGTTGTGCACGGGAAGATTATGGGGGGCATTGCTACACTGGAAAACACTGCAAATATTTTAATTCATTGCTCTTGCCTTAGTAAATGAGCCATTAGTTATGTGATCACAATGCATTGTCTTGGAGGGACAACAGTTGAGACTGTATATTTTGCACCAAATTTGAAACCATGTTTAAAAAAATATTTTACACCTTTATAAATATGCCCTTAGGTGTAATAAATTTGAGTAACTGGGTTCACAGAAAGTAGCCAGAGCACACAAATCAGTTTTGTATAACTTATACATGGTGCACATCTAGGCGAGATCTTAGGAGAGAGGCAAGTTGCAGTTATTAAAATTATATACAGAACAGAAATGTATAACTGCTGGTACCTTTAAACAATAAATTGTATTTGATGTATTAAATAAAATAAAATAAAAAGGCTAACTCCTTCACAAAAGATGGGTAGCAAAACATTAGCATAAATCTTGCAGGCAGCTATTCTGCAGGGAGAAGTAGTATATGTACAAATCAGTTATACCATCCACATGTTCATGTTCAAAACATATTTCTTATTGTGCATCTTATTTTTTATAAATGCATTTTTAATAAAACACTGTAAATCTAAACAAAAGTACCTGAAGTATCCCATTTTTGGGAGATAATATGTAGGCAGTGCTTGATATTTCCAGTTCATTCCTCCATCATCAAAGCGCATAAGGCAGAAAGAATAGATGCCATCAGTCACTAACACAGCTTGAAAGGTATTTGTCTGTAAATGACAATTCATATTTATTAAACTAACCTGTGTGTACCTAACCAAAACATGGTTCTTGTGTAGAACTTTTTAAAGTTCTAGACATTTTTAAAAATGGGCTCAGATATATGTGGGGTGAAGGGATTTAGCCTTTAAGTGTGGGACTGGACACCTTTTAGGTAATAACTACCAATAGTTTTAAATGCCTTTCCCCTAATAGAATTTTACTCCAGTGCTACAGCAGGGGCACACCTGAGAAAGAGTTGCTTATTTAACACTTGCTCTGCCAGCAGGGGCAAGATCATAACTGTAATACTGTTTCCAAATGCACATTGCATGTATAACTTTAGGTTAAATAGATGTTAATGGCCACAATAAAGGGCCAATATATAAATAACTGAAATATATTGCTAGAAGAAGTTCTAGGCGCTGTAACCACAGTAACTAAGGTGACTGTGCTGGAACAATGTGTTTTAAAACTGAAAAGAGTTTTTCTAATCCCACCATTAACTTGCTTTGAAATCATTTTTTGCAAAACTTATTAATATTGAGGACTTTCAAATTTGGAGGGGTGTTAGAGCTCAGTCAAACACATCCTGACAACCAGAAACACTCATCTGCTTTAATGAATTTCGTTAAATACTTTTCTGACTAAATTAAGTAAAGGGCCTCAGCAGCACTGGGTCACTGAGTAAGTAATGGGCCTCAACAGCAAGGCCATATATTTGCACCTATGCTCTGCAGAAATTGATTTATACAATTATTAGCTAAGCAAAAAATTTAATGTATGTCAACAGCTGGATGAACCCCACAAAGGGCTCTGCACTTACTGTTTCTTCTGTGCCACTTTGTACTTTAAAGGATTATGCTTTTGTGATAATTCACACATGTCCAGCCCCAGACTACAATGACCAAACAGTGTGGCACTTTTTGGTATCTTTCTATTAGTGTGTCTATTTGCATGAGTCTTTATGATGGGGGGGGGGGGGGGGGGTGACACCTAGCCCTGATTTACACAAATGCCCCAATTTACACATTGCTTTAAATCTAAGGTCCCTTGGGAAATTAATATACTGGTCACTTGATAAAAGCTTACATTGGCTGATGTGAAGTAATATGATGGGTATGGTAGAACTTTCGCCCATGTGATCTTGATAGCCCAGAGGGCTGTAAATGGCATATTAAAATAGGTTTTTATCTCAGTTTCAAGTTCTGTTTTGAATGCTGCCTGATAGTTTGGTGCTTGCTGGAAGTCATAAGTCTAGGAGAAAAAGAAGCATTTTTAAACACTTTAATAAATGTATTTTTTTAGTACAGTGATAATGTTACAGAGAGAAATTAGGCATGTGGTTTTACATTTCACCCAGTGGTAAAAAACATTATTAAGAAGAAATTAAAGAAGAATTAAAAATGCAATTATATAAACAAACTTACCTGGTAATACAGGTCCCCTGTTTGTGACATATCAGCATCTGCCCAAAAAACCGCAATCATGGGAGGCCTAGAATAATCATTGCTGTAGAAATGACTATAGGGATAGCTGAATATGTACATAGGTTCATAGAAATAACGCTGGAACATAATAACTCCATTATCTGTGATCTGAAAAAAAAGAGACAAAGGAGAACAAGAAATTATACAATAAACAAATATCAGATATAAACAATAATAATGCAGCCTCTTTAACCATAATTGTATATTCGTGAGCTCATCCAATTATTATCAATTTTACTATTACCATAATTAAGTACGTAACAATTTAGAGTTTTTAATAACTCTATATCCCAGTAAAACTTACAATTAATTTTCTCTACCATATATACCCACATATGCACTTGGATTAGATTAACATTTTTAAAATAAAGAAACTACAGATTATTGTTTTGCTACCTTGCTTTGCATGTTCCTTATGAAAATGATGTATAACTTTAACAGTGGGCTATTTATTTACTTTTTATTATTTTCCCATTGAGAAAAAGCAGACTGTATTTTGAAAAAGTTTTCTTTGGTTCTGTTTCCAAATATAAATACAGTATTTTTATTGTGATGAGTTCCAAGCCACAACTAGGTCACGATTACATCACCTCACAAAATATGATTGGGGGTATGTTAAAGACACAAACTACCTTGCTCTATAATGTGGTAGTGCCAAATCATTTATTCAGTGACAGGACTACTTACATATAAATTGCTGTAGAATGAGTTGCCAAAGGGAAAGCGCATGGGAACACTAATTAATGGAGAGGTAAAATCTTTTAAACGTTGGGTTATTTTGATATCTGAACTGTAGTCAAACAGGCGTTTTTCTGCAATTAAAAAATGAAAAATATAGTTTATATATATGCATTGGAAAAAAGAAGAGTTTACTTAAAGAGATCAAAGTTTTGTAAAGTCTATCATGCTGGCAGACAGGTACTTGACAGCCAGTGCTGCCTATGGCAGACAAGTGGTTACATTTTCATGACAGAAGATCTGGCTCATTTACAATGCCCCACACAGTGTGCAAAGTGCAGAAAAAGGTTGCAGGTTATAGAGTACCAGGAGGCACAGCTTCAATTGGGGCTTAAAAGCATGCGGTACTCTTCTGTCTTTAATCCAGCGCTTAGAGAAGAGAGAAGCGGAACAGGAGGTGCGAGCGCTTCCCAAATCCTATCTCATAGTTTACATGTACAGTTAAAACGTTCCCTCATCTCAAGTGATATCCAATGAAATCTAATCAAATGCCTAAATTTGTGTAAATAACTATAGGTCTAAGGAAGCTTTGACTGCAACATTGTAGGAGTAAAGCTAATATCAAGCTAATATGCTCCCCCCTAATAATATTATAGGAATAAACTTTGGTTTAGAATGCATCATCTGCAAAATACAACATAATTAGAGTTATTTATAAAGACTGGCCAAATTTCAGTGTGGTTAATGCACTTAAAGTTGTAAAATTTGAACAAGGTCTAGTAACTTATAGCAACCAATCAAATGTTTGCTTTTAAACAATAGACCAGAAAATGCTACCTGGTGATTGGTTGCAGAGAGTTAATAAAACAGATGCAAATTTAGAACTTGTTCTTACAGAACCTTCTGCAAGACTAAAGGAAAAATGCTGAAAATAATACTGAAGAAACAAACCAATAAATTAATCACAAATACTTACCTCTGCAGGTAAATCCATCTCCAGAATATCCATTGTTGCATGCACATGTATAGGATCCAAGAGTGTTTGTACAGTTTCCATTCACACTGCATCTGCTGAGCCCAGTAGTGCACTCATTTACATCTACAAAGCCAACAGGTTTATTTCACAAAAAATGAAAGGTATTCAATGTTACCCATAAAATCTAAAGGACAGAGGGTCTAGCCCTTTATGTGCAAGGGAAGGTTACTGCAATAGCATGAGGCTTAGGTACAGGTACTGACTGGGACATAGGCAGGGACATTTTGCCACTGACAGGGAAAATGGAAACTTAGGGGCAGATTTATCAAAATGTGAGTTTATACTTAAAAAGCTCACCCATGTTCTATTCATTTCTATGGGATTTTTAGAAGCTTATTTAACAAATTGTGAGTTCTAACTTTCACCCATTGATAAATACACTTTGCTCCTACAGGGCAGGGGTGGATTAAGAAGGTAATCAATGTAGCTAAGATAGATGGAAAAGGGATGCTGTGGGTTTAGTGGATAGACATAAACTGGGGTTTATTGTATAGACATAAACTGAAGAACACTCTTCTTAATTCAGCTATAAGCAGGATGCCCATTATCTTGCTGTACTGTATATGTTTGTGTATGTTATTGGCGAATTGTTTCACAAAACTTCAGTGAAACTTAGAATATACTGTATAGGAATAATAATGACCTGTTTGTTGAGTGGTTAAAGAGTAAGTATGCTTTTTTTGATGTCTACCTATAATAGGCATGAATCTTGCCTGCAGAGCTGCCAAGCCAGTGGGTAACGTCTACCTTTATCTTCTACTAGCCCTGCAGCAGAACTTTATGCTTGAAATGTTTCCTCTCCATCATGCTCTTAATGGCTGAAAGGGGCTGATTCAATCCGCTGCCTTAGTAGGCAGAATTAAAGAGTAAAAAGTAAATTTAACAAAGAGTTGTGATAGAATTCCATATATGATGGTGGCAACATGTTTCAGATGCTTACATCCTATAAAAAAGATAGTCTGGTAAAGGAATGGGGTGAGGATGCTATTTGTGTGGTCACTAGAACAGTACAGAAGAAGGTATTTGTTCTGTAGGGTTGGATGGCAGGGGATTGGGTTTGTACAGAAAGTGGAGAAATGGACAGTCAGAGTTGGGGCTTGGGAGTAAGGAGCAGGCACATATGATTGGAAAGGTAGCATTGAAAGGTATCAGAGCAAAAGACTGAGAGACATTATTTCAAGGGTTTCTAGGGATTAGAACCCTGAATCAGAATACACATGTAGAATCAGGGTGTCTCTAGTGTCTACCACTAAATGATATAGTGGTAGGGTATGAATTATGTGTAGGTGTAATGTTGTAATTGCGGTCGATTTGATTGCAGTGAGATTGTGTAAATAGCAAGATTTATCCATGGCCAACATAGGGGTCAGGAGCTTAAGGAACATAGCTTAGTCTTAGACAGCTTAGTCCGGTTTTCTACTGGCTACATGTTAAAAATAATAATTGCTCTGAGTGTCATCAAAACATAACCAAAATACATATCATAAAACAGTGCAGAATGCAAATAATAAAGAAAATTACCCTGATCACAGAATAGTCCCTGCCAATTCACTGTACATCGACAAGAGAAGCCATTGACTCTATCAATGCATACTCCACCATTTTTGCAGGGGTTGCTGTAGCATTCATTAATTTCTGTAGTATCAAGGGAAAAGATGTATTTAGCATTTTAATACATACATATATGATGTTCTGTATATAATATTTATATATGTATTTAATTTTTGATTGGCAAATTAATGCATCTGTCCTACTAAGAGCATGTTAAATTAGCTTCTGCATTGTACAGAACCCAAACCATTAATAAACACTGACAGTCATTTTTGGGTAAAAGACGAGCTCTTGTAGAACCACTGATTCATAACTATAAGTTAAAGATCAATCAAAGCAATTTTGCAAAATGCATTGTTGGAGCTGTTACAAAAACACCATTATTACTCACCGACTTCACAGAATCTTCCCGTGTAACCAGGAACACAAGTACAGGAGAAAGCATTGATCAAGCTGTTGCAGGTGGCTCCATTCCAGCAAGGGGTACTCAGGCACTCATTGATTTCTAGTGATAATTATTGCTTATTACTACATTTTATATTAATATACATTACATAGGAATATTAATGAGTAAAACAGCTGTTTTCTGCACAGGGTAACTTCAACGTCTTCTGACAGATGTAGTTCAATTACAAGGGTCAGCATTTTGAAAAATGATTGTAAATTCAGTACTTGCACTGATTTTGTAGGTTATTCTATTTTAAAATAGAAATCCATAATAACAACCTAGACAGTTACTGTATATTGCTTATCTAAACGTTAATCTTGAAAATTACAAGCATTTACACATTTATCCTATTTTTGTATGTTAGATGTCACAGTATTATCAGCTTACTTTGCTCACAGTTTACACCCTGGTATCCTGGTACACATGAACAAGTGTAACTTCCCAAGGTGTTTGTGCATTGCCCTCCATTTTGACATGGCGTCAAATTACATTCATTAACATCTGAAATACAAGGAAAAAGACTTAATTTATGTTCCGCTCTTAAATGCATGCAAGCTAAAAATAAAGCTTTGCTTCAATGATGAACATGGACAATGTTTTTGTATATTTGTTGTTACAGATGTTAGAATATAGAAAGCTAAGGGGTAGATTTATCCAAATATGGGTTAAGAGCCTAATATATAAAAACTCACATTCTCTTCATTTCTATGGGATTTTTAGAAGAGAACACGGGTGTGTTTATATGTATTAATCTCTAAACTCACATTTTGATAAATCTGCCCCTTAGCTTTTAGTATTCTAACATCTGTAACAACAAATATTCAAAAGCATTTTGATAAATCTGCCCCCAAGTTTCATTCACTAAATAAAACTAGACTAAAGTTTGTGTATTATTCCAGCACTGCTCCTTATGAGGGGGGATCCTGGAGCCTGGCTTTAGAAAAGGATTTCCACTGAAAAGTATAAGCAAGAAAATCAGTTTCCACTATAAGGCAGAGTATGCAAAGTTTGATTAACATTATCACCTGATCTAATGAGTACCAATGCATTAACTTGTTGAACTTGAATTTTAGGTTTAGTGAAGGAGTGGATATGTGTGATACGTAACAATAATGGCAAACTTTAAAAGCCTGTATAAAGTAAAAGTGAATAAATCTTATGAAAATGCTATTTTTTACTAGCTATAACATTAATAAAAAAATACATTTTATTTCACCTTTATTGCATGTAGGTCCTGTCCAGCCTGCCATGCATATACACACAAAGGATCCTAGTGTGTTATTACAGGTACCCTTAGCACATGGACTGGACTCACATTCATTCACGTCTGATTAAGGAAAGACAAAAGAAGGAATGTCTCATCAGTACAACATGTCTGTGTTAGCCAATAAAGCAATGAATTATGGACCAAACATTTTAGAAAACATTTGGAAATGATATACTTTGCTAGGAACTGGATAAGTGGATCTGCGGGTGTTGCTAAGCTTCAAACAAATTCTTGATTTAGCTCTCTCATACCTGTATCACAGTTGGTTCCGTGCCACCCTGCATTGCAACTGCATGTATAGCTTAAGAGTCCACTCTGGCATTGACCATTTTTGCAGGGGGAGCTTTTACAGTAGTCAATTTCTACCAAGGGAAAAAATACAAACAGAAAATACTAAATCATTGTTTTTTCATGCTTTTATTACAGTAATTTGCAGAATCACATTTATATATCATTATCAATAACAGGAATTACAAATTCTTAAATGTTCTTACTGTCACAATTCTGTGGGCTTTGTTGATTTTTCTCATATCCATCCTGGCATGAGCAAAAATATCCACCAATTGTGTTAAAGCACAGTTGCTGGCAGTTGTCCAGGTTCAGTACACATTCATTAATGTCTGCAGGAAGTCATTAAATTATTATTATTATTACAATAAATACTTTCTTCACTCTCACTTTTTCTCACTCGTTGCCTCTCAAACCTAGCATTCAGTGGTGGGAGAAAAAAACTTTGGCCGCATTAAGCAATGTGTTACTCATATTTGTAATTTTTGCCCTAAATAAAACTGAGCACATAACTAGAAGAATTAGGGGACAAACCTCATGTGTCACATGGCATTATGCATTATATATATATATGTTTAAAGGCTATATACTGAATGACTCATGTATCATATATTACACAAAGGCCATTAATAACTTGCAAAATATTATTATACCCCGCTTATTGTAAAAAATAAGATATCATAATAGAAATCAGATACAAGTTCTATGACTATATAAGGGAAATGGAACTCTAAGGTCACTTCTAACATCCTCATATTATAAAGGAGAGGATACATTTTACAGTTGTTCTTAGTGATATTATCTGTTAGAATTGGTGATAACCAAGGTTAGTGATAACAATGAGTTCATGTGTAAAAAGTACAAATCGCCATGTATGAAGTAGAGTTAAATACATTAATCTGCTAACAAATACATTCTACATTTTCAAATACACAGAAATAAAAAAGACAGTTGGTTTAAATATGGTGGGGGTATTACAACTTACCTATACAAAGTGTGTTAGACGGGTCAGGACTAAAACCAGCACTGCATGAACACACAGGAGTGGCAGTTTCAGGTTTAATGTTGCACCACCCGTTCATACATGGTAAGTTGCAAACCACAGGAAAAGCTTAAAAAAAACAAAATAAGTGAGTGCAGCATGCTCCAGATTTAAAAAAATCACTCAGAAATACTTTCTTCAGTGTCAAAATATTTTAATCTGAATCTCTTAACTATATGTCCTTAAGTATAGTGCAACCATTCAAGAACCTAGGGCAGTGTTTTTCAACCTTTTTTGGGCCAAGGCACACTTGTTTCATGAAAAAAATCACGAGGCACACCACCATTAGAAAATGTTAAAAAATTTAACTCTGTGCCCAGCAGCAGTGCCCCCCTAGTACATTGGTGCCAAGAGCAGTGCCCCCCTAGTACATTGGTGCCCAGCAGCAGTGCCCCCCTAGTACATTGGTGCCAAGAGCAGTGCCCCCCTAGTACATTGGTGCCCAGCAGCAGTGCCCCCCTAGTACATTGGTGCCAAGAGCAGTGCCCCCCTAGTACATTGGTGCCCTGCAACAGTGCCCCCCAGTACATTGGTGCCAAGAGCCAGCCCCCCTAGTACATTGGTGCCCAGCAGCAGTGCCCCCATAAGTCAGTGTGCCACGTGGCCCCCCCTAATACATTGGTGCCCAGCAGCATTCTACTTCTGCTCTTCGGCGGCTTCTCCGGTGGCTTCAGCAGCATCTTCGTATCCCTCAGGCGCGCCACCTCTTCACTTCTGCCTACACGCGACCGCACACAGGCCCTTTTATAACGTTGCGCCCCGTGCGTACTGACGTCACCCGTACACACGGGGCGCAACCAATGACAGGGCCCGGATTTTATTACTAAGAAAAACTGTAGCATCGCCGGGCCCCCTTTGAAAGTAAAAATTGCGGCCCTGCCTACGGCACACCAGTCAGCATCTCGCGGCACACTAGTGTGCCGCGGAACAGTGGTTGAAAAACGCTGACCTAGGGCAACAATAAACAGTTTTTTTTAAAGCTAGTGCTAGCTACGGAAAACCTTAAATAAGAGTTTTTGACGTGCGTTAGTTACACATTTTGTATAATACAATGGTAAAAGTAAGAAATAAATACAACTTGTTTATGAAGATTCTCATTCATCCAGTTCATGATATACAGTATCTAATGGAATTAAGTCTAAAACAACTGGACTTTTCTGTTTTTCTTGAAAACATTTTACCACTCATCCGATTGCCTTCTTCAGTTCAAACAAGACCCTCAGCAGCAGAACAAAGCTGACCCCAGAACAAGTTTGTTCCTTACTGGACCTGTGTCTCAATACCACTTACTTCAAGCACAAGGAAGTTTTCTATAGACAAAAACATGGTTGTGCCATGGGTTTGCCTGTGTCTCCAATTGTAGTGAACCTTTACATGAAAGAAGTGGAAAAGAAAGCCCTGGACACCTTCAAGGGAACAACACCAAGTCATTTGTTCAGATTTGTGGATGGCACCTGGGTCAAAATTAAAGCATGCAAGGTTCCAGCCTTCACCAAACACATAAACTCGGTGGACAAAAACATCATGTTCACAAGGGAAGATGTGAAAGACAGCAAACTGGCTTTTTTGGACTGTACAATAGTTATCAAACAGAGGTGGGACCAGGATATTGAAGTTTACAGGAAACCCACCCACACAGATCAGTACTTGCTGTTTGATTCCCACCACCCTTTGGAACATAAACTGGGTATCATTAGGACTCTACATCATCCGGCTGAAACTGTGGCATCCAATGCAGAGACTTAAGAGAAGGAATACAAACATCAAAAAGGAGCTCTGAAAACTTGTGGGTACCCAGACTGGGCCTTTATCAAAACTAAATCAAAGACAAGCAAAAAGACCAGACCAACAAACAGAAGTGAGAAACATGGCAGGCAAAGCAACATCCTCTGTTGTCCTCTGGACAAGACTCAGCAGTCTATCTACACCTCAAGGAAAAAGGTCACTCTTTTGAGGACAGTAACGTGCATATTTTGGACCGAGAGGACAGATGGTTTAAAAGAGGTATGAAAGAGGCCATTTATGCCAGCATGGAAAAACCATCCCTGAGGAGGCCTGCGACACCGCTTGTCATGAACATACAATGCCGCTTTGACATCCTTACCCTGGCCGGTTTCACAACAGTTCACACTTACAGTCATGTACTTTGAAGGATTAATACCTGCATCAATGAGAATCTTGGTACCATTGTGAATGGATCATACCTTCTTATACCTGTCAGTTTCAGCCAACACCTAACTGAATAAGTTCAATCGGACCATTGTGATTGGATTCCTGTGACTGTACTACCCTCAAGAGTTTAAATGCCAGGGAATTCCCTACCAGTAATTTAAACTGAAGAAGAATGTTTTCAAGAAAAACTCAGAAAAGTCCAGTTGGTTTAGACTTAATTCTACTTGTATTTATTTCTAAATAAATACAACTTAAAGGACATGTAAACCCCACACGCAAAAATTAAATCAGTGAACAGCCTCTTTGAATTCTTTCAATACCTGCCACACTGGTTGTCCTGAAGTTAATAGTAAGGCTGCAACATCTCCTTAATAGCTTAGATTTCCTTCTGTCCCTGTAACTCACTCAGCCCCCCCTCAGGAATTTGCTTTGTGGACATGCTCAGTTGTTCTAAACTCAGATTACTAAACACACCTCCAGTCTAGCAGCCAGTAAAGAGATGACATTGCTGGTTCCCATAGAAACTCAGCTCTAGCTGTCTGCTTCAATTTTTTTCTCCTAACCTCCTCTCCTGAGCTCAGCTCAAACAAAGCAGAACTTTTATCAGTCCTGCCTGTGTGAGCCTGTATTCTTGATGAAATGTATGCTGAATAAGGGTCTGTGTGTGGATGCTGTTTGCAGATTTAAATGTAACTGATTATGTATCAGAGGAAAAATGGCTACTGGGTGAAAGCTGCTATTTGCTTTAGGAAAATGTGATGGTGCTGGCTTACGGATGGGATATATGCAGTACAAATAATGCCATTTGGGTGGGGGAGATGCAGGCTCAGACTGGCCCACCGGGATACCGGGAAAAATCCCGGTGGGCCCCGACCTTGGTGGGCCCCTGGCCCCACTATCGCTCCAGATAAGGCCCCACTACCGCTGCAGATAAGGCACCCCACGCAATCACCAAACCTTTCAGGGCCCTGGCCCTACGCTCCCACTTCCGCGTCTGCTGCAAGCCTGTCTCCCAATGCACGATGACGTCACTTGCGTGCGTCCTTCGCGCTGGAGACAGGCGCTGGTGAGGGAGTGAGGGAGCGGCTGCTGGCTTGGAGTACTCTGAAGGAGTAGGACTTCTGCTTGCTGCAGGCAGGACAGGGAAGACTGGGCCTTGTGATTTCTTTGTGCAGTTCTGAAGTGGATTTCTTGCTGCTGCTGGTTTGATTTGGTGAGTTAACATGCTGGGGGGGGGGGGATATCTTGGATTTCTTGCTGCTGCTCCTTTGGTGAGTTAACATGCTGGGGGGGGGGGATATTGGATTTCCTGCTGCTGCTGGTTTGATTTGGTGAGTTAACATGCTGGGGGGGGGGGGATATTGGATTTCTTGCTGCTGCTGGTTTGATTTGGTGAGTTAAAATGCTGGGGGGGGGGATATTGGATTTCTTGCTGCTGCTGGTTTGATTTGGTGAGTTAACATGCTGGGGGGGGGGATATTGGATTTCTTGCTGCTGCTGGTTTGATTTGGTGAGTTAACATGCTGGGGGGGGATATTTTGGATTTCTTGCTGCTGCTGCTCCTTTGGTGAGTTAACATGCTGGGGGGGGGGGGATATCTTGGATCAGGGTTGGACTGGGGCGCCGGGACACTGGGAAAAATCCCAGTGGGCCCCGGCGGCCCAGACCTGACCCTTGCAGCGCTCCCCCTCCCGACTACTCCTCCCCTGACGCGTCAAATTTACTCGCTCAGAGGAGGACGTTGGGAGGGGGGCCCTGCGAGGGGGTTTGGGGGGCCCCTGCGGGGGGTTAGGGGACGTGCCTGGCTGGGGGCACCTGCAGGGCCCCTGGGACAGGAGTCCCGGTGGGCCCTTCACCCCCCAGTCCGACCCTGGGGAGATGTGCCCAACTGATATACTGTACATTGTAGGCAAATGTAGGCTTTACATGTCCTTTAAGTATCTTTCCATCATATGTAATAAAAGGCACTATGTTTGCCCAGGAGCAGTTACCCATAGCAACCAGTAAATTGTTTAATTTTAAACAGGTGACCAGTCAGTAAATGCAGATGTTTTCTTTCATTTTCTAACTTGTAGTGGACTAATCAAACATATTTGTAGAGTAATTGCTATATGTAACTTCTTCAGGTTTTATTTAAAGAGTGGCTGATAAAAGAAAGCTTAGAAAAGGTAAACCAAACAACTGCTTATAATGTTCTGAAAATATAACATTTTATGAAGAGTATGTCACATATAGAACAGGAAATTGCCAACAAAAATAATAAGGGCATAACAAAGAAGAGTATATTTAAAAGGGATATTTTAATACCTTATTAGACACACTCACAACTATGAATTCATAAAAATATAGTTTTTACTTACTTGTGGTGTTGATTGCAGTTGTAGAAATAACTTGATTTGCATGTGTACTCATGCTACTGTACCCTACAGATGTAGAAATTACAGATGCGGTAGATATATAAAGTGATGCATTTTTTGTTGTTGCAGTAGTGATTAGTGCTGGGACCGTGGTTGCGTACCCAGCAGTTTGCACAACAGTTGTTGAAGTAATTGGTGTTTGGTTGGAGGAACTGGTACCAGACGTTTCTCTTTGTGATGTTTCTGTCATGATCACTGTTTGTTTAACTCCTTGTGTTGAGGTTATAATAGCTGATGCACCTGAAACGGGGAAAGATATAGTTTGTTCCTCAGTGGTAATATATTTTGAGCCTGTATTAGAACTGCTCAAAGATATAGCTCCTGTTACAGTTGTGATATGCTCAGAATTTGCACTAGAGCTAATAAGCTCTACCATTGTATTGGTGGTGAGGTGTTTAGGTGTTAAACTTTCATTAGTTGAATTTAACTGGGATAGAGGACTTGTGTTGCTCGGAGCTGTAACTGGTTCTTCAGTGCTAATAGGATTTGGTGGTGCACTTGAGCTGCTCTTTGGAGTAGAGATTTTTCCAGCTAAATCTGATATTGGACTAGAAACTATGTCATTAGTAATCTCATTAGTTGCAGTAAATGTAGACACTGCAGATACGATGCTCTTTGTGCTAAAGGTTTCTTCAGTTGTGATTTTCCCAGCAGGATGACTAGTATTGCCCAGTATTGTAACTGGTTCCTCAGTGCTAATAGGATTTGGTGGTGCACTAGACCTGATCTCTGGCGTAGAGATTTCCTCAGTCACTTTACCTTCTGCACTGGAAACTCTTTCATTACTTGTAGTCAATATAGATGCTACAGATGAGCTGCTTTTTGTGTTTAAGGTTTCTTTAGTTGTGCTTTGCCAAGAAAGTGGGTTAGTGTTACTCAGAGATGTAATCGGTTCTACAGTGCTAATGGGATTTGCTGGCGCACTTGAGCTGCTCTCTGCTGTAGAGGTTTCTCCAGTCACACTTTCTTTTGATGTTGTCCTTGAAACTATTTCAGTAGAGATTCCATAAGTTGTAGTCATTATAGGCACTGTCGGTGAGCTGCTCCCTGTACTAAAAGTTTCTTCTATTGTGCTCTTCTCAGAAGGCGGACTTGTATTGTTCAAAGCTGTAACTGGTTCTTCAGTGCTAATAGGATTTGCTAGTGCACTTGAGCTGCTCTCTAGTGTCGACTTTTCTCCAGTCACTGTTTCTTCTGCAGTTGTACTTAATACAAGCAATGTAGATGGGCTGTTTTCTGTGTTTAAAATTTCTTTAGGTGTGCTTTGCCAAAAAGGAGTTATAGAGCTGCTAAACTGTGTACTTGGTTCTTCTGTGCTGTTAGGACTAGTATTGCTCAGAACTGTAACTGGTTCTTCAGTACTAATAGGATTTGTTGATACAGTTGAGCTGCTCTCTACTGTAGAGATTGCTCCAGTCTCAGTTTCTTTTGATGTTGAACTTGATACTATTTCAGTAGAGATTCCATAAGTTGTAGTCATTACAGGCACAGTTGGTGAGCTGCTCTCTATTTTGCTCTTTGTTGTGCTCTTCTCAGAAGGTGGGCTAGAGTTGCTCAAATTCGTAACTGATTCTTCAGTGCTAATAGGATTTGCTAATGCACTTGAGCTGCTCTCTGTTGTAGAGATTTCTCCAGTCACAATAACTTCTGATGTTGTACTTGAAATTATTTCAGTAGAGATTCCATAAGTTGTAGTCACTATAGGCACTGTTGGTGAGTTGCTTTCTGTACTAAATGTATCTTCTATTGTGCTTTTCTCAGAAGGTGGACTAGAGTTGCTCAGATTTGTAACTGGTTCTTCAGTGCTAGTAGGACTTTCTGGCGCACTTGAGCTGCTCTCTGCTGTAGAGATTTCTCCAGTCACAGTTACTTCTGATGTTGAACTTGAAAATATTTCAGTAGAGATTCCATAAGTTGTAGTCACTATAGGCACTGTTGGTGAGTTGCTATCTGTACTAAAGGTTTCTTCTATTGTGCTTTTCTCAGAAGGTGGACTAGAGTTGCTCAGATTTGTAACTGGTTCTTCAGTGCTAGTTGGATTTTCTGGCGCACTTGAGCTGCTCTCTGCTGTAGAGATTTCTCCAGTCACAGTTACTTCTGATGTTGAACTTGAAAATATTTCAGTAGAGATTCCATAAGTTGTAGTCACTATAGGCACTGTTGGTGAGTTGCTATCTGTACTAAAGGTTTCTTCTATTGTGCTTTTCTCAGAAGGTGGACAAGAGTTGCTCAGATTTGTAACTGGTTCTTCAGTGCTAGTAGGACTTTCTGGCGCACTTGAGCTGCTCTTTGCTGTAGAGATTTCTCCAGTCACAGTTACTTCTGATGTTGAACTTGAAACTATTTCAGTAGAGATTCCATAAGTTGTAGTCACTATAGGCACTGTTGGTGAGTTGCTATCTGTACTAAAGGTTTCTTCTATTGTGTTTTTCTCAGAAGGTGGACTAGAGTTGCTCAGATTTGTAACTGGTTCTTCAGTGCTAGTAGGACTTTCTGGCGCACTTGAGCTGCTCTCTGCTGTAGAGATTTCTCCAGTCACAGTTACTTCTGATGTTGAACTTGAAACTATTTCAGTAGAGATTCCATAAGTTGTAGTCACTATAGGCACTGTTGGTGAGTTGCTATCTGTACTAAAGGTTTCCTCTATTGTGCTTTTCTCAGAAGGTGGACTAGAGTTGCTCAGATTTGTAACTGGTTCTTCAGTGCTAGTAGGACTTTCTGGCGCACTTGAGCTGCTCTCTGCTGTAGAGATTTCTCCAGTCACAGTTACTTCTGATGTTGAACTTGAAACTATTTCAGTAGAGATTCCATAAGTTGTAGTCACTATAGGAACTGTTGGTGAGTTGCTATCTGTACTAAAGGTTTCTTCTATTGTGCTTTTCTCAGAAGGTGGACTAGAGTTGCTCAGATTTGTAACTGGTTCTTCAGTGCTAGTAGGACTTTCTGGCGCACTTGAGCTGCTCTCTGCTGTAGAGATTGCTCCAGTCACAGTTACTTCTGATGTTGAACTTAAAACTATTTCAGTAGAGATTCCATAAGTTGTAGTCACTATAGGCACTGTTGGTGAGTTGCTATCTGTACTAAAGGTTTCTTCTATTGTGCTTTTCTCAGAAGGTGGACTAGAGTTGCTCAGATTTGCAACTGGTTCTTCAGTGCTAGTAGGATTTTCTGGCGCACTTGAGCTGCTCTCTGCTGTAGAGATTTCTCCAGTCACAGTTACTTCTGATGTTGAACTTGAAAATATTTCACTAGAGATTCCATAAGTTGTAGTCACTATAGGCACTGTTGGTGAGTTGCTATCTGTACTAAAGGTTTCTTCTATTGTGCTTTTCTCAGAAGGTGGACTAGAGTTGCTCAGATTTGTAACTGGTTCTTCAGTGCTAGTAGGATTTTCTGGCGCACTTGAGCTGCTCTCTGCTGTAGAGATTTCTCCAGTCACAGTTACTTCTGATGTTGAACTTGAAAATATTTCAGTAGAGATTCCATAAGTTGTAGTCACTATAGGCACTGTTGGTGAGTTGCTATCTGTACTAAAGGTTTCTTCTATTGTGCTTTTCTCAGAAGGTGGACTAGAGTTGCTCAGATTTGTAACTGGTTCTTCAGTGCTAGTAGGACTTTCTGGCGCACTTGAGCTGCTCTCTGCTGTAGAGATTTCTCCAGTCACAGTTACTTCTGATGTTGAACTTGAAACTATTTCAGTAGAGATTCCATAAGTTGTAGTCACTATAGGCACTGTTGGTGAGCTGATATCTGTACTAAAGGTTTCTTCTATTGTGCTTTTCTCAGAAGGTGGACTAGAGTTGCTCAGATTTGTAACTGGTTCTTCAGTGCTAGTAGGACTTTCTGGCGCACTTGAGCTGCTCTCTGCTGTAGAGATTTCTCCAGTCACAGTTACTTCTGATGTTGAACTTGAAACTATTTCAGTAGAGATTCCATAAGTTGTAGTCACTATAGGCACTGTTGGTGAGTTGCTATCTGTACTAAAGGTTTCTTCAATTGTGCTTTTCTCAGAAGGTGGACTAGAGTTGCTCAGATTTGTAACTGGTTCTTCAGTGCTAGTAGGACTTTCTGGCGCACTTGAGCTGCTCTCTGCTGTAGAGATTGCTCCAGTCACAGTTACTTCTGATGTTGAACTTGAAACTATTTCAGTAGAGATTCCATAAGTTGTAGTCACTATAGGCACTGTTGGTGAGCTGCTATCTGTACTAAAGGTTTCTTCTATTGTGCTTTTCTCAGAAGGTGGACTAGAGTTGCTCAGATTTGTAACTGGTTCTTCAGTGCTAGTAGGATTTTCTGGCGCACTTGAGCTGCTCTCTGCTGTAGAGATTTCTCCAGTCACAGTTACTTCTGATGTTGAACTTGAAACTATTTCAGTAGAGATTCCATAAGTTGTAGTCACTATAGGCACTGTTGGTGAGTTGCTATCTGTACTAAAGGTTTCTTCTATTGTGCTTTTCTCAGAAGGTGGACTAGAGTTGCTCAGATTTGTAACTGGTTCTTCAGTGCTAGTAGGACTTTCTGGCGCACTTGAGCTGCTCTCTGCTGTAGAGATTTCTCCAGTCACAGTTACTTCTGATGTTGAACTTAAAAATATTTCAGTAGAGATTCCATAAGTTGTAGTCACTATAGGCACTGTTGGTGAGTTGCTATCTGTACTAAAGGTTTCTTCTATTGTGCTTTTCTCAGAAGGTGGACGAGAGTTGCTCAGATTTGTAACTGGTTCTTCAGTGCTAGTAGGACTTTCTGGCGCACTTGAGCTGCTCTCTGCTGTAGAGATTTCTCCAGTCACAGTTACTTCTGATGTTGAACTTGAAACTATTTCAGTAGAGATTCCATAACTTGTAGTCACTATAGGCACTGTTGGTGAGCTGATATCTGTACTAAAGGTTTCTTCTATTGTGCTTTTCTCAGAAGGTGGACTAGAGTTGCTCAGATTTGTAACTGGTTCTTCAGTGCTAGTAGGACTTTCTGGCGCACTTGAGCTGCTCTCTGCTGTAGAGATTTCTCCAGTCACAGTTACTTCTGATGTTGAACTTGAAACTATTTCAGTAGAGATTCCATAAGTTGTAGTCACTATAGGCACTGTTGGTGAGTTGCTATCTGTACTAAAGGTTTCTTCTATTGTGCTTTTCTCAGAAGGTGGACTAGAGTTGCTCAGATTTGTAACTGGTTCTTCAGTACTAGTAGGACTTTCTGGCGCACTTGAGCTGCTCTCTGCTGTAGAGATTACTCCAGTCACAGTTACTTCTGATGTTGAACTTGAAAATATTTCAGTAGAGATTCCATAAGTTGTAGTCACTATAGGCACTGTTGGTGAGTTGCTATCTGTACTAAAGGTTTCTTCTATTGTGCTTTTCTCAGAAGGTGGACTAGAGTTGCTCAGATTTGTAACTGATTCTTCAGTACTAGTAGGACTTTCTGGCGCACTTGAGCTGCTCTCTGCTGTAGATATTTCTCCAGTCACAGTTACTTCTGATGTTGAACTTGAAACTATTTCAGTAGAGATTCCATAAGTTGTAGTCACTATAGGCACTGTTGGTGAGTTGCTATCTGTACTAAATGTTTCTTCTATTGTGCTTTTCTCAGAAGGTGGACTAGAGTTGCTCAGATTTGTAACTGGTTCTTCAGTGCTAGTAGGACTTTCTGGTGCACTTGAGCTGCTCTCTGCTGTAGAGATTTCTCCAGTCACAGTTACTTCTGATGTTGAACTTGAAACTATTTCAGTAGAGATTCCATAAGTTGTAGTCACTATAGGCACTGTTGGTGAGTTGCTATCTGTACTAAATGTTTCTTCTATTGTGCTTTTCTCAGAAGGTGGACTAGAGTTGCTCAGATTTGTAACTGGTTCTTCAGTGCTAGTAGGACTTTCTGGCGCACTTGAGCTGCTCTCTGCTGTAGAGATTTCTCCAGTCACAGTTACTTCTGATGTTGAACTTGAAACTATTTCAGTAGAGATTCCATAAGTTGTAGTCACTATAGGCACTGTTGGTGAGTTGCTATCTGTACTAAAGGTTTCTTCTATTGTGCTTTTCTCAGAAGGTGGACTAGAGTTGCTCAGATTTGTAACTGGTTCTTCAGTACTAGTAGGACTTTCTGGCGCACTTGAGCTGCTCTCTGCTGTAGATATTTCTCCAGTCACAGTTACTTCTGATGTTGAACTTGAAACTATTTCAGTAGAGATTCCATAAGTTGTAGTCACTATAGGCACTGTTGGTGAGTTGCTATCTGTACTAAAGGTTTCTTCTATTGTGCTTTTCTCAGAAGGTGGACTAGAGTTGCTCAGATTTGTAACTGGTTCTTCAGTGCTAGTAGGACTTTCTGGCGCACTTGAGCTGCTCTCTGCTGTAGAGATTTCTCCAGTCACAGTTACTTCTGATGTTGAACTTGAAACTATTTCAGTAGAGATTCCATAAGTTGTAGTCACTATAGGCACTGTTGGTGAGTTGCTATCTGTATTTAATGTTTCTTCTATTGTGCTTTTCTCAGAAGGTGGACTAGAGTTGCTCAGATTTGTAACTGGTTCTTCAGTGCTAGTAGGACTTTCTGGCGCACTTGAGCTGCTCTCTGCTGTAGAGATTTCTCCAGTCACAGTTACTTCTGATGTTGAACTTGAAACTATTTCAGTAGAGATTCCATAAGTTGTAGTCACTATAGGCACTGTTGGTGAGTTGCTATCTGTACTAAAGGTTTCTTCTATTGTGCTTTTCTCAGAAGGTGGACTAGAGTTGCTCAGATTTGTAACTGGTTCTTCAGTACTAGTAGGACTTTCTGGCGCACTTGAGCTGCTCTCTGCTGTAGAGATTTCTCCAGTCACAGTTACTTCTGATGTTGAACTTGAAACTATTTCAGTAGAGATTCCATAAGATGTAGTCACTATAGGCACTGTTGGGGAGTTGCTATCTGTACTAAAGGTTTCTTCTATTGTGCTTTTCTCAGAAGGTGGACTAGAGTTGCTCAGATTTGTAACTGGTTCTTCAGTGCTAGTAGGACTTTCTGGCGCACTTGAGCTGCTCTCTGCTGTAGAGATTTCTCCAGTCACAGTTACTTCTGATGTTGAACTTGAAACTATTTCAGCAGAGATTCCATAAGTTGTAGTCACTATAGGCACTGTTGGTGAGTTGCTATCTGTACTAAAGGTTTCTTCTATTGTGCTTTTCTCAGAAGGTGGGCTAGAGTTGCTCAGATTTGTAACTGGTTCTTCAGTGCTAGTAGGACTTTCTGGCGCACTTGAGCTGCTCTCTGCTGTAGAGATTTCTCCAGTCACAGTTACTTCTGATGTTGAACTTGAAACTATTTCAGTAGAGATTCCATAAGTTGTAGTCACTATAGGCACTGTTGGTGAGTTGCTATCTGTATTTAAAGTTTCTTCTATTGTGCTTTTCTCAGAAGGTGGACTAGAGTTGCTCAGATTTGTAACTGGTTCTTCAGTGCTAGTAGGACTTTCTGGCGCACTTGAGCTGCTCTCTGCTGTAGAGATTTCTCCAGTCACAGTTACTTCTGATGTTGAACTTGAAACTATTTCAGTAGAGATTCCATAAGTTGTAGTCACTATAGGCACTGTTGGTGAGTTGCTATCTGTACTAAAGGTTTCTTCTATTGTGCTTTTCTCAGAAGGTGGACTAGAGTTGCTCAGATTTGTAACTGGTTCTTCAGTGCTAGTAGGACTTTCTGGCGCACTTGAGCTGCTCTCTGCTGTAGAGATTTCTCCAGTCACAGTTACTTCTGATGTTGAACTTGAAACTATTTCAGTAGAGATTCCATAAGTTGTAGTCACTATAGGCACTGTTGGTGAGTTGCTATCTGTACTAAATGTTTCTTCTATTGTGCTTTTCTCAGAAGGTGGACTAGAGTTGCTCAGATTTGTAACTGGTTCTTCAGTGCTAGTAGGACTTTCTGGCGCACTTGAGCTGCTCTCTGCTGTAGAGATTTCTCCAGTCACAGTTACTTCTGATGTTGAACTTGAAACTATTTCAGTAGAGATTCCATAAGTTGTAGTCACTATAGGCACTGTTGGTGAGTTGCTATCTGTACTAAATGTTTCTTCTATTGTGCTTTTCTCAGAAGGTGGACTAGAGTTGCTCAGATTTGTAACTGGTTCTTCAGTGCTAGTAGGACTTTCTGGTGCACTTGAGCTGCTCTCTGCTGTAGAGATTTCTCCAGTCACAGTTACTTCTGATGTTGAACTTGAAACTATTTCAGTAGAGATTCCATAAGTTGTAGTCACTATAGGCACTGTTGGTGAGTTGCTATCTGTACTAAAGGTTTCTTCTATTGTGCTTTTCTCAGAAGGTGGACTAGAGTTGCTCAGATTTGTAACTGGTTCTTCAGTACTAGTAGGACTTTCTGGCGCACTTGAGCTGCTCTCTGCTGTAGATATTTCTCCAGTCACAGTTACTTCTGATGTTGAACTTGAAACTATTTCAGTAGAGATTCCATAAGTTGTAGTCACTATAGGCACTGTTGGTGAGTTGCTATCTGTACTAAAGGTTTCTTCTATTGTGCTTTTCTCAGAAGGTGGACTAGAGTTGCTCAGATTTGTAACTGGTTCTTCAGTGCTAGTAGGACTTTCTGGCGCACTTGAGCTGCTCTCTGCTGTAGAGATTTCTCCAGTCACAGTTACTTCTGATGTTGAACTTGAAACTATTTCAGTAGAGATTCCATAAGTTGTAGTCACTATAGGCACTGTTGGTGAGTTGCTATCTGTATTTAATGTTTCTTCTATTGTGCTTTTCTCAGAAGGTGGACTAGAGTTGCTCAGATTTGTAACTGGTTCTTCAGTGCTAGTAGGACTTTCTGGCGCACTTGAGCTGCTCTCTGCTGTAGAGATTTCTCCAGTCACAGTTACTTCTGATGTTGAACTTGAAACTATTTCAGTAGAGATTCCATAAGTTGTAGTCACTATAGGCACTGTTGGTGAGTTGCTATCTGTACTAAAGGTTTCTTCTATTGTGCTTTTCTCAGAAGGTGGACTAGAGTTGCTCAGATTTGTAACTGGTTCTTCAGTACTAGTAGGACTTTCTGGCGCACTTGAGCTGCTCTCTGCTGTAGAGATTTCTCCAGTCACAGTTACTTCTGATGTTGAACTTGAAACTATTTCAGTAGAGATTCCATAAGTTGTAGTCACTATAGGCACTGTTGGG
This sequence comes from Xenopus tropicalis, assembly GCF_000004195.4. Taxonomy (NCBI): domain Eukaryota; kingdom Metazoa; phylum Chordata; class Amphibia; order Anura; family Pipidae; genus Xenopus; species Xenopus tropicalis. The sequence continues at coordinate 102,480,812 of NC_030681.2, forward strand.
GAGTTGCTATCTGTACTAAAGGTTTCTTCTATTGTGCTTTTCTCAGAAGGTGGACTAGAGTTGCTCAGATTTGTAACTGGTTCTTCAGTGCTAGTAGGACTTTCTGGCGCACTTGAGCTGCTCTCTGCTGTAGAGATTTCTCCAGTCACAGTTACTTCTGATGTTGAACTTGAAACTATTTCAGTAGAGATTCCATAAGTTGTAGTCACTATAGGCACTGTTGGTGAGTTGCTATCTGTACTAAAGGTTTCTTCTATTGTGCTTTTCTCAGAAGGTGGGCTAGAGTTGCTCAGATTTGTAACTGGTTTTTCAGTGCTAGTAGGACTTTCTGGCGCACTTGAGCTGCTCTCTGCTGTAGAGATTTCTCCAGTCACAGTTACTTCTGATGTTGAACTTGAAACTATTTCAGTAGAGATTCCATAAGTTGTAGTCACTATAGGCACTGTTGGTGAGTTGCTATCTGTATTTAATGTTTCTTCTATTGTGCTTTTCTCAGAAGGTGGACTAGAGTTGCTCAGATTTGTAACTGGTTCTTCAGTGCTAGTAGGACTTTCTGGCGCACTTGAGCTGCTCTCTGCTGTAGAGATTTCTCCAGTCACAGTTACTTCTGATGTTGAACTTGAAACTATTTCAGTAGAGATTCCATAAGTTGTAGTCACTATAGGCACTGTTGGTGAGTTGCTATCTGTACTAAAGGTTTCTTCTATTGTGCTTTTCTCAGAAGGTGGACTAGAGTTGCTCAGATTTGTAACTGGTTCTTCAGTGCTAGTAGGACTTTCTGGCGCACTTGAGCTGCTCTCTGCTGTAGAGATTTCTCCAGTCACAGTTACTTCTGATGTTGAACTTGAAACTATTTCAGTAGAGATTCCATAAGTTGTAGTCACTATAGGCACTGTTGGTGAGTTGCTATCTGTACTAAAGGTTTCTTCTATTGTGCTTTTCTCAGAAGGTGGGCTAGAGTTGCTCAGATTTGTAACTGGTTCTTCAGTACTAGTAGGACTTTCTGGCGCACTTGAGCTGCTCTCTGCTGTAGAGATTTCTCCAGTCACAGTTACTTCTGATGTTGAAATTGAAACTATTTCAGTAGAGATTCCATAAGTTGTAGTCACTATAGGCACTGTTGGTGAGTTGCTATCTGTACTAAAGGTTTCTTCTATTGTGCTTTTCTCAGAAGGTGGACTAGAGTTGCTCAGATTTGTAACTGGTTCTTCAGTGCTAGTAGGACTTTCTGGCACACTTGAGCTGCTCTCTGCTGTAGAGATTTCTCCAGTCACAGTTACTTCTGATGTTGAACTTGAAACTATTTCAGTAGAGATTCCATAAGTTGTAGTCACTATAGGCACTGTTGGTGAGTTGCTATCTGTATTTAATGTTTCTTCTATTGTGCTTTTCTCAGAAGGTGGACTAGAGTTGCTCAGATTTGTAACTGGTTCTTCAGTGCTAGTAGGACTTTCTGGCGCACTTGAGCTGCTCTCTGCTGTAGAGATTTCTCCAGTCACAGTTACTTCTGATGTTGAACTTGAAACTATTTCAGTAGAGATTCCATAAGTTGTAGTCACTATAGGCACTGTTGGTGAGTTGCTATCTGTACTAAAGGTTTCTTCTATTGTGCTTTTCTCAGAAGGTGGACTAGAGTTGCTCAGATTTGTAACTGGTTCTTCAGTACTAGTAGGACTTTCTGGCGCACTTGAGCTGCTCTCTGCTGTAGAGATTTCTCCAGTCACAGTTACTTCTGATGTTGAACTTGAAACTATTTCAGTAGAGATTCCATAAGTTGTAGTCACTATAGGCACTGTTGGGGAGTTGCTATCTGTACTAAAGGTTTCTTCTATTGTGCTTTTCTCAGAAGGTGGACTAGAGTTGCTCAGATTTGTAACTGGTTCTTCAGTGCTAGTAGGACTTTCTGGCGCACTTGAGCTGCTCTCTGCTGTAGAGATTTCTCCAGTCACAGTTACTTCTGATGTTGAACTTGAAACTATTTCAGTAGAGATTCCATAAGTTGTAGTCACTATAGGCACTGTTGGTGAGTTGCTATCTGTACTAAAGGTTTCTTCTATTGTGCTTTTCTCAGAAGGTGGGCTAGAGTTGCTCAGATTTGTAACTGGTTTTTCAGTGCTAGTAGGACTTTCTGGCGCACTTGAGCTGCTCTCTGCTGTAGAGATTTCTCCAGTCACAGTTACTTCTGATGTTGAACTTGAAACTATTTCAGTAGAGATTCCATAAGTTGTAGTCACTATAGGCACTGTTGGTGAGTTGCTATCTGTATTTAATGTTTCTTCTATTGTGCTTTTCTCAGAAGGTGGACTAGAGTTGCTCAGATTTGTAACTGGTTCTTCAGTGCTAGTAGGACTTTCTGGCGCACTTGAGCTGCTCTCTGCTGTAGAGATTTCTCCAGTCACAGTTACTTCTGATGTTGAACTTGAAACTATTTCAGTAGAGATTCCATAAGTTGTAGTCACTATAGGCACTGTTGGTGAGTTGCTATCTGTACTAAAGGTTTCTTCTATTGTGCTTTTCTCAGAAGGTGGACTAGAGTTGCTCAGATTTGTAACTGGTTCTTCAGTGCTAGTAGGACTTTCTGGCGCACTTGAGCTGCTCTCTGCTGTAGAGATTTCTCCAGTCACAGTTACTTCTGATGTTGAACTTGAAACTATTTCAGTAGAGATTCCATAAGTTGTAGTCACTATAGGCACTGTTGGTGAGTTGCTATCTGTACTAAAGGTTTCTTCTATTGTGCTTTTCTCAGAAGGTGGGCTAGAGTTGCTCAGATTTGTAACTGGTTCTTCAGTACTAGTAGGACTTTCTGGCGCACTTGAGCTGCTCTCTGCTGTAGAGATTTCTCCAGTCACAGTTACTTCTGATGTTGAAATTGAAACTATTTCAGTAGAGATTCCATAAGTTGTAGTCACTATAGGCACTGTTGGTGAGTTGCTATCTGTACTAAAGGTTTCTTCTATTGTGCTTTTCTCAGAAGGTGGACTAGAGTTGCTCAGATTTGTAACTGGTTCTTCAGTGCTAGTAGGACTTTCTGGCACACTTGAGCTGCTCTCTGCTGTAGAGATTTCTCCAGTCACAGTTACTTCTGATGTTGAACTTGAAACTATTTCAGTAGAGATTCCATAAGTTGTAGTCACTATAGGCACTGTTGGTAACCTGCTCTCTGTAATAAAAGTTTCTTCTATTGTGCTCTTCTCAGAAGGCGGTGGCCTTGTATTGTTTAGAGCTGTAACTGATTCTTTAGTGCTTATTGGACTTTCTGGCGCACTCGAGCTGCTTTCTAATGTACATTTTTCTCCAGCCACAGTTTCTTTTGATGTTGCACTTGCAGCTATGTCATTAGTTGCAATATTATCTGTTGTGCTAGATATCCCATTGGATGTACTTGGCATAGTTACTCCAACCGATATGCTTGTAACCTCCCCTGTAGGACTCTCAGCTGTTGTGCTTATAATTATTGTGTCTGTAGTACAGCCACTGTCCGTTGTTTGTGCTGCAAAAGAAATATAAAGAGGATGTTATGAGTATATTAAGTTATTAGATTTCTGTTGTTTTGTTCTTAAAGGGGACCTTTCACCCAGACATAAAAAGCTGAATAATAAAAGTCCTTTTCAAGTTAAACATAAAACACAAATTCAATTTTTTGAATAACACATCCATACCCATTATAAAGGCATTTAAAAATCCCAGCGGTCAATCATGTATTGCCTTCCCTGCCTCTATGCCTTAGGCGTGGGGCAGACAATACCTTTAGCTTTCCATTCAGCACTTCCAAGATGTCATTGCACTTCTCACTTTTCCCCTCCCTCCCCATCACCTAATTATGTAGCCAGTGCATGGGTATGGGCATCTGGCCCTCCAACAAGATTTTGGGGTGATGCAAAGCTTGCCTTACTAACTGTGTCCACAAAATGGCAGCTGCCTGCTTGCTGGGATTTAATAATTCCAAGACTGAAGGAAACAAGATTTATTCAATCTATATAGTGTAAATGAAGTTTATTTTGCTCAACTAACATGATAGAAAATAATTTTGATTTATTTCTTAGGGTGACAGGTCCCCTTTAAATACATAACAATTACTTTCGTTCAAAATATATGGGTGGTGGTACTATTATTGTTAAACTCACAACCCTTTTTATATGTATTTAAGAAAGGAAGGTTAAGAGAAGGAAAGTTATCACTGGAGGGTGTCAAATTTAAGCACCCCCCGTGAGTGTAATTGCTTACCTTTTACCCTGTGCTGGTGCTCCTGTTAGGAGAAAGCTGTACCAGCCCAGGGTAGCTGCAAGCCAGTGATCCTCTTCCTTCTTCTGGAGTGAAAAAGTTTGGCTTTTCACTCTACTGTGCATGCACAAGTGGTGCGAAGACAGAAGAAGGAATAAGATTGCTAATTATTTTTAAATTATACTTATTAGCTTTTTCTGATTTTGACACTCCTGCACAAATTTTGTTAAAAGTCAGTTAAATACAGATGAAAGTTACATTATATACACCATGTAACATATCACAATTCTACTGTCTTTCTCAAGGGGGTTGCTAGAAACCCCCACCACAAAGTAATTCCATGTATTCCCACCACAGACATTTAAAATTCTCAATATACATAAAATTATATAAAAAGAAACAAAAGGAGGATGCCACCAAATATATTAGTATCCCCTATATAAACAGACCAATTTTTGGCTCTGGCTCTTAAACATGTAAAACTACTGCATATATGCCCATAAATATGCACTCCAATACAGTTTCAGAAGTATAAAGTTGAGTAAACATTCATCAATAAGTTATGTTGTCTCACAATACAACAAAGCCATTTTCTATGCATTAATAGACATATCACATATGGAAAAATCTCATTTTTTTGCGATAATTATCACACAGAAATAGTCCTAACGCATAATTCACTGACATATTTTAGGCGTTAAAAGCATGAAATATGTTTATAATTATTGTGAATATTAACACCCCCTTGGAGTGGGCGTTACTAAACAACATTGCGGTTCGTGAGCATTTGTGAAGACAAGATTGCAGTTGTATTTTTTCTTTAATGTGAACAAGAGAATAAAGTATGCGATCGTCCTAGAGTGATGCATCCTCAAGTTTTCATGGAAAGTTCAACTCTAGAGGGATAGTGAGGAAATAGTGAGGCGCTATAGGTTAAGTAGAGCAGCAAACTATAGCCTGTATGAGGTACTGGAGCCTTATCTGCAGCCTCTAACAGAAGCCATGCTGTTCCTGGCATAGTGAAACTTCTGTGCTCCCTTAATTTTATCGGAAATGGAAGTTTTCAGAAAGTTGGATGTATGGTGGAGTGTCACAGCCCACATTTTCACATTGCCTTGGGCAGGTCCTGGATTCAATACGTTCAGTGTCTGGGAATTATATAAAGTTTCCCATCAATAGAAATGACTGGAACACTCTAAAAAGAGAGTTCTATTGTGTCAGTGGCATCCCAAATGTCTTTGGTGCCATAGATTGCACCCATGTGGCATTTAATCCACCACTAGACAAAGTGCATATTTTCCGGAATTGCAAAAAATACCATTCTCTGAATATCCAAGTCGTGTGTGACAGTAAAATGAATATCGTGAGTATTGTCTCAGGATTTCCAAGCTTCTCACATGATTCTTACATCTTGAACAGTCCGGATTGTATGCTGATTTTGAAATCACCCATAAACGTATTGCATGCTTTAATATATGACATTGCATGAAAAATAACGACAATAAATTTGCTTCTTACATCGGACAAGTGGCCTTTTTGTGATTCGATCGTTAATTCTAAAAATATAAGACGTGATACTATTTTTAAAGCATGCTAAAAATAACACTCGTTTTTTTGCCCTTTTGTGAATCAACCCCGAAGTGTGTTGCATTCATACAGAAGGTGCTCCATCTTTGAACTACTTTATAGCATAGTAGCAAAGTATGGGTGCAGGTGTATTTACATAGGCGTGAATCTAGTTTTGGGTAATATTAATTGATCCTTCCTGGGTGACCTACTGTGCTTTACATTGGGGTCAATGGGCTAATGGTGGGGCAATGATTGCTACTAGTTGTGTAATGAAAACTCAAAGTGTGATATCAGTCTTAAACCTGTTGAATAAGTAGTCATGGGATTTGTTCTTTACTAAGTGTGATACCAGCCTTAGAAAAGGAGAAATCCCATGATTACTAGCGATGAGCGAATCTGTCCCGTTTTGCTTCGCCGAAAAATTCGCAAATCTTTTAAAAGATTCCCGAAATGGCAAAATTGTTGCGCTTCAAATAAAAATTGTCGGCCGGGAATATTCTTTTGGCGCCCGAGACTATTCTTTTGGCGCCTGCGACTATTCTTTTTTGACGTGCAACTATTCATTTGACGCAGGCGAGAATTTTTGGACGCGCGGCAAATTTTTTCAGCCATTTCATGACACAATCCGCCAATGGCTAAACGTGGAAATTCACCGCAAATCCATGCCTGCTGAAACATTTTGCCTATCACTAATGATTACTCCTTTAACAGGTTAAAGACTAAAAGCTCAAGAATAAGCGTATATAACTATTGAGGTGTTCCCCTGAGATCAACAGCTTTCCAGTGAAATCCGAGGCAGTAGGCCATATTAATACTAAAGGCTAATACTTACAATGTTACATGTTCAACAGGGGCTTGAACTCCAAAGGGTCTGAGAGTAATTTTCTTAAGTGCTAAATAATGGTAATAAATATTTCACCCTTATCTGGGTTAAATGTATTCCTTGTGCATGGAATGATAAGAATAACTTGTCTTGCTCCATTGTAGCCTTTCTAAGGTACAACTCTTATATTTGCTTGTATATTATGTTCAATATCTCTCCATAATAACAAAAGGTCAAAAAACATTAAAATATTCCCCTTAGATAATAACTTCCCCATAGAAATGTTTTTTTAATTCTTGCAAAATGCTTGACATTTGAAATAAGAAAAAAAGCTGCTATCAAGTTCCTCTGAGGTTATACATCCTTTTTCAAAGGTTGATACAATTATTGGGACATGATGGAAATAAAAGAAAAAGAGCTGCATTGTTTCTATGTAAATATCATTCTGTCTGTCTCTTAAAGGGGACCTGTCACCCTAAGAAAAATTTTAAATTGTTTTCTATTGGGGTTGTCAAGCAAAATAAACTTCACCTACACTGTAGGAATTATTTTAATCTTATTTTCTTCAGCCTTGGAATTTACAGTTGCAGCAAGCAGGCAGGCACCATTTTGTGGACACTGTTATTAAGGCAAGCTTTAAATCCTACCAAAATCTTGTTTCTGTGCCAGTATGGGGGGACCTGATACCCATGTCCATGCGCTGGTTACAAAATTAGATGGTGATGAGGGAGGGGGAATGTGAGGGGCACAACTACATCTAATAAGTTCTGAGTTGAAAGTGAAAGTAACTGCAGCCCCACCTCTATGCCTAAGGCAAAGAGGCGGGGTAAGCAATATATGATTGACAGCTGGGATTTTTAAATGCTTTTATAATGGGTTTGGATGTGTTAATAAAAAATGGCTTTTTGTTTCATATTTAATTTGAAAGGGGCTTTTATTATACAGCTTTTTATGCCTGGGGGACAGGTCCACTTTAAAAGGGACACTTCTAATAGTCCTCTCATTTCAATTTTAAAAATCAATGGGGAACATTGATAAAACAGAGCTGAAGTGTGCCACTGTTAAAATCTGCCTTTGGAGACAGAAATATGACTTGTGACAGCAATTCCCGCCATAAAATTAGGTGTGGCATAAATATATTATGTTGGATGATATTTGAATTGTTTTGCCTTATTTTGTTCTGCTACTAATTATATCAGAAATAATATCAGCCACAAACATATGCATAAATATATGTATAGCTGTTCATACATACAAGATATGACCTGTGTTTGATGTAATAACCATTTCTGCCACTCCATTTTCTTATCCATCCCACCCTGTGGCAATGCATAAATGTAAAGTTCTTTTATTAACTAAACTGAATACAAATAAGAGCACATTTGTCTCTCTTGTTCTGGTATATTTTACATGTTATGAATAAATGTAAACTGCTTGTTAGCACTATTTTGTAGCCAGCTAGCAAACTGGGCTTTTATACCAGCCATTTTCTGGACATTAAATCGGGGAACACAGTACTTGCTTGAACCAGATGAATCTTAACTACAGAGCTTTGCCGCCCTATGTCTCATGACTGCTACACATACCTCTGCTTCTGGCAACTCCCCTATCCCCCACCCCAAATAGTCTGACTTACTCCTAACCACATCCTGTAGGTGGCCCCTCATAATGCCATTGTGGCAGCAACAAACATGAAGGATTTTATGGTCATTTGTTCAAACAACAAAAAAGTTACATACTTGCAAAAGATTTGTAAATAAGCCCCAGAGACAATGAGTCTGTATTAAGCAAAGATCTTTTTTAAAAGCAAAATTTGCACACATTTTATTCATGTTTGACAAATACTAGTTTTAATAAATAACTGTATATTTATTTATATTGGTGGGTAAAGTCACAATGTTCTTTGTAAAAGTAACTGGTTAAATCTTATTCAGAAACTGCACATTAAAAATGATAAAATGCTCACTTTGATTTACCAACAATGTATACATCAATATTGTCTAATCTACTTGAGTTATTCTTTCGGGAGGTTGTTTATGTTACTTTTATAAAATGTAAGTGGAATGTTTCCTTTATTTTCTTTGACACAAAAAAGAGAAATCTGTTGTGCTTCAGGCAAAGGTTACAGAAAGGAAAGAAAAGTTGTCCCGTTAGATAGGCAAGGCAATGAGCTACATGCATGGAAAGAGTTGATTATTATATTCTTGCAAAAAGAAAGAATGAAAGAGACAAAGAAAGAAAGAATGAAAGAGACAAAGAGAGAAATCTGAAAGCTTTTAAGCACTGTAAACCATTCCAAGATTCTACTGAAAGCAATCCAGCATGCAACCCTGTGATACCTTAGCACCAACTGATAAGTGGGAAGCTAAAAGCACTGTATAATAGAAAATGCTTTTAGAAATGGCACTGAAATGAACTTATAATGGACAGATAAAATTTACTATATGCATAAAACAATAAAAGGGATTGCATTATTATTATTAGATTTAGAGAGTTTCCAGTATTTTCAAACAATTCAATTCAAGACAATTCAGTCCAATTCTGTATACACTAGGAGAGAGTGTTTCAGTTTTAACCTTTCATCTGGGTGATTTATAAAAAAAACAAAAAACCATTACCACTAGTAACCAAATTCAAATTTTAAAATCTGCCAGGTAAATAAGTTTGTGCCATATATTATTTTTAACACACTTGTGATGGCAGTTAAGCACTGTGACACTGGTTTATATGGCATACAGGTATGGGATCCATTATCCAGAAATCTCCAAATTATGGGAATGTCATCTCTCATAGATTCCATGTTATTAATTCAAAAGTATTTCTATTCTCTGTAATAACAAAACAGTACCTTGTATATAAGGCCAGATATAATCTTATTTAATTATAAATACATATATATATACAATACATTCCTATTGGGTTTAGTTAATGTTTAAATTCTTTTTTAGTAGACTTAGGGCTCTGGCACACGGGGAGATTAGTCGCCCGCGGCAAAACTCCCTTTTCGCGGGCGACTAGTCTCCCCGAGTTGCCTACCCCTGCCATCCCACTGGCGAACATGTAAGTTGCCGGCGGGATGGCAGACGCGGCGGGGCGATTTCAGGAAATCACCGAAAAAGACTTGCGAGTCTTTTTCGGCGATTTGCGCAAAATCGCGCTGCCGCGTCTGCCATCCCACCGGCGACTTACATGTTCGCCAGTGGGATGGCAGAGGTAGGCAACTCGGGGAGATTAGTCGCCCGCGAACAGGGAGTTTTGCCGCGGGCGACTAATCTCCCCGTGTGCCAGAGCCCTTAAGGTATGGAGATCTAAATTACAGAAAGACCCCTTATCTGGAAAACCCCAGGTCTCAAGGATTCTGGATAACAGGTCCCATACCTGTATAATGATCCTTATAAAATAAAAAAAATAATAATGTACACCATAAAAATAGTATCTTCTTACCTGTAGCTGTAGAATAAACAGCCAAGAGGCTGGCAAGAACAAAAATCCAGGTACTATATTTTCCCATTTTTTCCCCATGTATCAGAACATAGTGCAAGAAGGTGATGTGCTTGCTGATAGAGTAACAGGTGTTTAGTGCTGTGTCTCTGCAGGTAACTATAGGGAGGAGGATCACAAGTCAGTTAATTTCCTCCCCACCCCACTCCCACAGCACAGTGAAATACAGGTATGGCATGCTGGACATTTACACCATTCAAATCATTTGCACCTGTAACCTTTTACTGTACATAAATGCAGTGGAATGCTGGGGATAATTTATAATGCTAATATATATATTTGTAAAACATACAAATAATGCAAAGGTGCCAGATGTTATTTTTTTGTTAGTTTTTCGTTTGGATCTTTATCTAAACTTTTATTAGCTGAAATAAATTTTTATCTGTTTTATAAAACTCTAAGGACCCAAAAAAACAGACTGTGTCCGCAGAACTAATTTTAATAAACAAATGCAGAAACTGTGTTTTGTATGTCATGGAATGCTGGATTAACATTTGTTTGAGAATGATCAAGAAATGGACCATAAAGATCATTGAGTGACTATTTAATGGATATAAAACAAATACGAGAAGGTATTCCAGGAATACAGGTAGCGTAACAAGTAATGTCAGTCCTGTGTGCATTGTCCCAGGGGCACAAAGAAGATTTGTGTGTGTTTTGTGGGACACGGTTACAGAAAGCGCTGCTTGTCAGAGCACTGGCGGGGATACAGAACTGTTTGTTGTGGGGTGTGTTTACATTATTTACATAAAAAAAGGTTCGTGAGTGAATTTACAATCCGTACAAAAGACTCAAACGAGTTTGTCTTAAAAAGCTGTACATCAGTGGAAGCCTATCTGTATTCAATCTATTGCTAATGCAAGAAAAACTCCTATTCATTTCTATTCAGTATTTAATGTCTTGCTTAACCCATAAATTCCACAAGCACTTTTGTCGGATGGTGTTGGATCGACAACGCATCCAACAAGTCGGATGTAGTCAGATGTAGTCACGTAAGTCAAAATATAATGGGACTGAAAGAAAAATCTAATATGTAAACTGTACATGTAACTTCTGCCACTCAACACAACACTCTTGTCAGAAGGTAACGCTGCATGCTGCGTCAGCATCCAATAAGAAAAAAACTGATGGTGTTGGAAAGACTTTCATCTGATCTGATATTTTTTATTATTATTATTATTATTATTATTATTATTATTATTATTATTATTATATAAAATAGGTATTTAATAAAAATCTGCATTTACATAATGTTTTTTTCCTAAAGCTCTGTCACTTTCTGGTGCTGTATGACATGCAATGTCAAGTATGAACTCATCACGTGTGTTTTTTAGCCTGGATGGCAGCTGCACAAGGCCGTGGGCACTGTTTATGTAAAAATTCCCAACATGAGTAAAAATAGAACTAATACTCTGAGCCTCGTGAACTAGGCTAGATGCCTTGAATAACTGAAATAAAATGCATCATTTGTCAAAGGGTTAAAATAAAGTTCCAGCTATTTTCATCCCTTAACAAATGTGCCCCTTATACTTAGGGGCTGATTTACTAAGACACGAATTCCAACCGAATTGGAAAAATTCCGATTGGAAAACGAACATTTTGCGACTTTTTCGGTTTTTTTGCGATTTTTTCGGCGACTTTACGACTTTTCGGAAATTATCACGACTTTTTCGTTACCAATAAGATTTGCGCGAAAAAACGTGAGTTTTTCGTAGCCATTCCGAAAGTTTCGCAAAATCTGGCGATTTTTTTTTGTAGCGGTAAAACTTGCGCGAAAAGTCGAGCCTTTTCCGTAGCGTTAAAACTTAAAAGGCGCAGTGTTTCGCGCAAGTTTTAACGCTACAAAAAAATCGCGACTTTTCGCGCAAGTTTTAATGTTACGAAAAAATCGCCAGATTTTGCACAACTTTCGGAAAGGCTACGAAAAACTCGCGTTTTTTCCGTGCAAATCGTATTGGTAACGAAAAAGTCGCGATAATTTTCCGAAAAAAATGCAAAATACCGATCATTACGAAAAAAACGCAATCGGACGCATTCGGCCCGTTCGTGGGTTAGTAAATGTGCCCCTTAATCTCCAAATAAATGTGGTGAGATCTACAGTATTCACCGTTTGATAAATATACCCCATGGTATGGAAATGGGCAATGTAAAAAATGTTTACACTGAACGTTTCTTTTCCTTTGCATTTATTTAGAAGATTTAGAAGATGTTTTGCAAACTGGTAGCCGCCAGCAGAAAATGACTGTTACCATGTCAGCGCACAATGAATGCAATCAAACTTCTAGTTGTTATTTTTGCACACAATTATACTGCATATTCCATAGTTTTGAGGCAAGTTGTAGTTCAGAAATAGCTGGAGGGTTTAGCAGGAAATTGTTGAGGGGAAATTTGCCACAAAGAATTACAGTACATACATTGCTTGATTGCTTCTTTGTATAAAACAAAGAGCATTTTTCCCCACAGCCAGAAGGTTCTTTAAAACTTACACAGATTTGCAAAAATGACATTTGATATCTGCTGAAGAAACATTGTTCACTCCAAGGGAAATTTTTCTGATTGATCATATTTTTCCTATTATTGAATTTTAAAATTTTCCCTTATCAGTTAAGTGCCTACCATATTCTTGCCTCTGAATTTCGCTCCACAGTGTTTGGTGTCAAAGGCAGAGAAATTAGGCGTGTACATACAATGTTTTCCACACCTGAAAAAAACTTGTGGCGAGCGCCAACAGGTCTTTGCACTCCAGGCATGTGCTTTTTGCATAAATATGGAGTTGCCTATGTAGGCAGGGGAAGGCATTAACACTTCTAACTAGCACATTATTCAGATGTACAAGTTAGGGAGCACCATAAAGGAGCACTGTTAGGGCAGATGGGTGCACTAGGACCCTAAGAACATACCTCTGCTACCTTCTCTAATTTTGGCTGGCAAGCTACCTTCAGGGGTTGGGTTTTTATGTTTTTGTCTATAGTTACTGCAGCAATAAGGTGATAATCACTTTCATTGCAATACTTCTATATTTATATAGTTTATTATAGTTTATTATATAGTTTATTCAATCGCTATATTTATCCAGTGCAGACATATTTCATGTTAGATCTATTATTTATCATTCCCATCTGTCCTTATTCCAGTGGAGATTACAATCTGGCCCTTATAACATCCACACACTATGGTAAATTTTATCAGGAAAATGTTCTTTAAGTGTAGGAGGGAAATCAGAGTCTCAGAGAGAATGGATTATTAGGTGATTTTTGCAAAATGCAGTTGTGGAAAACAGTTTTCTTGTCCCCTTTACCAATACCCCAGTGTGATCTTGCTCTTATCCCTAGTTATGCCCTTCCTTTATTTTTCTACATGTATCCCATAAATATAAACAAAAAATGGTTTTAAAAGTAGGACCTCAGAACTGCAGAGTAGCAGTGTTAATCACTTTGCCCCTTGCAACCTAAGTTAAGTTAAGGAAAAGTGAAACATATGGTAAGTATATGAAAACTTGACTATAATTATCTCTTGACACATGAAAACATATATGAATGCATAGGAGTTACTGCCAATTCTTCCTTTTTAGTGCTGTCTTCTTGTTATTGTATCTCAGCCAAACATAGCCAGAGTGGGCCACATGAACTCTGGTAAAAATGTTTGGTGAAAATCTGTACTTGTATCTGTACTTATACCTTGTGCAAAAAATGAGTAATCAAGTTAAAATGTACTATAATGTTCTTAAGAACATTACTGAACACCTAGTCATATTCACTTAAATAAATCTTTAAATAATCTTTTTGGTTGTTTTAAACCCTCTAATTACAACATAACTCTTTGTGCAGTTTGATTTTTACTCCCTGTACCATAACATATTCTTATTACATATATTACTTCTGCACAAGTGCTGCTTGCCTCTAGGTGACTGCAATGTTTAAATAGCCCCCACAGAATGACAGAGCAACTCAAAGAAAGATGTCTCTTTAAATGCGTTCTTGTTTAGATTGTAACCTAAGTGACTCATTTTACTTATCCGATGAATGTTACTATGTTGCTTAAATCCTTTAAAGAAGAAATAAAGTCTAACTAAAGACGTAGGCTAGAATGTTGTACATTATGTTTTGGGCTTTTGTACCAGCCAAGGCAACCGCAGCCCTTTAGCAGGGAAGATCTGTACACTTAAAGGAGAAGGAAAAGCTAAGTCACTTGGGGGTGCCAAAATATAAAGCACCCCCAAGTGACTTGAATCACTTACATTTTACCCTGGGCTGGTGCCCCTGTACGGAGAGAACAGCACCAGCTCGGGGTAGCTGCAGTGCTTCCTCCTTCCTTCTTCGCCGCGCGCGCATGCGCAGTAGAGTGAAAAGCTGAAGTCGGCTTTTTCACTCTACTGCGCATGCGCCTGACTCACAGTCAAGGCTTAACGAAGGCGGAAGGAGGAAACGCATTGCCCCAGGTGCCCCAGGCTGGTGCGGTTTTCAAGGTAAGTGATTCAAGTCACTTGGGGGTGCTTAACATTTTAGCACCCCGAAGGGACTTAGCCTTTCCTTCCTCTTTAAAGATGCCCCAGTAGCCCCCATCTTCTTTTCTGCTGATTCACTGCACATTATCTGTGCTGCTGTCACTTACTGAGCTTAGGGACCCACTCACAATATACTGTATGTATAGGATATAAGTGTCACAATATAAGGCTGATTAGTAATTAACACAGGTGATTACTGCATGGCAGTACTATTAGCATCAGACTTTAATCATCAGCCCGTTAGGATCAGCTTATATGACAGCTGCTCAGAGCGACAGAAGTGTCCAGTATGTCCAGTATGGTCACCCCCTGTGACAATTTTAAAGGATTGGATTATAACTACTACAGAGATGTTAAACCTTTAGGCTGGTTCAATATGTTAATTATTTAAAATATGGCATGTGTGGCCATACATTTTTAGGGTTTAGTTCTCCTTTAAAAATGGCTGAAGTGACACTTAGCTAGTTTTTTAAAGAAGTAGCCTGTGAATCCCCTACTAAATGTAAATTCTATTAATGCTTCTGAGATAATGGTTTAGCTGTTTTTTTGACGAGACCGCGCCTTTTTCGACGCGACCAATTTGACGTGCAACAAAAAAAAAAATTCAACGTGACAAATTTTTCTGCGGAAATTCGTTGCGAATCCATGCCTTGTGAAAAATTTTGCTCATCACTACTAAACAGTAGAATTAATATTACCCATCATACTACACCTTGTCATCCCTTATCATCAGTACAGGAGCCCCACCCTATCTAATAAGGAAAAGAGCTGGTCCGTGCAAGCCAGTTATAAAGAACAATAGTGACCAGAATTACAGGTATAAGCATGCAGTACAGTCTAGGAAATGTCCATTTATTTTTGTGATTTATTATTTAAAATGCTTCTCCCTGCAGCAAAGCTTGTCAATGCTTCAAAATGTTTCACTAAGCTAAAAATAACCTGCATAGTCATTATTCAGCCTATTCAGGGTGCTTATGGTATGATTAGAGAACGAGGAAGTATTTTGAATTAACAGAAGTACAGTGTTAACTGTGCGTGACATTAAAAAAACATTGACGTAGATGCATAGGATTTTTTTGAATAACCTTGATGATACCGTGTACTGATATTAAAGATACACACACACTGACAGCATTCAGATCTGCTGCCACATTACTAAACAGGCACATGTGGGCACAGATTGAGTAAATAGCACACTTTGCACAGGAGCTTGCATCCATCTATTGTATTCCTATGCAACTCTCTTTCCACTGATGAAGTTGGTAATACATAAACTTTTGTTAAGCAAAATATTCTACCACATTCTACAAGTACCAAATGTTCAGTTCATAAATAGGCATCATATTGAATTTAGGTACAATAGTTCAGACTGGCTTCATTTTTGATATTTCAGTGCATAATAATAATAATAATAATACAGGTATCGGACCCCTTATCCGGAAACCCATTATACAGAAAGCTCCCAATTACGGAAAGCCTGTCTCCCATAGGCGCCATTATAATCAAATAATTAGGATTTTTAAAATTGATTTCCTTTTTCTCTGTAATAATAAAACTGTACCTTGTATTTGATCCTAACTAAGATATAATTAATCCTTATTGGATGAAAAACAATCCTATTGGATTTAATTAATGTTTTATTGATTTTTTAGTAGACTTAAGGTATGTAGATCCAAATTACGGAAAGACCCCTTATCCGGAATACCCTTGGTCCCGAGCATTCTGGATAAGGTGTCCTATACCTGTAATAATAATAATAATATTGCTCACACTCCTGCTATGGCAATGGTGAACTGCCTAGACTTTAAGTAGCTTAACAAATCCATTTTTCCTGAGGGTCTCTAAATAAAGATGGCAGGGAGATTACATACGATGTTACACTGTGGGCAAGGTGCTGACCCCTCCAAACCAAGAACACGGCCACTTGGGGAGACAAGAATTTTTGGAGTCCTGTTTGTAAATGTTGCCATCATGCCATAATGGACAACAGGCAGGAAGTACATGGACATATCACAAGCACTCCAATTGCCCACAGTGTACATAATAAACTGTAAACTGCACACATAGTAAAAGAGCACGAAGGGAGCCTTGGAATTATCACCTGGTCAATGGATGGTGTAAAGTACAGGGTTTCTATGATTGTCCAATGGATGTATTGATGCTAAACTCAAGAAAGAAGAATAGTTGCAAGAATTTTGTAAATGGCATGTACTGCAAGTGTTGCACCTGAAAATAGTACAAAGCCATGTAACTTTATTTTTTATGCCATAACACCCAGTTGAGTGTGGTTTATTGCACCGTTTTGTGACCAGATGTAAAGTTCTGCTAAGCATCATTGAATCTGTACTATGCATAAACAAAATCATGTAATTATATCTATGAACGCTTATTTCACACTTTCCAATATGCATACTATTTATTATTACAGAGAAAAAGGATTTTTTTTTTAAAAATAAGGATTATTTGTTAAAAGCAACCTTCCCATAGTATGCCAGGTAAGGCATATGGTTGGGTAATCATATGTGTATGTGGTATCAAAGAATTGAGAAGACGTGGCATTAAAATTTAGGATAATTTTTTCTGTATCCAAGAAACCATGGAATGTCAGATCGCCAATTTTTTTGCTTTTGTGGAAAAATGAGTAATTGTACTAAAAATGTGAGAGGTGGTATTTTTGTATAAACATATACCCATTTACCAGCATGCCCCTTAATGCTTATTTAGAAAGTAGTTGCTCTGGGGTCTGGCTTTGCTTTCCAACTAGCACCATATACTGTAGGTGCAGATGCTGGTGTTGCAGGTGCCAGAAAGCCCTGTTTTTATCACCTACCCTAAGGGCAGGGAGTAAGTACAGGGCTCCATCTTAGAATGTGCCTGTGTGTGCTCCACAACTTGTGGGCCTCATTCATGCATTACTGGCAATACTTCTTTACTTACCATTGAGCTCAAATAAACTATCACAAGACCATCTCTTCTTTTTTTGACTGTCAGAAAATTACATATAATAACTCCTACAGTACTAATCTTCCTTTCTACAGCAAAACACTTTTTAAACACTTGACTAAATTAGCATTCTTCATACACAAGAATGTTATTTGACGTTTTAAACTAACTTTACGAGTCAGAATACAATGAACATCAGTGCCAGAGGCTAAGGAGGGAAAAACAGAACTGAGACATTTTTATGTGTACATAAGGCAGTATGCTGACGCTTTAAATGTGATCTGTGAAAAAGGACTCCAGCATTCATAAAGTAAAAGTCAATTAACAATGAAATTCAGTAATATTAACAATTGAATGAGAATTACATGCTGCATTTGCTACAAATAGAGAGAATCAGATACCACAAAGCACACAATTGCACACATAATGGCATCCATCCAAATGCTAATCACCAGTCTCCTTGGATTATTATACATGTCTCTATATTAACACTAGATTGCAACTTCTATCCACTTTGCTTTATAATGTGCAAAGTACAAGGTATATGGATACAAACGAGTTGTAGAATTAACATCTGCCTTGAAGTGTTACTTCCAGGGCTGCTTTTATGCCTGTTGCACCTCTAAACGCAACTGATCAAGTGAATCCCACAGCAAGTTTGTTTTGAGAACTTCAAAATAGGGTGTTATGTAGTACAATGGGAAAAGGTTTGCCAAATTCAGATAACCCATAGCAACCATAACAACCAATTAGATCCTGCTCACAAGTTAAACTAACTGTACCAGTCACTGGTGTTTTATTCTCTACATAACAAATACCTTGGATACAAATAAATCATTACACAACCTACTTGTCTTTGACTGTTAGAAAATTACATTTAACTAAATTTGATTATTTATCATTCTTAGGGGCTAAAGTATTAAAACAGTTGTTTATATCAGCACACTAGTCACAAGAATGTTACTTGTCTTCCACAACTCTTAATTCTCATAAGGCTTCATGGTTTTTCTTTATAAATTACAATATTCTTAGCTCATTAGGAGTTGATATACATTACTAAACTTGTAAGATAGACTACATCTTTATATCTACTGTAATTCAAAGGGTTTTCTAAGCCCATATTGATACCTATACCACTACCTATAGTGTTGTTTATTTATAGGTACCCCAGGCCGGTGCAGTTTTATCCTAACAGGAGCACCACTGGGTGGTGCCTAACATTTTGGCACCCCCCAGTGATTGTACCTTTCATTCTCCTTTAACCACTCCAATTCATTTCTATGAAATAATCCTAACGGAGTCCTATTTCAGCAAATACTCTGTTGGCTCAGTCCTTAGTTCAGTTTTGTGCTCTTATTTTTAAGGTAGGTTCACTACAATTGACATATATTATGTGCTTCCTTGTATAAGATACAGCTTATTTATTCTCATGATTGTGACATTTAATTACTGAGTTTCTGTCAAATAATTAAGAAACTTTAGGTTAGGGAAGAAGTTGCTCGGATGTGGGGTGAAAAGTTTTAAGATTACTCACCAATAGCTTTAGATTTATCACTACTAGATGCTGTATATCATCACCTGTATGAATAAAATGCTGAAAGTCAATGGGTTCCCACTGATAGAGAAGGAAAATGATTGTGGACAATGCGATACCTCTATTTATCAAGCACATTTAAGCATTCCACAAGTTTTCATATATTTTGCAAAGCAACACTTTCTCTGTCCATACTCTAGAAATCTTTCACAATGACCTTCCATTTGTCCAGTTTAATACCTCTTTGCAAACAAAACATTCTCTACCACCTTTATGTTTATGTATAAATATGCAATTTAAAGAACAACATGCACCTTTCATATGAATCAAGTCATTTCTCAGCTTCAAGCCGGTCCTGCCATAATCAAGATTCCAAGGCCGCATTGGGCAGCCAATTACCAGGGGTACAGCCACCTCTGGTAACTTTGAGAACTAAATTTCTGTTTTTTTAAAATGGATATTTGGCTCTTCTAGTGCAGAGAGCACAACATTTTGTGTCAGCAGAGAGTTTTAGATTTATTTTGCAATAAAAGAAACATTACAGCTATTGCTGGTCATAGAAATTTACTATTTGAAACAGCAACTATGTTTTGCTAACTGGTAAGGCGTTTTAAATCCCAACTTTACTTTCACTACTGTAAAGGACTGTATTTTGCTGTTTTAAGAGTCAATTAGTTGATTAGATGTTGATTTGCATAAAAATGGGCAAAATCGCAGAAACCGAGCACAAAAATTTTTTCCCAGGGAAACAAAACAGATAGAGCAATACTAATAATGCCAAGGGTGTTTTGTTTTTTTTTTTTGCTTTTTTCAGGCACTTTTTTTCCAGACAAAACAAAATACATGGTAAATTCTAGCCCATGTCCACGGAAATATTCACAGATATACCAGATGAAAAAATTTGCTTAGCCGTAACGGAAATCAATACATAGTAAAATGGTGAGTTAGATTGCAAAATAATATATTAAAGTTGAGTTCAACCTGCCCAAATCACTCTACAAATTGATCTAGTAGTAGAAAATATTTGCTCAGACATAAAGTCTGGGGGTTTACTCATTTCTTGCAAGTTGTTTGATCTCTTGAAAGTTGTTTGATTAAGCTATAATTTGGAGGTACTTTTAGTTTCTACATTTATCCAGAACATGGACATATGCTTTTGGTAGTGTCGGGCATTAAGGAAGCACGGAAAGTGGAACAGGTTTGGTCAGTTCTATTTTTATGTGTCATTGACAGGACACTTATCATAATGAATGATACAAGAAACAGGCTGACTGTAATTTCTCATAATCTAATGTGTATGAAAATGTTACATTTTGTTTCATTTTATAATTTTATAATTATAGACTAATGTTCCTCTGCAGTGAGAGAGATGATAATCAGTTTTTGTTATGGACTCCAAAAATTGCAGCCACAAAATTATAAAAGTGTTGGTTGTACCTGAGGGGAAGGGGCAGTAACTACAGTCTTATGATCACACATTTCTGAGTGTCAGGGGATGGAAGGGGTCACGGAAATAAAACATCTCTAAACCACAGGTATGCACAAATATTGCTCATACCAAATTGATTTATATGTTTTTTTATATCGTAGTCATGACTTGAAGAAATTCCTTCTAACATTTTGTTAGACCTTATATCTGAAATTACCTTTTAGATTGTAAACTCTATTTAGGAGGGCCCTCTTTACCTCTTGTTACATGATGGATATTTGTATGTAATCTCTATGTATATACACACTTCTATTGTGTGACACTGCAGAATACATTGGTGCTTTATAAATATGTGTTATTAATAATATTCTTCCCTACTTCCTCATTCTTTAGCATTATTTTCTCATGCTGTCTGATCATGCTGATTTATCATGTAAGCAACATTTCCTATCCTCTCAGAATTCAGTGGTATGATTTCTTGAAACTGAACTCAGAATGAAATCAAATGAATAAATCTAGAGGGATGCGTGGGTTCACATCCCTTTGAAGTTAAAAGTTTTAACTATAAATGTAGCACTTTCAGTATCCAAAAAACACAATCTTTATGTACAAGGCATAGCAAGAGATGGAATTGGTTTAAAAAGTTGGAGGAAACTTTGTGCTGCCTGGAAAAAAGGTATCTGCATAAGTAACGGATCAAGGTTTTTTGGCTGCCAAATAAAAGATAATATTGACTACTATAAGCAGAAGGTCCATAAATTCCAAATGGTGCCAAAAGGGAAGATGTACAAAAGAGATTTAAAATACTTAATATTAGCTGTAACGTATTAGGTCTCATTTATGACTGAAGCTGAAGTGGGTAATTTGAATGCAATTGAAGTTGCAGGAGGCCAGGGAGTGTAGGGGGCCCAGTAAAGCCCTGATTATGAGCAATTTTAATAAATCTTGGAAGAATGGGCCTGAGTTAAATTTGCTGTGGTGCCCAATAACATCCAGTTAAGTCACTAAGCACATATGTGCTGTAAAAACTCCTTTCCAAATATTTAGATAGAACCTCCTTTCTTCTATTCGGAATGAGTGCCCTTGTGTCAGTTGGAAGGACCTACTATATATATGTATATCTTTATTTATAAAGCGCTACTTATGTATGCAGCACTTTACAGTAGAATAGATTAATACAAACAGGGGGTTAAAGATAATAATAGATAAATACAAAGTATAACAATCAATACAAATAAATACAAGAGACAGTTGCAATAAGTTAAGAGTCAAAGACACAAGAGGATGGAGGTCCCTGCCCCGTAGAGCTTACAATCCAGATTTACCCACTGGTAAATAAAGCACTAGAGAGGTTATTATATGATGCCCTTATATATTTATACATAGTTATCATATCACCCCTTAACCGCCTCTTCTCCAGTGTAAGCAACACCAACAGTCTTTCTTCATAACTGAGACTTTCCATACCCTTTATCAGATTAGTTGCCCTTCTCTGGACCCTCTCTAACTCAATTATATCCCGTTTGAGCACTGGAGACCAAAACTGAACAGCATATTCTAGATGCCATGCATCCCACAGTGCAACACACAGCTATTTTGGAAGTTTTAGAGAACCAGGGAGATGAGTTTACCTATAACTATAGCAATTTCCTGCTTTTACATACCCAGGCCAAATGGGGGCGGCCCCAGTAGAAATCCCAATAGAAATGCCCCAGTAGAAATCCATCGCTGTACATACCTCCCAACTGTCCCGATTTTTGCAGGACAGTCCCTCTTTTAACAGCTTACTACTACAGGTTTTACAGGTTCCCAGACAGGTGCACATCAATAAATTGTTATAAAGTTACAGTATCTCTGCCTGATGTGTCCAAGTCTGCTGCTTGCCTGCTGCTGTGATTACCCCTATGCTGGCTGAGTGTGTGAACCAGATGGACATGTGGGTCATTGTGACAGAAAGGCGGGTTACACAGAGATTGATGTGAATAATGGACAATCTCTGTCTATGGCAGATGGCCTTCACATAATTCAAAGCTTTGTGAATAGCAGGTTTCCAGAACTATACTTAAAGTTATGCTTAACAATGTTAAGCTTTGCACGTGAAAGTACAAGGCAAGGCATGTGACAAGTTTCCCAAACATGTATACAACAGTATATATTATTTATTATTATTAACATTTATTTATAAAGCACCAACATATTCCGCAGTGCTGTACAAAAAGTGGGTTTTATAAATTGGACATACAGAGTAACATATAAAGAGGTAAAGAGAGTCCTGCCCAAAAGAGCTTACAATCTACAAGGAGAAAGGCTTGAGACACAAGGTGTAAGAATGGACAAGATCAGAGTTAAGTGAGGTGAGAGATGTGGCACAGGGTATTGCTTTTAGCAGCACGCTGAGGTTATGCTAAACTAAATGAGGGTAAGCTTCTCTGAAGAAATGTGTCTTTAGAGATCTTTTGAAGGCAGAGAGATTGGGAGAAAGTCTGCCAGATTGTGGGAGCGAATTTCAGAGAAATGGTGCAGCCCTTGCAAAGTCTTGAATGTGAGTGTGTGAGGAGGTAATGCATATGTATATATAATGTATATTTCTTTCTTCCTGTTTGGTATACAAAATTACAAGCTAAATAAAAAATATTAAACATACAAAATCTAGGCTAAATTAATTCACACCAGGATAATTATTGAGGAGGCAAATGTCCTTCAGAAAGGCAGATAAGATTCAGCGAATATAAATGTAAAAAAGATTTTTTGTAACTTTTTTTTGTGAATTTGAAAGGGATTGGTGAGTGGTTGCTAGAAATGAAACAGGGAAAAAGGTTATTATTTAGCAGTAAAGGCAGACATATGATTAGCTTGCTTGAAAGGAGGTATGGATACATATGAAGAAACAGAATTTAGAGGCCTATGGGTCCAGTGCAAAAAGGTGCATGGACTTTGGTTCCCCAGGCATGATGTACAGTTTGTTCTCAATGACCACCATTTTCTAAATTATGTATTTTAAATTAATGCCCCGCAGCTCCAGCAAATGAGATGATGCCCCTTCACTAATTTTTCTTTAGTGGTAAATATCATTTTTTTGCAGTCATTGACCAGACCCAAAGAATTGATGAAAAGTTTCTTATAAAATCTTTTGTTCAATTGTGTTGTTACACAAAAAGAAATAAGGAGCCGTTTTTATTTTTATAAATTCAGGGTCAGATGTAGAACATTAAAGAAGGCATTTTATACTGTACATTACTTATATCAACAAGAAATTCACTTTAAACACAGAAAACTGCAGTTAGCCATATGGCCATTAAAATAATGGAATATGCTGTCAGTGTGGATAATGTATTTAAAAAATGAAGTGAGAAAAAAAGGGCCTGAAAGTACAGCAAATCCAGTCCAGTCCAGTCTCTTTTCACTTTTGTCTAACAACAAATATGTACATATTTCAGTGACAGTTTTATACAATTTACACCTGCTGTGCCAAGCAACATCTGCTACACCTAAAGTTAGAATTATTTTTCTAACAATTAAACCGTATATCATTGAAGAATTATAACACTACAGGAAATAATATTACATATGTATTTAAATAATTGTACAAAATGTAGGTTGTAAGCTCTACGGGGCTGGGACCTTTATCCTCTTGTCTCTTTGATTCTTAACTTATCACAGCCGAACCTTGTATCTATTTTTATTTACTATCATACTTTGTATTAATGTAACTATTACTGTAATGACCCCCTGTTTTGTCATTAATAATTTATTGTTCTTCTGTACAGTGCTACGTACATAAGTGGCGCTTTATAAATAAAGGTAACATGATGATCAAACTGGAGTCTGTGGGAGATGGCCTTCCTGTAATTAAGAAATGTCTGGAATGGGGACAATAGATCCCATACCTCTACAGTATCTGAAGATAAACAGCAAAACCTCTTTTTTACTAAAGGAAAAGTCATGATCGTAATTCCCTTTCCTTATGCCAATACGGTTGGGTGATAGGCTGGAAAACATAATGACTGTGTATTTAAAAATCACACACCCTTCCATTTGCATATAAGAATGGAATCCATTGTCTTGAAAGTCAGTGTCTGGAAAGCACTGAAATATACTGTATCAATATCATATCACATAGTGCCCTAATTGGAATAGATTTTTACTGTGTTAGTAAAACAGCACATCATACCTGATGCTGACTAAGCAGAAATCCATGTTGATTTCAAAACAATAATGTGGCGCGATTTCCTTCTTTAAATAATTTTAGCACCATTAAGGCATGGTGACCAACAATATAAAAAGGTTCTGAGCCTTCTGGCTAATAGATGCCCTTTCTACATTTATTTATTTGTTTTTTTTCTGAATTCTTTGGTGGTGGGTGCAGGTAGCAAGCAGACAAATTATGTAAAATAGCTTGCTCAGCAGGCCAGGATTTAAGAGAAGGCCAAAAAGACCCAGGACTAGGGTGGCATGATGCCACCCTGGCGCATGTCTGTTTCCTCATTCCTACAGACACCTAAACCACTAGGGACTAGACACACATGAGTTTCTGAATGTTATATGAATTTCCAGCACCCTGTCCGGGTGAGCGTAGGCATGAGTGAGCATGCTATGTATGTGCTATGGGCAGGGGTGCTTCTGCCATTAGGCGAGTTGAGAAACTCGCCTCAGGTGGCAGAAGCGCCCCAGTTACCAGGGGCGGCAAAAAGCCGCTCCTGGTAACTTTAAGAGCCGAATTTGCGCTCTCTGCACTAGCGATCTCACCGCCCCCGGACCTGCTCCTGCGCTCAGAAGGTAAGCGCTGGGGAGCATGGGGGGGGGGGCGGCATCCAGGAGCCGCCTCAGGCGGCGATATGTCCAGAATTGCCCCTGGCTATGGGCAGAGCTAGAGCATGATGTGTGCTTGTTTTGTGGGGGGAGGGGACAGTAGGTACAGTCTTGTCTGCACACACAATGGGCTTTAGTGCTGTAATCGGTTCTCAGTAAAAGGTTTTACTAGTTTAATGTGTATTTATAATTTTAACCTTGACAGCTCCTTATATGTTGCCTATTAAGCTTAGTCTGAATTTAGGAGAAACAAGAAGGCTGACAAGGGAAGCAAGGCAATTCTTTTTACAATTTCATGGTTTTAGTGGTTTTTAAAAACACAATGAAACTTACTTTCTCTAAAACCACAAATGCCAAGTGATTTATTAAAACTGCCTTTTAAAAAAATTTTTATTTTTTTTTTGCACTTTTCAACGAATGGAGAGTCCAAAAAAAAACTCTAATACCATAAAGCAAAAGAAGATCTTCCAACTGAAAACAGTACAGCTGCCCATTGACTTCTTAATGTCCTCAACTGATTTTAGATGGCATGGTTTAACGTTTGGATTTTTTACTGCTTTGACCTATTATCAATGGTGAAAAATTGCATTTTTATCCTACAAAGAATATGTATATTTTTTTACAGCACTTATATTTGCCTATTTGTGTCTGTTAGTTACCCTCCCATATAGATTATAAGCTCTACGGGGCAGGGACCTCCTTCCTCTTGTGTCCTCGACTCTTAACTTATTGCTGCTGTATTTATCTGTATTTATTATTATACTTTGTATTTATCTATTTTCTCATTAACACCCTGTTTGTATTAATGTATTCTACTGTACAGCGCTGCGTACATAAGTAGCGCTTTATAAATAAAGATATACATACATACATACCAATTGTGAAACAAAACATGAGCTTTAGTAAATGGACCCTCTAGACATGTGATCCATAGAGCTTATATACAATGTCTTGGGCAGGGTGCAAAATGTCAAAAACTTACTTCATACCCAGACCACCATCATCGCACACAGGTGCAGGACCATGCGCTCCATTCTGATGAACATATCGCTTTCTGCATATGATAGCATTGCATTTATGTGGGGTAGGCATTTAAGCAGTGTCCCATCCTGACCCATAACTTGATGTCATACGCTTCTCTCTATGGCCATTGACCATTGATACATCTGGTTTTACACTGACAATTCAGTGTAAAATGTATTTCCTCCTTTTTATTATTTTCAGAAAAATTGCAAGAACACTGGTGTGTATTGTTTTAAGCTGTGGGTGGAATTAATTGTCAATACCTTATAAATAAATCTCATAGCATATCCAAAGAATGTTTTCAGCCGGAAATTCCTGTTTTGTTTTCTTGCATTGTTGTGGGAGCTGACTACTGATACTAATCTGTTCTGGTGTCTAACGTCACAGGCATCTCAAGGGAGTGGTAAGTATGCACAAGTATCGGGAGGAAACGTGAAAGGCTCAAAACTGTATGAAAGGTAGTAAGATATAGGCAGATAGAGATGGTGAAAAGTATCTGGTATTCTATGTGCATATGCGTTTAATTCCAAATTTGAATTAAAATGAGCTAGAGATTCATTCATATAGATAGTGATGAGCACATTTTTTCAACAGACATGGATTCACAGCGAAATCCCACATTTCAGCATCAGCCAAACCTACAGCATAAATTCGCCACAAAAACAAATAAAAAACGCCCATTGGCTTTAATGAATTTGGGGTAAAAAAAACAACCATTGACTTTAATGTATTTGGAGTAAGAAAAAAAGTTGCGAATAAAAATTAACGCACATAAAAATTGCCACTTGGAAACATTTGTTGCACGTTAAATAAGTTGCCTATTCGTTTCAATCAGTTTCACAGATTTTTCACAGTTTCGCTTTTTTTTTTTAACAGTTTGGAGAATTTTTCGGCAAATTCACGCATCACTACATATAGGACCAGATTTATTAAAGTGTGAAAAAAGAGTTCATATCAGTAAAATTCCACTACTCTCATTCATTTCTATTTTTAGAGGTGTATCAATCAAATTGTGAATTCTAACTGTCACCCATTGATAAATATGGCTATAAAAATTCTGAAGAAAGTAATAGAGTGCGGTTCAATTTTCCTGAGGTGATCTCTTATTTTGCACATCGATAAATCTGCCCCAACACATTAAAATGAAAGTGGTTCATAAAATATATTCTGTGTTTTATGAATCATCATATGGTGTCTGATTTAAGTTTTTCTTTTGCATAGGGCAAGTATTCTCATGAACTATAATGCATATATTATGTATATTAAAAGATCATTTCAAAGGTTCTAGCCATGATTAATTTAAAAAGAATGTGCATTATCACAACCAGCAAAAACTATTAGGAATCTGTGCTAGAAATTTACCATGCGTTCTATTTCAACTGGAAATGTTTTTTTTTTTTGTGCTGTAAAAACCAGAAAAAACGCCCATTGATTTTAATGCACTTAGCATGAGAAAATACACATTCCTCATTAAGGAAGGGAGGGGATTTGTGGGGTCCTGCAGCGTTCTGTATTGGGTCCACTTTTATTTAATTTATTTATTACTGCAACTAATGTATCATTGTTTGTAGATAACGCAAAATTATTCAGCACAATTAATTCCATCCAGGATGTGACATGCATGCAGCAGGACATTCAATGTTGATAAAGGTCATGCCACTTAATGGGACTGCACTAGGCAAATCCATAATGGAGAAGGACCTTGGAGTCCTTGTAGATAATAAACTTGGCTGTAGCAAGCAATGCCAGGCAGTAAAGCAAGGGCAAACAAGGTTTTGAGCTGTATTAAAAGGGGTATAGATTCATGGGAGGAGGGCGGTATTCTTCCCCTTTACAGAGCGCTGGTAAAGCCCCATCTAGAATATGCTGTTCAGTTTTGGTCTCCAGTGCTTAAAGGAGAACTAAAGCTTAACTAAAGAAATAGGCTAGACATTTTGTACATTATGATTTCCTGCACATGCTCTGTGCTGCTGTCACTTAGGGACCCACTCACACTGTACTGTATATATAGAATATAAAAGTAACAGTATAAGGCTGATCATTTATTTGGATTCACATAACATGGCAGCTATGAAACAAGTGCAGTCAGACCTGTGGCATCAGTTTATATGACAGAGCAGAGTAGAGATCCATCTGAAAACGCTTGCTTACATGTTTTACAGACAGGCCTACAATCCGTTCCACTGCGTGTTACCTGCACTAAGGCAGATACTGAAGCTTTCAGTGTAGGCACATACTGTAGGCAGCATAGGGCAGCAGATACACTTTTTCTCACTTTTCCTGAAGGAAAAACCCAGGGCTGGGAGAAGCAGATCTATGCTCAGTGTGACCTTACCCTCACAAAAAAGCCAGCCTTTTCACTAAACTGTGCATGCATCAGCCCCGGGGTGCTCTCTGAGAAGGTACTTGCATGGGTGCTCCATGGTGCTCGCTGAGAAGAACCCACCCAGGGCACCAGCCAGGGTATTAGGTAACAAAATACAATCGGGGGGGTGCATAACTTTTACCACCCACAAGTGATTTCACCTTTCCTTCTCCTTTAATGGGTGTGTTTCTTTTTGTCAACATCACATGCAATGTGAAAAGCAAATACTTCAGAACAGGTGGAATTTGTGAATTTGTTGTCTGGTCAGGACACCCAGACCTGTCAGTCCAGTGATTACTAATTAACTCTAGAGTTTAATTGCAGCCTGTTTTTCCACTGAATATTTCTATGTATAATCACCTAGGGATCTAGGAAACATTTAAAGTTACAAAAGAAAGTGTGAGCGTTACATTTTATTTTTTACACCTGAATGCAGCCAAGATTGTTCCATCATTATGAATTATTGCAGTAAATTAGAAGACAATCAGCTGAAGTCTATATTCTATGTATATCATGAAAGCAATAACATCAGTTGGATTTGTAAGCTTTGCAAATGGTAAATCCACAGGTACAAAAATCATATTTGTATGGTAAAGCTCCTTGGTTCTGAACAAAAAAGTTCTAAAATATGATGGATATGTTACAATTATCATGTAAACATGCATAAAAACACATCAAACATCTAGCTAGGGCTGTACTGGGTGAATTGTATTTAAATGTATTATATGTGCAATTTATGTACATACATATATAACTTTATTTAAATAGAGCTTGTAGGATACACAGCACTGTTTCATTTTACAGTATAGAAAAGGACACACAGGAAAGGCCTCTATTATAAGTATCATTATATAGTTAAAAAACACAGAAGGAAGAAGGGCCATGCCCTAAAGAGCTTGCAATTAGTACAACCCAGGAGCTTTTATGTATTAGAAATGTCCCAGATTTTTCAAATAGGCCCCCAACTTTTGCAATCAGACCTGCCTATAAAACATTATGTACTTTTTTTTAAAGGGGCATCTTATTTTTTTTTTACAGTTCAAATTAATTAACTTTATACCCCAATGTGGATTTGTGAACCACAATTATCATTTTGTGGACATTTTTATTTACATTTTCAATTTTACTAAGCATTAAGGGTTTTTACAATATTTTCTGTGTTACTCCTCCACTAAGTTCAATACAAGTGAATAGGTTTGCTAACACACTACACTGAAGCATGGAACATCACTGCCATGTAGCACATAATAAACTGACCATTCATTGCTATCAGAGTGTTGCTGCTTTCTTTGCAATATCCATCATCATCAAGGCATTTCTAATAAAGTGTAATATTATATTTTAAAATAGGGGATACCATATTTCCTGGCCAAGTTTTATGTAAAGCAGCATAAGTACAATTACCAAGAATGAATGTTAATTCATGACATGAGGAAACACCATTGATATAGACATATTTTTCAGATTACTCATGGATTATAGCAATAAGAAAAGTTGTGCTTAACACTTAACAGTGCTAAATGATAGTAATGAAGGGGAAGTGTAGTGTGACCACATAATCCTATCAAGGCTCCTTTACTAAACTCAAACTATTCCTAAGTTTCTTTTGCAATCAGACTTTAAACGTGATTTGTTGTTATTTTTTATAGGTAGTGTATGCTACCCTAATAACAACCACTTGTAGTGAAACTGATGAAGTGCTCTTCCTCATCTACTTGTTACTGCCTGGCTATGACATTATTGGCCCAAAAGGTAAAAAAGCAGATTCTAAGCTGATTAAAAAGAGTTATGTCCATGTAAGTGAATTTTCAAATCTGTACAATAAAAGCTTTCTAATCAGAGGTCAAAAAAACATTTCCTTGAAGCACAACAACACCAACTTACATACAAAAACATACATACAAACAGACAAAAAACATAGTTTGCAGATAAATCATGTAGTATAAAGAAACCTCCACCTTGCTGTCATGACTAGCAATTTTCCTGCAAGAACCTGCAGGTGAATAACAATAGAAGTCCATAGATTCAGGCAGAAGAGTCATGTACCTGGGGGCAATGGCTGTGTGTTGTGTGCTAGGTCCTTAGCCACATGCCTCCCCCTGGTACAAGCCCTGACTGCTGGGCCAGGTGACTTGACCCCAGCGGAAGTAACAATTCATCAGAGGAATAATCACAGTTTCAGGAGACTAAGTCACAAAATTATATTTTAGTCTCTTGTGTTTTTTGTTCTATTACCTCCTGCAAATCCTGCCAATGCGCTGCTTGGCAAACAGGGGAATAATTGGGTAAATGGGTTGTGTGGTGGAGGCAGGAGTGAAGCTTTGGTGTGAGTGAGCAGGAGGGTTAAAACTCTCATATAGATACTTGTAACATGTAAAAAGCTTAGCAAGGTAAACAGGATGGTCCAGGTGCTCCAGCCCCAGATGCTCAGCTCTAGGGAGGGGAGGCATCAAAACAAGAAAAAATAGTAGAAGGGCACTCTGGTAGTCCAAAAACAAACAAAGTTATCAGGGTTTAGTAGTGGGGAGTGAGAGGGTGGTTGTTGATGGGTAGCAGGGGTGGACAACCAGCATCTCTGCCTTGGCGACTATAATTTATGGTCTGCATAGGTTTATATAGTGTATTAAAAACAAAAGCTACAGTGTGGGGAAAGTACAAGTACTTGAACAAGAATTTTCTAGGTATGCATAAATGAAATATTGTATTTAGGATTATCTTTTTATTAACTTTATGTGCCAAATACAATTGACAAAGCTGGCCACTAAGAACAAAACACGCACAACAATACATAATAATACAGAAGAATGAGAGATGAAGTGCCATGCTGATTGCCAATTAAAGTATCCCTGGGAAACAAGTGTTACTAAAAACATTTCAAACACCCTGGAGGCACAATATACCCTGTACAACATGAACCTACACTGACTTAAAGACAAAGCCTTTGGCATTTGCATTGAATACATAATTAGCATCTTAGTGAGAACTAAGAAGAAAAGCAGTTGGGCGGTTCACTTTTGAGACAGGCCAAACAACTCAAATGCAGGTGAACTTCCTTCTGCCCTTTTATTTCAGGCCTGGAAGAGGTATGGTATTTCTGCAGGGAACCTTTAATTAAACTGCAAATATACTGGGTAGTAATACCAGCTTCAGATTTCAGTTTGAGGTTCCCAGAGGCCGCCCCATACTCCGCCCCCCCTTTGCCGGATCACACGCATGCGCATCATTCTCGGTCAGTTATGGAGGACTGGGTACAGAACGCGCTGAAGTGTTTTTGCGCATTCCATCCCCAGTGTCCGTATCTGAGCACATTTTCCTTGCGGCTGGGTGGCATGCTGCCCCTAAATTTATAATCCGGGCCTGAGTAATACTATACTAGATTAAACACTTTTTACAGCATTTTTTCGTGCTGTCTTCAGGCAGAAAACGGCATAATTTCTGAACAGAGGTCTGCCTGTCACTCGTAATGTTGCCCATTGATTACCATGGAATGGGTGACAAGCATATCGGGGCATTTTGACTAGGATATTTTAAATGCCATGTCATTAATATGAAGATGAAGGTAGTTAAAATATCCGTTTGGCATTAACCATACAGTTCTTCCTATTGATAAATACACAATTTGTAAATTGTATTTCATATTCAGAGAATGTGTGCCTTATATTCAATTTTTTTTTTTTAAAAATGTAATGATTTTGAACCTTAAAGTGCACCTATCACCCTCTCCCCAAGTTGTGAGCTAAGAGTGCACTGCGGTTGTGGGAAACAATAGTTTTTCCTGAAAAAAATAGCCCCCACCAGTGCTAGGCTACCTGCACCAGAAGGGAGCTCCGGGTGTGGGCACACGTATGCACATAATGAGCAAATTTCCCCTGTTAACTTATTATGCACGTGCACCTGACGTAGGAGCTGTGGATGCAACTCGTCCTCTTAGGCTGATGCCACACGTGGCGTTTTTCGCTGCGTATTTTCTAATTCTCTCGGCAGCTGAAAAACGCCTGATATCATCATCTATAGAAATAGCTTGAAAAGACTCGAAGCAAAAACACTTGGCGAAAATTCAGCCCTACGCCTGCTACTTGTGCCTGCACCCGAATGAATGGAATACGCTCGGGTGCAGGCACATGTAGCCGATCTATGAAAATGCGAGAGAATGCAAAGTCTTGCGTTTTCATGCGTATATCGGCTACATGTGCCTGCACCCGAGCGTATTCCATTCATTCGGGTGCAGGCACAAGTAGCAGGCGTAGGGCTGAATTTTCACCAAGCGTTTTTCCGCTTGCCGAAAATATCAGCCCTACCCCTCGTGTGGCATCAGCCTTATGTTACACACATGCGCATAATGAATGAGTTCATGAGGCACACACTGATTACATGCATGCCTGTGTCATAACATGGCTTCCCGTACCAGAACCTCCTGCCCGATGCGGGTAGCCTAGTGCTGTCAGAGGCTATCTTTTCAAGAAAAACAATTGCTCTATTAGTCCGCACCTCAGGTGGGGAAAACAATATGGGGGTAATAGGTGCCCTTTAAATACACTGAATTACAGTATCCCCACTGCTTTCCCCACACCCCGCACAGGGTCCCCACCGGACCCCCTAAGTCAAATTTACTTACAACGTGTCAGGGGAGGGACACTGGCAGCTGGGGGAGATCCGACAGGCATAAGGTCTGAGCCAGCGGGGCCCAGAAGGGCCGGGGCCCACCAGGTTTTTTTCCGGTGTTTTCATCAGTGTGTATAGTAAGCAGCAATTTTACATGTGTTTCAACTGCCTTTATAACATTAGTTTTCAAATATTCCCATAATAAACCCTAAAAAAATTATTTAAACTTACACAGGGTACCTCTCTAAGAACTTTTAAATTTACAATCATTTGCATTATTTTCCAAATACCAGGCTGTTGGCTCAGCTAAAGGTCAGTAAAAGCTGCCAAATTCGTAGAAACCACTACATTTTTTTAAGCAAAAAGATAATCCTCCTCTTTAGCGCTAAAAATCAGAAACAGGAAAACAAAAAATCTGAGGGTTCGTAAATGGCCCTCTTAGAGTTAGCAAAACTAAGTACGAGTTCGAATCCTGAA
The DNA here is from genome assembly GCF_000004195.4 of Xenopus tropicalis. Classification (NCBI taxonomy): domain Eukaryota; kingdom Metazoa; phylum Chordata; class Amphibia; order Anura; family Pipidae; genus Xenopus; species Xenopus tropicalis. The sequence continues at coordinate 102,514,612 of NC_030681.2, forward strand.
ATGGGTAAAATTCGGATTAGCTACAATAGTTTCTGATGATCGGAAATATCACGAAAATGCTTACAAAAAAATCATATTAGTCACAATTATATCGTATTGGCGATCTGAAAGTCACGTAATTTTCATATCCGAACAATCGTAAACGGCAGGAAAACCTTTCTGACTTTGATCCTTCTGTGCATGTTTTTGGAAGCCTCCCATGGGAATCAATGGCACTCTGCAGCTCCACATGTCCAAGGAAAGATGAATCCGAAACTTTCGGTGCAGTAAATGCGATTTTGTCGCACTAATTATTGCGCTTTTTGTCGCAAAGTACAAAAAAGTTGCGCAAATTAACAAAAAAATCTCAAAAAATACACACAGTACAAAAACTTGAAAAAAATATGATTTTTTTTGTATTCAGAAGCAATCGTACTTTGATAAATGAGCCCCATAGGGGCAGATTTACTAAAACTCCATAATTTCTCAATTTTTTTGTTCATTTTCAAATTTAAATAAACTCGTATAATATTTAATTAAAAAAAATGCACGAAATGTCTCTGTGAGAAAAGTCGCAAGAAGCTTGAGTTTTTATAATTGTAGCTGTGAAAATCCTGATTTTATCGTATTGTCGCTACAACCTTTCCAAAAAGTCAGGATTTTCAGATTTTCATAGTAAATCCCTGAAAGGTTGCACTGTTTTTTCTCTGCAACTTTTACGAAACAAATTTGAATCGACTTTAAATGTAGCGAGAAAGCAGCTCCCAGTAGATATCAGAATCCAGTTACATGGGAGTAAGAGAAACAATAGGTTACCTGAAAGCAGTTCTAATGTGTAGCGCTGGCTCCTTCTGAAAGCTCAGACTCAATGCACAATGCACTGAGATGGCTGCCTACACACCTATATTACATTTAAAAAATATACATTTGTTGGTTTAAGAATAAAATTTTAAATGGTAGAGTGAATTATTTGCCATGTAAACAGTATAATTTAGAATACAAAGTATACCATAAAAATCATAACAGTATCCCTTTAAATATGATGATTATTCAGATGCTTTTTAAATGATAGAGCTCTGTCGATTTATGGGTTGATGTAACCTAGCATGTAAATGCTATTCCCTTGGTTGGATAGGAGTCATATGTTCTGTTTCGCAGAGGGAACAAATTGCAGTCTTTTGCACCTATAAAGGATAACACTGAAGAAATGCTAACATCATTATTATGCTTTCCCTGCCTATCTAAGGAGATGTCTAGACAGCCAACATGGGAGCCTTTTAATGGTTTTACATATTGAATACCTCAGTGTCACCTCTTGACATAGACGACCATACTAGGGCCATATGGTGGTCCTTCTGCTTGTCTTCGCCCAACATGACACAGTTTAAAAAATGTACACACAAATATACACTTTTTACAAGGTTCTTTTGCCCTAAAAGATTTTGCCCTGGTCAGTTTGCATCTGCCAATGTGAACAGAAAGAGAGCTAATTACTCTGCAAATTATTTGTATGTTTTTCATTGTCTGGTTATTTTATTGGACTTTTGGTTATTTATTTATTTAAACACCAAATATGATTGCCCTTAATTTATATGCACTTAAACACATTAAATAGGAGAGATAATAACAAATATGTTTTTAATGTATTAGGAACTTTAAAGACCCAAAACTTAGCCATGTATGAACTATAAATGACTATACAACTTCTTTGAGCCACTCATAATATACAAAAAAACCTTTAAAGATAATTATATAACCCTCACGTGAGACCAAAAAATATCTGAAACTACATCAGTTTCACATGCAATGTTTTTATCCTAGTCTTGATACTGTTGCTACAACCATTTTATAAAAATAATAAAAACTTTACTGACGGAAATATGTGTAATAGATAGTCAGTTGCTATGTTCTGTAAGGTGATATTTCTTTACAACATCCAGACTAATAATAAGAAGTGAAATAAAATGCAGGAAATGTCAGTTTAATAACTTTTGGCCATTATTAACAATAGGGTGAAACCCAGAAGGAAATGCTTTTAAAATTAAATCTTCTTTTACATGTGCTGTTTATTTGCTTTGCAGAGTCATTTATAAAATAAAAATGTTAATCTTGACAAGGCAGCACTGCAATGGCTTAAAATGTTGTCATAACTGGTCCTAAGCAGGTTCCTGTCTTATTAATTCAGTACTTTGATGGATTACAACATTCAGAAGATTTCATTTTTGACATACAGCTATTTATACAGCTTTTGTCAGGAACCAAGTTATGTAATGAAGGCTCCAAGTGCAGAGTTGCCCCCAACTGACCTAAAAAATTCGCTCATCACTTCTCATAACCTCTTATGCCAGGGAATTCCCTACCAGTCCTTTGAAGTGAAAAAGCCACTTGGATGAGTGGTGAAAAGATTTTTAGATAAACTCAGAAAAGTCCAGTTGTTTTAGACTTAATTCTACTAGATACTGTATATCATGACCTGGATGAATGAGAATCTTCATAGACTCATAACTTCTTACAAGGTACACACAGACTACACAGCCAATATATTCTTAGGTAGTAGTGTAAGGCATACTTTCAGTATGCCACTGGTTTCATCTGACTTGCAGCCAAACAGATTTTCAGTTCTTCTAAATCATCATGAATGTAAACATCCAGCGTACATTTTTAAAAGAGTGTTTCCGCATTCCGAATTTCCGCATTTCGCTAATAGTTGGCAAATAGTTTAGCGAAACTTCCCGCATGAAAAAGGGCATGGTTGTGTTAAAAAAAGGGCGCGGTTGCATAAAAAAGGGCAGCGGCAAAAAAAATATGCGGGCGACAAAAAAATTGCGCGACAAATGCGTTTCGCAAATTTTCTTGCCGTTTCGCAAATTTTATGGCGAAGCGAACAGGACAGATTCGCTTATCACTAATTGGAAATAGATTCTATTTTTTACTGCAATGGCTGTCATAGATAGATTTACAAGAATATGCCCAATGATATAATCCTAGGGTATTCCAATTACAAAGCTGAACCAACTTGAAAATGTCACATAAATCACATATATTTTCACTCTACATTTATAAGGTGATATAAATATTTTGTAAAGCCCAGGGCTGCACTGATACAATTATTTTTTTTTATACATATGCTGGGTCCATCCACATTCACTTGGGACCAGGAGTAAAGAAGGTAAAGTGATCTGGAATGGATCTGTGGGCAAAGTCTCTTTACATCCTGATGTCAGTTTGAGACTTACTGTACCTTGGGCCTTATTCCCTGGCCTATGGGGCTCTAAGCTTTCCTCTTTCCCTTGTTTTGTTTCCTCTTGCTATGTGTGTTCCTGATTCATCGTTTGCCAGCCTTATTACCTACAAATACCCCATCCCATTTCAGGGACTGTGGAGCATGAAGCTGGCAGGTCGTCCTTTTAAACACACTCTATTTTAACCAAGTTATGGCAACAACAAGCACAAGTAGGTTGGGATATTATAGGCCATAGTTGTGCTACCTACCAAGTCGACCAACTTTTGTTAGAGTGATAGATAGGCAAGCAAAAGCAGGCAACCCTTGTCCAAGGAGATCATCACCAGCCTTGGCACACTGTTCTTAAAGTGATACTGACACAAAAAACTACTTTTCAAAATATGAATGTACATGAAAAGTTCCCTATGGGTCATTGTGATCATTTTTTGCTGAAAGGGCTTTTTTAAGTTATTTTTACTTGAAGTTCCTAAACCTGACTATTTTGCTAATCTGCCTGTCCCTTCTCAGCCTGTCAGTTATAGCTTCTAATGCTACTCAACTCCTGCTGCACAAATATGGCAGCCCCCTCATAGAGGGACAATGGGGATCAGATAGGGAATGTTAAACATATACATTCATGGGAAAATTCAAAATGCAAAGACAGTGTAATGATATATTTAAAAAAACGTTTAATTTCAGTTTGTCAGTATCTCTTTAAAACTGTGGAATGCTGGCTAGTATTCCTCTGTAGCTGTGACAAAATAAAACTGATACCTTTGTTGGACTGCACTAGTGATTTTGACAACAAAAGTGCTGTTCCTCTTCTGCTCACTACCTGAAAAGGTTGGTATTTCCTTTTCCGCTCTTCATGTATCAAAATATCTACTCCTTCTGATGTTTCACAGGTCCCTTCCCTTTCCTTAAAGTTCTTTCTTTTGTCTTGAAACTTTAGAGATTTCACTGGGTTTTGTCTGAAAACTCGACTTGTTGCAGCGAAAATTCGATAAAGTCTGGATTTCATGGTGACAATTTGAAAAACCTTTCTCAAAGCGACTTTTCTAGTAAATATTAGGCATTCAGAAAAATTAGTATTGTTGAATTTGAAAATTAAAAAAAAAAAAGAAATTAAGCATGCATAGACCCCAGCATTATGATTAACAATATCCTTAGCTCCTACATGTCAAACAGAATAGGGTTAAAAATTGCACCTGAGCAGTAACTCATGCCATTAGCTTTTTCTCGCGTATTTATGCGGATATCGGCTACATGTGCCTGGACCCGAGCGTATTCAACTCATTCAGGGGCAGTCACGGGTAGGGGGGTTTTTAAGCATATGGAGCGTATTCTCGACAAGGGTTGCCATACACTACATGTGGCACTAGTCTAAATGCTTGCTTTATTGGCTTAACAAAGCTAACGGCTGATAGGTTGCTATGACCTCATAGGTTTTCTGACCTGTTGCAAATGTGCCCAGTGTTAATAAATAGGCCCAACTATTTTTACTTTTTTACTTTTTAACTCACAAATATCCTTAGTAATATGTAATATGATAGTGTGAGTTACTCTAAAATACACCAAATATCTAAGAGATTGTGTGATTACATTGTATTACTTATATTCTAGTTTTTAATTTTGGGGGTTTTCAATGAAAATCCCAAATTTTTGGGGTTTTCAATCTCAATATTAGATATAAATTACAATAATTCAATCATGGTGCTGCCTTGATCACAAAGGGTTTATGCTTATTAGATCACAGCAAGGTATTGCATGCATGAAGATATCCCAAGAATCTGTTTAAAATGTAAACCTACATTCTTTTAACATTAAGGGTAGTTTGTGTTGGTCTTTCCCTGCTGAGGCAGACAGACCTGCTCACCCTCCCATTTAATGTAATTTGTGCCTCGGGAGACTTTGGCAAGGCACTCCCCTCTAAGGAGTCTTATAATGGAATGTTAACACACAGCTAACAAAAGGCCCACACGGCTGGAGAACACTTTGTGCAGATCATACTTGAGTTGGCCAGGAATGACACAAGGTGACAAGGAAGCAATACACACACTGCTCTCTCGCTGTTATTGTGTAATGAGGGGTTGACGTACATTGTTTGTTTGCCTATCTACAGGATGTGTGTTGCAACTAGCCCAAAGGTTATGATGGTAAATCTGCTTTCATTTCCCAGAAGTTTCCCCAACAATAGGGGTATCTGCCATTTTGCACCACAGTTCACTTAATGCTTTCATTGTAACTGCTGTATTGTCGTAATGAACATAGTTCCAAAACCATATTATTCAGTAAGTTACAAATCTGTAATGTAGTATGTACTCAGTCTGCTTTAAGTGGCAATAATGTATATACAATATAAATCTAGAGATGCACAGGAACAAAACATCCTGCCTTTAATTAAGATGGGCCATTTCTGCAGTAGACAGCAGAGGCTCCTGGGACAGAGGAAAGGTACATATCCAGAGAATATGTAAATTGCTGTTTATTTCCCTAATTTAATTACATATTTATGATAGTAACATAGTAAGTTGGGTTGAAAAAAGACATACGTCCATCAAGTTCAACCATAATGCCTATATATAACCTGCCTAACTACTAGTTGATCCAGAGGAAGGCAAAAAACCCCATCTGAAGCCTCTCTAATTTGCCACAGAGGGGAAAAAATTCCTTCCTGACTCCAAGATGGCAATCGGACCAGTCCCTGGATCAACTAGTACTAAGAGCTATCTCCCATAACCCTGTATTCCCTCACTTGTACTGAGAGCTATCTCCCATACCCCTGTATTCCCTCACTTGTACTGAGAGCTATCTCCCATAACCCTGTATTCCCTCACTTGCTAAGAATCCATCCAGCCCCTTCTTAAAGTTATATAATGTATCAGCCAGCACGACTGATTCGGGGAGGGAATTCCAGAACCTCACAGCTCTCACTGTAAAAAATCCTTTCCGAATGTTTAAATGGAACCTCCCTTCTTCTAAACGGAGTGGGTGCCCTCGTGTCCGTTGGAAGGACCTACTGGTAAATAAAACATTAGAAAGGTTATTATATGATCCCTTTATATATTTATACATAGTTATCATGTCACCTCTTAAGCGCCTCTTCTCCAGTGTAAACAGACCCAACTTGGCCAGTCTTTCTTCATAACTGAAACTTTCCATACCCTTTACCAGCTTAGTTGCCCTTCTCTGGACCCTCTCTAACTCAGTAATGTCCCGTTTGAGCACTGGAGACCAAAACTGAACAGCATATTCTAGATGGGGCCTTACCAGCGCTCTGTAAAGGGGAAGAATAACCCCCTCCTCCCGTGAATCTATACCCCTTTTAATACAGCTCAAAACCTTGTTTGCCCTTGCAGCTGCTGCCTGGCATTGCTTGCTACAGCCAAGTTTATTATCTACAAGGACTCCAAGGTCCTTCTCCATTATGGATTTGCCTAGTGCAGTCCCATTAAGGGTATACGGGGCTTGCATGTTTTTACATCCCAGGTGCATGACCTTACATTTATCCACATTAAATCTCATCTGCCACTTAGCTGCCCAGATTGCCAGTTGGTCAAGATCCTGCTGCAGGGATGTCACATCCTGGATAGAATTGACTGGTCTGCAGAGTTTTGTGTCATCTGCAAACACTGATACATTACTCATAATACCCTTCCCTAAGTCATTTATGAACAAATTAAACAAAAGTGGACCCAGTACAGAACCCTGAGGGACCCCACTGAGGACCTTATTCCAAGTAGAGAATGTACCATTAACAACCACCCTCTGTACCCAATCCTGTAGCCAGTTTTCTATCCATGTGCAAACGACTTCACTAAGACCAATAGACCTTAGCTTAGAAAGCAGTCGTTTGTGGGGAACGGTATCAAATGCTTTCGCAAAATCCAAATAGATGATATCTACTGCATCCCCACTGTCCAGCTTCTTACTTACCTCATCATAAAAAGCAATTAAATTGGTCTGACATGACCTGTCCTTCATAAAGCCATGCTGATTACTGCTCATAATGCCATTCTCCACTACATAATTTTGAATGTGATCCCTTAACAAGCCTTCAAATAACTTGCCCACCACGGATGTCAAACTTACAGGCCTATAATTGCCAGGCTGAGATCTTACTCCCTTTTTAAATATGGGAATGACATTCGCCTTCTTCCAATCCCTTGGTACCATACCTGATGAAAGAGAGTCTGAGAATATCAGAAACAAGGGCCACTGCAATTCTGCCCCTAGCTCTCTCAGTACCCGAGGGTGTATTCCATCTGGCCCAGGTGCCTTGTTTACATTTATCGTGTGTAACCCTTTAAGCACCATATCCTGTGCCAACCACTGTGTAGTTGGAGCTGAGGCAACAGTGCAGCTATTGGGTGGGACTTGTCCCACTGGCTCCTCTACTGTATACACAGAAGAAAAGAACTGGTTAAGCACATCTGCCTTTTCTGTATCCGCTGTAACCATATTGTTATTATAACTCAATGGGGCCACACCCTCAACCTGCATCCACCTTCAATTATATCTATGGTCTTAAAGGGGATCTAAACCAAAAAATAAAGGTTTCTGAGATACTTGCATTTTGAGACTAATAGAAGGCTATTGGCTCGAATCCCGAATCCCGAATGTGAAAAAAATGGATTGAAAACGAAAATTTTGTGATTTTTTTCGTCGCCGTCACGATTGTTTCGTATTTGTTGTGACATTTTCGTCGCCGTCGCGACTTTATCGTATTTTGCCCGATTATTTCGTCGCCGTCACGATTTTTTCATATTGCGCTATAGTAAACGGCAGAAAAACCAATCCGAATTTTTCACGACGGCGCCGAAAAAGTCGCGCACAATATGAAACAAACGGCGATGAAAAAATACCGATCATTACGAAAAAAAAACGCAAAAACGCATTCGGACACTTTCGGACGTTCGTGGATTAGTAAATGTGCCCCTTAGTGTCGCTGACACTCTGGGCCTTGAAAAAGCTGTTGAGTTAAAAATCCTGCCCAGCAGTATAAAGCTAGGGCTATCTTAGAAACAGAAAATGAATGTAAACTGCAAAAGAGGACCACTCTCGGTACCTTTACATCCATTCATATTTTAGTGCCACACGTGTGTCTGAACCTCCTAAAGATGTCTGCACCTTAACAACCTGAACAACCTTCTGACATATAGGTCAATGGGAGAAATTTGGGGATTTTTTCCTACCTCCCAAGTTTCTAAAAGTCACTGGAGTCTAAACGCCCTTAAAGTGAGTCTGCTCATATTACTCATACTTTAGTATTGAGCACAGCACCTATTACAGTCTTAATGCATGCCTTGAATTTGTAAGCAGTTATCTCTTTTACAGAGCATTCTGTTATCTCAAGCACAAAATTCTTTGACTTTGAAGTCAGATTATAACCGTAGTAATTAAATGAGATTTATGTTATGGTTATTATGACTGGCTGCCTTTATTGTACTTAGGGTAGTGAAACAGTCTATGATAAATGATCAGCCTTGCATGATGCCTCACATTGTACGCTAGTGCCACCTTGCCTTTGAAAGCCTGCTGCTGATACCATCATGATGCTTTCTATTGTATATCCTAAGAGCATGGTATATTGCCTCTGACATAATGTAGTACATTGCATGATGGAAAACTCCTGCTCTCTGGTTGCCACTTTCACTGTTAAGCAAAATTGTTTATAATTGTTTAGTTAATGTTTAGTTGTGTGTCGGCAAAAGGTAGGAGTAAAAGCAATAACATAGACTGAGATAAACTGATTGAAACTGTGGAAACTGATTTCATTTACATTTATTGGAATATGATAAATATGATTACAAAATGATTTGAACAATCACAAATATATCTCAGTTGCATTGCATAATAATTGCACTTGATAAATTAATACACTATTAATGGTAAAATAGCTCTCCAAAATCATTTACTGTCAGACACAGATATAAAAATATATTATTAATAATTAAAAATAGAAAAAGAGAGCATGAGTCTATAGTACACTACGCATACAAGCGTGTTAGCAAGGATATGTAAACCACCCACAAAAATAATTAGTGAACAGCTTCTTTTAAATCTTTAAATACCTATGCCTGTTGTTTGTTGTTGACTCTTGGCTAACTGAGCATACTCAGTTCTTCTCAACTCAGGTTACTCAACGCAGCCCTCCAGTCTAGCAGCCAATGATAAGATGGCACTGCTGGTTTCCATAGAAATGTGTTTTTTTCCTAATCTTCTTTCCTGAGCTCAGCTTAACCATTACAGTGCTCAATCCAACCACAACTTTTTATCAAAATAAGTTCTGCCTGTGTAAGCCTGCATTCTTCGTTGACCTTTACAGCACACATTTCAGTAAATGTCACTGAAGATGTGTGAGAGATAAAATGGCTGCTGGGTGAAAGCTGTTATTTGTTTTAGGAAAATGTGATGGTACTTGCAAAAGGAGGGGATATATGCAATATAAATGGTATGGTTTGGGTAGGGAAGATGTGGCCAATTTATATACATGGTAGGAAAATGTAGGGTTTACATGTCCTTTAAGTTGCACTGCATCTGTTCTTCAATGTAAACTTGCAAACAGCAAATGAAAAGAAATAGTGATAATGAGACACAAATGAGATCATGCCCAGGACCAGCAGCCCATTGCATTTACTGTCCACCTGGTTAAAAGCAAACATTTTATTGGTTGCTATAGGTTACTGCTCCTGGGCAAACTTAGAGCCTTTTATTACATATGGGGAAGTGCACAATCTGACATGCTATATCAGTGCTGCTTACATTAAGTACTGTTTAGTTTAAGTAATTTTGCATTCTTTTAAAGAAACAGATTCAGGCTGTACAGGCCCAGTGGTCATCATATAAACACCAGCAAACCAAGAAACACCTAAGGAAACTAGGATTCATCTCACAATGGGCAAATGACAACAGCTATTAAACAGTTCTTGTTTATCCATTTTTCATAAGAAGATCGCTCACTTATCATGCAAAAGACATTAAACTGAACCAGTGGAAAATCTGCATGAAGTCACATGGCATCTCAGTTTTAGAAAACCAGCTAAAACATCATTGAAAAAACCAGTTCTTTCCTTTATCGTTCTATTCAGGTTTCGGTTCTGGTCTTTTTAATGTCACCTGCAAAATAAAACAAATAGGAGAGTTCTTTCCTATTGTCAAAACACAGAACTATTGTAATGGGTACAGACTAATAATTCCCCTTGCTAGCAATTCCCGTGGCTTTATAGTGGCAGTAAAATACTGAGTTAAAGGAGAAGGAAAGTCATTTTGGCATTTTACTGCCAATAGATTTACCACATTAGTGCCACCTAGAACATTATATTTATTCTGCTAACAGCATTACCATACCTGAGTAAAGAGCCCTAGAAGCTTTCTCTGTTTGCTTAAAGGAGAAAGAAAGACAAAGTCACTTGGGGGTGCTAAAATGTTAGACACCCCCAAGTGACTTTAATCGCTTACCCCGTACCCCAGGCTGGTGCCCCTGTATGGAGATAACAGCAGTGCTTCCTCCTTCCGGGTTCGCGCAGTAGAGTGAAAAGCTGAACTTAAACATAAAAGTTGTCTTTTTTCTCTACTGCGCATGCGCCGAACATTGGCATTTTCGGAAAGGAAGCAGAAAAGAGGAAGCGCTGCACTCCAGGTACCCCGGGCTGTTTTCTCCGTACAGGGGCACCAGCCCGGGTACGAGGTAAGCAATTAAAGTCACTTGGGGGCACCAAGAGAACTGTGCAGGCTCTGGCCCCATGAATGAAGGATTTTTCTGAGAGAGGAAGTCAGATACCCTAAGAACATATTTACAAAAAAGGAGACAAGAAATCCTGTGTTTCTTTTGATAAAGGCATTACTGTGAGTGCTTATGGCTGTATTTACAGTACAGTGGTACACTGTCAGACCTTTCTGATAAAGCTTTCTTAGTTTCTACCTTTCCTTCTCCTTTAAGTGACTTACAATATAAAGAAATACTTTCTATATAGTGTAGGTCAGTGATGACACTTGCTTTAGAATGTGATGCTAATTTGGGTTCGATCTTCTCAGCCTCACTAAAGTGCTCACTGTAGGGTCCAACCAGTTTATTGTGACTTACAACCAACAATCTCACATGCCACACTGAAATATGCAGAAATTAGTAGCTAAGCTGCTTTTATGACCAACAAGCATTACATACCTGCCCTAAAGCACAGCACCTGTGTCCTCCTACATATACTTTATGCTGGCTGATTAACCAAGGGCATATAAACTTGTTTCTAAATACTGCTGGAAGAGCTCTCCCTTAACTTGAATCAGGAGCATTAGGTATGTGTTTAAGACCTCTTCTGGTATCACTATCTGTCTATTAATCACTTTACTATCTATTAATCAGTAAAGTGCATCTGTTCTCATCCCTACCAAGAACAGCAATTTGTAGTTACATAATAGGGTTTATTCACTAAAGTGCGATAACGCTTATCGCATGCTTTTTTGCATTAAAATTGATGCAAAAATACGTGCGATTCACTAAAGTGTTATCGCATATCGCAAGTCACATATCGCGTGCATTAAATAGCGCGCAACTGAATGTACCGCATTGCGTTAATTCTCGTGCAGAAATAATACTAACGCAAGATTCATTGGTTAATTTTTGATTTGCAAAAATTAACCAATTTTTTTGTGAAACAAAAATTCGCAGAATGTGGGAAAAGTTGCAGTCTCATCAAAAAAAAGTTGCAGTCCCATTAAAAAAAGTTGCAATCACATCAAATGAAAAAAATCATCATGTGGTAGCCGCAATTTATTAATTTTTTGCGGGCCGCGAATTTTTTAAGCAGTTAAAGAAATTTTTCAACAAAGCGTGACAGATTTGCTTATCACTACCCAAATCTCCTTGAGGATATGCAAGTCTCATTTAAGAGTATTCCTCACCATTTATGTCCTTCATTCCTCCTTCTGCCCAGCCCTGTGTTTTATAATTCAAGAGCTCAGAGAATGTGTGTGATGGATTTAAGCATTTGCTAAAACACCCTGTTAAATATCACACTCCAGAAAAATTAGCCTGAGAATGTACTTTGGGCTGAAAGACTGAATGCCTTCCATATCTTACATAGTTACAGTAAGTTGCATAGTTAAAGGCTAAAGTCCATCAAGTTCAACCTCTCCAACCAAACCCCAGTGCACACACATTATATATTATTATATTATTGCTGTATGAGTTCTCATCATGATGTTTTCTTACTTGCAAGGAATTCTTGGCATGCTGGGGAGTTGCTCTCTATGCACCCCATGCCACACTCATTTGTATATGCTAAGAAAAACATCTCCAAGGGCAGGCAAAGACTTTCCATGAGTACAATGCCTACTCCACCAGCTTTGTACATTTTATGCTTTGGCAGCCAAAACAAATTGGGGCAACTGCAGGTTCTTCTCACTGTAAAAGTAAGCTACCAAGTTCTGTCTGGTTTGGCTGAGGTGTATGCTGTTTTAATATGTATATTTAGATTATAAATTGTTACTCCTTATGGGTTCATTACCAGATTCTGAAGGGAAAAGATGAGATTTTTTGGGTACTTTCAGTATAAATTATATCTATAGATGTAGACGATAATTTTAGGCTTTTGACATGATTTTTCCCTTCAGGGTTGAGAAGGGCCCATGTCTGTTTAGCATACTTTCTGTTTATGAGTGCTAAGGTGTTCCTTCTTTGCATATTGCCACAACATGGGAAGCTTCACCTGGTTACCAGGCAGCCAGATTATCCCAACCCCTACACTGCATGAAAAAAGTCTGCCCTTCTGCTTTGAGTCTTTAATTGAGTGTGGTTAATAAAATTGTGTTTGCTTTTTGTGAATGAATTTGTGAAGGCATTTTAGTGCTGATGTAATGTTCTGTAATAAGGGGAAAATAGACAGAGACGTTATTGTGACAATGGTAAATAAGTGGGAGTATGTATATTTTGTTCTTCTTTTTGAGTCTGCTGATGGTTTTTCCAAGACTGATCACTAGAAATGGTTTCATAATAGTTTATACTATGGTTTCCTAGACCAATGGGGGTGGGCAAGGGTTGAATAGAAATATGGTGCTGCATTTTGCAAAGCATATTGTTTTGTTTTGTTTCTAATATTCCTGTCTTGATTTTTCTCAAATCAGTTATACCTCATACAAGTTGTCAATTTTGTTTGGATATGCTTTCCAGCTGACAAGGTGTGGTTCATTTCCGTTTTTTGAGGCTGTTGTTGGTAATGTGGATTCTTTAATAGTAGTAAAGCCTGTGAAAAAAGAAATGTGGAGCTTTATTTATGAGACGCAAATGCTGAATTCATGCTGTATATAGTAAGAATCCATTAAAAATTAAATAATAAAAAACTGAAATTTTTCAGTGCCTTATAATATGTATAATAAATAGAAATATAAATATGAACATACCTTTAGTTATAACAGATTTGACATGAACCTAAGCTATACAAGTGATCTGGGGTGTTCCCAATCTATTACTGCATGACATGATATAAAAATGGTACTTAAAATAAGGCTACTAAATGTGAAAAGAGAGGATGTGCCACTACTTACTGGACAGCGGGGATTTTTTCACTGTTATCTTAGTTGGGAAAATCCTGTAGTGAGAAATATAAGTTCAAAGTAAAATAGACATTTCAGAAATGTTCACTTTTTCCAAATCAAAATCAAATGAGTAGATATATAAAAGCATGAGGCCAATTTACTCTCTTTAATTCTTTAAATGGCATGAGATGGCAAATAATTGTCTGAATTGCTTCTCCTGGCATGCAGGAGGTATCTGAGAGTCAGAATTGGGGCTGGACGGACTTCTTTTTTACCAAATGTTTGGTGACCATGGGGTTATTAAACACAGTATCAAATAACTTACCTTTCAGTGTCATCATAATCTTCTTTCCTACGACAGAAGTAGATAGCCAGTCCAATGCCCAGCATTAAAAGGAAGAGAAATGCCAGAGCTCCAAATAATATACCAAAAAAAGCATTCAGGTTCATAGAGAGATGCTCACACTGACTCCCAGAGACGGTGTATATGCTATATGATGTACAGCTGTAGAAATCAAAAGTAAGATACATATAAAGTCACAAAATCTGTTACATACTCATAGACAATAAGACACACACTTATTCATCCTTACTAACATACACGCACACATATGTCCTTATAGACTCCGGCTCAGATACATGTGATGCACAGCCACACATACACACTAAGGGGGAGATTTACTAATCCACGAACGGTCCAAAGGCGGCTGAATGTGTTTTTTTCGTAATTATTGGTATTTTTGCGACTTTTTTGTATGTTTCGAAAATACGAAAAAAACGCGACGGCGACTAAAAAGTCGCAAAATTTTCGTTTCCAATACGATTTTTTCCCTTTCAGGATTCGGATTCGTGAATTAGTAAATCTCCCCCTTAGACACAAACACTCATATGACTACAGTTTAGAGCTTATTTACTAACATGGGTGCTACCTTGCATAAGTGGTTTGCTTTCATTTTGTAACATGTACAAGACTACACTAATAGCCACATAAGGTTGGCTGAAGAACATGCCTGCTTTCCTGACTTGATCATCCCGATTGCTGTCATTCTTCATGGGGAGCAGGACAATATTTAAACTGCAAATTGTGTTATGACATGTGCACTATACAAGGGAAGCAGCAGCCAAGCAAAATTGTGTGGAAGCCGTGTACTTTTTGCATTAGTAAATAAGGGTGGAATGCAATGATAGTCATTAACAGAATATACATGTGCAATGCAGAAAATAATTCCTTTGTTTAAGCAATCTTTACTTTGAGCAAATTTATAGCTTTTGTGAACCTGGGAAGTATGTAGTGACCCTGTTATTGCAAATGTTATAGTTTGCACCATTGTGCAATGTATGCAATAAAACTTCTTGTGCATGTGGTAATAAAGAATGTTACATTGCAAAATGCAAATTTTTATTTCGATATATGGAGTTGCTGAATGCAGAGAAGCAATGGAAACACTTCTTTCAACATTCTCACCTGGAAAAATAATGGCTAGTGATGAGTGAAATTTTTTGTCAGGCATGGATTTGCAGCGGGAAAAATTTGCTGCTCAAGAAAAAAGAATTGTTGCGTGTGTCAAAAAAATGCGGTCGTCAAAAAAATTGTCATTTTTTTTGACACGCACAACAATTTTTATTTTTTATGCACGTCATTTTTCGTGCTTCGCACATTTGTTTGCACATTTTTTCTAGATTCTGCTAACCTGCAAAAGTAATGAATGGAAGTACCTATTTAACAGTCATACAATGCAAATTTGGAGCCTCTTTTTCTCGCTGTACTGATTATAATACAGTCTGATTGTTTGCATATAATTTTCCTAAAATGATATTAATCCCACTGGATAACTCCTTACCTGCAGATGGTTTGATTAGGCAGCAGTGTACACACGCCATCATTCTGGCAATAACCCACACACTTTGACACACAGCCAAAGCTGCTATTTAACTGGTAGGAATCAGCACTGTATCCGGCAACATTACAGCTGGCATATTTCAGTAGCTGGTCCACAGTCACTGAAAATAGAGGTAGCAATTTTAATTATCAGTTTAACAGTTTACTTTTCCAAAAACACAGTTTTGTGCAGGTAGAACAAACATAGTGCAGGTGTCACTGGTAATTTTAGTGTTTGTTAGTCGGGCTACCATATTTGTAGACAGTATTTAAGATACACTATTTGGCCAGAAATATTTGGGCAGCCCTTCTAAAATCATTTGTTACTAGGTGGAATACTTAAAGGAATACTGTCATGGGAAAACATGTCAAAACACATCAGTTAATAGAGCTTCTCCAGCAGAATCCTGCATTGAAATATGCAAGTTGTGCTGCAAGTTGGAGTCACCCCTCCCAGCAGCCCATCAGCAAAACAATAGGAAGCAAGATAGCAGCTCCCAGTAGTAAGAAATCCAAGTCCGGCTTGGGACTCCTGCAGTTACATGGAAGTAGGAGAAACAATAGATTATCTGAAAGCAGTTCTAATGTGTAGCGCTGGCTCCTTCTGAAAGCTCAGACTCAGGCACAATGGCTGCCTACACACTAATATTACAACTAAAAAAAATTTGAATAACATTTTAAGTAGTAGAGTGAATTATTTGTTATGTAAATAGTGTAATTTAGAAATAAAAAATACACCGTAAAAATCATGACAGAAACCCTTTAAAGCATTGATTAAAAGTATATCATCTTTGTTGCATCTAAAACTGAAGAGGAAAAATGACACCATTATGCAGTGTAAGTAAATCTTCTTATTAAAATGTGTATGTAGTAACTGTATAATGAAGAATGTTACATTGCAAAATGCAAATTTTTATTTATCAGTTTATTCGACATATTAAGTGGCTGAATGCAGAGGAGCAACTGGAACACTTCTCTCCTTTAAAAAATAATGTCCTCCCTCTCTCCCTGTTTTCTTTCTTCTCTATAAATAAAACCGCCAAGATGTATAGATGTATACTATATAGCCAGAAGTATTTGGGCAGCCCTTCTAAAATCATTTGTTATTGGGTGGAATACTTAAAGCATTGATTAAAAGTATATCAGCTTTGTTGCATCTAAAACTAAAGAGGAAAAATTACTTACAGGTTGCACCACTTTGGACGTCCTGATATGTGTAGACTGTACTAGACCGACTAATCCCTTTATTAATGCTAAGTGTAATCTTAACATTATTCACCAAGTCATTATTTAGTTGGTTAATTATTGTTGTGTTTGCAGCATAATCAAACTCAGCTGTGAGCTTTGCCAGAGAATTGTTTCTGTAAAAAATATAAAGTGATTTTAAAATTAGGCAAATACAAGTTAACATGCATAAGCGTGTAAGAAAACACTTTTGAAAAGTGCAGTTGTAGCAAATGAATGGCACTTTGTGCAGCAGCAAGTGAGAATGTTTTTAATGCCTACCTCTATGTAAGATACAACAGAAATCAAGTACAAGTGAAGTGCAAGCCCATACAGGAAAAAAAGAGAAAATTCAATCAAGTATAAGCATTGCTGATTCTCTTTTTATATAGGCCAATGCAAAGCACAGTTTGTTCATTAGTTTCATGTTCCCTGCTAATTCTTAAAGAAACTACAGAGAAACTACAGAAACTACAGAGAAACTACAGAAACTACAGAGAACACAGCAGTGAAAAAGATGATACTCACATGAAAGTGAAATTGGAAAAGCGGCTGAACTGTGCAAAAGAGTCTGTATTTATCAAAATGGCAACCTAAAGGAATGAAAAAGAAAACTTGTGTTAAAGGGGTCCTTCACCCTAAAATGAATCTTTAGCAGGATGTAGACAGCACTATTCTAAGTTAGTGGGTTTTTTTTTTAACGCCCTCTCCTTAAATATTTCCATTTTTCTTCTTCAGCTCAGGCTTGCAATTTCCACTTAATTACCCTAGCAACCAGGTAGCAATTGGGAGGTTAGAATGGGGAAAGAATAGAACAGGGCTTGAAAAGGAACTTGTATTAAACCAATAATATAAAACAATAAAATTGAACTTTTTAGCTGACCGTGAATGCTCCGATAACATTGTACAAAGCAAAGTTCTGTCCAACTTTTAGCATGTGTATAATGGCCCCCTGATCCTGATCGATATATATGTACTATGGTCATTGGTCTGTTTTAGAATTAGGCATGTTGGAAAATGTCATCTGCCAATGTAAGATGTCGGCAAGGTGCCTCATCTGATGAGTAAAGGAGAAAAGGAGCCACAGATCCTCTTCACTTTCTGCTGTTCAAGCCGTTTATGTTGCACAAACAATCAACACAATAGAAATGCGGCCAAACCTTGTGTGGCTACTCATATGTTCTCTGTCGGCCGGAGAGCACTCCAGACCAGCCTGTGCATGACTGCATTTACACTCTATCTGATTTTTGATTGCTGGGGTC
This sequence comes from Xenopus tropicalis, assembly GCF_000004195.4. Classification (NCBI taxonomy): domain Eukaryota; kingdom Metazoa; phylum Chordata; class Amphibia; order Anura; family Pipidae; genus Xenopus; species Xenopus tropicalis. Next base: position 102,532,712 of record NC_030681.2, read on the forward strand.
AGTAACCCCAACAATCATGTAGTATTTTCAGTTTTAGACTGAAAATGGGCAGACTAAGAACACTACGATGCTAATTTATTCATGTGCAAGCCCTAAAATATGTAAGGTATTAGCTTAAATTCATCTGATTTAAGAAAGGTTACCAGATCTTATAAAAAATCATAAACACATTTATAAAAAATACAAGTTGCTGGGCTGCATATATAGAGAATGAGTGTATTTTTATTAAATGCAATCAGTGTAGCCCTTATAGCTGAATTTTTCTGGGTCCCTGATTATTTACATGACTTAGTAACCTTAGATTTTTATTCCATGTCATATAGCAAACAACAGCTACCCTTAGCTGACAGGGAAACAGTGCATTAATAACTGTATGAATACACAGGATATACCTTTAAAGGGGTAGTCAACCTTAACATTTGGTGTGATGTATACAGTAGAATTCTAAGACAGCAACAAGTCTTTCTTATTTTTTATGGTTTGGGAATATTTGGTTTTGCATTTAGGCTTGGAGTTGTAACGGCTACCTGTATCTGGTCTCTTAATTAGCCTAGTAATCAGGAACAGTTTCAAAGAATGGAAGATGAACAGGAGTGCTGCCAAGCATTACAAATGCAAATTTAAAGTAGAATGAACAAAAAAACTTCCAGGTAAATTAAATACTTTCAGAAACACTTGATTTTCTATTTGGACTACAGTATTTTAAATTGAGTATATGCACAAGGTATTAATTATTAATACAAATACATACCACAGAAAAAGCTATGGACTCATTGGTGGGTCCTCCAGGGTTAAAGGATATATAAATAGTTCTCTTTGGCACACCTGCATGCAGAACATAGCTTATGTATCATTATTCATTCTTACAGATACAAAATATGTTTATCATGTTTATTTTAATAAAATACAGTACCAAAATCTTTAGAATGTTACCACATAATTAGTCTATGCAGCATTGCAGCCTTGCAGATTTAGGTAGACCAGAAGATGAGCACTTACCTTTAATAAAATCACATTATTGCCACTTGTGAAACCGTTGTGTAAGTGCAGTCATTTGTATTGTCCTAACATTATGATTGTGCTATTATGCTATTATGCGTTTGTTCCATTGTAGCACAATCGTTTAGGTTGTGTGTCTTTCTATGCATTCTTATAAAAATGTATAGATGAACATTTGCTGTTTGTGGACTACTGAAATGTTTGTGTAACACACCTGTTATCCCATGTGTTTGTATTGTTTATTTTCTGATTTACACTTATGTCTGTTTTTTCTTTGAAATGAAGTACATATCTTATCCTGGTCCACAAATAATTGTAGCAATATACATGTGTCTCCCCTATCCCTCCAAACGGCATAAATAAAAGTCTGTAAAACCTTTAGCATATGAGTGATACTTGGGCATTTGGTCTGCTGCATTTTTAAATGCTTAAAAACCTCTGAAATTCGCCCCTACTACCTCCCGCCACTGGCAATCTGATAGATGTAATTATGGCAGCACATATAAACAATGTTATCAAAATAAAATATTTCACTTACTTGAGCTTAGCAGTGCAGAAAACGTGTTTTTAGCGTTTTGGCATCTGTCTCCACTAAATGATGGTGTGCAGGTGCAAGTCTGGGCACAGTTACTTCCTACCCATGTGCAGGTTCCAAAATTGTAGCAGTAATCTGATGCACAAGAACCACACGAGCTACACTTTGTGCCATTTCCTAAAAGAATCAACAAATACATTTGTTGCATGTTTATCTCTTTTTTTAACAGTTTTGCACTTGGGAAATCATATTTATTAAGTACAGTCATGGGAACTGTTATCCAGAATGCTTGGGGCCTGGGGTTTTCCACATAAGGGGTCTTTCCATAGTTTGGAATTAAAAATATGACAAAACGTGGCCAGGGCTTTTATTTGTAATGGGCAATATGAACCCTAACCTTCACACTAGATTTATGCTTGAGGTACATTTGTTAGGGTCTCCTTGTAGCTTGAATCACTCTGAGGCAGCCAATGAAGTTTTAGGTATTAAGGGTTTTAATTCATTCAGTATTGCTTTTCATGGCATCTCTTAGATCAGTTTTCCAGGAGTCAACTCCACTTAGCTTTAGTTTTGTGCAATAATTGCAACAGTTTCAACAAAGATCATAGACAAAAACTTCTCATACAGCCACACTTAAGCTAGTCACTCCTAGGCAGAGCATGTTATTAAATGATGGACTGCATGTGCATGGCAATTAAAAAAGTCCCTTGAAGGTCAAAATACTGCCTTCCTGCCTGAATGACTATTCATACAGTATTTAGGTACACATCCTTGGGTATTGTTGCACACAGCATTAGTATCACATGGAGAAGTATTACACTCATTGATATCAGTACAGGAGGCTCCAATGCCTAATTACAATCATTCATGTTAACATGTCATGACATAAGTTTTCCCATGGCGACAACCCACTTTGAACTACCTATGTATTTTGGGCTGAATATTTTGTGTGTGTGTGCACTGACAGGTGGATGCAATTCTTGCCAGTACTGATTGCTACAGGGTTTGCTTAGAGTGCATTGAAGTTTTGTTTTTCCACTGAAAAACCTAAAAAAACAGTCACCTAATGCTAGTTTGTAGTTTGTAGTGTGAATATGTCTTTCATATCACTTACCTGTATATCCACTATTACAAGTGCATGTGTAGCTTCCTGGTGTGTTGGCACACACAGCATTAGTATCACATGGAGAAGTATTACACTCATTGATATCGGTACAGGAAATTCCATTGCCTAATTACAAACATACATGATGATGATGATGATGTCATTACATAAAATTTCTTTAGAATTAAGCATCTACATCAGTTAAATACAACCTAACCGGGAAATAGTGATGCTTTAATATCACTTACCCATAAATCCACTTTTACATGTGCATGTGTAACTTCCTTGGGTATTGTTGCACACAGCATTAGTATCACATGGAGAAGTATTACACTCGTTGATATCGGTACAGGAGATTCCATTGCCTAATTACAATCAAACATGGCATTGGATTAGACATTAAAAATAAACTAAGCTGATGGCATGTCATGACTTCCATTTTTTTTAGAATTCCATCTACATCAGTAAAATAAAACCTAATCTAGAATTTAGCATCTACATCAGTTTAACCCCCAAAAATTTTGGTCTCTATAAAAATATATTGCATAAACAAGCTCATATGTAAAACCCTGCTTTATCTAAATCAGGGATCCCCTAACCTTTTTTACTTGTTAGCCACACTCAGATGTAAAAAGTGTTGGTGAGCCACACATGCATGAAAAATGTTCTTTGGGGGTGCCAAATATGGGCTGTGATTGGCTATTTGGTAGCCCTGTGTTGACTACTAGCTTGCAGGACGCTCTGCTTGAAGGAAAACTGTGTCTATGTGCTTACAAAACTTGCCTTCAAGCCAAGAATGTAAAAATGGCCACCAACTTTGAAGCCACTGGGAGCAACATCAAAAGGTTGGGGGGGTGAGCAACATGTTGCTCATGAGCCACAGGTTGGGGATCACTGCTCTAAATAAACCATTTCCATGAAATATAATTGTTTTGGTAGTATGTGCTATTGGGTACTCCTAAATAGAAAATTGCCATTTTAAGAATTAAGAGCTGCCTCCTGGGATCATAGAATTCATAGTGCACACAAACAAACCAAGGCACACATACATGCTAGGCCCCATCAGCCAATTAATGGACAGAGTTCTGCCTTTAACTTCCACACTTCTTCCTGTTACAGTTAGAGCTGCATTATTTCTGGTCATGTGATCTCTGAGGGAACACACAGCCCATCACTAAATGGTGGATCAAGGGAAAAGATGTAAAAGGGCAGTATTCACTGATATATATAATCCAGTTTTGTGAGATTCTTTAATAGGTCACTTAACATTATATAATCTATATGTTCCTTTAATACAACCTTACTGGGATATAGTCATGCTAGTTTGTTAGTTAGTGGTCAGAAGTCTTCTTTCATATAACTTACCTGTATATCCACTCTTACAGGTGCATGTGTAACTTCCTTGGGTATTGTTGCACACAGCATTAGGATCACATGGAGAATTATTACACTCATTGATATCATTACAGGAGGTTCCATTGCCTAATTACAATCAAACATTGCAATAGATAAGACATTTAAAATAAGCCAATGACATTGTATCATGGCATACATTAATTTTAAAGCCTGAACCTAAAGAACCAGTAATCTAACCAGAATACAACCATGCTAGTTTTTTAGTTTATAGTCAGGATATATCTTCCATATCTCTTACCTGTATATCCACTCTTACATGTGCATGTGTAACTTCCTGGGGTATTGTTGCACACAGCATTAGGATCACATGGAGAAGTATTACACTCGTTGATATCGGTACAGGAGGATCCATTGCCTAATTACAATCATACATAATAATAAAAATAAATTTGTGGGGAAATGGATCATGCATTAAACATACATTTTTCATTTTACCACCTATCAAATTGAAATCCTAATATTAAAAAATCAGAAACAACAATAATGAAAATTACTGCTCCCACACTGGTTTTTATTATACAACTAAATCTTCTTTGAAGCAGAACTTATGGGTTTTATTGTACAGGTATAACATCTGTTATTTAGGAACCCGTTATGCAGAAAGCTCAGAATTACACAAAGGCCATCTCTCATAAATTCCATTTTAATGAAATAATTCAAATTTTAAAAAGTGAATTCCTTTTTCTCTGTTATAATAAAACAGTAGCCTGTGCTTGATCCCAACTAAGATATAAATAATCCTCATTGGGTTTATTTAATGTTTACATTTTTTGTAGGCTTGAGGTATAAAGATCCAAAATATGGACATCTCTTATCCAAAAAAAACAGGTCCTGAGCATTCTTGATAAAAGGTCCCATACTTGTAGTGCATTTGCAGTCATCTGTGTTCAGTCATCTTTTGTTTTCTAAACAAAGCTCCACCTTGGATAAATTATTTGTATACAGGAACTGCACAAAAGCCCTATTAAGGTGGCCATACATGTGGCGATCTGACGATGTTTCGTGCGACCATCGGTTGCACGAAACATCGTCAGATGTGCCACACACCATTCAGGGCTGAATTGGCAGGTAAGGAGGTAGAAACAATAGGATTTCTACCTCCTTCTGCCGATTCAGCTCTGAAGGGAGATTTTGATCAGGCGCCTTCTATGGCGCCCGATCAAAATTTTCCAACTGGTCCGATCGGCGAGTCGGCCGATATCAGCAGGTTCCTGCGATATCGGTCGACTCGCCGACATACCATACACGCACCGAATATCGTACGAAACGAGGTTTCGTACGATATTATCGGTGCGTGTATGGCCACCTTAAGTCTAACAAAAATCAGGCATAGCATCTGCCTGTCAATGCTCACAAAGGGCAAATTTCAGTCCAAAATCATGCAAAACAAATTCTGTCCCATGTGAGCACTGACAGCTAATAAGTTGTTAAACTACAATACATTCTAGTGAAAATCCTAGGATTAGTAGGCCATAGTGTTAAAAAAAATATAAGCCTGCTGTGGAGATGAACACTTACCATAAAAGCCAGTTTTACAGGTACAGTTATAGCCCGGTACAATGTTTGTACATATTGCATTAACAGAGCAGGTGCCATTTTGCAAGCATTCATCTATATCTGATGAAGTAGATAATATACAGGTTAGCAAAATATCATTTGCATCTCCAATTTTGAACAAATGCACAATCATAATAAGGAACTGAGTAGAATTGGAGAAATTACGAACTCTGGCTTGGTTTATGCACTGTTTGACAGAATATATAGATCACCTTTGGTGAGCCACTAACCCAATAGGGACATTAACTACTAAGCCAGAAAGGAAGGAAAGTTATGCACAAGGGCTGAATGTATTCACCAGCTGTTAGGCTAAACAACAATATAGTTCAGCATCAAAATAATTGTTTGTATCCATTTATGTGCATGGGCACTTTTCTTTATGCCTTGTTTAGTTCTTTACCATTGCAGTGTAATCCATCACCAGTAAATCCAGCTGGACAAGATCCACAGCCAGTTGTGTTGCTACATGACACCCCAGGGTAACAACCCTGAACACAGGGGTTGGGTGGAGTTGAGCAGAAAGAGCCAGTGTAATTGGTGGTGCATGTGCAACTTGCTATCTGTTTGTAAAAGAAAACAATGACTCAAAAAAATAAATTTTTTAAAATTAAACATTACATTAAAGAAGTTAATTTGCATTTTTTATTTTGCTCTACATTGTTATAGCTACTAAGTCATCCTACTCACAGAAAGGGATGTGGCATTAACTGTAGTTGACTGAGTGTAGTTGCATTCGCTGGCCAAAAGGCAACTACAAACAACAAACTTGAGATCCAAAGCAGAGGAGTAGTTCTTTGAATCAGTAGCTGTAAGTTGTAAGGTGAATCCTTGGGTGCTTGTTGGAGTCCAGATCAGAAGTCCATTAGCTAAATAAAAAGAAATAGCTATAAATATGACAATAGGAACAGGCAGAGAAATGCAATATATCATCATAGCACTCATCACTGCCATCCATTCGGCCTGCAAAACTCATGCATTCTCACATACAGTAACTTCTATAATTATCTGTTGTGTATTTGTACAGGTATGGAAACCATTATCCAGAATGCTTGGGACCTGGAGTTTTCCGGATATGGGATCTTTCCGTAATGTGGATCTCCATAATTAAGTCTTAAGTCTACTAAAAGATTATTTAAACATTAAATAAACCCAATAGGCTTGTTTTGCTTCCTATAAGGATGAATTTTATCTTAATTAGGATCAAGTACAAGGTACTGTTTTATTATTACAGAGAAAAAGGAAATCATTTTTAAAAATTAGAATTATTTGCTTATAATGGAGTCAATGGGAGATGGCCTTCCCGTAATTTGGAACTTTCTGGATAACGGGTTTCTAGATAACAGATCCTATACCTGCACCAGAGACTTACAGCTTATGTTCACATCCTGATATGGGACAGCTGCAGCAAAAGTGACTCCTGTACCATTGGAAGTGTATTGTACAGTGACTGCTTGTTTCATGAAAGCCTGGATGGTATCGTTTCCAAATATAAAAGGTGGTACGGCACCTGAAATACACAAGAAATGGAAGTCACGCATGAAAGGTGAATCATATGAAATACTGTTCAGTGGTCACCAAGGCTCACAAACTAACAGTGGGTAAATTTGTACTAGTGCATTTACCATAGGCTTGTGTAAAAGTCATTATAGTGTTAATTCTAATACATCATTGGGCTGTGCTAATTTTGCCTAAATGATGTATTTGATCTAATGGTCTTTCAAAAAAATGACTCGTAAACTAGACAGATTCCTAAAGGGGGTATTCTATTTCAGAAGCAGTAAAAAACATGTTATTAATCAGATTAAGAAAGTTAATCTACTGTTTTTTTATTCTAACCATCACCTTGTTGCTACACAGTAAGATATTGTATTCAGTAATTCATAATTTTGGTACTGCTTATGGATTGTACTGTAACAGCACTCACTCAAGATAGTCTTGGTGTCCTGGAACTGAACAGAGGCTTGCTGCGCTGATAAAGCTAAATTCGTATCATTGGTAGTCAGCCCATCATAGATACATTCTGTATTGCCTGCGCACAGACTTGTTAGTTTAACATAGTTGCTGGAATACTGTTTTATTAGGTCACTCAAGAAGACAGGTTCAAATGTGCTTGCACTTCTTTGAATTGCTCTTGATTGGAAGAGGGAGAATAGGTTCATTCCACTGACTGTCCCTTTTATAAAAGGAAAAAAAAAAACAACAAATAAGAGGGGAAAAGAAATAATATATGTAGGAGTAAGAAGTTGAAACATATTGACTAAATAATGAATGAAGAGAATATGATTTGCTGTGGCACAGAAAACATTAAACAAAAAATAAAAACAAAAGTTAAAGAAACACAGTCATCCTGTAATACTATTTAAAATTAAATAGTATTTAATTAAATCTAATTTACTTTTTTAGTGATGTTTTATGTAACTTAAAGGGGTTGTTAACCTTTGAATTAACTTTGTACAGAGTGCTATTCTGAAACAATCTGTAATTGGTCTTCATTTTTTATTATTTGTGTTTTTTAATTTTTAGCTTTATCTTTAGCAATTCTCCTGTTTATAATTTTAGCAGCTATATAATTGCTAGGGTACAATTTACCCTGGCAAGCAGGCAGCGGTTTAAATGAGAAACTATAATATGAATGGGAGTGGGTCTGAATAGAAAGATAAGTAATAAAAAGTAACTATAACAAATTGTAGCGTCAAAGAACAATTGTTGTTTGACTGCCGCAGTCAGTGACCAACTCTGAAAGTTGGAAAGAGTCAGAAGAGGAAAGCAAATAATTAAAAACTGATAAAAAAACAAAATGAAGACCAATTGAAATGTTTTTAAGAACTGGCCATTCTATAACATACTAAATGTAAATGAAATGGTACTATGGCACATGTAGCATTTAAATTGCTGCTACTTTGTAGGTAGTGGTTGCATAAGGTAACTCTTCCATGATGGCCATTGAAATTGCCAAGAAATCTTTGGTCCCCGGCTGGTATGTGCAATGATCTGCTCGCTTCTTTACTACTTCCTGTTTCCATAAGTGTAAGCTATCTATGGCATTTCCTGTAGCTAACAAAAAATAATTTGCAACTGGTTTTCATTTTTTGTGGCTTTTCAGTTCAGCATTTTCAGCATCAGTTTCAGCATTTTGTTTCTCAGCATTCCATTTTGGAATTTTAGCAGCTATATGTTAGCTCGGACCTTGTTTACCTTAGCAACCAAGCAGTGGCTTGAATGAGAGATTGAAATATAAATAGGTGAGGGCCTGAATAGAAAGATAAGGAGTAAAACAGCCTAACAGAGCAGTAGTGTTTTTGCTGCCGGGATCAGTGACCCCCATTTGAAAGTTGGAAAGGTGTAGAAGAAAAAGGCAAATAATCAAAACTATAACAAATAAATAATAGAGACCAATTGCAAAGTTGCTAGGAATATGACATTCTATAACATACTAAAAGTTAAGTTAAAGGTGAACCAACTCTTTAAGCTAATGTTGACTCTACATACCTAACATGACAATGTTTTCAACTACAAACACAAATTATAATGAATTTAGCATATTACTATATGGTAATTAAGCAGTATAATGTTGTATTATATGATGGAATACATTTTTGCTCTTCAAAGTTTTCCACTGTATCGATTCATATGATGTTAAACCTACATGTCAGTCCATAGTTATAGATGTCTTGTTCAGAGCTGTTTGTGCTGATCACGGTTCCATTTGGCATTTGCAAATCATCAGCCGTATCTGAGTTCCAGACTCCTGTAAGGAGAGATGACAAAAGGGGCCAGTGTGCATAACACATTAAAGAGGTTTCCAAACAAATCCGAACATTTATTCAGGGTTAAGAAATACAAATGGGAAATATTTTAAGAAATGAAGCTGATGTAGTATCTTGTGATTTAGTTACCCACCCAATAAGCCTTGGGATTTCCCAAAGAATTGTGTTGGAAGGTTGGTAATAGCATTCATGATTCCAGAGTAGGCTGACACTGACACAGAAATCAGACCTCCAAAGGTTGCTGTAATAGAATTATTCTTCACCAAGAAAACATCTGAGTTGGAATTATTGATTAATGCTTCCATATCTAAGATTCAAATATGAAAAAATAAATAAAACAATAGACAAAAACAGAGGACTTTGACGCTCAAACAAGGTCATGGCACAAAGCAAATTGGAGTGTACAACCCTCTGCTAATCTCTTACCTACTGTATAACCAAATGGTGATAGTGAGGCCAGTACTTCTAAAAAATAAACCAGTGCTGCCTCCCCAAGATATTAAAGACCATATTTTAAATTAGGAAACTTTGTGGTGATACACTAATCAAGCTAAATTGCATGCTGTTTGAGATTAAAATAAAGGGCCAGATTAAATTCATTGAGAAAAAGCTGTGGTTAAAAGATATATTTTTCTCATTGATTTGAATTTAAGTTAAAGTGTTAACTGTCTATTCATAACAGCAGATATTAAAGGGGATCTAAACCCAAAATATGAACTTAAGTAAATGGACTGAGTGGCCCTTTGAGCACTTTTGCAATTTACATAGGTTTTATATCTTTAATAGTTTTTTTGATAGTAGTAATTTTACAGGGTAATGCATAATAATATACAGTCTTACATTTTCCCACATCTAGTAACAAATCAACAACAATCAGATGTCTTTTTCAAACAGCTGAAATGCTACCTTCTGATTGGTAGCTATGGATTACTAGACAAGTAGCAAATGTAAGATCACTTGTTACATTACCCCCAAATAGACTGCTAATTCCAAACTTGTCACTATTAAAAAGAGCTGTTGAGAAAAACACCTGGTATTACCAGTCTAAAACTGCTAACATATTAGAAACCCCTACAAATAGACAATTACAATTTGCAAAAGCCATTTGAGAAGTGTTATAAATATGTTACATTTATTCTTTTTTTAACATTGATCCCCTTCAACTAGGCAAACTTTGCCTAGCCTTTAAAAGGGATGTAAAACCAAAAACAACATTTTACCTATTGAAAGACTCTATAATTCAGAGATAGTTTCCAGTACAAATGTTAATTTAAATAAAAAATATTCAGTTATTTTACCAAACTAAAAGTTATTTCAGATGCAATTGAAAGTAGTGTTTGTCTCTTTACTTTCTCCTGGTTCCTGCACTGTTGGATTTGCAAACCCCCCCACTGCATACTTTCCCCCCAAATGCAGGAGCATGTCTACTATGTATTGCATTTTAATTGTCACTGTTAGTGCAGCCCTTTTATCTAGAGTTTCTACATGCACCCTTAAATTTTCATTTAGCCCTAATACAATTTAATTCTGTCACTGTAGACACATACCATCAGAAAAGCTGAATAAGACAAGTTGATTGTTCACGTAAGTTGTGATGTTACCATCAGTTTCAAGATACCACTGAGCCTGCACAACAGTCAGAGAATATCAGTTAATATTACAGATTAATCTATTATGTGTAGTCACTCTCACATTTTAGTACCGTTATTATTATTATTATTATTATTAATATAATGGTGCAATGCTTTAATAATGAGTCACCACTTACTGTAACAGTGGTAGTACCAGATGTGTATTGTACAGCAAATGCTTTAAAGTTAGTGGCCATGGCACTGCCAGTCTGCTCTGTTCGTCCTTGGAGAATAAAGGAGGTGTCGGTGTCTGTAGCATTTAGCAGGATGAAATCTCCCAGTCCATTGAAGGTGTAGCTGAATCCATCGAGAGTTGATATATGTGGATCTCCAAACATCCAAGCTATTGAATAAAAAAAACTGTTCTTAGCTATGTTCTTATGTTCTTAGCTATGTTCTTATAATATCAAACTCATATCACATCATATCACTCTACAACTGTATATATTGAGAGTTGTGGGTATATAAACTATGTAGACATTACACTCTTGGCACATTGAACTTTATTTTCGGATGATTTATTTAAATGAACAAAGGGGTCTAAGCAGTTATTATTTATTATTTTTTTATACATTATATTTAGTTTTTTACTATTTGTATAAATTATTGATTCTAAAGTAGACTGGCTAGTCACTAATTAATTATGTATGTTTATAATATGAAGTAAAAGGTGTCTGAATTTCACATAGTTGTTTATTTGGATACTGTTCCCCTGAGAGAATATATATTTTGTTGGTTTGAGTCACCAGCAAGTGGAATTCAGCTTGATATAATACTGTAAGTTGGTATTCTTTTAGTATACTTATAATACCAGGGACAGCTCTTCAGGTTTTTGCAATTTCAAATACAAATGTCACTTAAAATAAAAACATTTTGGGTGATTTTTTAAGGGAGTGAAGATAACATAAACTTAAAAAAATAATATTAACACCAAACATTTATGCACATTTTGGCTCCCAAAATGTACAGACTGTATTGCAGAGGTCAGTGCAATCTTATTACCGTATATACGCGAGTATAAGCCGAGTTTTTCAGCCCCAAAAATGTGCTGAAAGAGTGACCCTCGGCTTATTCTCGAGTATATGGATATGATTGTGTGGCATCCGTTGCGCCGTTGCATGTGCTTGGCCACACCCGCATTGAGGAGACGGTGCAGATCGGCAGTCACACGCACCCCCTCCCGTGGACGGACTTACATACGAACGCGCGATGTGTGGCATCCGTTGCATGTGCTTGGCAAACCCGCATGCTTTTTCATGGTACAGGATACAGGGAGGAGAAGGTTCAGATCGGCAGTCACGAGAAGGTGCAGATTGGCAGTCATGAGAAGGTGCAGATCGGCAGTCGCGCGCACCCCCCCACCCCCTTTGGATGGACTTACATACACGTATACAAACGTGGAAGGCTGTCCACGGGGGGGGGTACGCGCGACTGCCGATCTGCACCTTCCCGTGACTTCCGATCTGCACCTTCTCGCGACTGCCAATCTGAACCTTCTCCTGTACCAGGAAAAAGCATGCGGGTTTGCCAAGCACATGCAACGGATGCCACACATCGCGCGTTCGTATGCGGGGGGGGGTAGGTTGGCACACAAAGGATGTCAGAGAATACATATGCTCAGTCGCGCTACTTGAGTACATATGCTGACAGGGGACACAGAGAAAAATGATTCCTGTATTGGGGTTTAGTTAGTCATCTTTGCTAAATGCAGGTAGTTGCCGGCAATTTCTAAGGTAGTTATCAAGTACAGATTACAGCAAAGTTTCTTAAAATACTGTATGGGGCCAGATCCAAAAATGAGTCCAATGCTGTTGGATCAAAAATACTTTCAATGCAGCCAAATTTCCTTCTACAATTATACTAAAATGAAGGAAACATATTTTAAAGGAATCATGTCATTTTACATCTAGAGTCGCTGAGCGGACTTCTAAAATGACTCTAGATATGAACTAAATTACAGATTTTGCCCTGACTGAAAATGAAATGTATTTCAACATGGTATCAGCAAATGTGGAAGTCAGAGGGTTCACAGCTACTTTTCATCTGCTAAGATTTGCTTGACTGTCATCTGACTAAATATGCATTGATGATCTTTATCATCCATGTAAATTATGAAATTAGACTATATCTGACCAGATGATTGACTGGATAACAGACAAGTCCGCTTTTGCATGACCCTCTTAATTCTGATGTCTGAGGAGATTGATTTAAGAGCGAGTGGAATTTGGACAGGAATGTTCTGACACTGAATCCCTAGGGATACATTTAGGCCTTATCTTACTTAACCCTTCTGGTGAAAGTTTACAGCCAGTACAAAGTCATAGAAATGATTCTCAGAACATATATAAGCATTTTAAATGCTTGAACTGTAATTGTGAAGGTTGCCTTCTCAAACTTGCCTGAAAAAAAAAACACAACTTAGCAGTAGCAGCTGCATTTCCCACCCTAGGCTTATACTTGAGTCAATACATTTTTCCAGTTTTCTTAGGTAAAATTAGGTACCTCGGCTTATATTCAGATCGGCTTATACTCGAGTATATACGGTAATAACAATTTAAATGATAACTCACCAGGGAATAGAGGCCTGTAGCTCCTGCAACTGATAAGTGGTCTCTTCTGCATATACATTAAACAGAACTGCGGGTCATCCACCTGATTGCAGCAAGTGTCATAAGCCCAGAGCTCAGGGTCTATAAAACATTTATGATTAATGTTGCATGAATCCTGTGTTAAAAAGTGAACAAAAAGTGTTTCTGTATTTCAACAGTACTTTAAGTTGAAAAAATACCCACTATCAATATTGTTTATGAAGGTAATGTTAACATTGCCCTACTTTAAAGAAAGGTATGGAAGGTTGAAAGCAGGCTGATACTGCTGGAGAGCCTGAGGAATGAAGCCTTGGTGAAGGAGAAGGCAAGTATATGAGGTATGAAGAACACCATAGTGGAAGTTATGGAAAGATACCCCATAAGAGCTTATTGATATTGATAGGATAGCACCTGTTATGGTATGCCTTATGTTAGATGGTAAGGTGTGTGAGATTAATAGTGTGGTTAGTGTGAGAAGTCCTGAGCTCCACCAAGAAGGGATATTGCGTATATAGTTCCCCAGACATTTAAATACATGTTTACTAAAATCAGTGCCTTGTAGTTATCAACTTGATGTTGTGTTTTTTTAATGCCCTTTAGAATTCCTGATGTCCTGGTTTCTACAAGTTCTGTGAGGCACATACACTAACAATGGGTCCATTTCCCTAGTACAGTAGGGCATAGCAAGATTTCCTTTCACAACTCTACCTGTAGTCCATTTATATTCACTCATTTTTTAATTTTTGCTATTGGTTACTGTACTGGGAGAAATTTGCCAAATGTTAGTAAATTAATCTCACAGTGCTGCCACTATTATTACATTCTAAAGTACTGGAAAAACTGTTGAGGATAGATACAGTATCTATAGAATGCTGATCCCTTTATTGGATAAGCTGAAAAGTATTGCATAGAGTTAATAGCAGATATTTATATATTCTATCAAAATGGAAATTTCTGTGGCAAAAAAATGCATTTTACTAGCATGTTATAAGTAACAGTGTTGAGTACTCCTAAGGGGTACCAAGAATCTTATGCCTTACCTGTCCCCACGGAACTGAAAATCCACTTCTTTTCTTGGAAACCTTCTATAAACTGATTTTTCCTGTAGTATAAACACCTTATACCAGCATTAGATGAACTGGGAAAAGAAGTACGAAGCATTGTGATGCTACCAGACTGACCTGTAAAAGACAAACCAGAAACACAGTTACTTTATTCGGTACATTTCTATACCAAGATAGATTAATACATAAAGGAAATTTCTGAATGCAGAATTTCATAGTGAATCCAAGCCTGGCAAAAACAATTTGCACATCACTATACACAAGTCATTGTGCTGGTCTCTATGTACACTGTAGCCTTAGCCACTCAAGGTGCTGGTGAAGTCTAATATCCAGCATCCACAGCCAAGGGCTTTTCCCTAGACTCACTCCATGTCAGTACTTACCAGGATAGCCCCACCTACCTGCTCCCATCAAAAGGACCCTCCCCAAATCTTTAAAAGGCCAACCCCACTGACCTACTGGCAGGTATTTGTCCCTCTGCTTTTGCTCCAACTGGAAGCAAAATTAGTTTTTAACATTAGGAAAGCATTGGAGCTGCCCATAAGGCATTCAAGGGACAAAGATTTCTGGTCCATGGGAGTTTTTTGTTCCCCAGCACATTACCTCATAACTTGGAGTGTTCTGGGTTCCAGCTCCTGGATCAGGTAGGTCACTGCTGTGCAAAGTTTGGTAGCCATGTCTGCCTGTGTTTCAGTGGCATTCCTGCATTGCCAATGTAGCATTTGGTGGCAAGTGCTTGTCCCCCCATCCATGTACCATCCTGGCATGCCCAAAAGGTGTCTAGTGGCAATGGTATATGTGACCCCTACATCTTTTTATTTTTATGGCTGGACGAGGGAGGTGGCAGTTAGCTTACAGATGGACAGTAAGAAGGTATAATCAGTTAGGGGCTTGAACTTTACTGTCTCCTGTTACTTTTTCTTTGTTCCCAATGCAGGGAATATATGGTTCTTTCATTGGAGGAAAGGTTTATGGATAGCTGCCTCCCTCAAAAGACTTTCCTAAGGCTGAGTTATTATAAAAAGTTTTTTCTAAAAGCCTTTCAACTAGAAATGGCTGCAGACTTGGGCCCTTGCAGGAGGCATTTACACCAATTATCCAATTTGCCTCAGCAGTTGCTTTTGGCTACTTGTCTGTACAGACACCAGGTAATTCTACTGGCTGTGCTGGAGGTGGTTCTGCCCACTCTCTAACTAAGCAGCCCAGAATGCTGTTCCAGGAGCCTCAGGAAAGTGCTGCTGTTAATATTGAGCTTCTGAGGCCTGTCTTCCTGGCATATGAACCTAGTGTCCTAGTTTCAAGGGCTGGATTACGACCTGATTTTAGACCTGAGCTGTGAACCTTTCACTGCTGGGGATCAGGGGGGCAAGTGTTAGCATACTGGCTAATTTTTTCCTGGTGCCCAGAGATGACATCACATATGTATGCACACTTTAGGAAGTGACGTCACATATGTATGCACACTTTAGGAAGTGACGTCACATACACAAAATCACAAAATCACAGCCAAAGCTGAAAAATTCTACCTTCAAATTATGTCAGCAAATGCTTACTGCGCATGCACGCCCAAAATTTGCAGCAGGACTTGCAGGAAAATGCTGCTGGGGGACTGGAGACTGGGGTAGAGCCACCAAAATCTGGTAACTCCTGAACAAATAGGGGAGGGTTGACAGCTCTGTAATAAGCAGCAGATAAGATATGTGTTCCTATTCAGTTCTGCTGAGCTCTAGCTAATTGTTTGCTCACCTAAAACGAGTAGAACTAATGGATATAGAAAAACTAATGGCTATAGGTAACTGAACTTGCAGGCAATGTGTTCTATGCTGCCCTGTAGCATGTTGGGCTCTAGCTAATTGTTTGCTCACCTGAATCCAATAGCCCTAATGTGTATAGGTGAGTGGACTTACAGGCAACATCTTCCTATTCTGACTTGCCGTGTGCTGAGTTTTGGTTAATTGCTTTTTGAATCTGGTAGCCTCAATGGTTATAAGTAACTGGGCTTGCATGTAGTGATGAGCGAATCTGTCCCGTTTTGTCCCGTGCAAAATTTACAAAACGGCGAAAAATTTGCGAAATGTGGCTACATTTTTTACACAACCTTGACTTTTTGCGCACTCTGCAATTTTTTTGTTGCGGTGAATGTTTGCGGCAGTTTTGTGGAAATTCCCCAATGCCAAAATGCAGAATGCCATGCCCATCACTACTTGTAGGCAATGTGTTCCTATTCTATTCTTCAGTCTTCTGTGCTCTGGCTATTTGCACTCCTGGAACCAACAGTCCTAATCAAGGTAGGTCACTGGGCTGGAAGGATGTGAGGCACTGATATATGCTTGCTGTAAGCAGAAATTAATCTCAGCTATTTATTGCATATTGTGTGATTTTGGGGCTGGGCTGTATTTACTTCTAATAAAACTAGGCATCACTAGGCAGCTGTGTCTACTTTTTGCAGGTATTTATTGTTCATGCCTCATGTGTATCTCATAGTGCCCTGTATGCCTTGTGGAAATACCCAAAGGGTCATAACTATACAAGGCCTGTTTTAGGGTTTATAGGTGCCTTGTGATCTGCACTGACACTAGGCATACAGGTGATGTATGCCTCCTGGTGAGTAAGTATTTCACACTTTCCAGGGTGTCACATTTAACAATATACAGCTAAATGTTTTCCTCATTCTGTGGCTTGCTATTACCTTTCTCATTCTGCAGAATAGAGTTTATACTGTAGGATTATTCTTATCCTTGTCCTATTCTGGAACTTCCACCTGGAGTCGTTTTTGTTATGTTCACTTATAGAAATTGCATGTTTGTGGGCTCTCTCCTTGGAATCAGAGCATTTCTTACTACAGGTTTCTAAAAGAGCCTATTACTCTCCCATTGGTAAAGAGAAGCTTTGCTACATCCTGGTGATTACTGACATGGAATGAGTCTAGGGAAAGGAAACATTGTTTAATACTTACATTTTAGGAATGTGGAATGGTGAGTTAATAAGTTTACTGCATGTAGACAAAAGTGCAAGTTGCATGTGCAAATCTTTTCAAAGCAGCAAAGACTTGGAGGCAAATTCACTAAAACTCTAGCATTTCTCATGTTTTTCTTTTAAAAAATTTGAATAAACCCACTTTCATGAATGTCTGATATTTACATAAAAGTCTGCAGAAAAGTCCCAAAAACTGTGACTTTCAAATTGCAGCACAAAAGCCAGTGTCAAAAATCCAAAATCCTCTAAAGTTTTAAAGAAAGAATGATCTTCCAGGGAAGAGAAGGGACTTCTGCCATGGACTTATTGACTCTACGTGATCTTGGCAGGTTTTATCTGTGAATTGTTGGATTCAGATTTTTAGCCATTTTGACGCATAGTAAATCTCGAACAATTAAAGACTTTTTTTTCTGCAACTAAAAATCTCCTTAGAGGCCTATTTATCAAAATTTTAATTTGTGAATATACTCCTGGAATATGCTTAAGAACCACAAACAGTCTGTATTTATTAAAGAAAAAGCCAAGAAGTCACCAGAAAAAACTGGGCAAGTAAAAGCTGGCGAGGTTCAATAGATGTCAATGAATTGTCTCTAACAACTTTATTAAAGCATTTTTTTAGCCCCATTGAAAATGAATCGAACAATGTTATTCTAGCCAGCGTGAGACTATTTTTCGTAGACAAATTGCACACTTATATATAATATTCAGTTGTGTTTTTTCTTAAATAAGCTAGTATTGGAGAAGAAAATCACACAAGTTTTTTTTCCACAATCTCGAATTTTGATAAATTTGCCCCTAATCTTAAAACAGCAAACATTAAATTGGGTAACAAGTGCAATGCAGGCAGAAAAACATGGTGTTTTGCTCCAGTGGAGAGAGCGAGATAGAAGAGACGTAATGAATTAGCTTGGGTGAGTTGTTTTTTGGAAAATAAATAAAATGTCAAGCAGTGAGGGGCTTGTTACAATTGCTAAGTACTTTGTTTCGTTGTGACTTACCCTTGATACTTAATTCACTTTGGCTGTGATTATTAACTGTGGAAGAGAAGTTTAAAGAGCAGTTTCCTACCTGCTTTTGTTGGTCTGAATCTAAAATCAGAGAGTCCCTGTTGGTATAAACAGGGACAGGATAGTAAGTTAGAATTCCACTGTGAGGGATCAGGCTCAGAAGTGACCCAGTTTAGGCACGTCATGCGATTGTTATCCACAGCATTACTGTTCAGGGTGTATATCCAGAGACCTCGAACATCCGCTAAAAGGAATACAGAACACTTATTCACTAAATAAACAGAGTCTAAAAACAGGAAAGGCACAAACATTAAATATGAACAGATAGGGCACAAAACTAAAAGAGGATAGGAATATTGCCTTTTAGTAGCAGGTGTCAAACTGTCTCTATATGACCCCCTAGATATTATGAGCCACTTTGATAGAAAAATATGATATCCTGCAAAGTAATAACCAATACCAACCAATATGTATCTGTTGTTTAAAAGCAGACATCTGATTGATCTTCCAGTCTCAAACTCTGAGCCTTTTGCGTGAACATAAAACCCAGCTATGGCCACAGTTTGGTCAGGATGCTCATGCTGAGGTGCGGGTACCTGTTTGTACCTGTTACCTGAAATATTTTCTCTTGATCCAAGATTTCTCTCAGTAATAGTAATAGATCTAAGACTAACAGGTTGCAATGCCTTAACATTTTCCTTCTGAATTGTGCTGTTATACCAGAATTGTATGACATGCACAAACTATAAGAACATAAATTACATTAATGCACCTAATGTTAATATTATAAAAGAATGAATAACTTGCTGGCCCGGCCCAGCCCAGCTAGCTATTCCTACACTGACACCACACTGACACAATTCCATGCCTTCTGAACTGCTCAGCATGGCTAGCATTAGTAAGCGTATTATAACACCCATGAAGACTTAGAAAGACTCCTCATTCAAGTCTAAATGAGTATATTTTGACCACTGCCACACTCTTTTTTACCATTTCCTTAGATCTGGAAGGTGAGCTTCAGTAGATACAAACAAAACACTTTTACTCACAACTGTCAATTTCCATTAGATAAACAGAAATAAAGAAAGGAATTGATTACAGGTAGTGAATGTAGTAATCCTTTGGGCAGTACACTGTACCTGCATTATATCCTTGAAACATATTTGGTCGGTACTTCTTAGAAGGCGGGCGGTTCATCTGGTCATCATTTTTAAAGAAATTTCCACTAAATGGAGGGGGAAAATGAGAAATGTTTTTTTTTTACCTGCATTAGAATTCTCTGTGAATTTGCCACTATTATATGTATGTATAAGAAGTAAAAACTAGTTGGGTTCCATGACTGCAACCTTACACAAAGCTCATTTTTTGTGCAAGCCTGTACATTTTAGGACTAGTATTGAACTTTATTGCACATTCATAGCCACAGCTGCAACTAATGACCTCAACTGATGGCATATTGCTACAGTGGTCTCAAATATGTACAGGTATGAACTTGTTATCCAGAATGCTCAGGACCTGGGGTTTTCTGGATAAGGGGTCTGTAATTTGGATCTCAATACTTTAAGTCTAATAAAAAATCATTTAAACATTAAATATACGCAATAAAATATTGCCTCCAATAAAGCTTTAATATATCTTAGTTTGGATTAAGCACAATGTACTGTTTAATAATTACAGAGAAAATGGAATTGTGTTTTACAATTTTGAATCATTTGATTAAAATGGAGTCTATGAAAGATGCCCTTCCCTAAATTTGGAGATTTCTGGGTAATGGGTTTCCAGATAATGGATCCCACACCCTGTAGATGCAACAGAAGTTATGATGCTGTGGCATTCAGAAGTATATAAGAGAGTTCCTGGTCTTGACAGAGCTATTAACCCTTTTTAATTATTAATTTGCATTTTCTTTCTTTATATATACATGCTGTTCCAATAAATCATTAGAACTGATTTGGATAGTTAGCAGATGAGATATATAATTAAAAAAAGAGAGAAATGCTGCATAGGTTACCTGGAATATCCAATGACAAGGTTGGATGCACGATTGGTTACATCCCAGTTCATTTCACCATCTTTGTATAGCATTAGGACGTATGATACATAACCATCTGTTGTGAGTACAGCTTGGTATGTATTTGTCTATATAAAATAGAAAAACGTATGAGTACTGTTACCCACAAACAGTCACATTCACTCTGCTGGTAAACTGGAACTGATACTGCTTACCTGAGTATCATCTGATTTTGCTGGGTATGCAGGGGCTTTTTCCCATGTAATCTTCATGGTCCACTCAGCGGCATATGTGCTGTTTACATATTTTTTAACCATATTTTCCACATCTTGGAATACATTGTTGCTGTTAGTGCTGGTACTGCTCTTTGTATATACCTATTGATTTAATATGATAAAACCAGCACAAAACCAATTAGTAGAGATGTCAATCAGAAGTAAATGGGCTCTACTACTGCTAGACTGATTTCATTGCCATTGCCATCAGGTGCTTTACCATTCTTAAAGGCCCCCATACACTGGCAGATCCGCTCGCTTGGCGATGTCACCAAGCGAGCGGATCTTCTCCTGATATCCCCCACCTACAGGTGGGTGATATTGGGAGAATCCAGGGTATTTTGTTCCTTTGGCCCTGGGACCAAACGATCGAATTATAATGACGGGCATAGGTAAAGTTGGTCCAGGGACCGCATAAACGAGCCGGTGCGGCCCCCGATCCGACTAGATTTTCTAACCTGCCCAATTCAGGCCAGATATCGGTCGGGCAGGCCCTTTGGAAGGCTGATTAGCTGCTGAATCGGTCCAAGAGACCAATATCGGCAGCTACTATCGGCCGTGTATGGGGACCTTTACACATAACTTGCTATCTTTCATGGAATCATCAAGCACATTTACAAATATAGCTCCATTGTATGTGGGTTTTCTTGAAATATAAGCTATGCCGTCTTATAATGACCAAACTAAACACACCAGTGTGCAGTACATATATAACCTATTCAGAATTATATCCTATTTTCTGCTTCCTTATGATTGACGAGCCTTAAAGGAGAAGGAAAGGTAAAAACTAAGTAAGCTTTATCAGAAAGGTCTATGTAAATACAGCCATAAGCACTCACAGAAACGCTGCACTGACTTTTCTGAAAAAAGATTAGTTGTGTCTGTAATTCCTGTGCCAGAGACATGCAGCTATCTGTTCTCTGCTCTTTCCTGCTCCCCCCTCCATCAAGAATGCTAAGAAATCGCTCCCCCCCTCAGGAATGTGGATCTGAGCCAATCAGCAGGAAGCTGACTCATAGGGGCACATTTACTAACCCACGAATCCAAATTGGAAAAATTCCGATTGGAAAACGAACATTTTGCGACTTTTTCGTATTTTTTGCGATTTTTTCGGCGCCTTTACGACTTTTCGGAAATTGTCGCGACTTTTTCGTTACCAATACGATTTGCACGAAAAAACGCGAGTTTTTCTTAGCCATTCCGAAAGTTGCGCAAAATCTGCCGATTTTTTTCGTAGCGTTAAAACTTAAAAGGCGCGACTTTTCACGCAAGTTTTAACGCTACGAAAAAATCGCAACATTTTGCGCAACTTTCGGAATGGCTACGAAAAAGGCGCGACTTTTCGCGCAAGTTTTAACGCTACGAAATAATCACCAGATTTTGCGCAACTTTCGGAATGGCAACGAAAAAGTTGCAACAATTTTCTGAAAAAATCGCAAAATACCGATCATTACGAAAAAAACGCAATCGGACGCATTCGGCCCGTTCGTGGGTTAGTAAATGTGCCCCATAGTCTTACTAACTGAGCATGTTCAGTTTGGTCTGCAAGTCTGTGCAGGAGTGAGGCATTATGGGAACTTTCTTTACACAGCTCAGCGGTTTTTCTTCCTGTTTGGCTTCAGATCTTCTGAACAGGTGAAATATGGGGAGACTTAAGGGCACTATTGAGACAACTGAAGGTATGCCTGCAGCTTGAGATTAACTCTTTACTAGCTTTTCCTTCTCCTTTAAAGGAATTGTTCAGTGAACAAATGAAACTAGGTAAATAGATAGGCTGTGCAAAATAAAAAAATGTTTTTAATATGGTTAGATAGCTAAAAATGTCATCTATAAAGGCTGGAGTGAATGGATGTCTAACATAATAGCCAAAGCTCTACTTCCTTCTTCGCAGCTCTCTAACTGAAGTCAGTAACCAATCAGTGATATGAAGGGGGGGGGGGCATATGGGACAATTTTTTTCTTTTGAATCTGACCTGCATGCTTAGGCTCAAAAGTAAACAGTTATCTCCTATGTGCCCCCCCAAGTTCCTCACTAAGAGCTGCAAAAAAGGAAGTAGTGTTATGGCTATTACATCCGCCCACTACAGTCTTTATAGATTATATTTTTGGTTAACTAGAAACATTTTTAATTTCCTACACCCTATCTATTTAATAGTTTTATTTTTACACTGAACTGTTCCTTTAAACAGTGTGCTTTGTGCAAAGTGCAGATCTATATGAATGAGATGCAAAGAAGGGGCAAACTAAGTGTATGACTATGTCCTGACAGTGAAAGGCACAAAAGATTTGGGGGCCAGGTTCTTTGCACTTATACCTTGCTCCAATGATATATCCCTCTCATATCTATGCCAAGCAGCATATTCCATGGGAGTTGTTAATGGCAATTTTACTATTTTTCTTTCCAGTTGGATCATTGCCCAATACTTTCCTATTTTAGTAACCTCTGTTTGCGTGGACATTAGGGCATTCCTATTATTTTGCCACGTGTCTTATCATTCATTATCCTGTTCCTGTTTCATACTTCCTGTCTCAGCTGAGAGCAAGTATGGAGCAGGCCAGTCTTACCGGCCAGGTTATAAAATATGTACCAGTCTCACTGGTTCATCTGTACTAACACAGCAGAATATTTAAACCACTGCTATCCAAGCAGTTTATCACACCTATAATATTGTAATATTCTATACATTTGATTTTCCATACTATTTATGTGCATAATGCATATTTTGAAATTAAACAGCAAAGAGTAAAAGAACAGAGTAAAACAGACAAGAGTAATAAGCCACTCCACAGAATACAACCTGATAATATGTTGTTCCAACATTTTTTGAAAAATCGGCATCATCCCAAAACACAGCAATCATGGCTACTGGATAGTTGGAAGTAAATCCACCAACTGGTGGGTTAGTGTAATTAAAGATGTCATTTTGCGATGCTGGGAAGATGATCTGACCATTGTCTGTGTACTACAAGAAAAAAAATTAGCACTGAAGATCGTTTAAGCAAGGATAGACATGTATAGCTATATTATATATGTATACAGTATACACTTATATATATACTTATATATACTTAGTAAACAAAATATGAATCGCATCGATCAGGACTTATAACAAAATTGTAGTTTATTAAGTGTAGAAACAGAGAACTAATACTATATATATATATATATATATATATACTTACATATAAAGAATCATGCAGCATGCCGCCAAAGGGAAAGCCCATTTGTGGCTGAATCAGCGGGGAGGTAAAATCGGTGCTTCTGACAACAAATGGTGTGTCACCATATATTGTACTATAGTTAAAGAGGGTAACAGCTGAAACACAAATAAGGAAATGCTGTGAGACAAATATTTACATTTTGACAGCAAAATGGGGGAAATGTAATAAAAGTTGTTAATAGAAAAAATAAGCGCAGGGGAGCAATGTTACCTCTGTGAGAGCTACTTTTCCTTTGCATATACAGGTATAGCAACCAGTTTCAAAAAACCTGAAATAGCCAAATTATGGGAAGACCATCTCTCATGCGAGCAGATTCATCAAAGTGTGAAATTAGAGCTCACCACAGCAAAATTCCACAGCTCTCTATTCATTTCTATGGGTTTTTAGAGGCGCAATTATCAAATGACAAATCCTCTATCCCATAGAAATGAATAGAGAGCAGTGGAATTTTGCTATGTTGAGCTCTAATTTCACACTTTGATAAAGCTGCCCCATAAATTACATTTACAAATTACTTCTGTTTTCTCTGTAATAATAAAACAGTACCCTGTACTTGATAGTAACGAAGTTGCATGAATCCATATTGCAGGCAAAACAATTCTATTGGGTCTATTTAATCTCTAAATGTATTTTATTAGACTTAAAGGGGAACTTCGGCTTTCAAACCAAAATTTGCTAAAGAGCCTAACACAACACAGAAATGCCCAATAAACCTATTATTGTAATCTGTTCCTTCAAAAAGTATAAATAAAAACCCTTTTTATATGCTAAAATCCAGCAAAAAAACAGTTCTTCTCTTTCTGCATCATTTTAAATCCTGGCACGGTAGGAGGGACTAAAATATTGATGTTAGAAATTGTAACAACTTCTCCACAGCGTACAGACAACATGTATGAACTACATAACCCACAATGCATTGCACTGCGATCTTCCTTTCCTTATTGAATTGTGGGATTTAGAGGCTGCAGACTAAAGGCTGAGAATAGTCGACTACTCTTACATTTTTTTTGAGTCTCAAAGTAGGCAGATCAGCAGGAGAACAGGGGGCATTAAAAATAATGAAAAATATATTTTTTTTAATTGATGTATATTGCAAATTTGCTTGAAATTATGTTTAATTTTCAAAAAGCTTAAAGATGTGTTTGGGTGAAGTTAATCTTTAAGATATGGTGATTCAAATTATTGGAAAACCCTGACTCCAGAAAACCCCAGGTCCCAAGCTTTCCAGATAATAGATCCCTTACCTTTTTATATACATAAATAGGGGTCATAAATGACCCCTATAGTGCTGCTGGGAAATACTGGCTTAAAAAAGAGCATATTAGGAAGAAAATGTTATGTTTTTGCCACTATTCTGCTTCTGCTGTATATTTTCTAGTACATAAATGCTACAATATGCCAGTAATATGATTCTAACTTAGTTTCATTTGAACAAGAGTCCAAAAGTTAGCAGAAAAATAGCTCATTGCAAGAAAGCCTAATACCTGCCATATACTGTAAGGGGCACATTTACTAACCCACAAATCCGAATCCGAATTGGAAAAATTCAGATTGGAAAACGAACATTTTGCGACTTTTTCGTATTTTTTGCGATTTTTTCGGCGCCTTTACGACTTTTCGGAAATTGTCGCGACTTTTTCGTTACCAATACGATTTGCGCAAAAAAACGCGAGTTTTTCGTAGCCATTACGACTTGCGTGAAAAAACGCAAAATCTGGCGATTTTTTTGTAGCGTTAAAACTTGCGCGAAAAGTCGCGCCTTTTTTCGTAGCCATTCCGAAAGTTGCGCAAAATCTGGCGATTTTTTTCGTAGCGTTAAAACTTAAAAGGCGCGACTTTTCGCGCAAGTTTTAACGCTACGAAAAAATCGCAACATTTTGCGCAACTTTCGGAATGGCTACGAAAAAGGCGAAACTTTTCGCGCAAGTTTTAACGCTACGAAAAAATCGCCAGATTTTGCGCAACATTCGGAATGGCAACGAAAAAGTCGCGACAATTTTCCGAAAAATCGCAAAATACCGATCATTACGAAAAAAACGCAATCGGACGCATTCGGCCCGTTCGTGGATTAGTAAATGTGCCCCTAAGTGATACACCTGAGGGATTCATTGCATGACTATGACCCAACCACATGCTTGCCTTAAAGGAATAGTAAAAAAAAACAATGAAAATGCCTTAAAGTAATAAAAATATAATGCTCTATTGCCCTTCACTGTTTACTTCAGAAATACCACTATAGTTTAAATCAGTGATCACCAACCAGTGGCTTGTGAGCAACATGTTGCTCCCCAACTCCTTGGATGTTGCTCCCAGTGGCCTCCAAACAGGTTCTTATTTTTGAATTCTTGGAGGAAAGTTTTGATTGCATAAAACCAGGTGTGCTGCCAAACTAAACCTCCTGTAGGCTGCCAGTTCTCTTAGCGGCTACCAAATGGCCAATCCCAGTCCTTATTTGGCAAGCCCCAGAAACTTTTTTGCTCCCCGAATCTTTTTGCATTTTAATGTGGCTCATGGGGAAAAAAAAGGTTGGGGATCTCTGGTTTAGATAAATCAGCTGCTGTGTAGCCATGGGGGTAGCCATTCAATCTGAAATAGTGCTAAGGCTCATGGAAAGATTTGTCACCCGTGGTTAAATCTGTGCTACCATGGGCAGCTTGGGAAAATGAAGCACCATGTTTTCTCACTGGTACCTTACTTTATTACTTTAATCTCCACGTGTGCCATTAGCCTAAATGGTACAGGTTACATAGCAGATAAACTGTGTAGAATACAAATAGTTTACATTCCTGTGTAAGAACAAATGCACTACAGTGTTTATCTTCTATTTAATCTGTGCCATTTAGCCCTATTTCAACTTGAATAGATGATTTGAGGGCAGGTAGCAGGGCTGAGGTTTAGTTTGTATTACAAGTGACAGGGCACTCATATTTAATGTGAATTTTACATGAAACATGTAAAGCATACTGCTCTGTATTGTGTATTGGACACAAGGTGCAAAGTAGAGTCACATTTGTAACAATGGCATTCCATGGGCAAACCCTTCTGGTTAAATGGATACTGCCATGATTTTTATGGTATACTTTTTATTTCCAAATTACACTGTTTACATAGTAAATAATTTACTCTACCATTTCAAATGTTATTCTTGAACCAACAATGCATTTTTAGTTGTAATATTGGTGTTTAGGCAGCCATCTCAGTGCATTGTGCCTGAGTCTGAGCTTTCAGAGGGAGCCATGACTACACATTAGAACTGCTTTCAGGTAACCTATTGTGTTTCTCCTACTCCCGTGTAACTGGAGGAGTCCCAAGCCGGACTTGGATTTCTTACTGTTGTGTGCTATTCTGATATCTACCACTTTTAGCGATACAGGTGTCAGGGAGCTGCTATCTTGCTACCTTTCCATTGTTCTGTTCATTGGCTGCTGGTGGGGGGAAAGGGAGGGGGTGATATCACTCCAACTTGCAGCTCAGCAGTAAAGTGTGACTGAAGTTTGTCAGGCACAACTGTGCAGAGGCTTTGAATGCTGCACCACCTTTCATAAATTTTTCTCTATTTCACATTACTTACGTTTAAGCATGCCACCATTTGCAGCAGATGTTTTGGTAGAGGTCGCTGTGGTTGTTGTAGTTGCAGAAGTTGTTGTTGCAGCAGCAGTAGTGGTTTGTGGTTTGGTAGTAGTTGTAGTAATTGCTACAACTGTTGTACTTTGAGATTGTGGCAGTGGAGTAGTAAAATTGGTGTTGATAGAGGGAATCTGACTTGTTGCAGTCGTATTATATACAAAGGTTGTTAAATTAATTGTACTTTGAGGTTGTGGTAGTGGAGTAGTAAAATTCGTAGTGTTCATGGAGGGAATCTGACTTGTCGAAAGGATCATATTTCCAGATGTTGTTGCAGTCATATTATTTACAAGTGTTGTTTGATTCATTGTACTTTGAGATTGTGGCAGTGGAGTAGTAAAATTTGTAGTGTTGATAGTGGGAATCTGACTTGTCGAAAGGATCATATTTCCGGATGCTGTTGCAGTCGTATTATATACAAGTGTTGTTTGATTCATTGTACTTTGAGATTGTGGCAGTGGAGTAGTAAAATTTGTAGTGTTGATAGTGGAAATCTGACTTGTCGAAAGGATCATATTTCCGGATGCTGTTGCAGTCGTATTATATACAAGTGTTGTTTGATTCATTGTACTTTGAGATTGTGGCAGTGGAGTAGTAAAATTCGTAGTGTTGATAGTGGGAATCTGACTTGTCGAAAGGATCATATTTCCGGATGCTGTTGCAGTCGTATTATATACAAGTGTTGTTTGATTCATTGTACTTTGAGATTGTGGCAGTGGAGTAGTAAAATTCGTAGTGTTGATAGTGGGAATCTGACTTGTCGAAAGGATCATATTTCCGGATGCTGTTGCAGTCGTATTATATACAAATGTTGTTTGATTCATTGTACTTTGAGATAGTGGCAGTGGAGTAGTAAAATTCGTAGTGTTGATAGAGGGAATCTGACTTGTCCCACTGATTATAATTTCAGATGTTGTTGCAGTCATATTATATACAAATGTTGCTTGATTCACTGTACTTTGAGATTGTGGCAGTTGAGTAGTAAAATTGATGGTGTTGAAAAGAGGCTCTGTACTGGTTACATTAGTCGAATCTACAAATGTTACAAATGTTGAGTTATATACAAATGTCTGATTTATGGTGCTTGAATGCTGAGGTTGAGAAGGGACAATAGTGGCATTGATAGAAAATCCTGGAGTGGTCATAAAAGCACTGATATTGCTTACAGATGTTGTTTGAGTTATAGACTGTGATGCTAAAGAAAAACCATTGCTACCATTTGTTACCGGTACTGTACTAGCCACAGCTGTCACATTTCCGAGGCTTGTTGTAGGTGGGTTTGTTGTAGTTTCTATTGCTGGAACAAAATGCAATATACATGTTAGCAATAAATAACATATATATGTTTATGCAATACTTATATAGTAAACAGTAGTATTTTCGTAATTTTAGAATCACAGTTGAGTTCATAGCCCTGCAGTGCATAACATTTGAAAGACTGATTTTAAATCTTTATGATAATGTACACAGGTTCCACAAGGTGACCAGTTAAAATCCCTCATGCAGCAAAAAAGAGTCACACCCCCTTAAAAAGGCACTACGTTTGTGCAGATGCAATAAACAATAGCAATCAATAAAAATATTTGTTTTTAAACAGGTGACCTGTAAAAGCTGCTGATCAGTTGCTATGAGTTACTGGACCTGGGCAAACTTAGTAGGGAGTGTTAACGAGTGCAAGGTGCAATAAATTGGTACAGTCGTCATGTTTTGCACTTTGATCCCTGCACTGCACATAAGCAAATAATGCTGGTCTTTGAGCTCCAAAACTAAGTGCAAAGATCTGTGTTGAGATGATTATAAGTCTGTTTGGAAGCACTGTATTCATGAGTGGCGGGGAGGAGGTAAGTTGATGTATTTCCTACTGTCCCCTACTTTGTGTGTCATTCAGAGTTTAGCCAGACCCCAAACAAAAGTGGTCTTTGAATGAGCGCTAAGGGGCATGCTTTTGCCCTTCTGTCCAGGATCATAAAAATTGACCCCTTATGTATTTTATGACATAGCATCAAAAGTCTCAAATTTTGCCATTCTATGATCAGCTGGACCAGACAAGCTGATATGTATACTATGGAAGAAGAAGCTTATGCAGTGTAGGGTCAGAAGGGCTCATACTTGCATATGAGGGGACATCCATAAATATTTATATTCATAGCATTGCAGCAATAAATTTGTATTTTTTGGGGTATCCAAATATATATGTGCTATGAAACTGAGTGCATCTACCTGCATCAATGCTTTATACAAGCATGTGTGCTAAGTGCAAAATCAACATTGTACCCATTTGCACACTGTCTTCCTAATAGTAAATTATGTTTTGGATCTTTTATATGAAGAAAATGTTCAGTCTCTGTGAATAAATTAATGGTTTTCCAGTACACTGAGAGACATTAGTCTTGCACTCATCAGTATCTGTAGAGAAGACGAAGTAACATGTTGAGTGGATATATAGTTTCTCAGTAATACCTGAACGACTTGTTGAAAAAAAAGCATTATTTTTGTTTGTGGTTTTATTATATTGTAATTAAACAGTATTTTGATATTTAATAGTATGTTATGATAGCATCCCTCGGGCAAGGACATGAACTAGGGGTAGGCAACAGAAGAAGTGTCCATTGCCTCCCCCCCCCAACACCACCATTGCGCTTCAGGCATGTGCCCCTCCTGCCTACCCTTAGTTCCAGCTCTTGCATGGAACATATTGTTAAACCAGGGACAAGCAAATATATTTATAAAAAGATATAACAATACTTGCCTGCACACTGTTTCCCATCACCAGTGTATCCTGACACACAAAAGCAATTGTAGGACCCTATAGTATTTATGCACTGAGAATATGATCCGCAGTCATTCTGATAATTTGCACACTCATCTATATCTGTGCAATTATCTCCACTGTAGCCAGTTTTACAATAACAGCTGTATGATCCAATAGTGTTAGTACAGATCGAATTCAGGGAACATGTGTTGTTTATCTCACATTCATTTATATCTGCAACACAGAAAATGTCAGGTTAAGCAAATTGGTAAAGATTACAAGTCAACTAGGATAGACAACAATTCTGTAGTACTTAGGAACATATGTTGCTTTAAACCCTGTGATTTTTTTGTTCAGTTTTCAGAATCCACAGGGTTCATGTCAAATAAACTTTGTCTTTCACAGTATATATATATATATATATATATATATATACTGTATTTCAGTCCTTGCTCCCATGCTATTGTGTCTAAATGATTGAGTGAGTCTGAGCTTACAAGGAGGATGTCCGTGCAGACCGTAGCACAGGTGTGCTGATCGTCAATAAAGGAGCTTACACTGAGTAGCGGTATTATGTCTGCTTCAAGTCACACTTGCCACTTGTTCACAGGACAAGCCCAGAGAGAGTGCCTTATACAAGCATGTGTGCTAAGTGCAAAATCAACATTGTACCCATTTGCACACTGTCTTCCTAATAGTAAATTATGTTTTGGATCTTTTATATGAAGAAAATGTTCATTCTCTGTGAATAAATTAATGGTTTTCCAGTACACTGAGAGACATTAGTCTTGCACTCATCAGTATCTGTAGAGAAGACAAAGTAACTCTAACATGTTGAGTGGATATATAGTTTCTCAGTAATACCTGAACGACTTGTTGAAAAAAAAGGATTATTTTTGTTTGTGGTTTTACTATATTGTAATTAAACAGTATTTTGATATTTAATAGTATGTTATGATAGCACCCCTCAGGCAAGGACATGAACTAGGGGTAGGCAACAGAAGAAGTGTCCATTGCCTCCCCCCCCAACACCACCATTGCGCTTCAGGCATGTGCCCCTCCTGCCTACCCTTAGTTCCAGCTCTTGCATGGAACATATTGTTAAACCAGGGACAAGCAAATATATTTATAAAAAGATATAACAATACTTGCCTGCACACTGTTTCCCATCACCAGTGTATCCTGACACACAAAAGCAATTGTAGGACCCTATAGTATTTATGCACTGAGAATATGATCCGCAGTCATTCTGATAATTTGCACACTCATCTATATCTGTGCAATTATCTCCACTGTAGCCAGTTTTACAATAACAGCTGTATGATCCAATAGTGTTAGTACAGATCGAATTCAGGGAACATGTGTTGTTTATCTCACATTCATTTATATCTGCAACACAGAAAAAGTCAGGTTAAGCACATTGGTAAAGATTACAAGTCAACTAGGATAGACAACAATTCTGTAGTACTTAGGAACATATGTTGCTTTAAACCCTGTGATTTTTTTGTTCAGTTTTCTGCCTCTTGGTAAATTCAGAATCCATTTCCATCCTTGCTCCCATGCTATTGTGTCTAAATGATCGAGTGAGTCTGAGCTCACAAGGAGGATGTCCGAGCAGACCGTAGCACAGGTGTGCTGATCGTCAATAAAGGAGCTTACACTGAGTAGCGGTACTATGTCTACTTCAAGTCATACTTGCCACTTGTTTACAGGACAAGCCCAGAGAGAGTGCCTCAGGAGGCAGCTGCACGGGGGTCCTACTCGAGGTGCAAACAAGATGGCGAGCGCAGTGTCATTTGGCGCTGTGGGTGATGCGAAAAGTTGGGAATTTCAGGCTGGTAGCATTTCGTTTTAAGAAATCCAGCTTTATACCAACCACCCAGCACAACAGTTTTTATACCGACCATTACGAAGGCCCACCTCCCAGAAGTTTGTTTATTGACTTAATGTGTGGTGATCCAAATAATAGCAACCAAAGCATTCCTGATAATAGATGCCATACCTGTATTAGAATATAAATGAAACCCAGGAATGTAAGCTGCAAAAATATTCTATTCGAATCATGATGCTTGTGTCAGTAAGCTTTGTTCTGACTTGTTTTAATTTGTTTTTATCCTCTCCAGTTAATCTTCTTTGCTATTATATTCTACCCATGAGTATTTTATTGCTGTATAAATGTCATTCTGTTCTGTTTCAGTTTGATGAAGTTATGTTAGTAATCTTACTAATGTCGAAAGTTACAGTAGTTACCTTAACAACCCTCTAAAACACATCTCTTAAGCATCAAAAAAAGTTTTACAGTTACTGGGTGTACCTTCACCTTACCTGTACAATTGTTCCCACTATATCCTGGCAGACAGTTGCATAAGTATGAGCCAGCAGTGTTGCTACAAGTAGACGTATTTGGACAAATAGACACATTCGTGCATTCATTGATATCTGAAAAAATAGGTCCAGTCATTTTAAAACTTCTATTTGGAAACAAAGAAATTGAAAAAGAGAGGGAAGAGGTACAGAAAAACAGAAGGTAGAACTAATGAATTATAGTACTTACCAACACACAGTAGAGTAGGGTTTCCTTGATACCCCTGCATACACTGGCATGAGTAGCTTCCAGGGGTATTAATACACACTGTATTGTTAGCACAAGGATATATAGTAGAATTGCTACATTCATCAATATCTAATTGGAGTCAAGAAAATATAGATTTGACTTAATATTTAGCAAAATGAGAGATACAGTGGTCCGAACAAATTAATTAGTAAACATATCCTAAATGCTTTTTTAATGTGTTATAATTTAAGAAAATCAACTTAAAGGAGAAGGAAAGGCAAAGTCACTTGGGGGTGCCTAACATTTTGGCACCCCCAAGTGACTTTGCCTTTCCTTCTGACTTAAATCACCTACCTTTTACCCCGGGTTGGTGCCCATGTTCTGAGAGAACAGCACTGGCCCGGGGTAGCTGCAGCGCTTCCTGCTTCGCTCGCATGTGTAGTAGAGTGAAATAGCCTAGCTTTAACAGAGAAGTCGGCTTTTCACTCTAATGCGCATGCGCCGGTCCCGGGAATTTGCCGGCAAAACGAAGCAGGAAGGAGGAAGCGCTCGCTACAGGTACCCCAGGCTGGTGCGGTAAGCGATTAAAGTCACTTGGGGGTGCCTAACATTTTAACACCCCCAAGTGACTTAGCCTTTCCTTCTCCTTTAAGGATATTTTCAGGTTTTAGTTATTCATAGGCATGGATTTGCGGCGAATTTGCACATTTCACCATTGGCGGATTGTTTCGCAAAAGGGGCAACAAAATTCACTGTGGTAAAATTCACCACACAACAAAAAATTGTCGCCTGTGTCAAAAAAATTGATTTACGTGTCAGGCGTCAAAAGAAATTGTCGCGCGACTGGCAGTTGTATTTGACATGCGTCATTTTCACCGTTTGGCAAATTTTTTGCCAGATTCGCTCATCACTGGTTATTCAGCTTACAGTTTACATTTATGTGTACTGATATGATAAAGTAGGCATTCCTGCTAGAAGGTATAATCCAAGTAAAGGTGCTGATAGTAAGGTTAATATCCTACTGGAGGATCCACCAGATTTGAGACTCTAACCCCCCATATGCAATAGAAGGCCTTAGGTTTGCCCACATCCAGTTGCCCATAGCAATCAATAAAATGTTTTGGGTTTTTTTTTACAGGTGACCTGTAATTGCTACCTGTTGGTTGGTTGGTTAGGTTTAGGATATGGAACCTGAGCAAACTAGTTTGCTACTGGGCTAATAATCCAAAGCAACCAATAAAAGGAATGATCTTATTGGTAGTTATGGTTTGCTGCATCTGGGCAAACTTAGAATATTTTATTACATATGGGGGATAGTCTTTTGTTACATAACCATGCAAGTATCAGAAATAGAGGTATTGAAAGTATATCTTTGTAAAGTGTGAAGATGGTTCCCTCTTCAACGCTCATGCACAGGTGTCCAGTGTTGCTGGTGTTGTACTTTCATTGTCTGTAGCACTCACACATGCTTGTGTCACGACGGATGCAACTTGCGTCAAGTTGGCGCACAATGCTCCGAGACCTCACTTTCTTGCAAAGTAATTGTTGCCTGCCAGCGTGATAATGAGCCCTTTCCCTTCTATTGAACTTGTTGTTGAACCCTGCCTGTTTCCTGGATTTGCTATTTTCCGACTGCCTATTGACTTCCTATCTGACTGTTTATGAACCTTGCTGCCTGCCTCTGACCTTCAGCCTGTCCCTGACACTGATTTGTCTTACGTCTTTGGTACCTCGATGGAACTGCCTGCCATATTGTTGCAGCAATTCTGACACTTTTCCATGTGGCAAGTCCTGTTACACCCTCCATTGTGAGAGGTTCAGGAGAGGCTTTATCTCATTTTACTCCAAAAGCCATGAGTAACCTGAATACTAAATGAGCTCTCAATTGCCATAAAACATCCAGGAAACTTGAAACCATACCATAATTCAGAAAGAATGGCAGGCAAGCATTGCATTTTTACCATACAGCCCAGCAAGTATATCCTCTGTAGTGATGTAGCGAACATCGCCGAAAATGTTCGCGAACCCGTTCGCGGACTTTCGCCAAAACTCGCGAATATTCGCGAACTTTCCGAACCCCATAGACTTCAATGGGAAGGCGAACTTTAAAACCTAGAAAAGCCATTTCTGGCCAGAAAACTGATTTTAAAGTTGTTTAAAGGGTGCCACGACCTGGACAGTGGCATGCAGGAGGGGGATCAAGGGCAAAAACTTCTCTGAAAAATACCTTGTAAAAAAAACGCCAAAAAAAACGCCAAAAATAACGCCAAAAAATAACGCCAAAAAAAAACCGCAAGCTATTCCTATGTATATGCATAGGCGATAAAACGAAGCGAAAAAACGCGGCGGAAACAAAAAGGCGAAAAAATGCGGCGCCAAAGAAAAACACGGCGAACCCAAAGTGGCGAACATCGGCAAAAGTCCGCGAATTTGCACGAACGCGAACACCCGATGTTCGCGCGAATTAGTTCGCCGGCGAACAGTTGGCTACATCTGTAATCCTCTGGCTGCAGATTATCTTGGCTGTTCTCAGAGAGGAAAATAATTTACCTTCACACTTGGAGCTGTTGGTTTGATTCACTTGGTAACCTTCCATACAGCTGCAGCTGTACCGTTCTGGGATATTGTTACATATCTGTTCACAACTTGATATGTTAAGATAACATTCATCAATGTCTGAAATAAAAATATAGTTTTAATAAGAATAACTTTTATTCAGGCACCAACTAGGTTTTGAAGTATTTTATTGGGTAAAAATCCCTAAGATAAAGATTCTGCCAAATTGTAGCGGGTGTTCTAGTTTTTGAGATATTAGTAGTTTATAAGTGTGGTTTCTCAACCCAGCTTCCCCCCCCCACACACACACACACACCCACACTGCATATACCTTAGCTGTGCTGTGAGGAGTTCTTTGCTGATTTTGGGGCATACTTATTAACATTGGAGACAAACATCACCAGTGATGTTGCTCATAGCAACCAATCAGATATTTGCTTCTGTTTTCTAACTTGTAGGTAACCATTCAAATCTAATTGCTGATTGGTTGCTATGGGCAATATCACCGGTTATGTGTTGTCTCCAGTGTTAATAAATGTGCCCCTCTGAGTATTTTAGACATTTAAAAAAAGCAAAAAAATTAATACAAATATTTTTGAGACATGTTTACTAAACTTCTAGTTTATTGATGTTTGAGACCATTGCCCTTTAAGAATTGCCTGCATATGGTGAGTAGGGGGAAGGAAAGCGGATGACTACATGCCTCCTCAAACACCATGCATAAATGCTACATTGCCAAATGTATTGATGGGATTATTTATTTGTTACTTTTTATTACTAATCTTTCTATTCAGACTCTCTCGATTCATCTTCCAGTCTCTCATTTAGACCCTAGCATTCAAATAGCTGTTGAAATGCCAAATTGGACAGCTGTTGAACAAAGAGGTGAATTACTCAAAAACCATAAAAAAATGAAGAGCAATTGCAAATTCTTAGAACATAGCTGTCTGCATCAGACTAAATTAAATTTAAAGGTGAACCAACCATTTAATAAGAAATTATATAAGCAAGAAGTAATTATATGTGTTTTTCAACTTGTGTTAATAACCTGTTATAAGCTTTCCCACTTAGATCCTCCCTTTAAAATATGTTTCTTAATGGACAGATTTGAAAGTTATACATTATTATACAGTACATGCAGGATTCCGTGTCCTTACCAGCACATTGTATTCCATCTCCAGTCATGCCATTAGGGCATGCATCACATGTAAATCCTACACCAGGAGCTTTTGTATCATTACAGCTATTGTTTACATAGCATTTATTTTCTATGCAGCCATCAAAATCTTCATTACAGTACATTCCAGTCCATGCAGCAGAGCAGTTACATCCAGCCATCTAAAACATAGAGAAATATTTTGCTTTTAAAGGAAACTGTGGCATTTCTGTAAGAACTACACCAAAATCAATACAAGTAAAGACTTTTGTCTTCGTTGATAAAGTGCAAATAACGTTCTTATGATCCAGCAGGTGAAGAGCAATGTTGAACCCATGGCATGTCCAAGTTTTTTAGCAACAATGCAGCATTTTCACTTTATTCCATCGCTGGTGTCATGCCTGATTCATTTGCGCTGAAAATTTTCTGCTTCTGGTTGACATCAATTCTGGCGTGAGATTGATACAAGTGCCACATTCTTTAAGCTGTAGCAATTGATTCAGGCTGCTTGGAGTTAC
Organism: Xenopus tropicalis; assembly: GCF_000004195.4. Lineage (NCBI taxonomy): Eukaryota > Metazoa > Chordata > Amphibia > Anura > Pipidae > Xenopus > Xenopus tropicalis. The sequence continues at coordinate 102,570,025 of NC_030681.2, forward strand.
TGTCTCAATTAGTGATGAGTGATTTTTTTTAATGAGAAATTGTGCATTTTGCCATTGGCAAATTTTTTCGTGAAACTGAAGCAAAAAAAATTAAAAAATCAAAAATTTGGCGAGTGAGGAAAAAGTCACGGGAAGTAAAAAAATAAAAGTCATGATTGTGTCAAAATAGTCGCTCAGTAGCAACATTTCACAAATTTTTTGGCAAAGCGAAATGAGACAGATTCACTCATCACTAACGTCGATAGACACAACCGTGCAAAAATCAAATTAGGAGGCAGGAGAAAAGCATCAGCACCAAGTGCAACTATACAGGAGTAAATGCACCTTTATAGGCATGTACCTTTAATGAATGGGATTTTTCATGCAACTGTAACTAAGGCCAAGAGTAACTATAGTGCAGTAAGAAAATGACTCCTATTGTGTAAAATTTGAAATTCAGCAAATGTGACTTGCAGATTTAGAAATTCTTATAAGTTTGATTGATATTATTTAAAAAATGGAAACATCTTGTGAGTTCTGCTTACCTTGAAGTTCATATAATTTGATAGAGTAATTGTCTGGTCATAGAGGCAGCTGCTGTTGTTTGAGCAGTTACACAGCACAAGTGTCAGGGCTAAATCAGTGACTGCTTTTGAATCATTTGCTTGGATAGTGATGTTAATCGGGTCTGAGCTTTTCGGATTCCACGTTAGCAGACCATTAGCTATGCAGTAGAACAATAAATTAAAAAATAATAAATAATCTGTATTCTGATGATCAGATTTCTAGGATTTTTGGCTTTTGCAGAAATGTCATGAAGATATAACGTGTATGCACCGAATTTAGGATTCTGTTCAAGACTCTGATTACCAGAACTTTTTGCAGGTACAGTGTATTGGAACTCCTATTGCAGTATAAAAGATCAGAGCAAATCCTTTTACTCGTGGGGCTGCTTTGTTCTGTAGCTGCATTAAGAGTGCCAAGAATGGGACAATCTTTTAGGGTTTAGGTTCAGAATCAGTTCAACCGACCACATAGGACGTGGTGGGATAACTTTTTTTATTATTTAAGACCTTTTAATTCATTAAAGTCATATCCTTCAAACAACTGAATCTTATGTTCAGAGATGATGCAATTGTTGTATTTATCTCAAATATGAATATGAAAATGAGGGTTCTCTCTAATTCTCTCTAATCTTTGTGAGGATTCAGTATTTGTCAAAATCCAAGAAATATGCATGAAAGTACTTTTCAGGTATCTACAGACAAAGCAGGGTTTTCATGAAATCTCTGTCTGTATCATAATTTATACAGTATTTAGACTTGATAGAGGAGAATAATACAAAAAGAAAGATATTTCTTATTTTGTATCAAAGAAAGCACAAGTCACTATAATAGGTGTTTCTTACGTGTGATATTGACATCCGCGGAATTTGTCAGCACAGAGAACACCACTGGGTCATTGTTCTGATCTGTTGCTGTGTAGCTCACTGTCACTTGCGTGTTCAGAGCTGCTTTAATTGTGCTTGGCCCAGTTATATTTGGAGGAAAGTTATCTAAGAAGAACAATATTGACAATTTCAATCTACTTATACATAGCCAGGCTACGATACATAGAATTGCAAATAATGGGTCAGATTCAATTCGACCAAAAAAAAAAACCCCCAAAAAAACTCCTAATATCACATTTTTCCATAAGCTTCTACTGAGTTTGCATGACACAAACAGTGAGATAAGTTTTCTTCCCATTGAATTAAATCTGGCGCAAAATGTGAGTGTGGTGAACCCTTTCTTGTTTTAAGATGTCTTTAGTAACACAACCCAGGCAAAGATAGGAAGAAGAAAGCACTTACAGCATTTCATGTACTAGTGGCCCAAGTGCAGTAAGTGTTTGGACTACATTCAAATGGAGCAAACTTTGTGTTGTCATTCAAAAAAGTCTCATAATTCATATGGTGCAAAACATGTCAAGCATATTCAAAAAAGATATCAGTAAAGGTATGGAATCCGTTATCCGGAAACCCATTATCCAGAAAGCTCCGAATTTCAGAAAGCCTGTCTCCCATAGACTCCATTTTAATCAAATAATTCAGATTTTTTAAATTGATTTCCTTTTTCTCTGTAATAATAAAACGGGACCTTGTATTTGATCCCAACTAAGATATAATTAATCCTTATTGAATGCAAAACAATCCTATTGGGTTTATTAATGCTTTACTGATTTTTTTAGTAGACACATTTACTAATCCACGAACGTCCGAAAAGCGTCCGAATGCTTTTTTTTCGTAATGATCGGTACTTTGCGACTTTTTCACGAATTGTCGCGACTTTTTCGAGCTCTCAATACGAAAGTTGCGACAAGTCGTAATGGCTATGAAAAAGTTGTGACAATTCACGAAAGTTATAAAGGCAATGAAAAAGTTGCGACAATTTATGGGAAAGTCGTAACGGCGATGAAAAAATCGCACAAAATACGAAAAAGTCGCAAAATGTTCGTTTTCCAATCCAAATTTTTCTAATTTGGATTCAGATTCGTGGATTAGTAAATCAGCCCCTTAGGGTATGCAGATCCAAAATACCGAAAGACCCCTTATCCAGAATACCCTTGGTCCCAAGCATTCTGAATAACAGGTCCTATACCTGTACTAAAAAAACTTATAGGGTAGAGTAAGAAACATAAACAATGTAATATAATAAAAATAAAATAATCAATATATTATAACAAATGTGAAAAACTGTAAAAAGTATTTGAAACTTCCTGTTAAGTGTAATTACAATTCATCAACAATGATATATAAATAAATGCTCTCTGTAAGGAATTTTTTATTTAATCTGATTTACTTTTGAATATTGGGACAAAATGTGAGTTTAGATCTTAATACATTAAAGCTCACCCACATTCTATTTATTCCTAGGGGATTTTGAGAAGAGTATTTACTAAATGGCAAGATCTAACTTTCAGCCATTAATAAATATGGAAAAATATGGATTTTTCAGAGGTATATTTATTAATGGGTGGGTTAGAACTCACCATTTAGTAAATATGCTTCTAAAAATCCCATAGGACTGACAAGAACATGGCTGCATTTTAAGCTCTTGTATTAAGCTCTAAACCTGCATTTTGATGAACCTGCCCCTTAGAGTGGGATGGACCTCATGTGTGTGCAGTATAATCTGCTCAATTAAAGCAAATGATAAGCTTAATAGATACAATGTATGAGAACGCCTATTACAGTACAAAACATCAAAGCAAATCATCTTACTCATGGTGCTGCTTTGTTCTATAGCTGCATTCAGCGTGCCAAGAGTGGCTTGCCCCAGGGCAAAATTGCCAGTGCTCAGAATGTCAAATATGCATTCATTATTCCCTTTGCAAGTTGAGTTTGCACTGTTGATAAGGGTTTCGTTTGTAGTCAAAAGTAACTCATCATAAAACAGAGGCACAAAGCTGTTATTGTTGTAGGTGTACCAAGATTCATTATTTGTAGAGTTATAGGTAAAGATGCTGTTCTGCGGAGTGGTTTTCCCTGGGGAAGACAAAAGAATGCAATCTATAAATGAATGACCTTATACTATAGGCTTCAGAAACTTGGTAAAGTGCAATATTTTACTTTCAAGCTTTTCCATATTTCAAGGTTTACTTTCAGATATAGCAAATGTTTTTTTTCCAATTATTTTAAAGCGGGTTCTTTTATACTAAGGCATAGGCTCAAGCTAATTTATCAAATCAAATAATAAAGCAAAATTATCAGTCAAAAATACACATACATGTCATTCCCATGTCAAAGATCAGAGATTCATTGGGGAGTTTCACTCCATTGTAGCTCAGAACTGTTCCATTTGAATACTTTAAGTCATCTGTCTTATCCCCGTTGAAGACACCTAAAAGTGGAAAATTAATATGTATAGAATAAGACATAATGATTGTTCTGAATTCAACTGATTTTATTAGCCAATCTTCACTCTACCTACTGAGATAGCAAATGAAGTAACAACCAGTGCCCTGTTGATTTTTTTTAGATGTCATCAGTTTGGCCCTATTTCTTGGGTAGTCTAATGGTTTGGTCATGAACATAATGTCCAACATGGTGCAGTTTAATTGCTCATCTGAATGTTTGGCTTGCAGATTAAAGCATCAGAAAGCTCAATGATCAGTCCATGTGGACAGATTTGTAATTGATTAAAGCATGGTAAACATGGTGTTAGAGCATATTTTACGCCAGTGTTGCTGGCAAGTTTTATAGCTGGCAACATGGCACAGGAGTTTTGATTCCAAGTCTGTTACTTTACCTGATTTAAAAAAAGGATGTACTTCGAGATCTAAAGTTAATAGGATGCACTATAGGCAACTTTTGTGCTAAATGGATGTATTTTGTTTGCCTAGGGAATCATTACAGTGTAATGACAGCATTAAAATAATGCATAACAAATTTTATGGTTCTGCTTGAAAAAAGTCTTACCCAGAAGTCCTTCTGTTTTGTTTTGATATGAAGCATCCAATGTTGTAACAAAGCTCAAGGCTCCGAGTTTAGCAGTTACTGACAGAGAGATGCCTCCTTCAAAATTGGCATTAACTTCACCCTCAGATGTAATTTCTAGCGTGGCCTTACTGAGTGCGGTGACATTTCCTTTACCAAAAGAATATAGCAAATATTACAGTGCTTTACATAACAATTTCTAATATATTTCCTTGATTTTCAGCTTTATGTATGGGCAATAATGAATACCTCACGTTATTACAGCCAACAGTATAGGAATACCCTGTGTACACAATCATAAGGGCCAATTAATCCTATACTGTCTTTCATTTACTAAATTCTTAAAGCCATTGTGGGTTTCAAGTAAATATTATTTCATTGTTTGAAATGCATTGTGATCACTATGGATGACACTACAGGTCCCTTGACAAGGACTCTTAATTGAATGAACCTTTTGGATAGAGTTTTTTATTTTCTCCATTGTATCATGTATAGATAGACAGCTATTAGTGACCTACAGGAGAAGCAGAGCAAATATTTAACTTACCAGCAGACAAGGGGATTACAGATCCGTTAATCATAACAATTGTCATATTCTCATTAGACAGTTGCCACTCAATCTGAAAAAAAGGAGAGATGATTTGCCAAACAGTATTTAAAGTAGTTTACACAGCTTATTTGGGTGCTGCACATTAAGCAGTGTGACTGCAAATTGAAGAGTTCCATAATCAAATGCTGCATTTTGCCACTAGTTTAAACAGCAGTCATGTTATAAGATGGAAAAAGGGAGTGTTCATGTGAAACTTGCTGCTAAGTCACTTGAAAATGTTACTTAATGAGAAACTTGCCCCACATATACCCCACACATAGTTTGTGTTATATAGAGATACAGAGATGTCCTGTTAAAATGGTTATTTGGCAAGCCAACACGTAATAGGTGTATAATGAAAAATTAATTGTGCGTTACATTTGACTAGATAAGATTTATAAGTCTTACTATCAGCTCTCCTCCAGCCAAGACTAAAGGCTCATTTATTTCTGCAAGGGCAGTTCTGGTCCCCATAGCCAGTTGCCATAAAACCACTTCTTCTGCTTTCAAATTGATCGCTGCTGTGCCTATTGGCACAAGGGAACCCTGGAGCTACCACCACCTCCTAACCAGGCAGCAGCTCCAGGGTTCCCTTGGTGCCCAACGTCAATAGGTGCAGCACACTTGCACCTAAAGTATTGGACGCTGAACACCAAAATGACCCCAGACAGAATTTGGGCATTTGAGTCCAATTTAAGATAAATTACATATGCAGTTGCTTTAATTTTGGCAAATTGGGAGCAATAGTGGTAGGACAACTTCATCACCCTCATGTGACCACAATGCCATTGTAATCCCGGGGGAAAAACTGCTTTGCAAGAAAAAATTGCAAATTGCACTTTGCTCACTTCACTTGCTTATTTATGGGTCTGTTCAATAGTCAGAGGTTCAGAGAATAGGAAGAGTACAGCTTTTAATAGCAATTAAATAACTTTAGTTTAATGTAGATTACAAATTTGCTGAGGATGATATTTTATTTATTGCACGCACAAAAAAAAAATATTTGGTGTGTGGGGCTAGCAAACCTTTTGAGAGTTTGATCTCCAGACGACCACTGGCCTTTTATCCATCATTAGAAGAGATTTCTACCCAACCACCAATGCAACTTTCCAGTGTACTTAAACTAAGACTATTCAATGGTTTTAAAGTGATTTGTAAATATAATTTCTATTATAAACAGTATTTGTTTACATTAGTCACACTACTAGTTCTGACACCTGAAGCACTCCTGCTGGCTAAAAGACTTGGAGAGGAACGTCTGCTACATTGTTTCCAGAGTCAGAAGCAGAGAACTGAAAGAAAAATACTGTTGTCAGTTACAATTACATTTACAAAGAACTTTCACACCACTGAAATTTTTTTATCAATGTATATTACAAAGTTGCCTAAAATAACATATTCTTTTTAAACTACAAACAATTTTTTGGCAGACATCCCCTTTAAATTTTAATATGAATAATTTAGGGTTTTTATGTGTTTTTATTAAAAACTTCACAAGAAAGAATTAACATAACTCATACCGACATGCCGGCCAATAATTACAACTTAAAACCAAAATTCACCCCCCCAGTCCACTGGCCAAATGTCCCAATGAAGAACCTGACATATAATTTAGGATCCAGGAGGATGCTAAAATATAACACAAGAACAACAAGATTTATTATGAGTTAGAGAGTGTAATATACACATCATATACCAATATACATAGTTATTTTTCTTCATTCAGACATTACCGTAGTCACATTGCTTATATCTGCGGCCAGTGCCACAAAATTAGTTGCTTGGGATGTTGCATTAGTCCCTGCTCTGGCTGTGCGTCCCTGGAGCGTGAAAATTGTACCATTATCATCCATAACATTAACCAATGTAAATTCACCCAAACCATTGAAGGTATACTGCACTCCATCCAGTGTGTTAATATGAGGGTCCCCAAAGAAAAATCCTTAAAGAAAAGCAGAGAAAAGGCTATTGTTTTCCAGACACTGATATAACATGTTACATTTAGCCAATTTATTCTAATGTTTACCGATCTTCGGTGGGATGTATCCATAGCAGGAATCCCGGGGCCTTTTTAATGAATACAGGTAGCAAAGATAGGGAGAACCAGAATTACAACAGTTTTCATAAGGATCAACTTCATTCACTGCAAGAGAAACAATAAAAAATAGCATTTAGTTAACTCAAAACTAGCAAAGCTTCAATATGCCTCTGAAATACAAGAAGCTTATTGCTAGCATTTCTATATAGGATGTCCTATTTCCATATACTGTATACCTCAGATACCTTACATCCATGTGTGTGTGTATAAGAGATAATGCACTTTCAGCAGAAAAATGTTCCTGGCAGTAAGGAAAGTATTGTTAAATGAAGAAAATATCAAACCGCTGGCAATCTTTTGTAGTCTCCCAGTGTGATATTTGATAATTCAGTCCCTAAGTTTTTAACATTGCCACAATGTTGGAAGTAAATAAAGGTATAAAGAGATATGATTGGGGATTGTTGGATTAATAATACCTTGGTACTGATTGGTTAATTGAGGCAAGGTTGTTTTCCAAAATATCTGTGAGAGTTGAGGATCCGACCACCACAGCCAGTAGTTAACCGATGTCCATGGGGTTGGCAAAAATCTTTCTTTCTCTCCATATATAAGTGATCCTGATGAATAGTAGTAACATCTTGTGCCTCCACCATATATACTAGGAAATGAGCTCTGGTATGTAAAAGAATTATCTGTGGGAACAGGTTGAAAGTTGAAAGTGATGCTTAGCTGGTAAAAATGCACTCACACAAATTAAACCCCAGCAGCTGAAAGCAACATTTTCCATGCCGCCATTGCTGCACAACCTTCTTAGCATCTTCAGTTAGCCAGCTGATATTACTATATTCCTCACTAAATAGGATTTGAAATGTAATATCCGTTAGGTTGCTATTCCACCTCTACCTTATATGCTATATAATCAAGGTCTGTTACAGCACTAAATTATATTTTAATGCAACTGAAATCAGATGATTATAATACATAACAGTAGCTTTTGAGGTAATCCACTTTTGAAGCTTACTCAAGGTCATTTATCAACATTGCATGTAGTAACCCATGGCAAATTGTTCCATTCATTATTCTACAACTTTGTTTAAAAAAGCCAAACACTGATTGGTTGCTATGGGTTACTGCCCATGGGCAAATTTTCCCAGTGTATATTAAGCAAAATATGCATTTCTCTGCAAGTACCAAGTACCCACCATAACATTTTCTTGCACCTGTTTGGGTGAAACTTCTGCACCGCTTTGTGAGAATTATAGTTTATATCATCCACATCCACTGTGTTATTAAGTGTGGTATAATGAACACTATGCCACTGTGTGCAGCAAGAAAGGGAATGTTGGGTACTGTCAAAAATTTCCCATCACATGCAAACTAGCCCAACACTACAACAAAAACATTATAAGAGAATGACCTGAGCTTTTCCTTGGAAACCTATATGACTGCAGATTAGAGGACGACGTATATGATGAATCAAAGGTGGCCTGCAACCAAGAGCAGGGACAGGGAGGGGTATAGTAAGACCAGTATGGATATGGCTCATTGTAATACCAGCTCAGACACTGCTGCCAGGAGTTTTTGGTGTTTGCTGTATTCTTATCAAGTCTATACGCCCAGTAACCAGTTCTATCTGTAGTAAGTAAGCAAAACCATAAAGAATTAATATTTAAGAAATATAAAATCATTTCATATGATAGATATTAAGAACAGATGTATAATTTTCTTCAAACATACATGTGCCATGCAAGGCTGCACCTACACCACTGCATTATATTCTACTTACTTGTGTTCAATCCTTTGTATTGATCAGGAGTGTAAATGTTCTGTAGATCACCTGAATATATTGTCTGAGGGTCATTAAATGTTGCAGTATTGCTAAATGCAGGAAAACCCAAATGGAACATTTTAAAAAAAGAAAGAAAGGGGAATACAAATTATCACCAATATTTTCCCATAATAGACAAAAATTCTATAACTCTGTAATCTTTTGGATTTGTTAATTAAATAAAAAGACACACTGTATGTAATACCTTCCTTAAGATTGGCAGCATCCCCTAAGCTATTCCTGTGCCATGAAAGGCACTCAAGGAAGAGGCATATAAAGGGATGCCTATGTCCTGCCCTTGTTCTGCCCCTTTTTATGTAGCTCTGCACTGAAACACCAGCACAAGACAAGCTAAATAGACACAAAACTGAGCATGCATTAACACTATTCATAAATGTTTGTCCATACATGTTCCTAACATACTGCAGCAGCACCAGTGTGATCATCCAACCTATTCTAATGAATTAAACAGTAGTGTATGCATTGAAAAAAACCCTGAAATTACCACCAGCATGGATATCTACACTAGTAGCAATGCATCAAACCCTAGTGCCACACACCAGAAGTGATGCTGCACAAATCACATATCCTGTGAATACTGATTCTGAACAATTTGACAAATGAGAGGCAATTTGCATCCTTATTGGTGCTTTGCATGCAAGTTTCCTGTGCCACAATTATACTGGAACGCTGTAAAAAATGCTGCATCATGGGTAGGAATATGCCCATTTACAACCAGAAATTGCACAGTGTATTAGGCACAAGCAACATACAAAGATGTTCCTAGAAGGGGCATCTCCTCAGAGTTGGTGTGGGTACCATCTCCTTTTTATCCAAGTGGCTTTTGTCAAGCTTCTGCTTACATTATGTAATGAGCCATTACAGAGTTTATTATTAGTAAACTTTTCTCACCTGGCAAGACATTTAAGCCTTTTATAAAATCAAATGCATCTGTGCCTGTTTCTATATCTGAAGTGTCATTTTGTCTTATCTTAAAGGCTCCCCTTGTGTCCTGCACAGTGATCGTTTCTGTTTTAGGGCAGTTTTCCCTAGGAGTTCTACAGCTCAGTGGACAGGGGACAAAACTCTTAAAAAACCCGCTCTAAGTTTGAATGGTAATTACATGAAAGCTTGGGCTCACTTTCTTGACAGGTAATTATCGTTCAAAAAAAAGTGGTTGGTATTTCTGGGCAATAATCACCAATCAAGAAAGTACACTGGTGCTTTTAGGCTATTGGGGGATGAATGGGGGTGGGGTGATTTTGAGCATTTTGTCCCCTACCCACAGAGCAACAAAAGCCTGGTTGACAAATTACTTGAATCACCCTATGTGCCATTTGCCCTTAAGCACTGACCTTCTACACCTTTTATCAGCTTGGTCCTTCAGTTATTTGACACAAGTGATATCACTAAGCATCAATTATAACCAATGACATCACTAAGCACTACTTATATTTTTACAGGTAATTCATGACTATTCAGTATAATTGCATTAGTATGGTATATATTATGGACTGTTATTTAATCTATTTCTTTAGTATGCTTTATTAAATACCTTTAACAAGAATAAGTAATATAATAGTATTTTAATACATATTTCAATTTATAGCATAACACGCAAATACCTGAAGTATCCCATTTTGGGAAGGTAAGTTGTAGGTAGTTCATCATATCTCCAGTTCATTCCTCCATCATCATAGCTCATAAGGCAGAAGGAATATACCCCATTGGTGACTAACACAGCCTGATATGTATTTGACTGAAAAAAACATTGTTTTTATAAAACATATAACCCTTGATCACTGTAAATTAGCATTTTTGCAAAAACTTTTTAAAATGTAGAGAATAAATATTCTTTTTAAAGGAGAAGGAAAGGCTTATAAAGAGTTAATCTCAAGCTGCAGGCATACCTTCAGCTCTCTCAATAGTGCCCTTAAGTCTCCCCATATTTCTCCCGTTCAGATGATCAGAAGCCAAACAGGAAGAAAAAACGCTGAGCTCTGTAAAGAAAGTTCCCATAATGCCTCGCTCCTGCACCGAGACCCAGACCGGTGTACATGCTCAGTTAGTTAGACTATGGGGCTGATTTACTAAGACACGAATTCCGACCGAATTGGAAAAATTCCGATTGGAAAACGAACATTTTGCGATTTTTTCGTATTTTTTGCGATTTTTTTCGGCGCCTTTACGACTTTTCGGAAATTATCGCGACTTTTTCGTTACCAATACGATTAGCGCGAAAAAACGCGAGTTTTTCGTAGCCATTCCGAAAGTTGCGATTTTTTCGTAGCGTTAAAACTTGCGCAAAAAGTTGCAATTTTTTCGTAGTGTTAAAACTTGCGCAAAACGTTGCGCCTTTTAAGTTTTAACGCTACGAAAAAAGCGCAACTTTTCGCGCAAGTTTTAACGCTACGAAAAAATCGCAACTTTCGGAATGGCTACGAAAAACTCGCGTTTTTCCGCAAAAATCGTATTGGTAACGAAAAGTCGCGATAATTTTCCGAAAAAATCGCAAAATACCGATCATTACGAAAAAAACGCAATCGGGCGCATTCGGCCCGTTCGTGAGTAAGTAAATGGGCCCCTATGAGTCAGCTTCCTGCTGATTGGCTCAGATCCACATTCCTAAAGTGTGGGAGTGAGTTCTTAGCCTTTTTGGGGGAGGGGGGAGCATGAGAGGGGTGAGAGCTGCGTGTCTCTGGCAGAGGAAAACGGACACAAGAAATCTTTTGACAGAGCAGTCAGTGCAGTGTTTCTGTGAGTGCTTATGGCTGTATTTACATAAAGCTTTCTGGATAACGGGTTTCCGGATAAGGGATCCCATACCTGTATTTCTTTTACCCCCAAATGCTAGAAACACACTCACCTAATCTGCAGCAAGCAGATATATTTTGAACTGGGGACTAACAAATGTAATGAACATTTCTGGTTCACATGGATTTAGCAAAAAGCAGGGACAGACTGGCCTACTAGTATACCAGGGAATCTCCTGGTGGACCCCTCTGCAGGGTAATTCCCCTCAGTAAATGAAGAGTAAAGTTAAGAGTAAATGAACTAAGCCAGTGTTGGTGTCTTAAAACGTATGGATTCCAGGAAAAGTTACTCATTTTATTAATGTACTGTAATAGATTGAAAACAGTTTAGAATCCAAAAAATAATTTCCAGTAGTGATGAGCAAATTATTCGGCAGGCATGGATTCGCAGCGAATCTCCTCATTTCTCCATTGGCGAATTGTTTCGCGAAACTTCTGTGAAAATTTGCAGCAGAAAAATTTGTCGCGCAAAAATTGTTTTGTCGCGCGTCAAAAAAGGTTGTGGTTGCGTCAAATTGGGCGTGTTTGCGTCAAAAAAGCGTGGCCGACAAAAAAATAGCCGCTTGCAACAAAAAAATAGCCACGGGCAACAAAAAAATCGCACGACAAATGCGTTTCGCAAATTTTTCACCATTTCGCTAATTTTCTTGCTGTTTTGCGAATTTTATGGTGAAGTAGTTAATGCAGCAGAAACAAGATGGGAGGTTTTCTTTCTAACCATAAGTACACAGTTACATTTACAAAAAAATCTTATTTATAAACATACAGTAAAAAGATATTCACAGAATAGTGTGAACTTTATCCACCACCCCAATTTATATTTCATAATGTGAAAGTCTTACTGGATTGCTTTTTGAAAACTTACTTCGCTCGATTTAAAGTAATAATATGGAAAAGGCAGAACCTGCTCCCACGTGATTTTGATTGCCCAGAGGGCTGTAATATTCAGAGTGAAATAGCTGTAGATCTCATTTTCAAGTTGTGTTTTAAACTGAATATCTGAAGTTGGTGACATTTGGAAGTCATACGTCTAGGAGAAAAAGAATGAATAATATAATAAAATAGTTTTACCCACTACTTTATATAAAAATATATATATATCAGTTTTTGCAAGCCCCTTCTATGCTTTCTGTCGAGAAATAATATGCCACTATGTACATGCAAACTAAGCATCAATGATGGTGATAACTGATTGCACTGGGTTTCATTAGCCTGCAAACTCAGAAGCACCCTAGTACTGTTACCTTCTTTTACTATCTAGTGGTGGTTAGAAATTCAATAAATAGTGACAGTCTGTGGCATCTTACAGCAGCCCCTTTGTCATTTGCCAGAACCTAAACATTGCCAGTCAGTATTTAATTATTGTCCTCCCTGTGTGTAATTTTGTATATTGTAAGATTGTACATTGCTGCGTAGCCTTGTAGCATTTTATAAATAAAGTTATACATACATACATACAATAAAATATCTAAAAAGAAATCCTTTAAGGGCTGTGACACACGGGGAGATTAGTCGCCGCGCAACAAATCTCCCTTGTCGCGGGAGACTAATCTCCCCAAAATGCCATCCCACCGGCCATCACTGCCCATTTCCCCGGCGAGAATGTAAATTGCTGGTGGGATGGCATACGCGGCGATTTGCTGAAGTTGCCTTGAGAGGAGATTTCAGCGCCGCGTATGCCATCCCACCAGCGGGGGGGGGGGGTGAGGTTTCAGTACTGTGGAGAGGAGGCCTAGCTTGAAAACCAGGCAGGGTGGATGCTTGTTTGGTATGTCCTGCCTTCATATCCTGTCTTTCATATCTATGACATTATAGAAAGAGGAATGTTTTGATTATGTGTTCCTATTTTGATAACCCTGTTATGAACTAAGTAAGCCCTGACTAGTAATAAGTAGGATGAACCTGTGGTTTGGGTGGGTTTGGGCCAAGGTGAGCCCCATGTGTGGGCTCTGGCAGGTCAAACTTCAAGCAGATCCCCCTTCTGGTGGTGATGAAAACGTGCCGACACCCCTATAATGGTAGATCTCACCCATGTATGAGTCATCAGAGGGGAGCCAGAATGGGTTTGAGTCATAAAGTACAAACATACTTTGGTCTTAGTTGGATGTGAAATAGGAAGAAGCAAGTTATGGTCAGTTTTGGTAAAAAATTTCTGACCCTGACATCACTAGCCCTAAATCCAGTGAACCCACGTTTAGGAAAACAGCACCAGAAATCTACAGCTGCTAATGAAAATGCCTTTGTTTACATGCCTAACTTATCCTGCCTTCTTCTATACAGCAGGGAGTTAGAAGTATGTATTATTGCTGGATTCAAAGAATAGTCACATGTACAAGAGTAAATACATGAATGAGTGCATGGTTCCTGCACTTTGTTTGTGCTGTAAAGCAGCATGCATCATAAAATCCTTAGAATATGAACAGTTTTACCTGATAATATAATTCTCCCAATTGTCTCATATCAGCATCTGCCCAAAAAGCAGCAATCATTGGTGGTAAGTATGCATTATATGGACTAAAACTAATAGGATAGTTGAATGTGTACATGGGGTCATAGAAATTACGCTGGAACATTATAACCCCATCATCTGTGAACTGCAAAAAGAAAGAAAAGGATCAGTTAAATATAGTTATGTTTTGTTGTATATTAAAAAAAACACTCTATTGCCACAAATAAATCAATTGTGATTGATTTGTTTTTTGCTCATAAAATCTGGGGCAAACTTATTAAAAATCAAACTATCAAAATTACTTGCATGATTCCCAGCCATTTCTACAACATATAAAATCTGACAGGCCAGTTTGAATCAATCACAATCAATATTTAATTTTTTCAGAGATCCAATATCTCAGACTCTAAAAAAAAACTGGTCTGAGATATGAGGGTTTTTCTCCAATTATTTTGTTTAATATCAATACTCAGCAGTTTCCGAGCTAATCAGTGTGAATTAGACCAGTTCAATATGATTTGTCCTGAAAAGATCTAGTTTGTTTGAGTTTATTATTTTCAGTTATTATGGACCCACTTAGCTCATCACCACTAAAAAGAATCAGTGAAACTAATTTACAAACATAGGTCCTACATAGCTCAGGCGCAGTTGCCAGTAGCAGCCAATTAGGTCTTTGTTTTCATTTTCTAACTTGTAGCAGACTGTTAAAAAGTACTATTGGTTGCCATTCACAACTGTGCTTATGCAGCTGAGCACCTATATTCATAAATCATCATCAAAGTTTTTCCTTTCCTATATACATTTCATGTCAAGCCTATTTGTATGCTCAAAACTGTGATATGTTACAAGCAATTTTTTTCCAAATGTATAATTAATAATAAAATGTATTCTAAATTTTATCTTTATAATGTATAATCTTGTTGTACATTATGCTCTTGTTGCCAGGACTACTTACATATAAACTGCTGTAGAACGAGGATCCAAAGGGAAAGCGTATGGGAACATTGATTAATGGAGACGTATAGTCTTTTAACCGTTGGGTTATTCTAATATCCCCACTGTAGTTAAACAGGCGAATCTCTAGAAAAAACAGCAACGAGGTAGTTATGCTTGAGGGAAAAGGGCGCTCAGATTGCTAAGGCAATGAAAGTGGGAAACATGAATTGATTCCATACTTTTAGATACCGTTACAGTGTTGGTGTTATAACAATATAGTATATGACCCAGTGTTATCTTACCTCTGCAGGTTAATCCATCACCTCTGTATCCAGCTCTACATGTACATGTATACGATCCTGGAGTGTTTGTACAGTTGGCGTTTACACTGCACTTATCAAGCTGCTGAGCGCACTCATCCACATCTGAAAATCAAAATACATATGTTTAGCCCTATTTGTCCAACACTAATTTATATTAATAAAATATACCCCCTAACACATTATAAATAAAAGTACCAGTATTACAGGTCGTTCCCTGCCAATTCCCTGGACAATAACAACTGAAACCATTAATTATGTCAGTGCAAATTCCACCATTTTTGCATGGGTTACTGATGCATTCATCAATTTCTGTAATAAAAAAGCAGAATTAAAAAAAAAAAAATCAGTTAGAGGCTAGTACACAATGATGTTTTTGTAACCACTTCCAAAAAAACATTTGCAAATGTTTAGTATGTGAATTTTTGTATCCGCATCATCGATTCTATAATATGAAATGGCTTCACCATGAGCAGTAAGGAGGTGCTGATACAGACACATTATAATGTAATACACTTATAGTTATTTAAAGGGTTATCTATCTGTCTTCTCTTAATGTAGTGATATATGTGGAAAGTGGTGCTTAAAGGACATGTCAACCCCAAAAATAATGTTTTGCCTAATAAAAGGAAACATAATTCTAAGCAACTTTCCAATATGAATTTATTAAAAAATGTCAGTGTTTTAAAAGTTATTTGTAAATGTAGTTGCTATAGAAAGCAGCATTTGCTGAACTCCTGGTTGTTACTTTTTAAACAAAGCAAAGGTCAGTCTCCTCCAGCAAAACAGGTCTGTCAGTCTGCTGCCTTGTGTTACATTGTTTAAAATGCCAGAGCCACCAAAGCAGAGAGTAGAGAAGGACAAACACTGTTTCTAATAGCAATTATATATACAAATAACTCAAAAACCATTGCAAATGTGTTATGAATGTATATTGCAAAGTGGTTTTAATTTTTTTCTTTTATTAGGCAAAAAAATTATATTTTGGGTTGACTTGTCCTTTAGGGCAATTTTAGTTTTTTTCAGTTCTAAATAAATGCTGTGAGTACAAAATAATTTTAAAGTTAGACTATAACACAGGAAGGGCAGGAGATAGATGGCATAGTGGTTCCTTAGTCATCCCTCTAGTTTGTAAGCCTTCAGACTTTGCTAGCCAGGACCACTGGGGGTTCATATTACTCACCAATTTCGCAGAATCTTCCCATGTAACCAGGCTTACAAGTACAATTAAAAGCATTGGGCAAAGCATTGCAGACAGCTCCATTTTGGCAAGGGTTACTTAGACATTGATTTATTTCTAAAAATATGAGGAAATATAGGACAGTTATTTAAGTGAATATACAGATGCACTCAGCTCAGGACAATACACCAAAACTGCATAAAACCTTTTTCATTGATTGAAGCACCTCTATGGAATACTCTGCCATGCATGGCATTAGGAAAGCCCCCACACTAACTTTTTCTCAAAGTTGCTTAAAAATCAGCTTCTAGAGCAGGGGTCCCCAACCTTTTTGAACCATGAGCCACATTTAAATGTTAAAAGCATTGGAGAGCGACAGAAGCATTTAAATAAGGTCAATAAGCCCCAATAAGGGTTGTGAGTATTTGTTAGCCCCTATGTGGACTGGCAGCCTATTGGAGTTTCTGTTTGGCAGTACACATAGTTTGTATGCAACCAAAACTTGCTTCCAAGCCAGGAATTCAAAAATAAGCACCTGCTTTGCGGCCGCTAGGAGTATCATCCAAGGGGTTGGTGAACAACATGTTGACCCCGAGCCACTGGTTGGAGATCACTGTTCTAGCGGAAGTACTTAACTAGTCTTCCTCTGCAGTAACAAAGCCTTGACCTATGCACTTGTTACACTCCCCTTTTTTGTTCTGTCTGAACAATATAATATATATATTATAAGTCTTAGGTTTTAGAAATGTTTGTATGTCTACTTTAAAGAGCTTTTGTAAAAAGAAGTAAAGAAAGAAATCAGTTAAACCTGTACAGTATACCTTATGCGAAATAGTGGGCACTGAACATTATTTATCAGTAGTGATGAGCATGTCACACAGAAGTCTATGGGCGTTTTTCTAGGTGACTTTGCTGAGCATAATACATTGGGGTCTATTCTTGTTTTCTCAACACTTTTTTCAAGGTGAATATTTTTGTGGTGAAATTTGTCATCGATTTTGCAAAAATATTCACCAATGGTGAAATGTGGAATTTTACTGCAAATCTATACGTGTGAAAAATTTTGCTCATCACTATTTATCAGTTATCACAAGAGATAATACAGGGTGGGTATCATCCAAAGTGAAAATGATTAAATCAGGCTAATTAATTTCAGAGAAAATTATAGCTTGACCATTAGTTAAGACTGAATTGAGAATTCCTAAATAAATATGAACATTTTTTATAACTAACATTTAAACCACATAATGTAACAATTGACTGTTATGCAAAAAGATGGGTACATTTTTCTCCAATCCAGTAAGTATAGCAATGGAACAAAACAGTTACATTATCTGGAATAGTGCAGTAAAACATTTCATAAACATAACCCCTTGTATGCCACAGTTCAGAACATTTCCTCTTACCTTGACTACAGTTTAATCCACTATATCCAGGCTGGCAGGTGCAGGTGTAACTACCCAAGGTATTCGTACATGTACCACCATTTTCACATGGATTGGAATGACATTCATTTACATCTGAAGCATGAAAACAAATAAGAGACTTTTGATAATTGTGTATGTAAAAGATATGCACAGGCCAGTGGTATCACTAGCACAGTTGTTACAAATATAATGCTAGAACACCAAAAGATGGAAATGTAATATAAATGTCACAGTTAGGGAGTTAAAATATTAAAATGGGGAATACTAGGTTGGTACATATAAAAATGTAATTCTTTTTTCTTTTGCTTTTTAAACTGGGACTATGTAATAAAAGACATCGCCATTTACCTAGGTGCAGTAAACCATAGCAACCAATCACATAATCAGTAGCACCTTATAAATGCCAATTTTCAAGTACAAATTATTCTACCTCTAGAATTAGGCACAATGATTTGCACCTAACACAATGGGCAATGTCGAGCATGATTTCATAATTATTCCACAAGCACTAGACTAGAAGGAGCTCATGAGGGTGTAAGGAGCATAAGAAGACCTGTACTGAACACCTGCTCAAGGCACTTGTGAAAAACAAGGCTTATCCAGGAATCTAGAAGGGTTCCATGTTGGATTATTATTGTAAGTAGAAGGCTCCCATGTGTTCCAGAATGCTGTAGTCTGCACTTTGAGCCAAAAGCCTAGAATGCTCTTACAATGCACCATAAATAATTGAAAGTGTATGCCAGTCTTTAGAACACCAGAGCTTGATCATACTGTAGATAGTGTGGATGTGTATTTTTGTATGTCACTGAAGCAGAAAAGATCTGGAAATTTCTCAGACTTTAGTAAATTTTCAAAGCTGCGTGGACGGATTACCCCTATGCTTATTAAAGAAATTCTGAGCAGTCGATTGATCAAACATTGTTTTTACAGACCTTGTTTATTTTATTGTTTTACCTTCTGTGCAGGTTGCTCCTGTCCAGCCTTTTTGACACACACACATATAGGAGCCTACTGTGTTCACGCAGATACTCTTCGAGCTGCATGCATTAGACCCTGCACATTCATCCACATCTGAATTAAAACAAAATTCAACATCATGAAAACATCAATTGAGGTAAAAAAATTAATTTGTTATCAAATTGAAGGCCCAGTAACTCCTATAAATCAAAATGCTCTCAAAGCATTTACATAAGGCCAGATTTAATTAAATTAAAATGTAAAATAAGTATCACCTAATTTTAAATTTGTCTATGGGCCAGACTCAGGTTTTTTTCATGAAATTGCATCTGGCCCATGGGTGAAATTTATCTTACAAAAACTTAATAGAAGTTTAAAAGCATTAAGGTGGCCATACACGGGCCGACTATAGCTGCCGATATCGGTCCCTTGGACCGATTCGGCAGCTAATCGGCCCGTGTATGGGGAGAGCAGAGCGGCCTGGCCGACCGATATCTGGCCTGAAATTGGCCAGATCTCGATCGGCCAGGTTAGAAAATCTGGTCGGATCGGGGACCGCATCGGCTCATTGATGCGGTCCCGGATCCGACTGCCCCATTGCCGCCCACATAATCCGAGCCAAG
This sequence comes from Xenopus tropicalis, assembly GCF_000004195.4. Taxonomy (NCBI): domain Eukaryota; kingdom Metazoa; phylum Chordata; class Amphibia; order Anura; family Pipidae; genus Xenopus; species Xenopus tropicalis. The sequence goes on from NC_030681.2 coordinate 102,589,641, forward strand.
CGAGCGGATCTGCTCGTGTATGGCCACCTTTAGAAGCATTGGAATTGGCCTAGGGCCAGAATCAATTTAACGAAAAAAACATATCCCCTGACTCAGTTCTAATTTTCCCTGTAGATTTAATTATATTATTATTGAGTTTTCATGAGCTAACCATGAAATCAGTTTTTACATTGAATTGAACCTAGGCAGTAGGTGCTGATTCAAATTGATGACAAAAACTTTATGTCATGGTTTATCACTTGAAACTCTATTGAAATCTATTGGAAAATAGATTCTGGCATTTGGGGATATGTAATAAATATATCTAAAGCTCTGTTGACTGTAATCGGAAAGATAGTTCTTTTTTAGGCAGCATAAAAAAACACACCAAAGCTAATAGTAAATGCATAACTGCCCATTTTTTTCACAAAGTAAAATGATTGGTTACTAGGGTGGTTGATGTGACATTTCATAAACATAACCCCTTGTATGCCACAGTTCAGAACATTTCCACTTACCTTGACTACAGTTTAAACCACTATACCCAGGCTGGCAGGTGCAGGTGTAACTACCCAAGGTATTTGTACATGTACCACCATTTTCACATGGATTGGAAAGACATCCATTTACATCTAAAGCATGAAAACAAAAAGGAGACTTTTATTAATTGTGTATGTAAAAGATATGCACAGGCCAGTGGTATCACTAGCACAGTTGTTACAAATATAATGCTAGACCACCAAAAGATGGAAATGTAATATAAATGTCACAGTTAGGGAGTTAAAATATTAAAATGGGGAATACTAGGTTGGTAAATATAAAAATGTAATTCTTTTTTCTTTTTGCTGTCACTTTTTTGCTCAGTAAAGAGGTCAGAGACTACAAATTAAACTGGGACTATGTAATAAAAGACATTGCCATTTGCCTAGGTGCAGTAAACCATAGCAACCAATCACATAATCAGTAGCAACTTATAAATGTCAATTTTCAAGTGCAAATTATTCTACCTCTGGAATTAGGCACAAGGATTTGCACCTAACACAATGGGCAATGTCGAGCATGATTTCATAATTATTCCACAAGCACTAGAAGGAGCTCATGAGGGTGTAAGGAGCATAAGAAGACCTGTACTGAACACCTGCTCAAGGCACTTGTGAAAAACAAGGCTTATCCAGGAATCTAGAGGGGTAAACACTCATGAAGCCACAACCAGGCCAAAGTAAAGGGAAAGTGAAGTTTGTTACAGGAACATGTTATAAGGCTTATACTATACTACTTATAATTTTAGGAGGCATTATCACAAAGTAACTTTTGCCATAAAACCTATAAGGCTTTTTGTAGACTTCACTTTTTCCTTGCTCCACCTGACTGTGGCTTTCATGTGCACCTACAGATGTAAACACACCTGGATGATCTGTTCTTTATGATTTATGAAGGTCTGGGGCATGAAGACCTTGACATTTTACATAAGGTCAGATTTAAAATCATTTTACATAAGGCCAGGTTTAATTAAATTGAATGAGAAATGAGAATCTCCTAATTTTACATTTTGTCTATGGGCCAGACTCAGGTTTTTTTCATGAAATTGCATCTGGCCCATGGGTGAAATTTATCTCACAAAAACTTAATAGAAGTTTAGAAGCATTAGAAGCATTGGAATTGGCCTAGGGCTAGAATCAATTTAATGAAAAATACATATCCCCTGACTCAGTTCTAATTTCCCTGTAGATTTATTGATATTATTATTGAGTTTTCATGAGCTAACCATGAAATCAGTTTTTACATTGAATTGAACCTAGGCAGTAGGTGCTGATTCAAATTGATGACAAAAACTTTATGTTATGGTTTATCACTTAAGAACTCTATTGAAATCTATAGGAAAATAGAAAAAATATAATTTTTTTTGTATTCAAACTCAATCGTACGTTGATGAATGTGCCCCTTTATGTAATAACATTTACTAAGGGTCACATTCATCAATGTACAATTGAGTCAGAATACAAAAAATTTGTATTTTTTCTAAGTTTTAGAACTGTGCGTATTTTCTGTGTTTTTCTCATTAATTTGCATGACTTTTTCATACTTTGCGATAATTTGCGCAACAATTTGTGTAACAAAAATGTATTTGTCGCAATGAGTACGAAAGTTTCGGATTCATTCAAGCTTCTGTATCCTGACTTTCTTTGGGCCAGGTTGGAGCTGCAGAGTGCCATTGAGTCCTATGGAAGGCTTCCAGGATCAAAGTCAGAAAGGTTTCTACTTTCATTTACTTTCTAGGCTAAATATTTACCTAATATCATAATGTGCTTGTACAGATAGAGCCTATGTAATAGTTCAGCTCAAAAAAAAGCAAAAAACACAAAACACCCTTTGCCAGAGTAGGTGGGATGGCATACGAGGCGGCGCGATTTGGCGAAGTTGGGGAAGTTTCCTCTCAAGGCAACTTGCGACTTCGGCAAATCGTGCCGCCGTGTATGCCATTTAGGGGAGATTAGTTGCCCCCGATAAGGGAGATTTGACGCGCAGCGACTAATCTCCCCGTGTGTCACAGCCCTTAGGCAAAGATGCTAACTGGTTGATAAACACAATAAATTGTGTAATAGCAAAACCACCCAAATAAAAGTTTAGAAAGGTGTTAAAATGTTTACAGTAATATTATTAAGGTGATTACCTTCCATTTGTCAAGATATTGGAACTATAATTATGACATATTTGGAGGGTTTGACTTCTTAGCACAGCATAAAGCCCCACAGGACTTAATGAGTAATAATAGATAACTAGCATGTAATTTATGCACAATGAGAATGATAAAAAGGAGACTATTAGTTTATCAAAATCAAAAAGAATCTGTCAATGCAAGTATATATCATACTTACTTGTATTACTGAATGCAGTTGTCAAATTAACAGTATTTGAAGATGGTGCTATGCTTGTGAAAGTATTGACTGTAGAAATTACCGGAGGCAGGAATGAAGTAAGTGAAGTGTAGTTTGCTGTTCTGTTAGTAGTACTCTGCTGAGCAATTGTTAGTGCTGTGTTTCTAGCACTAGTAGGTTTCACAGATTGAACTGAAACTGTTAAATTAGTTGTTGTTGTGCTGAGCACATTGCCATTTTGTGAGGTGATACGAGATGCTGTCCCGGAGTTGATTGTAGTAGTTACGGTTGAACTAGGTCTAGGTGCTATATTAGAAATTGTCACATCAGTAGATTGTACTTCAGGGGTAATATGAGGAGAAGTAGATATGTCATTTGCTGTACTGAAATTAGGCTGTTTACTTGAGCTTGACACAGCACCTAAAGATGATGCCACATTTGAACTAATGGGAGCTGATGTTACTAAAGTTGTGTATACACCTGGTGTTGCCCTAGAGCTTATGTCAGCTGGAGAGATGTTATTAGCTGTGCTTTGATTTGGAAAAGGACTCGAGATCATCCAGGAAGTGTTTTGTCCTCCAGTTGTGGTTATATTAGCTAAAACATTTGTGCTGCTTAGACCTGTGATATGGTCAGGTAATGCACTGGCACTTGATATTTTTTCTGTTATGATATTTGCTGGAGTAGATCTTGATTCGATTGGAGAAACATAATTTGTTGTTCCTAATTCAGGTGATGGACTAGCAATACTCACCCTGATAGAGTTTATTCCAGTTAATGTAGAGCTGTAATGAGGAACTGATATTACTGCATTTGTACTTCCTTCACTAGATGGGCTATCACTGCTTATACCTGTAGGGCTTACTCCCATGGGGAAGAAATGTGTTGCTGAAGAGCTGCCATCAGGAGCAGATGTTGCTTTTATTGTGCTTAATTCAGGTGGTGGGCTAGCGATGCTTATATCTGTAGGGCTTACTCCAGTGGGGATGAAATGTGTTGCTGAAGAGCTGCCATCAGGAGCAGATATCGCTTTCATTGTGCTTAATTCAGGTGGTGGGCTAGCGATGCTTATATCTGTAGGGCTTACTCCAGTGGGAATAAAATGTGTTGCTGAAGAGCTGCCATCAGGAGCAGATATTGCTTTCATTGTGCTTAATTCAGGTGGTGGGCTAGCGATGCTTATATCTGTAGGTCTCACTCCAGTGGGAATAAAATGTGTTGCTGAAGAGCTGCCATCAGGAGCAGATATTGCTTTCATTGTGGTTAATTCAGGTGGTGGGCTAGCGATGCTTATATCTGTAGGGCTTACTCCAGTGGTCATGAAATGTGTTGCTGAAGGGCTGCCATCAGGAGCAGATGTTGCTTTTATTGTGCTTAATTCAGGTGGTGGGCTAGCAATGCTTATATCTGTAGGGCTTACTCCAGTGGGGATGAAATGTGTTGCTGAAGAGCTGCCATCAGGAGCAGATATTGCTTTCATTGTGCTTAATTCAGGTGGTGGGCTAGCGATGCTTATATCTGTAGGTCTCACTCCAGTGGGGATGAAATGTGTTTCTGAAGAGCTGCCATCAGGAGCAGATGTTGCTTTTATTGTGCTTAATTCAGGTGGTGGGCTAGCGATGCTTATATCTGTAGGGCTTACTCCCATGGGGAAGAAATGTGTTGCTGAAGAGCTGCCATCAGGAGCAGATGTTGCTTTTATTGTGCTTAATTCAGGTGGTGGGCTAGCGATGCTTATATCTGTAGGGCTTACTCCCATGGGGAAGAAATGTGTTGCTGAAGAGCTGCCATCAGGAGCAGATGTTGCTTTTATTGTGCTTAATTCAGGTGGTGGGCTAGCGATGCTTATATCTGTAGGGCTTACTCCAGTGGGAATAAAATGTGTTGCTGAAGAGCTGCCATCAGGAGCAGATGTTGCTTTTATTGTGCTTAATTCAGGTGGTGGGCTAGCGATGCTTATATCTGTAGGGCTTACTCCAGTGGGAATAAAATGTGTTGCTGAAGAGCTGCCATCAGGAGCAGATATTGCTTTCATTGTGCTTAATTCAGGTGGTGGGCTAGCGATGCTTATATCTGTAGGTCTCACTCCAGTGGGGATGAAATGTGTTGCTGAAGAGCTGCCATCAGGAGCAGATGTTGCTTTTATTGTGCCTAATTCAGGTGGTGGGCTAGCGATGCTTATATCTGTAGGTCTCACTCCAGTGGGGATGAAATGTGTTGCTGAAGAGCTGCCATCAGGAGCAGATGTTGCTTTTATTGTGCCTAATTCAGGTGGTGGGCTAGCGATGCTTATATCTGTAGGGCTTACTCCCATGGGGAAGAAATGTGTTGCTGAAGAGCTGCCATCAGGAGCAGATGTTGCTTTTATTGTGCTTAATTCAGGTGGTGGGCTAGCGATGCTTATATCTGTAGGGCTTACTCCCATGGGGAAGAAATGTGTTGCTGAAGAGCTGCCATCAGGAGCAGATGTTGCTTTTATTGTGCTTAATTCAGGTGGTGGGCTAGCGATGCTTATATCTGTAGGGCTTACTCCAGTGGGAATAAAATGTGTTGCTGAAGAGCTGCCATCAGGAGCAGATATTGCTTTCATTGTGCTTAATTCAGGTGGTGGGCTAGCGATGCTTATATCTGTAGGTCTCACTCCAGTGGGGATGAAATGTGTTGCTGAAGAGCTGCCATCAGGAGCAGATATTGCTTTCATTGTGCTTAATTCAGGTGGTGGGTTAGCGATGCTTATATCTGTAGGGCTTACTCCAGTGGTCATGAAATGTGTTGCTGAAGGGCTGCCATCAGGAGCAGATGTTGCTTTTATTGTGCTTAATTCAGGTGGTGGGCTAGCAATGCTTATATCTGTAGGGCTTAATCCAGTGGGAATAAAATGTGTTGCTGAAGAGCTGCCATCAGGAGCAGATCTTGCTTTCATTGTGCTTAATTCAGGTGATGAACTAGCAATGTTTATATCTGTAGGGCTTACTCCAGTGGGGTTGAAATATATTGCTGAAGAGCTGCCATCAGAAGGTGATATACCATTAAATGTATTTATTTCAGGCAATAAACTAACATTGCTTATGCTTGTGGAGCTTTCTTCAGTAGTAGTGATATCAGCAATGTCACTGGTAATGTCCTCAGTGGTTAATATTGCTTTTATTGTGCTTAATTCCGGTGATGGGTTAGTAATGCTTATACCTGTAGGGCTTATTTCAGTGCTGATTAAATTTGTTACTGTGATGCTGTCACCAGAACCTGATATAGTATTAAATGTATTTATTTCAGGCAATGAACTAACATCGCTTATGCTTGTGGAGCTTTCTTCAGTAGTAGTGATATCAGCAATGTCACTGGTAATGTCCTCAGTGGTTAATATTGCTTTTATTGTGCTTAATTCCGGTGATGGGTTAGTAATGCTTATACCTGTAGGGCTTATTTCAGTGCTGATTAAATTTGTTACTGTGATGCTGTCACCAGAACCTGATATAGTATTAAATGTATTTATTTCAGGCAATGAACTAACATCGCTTATGCTTGTGGAGCTTTCTTCAGTAGTAGTGATATCAGCAATGTCACTGGTAATGTCCTCAGTGGTTAATATTGCTTTTATTGTGCTTAATTCCGGTGATGGGTTAGTAATGCTTATACCTGTAGGGCTTATTTCAGTGCTGATTACATTTGTTACTGTGATGCTGTCACCAGAACCTGATATACTATTAAATGTATTTATTTCAGGCAATGAACTAACATCGCTTATGCTTGTGGAGCTTTCTTCAGTAGTAGTGATATCAGCAATGTCACTGGTAATGTCCTCAGTGGTTAATATTACTCCAGGACTGCTTACTGTTGGTATGGCACTGGAGTTTTCATTAGTTGGAGAGCTTTCATCTGTTGTGCTTTCTACAGTGGATGCTGCTACAACTCCACTTCCTTCTATTGGGATACTCAGTTCTATTGGGCTTACAGTGGAGTTGATTTCAGGAGAATCTGTGTCTGATGTAGTCGCTGTACTTGAGCTGTTCTCATCGTCGCACACAACATTGTGAAATTCTAGATAAATCATAAACACATTAAAGTGACCTGCTCTCAGCTTACTTGTTATCATTTATTAAAGCATCTTTTAAAAATATGCACCAAATATATGAAAGACAAAGAAATTCCATAACCAGGTTCCATCTTTACCCGCCCCTGAAAAAAATAATGATAATGCCAATAATTGGTAAGTGATAAAAAGTTATCATAGTAGACTGTTCCTGGATGTAATTAAGACATTGCACACTTGAAAATTAAGCCTTATAGTTAATTGGACTGGCCTGTCGCAAGGAATGATCAGTGGACAGAGGCCCTAGGCAGCCCCATCAGGCCCTATTTTTACACTTTCTTATTTTACACCATTAATCTATATGATCTCTATAGCATTTCCTACTGCCAACATCTAAATGGTGTGAGATTGAGCACTGGATGTCAGATTCTCTGATTGTCCCTAGAAAGTACAGTCTGACACTGCATGAATGCCTTAAAGGGAACCTGTCACCCAGACATAAAAATCTGTATAATAAAAGCGTATTCCACATTGAACATGAAACCCAATTTTTTTGTCCATTAAACCATCCCCTACTTGTAATAATGGTATTTAAAAATCTCAGCTGTCAATCATATATATTGCCTGCCTCACCTCTATGTCTCAGGCATAAAGGTCGGGCAGGCAATTACTTCCAGTTTTCATTCAAAACTTCCTAGATTTCACTGCACTCCCTTCCAATCCTTCTACTTCTTTGCCACCTATAACTGAATGGCCAGTGCATGGTCACCTGGTCCCTCCTTCTGGTGTATAACCAAGATTTTGAGATAATTATGGAAAGCTTGTCTTAAGAACAGCGTTCACAAAATGGTGCCGGTCTGATGGCGTTATGTCAAGACTGAAGGAAACAAGATTTGAATAATTTATATAGTGTAAGTAATTTTTTTTTTTGTTGAGTATCTCAATAGGAAAGGATGTGGAATTATTTCTTAGGGTGACAGGTCCACTTTAAAAAGAGTCCATGACCCACCCTCTAACAGGGAGCTACTGCAACAAACAGACCCAGTGATGGCAAAACACAAGCATTTTATGGCATTTTATGATGCACACCCAAGGCACATCACTGTCCTTGTTTTCTGCAGAGACAAAAACGTCAAACCCTATTTTTTGGGTACTTAATATGCACAATGAAAATGTTCTTTTACAAAAAACAAGAAAACTCCATTATCTGGGGGCCCCAGGATAGAACGAGGCAGTAGTTGAGGGTACGGGGCCATGACAAGGCTAGGAAAAAGGCCCGGGAGAATGTTGGGTGCTAGGGATTATGGGAAATGTAGTGCAGTGGGGGGATTGGCTAAGGGGAGGAAGGATAGCATAAGTGGGGAGGAGCCTAGAGGAAAGGTGCCATTTTGTTTCAACAGCTCCCACCCTCCATATTTAAGGAGAAAAGGGGGGTAACAAAGACAATATGGATGAGAGGACCATTGTCACAGCCGAGGATTCCATAGCCAAAGGAGATTCAGGCGGAAGGTTAGGCCTGAGGCCTATGGATTACAGCCATAGGTCAGTGGTCAGGGAACTGATTGCGGTGGGGGCAGCTATAGCTTCCACAAAGCAGCCTTCAGCGGCTTATTGTTATTTTACCAGGAGACTAAGTTATGTTACTTAATGACATTAATATGTTATTGTTAAATGGGGTTGTGTGTAATAATGGTAAATGTGATACTGTTGCACATAAACGGGCTGCGGCCTTTTCTATCCACAAAAGGTTGTTGTGTGAGTGTATTTGATAGGACCAAAAGGGGTAAAAGTTTAAGAGTGAAGGGTTGTTTATGGAGGGCCACAAATTTGACACTGCACTTGTCATGTTCATGTCCTAAATGTGGGGTTTGGCTGTCTGGCCTGTCTTTAAAGGTGAATGCCCCCCTTAAAATTGCATTTACAATTGTTATGATAGAGTAGAATAGAAGTAGAATATCATTTGCTGTGCAGGTTAAAGAATAAATACCATGATAATAAATATCTTGCTATAAATAAAAGTGAAACGTAAATGCTAACATACAGAAATCAAAGGAGAAATATAATATATATATATATATACTGTATATATATACCATCGTAATGGAAGGCCACTCTCCTAAAAATAAAAAATTGCCTGGGTGCCCAGTGTGAATAAAGGTCTTAGATACAGACCGAAACGTTGGCCTGTCCTGTATAACAAAAGCAATTTTTTTAAATGATTCCCGGTGTGCACCAATATTCACTAGATTTTTTATTTTTAATGCTTAATTGGTAGCACCTGGGTCTTTTGACCATGCTTAGGAGTGCTGAATCTATGTATGTTATATATATATATATATATATATATATATATATAAAATCAGGAAAAAACAGGTAAAACAGGTGCACTCCAGGAACCTTTATTTTTAAAGGTTCCTGGAGCGCACCTGTTTTTTCCTGATTTTCTGGGTAACCTTGCATAAACTGGTAGCACCCAGGTCATTCGTTCTGTTGATGTGCTGAAAACCTATGGATTGTATATATATATATATATATACAATATATATATATAATATATATTGCATGTACATGTATAAATAATAGACCAACAATTTTTTGAACCACAAGACCCTTGGTGCTGGCTGTGTTTTGTTCTATATATATTGAATTCCATGCACAAGGGCGGCTACATAGTAGCAGGTTTGGAGTGAGGTGCTGTACTTTTGACCAACATTTTAAGTGATAACGTGTTAAATTTTAAATATAACTAGAACTAGTAGGATCACGAAAAACACATATGTAATGAATGAAGGATTTTTAACATATTTAACAGATATTTTGTATATGAACAAAACAGATTCTCCAGATTATTCTCCAGATTATTCTTGAGTTAACTTTTTGAAGTAGCAGTTAATATTCCTATACCTGTTCCTGCTGTGTGCATTGACATGCTGCTGCGCTTCAAACAAAAGATAAAGAGAAACGCTAAAAGCTGGACCATTAGCTTAGTGGCTTATACAAAGTACAGCACAGATGCAGAAATATGAAAGATTATACATTAACTGTGCCATGTGCCCTTCGACATCTTCTGGGTTTGCATTTATCCAAACCATAAACATTTTTCCTTAACAGCAAAAGTAAAAACATGAAAACTTGACTATGATTTTCCTTTTTAGAACCTAACATTGCAATGCATGGGAGCATCATCATTTAATTTGCTTATTGCATTAAGTATTGCTGCCAGTTGGTAATATAATTATTGTTCTTCAGCTGGTGTATTTTTCAGTGATACCTGAGGATTTCACCTTTCTGCCCCAAAAACCTTACAACCCATACATAAAATGCATTTATTCCTCTCTTTCATCAACAGCTAAAATAATCATACTCAGCATCTTCTCATAGAACATGTTCGCATATTAGAAATAACTCCATCCAGAAATAAAGACTGACAGATAACAGTGTACAAGTGTTCAGGTGATTTAGCTCATGAGTCTAGTGCAGAAAATAGATATACAAATATATGCAGATATAGATATACAAAAAAACCATCCATTTCTATGTTTTCATATAATGCACACAGCAATAATAAAGACACAGTGTCAGTGGTGCCCAAAGAATGCTTACTACTGTACCATTTTGTAACCATGTTCTAGCTATGGTTTTAACCAGTACTTGGTAATATCATATACCATATGTGGACCCACTTAACATCTAGAATCTAATAATTACTATCAGTATCTATAAAAAGATTTTAAAGACACAGTGCCAGTGGTGCCCAAAGAAATCCTCAATACTGTACCATATTGTAACCATGTTCTGGCTATGGTTTTAACCAGGTTACTTGGCAATATAATATACCATATAAATTAATTATAATAAATAAATACTTAATTATTACAAATTATAATTAATAATTTCTTACTTAGCATATAGAATCTACTAATGACTATCAGTATCTAAAAATAGATACAATAGACACACTGCCAGTGGTGCCCAAAGATCCTGGGCACCTGATACTGTATCTTTTTGTAACCATTTTGTAGCTATGGTTTTAACCAGATTACTTGGTAATATCATTTACTATATACTGACCCACTTAACATTTAGAATCTACTAATGACTAACAGTATCTTTTTATTTGCTGCTGTGCTGTTTTGGATGGTCTCCATCAATAGCATTTACCATTACCATATGTGACGAATTAGATGTTGAAAAAACACACTCTTACCTAAATGTAAAATTATAGAAAGAACCCAGAATCTGAAAAGTACAGAATTCCAGCCGATGGTTTTTCCCATTCTTTCTGTTGTATGGTAAGTCCCTGTCTGTCAGAACATTGCTGGAGGACGACGTCCTTGCTGACACACAGCCAAAAGTCTGATGCTGTCTGCCTCCAGGTAGCTACAAATGAAAGTAGGAGCTGGACAAAATCCACTTTCCTGCCCCCTTCACTCCTTAAACATGCTGTATACAGGTCATTCACTCAGCATCATATACATGCGTAATCCTTCACTGCACTTATAAGGATGAGCAGTACATCAAGAACAATATATGTCTGGAATGTAACATTGTATATATTGCAAGGCACAATGCAATGGACATCAGAGATGTACCTGTCTGGGTAGTATTTTTTTCCTGTGCTGATGGATATTTTGCTACCAGTATTCCTGTTACGAAATGAAAAATTGCTTTAAAAGCTATTAAACACAAACTAAATACAATCTATGAAATACAAATGGATTGCCCTTATTCATCGAGCAACAGGTCATGTGTTGAATCATTCAATGTAACTTTAAAATGATACTGGCACGAAAAAAACTACTTTTCAAAATATACATAAAAAAAGTTACCTATAGGTCATGTTGATCTTTTTTTGCTGCTAGGGCTGCTTTTGTAAGTAATTGTTACTTGAAATCCCAAAACCTGACTGTTTTGCCAACCTGACTGTTCCTTCTCAGTTATAGCTTCTAATGCTAATGGCCTCCTGCTGCACAAATATGGCTGCCCCCTCATAGAGGAACATGGGGGATCAGATAGGGAATGTAAAAGCATTGGGCAAATACTTTTAAGGCAAAATTCTAAAGCTCATGCAAAGACAGTGTAATGATATATTTGAAAAAACTGTTTAATTTCAGGTGTCAGTATCTCTTTAAGTGCCTGTTTACAGTGTAAACAGCGCACTAAACCTATGCACCATCTTGTTTACCAGTTGGTTTGCTTAAAAATAGGATAGAATTGTTTCTTGGTTTATCTCTAAAATATTGTATGTAATGTATCTTTTCAATAAAGAGGTCATTGACATTTAATGGTTTTGAATACAAAATAGAAGGGATGAATGGGCATTCCCTGATCCTTAATGAATTAATGAATGGGCATTCCCTGATCCTCTGTTTCACAGGTCATTTAGTATCTATGCAAGTGTATGTCTTTTCAAAAACAGGAGCTTTTCATTACAAAGTTGTGATCATAAAATTGGTAAGTCCCTTAATGTTGGTTTTATGCTTTTAAAAAGATGTTTTAGTCTGGGTGGTCTCTTTTCTGTAAAAGCCAATGCTTTGGTCTTGGCTTTGGTCTCCAAAACCTCAGTCAGGAAACACTTTTCCCAAAAAATTCTACTCTGACTGAAGGGAAATAGATGGTGGTTTACCAATATTATGATCAGGAATTTGCAACTATTTTTGAAAATACATGCACTTGCACAAATACTAAATGACTTATGAAACAGGGGACAGAGGCATGTGCATTTTTAATCTTTTCTCCTTTGTGTAGTAGTAGCTAATTTGGCCAGATTAGTCACACTTCCATTGTACTTCCATTGTATATTTTACATAGGCTTGGTTTGCCCCACAACCCTTCCCCCCTTTTTGTATTTTAATAGTTTTGTCCATTTTTTATTTGTTGGATTTGATGAGCTTCACTTGTTTACAGTATTTGTAGTGTACAGTATAACTGATAACAAGATAGGGAAAGATAGTCCCTGTTCTTTTCTACTTGCCATACTGTTATACAAAATACCATTAAAATAACATTAACAGGAGACCTGTTGTGTAAAAAACAATATTGTGCCAATGAATTATACTCTAATCTAAATACATAAGGAATTTGCTTTAAAAAATAGTGTTTTGGGCTAATTTATTGAAAGTTTCTATATAACCCTACTAACCCCGCCCATCTGTTCTACTTCCTGCTGCCTCCTTTCCCAGGCTGTGCAGGGGGGCACCACTCTGCACACTGCACTGTAGGATAGGAACCAATCAGCAGCCTGTCTTTGCTTGTGTGAATGCATGGCTGTGATTGGCTATCCCCTTCCTGCTGTGTTTTTTTCATTTATCCAATGTCTTCTTTACACCAACACACATCTATGTCAAATATCTCAGATTCTTGAAAAGATTATTGAATAACTTTGAACACCTCAAATATAACAAATGCACTTTTTATATGTATTTTTATTATTCTTACTAGTATACTGGGTTTTGAAAAACCTCTGCCCTAAGTACCTTGAATGTTATTTGTACAACAACTTGAGAATTTAGGATATAGAGGAAAACCAGGTAACCCTCACACCCAATCTCTTTAAATATTGTGTTGCTTTAGGGTAATACCAACATACAATAGCATCTGCACTAGCTTTTGTGAAGCTTTCTTTTGTTTAATGCATTGTTTATATTTCTCAGAAAAAACTAAACTGTATGCAGTCTAACGACTTCTGGCTTTCAGACGGACTTTACTTAAAGGAAAACTATACCCCCCAGAATGAATACTTACCCAACAGATAGTTTATATTATGCTAAGTGACCTATTAAAGTATTCCAAACTGGAATATATATATACTGTATACCACTAAATATTGCCTTTTACATTTACATTTGGGGGTAAAGTTTTCCCTTAAAGTGATTTAACTGCTCTATTGCAGCACATACAGTATGAATATGTGTTAATCCTTACACATATATGGAAACTATACCCCCAAACAATGTAGGTCTCTATAAAAATATATTGCATAAACTAGCTCATATGTAAAATGCTGCTTCATCTAAATAAACCAATTTTATAAAAATATACTTTTTTAGTAAGGTAAAAACTGTTGGTTAAGCATTTATTCCGGAGGTATAGTTTTCCTTTAAAGGGGATCTAAACCCAGAAAATGACCTGATCTACAATCTGCATTCATTTTCTGTTTTTAGTCTTTTTGAATTTTTAGACTGCTAATACTAATGGTGCTATTACTACTACTACTACTAATAATAATACTATTATTGTTGCTATTAAAATAATACTAATAAAAATACTAATAATGCAAATCCGAGTGAGTCAGAAACCCAAGTGTTAGCTGAATACAGGAATGCGTAGAAAGTGGGGTCACTAAGATAGCATTTACTAACATTTTATTTTTTTTCCAGATTTGTATTTTTTGTGCCAAAATACATTTTTGACACAGAAAAAAATCTATTTTCATGCTTCATTATGCAATAAAACCACAGCATATCCAAAAACAAAAATAAGCTATCTAAAACATGTTGAAATCATATAGCAGGTGTCCTTCACAACTAGAACAGTGGTTCTCAACCTTCTTATACAGTTGGTGACCCCCAACCATAAAATTATTCCTAAGACCATCAGAAATATGTGTTCCCCGACCCACTGGTTGAGAACCGCTGAACTAGAAGATCTCTCTTTGTGTTTTAGAGGTGTTGGGGGTTTTTCTACGCTTGTATTTGTGCAGCAATATGGTAAATGGGTCTCCCCTATTCTGGGCCTTCAAAAAGAGCTGTTAAAACAAATCTTTCTAGAAATATAACACTGTCTAAAACTGGTAATATCTCAGAAATGTTACTCCAGTTTGTTTTTTTGGGTAATTAATACATAGGTATCCCTTGCAATATGTTCATACATCATCGATGTTGTATTTCATATCTGGTATGTCCAATATTATTCATGTATCTATTTGCAGCTACAATATTATTTGTTGACGTTCAGGTTCCAAAAAGATGCATTAAATGGGCTAAGGTATTAATTTAATACTGCTGCCTGTAGGGATTATTATGAGTATAAACATTTTTAAGGCCAATTGTGTCACATTTGATGATTTGATCACTAGAAGAACAACTCTAATCTATACCACATGTTCAGGATTTGGCCTTTCTTATATCTATCTTACAAACATAGTGAGAATTAACACTGTATTATGAAATACCAGTCATGCAAAAAGTAAACAGTCTGCTCTTTATGAAGCATTAAAAACCTGAGCATAAAGGGACTGTAGTGGATCAGGTGCTTTAGATCAGCACTTCATTGAGAAAGGCTTTATAGCTGAAACATGGGGTTTTGGGCCACCTGCTTGCTCTATTGTACGTAAACTAATGCTGGTGTGTTTCATATGGGGTGCTGTTTGTCCCAAGTGTTTTGTTTAGTTTTTAATATTCAGCTGAACTTAAAGGGATGGTTAACCTTTAAATGAATTCTAAACTTCAGTTCTAAACTACTTTTCAATTGGACTTCTTTATTTATTTTTATAGTTTATGAATGATTTACCTTCTTCTTCTGACTCTCTTTTCAACTTTCAAATGGGTGTCACTGAACCCACCAGCCAATAAACTTTTGCTTTGGGAGGCTACAATTTTATTATTATTGTTAATTTCATTTATTGTTTACTATTCCTCTTCTACTCATATGCCTGACTCTTATTCCAACCACTACCTGGTTGCTAAGGTAACTGAAACCCTAGCAACCAGATAGTTGCTGAAATTCCAAACTTGATAGTTGCTGAACAAAAAGTGAAATCATTACAAACTACAAATAATAAAAAACTAAGACCAATTGCAAGCTGTCTCAGAATAGCACTCTCTACATGAACCACATTTAAATGGAAAAGGTTTTGGGAAGCAACACAAGCATGAAAAAGGTTCCTGGGGGTGAAAATAAGAGCTATAATTGGCTACTTAATAGCCCCTATGTGGACTGGCACCCTGCAGAAGGCTCTGTTTGGCATTATTATTTAAAAATAAGCACTTACTTTGAGGCCACAGGGAGCAACATCCATGGGGTTAGTGAGCAACATGTTGCTCACGATACTAAATGTTAACTCAAAGGTGAACAACCCCTTTATTATTACTAAAATTGCTTTATGTATAGTAATTTTTTTTTTATGTAAGTGATTTTTTCCCCATTAATGGTAAAATTTCCACATTTTGCCATCAGTGAATTTTTGCAAAACTGCACTAAGCAAAGATTTTTGCAACAAAAAGAATGCAAAATGGAAATCCCTTCCATGTTGCATCAGACTTTATGGCAACCTCTCTGCCATTAAATGTTCTCTTAAAACACATTTGAGAAGCTGTAGCCCAGTATTCATTCAGTATACACTACATGCCATTTCCACCTGATAATTTCAGTGAAACGTGTCACTTTGTTGACTCCTGATATTATTTTTTTTATTTTTTAACTTTTTTTATTGGTGAAGCAATGTTAAAAGTAAAACAGTTACGATTACATGGAAAAATATGTAGAATAAGGAAAACAAAACACAAGCGTCATATCTCATGTCATACAATGGTTTTAAATTGCTTCACCAGTTATACAGAAAAAAAACAAGAAAATTCAAGAAAAACAGGAAAGAGAAAACAGAAAAATTTGGATAGATCATTAACTTCAATTTGTTCTGAACAGTGAAAAGAAAAAGATAAGGAAAGAAGAAAGAAAGACACTGCAACATAAAAGAATGTTTCAAAGGTACCAGGAGAAAAAGAAAATGAACATAAAGAAAGAAATAAGTACCAACTACGCTATCACAACTTTGTTTCTTTCTAAACAGTCCCAAAGTCAGGTTCTAGATGTAAACTTTACTCATTTGTATCATGGATATTGTAATTAAGAGAGATCTGTTGATATGATTGAAAGGAGTCCTTCTGCATATTTACCAGTGTTCCAAAAATCCCATTTAGCATGGTATGCAGGAGGTGGTTATTCCTGGCATTATAGTATTCCATGGTACTGTTACTGTTAATTAACGATGTTATGTCCCTTAAAATTGAAGTGACTGTTGATTTCCAATTTCTTGCAATCAATAACCTAGATGCTGCTAAGATATGTACTATAAAGCATTTTTTGTTCCAAGTAAGATGCTCTAAATTCATGTTCAAGAGAACAGTTCTGGGTAATTTATTGAGAGTTGTTTGGGATAATTCTGTACCAGAAGTACCAGAACTCGGAGATCTTAGGACAGTGCCACCATATGTGGGTAAAAGTTCCAATTTGGTTACAGTTTCTGTAGCCAGGAAAATTCTATACATTTTTTGCAGGGGTCATGTACCATCTGTACATTAACTTCACACTGGATTCAAGAAGTCATTTTTGATCTGTTGATAAAGTTTTTAACTTTTCTAATGAATGGGTTTTTAAGTAGCTTGATGGTTGCAAGTAGGAGAAGAAAGTTGAATGGAACTTTACATTTCTTCCTTAGGTAAGTGAAGGGCTGAAATACTGATTTTTGAAAAAAATCGGAAAAAGTGGTAATATTTAATTGTTTCCATGGGGTTACATTCAGATTGTCAATTAGTTTATGAAACCCAAGTAGAGGAAAAAGAGGGTTAAGACCATTCTTTAACCGATCTGCATGCTGGTATAGGTCCCAAACTTTGATTGAAGCTATTGGAAGGTAAGTAGGCTTTATGCACAGTTTTTAACTGGAGGGTATCCAAATCGTAGAGGTTATAGGGAGATCCAGATGAGGTATAACTGAAAGTTCTTGTATTGTCCATTGAGGGGGTTTTCCATGTCAAAAAATCTTTGTAGAAAATTGTGATGTCAAGCTCGATAGTCCTTCTTAAAGTTAGGAAGGGCTAGTTCTCCTTTATTTTTCAATTTTGTCATACTATTATACGAGATTCTAGGTTTATCTTTTTACTAAATAAATTTAAATAGTAGCCCTTGTAGTGATAAAAAAAAATTGTCGGGAATGGAAATTGGAATAGTTCTAAATAAGTATAAGATTTTCAGTAACAAATTATTCTTAATTGCTACTAAACGACCAAGCCATGAAATATCCTTATACATCCATTCCTGTGTACATTTTTGGAATAGTGGAAGTATGGGATTAAAATTTTCTTTAAACAATCTTTTAATAGAGAAACTTAAGTGCATACCCAGATATTTAATGGAAGACTGCTGCCATTCAAAATTATAAGAGGATTTCAGATGTAACAAAGTATTGTTTGGAATCCAGATAGGCAATGCTTCTGTTTTTGTCGTATTTATTTTATACTGTATTAAGAAACTGAGAAGAATTGTTGGAGTGTTTGGAATAATGCTGGTAAAGACTTAGTGGGGTCAGTAATTGTAATGATAACATCATCAGCAAATAATGAAGTTTTGCAGACATGGGACCCAATTGTGTATCCTTAAATTATTGGGGATTTCCATATTGTTTCAACTAATGGTTCCAAAATATTAGAGGGGAAAGTGGACAATCTTGTCTAGTACCATTGGTTAAGAAGAACTAAAACCATTTCTGTATATCTTGGCTGATGGTTTGGTATAAAGTTAAGACATTGTCCAGAAAAAAACAAATTTGATTAATACTGCTTTAATAAAGGGCCATGCTATTCTATCGAAGGCTTTTTCAGCATCTCAGAATAGAAACAAACAGGGTATTTTATGAGAGTTAGCATGCAGAGCAATATTAATTAATTTTCTAGTACTGTCCAGAGCTTGTCCAGTAGGAACAAAACCTACTTGATGTTTTGTAAGAGATAGTATTAGATTTAGTCTAGTAGACTCTGAATTTAGTAAGGAGATTGGTCTATAATTAGTTACATAATTGGGGTCTTTCCCTGATTTTGGAATAGTAGTGATAGTTGCCTGGAATAGTTCATGTCTAGAAGAGGGGTTAGAGCTTAAAATATTAAATAATTGGATTAAAAAGGGGGAAATGCTATGTACTAGTTTTTTGTAGAAATTGTTATCTGGTCCTGGGGCTTTGTTGTTTTTCAATATTTTAATTGCTTGCAAAACTTCATCTGCTGTAATAGGTTGATTTAATTGATCTTGGTGATGTTGGGATATAGTTGTCAGAGATAGCGAAGCCAAAAAAATATCAATACTTGCTTGTGATGGTTGGGGGTATTTGGGTCATTACTAAGGTTGCAAAGGTTTGAATAATAACTGGCAAATTCTTGTGCAATTTGGTTTGGGTTCGGCAACGTTTTACCATTGATAGTCTTAATACAGTCTATTCTGGTTTTAGCCTTTGCCTCTAAGTTTATTAGTCAGCAGTTTTCCACTTTTATTATCATCTGAATAGTATTTTTGTTTCAACATCAACATTTGATGGGCAATTTTTTCAGAATTTATGTCATTTCTTTTTAGTTTTAGCATTGTCACCTTTTGGGCATTAGCCTCATTGGGTTTCTTCTTTAATTGGGATATTTCATTTGTTAATTGGGAGTGTGGTTCAGATAACTTTTATTTTTTATTTTTTAAATCAGAAGTCAGGGAAATAATATGACCCCTTATAAAAGCTTTGTATGTGCACCGCAATAAGTCAGAACTGTAGTCAGTTATTGGGTTAAAGGATTTAAAGTCCTCTATGAGTTTAATTAATTGATCCAGATTTTTTGGGGCAGATAAGATTGAATTATTTAGTTTCCATTGATTGAATGTTATAATCCCTTAGCTAAATTTAGTACATAATACTTGGCCTTTAGGGATTTGAAATTTGTCTAAGTAAGGGTCTGGAGCTATATTAAAGTCACCTATTATTTGTCTATAATCCATTAGAAAATCTGTTAGTTTTTAAAGCTTTATTCACAAATTTAACCTGATGGATGTTTAAAGCATATACATTAAGAATGGAATACTTTTTTGAGTACATCTCAAAGTTTAACAATAAAAACCTGCCATGTGGATCTTAATGTCTCCTTTACAGATAAAGGTATGGTGTTTTTTTATCATGATGGCAATTTTTCGACGGGTGCATTAGCATGGAAAACCTCTGTGTAATAAGGAGAAATATAGCGTTTACACAGCAATAGTAGTACTATTTAATAGTGTGCTTTATAGATTTTGACTTTCCTTGTCCTTTAAAGGAGAAGGAAAGGTAAAAGCTAAGTAAGCTTTATCAGAATGGTCTATGTAAATAAAGCCATAAGCACTCACAGATAAGCTGCACTGAGTCCTCTATCAAGAGAAACACAGGATTTCTTGTCTCCTTTTTTGTAAACATGTTCTTAGGGTATCTGACTTCCTCTCTCAGAAAAATCCTTCAATCCTGGGGCCAGAGGCTGCCCAGCTCTCTCCTCTCTCCTGTTCCCCCTTACCATAAGAACTCATAAAACACCCTCCCCCTCCCTTAGGAATGTGTAATCTGAGCTATTAAGGCTAGACTGCAAGCAGGAAGCTATGAAGACCAAGCTAAAATGGCAGATGCAATCTTACACAGACAGAGAAAGATTCTAAGGCTCAGGTATGGTAAAGCTTTCTGCAGAATAAATATAGGGAAGGAAAGTCATTTTGGCATTGTACTGCCAATAGATTTGCCACATTAGTGCCACCTAGAACATTATATTTATTCAACAGAAGGCCCTAGAAGCTCCCTCCGATTGCAGCTGCCATTTTAGCTTCCTGCTGCAGTTATAGCTGTTTGAAGTTCACATCACACATTCCTAAGGGTGGGGGGAGTGAGTTCTTATGCATTCTTATGGGAGGGGGAGCAGGAGAAGTGAGGGGGAGAAGGAAAGAGGAGAAAACTGAGCAGAATCATGCCCCAAACCTGAAGGTGCCATAAACGAGAAGAAGTCTGATACTGAAGAACATGTTCACAAAAAAGGAATTCACTAAAAATGTTGATATACAATTCACTATGCTTGGTCAGCTCTTAAGCACTAAGTAGCTTTGTTTATGAAGTTTTAATTATTATTGAACTTCCTTCTTCCTTGGAGATGCTTTTTAAAATAAAGTATGCATGTTTTTTTTCTGCCATTTCATTTTTTTTTAGGTTTTTCAAAAACAAGACGTACAGCTATGTTTATTAAAAAGAAAAAAAGAAGAAATATAGAAAACCATTACGTCAATATCCAATGGAAATGGTCAAGCTGTACTATAAACATGATGCAAACCATTCAATAAAGGTGATAATAAAGATGATTTAGTATATCAGCTGTACAAAATAAATAACTTTTAATTAACTTGCTGCTTGACTCAATTGTTCTTGTCTAGAGAGATAAAATATATGTCTAAATAATCTGATCTTAAATAAATTGAAACAAATTAACTGTATATTAACCCTCACCATTGCAATTATGTGGAAAGGAGGGACAATTCAAGTCCAATGTGTTGATTGTGCTTGTGGGCCCAACATTCCCAAATTCATTTATCATGAGTACCAGACAGAACAGATGTCAGTTTTCATTTATCATTATATTAATTATGTGTGCTTTCAGTTACAGATTGAAAGAAAGACTAAATGGGTCACTTGATAACAATTCAATAAGTAAATGCTAAGTCCCTACTCTTTTTGGTTTTGTAAAGAGTAGCAGTAAAAATAAGCCCAGTAAGAGATTTTTGTTAATGATTTAGGTAATATAGTTAACCTCATTAATCTGCCCCAGCCACGATATTTTTTATTTGTTATATTGGAAGCCTTTATTTTCCTCCACATTGGAGTATATTTGGAGCATAGTTCCATTTATAAAGAGCAGATGTGCGGTGTAAGGTTAATACATAAATATTTCAAGTTGGTTTTTCCAAGTATATTCAAATTTAAGTTGAAAAAGTTTAACCTTACATGCTGGTAGGTTAAGGCTCGGTGCTCCATATTTTGCAATATTAACCAAAATCATGGAGATCTTTTCAAACTGATCTAGCAAATCTGTTCAATGTGGTAAAGAAGTGAGGGGTTTTATATGTGTAAGTACAAAAAGTAAAGGAAGAAGGGAAGGGGCATTTTTTAACTGCAAGGGGACATATAAAGTGATTTTATGTAGAAAGACAAACCCTCTTTTTCTAAGACAGCAGTATATGAATATACCTTTTATATAACTAATATTGTTGGGTTATATTCAGGATAGTAGTCTATTTTAACTCTTACACTTTAAATGCATTAGATATATGGACTTCCAGTAGTTGCATTAGATCAAGGAAAAAAGGTTTTTCTCCTCAAATTGAATCCACCTTTAAGTTTTCATGTGATAAACCATCAAATAATGTTTTTTTAAGGAATAAAATCTGGCCCTATATGCCATGTTGATAACTAGAAAGAGCAACCACCAAATTAATAGAAAAATACATACATGAAAGTGAAACTATTAGTGCAAGCATGTAATGGTAGTCCAATGGAGAAACAGCCTAGCATTGTATAATATACATAAAAGATTCAGACTGACCCTCTGAACATTACAGAAGCCCTATTTAGATATCCATGAGCCAAATTATTCTTCAGTGCAACATGTCAAAAGGAAGCAGCTAATCCCTCCTTCTACAGTTTAGAAAGTGAAGTCAGCTGCAGGCCAGGTAGTGGAATCCATGTGTGCTTGCTTAATATTTTGTTGGTCAAACACAAAGGTAATTCCAAAAGTCATATCACAAATGTAAAATCTATAACTTCAGTAGTGATGAACGAATCTGTCCCATTTCCCTTCGCTGAAAAATTAGCAAAAACGATAGGAAAATTCTCAAAAAGGGGAAAAATTCGCAAAACGCGCTTGTCACTGACTCTTTCTGCTACTGAATGGCATTGCTTCCTTAAGTTAAGTTTATTTTCAGCAAGTACCCCCAGGTACTTCTCTTAATGATTTGCCTAGCTTAGTCCCATTAGGGGCATGGCATAAGTCGCTGCACATTAGTACAGTAATTATAGTATATAAGATATATTTTATATACTAGCCATATTCATGTATAGGGTTCAGTTTAAGGCTAGCAGAAAGCTGGAGACTCTTTTTGGCTTAAGAGTTCCAGTCTGTAGATCGAGAAGCCTCCTTTTTGCAGAATATGCTGCTTCCAGTAATTCCTGTGTTCCTCAAAACATGTTTTTCCTGTAGACATTTGTCCTGTAATTTTTAACAAACCAGATGGCAGTCCCTATTCCTTCCTTCCCAGCATTCAGTGGCAAGTGCCACTGCAACAAGTCATAATTAGAAGCCACCTCCAGCACCGGTAGCATAACTGTAAAGTTGCACACTAATTATTCTGCCTTTAGCATAAAAGGAAAACAGGTGACAACCATCACACCAACACTGGTATATTGCTATTGTCCAAGGATGACATTGCAGAATAAAATAATGTAAGAACAATTATACACTATGAACATGTGATTATCAAAAACCTGTGAAGAAACCTGTGAAGTGGCTGTTTTAAAAGCCAAAATACTTTTCAGTCCTTGGAATAGATTTTGTGAAACGGAGGTTTAACTGCAATGTTACTGAACTCTTTGTACATGGTGAACTTTAGTCATTAATTCATGATGAGCGAATTTTTTCGGCAGGCATAGATTCGCATGAGAATTTCCGCATTTCGCCATTGGCGAATAGTTGCCCATGAAAAAAAAGGCGCAGGCGACGAAATGTTGCGTGGGCGACAAAAACATGACAGATTCGCTCATCACTAATGATGAACTTTAGTCCGATATTCTTTTTAATGGTTTCTCACTAATCTGCTTATTTTCATTTTCCATTTAGAAAAGGAGCCCTAAAGGGGTTAGGCCATTAAAAATTGATTTTCTAAGAAATGGGGTTTTAATATTAAAATACTGTGGATCATTTACATACACTCTGCCTGGTCTGGTTGTGCTCTGCATCTAACCATTGCCAGCACACACATGGCAGCCCTGTACATACCCCATGTCATTGAGAGGTAAATACAGGGCTTCATTCGGGCCTGGCCCGTCAGCATTGCCTAACTTGTGTTCTATTTCGGAGTGAGGCAACCAGCAGCATTTACAGGTTTCATGAAGCAATGAATAAGGGGATTTACTACTATGCATTCATTCTTAGGTGGATTTATGAGTATATATACATGATTTGATTTAGGGTTTGTGTACCGGTACACAATAGTATATACAAATGCATGTTGAGGTGTGTTCAATAAATGTCAAGTCTGTTTCCATCACAGATATTTGCAAAGATTGTTCTAGAAATCCAGACTATGCGGTGGATGACTCTACACTTCTCCACTGAGACAGAGGAGGCAATTTTACCTGGTAAATACAGTAGCTTTTATTATCCTCCACTACAGATGTTATAGGCTTTTTATTTTTATATGGTTGTGTGCCAGTTTTTGTGTGTAATTGAATAGTTTATGCCTAACAGCAATTTGCACCTGCAGTCTAAGGCCGGTGTATGCAGATAGTCAATGGACATCCACATGCAAGCCCCATTACAAATGTATCATAAGTAAGGAGCAGATGCAAGGCGTATCCACAGTACCCTCTGCCACAAAACACTGTGCAACATGCACTAAACAAGGTGTATAATGTATGGTGTGCCCCTAAATGCTCTGGCACTAGCACCTACCCATATGTAAATGAGCCATTAAAGATATACATATATCCTGTAAAACATATGGTTACCAACAGTGTTTAGTGAAATCACTAACTGCTTGTGCCACTGCCATTGTGCCTACTCCCACCATGCTCTGCAACAATTTAAGTTGAAAGCATGTGCAGTACAAAATCACCAAATAAGTTCTATAGTATGCATCCAAGTTGGCCCACGGTAACAAATTAGTGATTATATCCAGTAGGCGGGGGGGGGGTCTACTGATATCCTGTGATTTTACCTTTCATTTGCCTAATTTAATTTATAAGGCCGGGTACAGTACTGCATACATTCATTACCCTTAGCATTCTGCTGCTTCCATTGGTCTTTGCCATGTATCACATGCTAACTTTGCAATTCCAAATATGACACATTTTTGTAAATGTTCTTTTTTATAGCAACAAGTAATGGGCGTGTCACCAAAGAAGTAATGAAAGCATTCCACGTTTGTTCTGCTGCTCCTGAGGTAAAAAAAAAATCACTCAGCTTGAACTGAAAGAAATTGATTACTTGCTCCATAGAAATCTATTAAATGGATTTTTCTTTCCTATATAGGCAGCAGCAACTAATTTCCCTGCGTTATAAACATTAAACCCATGTTCCTTATCTCCATTCAGCTTACCTTTCAGATGCACTTAAGCATGTTGTCCAAAATATTTGATAACATTATTATATTACTATCTTAATGCCTCCTATGAAGTTTTTTCTCTTTATGCTTAGAGTTAGGAAGGCACTGCTGCCATCATCTTGTCAGATTCTGCTTTCTCTTGCCTGAGTGATCCTTTTTTAAACCTAACAAAAATCTAAATGTCTGCAAAGAGGGAAAAAAATATGTAGGGTTCCCATCAAGAAACATCTTTAAGTCTAGGAGAAATGACTAAAATATTTAAAATGTTATTCCCTTTTGGCCCTCAACATATAAGATTCTGCTTAGCCCTTCCTCATGTCTTCAACCTTTTATCAAAGGCATCTGAATAAAGGAAGTATAAAAAGACACTAGAGTGTAGAACATTCATCTGTGGTTGTGGTTTGTGTTTTGGCAGCTAGACAGAGAAGGCAAAGTTTGTACACCAGGAATCAAAGAAACAGATGAAACCCATTTATTTCCATCCAGTAGGAAAAAAGCATTCTTTTCATATTTTACAGATGCAAAATGCCTTCCACAGAGCCAAACAGGAAACTGATTTTAATCAAAGGAAGCCATCTGATCAGCGCCGGATTTCTAAATGACGCGCCCCGAGGCCGCCCCCATTCGGCGCCCCCTAACCGCCCCCTAACCGCCGTGCGAGCGTGCATGCGCAAACCACCTCCTCCTCCCCTGCCGCCACGCTAACGCGCATGCGCCAAAGTTAAAACTCCTATACGGAGCAGTGGGGAGAGGTCCCCATTGCTCCGTATGGGAGCAAAATTTTAAAATTTGCGTGCGGCGGGGCTGCATGCCGCCCCTATGTTTATGCCGCCCTAGGCCCGGGCCTTTGTGCCCTCGCCACAAATCCGGGCCTGCATCTGATATCTGGTGCCCATGGAATAAAAAGGTAAAGGCTTAGCTTTTTCTTCTACACTGTTGCATATAGTGCCAAACAGGAATCATCTTACAGTCTTGGAGCTTTATGAGTAAACCTGCTGTTTAAAATGTCTAAACCTGAAATCAGGTAGTGAACTGAATGTTTACCCTTTCATTGTCTGCCATTGTTTTGCCTTAAAGTACATCTGAGAAGACTATTTGATTTGATTTTTGCTTGCTACATAATAAAGATCCAGGTTATTTGGCATTAGGCAAATATTTGACAACTGACAGGGCAGCAAACTTCAGTGGGCTCTGCAGGGTTATATACTTACTGGTACAGTTTTCATTGCAAGCAGTAGAGAAATGTAATTGGTTCTGAGGATGATATGGAAGGATGGCAGGTATATAATACTCAATTAATATCCTATAAATGATATAATTATAAATGTTACTTAATGCCTTCAGTTATAATCAGTGCTTAGTGATGTCATTTCTGTCATGTATCACTCGTGTGTATTATAATTAATAAAGTTCCCCCTGTGGATATTAGAGGATACTAGGATATTATACATCACCTCGGAGTTCCATGACCTTTATAAAAGCATTCGGCCTCAGGCCTCATGTCTTTATAAGGTCATGGAATTCCTCAATGACTTATATCATCCTTCTAACAGGGGGTACATTATTCCCTTTATACATGCACAGAGTAGGATGCAGTTTACAGCAAATGCACATATTTTGCATATATATGTTTATACATAAATCAGTTTAACAGTACTCTTTTACCATAGAAAATCCTGTGGTTTTTTTTTCTTTAACAGTTTCTCTAACCTTCCTTTCCTGAGACTGAAAACATGATTATTATTAGTTTTTACATAAAGCAAACAGCGCTTGCATTATTATAAATCATTTGCTGCCCCAGTGGAGCTTCCAATATAAGGTTCACATGTGAGGGTCATTTATAAACTTTTCAGAGAGCATATTTATTCACATATGGTTGATTTATGCATTTTTCCCATAAATGGTAAAAATGGCACAGCTGTATGGTTCTTGTGTGCAAATATAGATACATTTTTTTTTTTTGTTTAGCTACTTTATTTTTCTGCCATCACATTTGTGTCATAACTCAAGCTCAGAGTGTGCATATAAATATTCACAATTTTAAATGTACCATGTTTATAAAGTTTAAAAAGGACAATTTATACAAGAGTTTATAAATGACCCCCATTGGAAATTTAATAAGAAACTGATAAAACTGTGTGTATTTTTGTGGATTGAAGAAGGAGAAAACCCACCTAAGCATGGGGAGAACACACAATAGAATCCTGTCGGGAATCAAACCTACTGTAGGACCCCTCTGCTGCAAGGTAATAATGTTTACAATTACAACACTGTGCTGTCCATGAATGGCTACAACTTTCTGTAAAACCTACTTTAACTACAATACTTTTTTATACAATATTTTATTTATTTTTTTTTGTTTAAAAATTATGTTGCGTTGAGTACCACATTGCCCTAGGATACCTTCACAATCTGAAACATTTTTCTCACAGTTTTGGTGTCAAGGTACTCAACAAGCTGAAGGTGGTAACAAGACTGGCCACATGGAGGAGTGGCAGAAGTGCTATAGCAGAAAACACTTCTAAACAGCAGGACCTAAGGACACAGAAATCAGTAGTGGAGACAGACCGGGATCAGAGGCAGCTGGAATGCAAGGTCAGGTCACAAGCCGAGGTCAGAAGTAGGCAGCGTCAGGTTACAAGTCGAATCAAACCCAGAACAGTCCAAGAAAAGTTCAGTGCCATGCTGGAAAGCTATGATCACTTTGCAAAGCTCACAAATTCTGAAGACTAATTCAAAAAAATTGCGCATGCGCAACAAAACGTGCGCGCACAGAACATGCCACACAAACACTCCTCTCACAGTTTGAGGAGTTTTGGTGTCAAGGTACTCACAGGCTGCTGAGTCAAGATGAGGTGAAACCTCTTTTGCACCTCCCACCCTAGCAATTAAGATTTAGGATGTCAGAAGAATAGTTCACAGATGCTTCTCTGATCTTGAAGAAAAGGTCAGATTGTAAGAGAAGACAGAAATGTCATGCTTTGAGAATAGTTTCCTCCTAAGTCTTTTCAAAGGAAATATCCATCGAAAGATAAGACTATGGGGCTGATTTATTAAAGTCACTTTAATGAATAGGCCCCAAAGTGTCAGCCTTCCCATTCTGGAATGCTGGAAAAGAACAAAGTCCACATGGCTTGGCAAGGCTGTCTCTTAGCAATTTTTAATTGCTCCAAGTTCTTGGTCAGAATAGAGAAGAATTGATGTAAAGCTTTTTCTAAGAGATGCCCCTAATCCCTTGAATGCTCATTCAATAGAGATCTCTCACATCATATTTGTGTTCAGAGGAAGAGAACTTTGTTAGAGAAGAAAGCTGTTAGATGAATTTGAATAGTGAAAGCACCTATAGTATCCTCAGAAGCATCTACTTTGAGTATAAACGGTTGAGAAGGGTCTGCCTTAAATAATATGGGAGCTAAAGTATTTTTTAAAATCGTCAAAGGCCATTTGAACATTAGGAATCCAAACAAATTTCTTAGAAGAACTGATAAGACTGGTAATAAATTAAAGTTCTTGCTTTGAGGTTGGTAGGGACAGGCCTTCAAGGGCAGCAGATATTGTACGCATATTCATGGCAATCCTTCCAGAAGAGATACCAAATGCCAAAAATTTGATAGAATTTCTCGAGTTTGGCAAAAGGTCTGTGGGTTTGAAACCTGGAAAGTGTCTTTTTAAGAACTTGATGCTCTTCCAAAGGAAAAGAGAAAACTAAAATGTCATCCTAACAGACAACTAAGAGAAGATCCAAATAGCCCCTAAAAATATAATTCACAAAAGTGCTGGAAAGTTGTGGAGCACTACAAAGACAATACAGCGTTACAAGGTACTTAAAATGTGCATATCTACACACCGCAAAGATCCAATTTGAAGAATACAGAAGCATGGTATGATCAGGGATTAAGAACATGTAAATCACTTACACGCAAAAAAAATAATCAGTGAACAGCCTCTTTAAAATCTTTAAATACCTGACACTCTGGTTGTTAAATGGTTAGTAGTAAGGCTGCAGCAGCCATTTAATCACTTAGGATTCCTCCTCTAACCCACTTGGCCCCCTTCCTCAGGAAGTTTGCTTTGGCTATTGGATACTAGGCATGCTCAAATCTTCTCAACTCAGTTTACTAAACATGCCCCCAGTCTAGCAGCCATTGAAGAGATGGCATTACTGGTTCCCATAGAAACTCTGCTCTAGCTGTCTGCTCCTATTTTTTTTTAATCCAAGCAGTACTTTTTAACAAAATAAGTTCTGCCTGTGTAAGCCGGCATTATTGATTTCATAAACTTTACAGTACACGTGCTGTTTTTAGATGTACATGTCATTGATGATGTATACGAGGGAAAATGACTGCCAGGTGAAAGCTGCTATTTGTTTTAAGAAAATGTAATGTTGCTGCTGAATGGAGGTCATATATGCAGTATAAATGATGCCATTTGGATGGGGGAGATCTATCTGGATTGACTTCAATTAAGGCTTCAAGAGAGTCAGGCACCTCCACAAGAGCCAATTCATCAAGGTTATGGAAAAACCAACATGTAATTGAAGTTTCAATACATCATCATTTCAATAGGTGTCAACTACATATTTACGAAAATCATACATACAGTAGTCCTCCATAGGATGATGACCTTGCTATAGACACTTTAGAGTCGCTTCTGCTGTTGAAGAGCTTTTGGTATTATCGTAGAGAGGAGCCATAGCCTGAAAGAATGCTTGTGAATCATTCAAAGGTAGACCCAACAGGCCAGGATCACAGGCAGGCAGGTGGAATGCAAGGTCAGGTCACAGGTAGAGGTCAGAGGCAGGCAGGGGAGAAGCAAGGTCTGGTCACAGGTAGTGGTTGGAGGCAGTAGAGGAGAAGCAAGGTCTGGTCATAGGTCAAGGTCGGAGGTAGACAGGGGAGAAGCAAGGTAAGGTCACACATAGAGGTTGGAGGCAGACAGGGGAGAGGCAAGGTCTGGTCACAGATAGAGGTTGGAGGCAGACAGGTGAGAAGCAAGGTCTGGTCACACATAGAGGTTGGAGGCAGACAGGGGAGAAGCAAGGTCTGGTCACAGATAGAGGTTGGAGGCAGACGGGTGAGAAGCAAGGTCTGGTCACAAGTAGAGGTTGGAGGCAGGCAGGGGAGAAGCAAGGTCTGGTCATAGGTCAAGGTTGAAGACAGACAGGGGAGAAGCAAGGTCTGGTCATAGGTCAAGGTTGAAGACAGACAGGGGAGAAGCAAGGTCTGGTCACATATAGAGGTCAGAGGCACATTTTGTTTATTTAGAAAGGATTGTTTCCTAAAATACATGTTCCACACCCTACAGGGTCTTGTGATTGAGATCAGCATTGATAAAAATATATTCACTATAATTCAGAAGATTTCACAGTTGCTTTTTCCACTTTCATACATTTCCTTGTACATTTGGATTATTTACCCTTCAAGTTCAGTCTCACCTCAAAAAAGCACCCGAGGTCAGAAATTGTACACATGATTACATTTAGTAAGATTAGAATATAAAAGCATAACATTTCAATTGATTTTGTTCTTTTAATAAAACCCCAAATGAATTAAAAATACTTTCTCTTTCTTCCTTTTTTCCCTTTCTTATTATCTTCTGGCTTTCTTTCTTAGCTCCTTAACTAGCACCAAGAAATCTTGTCACAGAGAAAAGCTATTAGTAATAACACTGTTATTTTAGTTACATACACAAAGACACCGGTCTGTAAGGCAAGAATGGGCACTTTGTTTTTCCCTGCAACACATTCTTTTCCTTTTAAAGGTCAAGTCTGTCCAAATAACACGCTTGTTTGCAGCAAAGAGAAACCAGTCATGCACATATTTCCAGTTCATGTGTTATGTTACTTGTTGATTTAGCCCAAATATTTTTTGTTCCTTTTTTATGAAATAAAATAAAACCATAGCAACTGATACGGCCTTGACATTTCACCAGTGTGGTAATAAGTCTTTGTTTTAAAAGCACTTTGTATTAAGCCTAGTACAGAGAAAATAGATTAGCCATCATAGTTTCATGGTTTCTTTCTATACATACTAAAAGATTAGTTTAGGAAGGCTTTTTTTCCATCCAGGCTGCTTGGTATGATGAAACAGTGGACCACCAGGCCATGCTATATTCTTGTAAGGAGATTATGAGAGTGACAAGAGAGCTGTGGAAGGTGATAAAGAAAGGTGTAGGTGTAATGGTGAAAGAGATCATGACAACTGGGGTTAGCCCAAAGCATGATTACATGCTGACACATATTTAAAGAATCTAGAGAAACCCCTTCTTTGCTATTGCCATATTAGATCACTGGAAAATAAAAAGGAAGATGTAGGACCCTACACTCTTTTGTGCTTGCACCCAGAGCCATTGTGTTAGCCACACAGAGCTGTTTTGGCACAAATCTGTTCAAGTATGCAGTTCTGTGCCAAAATCCCCTGTGGGTGCCTGCTCCCAGGACAATACGATGGCTCAGGCACATCAAGAAAGCTTTTAGTAGCATGGGGCAGATTCTTGGCCTGTGTTTATCCATTTAGAATCCACCATGTGTAGTATTAGCCTAAACCTAATCCTAAATGCCAGGCCAGCCATTTGAGTAAGCTTGCATAGGGCTCATTAGAACAGACCTAAGTTCTTCCAAGCTTGCAAAATGATCTTGCCCAGCCAATAGCCATACTGATTTCAATGAAGCATTTGCTGGCAGTGGCAGGTACACTTTCAAAGAGGCAACACGCCCTTGTGCTTTCTCACTTATTGAATTATTTAGAACAAGATTATGCATTAAAAGGTCACCCCATGTTAAAGATTATTAAGATAAAAGCAAATTAAAATTATTTCAAAATGTGTTAAACAATAACTATGTTTTTTACAACATTGACTATAATTTGAAATAAGTAATGGCATCCCTTTAAATGGTTTAGTGATGTTTGTA
Source organism: Xenopus tropicalis (assembly GCF_000004195.4). Lineage (NCBI taxonomy): Eukaryota > Metazoa > Chordata > Amphibia > Anura > Pipidae > Xenopus > Xenopus tropicalis. Next base: position 102,621,568 of record NC_030681.2, read on the forward strand.
TTGGTTCGTATGAAAATAAGCAGCCAAATGAGAGCTAGACATACCTAATGAATACATTTTGCTTTATACATTTTTATTTGCTTCTAATGCCTTCATTATTCCATTTACCTAGCAATAAACATGAATTCTCTTTACTATTAATTGTATTTATTCCTACAGTGAGAAGCCAGATATATCAGTCTAGTCAACAGGACCATAAACACCCTGTACCGGCTTTGCATAGTAAGTGAACTGACACTATGTGCAAAGCGGTGTATGTGGAGTACTAGTCTTGAAATGGTGTAACTTACAAAGGGTTTGCAATTTCATTCTGTCCAGAAATGGAGTGGGCAGAGAAAAAGACATCAGGAGCAAATTATGTCAGGCTAGGGCTATAATGCTGCAGTCCAGATTTCAGACCTCTGAAACTCAAACAGGCTGTTTTGAACCAGTCAGTCCATGTAAAAAATGATTCAGTTCGAAACCAGACAGGTGAAAACCCTACTTATACATAGGGTTGCTATTCCAGCATCTTCTAGAAAGTTCCAAATTACATGAAAGACATCACCCATTTGAAACAAATAATTAAAATCTTTTTGCAATAATTTTTTTTTTCTGGGTAATAATAAAACCTTGTAGCCTGTAGCTAAGCAGCATGAATCCAATAGGTGGCCAAACACATCTAATGAGTTTATTTAAGGTTTTTTTTATGGAGCCTTAAAGTATGTTGATCTAAAGTGCAGAAAAAAAAAACCCAAGTGGGAAAATCCCAGGTCCCAACCATTCCAGAAAATAGATCTGTATTTGTTTAATACTGTACTGTTCAAGGACCACTGAAAAGCTTTAGTTTGGGGTCCACTCATTTTGATCACGCTGGGGGTCCCATGTTTTCTAGACTACACAGAGCCCATTCATCTCTAACTTTTGTACCGCATAGAAAAACAATAAAACACTAATACAATTGAAACATGTAATACAAAAGCAGATTGGTTCATTTACCTGGTGAGAATCTGTGTCACTACATATGGTGATTAAATGGAAAGGGCTCAGCTGGGCTGTGGGAAAGAATAGTTGCTGTAATATCCTGAAAGTGGCCAAGCACTTTGTGATATGGGTCTTTTAAGGAACTCAGATTAAACAATTAAGAACATGCATGGGGAAATGGTGGTCATAGAGATGTTGTTAACTGCATCTTACAGCACCCAACAGTCCGTATACAAAATCCAGCTAGAAGGGCTGCACTAAAGGGCTAAATGTTGTATAAAATACATTTGTATCCCTTACCTCGTTGTTATTAGAAATGCCCCTGGATTATTAAATGCTCAGTTATCCTTATTTTATAAACTAGTAAGTAACTGAGTATGTAAAAGATTCAGTGATCACAAGCTGACATTTTCAGCACTGCTGAGGATTTAGACTTTAGTGCCATCTATCTGCTGATTTCTGCTTTAGCATTTTCTATAATGGTATGGGGCATAGTCAAAGGAATTACCACTTAAATTTCCCTAAAAAATACACCAAAAAGCCCATACAAGTGAAACAGATGCAGGTATTTTGTCTTTTTGACCTTTGATAAATATGTTACTACGTGTGGGCAGCTGGGTAGGATCACGGCCACAGGACTATTTTTATCAAAAAGCACAACAGATCTTACACAGATCACTGAAGGCAAATTCTGTCAATCTCTAATTTTATGGGGTTCTTTAGGGGTATATTTATCACAGTATGAAAGATATCACCCTTTGATATATGTGTCCAGGGCCAGAGCTAGGGGTAGGCAGAAGATGGACCTGCCTAGGACGCAATGGTGGGGCACTAGGCACACACTTCTTCTGCCTACCCCTAGTCCAGATTTTCATCCCACCTCTGGCGCTCGTCACCTCCCGATCTTCCCCTCTCCACAGTGTCACAGTGTGTGCGATTGTTCATTTGCTCGCATGTGGGGGTGCCCGGATGGTTTGGCCCACCTCCTTCTGTGTCCCTACTACAATAGAGAGTGGCTGAATTTCCCTCTGGTGATCTGTGGCGAGTTCTGTTTTACTTTTTGATAAATATGCCCCAAAAAGTAAACACATAGGGTGAATTATAATGTGATTTAGTCTAGGTCCTTCACAGTTATTTTGATTACTGTATATACTCGAGTATAAGCCTATTTTTTCAGCACCCAAAATGTGCTGAAAAAGTCACCGTCGGCTTATACTCGAGTCGGGTGCCATGGGTCCCTCCAGACTAGCACCCTCTCTCCTTTGTGTGCAAATTAAGCCACCTGCAACCAGACCCTCCAGTGCCTGTTGTTTTTGTTGACCCTCTTCTCCACTTACAGAGCTAGTTTACTGTTTTTCTTTGAAATAAATATTTAAAAACATATACCCCACTGATGCCTCAATTAATGTAATTTTATTGGTATTTATTTTGATTATTGAAACTTAGCAATAGCAGCTGCATTTCCCACCCTAGGCTTATACTCGAGTCGATACGTTTTTCCAGTTTTCTTAGGTAAAATTAGGTACCTCGGCTTATACTCGAGTATATACGGTACATTTTGAGTACATTTTAATTCTGTGGCAATAGGCCAGTATATGTATATATTAATTATACAACAGCTGGATTTCAAAACATGATCAAAAATAAAATGATGATCACTATATTGATCATATTGATCAGTTGATCATATTCTTTTGTAATAAAAGTGCATAAGATTTACAGAGAGGTTATTTTTAGATGGTGACACATATTTACCCTCAAACAGGGCCGGAACTAGGGGTAGGCAGAGTAGGTGCCTGCCTAGGGTGCAATCACTTGGGGGCGCAGTCGGCGCACATTAAAGGGGAAATGAATTTTTTTTTTTTGTAGTTGTAGCTGGCGCCACCCAAACCCCCCTCTGGCATGATTAGCTTCCCAGGAACCGAGCGCACCGCCACCCCACCCTCCCCTATGCTTACCTCTGCGCCACCTGCGCATGCGTATTGGGAAGTGGCGCGCATGCCCCCCTACGCATGCGTGTCATTCACAAGGCGCCAGAAGGACAGAAGGCGCTGGGGTGCGGCGGCGTTCGCTTGTGCTGTCGAGACCTGGGCTGGCTGAGTTCGCAGGACTGCTGGCCTTGGCTGACTGGGACCTGGGAGTGGATTTTGCTGAGACACTGCTGCTGCTGACACAGGTACAGATGGGGGCAATATGAGGGATTGGCTGCTGGCACAGGTACAGATGGGGGCAATATGAGGGGCTGGGCTGCTGGCACAGGAACAGATGGGGGCAATATGAGGGGTGGCTGGGCTGCTGGCACAGGTACAGATGGGGGGCAATATGTTGGGTGCTGCTGGCACAGGTACAGATGGGGGCAATATGTTGGGTGCTGCTGGCACAGGTACAGATGGGGGGAAATATGTTGGGTGCTGCTGGTACAGATGGGGGGCAATATGTTGGTTGCTGCTGGCACAGGTACAGATGGGGGCAATATGTTGGGTGGCAATATGATGGCTGTTGGCACTGGTACATGGGAGCAATTGGGGGGCTTATTTTATGTGGCATGATGATGGCAGCCAGTGTCGGACTGGCCAGGATACCAGGAAAACTCCCGGGGGCCCAGGTGTCAGTGGGCCCTCCTGCTCCTGACCATTTGGCCTGTTTCTTGGTCATTACCTATTTCTGAATGGGAAGAGAGAGGAGAAATGGAAGAATAGATGCTAGCATGTAAATAAAAGAGACTGGGAGCATAAAGAGGTTGGGTGAGGAAAGGAGGCAAAATAGTTTGGAGAGTGACCCTATGGTCTAAGGTTCTCTGTGGGGCAATACATGTAACTTGTTGTGACTGGGGGGTGGGGGTGGTTTCTGCTGTGCTGGAACTGATTAGGGTTATGTGTGCTGTGATTATTAGGTTTTAATTTTGGGCTGATGTGCTGCCTGTGACTGTTTTGTGTGATTTATTATAAAAAATTATAAAATATAATAATTTAAAATGCAAAAAAAAGAGATTAAAAAAAACTGATACCGTTATCAGGTGGGAAATTGTAATGGGGGGGCGCTAATTGAAGTCCTTGCCTAGGGTGCCAAAATACCTTGGCCCGGCCCTGCCCTTAAACCACTGTTTAAAAGAAGTTTTTGTAAGCAATTCCTAAAGACCAACCTTGGCTTCTGGTTTGCACAAAGGAATCTTGACATTCTTTTTAACCTTTCTTTTACACATTTAAGCTGGGTTTCTTTGAACTTTAAAGAAAACAGGAAATTATTGTGAATTTGTTGTAAGTTTATAAGATGCTTCCCTCTAATACAAAACTGCAAAGGAAATGAAGCATTTGACTGAAAAGCAGTAGTATTGTGAATGCAACACTAGCTAGAGTTTGTACAGTTGGGTTGTGTAATTTCAGTAACAAATCCAATGATTAGGCAAGATTCCTATTGCCTAAACACATTAATGGGCTCATAAAGGTATGTTGAAAGCACCTCTCCAGGAAGAACAACTTGTACAGACCTGCTGTATGCTTATAAATGTATATCAGCTTCAGCCATCATCATGTTAAACCTTCATTTTCTGCACAATGTAAGCATCAAATAATTACCCTTAAGCCTTTTGAGGCAATGCTACTATTTACTTAAACACTTTACTTAAAAATCCCAAACAATGGATTTATGTGAACTTAGAGTTCTGGACAGTTAACATTTATTTTCTATTTTTAGAGGTTTATAAATTGGTTTATGAATTTTTATACCAGGCTTTTAGCTCAGCATCTCTCTGAAGGGGTCATTTACAACTGCAAGTGCAATGAGCAAAGTGCAGTTTTGAGTTTTTTCCCCACAATGCAGTGTATTTTCCCAAAATTCCAGTATTGTTGCACATGTCAGGGGCCATTTCTCTGACACAACTGCAGTTCCCATACAGAAATAGGGAATGGCCATGAAATAGGCTAAATAGTAAGAAGCAAGAGGGCCCACCGGGCGTTTTCCTGGTATCCTGGTGGGCCAGTCCAACACTGAGGGGCAGGAAGGACTGAGTGCAAGGAGCACATTTTTCTGCAGGTACCTTTAATGAGTGGGGTACCTGTGCTTGCAGTTATAAATGACCCCTTGAAAGTCATTAACCATAGGGATAACTAAGTGCATGGAAGACAGTTAGGATTAATGATATTATTAATATTTATTAGCAATAAAACATATAAAGTGACAACATATTCCACAGCACTGTACAATAGACAGTTATCTACAACAAACATACTGTAGATTGCATACAAAATACAACCAGTAACTGATACAAAAAGTAAAGAGGGCTCTGCTCTAAAGAGCTGGCAATTGCTGACATTCTGACCTTCACAGAGAGCTAAAAATCTCAGAAACCACTAAAACCAGCAAATTAATGTAAGTGATCAGTGAAACTTTACATCAATTCTTGTTTTGGGTTTAGATTCCCTTTACTGGTATGAGCCACATCTAGAGTAATGAAATGAACAGTACAGGTTCCCTGCGTGGGGAAATCTCCTGCACCATAAAAGGGGTAATGCTTGGAATCACAAGTAATTGAGTAAGACTGCTCCCAAGCAATACAGGATTAGTTGGGGAAAGGATGGAAAGAATAGCTGGGACATGATAGTTGAGAAAAAGAGGCATGTAGGAGTGACAGAGAGAGAGGGAGTAAGAATATAAGGAGAAGGGGAGAAAAGAATCAGGAAAAATGTAGGACGGTAAAAGTGTGAGGCAGGAGAGAAACTTGAAGCAGATTGGGATAGCAAGAAAAGGTTGTTTGGGAGAAAATAGAAATTTGGAAGAGAAGAAACTAATATAGGAAAAGAGAATTGGGTGTTAATCAAGAGGCAATTTGGTAAGTTAAAAAACAAATGGAAAATACAAGCCAAATGGGAATTTAAAGGGATGAGCTGAAAATGGGCTTCTCTTGGTGAGCAAAAATAGCAATGGGTATAGGGAAGACCTAAACATGAAATGTGAATATTGATACAATATAGGGAATCCGTTTCAATTCATGCAATCTGAATAGCTTGGCTGTAGGCTACTGTATATATAAAATTCTGGACATGGGATCAGGAAGATAAATGCGATCAGTCCTGATCAATCCTGAAAATAAGCACTATTCTTCCATGTGTGAAAAGAGTAAAGCCTTTCAGTAAGATACAGAAACAGATTTAAAACCCATAAATAACGCTTTAAGCATTTTAATAGGGGATTCTTAAATAGTGGTTAAAAACAGATAAGTGGCATGTGCCCATCAATCCTGCAGGTAAGTTTTACATTCAGTGTGACAAAATCCAAGGCTTAAAATTAACCTTTTTTCTGAACTCTATGAGGCATGTTTAGAATCATAGGGATAGCCTGTTGCCTAGGGATTCAAGGTTAACAATTACAAACAGATTACTATTTGTGCAAGTCTAATGCAAAACCTGAAATACCAGAGCTAAGCCTTCTATTTAACTGACATTCTTATAAAGATATTGTGTCAAAGAGAACATTTCATTGTAGGCATATAATACATTTAAAGAGAGCTAATGCTTCCTATTTATGAGGCTTTAAACAATGCCTATAAAAAGGGCTGTTGGCCCAAAGACTGTGGTCGGTTAATCAATAAAACTAAGATGCAGTGTAGGTCTGCTTTTCAGGTATCCTCCATTATGCTGATATTTATTGGCTTTAAATGATTGTGCTGTTGAACAAAAACTTAAACGAGAGTTGCTGAGTGCAAAAATGATTGTTCAGTAAAGTAGTTGATGAGATTGGCTAGCCTATGAGGAACTCCCGTGTATATTCCCTAATGAGGGGCTGGACCCATAAAAAGAGAGCACAAGTATATAAAGATAAAATTTAAATGGCAGTGGGGTGAATAATAATTTAGGTTTCTGGGTATTTTGAGAACATTGTGACGTATGACATGATTCTGTGGATGTGTAATATTGTTATCAAACCTCTGGCATGTTTTAGGTTTCAGCAGAGCACAAAGTCACAGCTCCCTGTATGTGCTAAGCCACCTCGCTCAGACTGACCTGCTAAGGGATAAACCCTCCTGCTTAGATGGCTGAGACTAGTCAGACCCAGGAAGTCAGTTGTGGCATCTCAATCTTGTTTGCGGAAGGCCCTAACTTCCTAAACCCAACCCTCTAAACCTTTATCTTGAATTAGCAATATAAATGTTATTTTCCTGCCTTGTGTTGCACCTTAAACGAAAAAAGAATTTAAAGGCCTTATACCACATCGTCAGTATGGAGTTTCTATTGGTTTACTCTCTCTGTGGAAAAGTTTCCTAATAAGTAAAAAAACTGGATGCTAAATCCCATCCAAATCCTGTGAAGACACTGCTCCTAAACCAGCCTCTGATGCATTTGTCTGGAGAATAGAGATATTTGTGAAACCTGGCCCTCTCAAAACAAGAGACATATGTGATGTTACAGACAGATGTGATCAAAAGTCCCTTAACGTTCTCCTAACCTTAACTGGGGAACATTTCTTTGTCTGAAAGCTGCTACTGCTCACTACTGCGGCTAGCATCTTCAGACTGCATCACTTCCAGACCACCAATATCCACGGGGTCAAAAAACAGCATTAGTGTCTGATTAATTGGCACAAGTCAGCAGCGTCTAATAACACATTTACTGTGGGAACCCTGGAATTACCCCCACGTTGAGGGTAAAGTTAGTTCAAGGGTTCCCCAGCATTAAGAGATACTCTTGTGCACTATCCATCAGAGTAGACTGGGTAGACACATAGGAGCTCTGTACATCTATGCAGAAATCCAAGGTACATGTTTGGCAGAAAGTACCTTAATGAGTAGCATCAGTTTGTGCACAAGCTTTCCTTCATTGTGGTTAGACCTTATTCCAGTGGTTATCCACAAAGGGCTGCTTCAGGTCCATGCTCCTACATAGGGGGAAAATAAACCTTCTTAGAACCATACAAATCCTCTATAGAGAGATTATAATAGAAAAGTCTAAATGATTTGAAAAAATATATGCAGTTCTTCCTATCAGTTTATACACTTATCTCCATAAGTTTTATTGGGTACATAAAAAGATTCTGCTAAGTGGTCCAGTAGCTTTTATCCTCTTTACTTATTGGCTTGTGTAACAAGTAGGGATGCATCAAATCCACAAATTTGGGATTTGGCCAAACCCTGAATTGTTTGTGAAAGATTTGTCTGAATATGAAATCGAATCTAAATCCTAATTAGGGCCAAAGAGGATCGCATGAACAGCACGCAGTAAAAAAAATTTAAATTTTCGTTTTTATGTGCCAAAAAAGTCACGTGTGTTAAGGATGAATCTGGTTCACCCACAAGCATGGATTTGACCGAATCCCAATGAAAAGGCTGAATCTTGGCCAAATCCCTAATCGAATCCTGGATTTGGTGCATCCATAAAAACAAGGACCTAAAGGTGTCCTGTGTGGGGTGAGATGTGTTAATTTTGGTTGCAGACTAACTCATGTACAGTTCCCATTAAGGGCTCAAGGGCTAATCAGCTATACTGGAAAATTAGGTTTTCATGGACTTTAGATGCCCTCTTTCAATGGACATGGGCTGAATTAAAATGAATGCTGTTTGGCTGTTTTTTTATGAACCAAAAAGCGTGTAGCAGAACACAATGATCTTTGTTAGGGACAGGGAATGTACACAACTATGCAAGCCACAAATAAGATATTCAGCTCTGCAATTTAAAAGGGGTTGCTCACCTTCCAAAACACTATTTTCAGTCCAGAAATAAAGGCTTTTTAATTGCTTTCTGTTCTTAATTTTTGGCAAAAAAAAATCGAAGTTTAAATGTTTTTCTAATATAGAAACCTAAAGAGAGACACCACAATTATCCATCTTTTTATAGACTTAAATAAGTGCTACCTTCTCAACTGGGGTCTTTAAGCTTCTCTAGTTTTCCCATTAAGTCAAAGCGGCCTTCAAAAGTGAGTTTATGTGATCACTATTTTGGAGCCATGGCACAATGCAACAAATATAAAAGGAAAACAAGAAAACCATGGAAGTTAATTCATTTCATTACATTATTATAATAAATAATATATAGGACTACATGCTAAACTCACTGTAATTAGCACCCCTGTATACTAAGATGTGTAAGGCTATTTAAGTGATTTAGATAGCAAATGACTTTCAGAGAACTTTATCAACCTTATGAGCTATATACTTCAGTTATATATGATACACAGCATACAATAGTTCCCGTCGAGAAAATGATGCATGAAAAGTGCCCTCTTGGTGGTATGCACAAAATGTGAAAAGTTGTTGAGATGCTAGCACTTCAGTCAAACCAAGAGCTATTAAAGGAAACTTATAGCCCCAGAAAGAATACTTTACTAACAGTTTATACCATATTAAATGACCTTTTAAAGGATCTTACCAAACTAGAATGATGTAACCTAACTTGTCTGTGTACCTTGAACTGTACAAAGCAAGGAGGTGGCTCATAATTTTAAAAAAGGCTTTACCAAGGATTACCCAATGGCACATACTGCTAAAAATAGCATACCACTAGGAAAATGGCCCCCACACCCATCCAACAGCCCCCCACCCCCGCTGCCCTCCCAACCCCCTCCCCTGAGCGCACGTACAGTATAGTTACTTTCAGGTGCACTGTGGGAGGGAGAACAGCAGCTACCTGGAGCTCCAGGGATTGGGTCTGGCCCTGTCTGACCCTGGACAAAAGTCTTTAACAAAAGATCAGGATTAAGTACACAGTGAGAACTCACAGACAGCAAAAGGACCTAGCATTGCATGTTCCTAGGGCACAATGGTGAGAGGGCACCAGGCATGTACCTCTTCTGAACTCCCTTAGGCTGGATTCTTCTAATTGTACTCATTTGAGTACAATTGCAAACACAAACAAGCACATATGCATAAACAGATGCATGCACAACCGGGTGGCCAACCAGGTTGCCCAAGTTGCCTGGCCAGCTTGTCTGGCACTGCCTACCTCCAGCAAGGTGACCTAACAGTGTATGTAAGCCTGTAGCTTTAAAGGACAATGAAAGGTTAATATAAATTAAAATTAAGTCTAAAGGCATTCTTTTTAAGTACTTACTGCATATCTAAATTCCCAGATCCCTGCTTGCTTCTCTGAGATATGGTGCTGGCAGCCTACAGCAGTGTGAAGACTACAGTGACATCACTGAAATCTCTCTCCCCTTCCTGTAGGTGCCAGCGGCACCCTTCCCATTCTCTGAGCATGTGTGTAACTTGATCCTGTCTCCTGTTCTGAGCTACACATGCCCACCAGCCAATCAGAAGCGGATCTGGCAGAGGGGAGGGGGGGAGGGAATGAAACACATGTGCAGTATGAAGCAAGGAGGGAAAGGAAGGGAGAATACCTTTTTAGCGATGGCTGCCTGTTTAGAAATTTTGAAGAAAGTGTGACTGAGTAAATATTTGATTGGGTGAGCCAAAAGTGTGGCCTTTTTACTAAACAATAGGAGGACTATTGGGCAGTATGCTTTTTTAATTTTGACTTGCATTCTCCTTTAACTGCTGCCATGACATAATTTATAATGCTGGATACTATTTGGAACCCTTCAGTGGTGCCCTGTGCAGAGAGTACAATACCCTGGATAGACTGAGGTTTCATTACAGAAGTGATACAGTTACAGCTATACAGGAAAGTTACTGTAGCTGTTCTAGGTTTATAGCCTTTATGTTACACTCAAATATTGGTTATTGGAAAATCTTACAATGTCCTGTGAGATCCCTACTTACAGTATATGAGTGCTGACTTCTATTCCACAATGTGCTCTGAGATCAATTCCAGAATATGTTCCAGAAGATGTTGAGTATCATTTCTAGACAGCATGATATTTTTTTTGTGAATACCAGTTTTCTGATACCAATATGCAAACAATAAAATAGATGTGCTTTGTTTAGAGGCCAGATTAGTTGCACTTGTACAATGTACATACAGAGCTACTAGTAGCAGCTACTTGGATAAAAGACAGTTGAACACAGCAGAGCTTATAACAACCAGGCTACAATAAATACCAGGTGCTTCAAAGAAAAGATTTTAACATGTACAGGATGGAATGAGACGGCATTCCAATGTACAGCATTAGCATTCTCATTTTAGGTGTTACTAGTTCTTTAAATGTACTCAGATACCTCAGAGAAAGAAAAACTTCAAAGGTTATTTTAACACAATGTTTATTTTACTTCACTTGAAACGGTTTTGTTTCCTTGACAAGTTTTCTTTTCCCGAAAGACAGAATTTCGCAATGTGTTTCGTGTTCAATATCTCACTCACACAATGTACAAAATGTGCAGCTTGTTATTATAACATATAAAAGGGCAAGAATTAAATACAGTACAAGAGTGACACATAGTTAAATAGTTACATAGGGTTGAAAAAAGTCCATCAAGTTCAACCCATCCAAGTAAATCCAGCACCCATAACCCACACCTACCAATCTATACACTCACATACATAAACTATATATACAACCACTAATACTAACTGTAGATATTAGTATCACAATAGCCTTGGATATTCTGATTGTTCAAAAACTCATCTAGGCCCCTCTTAAAGGCATTAACAGAATCTGCCATTACCACATCACTAGGAAGGGCATTCCACAGCCTCACTGCCCTCACCGTGAAAAACCGCCTACGCTGCTTCAAATGGAAGCTCCGTTCCTCTAATCTAAAGGGGTGACCTCTGGTGCGCTGATTGTTTTTATGGGAAAAAAGAACATCCCCCATCTGCCTATAATCCCCTCTAATGTACTTGTACAGAGTAATCATGTCCCCTCTCAAGCGCCTCTTTTCCAGAGAAAACAACCCCAACCTCGACAGTCTCACCTCATAGCTTAAATCTTCCATCCCCTTTACCAGTTTAGTTGCACGTCTCTGCACTCTCTCCAGCTCATTAATATCCTTCTTAAGGACTGGAGCCCAAAACTGCACTGCATACTCAAGGTGAGGCCTTACCAGGGACCTATAAAGGGGCAAAATTATGTTCTCATCCCTTGAGTCAATGCCCTTTTTTATACAAGACAGCACTTTATTTGCTTTAGTAGCCACAGAATGACACTGCCTGGAATTAGACAACTTGTTATCTACAAAAACCCCTAGATCCTTCTCCATTAAGGATACCCCCAACACACTACCATTCAGTAGATAGTTCGCGTTTATGTTATTTCTACCAAAGTGCATAACTTTGCACTTATCAACATTGAACCTCATTTTCCAGTTTGCTGCCCAGTTTTCCAATTTTGTCAAATCGCTCTGCAAAGTGGCAGCATTCTGCATGGAACTTATAGTTTTGCACAATTTTGTGTCATCAGCAAAAATAGAAACAGTACTCTCTATGCCCACCTCCAGGTCATTAATAAACAAGTTAAAAAGCAAAGGACCAAGGACTGACCCCTGCGGTACTCCACTAACCACACTGGTCCAATTAGAAAATGTTCCATTTACCACCACTCTTTGTACTCTATCCTTCAGCCAGTTCTCTATCCAATTACAAATATTATGTTCTAAGCCAATATTCCTTAATTTGATCATTAACCTTCTGTGAGGTACTGTATCAAACGCTTTAGCAAAGTCCAAGCAGATCGAGGTTCCTACTCACCTCCTCATAAAAGGCGACTAAATTAGTCTGGCAAGATCTGTTACGCATAAAACCATGCTGGTACAAACTTATAGTATTGTGAACTGCAATGTATTCAAGTACCCTATCCCTTATTACCCCTTCCAAAAGTTTTCCTACTACTGATGTCAGACTAACAGGCCTATAGTTTTCCGGCTGAGAACGGGATCCCTTTTTAAATAACGGCACCACATTAGCAATCCGCCAGTCTCTCGGCACCATGCCAGACCTCAATGAATCCTGAAAAATTAAGTGAAGAGGTTTGGCAATCACAGCGCTCAGCTCATTTAATACCCTGGGAGGAATCCCATCCGGCCCTGGACCTTTGTTTTCCTTTACATGTTCAAGTCTCTTTTGAATTTCCTCCCGAGTGACCCATGCGCCAGTAGCTAAATTACTAGAACTGGGCATATTACAAGGGAAGCCTTCATTATCTGGCTCCTCAGATGTATAGACAGATGAAAAATAAGAGTTCAAAATTTCAGCTTTTTCCCCGTTCTCATTAACCAACTTACCCCCCCGTGATAATAAGGTTCCCACCCCTCCTTGCTTAATTTTTTTACTATTCACATAATTAAAAAATAATTTTGGATTCTTTTTACTCCTAGCTGCAATATCCCTTTCCATTTCTATTTTAGCTTGCCTGATAGCTTTTTTGCATGCTTTATTTGCTTCCTTGTACCTGATGAAAGTTTCCGCTGTCCCAACTAACTTGAATGCTTTAAAAGTACGTTTTTTCTTACCAACCTCGACCCTAACTCTTTTATTCAGCCATAAAGGTTTTGCTTTGCGATGCCTCTCCTTGCTTACAAGGGGGATATACTGTTGTGTATACCTGCAAAGCAATGTTTTAAAGATGTTCCATTTTTCTTCTGTGTCTAACCCCATGAAAAGCCTTTCCCAGTTGACACATTGCAGAGATGCCCTTATACTGGCAAAGTCTGCACGTCTAAAATCAAGCGTTTAGTTACTCCCTTATAGAGCTGTCTCTGCAGCATTATCTCAAAGGAGACCATGTTGTGATCACTGTTCCCCAAATGCTCACCCACACAAATGTTAGAGATGAGTTCATTATTATTAGATATCACCAGGTCCAAAATAGAGTCAATCCTAGTAGGTTCTAGAACCGCCTGAAATAAAAAGTTGTCATTTAGCATGTTTACAAACCTACTAGCTTTTTCTGACTTAGCCACCCCATTACTCCAGTCAATGCCCGGATAATTAAAGTCCCCCATAATAACAACTTGACCCAATTTTGAAGCCTCCTCCATTTGCAACAGTAGCCGGGTCTCATCCCCCTCATCTATACGGGGTGGTTTATAGCATACACCAATGATCATTTTCTTTGTGACCTTCAGCCCGACTGAAATTTCTACCCAAACAGATTCAACGTTTTCATTGGTAATGTCTTTATTACATGGCTTTAAATCTGACTTTACATAAAGACAAACCCCTCCACCCTTTTTAATCACTCTGTCCCTCCTAAAAAGTGTATAACCATTTAAATTCACAGCCCAGTCGCATTTATCATCCCACCAGGTCTCAGTGATACCAATTAAATCATAATTTTCAATACATGCAATAGCTTGCAGCTCCCCTAATTTACCCGACAAGCTTCGCGCATTAGCCAGCATGCAGCTGAGATTTCTACTTCTCCCTCTGATGTTTACATTAGCTAACAGAGAGTTAGAGCTAAGGCAAATATTAGACTGTTTTCCTTGTAACGGAAGCTCCGAACCCTGGCACCAGGAAGACAGCAAACTGTCCGGTTGAAGCAATCCGCTAGACAGATTACCCTGTCCACTTTCCTAATGATTGAATCCCCTATAACCACCATCTGTTTAGGCCTAGCTCTGCTCTCCTCCCCACCACTACTAGAGAAACTGGTCTCCCGGCTGTTAGAGAGATCAGCCTCACATTTTTAGGACCTACTCTTCTGTTAAGACTGCAGCAAAGTTACATATTTGTATACAGTTACACAACTCAATCAATGGGATATTTAATCGGTACTGTATAAAACTGACCTTTTATGGAGAATCTCACACATGATGTGTCCATAACTTTCATTTTAATGAAGAGAAGCTTATGTAGTATAAAATACACTAACATTGGCAGAGCCCTTCTTTTAAATTTAGTATAATATAACATTTGTTTTGGACAAAGTGGTTTTTCAGAAATCTTCTCACAATGATGTCTCTTGTAGCTCTGTATGATTGGACTGATATCATCTGAACCTGCACCATGTCCTGTAGGACAAATGGTTTCCCTACAGACATATATAGGTTTTTTTTTTTGCACTTAAACAAGTAATTGAAGTTATTAAGCTTATACCATCTAATAACCTTTAACTAGACAAAGAGCTAATCATATGTTTTACATGATTTTTATTGTTTGTCTTGATTTTCATTATGACCATAAGTACATGTTCATACTTTGCTGCCCAAGACTTTAAAATTGAGGTAACAGTGTTGGATTATGAGTGTAGTTTACAAAAATTAAAGAAGTTTTGCCTAGTATGGAAATAACCACAGAGGCAAATATACCTAAACATTTTAAGATAAAAAGTACTCTGAAAGACAGCACACAGGACTGTATCCATGTGCTTTGGATAAAACACCAGGGTCATTTCAAATGTTTTGCAAGTAGTTCTCATTTCTGAATTCCTGGCTTGGAGGCAAGTTTTAGTTGCATAAAAACTATGTGCACTGCCAATCAGAGCCTCCTGTAGGCTGCAGTCCACATAGGGGCTACCAATAAACCAATCACAGCCCATATTTGGCACCCCATAAACTTTTGTAATGCTCGTGTTGCTCCCCAGCTCTTTTTATAATTGAATGTGGTCATGAGTATCAAAGGTTGGGGATCCCTGCTTCATGGCCTTAAGGTAGCTTGGTGTTACCCATCATCTAAAACAGATCTTATTATCAATGTGAGAAAATACAGTACATGCCTCCTATGCCTGGGCTACCAGATATGGAAACAAGCACAAAATAGAAACACATGCAAACAATAGCACAGTTGAAATTTGCTGCATTTACGCAATAAGCCCAAACCCAAGGTATTGCTGGACCTTTTACTTTTTAAACATTGCAGCAGATTTAAAGACAGTTTGAACAGCTGGTAATTGCATAGGTAAAGATGGATACGGTGTTCCTATTTTAATTATGTGTATGTCTGTTGCCAGCTTTTATTTTCTAAATATTCTTATTTGCAAGGGATAGTCCCATTGTACGGGTATTGGACCTGTTATCCAGAATGCTCGTGACCTGGGGTTTTCCAGATAAGGGATCTTCCTGTAATATGAATCTCCATAACTTAAGTGTGCTAAAAATTATTTTAATATTGAATAAACCCAATAGGATTGTTTTGCCTCCAATAAGGATTAATTATATCTTAGTTGGGATCAAGTACAAGGTACTGTTTTATTGTTACAGAGAAAAAGGAAATCACTTTAAAAATTAGAATTATTTTCTTACAATGGAGTCTATTGGAGATAGCCTTTCCGTAATTCAGAACTTTCTGGATAACGGGTGTCCAGATAAGGGATCCCATACCTGTACTTTTAATGTTCTGGGAATATTAAGCATTTTGAACGATCCCTTTACTTTTCCTACATTTTTTCTATATTAATCTTATCACCTTTACAGTGAAATTCTTTACTGTTTTAAGTTCAGGACACATGTTTTTTCTCCACCAGCATATTCATCCAGCAGAGAAGCAACTAAATCCAAACTGTACATCACAGATAAAACCCAACTCAACTATACTTCCCAGTGGTCCCCTATCTGCAGGACAGTCCCAAATCATTGAAGGAGGAGTTTTCTGTGATCCACTGTTCTATCACAGAAGTCAGAAATCTTTCCATTGTGGATGTTTATGAACTGATGATGGATTGTTAGTCTAGGGAGCCCATTCATTAAAGCACGAATTTGCACGTTTGGAAAAAATTCAGAGTAACTACAATAATTTCTGATGTGCGAAAATTGTGCGAAAATTCCTTTCTTGGTTGTACGAAAATATTGTGGTTGTGATCTGAAAGTCACAAAATTTTTGGATCCAAATGATCGTAAAAGGCGCGAAGACCTTTCTGGCTTTGAAACTTCAATGCATGATTTTGGAAGCCTTCCATAGGACTCACTGGCACTCTGCAGATTCAACCTGGCCAAAAGATAGTCACGATACCAAAGCTTGAATGAATTCCGAAATGGCCGTAGTCTTTGCGAAAAATACAACTTTTTCGTCGAAGTCAACGAAAAACCACAAAAAAGTCATGCGATTTTAACGATATTATTGGGGTCATTACGAAAAGTTCAAAAACTAGAAAAAATACAATTTTTTTCTGAAAAAAAAAATTGTGCTTTCATGAATGGGCCCCTAAATCTATGTTGCTGCCAACTGCTACCATTTATCTATTCTAATAGGTAGACAATCATCTGGTCATCTGATTTTGTTTTCTTTGGAGCTTCACTATCTGTTGTCCATATGTATCCCATGATGGAACAATGAAGGTACTTGTGCTATACTTGTGCTAGAAGAATGTGGTGAAACTTGATTGGGTAATTGACTTCTACCGCCTGTACAACTTGGTGCTTGTGACCACTTCATTGTATTTTGATACAAGTATATTTATTGGTGTTTTAATAGTTTACACTATTGTCACCTGGTTCATTTCATAATGTTAGAATTATATAGAGAAGTACCCTTTTGACCCCTCATTGGATTAGCTGCCCATGTGAAAGTGGGATCTAACTTTTCTCCTGCTTTTTGGATCTTTTAAAACTTTATAAAATTATTTATGAGCACAATGTACTTTTCCCATGTTGTTTTTTTTTTTCTTACTATGCAGTGATAAGTTGTACTACTGCAATTGTTGGTGTGGTGCCTAAACAGTGCTTATTACCTTGCACCAATTACCTTGCATCAGGCACAAGTGGGCATAACAGCACTGTTGCCATAGCACTGCACACAGAGTTAATAATGCACCGTTCACTTGAGGCAATTTATGAGTGCCTATTGACACTACCAGCTAGTAGTACACCAAAAAATACCAACAAATCTAGGCTGGCAGCAATTGAAGATTTCCCTTGTATCAGAACATGAACTTTAATGTAAATTATCAGAGCAGGTTGGACAGATGTATTGGCCCTCCTTACAAATACTCACCCATGTATAGTAACAAGTGCCTTGGTGGCGGTGCTTGTGCTATTTTGTATTAATTTTAGCACATTGCTCCTGCATTTGTTAATAAGGCTTTATGAACCACAAACAATGCACTTTGTGCATCTTGCTCATAAATCATGCATAAGAATGTAACCCAACTGGACGCAGACAATGGGAAATACCAATTCTTGGGAACAGTAAATTCCTAAAACACCTATTTACTTGTTTGTGTGCATGCCTCTCTGGCTAATATTCTGCAGAAATGTGCATGTTTCTGAAATAAGTGATTATACATAACCATTGATGTAGTGAGACTAAACTCAGTGCCTGCCATGCTAATAAAATATACCAAGCAATTCAGCTTCCTGAGGGCACCAAGCCTTATATATAATATAGTATTCAATGTAAGCCACCGCTGTCTGAAGAATATTATGTACAACACACAGATGTATAACTAAATACTTTAATATGGTAACAAAGCCTGCAATATATATATATATATATATATATATATATATATATATATATATATATATATATATATACAAAATTCATGGGGAAGGCACTCACGATAAAGAAGAGTCAAAAAAGAGTTTATTATGTCATTTTGCTATGTACCATACATAATAGATAGTATATATCATGCGCTGTGATTTATTTCGTTTAGGAGTTCATTTGTTATCTTTGCTATACTCAATGTAGCACACTTTGTACTAGGTATATTTATGCATTGTTAATTGTTTGATTTTTTATCGATGTGAGTTTTTGTTTACCCTCACTTACGTTACGCCCACGTCATTAGTTTGTTTCCCGCCACTTGTTGTATTTAGGTTCACTCCACTGTTAGTTTGTAACTTTGAGAAAGGCTGGAACGCCAGCCGAAACGTCAGTCTTTGTTATAATCTGCAAATAAATCATTTTTTGCTTCATAAGTCCTGTGTGGAGCGGCCTGTTCGTTCAAATTTCTATAGATATATATATATACATCTATAATAAAAATATATATTCAGAGTAGGCAGCGAGAGGTACAGCAGTGCTCTATGCATGCCATAGTCAATGATTGGTATTCGTTATATAGAAAATGCCGCTTTAAGTCTACAACCACCCACCTTCCTCCTTTTCATGGTTACATAGTTTAAGTATGCATTTAGTAATAACATAAGGGAACAGTGGGTGGATTTGTTGAGGTAATTGTGGTTTTCCATTGTGTGAAAAAGAAACAGCCAAATATAATAGACCATTTAACCTGCAGGTGAGGTAGTACAATGTGATTCATTCTGACAATCACTTGTACATTGTCTCTGTAATTTACTGAAATATGAGCATGTACAACAGGTTTTGTACTTTGCCCTACTGCCAGCTATGTAGCAAGTAAACGGGGACCTGAAAAAACTAAAAAAAAATGGTAAAATAAGGATAATGGCAAACAAGGTGTTTTTCTCCGTATAAGAACAAAACCCCAGAAAAAAAACGATCCTAGCCACCATGTGTGTAATGACAGGAATAAGATTCCACCTCCTCCTGTCATTTCAAACACACAGAGTACATATTGGAGCCAAAATTCTGTCACTACAAGCATGGGGCGACAACTAAAAAGAATGTGAAATTTGTTATACCCCCATAATGAATACTTAACCAGCTTGTTGATATTATATTAAGTGGCCTATTAAAGAACCTCAGTATCAGCAATGTTTCTAGACCTGGTGGCTTTCCTGATGGTGGCGGCTTTCCCGATGCCGTCACCCCTCTGCCCCGCACTTACCTTTCCTGCCCAGAGGGGGCCTGGTGGGGCTAGTGCAGAGAGCGCAATTGCACTAAGAAGAGACTGAATTTCTAATTTAAAAAATGGAAATTCAGCTCTTTAAGTTACCAGGAGTGGTTTATTGCTACCCCTGGTAACTTGCAGGGCGAGTTTCTCAACTTGCTTCATGGCAGCAGTACCCCCCCACAATATATATTTAAAATGAAATATTCATCAGTAAATATTGCCCTTTTACATCCTTTCCCTTGAACCATCATTTAGTGATGGGCTGTGTGTTCCCTTAGAGATCACATGACCAGAAATAATGCTGCTCTAACTGTAACAGGAAAATGTGTGGAAGCAAAAGGCAGAACTCTGTCTATTAACTGGCTGATTGGGCCTAGCATGTATGTGTGCCATTGGTTTGTTGGAGTGCACCGTGAATAGTATGATCCCAGGGGGCGGCATTTTGTACTTAAGATGGCAATTTTCTATTAAGATTACCCAATGAAACATACTACTGAAAAAGTACATTTTCATAAAAATACTTTATTAAGATGAAGCAGGGTTTTACATATCAGCTGTTTTATGCTATATATTATTATAGAGACCTACATTATTCGAGTGTATAGTTTACCTTTAATTGATCCTGCTATACAGTTGAGTATTCAAAGTGACACACAACCCTTTGCACTTCATTCTAAGACTGCCATGAACTGCTCCTAAGGGCTGTTTTGTATCTATGTATTGCACCTTACCATTACCATTGCATCTCCCCTGTTTATAGTGACATGTTTACATGGGGTTTTGAGCAAGTGGAGCGGGGGGTTCTGGGGATTTTTCTTTTTGTGTTAAAACCTAGGGTGGTACAGACTGCCTGGATTCAGAAACTAGCTCATATTTTCTTATAATCTATGAATTAACCTGTAGTAAACACAAGAGGACTGTATGTCACAGTGTGTGCATTTAGTGTGTGCCCCCACTGTTCCTTTTAGTGCTTTCAAGGCTTTACACTTATCTACAACTTAACCTCCAATAGTATTTTCTCTATGCAAGATCACAGGTATTATTTCTTGAGGAACTGATATTAATGCCTTTATGAAAAAGAGCTAGTTCAAAACAAACTGTCTTTTTTGTAATCTCCCCCCACCCAAGAAAGGCAAATAATTAATATAGTTTGTACTATTGCACTGCACTGGTAAAAGTTGTGTTTTTGCTTTAGGAACCCTACAATAGTTTATATAAACAAAGCTGTTATGTAGCCATGGTGTATCTATTCAAATTGAAAAAAAGAGAAAAGGAACAGGTGCACGGGTTACAAAGCAGATTACAGTTAAACTGTGTAAATTCCCATTGTATTCTATAGAGTTTATCTGTTATGTAACCTGTGCCTTATCTCCATTTTTACAGCTTGACTGGCTGCTGTGCCTTTAAGGGCTCTGGCACACGGGGAGATTAGTTTGGAGAGTAGTAGTCAGCACCAAGCCTTGTGATTAGTTAGAAGTAGTGCAGGTTCCCCAATGGCCACTTTCCATCGGCATATCCTGGTACAGAAGAACAGAATCAGCACCTCTTGTCTTTGTAGATTAAAATGCCTTTATTGCAAAGTTTTTTGGGGCAAACAACAACAGCAGCAACGTTTCAGGTCACATAAGACCTTTTATCAAGCTAATTGCCCACGACAAATCTCCCTGTTCACAGGCGACTAATCTCCCCGAATTGCCATCCCACCGGTGACAATGTAAGTCGCCGGTGGGATGGCACGCGCTGCGCAGGCAATTTCAGCAAATCGGCGAAAATGCCTCGCGAGGCAACTTGCCGAGGCGATTTGCCGAAATTGCCTGCACAGGGCGTGCCATCCCACCGGCGACTTACATTGTCGCCGGTGGGATGGCAATTCTGGGAGATTAGTTGCCCGCGAACAGGGAGATTTGTTGCGGGCGACTAATCTCCCCGTGTGCCAGAGCCCTAAAAGGCCCAAAAATAATTTGACCACAGAAAACCATGACACATTCTGATAAATCCAAAATGCTTTATTATGTATTTTACATTAAACTACCAAACTACTAAGCTTTGCTAAATTGTGCCCTTGTTAACAATGTTTTTAAATTGCACATACGGCAACTTTTCTCCTACACATCCTTAGGTACAAAGATAACATATATAAATTTTACTTCCTAATATGCATAGAATTAACAAAGCATGTAACGTGTACAGACCCCAAAATGAAGTAAATAAAACCATACTAAGAATGTTAAGAAACCACAGTAATGTAACCCATGGAAATTACATATATTAAGAAAATATATGGTTTTCTAGGCAGTACTAAAACCAGCCACGCTTAAAGCGATTGTGTCATGATTTTTTTCTAAATTACACTACTTACATTGCAAATAATTCACTGTACCATTTAATGGTATGTCAAACCAGATTGTTGCATAATTGCATGGACGGACCAAGCTGACTGGGTGCCCTAGGAAACCCATTCGGCCACCTTGCCCCTGCACCTTCCTCCTCCCCCCACTCTCGTGTGCTTTGGCGCGCATGCGCAGTTTGGGGGGGGCGCGATGCGATGGGTCATTGCCCCACTGCGTAAAGACAAGCAGCGGGGGGCAATGACAAAGGGGCGCAAACTAGAGGGGTAGGCAGGAGAGGCTCCTGTCTGGCACCCCCAATCGTTGTGCCCTAGGCAGTTGCCTCTTCTGCCTACCCCTAGTTCCAGCCCTGCATAACTGTCATTTCTACAGTTTCTTTACGTGCACAGATCCACATAAAAGTTTCATTTTTAGCATTCTTGTGATAGTTTTACATTTGCAAGAAACACAGAGTTGTGAATTCTCATTTGATCCTACAGGTGGGCCTCTAGCCAGCCACATGTTTTGTGATTGCTTCACATTTCATTCACTGCAAACAGAATAATGCATGTCCCTCTTCTCAAATTAGCTGTGCAGAAGGCAGAGACTCAAACGTGGTCCAATTAAAGACGAACATACATGCAGAAATTTAGGTCAAAAGAAAATGCGCATTGAGTATGTTGTTTTGGTTAAGGGAAGAAATGCAAGGGCTAATTTACAACTATAGATGCTAAACTCATCAAGTATAATTGCTATTAGAAACCTATCAGCAGTTAGTTTTCAACAGTCAGCAACAATTTTCCCTATCAAAAGCAAAGACCTGTTTGGTTGCTAACAGCAACTGCACTTGGGCAGTTTAGCAACTATCCCCATATGTAACATAACCCCACTAGTTTGTAACATAGCCCTTGCATGTTTTTGTCCCTCAACCAAGACGGTGTGTATGGATATCAATGTGTTTTTGAACACTAAAAATGCTCTGCCATAGGGCAGACTGTAAATACAGGGGCCTGATGTGGTCTCTGTCTGCTCCATGCTAATCCCAAGCAGTGATGTATCCATGGGGGTGACTACATATCTCTGTAGGCAGGGTTCAAAGTGCAAAAAATGGGATATAGCTTTCTAGTTTGAAAATGAGCCCTGTGGTCTGAAGGGAGGGAAGGGTACTAAAGGGTACTAAGTTTGCCCAGGTGGGGTAATGCATAGCAACCAATCCTCAGGTCACCTGTTTAAAAGTAGACATCTTATTGGTTGCTAATTGTTACTGCTTCTGGGCAAACTTACCTCCATAAGTAAAAAGTTAGCCTAGTAGCCTATAGGAACCAATGAGATGTTTGCATTTGAACAGGTGACTCCTGGGTAATCTTAGGGGCTTATTTATACGCTGTGAAAAACAAAATTGCCGAAAACATGGTGTAAAAAACTGGGTTAAATAAATGGGAAATTTAGCAAGGTGTATTTTCATGCCTTTTTACTTGGTGAAGCCTGTCAATGTGTGGCAAATTTTGTCACCGTTTTTTTACACTGCATAATAATCTGCCCCTTAGTACCTTTTATTACATATAGGGGTTAAAGTTTTAACGGAAGTGTAATTAAGTATAGCTTTACAGACTATTTGATGGAGCATAGCAAAATATGCTTTTTAGAAAGTAAAGCAATACAATTTTTATGAAAAGATGTTAAGAAGGCAGTTTCATTGTCCATAAAAGATACCAGTTATTACTTTTTACAAGGTTGAAAAGCAGAGTCCTTTGACACTCAAAACAGCCAGCAAAATTACTTTACTGAGCTTTTCAGCTTTGTTGTACATGAAAAGTGAAGCAGTGAAGCAATTAAAGGAACTGAGGAGGCCAGCTTAGTGTGTGTAAAAGCACCAGAATAATTCATTTAAAGGAAATAGCTCCATTACTTTTTTCCTCATCAACATCCTTTGGGATGTTGGGTTGGTTAAAAATTTATAAAGGGAAGCCCCAAACTCCACAGATATAAGAAGCCAAGAACTAGCCCTCTCCTCACTCCAACCTCAGTGCTGTAGGGTAGTGATAATATGGCTGATGAGGGTACAAAAAAGGTACAAAAATGTGGAGGCATGGTATGTGCCATTCTTGCTATAATGAAAAAATAAGCCCCACCAACGCTGCTATAAGGCCCAATTTACTTACAATCCTGTTATCATACCCATTTTAAAAATATATATTTTTTTTAATTTTTTAATGCTTATTTAACATGTAGGCTCCTATAAAGGGCTGTTGTTCATGTTAATGGCTAGAGCAGGTTATAGAATACATGAGGGTTGATTCACTAAGGTGCGTTAAAACGAGCGCTATTTATAGCATGCAGTAAAAATTTTATTGCATCTTATTTTCCGCGTCTTGCGTTAATTTAGACGCAATGCTGTTTGCGTTATTTAAGTCGTGAAGACTATTTTCGTGCGGTATTTGACACAAAGCGCACAAATTGTCACCGCGTGCAAAAAAAACGCACGCCATATTACCCATACACGCCATTACTTTCGGAAAACTACTGTTCTGAAAATGACCATTTCCCTGCAAACTGGAGGCTGCATCACTCTAGGGCCAACACATACTTGAAAAAATCCCACTGCAAATTCCATATTGTGTTGCCAAAAGCTCATGAACTGTACTTTTCTATAATTACTATAAAGCCTGCCCCAAGTAGGTGTTAATTTTCGCACAGACTAATGTGTCTAAGTGTTTGTGAATCATACGTAAGTATTATTCGCGCGCTAATTCACGCAACACGTGAAAATTAACCCATTCGGTTGCACGCTATTTAACGCACGTGATATGTGACTTAACGCATGTGATAATACTTTACCAAATCGTGCGGGGTTTTTTTTCCGCGTCAATTTTAACGCAAAAAAGCATGCAATAACGCTTGTCGACCTTTAGTGAATCAACCCTATGTTATTTTTCTTAAGTATTATTCCAGTGTTGTCTTTTAAGATTCAAATAAGGAATGCTTAAAAATGAACCTCCCTGAGCCCCATGAATATAGTACTGCCTTCCTTTGGTAGCACTGTATTAAGACACATGGGTAGTGACACATAGGAGTCCATTACCGATCCCCTAGCCTGCGTATTATTCAGCATTGGCACTAGGCTCAAGCACTTTCTATAATTTAGTTTGATGTATGCAAGTTTGCACTTGTTTTTGTACTTAGAAAATAGTGAATAAGGTCCTTTCCTACACTTTTCTATATCTCTGTCCAATCCTGCTTCTCAGTTGTCCCCATTCAGTCAGTGTGGGCCCTGATCCCTTATACAGTATGTCTTCAGGAAAGCCAAGGTTTTCCAAGTACGTGGGATGAATGAACCCATAGCTCAACATGTGCTTTCAATCATTTAGTTATAGGGGCACACAATATACACGTGTGCAACATTATTCCCTTCACTTCAGCTGATTTTTTAGAAAATACTTAATCATAACCATTACAGCATAATAAAAATGTTTAGTTATGGCTCCTTAAACAAAACATATATTTTTTGCAAAAGTAATTTTCAGTAAGCAATGCTTTCAAGCCTTGACCTGGGCTATTTGTATGGGTTATAAGCTAGCGGTGGATTGTTTGCATAAGTAAGGTGCTAAATATGTTGGTTTGACAGGAGCTATGAGAAGACACATTCTGAGAAAGGCGGTAGAACCTGTCCAGTGGCTAGAGAGGAAACCGGTTGTGTTTGAAAGGAATCTCCAGGCACCTCAGGACTTCATGATGCCACAACAAAGGCTAGAACGGCTTTCCTAACAACTAGATTAACTGCACTCAGTGATGTCACCAATAATGAAAACAAAAAAAATGCCAATATGCATGATTCCAACATTGCATGCATAACTCCCTATCTGCGGGGCCTTGCCAAAGTATTCAGATCTTTAATTCTCCCTTTTTACTGAATAGCAAATTTTACAATTACATTTTGTTTTGTGTGATAAATTTATTTCAAAGCACTAAAAACCAAATTGTTTATTATTGTGACATTATTTTATAGGGGAAAAAAATAAAGTATTTTGTAGAGACAACTATTGCAGCTTTGGGTATGTACCAACTCTGCACACTGCAATGGGTTAGGGTATATTCTTTTTAGGCAGGTTTTCTCCAGGTACCGTATATACTCAAGTATAAGCTGATCCAAATATAAGCCGAGGTACTTAATTTTACCTAAGAAAACTGGAAAAACTTATTGACTCGAGTATAAGCCTAGGGTGGGAAATGCAGCAGCTACTGCTAAATTTCAATAATCCAATAATTAATAAAGGACACTCAACGTGACCCCCTGTGAACTCTTCATAAATATAAAATGTTGGCAGCTGCAGATTAGGGAAAGGTGATCAGGTGGATGGAGCCTAAAATAATTTTACTCACTCCCATCTGGAAGGCTGTGCCTGATGCCTAGAACTTCTGATAAGCAGCTACTGTGAGCAAGGATAAATCATAAACGTAGAACACAGGCAGGCACTCCGGTAATGTAGGTGAAGAAAAGCACTTGTTCACGAGGAATTATAGTAAAATCACAAAACTTTTATTAAGCTAACACATGATACAGAGAGCCTAACGCATTTCGTACCTCACGGTACTTAATCATAGGCTCTGTGAGCAAGGCACTGTGAGCAAGGCACTGAATCTCCTACCAATCAGAGCAGTGTTTTCAGCTGCTGCTTGTCAGAAGTTCTAGGTAAAGATCCTTTAGAATAACAGGCTTCTGGATGGGGTGAGAAAAGTTTGCCTCATAGTTTTCATTGTTTTCCCTTTTATTTTTTTAAACTGTCAGGCAAGTTTGGGGAGGCTTAAGAATCTGTAATGGGCGGAATGCACACTCTAGACTGATGGAATGAAACCACTGAGGGCACTACCTTCTTCCTGGCTATATATTCTCAGCCCACCAGCCAGGTCCTCTAAGAGTGAGGAACTGATTACCTCAGCCATCCTGCTTTGTGCCATCCTGCCATCCTGCTCTGTGTGCTCTCATCGAAGCTGCCATACTAAGTAGAAAGGTGCGTGCGCACACGCGAACAGTTGCATGTGCCCGCGACCACAACTCATAGAGCTACTTAGTAGTAGATACTTGTCACAGCTACTAAACACCATAAAATACCCTGCCATAGACAATACTGAGAATTGCTTCTGTTAAAACACACGTTAAGACAAAGGTCAGTAAATTACCAGTATTGTCTATTTTTGGAACTTGACAAGTAGCTGCTACTAGTAGCTCCATGTATCTTCACCCTAAAGGGGCGCTGCTACTGTGAGGAAGTTGAGAAATTTGTCTCAGATGGCAGTGGCCCACAAGTTACCAGGAGTTTGTGGTGACTTTAAGAGCCAGTTCTAATTTTTAAATCAGAATTTCGGCTTTTCTAGTGCAAATAGTGCAATTGTCCTCTCCAAAAAAGTGATGTGGCCCCCCCTCACCCTGCGTCAAAGCCGCAGAAGGTAAATGCAAAGGGCAGCATTAGAAAGACTGCGTCAGGGTTGCCAGGGCCTAGAAATGCCTGTGTCAGTCTAAGCCCTGATCTCAGTCCAGCTCAGGATTTGTGACATTATTTGAAACAGAGGACACTCAAGTGTTAACTATTCAGAACATTTGGCCCAGGAAGAACAGGCCAAAATCACTTCTATAAGGTAAGCCTAAACAAAGCCACCAGGAGAACAAAATGCAGTGCTTGCTGCTAAAGGTGCTTTATCCACACAACATGTTTTGAACAACAAAGGCCCTTTATCAAGTGTTTTTTGTTTTTTATTTTTGTTTTTTACACTCTGGTGGAGGTGTACACCAAGATTGAGAGCTGAATCATTAACCCTTGGCAGCACAGTTACCTTTACTGATTCACTCCTATAAAGTGTACGTGCTTGGCCCAAAAGAAAGCAATTATACATTTGATAGCTCTGCAAGATAGAAGAAGTGTGAAGACTGAATACATAATAAATATAAAACATTGTTTTTGTTTTTTTAAAAAAATCTCACAGAAAACAAAGTGTTAATATAGGATTTATTATTCAGGATATTGAAAGAATCAAGGGTCTAAATACTTTGGCTCTGTATGCTTAGTAAAAAGAAACTGCATTTTTCCTGTCAGTCTTTACTGACTACAGGTGTGATGACTGATATAATCTGTTTTTTACAATCTTATAATCGTTGCAAAGCTCTCTGTGGGTCATTTGTAGGTAAAGACGAGTGAGTAGTTAGGTGCTGCCTGCCTCCGAAAAGTTTAAAGGTAAAATAGGCAAAACTAAGAAGCAGGAAAGACGAAGATACAGAAAAGGGTAGGAAGGGATAATGGACTACATTCTCTATTTTCAGACCCAACACTAGGTGCAAAAACACAACTGAGCCTTAGGGGCACATTTACTATGGCTCGAATGGTCGGATTGCGTCCGAATCCGTATTTTTCGTAATCATCGGTAATTTTGCGATTTTTTCGGCGCTTTCGTATCGTTTTGCGGAGCCGTTACGACTTTATCGTATTTTACGACTTTTTCGTATTCGTTACGACTTTTTCGTATTTGTTACGAATTTTTCGTATTTATTACGACTTTTTCGTATTTTTTACGACTTTTTCGGAAACATTTCACGATAAATTCGCAAACATGCGAAAATACGGAATTCATAAACGCTTTTGGGTTACGATTTTTTCGGGCTACAGTCGGATTTTACATCCAACTGTAACCCGAAAAAATCGTAACCAAAGCCTTCAATAGCCGAAATTTTCGTGTTGAAGGCGAAAATAATCCAAAAAGTGAATAACCATTGTCAGCCTGTCCTTTTACTACTTTCAAGGGGAAATTAAACCAAATAGGGATTTTCAATCATACATGGCTTTCAAGGGGAAATTAAAGCAACTGTGTCTCATACCACATGGCACTTATTTATATATATATTTATTGTATTTATTTATTATATCACTTGTCCTCCCTGTGTGTAATTTTGTTTTCTGTAAGATTGTACAGCGCTGCGTACCCTTGTGGCGCTTTATAAATAAAGTTATACATACATACAAATAGGGATTTTCAATCATACATGGCTTTCAAATTGAGTAGTTTCAAGTTTCAAGTTGAGTAGTTTGTGTGTGATTTGTGTTTAGAGCAAAATATAGTCATTTACAGGCTGCCCTAACCTTTTCAGATAAACAAACAGGAAAGAGTTAAAGACTGCACAGCTTGCTCGTTAAAGGCTGCCAAAGGTATAAAACCCCTAGAACTCACTTCAGTTTGCCTAAACATGGAACATGATGTTATTGCTCCAGCACTGCTGGCAGCTTTAGAGGTTTTAGAGGGGGCAGGGGCTGATCAGCAGGAGCCCCCAGTTCATTTGCCACTTGCTAGGATCAGACAGCCTTGTCGATTTTGGAGAGGTGTCCCTTCCCTTCAGGCGGATGTACCGCCTGAGCCGTGCCACCATTTTGCAGGTATTTGATTTGGTTAGGCAGGAGCTAGATCCTGTGACGGCATGGTCTCAGGCCCTGCCTGGGATAAGCAAACTGCTTGCAGTTTTGCATTTCCTGGGCAGTGGCAGTTTCCAGCAGGTCTCCGCACGCCTTGTCGGTATGAGCCAGCCCACCTTCAGCAGGATACTGAGGCAAGTGCTGAGGGCACTTCTACCGCACTCGCAAAGGCTCATTTCCTTTCCCTCAACTGAGGCAGAGTGGACAAGGGTAAAGCAAGACTTTTACCTCATTGGCCATTTTCCAAATTGCCTGGGAGCCATTGATTGCACAGCCGCAGGGCTGGCTGGTGGGTAAGTACTTTTTTACCATTTTTTTACCTCAACTTTCACAACTATTAATTAATTGGTCATGCCGACACACACCCATTAGTCCTCTGTGCATACAATTGGCCTAATATAATGTGCAGTAGAATTTCACTATGTAATCATGTCAGTTCTTGATAGTACCAAAATGTATCTCCAAATTAACACCACTTTACTTGCCCTTGTTTTACTAAGCATCTTGGGAATGGTAGTTTTAGAAAGCATTTCTTTGAACTTGTGTGTTTCTGATGGACTAATTAACTCCTCACACCTGAGCATGTGTAATAGCTGGGATTTGCTAAATGGGAGGCAGTCTTGGAATCTATCACATGCATGTGTATGTAACTTTTCAATCAAGGGGTGGATGTGCTTCCACTCATATTTTTTCCTTTGTTCTAGGAGACGCAGGATATGGGGTTCTGTCTTGGCTGATGACCCCTGTTCGTTTTCCCCGCACACCTGCCCAACGTAGGTACAACTGTGCCCATCGGAAGACGCGCAATGTGATTGAGCACCTGTTTGGGGTGCTCATGTCGCGCTTCCGATGCCTCTCAGTCACTGGTGGAGCTCTTCTTTATTCCCCCATTAAGGTTTCAGGGATCATTGTTGTCTGCGCCATGTTGCACAATGTTGCAATGGATCATGGCCTACGCGCACACATCAATTATGCTCTGGAACCTGAGATTGAGGGGTATGTTGGCAGGCGCATGGATAACCAACCACAGGGGAGAAGCGTGCGTGATCAGCTGATTGCCTCACACTTTAGTTGTAAGCTGAGCATATCATTCACTTGATAATATACCTCATTAAATGTGTTTAACTTGCCCTTGCAACTGTGTTAACCAGAAGAAAATGAATGATGACAACAAAAATGTGTATGTTTAGTTACTGGTTTGTTTTTGTAGTAAATTCTGGCACTGTATGAACATAAGTGACTTTGGCCAGT
The DNA here is from genome assembly GCF_000004195.4 of Xenopus tropicalis. Taxonomy (NCBI): domain Eukaryota; kingdom Metazoa; phylum Chordata; class Amphibia; order Anura; family Pipidae; genus Xenopus; species Xenopus tropicalis. The sequence continues at coordinate 102,652,079 of NC_030681.2, forward strand.
GCAGAAACAACTGTGATTGATTGGTGTTAGGCCTTGATATAGAGCAGGGGTCCCCAACCTTTTATACCTGTGAGCCACATTCAAATGGAAAAAGTATTGGGGAGCAACACAAGCATGGAAGCTATAATTGGCTATTTGGTAGCCTCTATGTGGACTGGCAGCCTACAGAAGGCTCTGTTTGGCTTTACACTGGGTTTTATTCAACCAAAACTTGCCTCCAAGCCAGAAATTCAAAAATGGGCACCTACTTTGAGGCCCCTGGGAGCAACATTCAAGGGGTTGGGGAGCAACATGTTGTTCACGAACCACTGGTTGGGGATCACTGATATAGAGGGATCTTATTACAGTGTTGAGGTAGAGCACACACAATGAATGGCCATTATCATGCTTATGATGAGTTTGTTCACATTTTCAGTGCAATGTCTCTTTAAATGTAATCATATCTTTTCCTTTCTTAATTATAAAGAGCCCGCTGATTGTGATGTGCTGGTGTGCCCCTAGCAGTATAGGCCTTCCCGGGACACCTTCTGGTGTAAGTAAACACGCTTACAAACAAAAATCAGTCATGTTAAAATAGTCAACCATTTAAAGGACAAGTCAACCCCAGTCAATTTAATTGTGTTTTCCATTAGGGTTAAATGAAGTTTGGGGTTCACTTGTCCTTAAATTATTAGCATTACTAAGTAATTCTACTTTCAGGTTTGTGGGATCTACTGTGTTGTGTGCCTACCCCTACTGGAATCCTTTGGTGCTTTTGAATGTTGCTCGTGAAATGCTAAAACCTCATTTCTGTTGCTTGGACCTGTCACTGCTGTTACCAACCATCTGGGAGACGGACCTGCTATGGAGAAGTACCAGGCATTGTGCCCTTTGCTGCTAAGTGCCACTTTCAGGTGACTACCACTTACTCTGCTTTAAGAAACAATATTACTGCTTGTTACAGAATAATATGTTCACTTTCAGGCCAAAAAAAAACAAAACACAAAATGCATTCTGAATGATAAGACCAACTAGACATCCTGCCAGGATCCATGGGACTGCCCCAGATGCTGCCCTAATCCCTATCAAGTTGACCACCTCTTATGCTTGGATTAAGCGCTCTTGTAAAGGGACCCACAAATACTGAGTAAGGGACTGTTTAAACAGAAATTAAATGGTGTTCAAGGTTCAAAAAAGCAATTTTTTTGGCTTAACTGAATCATTGTTATTTTAGGAAATTTCCCTCACTTGCTCACAGTGGGAGAAGACTGCACGCTGCTGAGACTGCTGTTTGCTGCTGAGACTCAGAAGGATGCGACTCTTGGCTAGCTGTGTGAAATCCCATTGCCTGTGTTCCCTCCAATCAATGGCCCCTTACTGACTGGAGCAATAACTTCACCTTTACACCTTCCTGCCTTTTACAACTAAATTGATCTAGAAAATGATGATGCAAAATAAAGTAAAGAAAAGCCATTTTGAATGTCTCTTTAATGACAGTCATAATAAATATGAAATCAATACTTTACAAACATCCAACAAAGTGTATAGATGTTTTTTTTTTTTTTAAAAACAAAACATGTGAACATTTCCACAAGAAATATAAAGTTACTGTAGGCCTGGGGGGCATTAGAAACCCAGCAATGCTTGACCCGTAAAGGACAAAGGCTAAAAAAAAGTGCAAAGCACTTATTGCATTACACTTGTTGCGCCCCTACAGCCAGGCAATAAGAAACATTAACAAAAATAAAAGACATGATAAACAATATTTAACATTTATCACTTGTAAACATATCTGTTTCTTTGGAAAAGCAGTCAGATACATGAGGTAAGTGCTGGCCTCTTGTCTTAGGCCCTTGCATAGTAGTACAACATTCAATTACCCTTGTAGGCATTAGTGACTTGCATTTTGGAAAGCTGCCCTCTATAAACAATATATTACGGAGGAGGAGGAGGAGGAGAACATTTACCAGGCTGCTCTCTTGACATTGGCTTTTGACAGCCACGCAGCATTAGTGCATAGTAGTACAACATTCAATTACCCTTGTAGGCATTAGTGACTTGCATTTTGGAAAGCAAAGGGAGAGGAGGACTTGGAAAGCTGCCCTCTATAAACAATATATTACGGAGGAGGAGGAGGAGAACATTTACCAGGCTGCTCTCTTGACATTGGCTTTTGACAGCCACGCAGCATTAGTGCATAGTAGTACAACATTCAATTACCCTTGTAGGCATTAGTGACTTGCATTTTGGAAAGCAAAGGGAGAGGAGGACTTGGAAAGCTGCCCTCTATAAACAATATATTACGGAGGAGGAGGAGGAGAACATTTACCAGGCTGCTCTCTTGACATTGGCTTTTGACAGCCACGCAGCATTAGTGCATAGTAGTACAACATTCAATTACCCTTGTAGGCATTAGTGATTTGCATTTTGGAAAGCAAAGGGAGAGGAGGACTTGGAAAGCTGCCCTCTATAAACAATATATTACGGAGGAGGAGGAGGAGGAGGAGAACATTTACCAGGCTGCTCTCTTGACATTGGCTTTTGACAGCCACGCAGCATTAGTGCATAGTAGTACAACATTCAATTACCCTTGTAGGCATTAGTGATTTGCATTTTGGAAAGCAAAGGGAGAGGAGGACTTGGAAAGCTGCCCTCTATAAACAATATATTACGGAGGAGGAGGAGGAGAACATTTACCAGGCTGCTCTCTTGACATTGGCTTTTGACAGCCACGCAGCATTAGTGCATAGTAGTACAACATTCAATTACCCTTGTAGGCATTAGTGACTTGCATTTTGGAAAGCAAAGGGAAAGGAGGACTTGGAAAGCTGCCTTCCGTAAACAATATACCGGCAGGAGACTGCATATAAACCATACTTTCAATAAACTGCATAGTAACGACATACACAACCTGAAAAGCATATAGTTGTTTCTTTTGCACATTAGACTGCACAGCAGAGAATGAAGACTTTAAAGAGATACCCCTTTTTAGTCAGTCATACAACATAGGAGAAGGAGGCACGTTTCTTTGGTATGTCGGTACAACACAAATGTCTTTTTTTTTTTTTTTTTTTTTAAGGATGTTAGAATTGCATTAGTGTGTGTTTAAGTAGGCCAATTCACAGGCATGGCCACATTGTATTTGGGGAAATGCCCAATATTCATGTTAGAGCATATGCACTTTGATGTTCCAAGTGCTTCCCAGATGGTATTAAGGAGGGTGCCACAAGATGTTATCGTGGCACAAACTCTCAATGGGCAAACATAGATGTTAGAGAAAATGCACTTTGATGTTATAAGTGCTTCCCAGATGGTATTGGGGAGGGCACCACCAGATATTTTTATGGTGCCCCTCAGTGAGGAAAATTCGGCTTTGGTGAAGGAATATTGAGAACAATGGGACTACTTGTTTGGTGCTTAGTCCTGTCAGCTCATGTAGCGGATCGTGTGAGTCCTGAAGAGATGCATAAAAAAGTTCATGGCCAGAGAGCAAGTTGGTGTAGAGGTCTGGCTCAAAAAGGCTGCAAGGCGAAAGTAGGGACTCAGATAGGAGACCTACTTGCGCCTTTTGCTAGGCCCACAGTCAGGGTCAGACCCTCTTCTGCGGCCTCTCCCACGCCCCCTTGCCCTAGGCTGAGGACTTGGAGGCGGTGGTTGAGGTGCAAAAGAGGGCCCAGGCAGTGACCCTTCAGCAGACCCGGCAGAGGCAGAGGCAGGCGCATGCAGTACCTGCCCCAGAACTGCCAGCAGAGCATTCCGGAACCTTTCTTCGCTGGATAGCCGCTCCCGGTGCTGAGCTGCCAGCTCCTGGCGCTGAGCTGCCTGCTCTTGGCGGAGGGCCTGTAGCTCGGCCCTCACCCCAGCCACTTCTACCCTCAAGGCGGCCTGCTCGCCAATCATACGAGCCAACAGCCGCCTTTGAGAGAGAAAGTGGCTGCGCTGGTTGCCAAGAGCAGGCCTGAGAGCGGCTACCACGACCTGGGACGCCCGTGGATTCCTCACTGAACCTTCCGCAGATGGATGTTCCAGTCCTTGTCCTCGGTCCTGGCCACTCCCCCCGGCAGCAGCAACATTCGCAGCAGCATCTAGGATAAGAGTATAAACAAATAAGTAAATCATGTATTTGAATTTAAAAAAACGTTTATTCAGAGAAGAGCATTTTCAATAACATGGTGCAGATTGATAAAAATTTGACATTTTTTTTACAGAAAAAAACACCCACATTCTGTTCATTCTAAACAGATTGAAAAAAAAAAGAAAAAAAAAAAAAAAAAAGTTTAGTTAGCAATAACTCACCCTTATGCTTAGAAAATGACCATAGGAATGAATAGAACATCACTGAGTTTTTATGTATGAAGTTGTAGCCTCACATTTTTAAACATCTGCCCCTTAAAGGGGTCCAATTGTCAATTCATGATTAAAAAGTCACCTATATTGTTGAAATATATGTGAATCCAAACCAACGGCTACTGCAATAGCCGCAATAATTAGAAAGCATTATCCTACATGTACTCCAAAAAAGCATGGTTATCAAATATTCTTTTCAAACTGCATTCAGGATTGAGAAGAGTGGGCGTGCCTTACTATCTACTATGTCATGTGAATACCCACAGCTGCCCCCCCCATGCTGAGTTAGAGAAGTCAGACTGGCATGTCTGTAAAAGGGGCGACTCACCTTTAACATACTTTTGCAGTTTTTAAATGGGGGTCACTGACCCCACCAGTAAAAATTACCTTTTATTAATAATGAAATTATTACCTTTTATTAATAATTACATTTAAAAGGGAATCATTTAAACAGTGCCGATTTTCTAGACATACTATAAACAGAAACATAAGAAGTTATTTCTCCAGCTGCAAGGCCACCCGCACCAGGAGGGTAGGCCAGTGTTGGCGGGGGGATTTTTGGGTTTAAATTTTTTTGGGACACAACCACAGTGTGGGCTCTATTAGCTCTATTGACCCACACCTTCAGTGGGGGAAACAATATAGGGGTTATAGACGCCTTTAAGAATCACAAACTGGGGGCAACACAAGCCAAGGCCCTGGCCTTGTTAGAACCATAACACCCCATTACCACCTCTGTTAATGCAACTCTTCACTTATTTAGCTATGTCTATGAAGCCCTCAAAGCTGCCACTGCTAGCCCTGGCACTAAGCACTCAGCTTTTTGTAATATTTTGCCAACACCAGAGGGTGCAAGTGCAAGAGAGGTTACTTACGCCTGGGGGGTGACACAGGTGGCGGGGACAAGGACTGGCGGGAAGGTCCAGCTTGGTGTTCTGAAAAATATAAATAGTGCATAGACATAAGAATACATTGCAGAAAATGCAAAATTGCCAGTTTGGTGAACCAACTAGCCAAATAATATTTACCTGGCGTCCCAGGGTCCCGTTCATCTGCTCCACTGACATCCTGGGGCTGGTCCTCTGCCTCTGGCGGCGTCTGCTGCCGGGTCTGTTGCCTCTCCTGGACTGTGGGCCTTTGGCGCTGCGCTTGAGCTACAAGTTCACAGAAAGCAAAAAAAAAAAAATGCTGAACAAGTTTTGACCCCAAACTACAAAGCCACACAAACATTCTGGATTTAGCAGAGATTCAAAAACAAGACAAAAACCATTCAAAAACTACAGATAAATCACTTGTCATCATTAAAATGAGGCCTAACAGCTGCAGTTCATGGAATGTATTTGAGGGGCATGTGGGGAAACTGGGGTACTATTAAGACTTTCATGTGGAACCCAAGCTGCAAATGAACAAATATTTGGTAAACATGAAATAAAGGGTTTCTTGAAAATAAGCCTCACTCAGGTTATACTGGGGTCCGGTTTGGCAGTTTTTTTTGTTGGCAAAACCAGTCAGTTCTAAAACCAGCCAAAGACTAGGCTAAAGCCACTTTGAAAGTAGCACAAAAATAGGCCAATATAAACAATGAAAAAAAAAAAAAAAAAACATTATATACACACACACACACATATATATATCTATCTATAGATCTCTAGATATATCTGTTGATATACGGGAAACATGTCTTTTTAAAGCGTACAATCACTAGCAATGTCCTGCGCCCCCCCCCCCCTTTCCAGTTACTGGGATGGCTGATAATTCCCTGCCCTCTGTGCCCAGTCCAGCTGGGAACTCACTACAGAAATAGATTCACAATGTTGCATTGACCCCAGACATGATATACATATGGGTGTGTTGAACTACAACTCTCAGCAGCCCCAATATATCCAGAGTTATAGCCTAAGGATCAACTGCAGAACTGCCCCACATCCCAGTAGAAAGTAACAGTACAGTCACATACCCTATAGAGCAGGGAGTAGCACTGCCCCACATCCCAGTAGAAAGTAACAGTACAATCACATACCCTATAGAGCAGGGAGTAGAACTGCCCCACATCCCAGTAGAAAGTAACAGTACAATCACATACCCTATAGAGCAGGGAGCAGGGGGTAGAACTGCCCCACATCCCAGTAGAAAGTGACAGTACAATCACATACCCTATAGAGCAGGGGGTAGAACTGCCCCACATCCCAGTAGAAAGTAACAGTACAATCACATACCCTATAGAGCAGGGGGTAGAACTGCCCCACATCCCAGTAGAAAGTAACGGTACAATCACATACCCTATAGAGCAGGGAGCAGGGGGTAGAACTGCCCCACATCCCAGTAGAAAGTAACAGTACAATCACATACCCTATAGAGCAGGGGGTAGAACAGACAGGTTCAGGCTGAAAGCTAAAAACTACATTACCCAGCATGCAGCGTGCCAGGCACACTAGGGGAAAAAAATGTGACTATTTTCCAAACTACAAACCCGGCAAAGCTCCAAAAAATACAGCAAAACTGTACCTTAGCGGCTTTGTACTTTGGAAAACCCCAAGGGCTTTAAATTAGTAGCCCAGTTTGGAGGACAAACTGCCAACCCTGAACATAATTATATTACAGCTCTGTATTACTGTTGCGCTCAGACTCTAGCAATGTTAAAGGGTCAGTGACCCCCATTTAAAAGCTGCATAGTTAGAGGGCAGCAAATTATATTTTGTAGTTTGTGAATTATTTGGTTTCTTCTAACTGTGCAGCTGTGGTTTACCTTGAAGTTAATTTTTATTATGTTATACAATGGCTAATTCTAAGCAACTTTTCAATTGGTCTTCATTATTTATTTAATGTAGTTTTTGAATAATGACGACCAATTGCAAAGTTGCTTAGAATTAGCCATTGTATAACAATGTCAGTTTTTGCTCTACAGTTCTCCAGTTTGGAGTTTCAGCAGCCAACTGGTTGCTAGGGTTCAAATTACCTTAGCAACCAGGGAGTGGTTTGAATGAGAGACAGCAATATGAACAGGAGAGGACTTGTGGCTTCACAAAGCAATAGTTTTCTGCTTGCTGGGTTCAGTGACCCCCCTGAAAGCTACAAGGAGTTAGAAGAATAGTGCAAATCATTTAAAAAAAAAAAAAAATAATAATGACGACCAATTGAAAAGTTGCTTAGAATTAGCCATTCTATAACATAATCAAAGTTAGCTTCAAGGTGAACCACCCCTTTAAATAGGTGCCTTCAGCGTGAAATAAGTGCTTTAAAATAAAAAAAAAAAAACACTTACGTCTCCTATCTGTGTCCACGTATTCGCCAGGCAGCCCTCCGAATACCTCTACACCAGCTCGATCCAGAAGGCGGCGTTCGTAGGGCTTGAATTGGCTGGAAAGAACAGGCCCTACACCCGCCTTCTGGGCCCGTGCTCTCTGGGCCATGAACCTCTTCTTCATGCATCTCTTCAGGTCGCTGAAGCGTTTGTACACCGTGTTGTGGTCACGGTGCACTCCGCTTACAGCGCTCACGCGATCCGCTACCTGCTGCCACAGGTCCCTTCTTCTGGCAGCAGTGAGCTGACAGGATTGCGCACCAAAAATATAGTCCCATTGTCTCAAAACTTCCTCCACCATCGCCGAATTTTCCTCACTGGAAAAGCGGGGGCCTTTGGAGCTGGGCCCTGCCTCCTCCTCTTCTTCCTCCTCCTCCTCCACCACCACCACCGGCTGGCGGCTCCTCCTTCCCACAGGGGGTTGCTGCCCCCCCTCCTCCTCCTCCACCACCACCACCTGGCGGCTCCTCCTTCCCACAGGGGGTTGCTGGCCCTCCTCCATACCCACCCCCCTGCCCTGGCCAGCCCTAACTAAACTCCCCCCCCCCTGCCCTCTAGCTGCCCCCCCCTCCCTACCTACCTCCCCCCTCCCTCTCCCTGCCCCCCCCACACTAACTGCCCCCCCTCTCCCTCTACCTGCCCCCCCCTCCCTACCTACCTCCCCCCTCCCTCTACCTGCCCCCCCCACACTAACTGCCCCCCCTCTCCCTGCACCCCCCACACTAACTGCCCCCCCTCTCCCTCTACCTGCCCCCCCCTCCCTACCTACCTCCCCCCTCCCTCTACCTGCCCCCCCTCTCCCTGCCCCCCCCACACTAACTGCCCCCCCTCTCCCCCCCTGCACCCCCCCTTCCTCTGACTGCCCCCCCCCTGCACTAGCCCAGGCCTCTTGGGCCTCCTCTCCCTCCCCCACCCAAGGGTCTTGTGCCCTTACCCTTACCCTTACCCCCCATCTACTTCCCTCCCCATGGGGCTCAGGACTTGCCTGAGTTTCAGCCACCTCCTCCACCTCCTCTTGGCCTAACTCAGGCAAGTCCTGGGCCCCCCCACCCAAACCCTCCTCCTCCCCAACTATCTCCTCACTCAGCCCAAGCATTCCCTCCCACTCCTCCTCCTCCTCCCTACCCCTGCTGTGGGCCATGGCAGCCAAAAAAGGTTTTTTTTTTTTTTTTGTTCAGCAGCTCTCAAGTATGCCTCCTCTCCCTTTGCTTTCCAACAACGCAGTGAAGAAAGAAAATGGCCACTGGAGCACTTCCTGTTAACTCACAAGAGAAATTGGCGCCAAATGCTTGTAAAATGGTCGCTGGAGAACTTCCTGTACGAATATTTCGTGACTTTCGGAACGTCAATACGAATTTATCGTGACTTTCGGAAGGCTGTTTCCGCCGTGTACGATCATCCGATACGAATATTTCGTGACTTTCGGAACGTCAATATGAATTTATCGTGACTTTCGGAAGGCTGTTTCCGCCGTGTACGATCGTCCGATACGAATATTTCGTGACTTTCGGAACGTCAATACGAATTTATCGTGACTTTCGGAAGGCTGTGTCCGCCGTGTACGATCGTCCGATACGAATATTTCGTGACTTTCGGAACGTCAATACGAATTTATCGTGACTTTCGGAGGCTGTTTCCGCCGGTACGAGCGTCCGAATATTTCGTGACTTTCGGAACGTCTATACGATAATTACGCAAAATTACCGATCATTACGAAAAAGTCGTAAACTTTCGTGTCCAATCCGAATTTTTTCCATTCGGACTCGGATTCGACCCATAGTAAATGTGCCCCTTAGGGTCGCCACCTCTATGGTTTTTACATGGGTTGCCAGTTCAGAAAGGCCTGTGCAGGAAACTCTGCAAATATAAGGCTGAAATACACCAATCCCTTTCTGATACATCATAGCCACACCCCTTTATGCCATCATTTCAACCTAAGGGTCCCATTTACTAAAGGTTGTGGGGGTTTTTTTTTAATAAAAAGTTGTAATTTTTTTTTGTGTCGAAACTGCAACAAATTCGAAAGCAAAAATACGCCATTTAAAAGCTGTCAAGGTCATGTAGAAGTTAATGGCAGCTGTCCTTGTTTCCAAGTAAAAGATCTTCCTGCTTTGTGGTTTTAGAGGTTTTTGAAATTTTTAAGATGTTCCATTCCTTGAAAAATGTGTGGCTTTCATGTTTTATCCATGTTTTTTTAAAAGGCTGTTTTAATAAATAACTTGGCATTTGTGGTTTTAGATAAAATGAGTTTAACTGAGGTTTTAACCTTTTTACTGCCAACGACGTATGAGATACGTCATGGCAGTAAAAGGCTTTAACTTTAACTACGGATGACAGCCCCCTGGGCAACGAGCCAGGGGGGCTGTCATATCAGCCCTGCGACGCGATCATCGCAGGACCCCCCTATAAGCAGCAGACGCGATCACATCACGTCTGCTGCTTTGCCCAACTTCCTCCTTCCTGCTCCCCCCCACCAAGCGCCGGCCCCCTCCAGGACGCCGACTCCAGGATGCAGCAAGAGGACAAGGACTGCGATCGGTGCTTCAGGACAGGGAAGGGTGTTATTATTTGCACTTACATACATTTACACACACTTACATACATTTACACACACTTAGTTTTTTTGTTTTGTTTTGTTTTGTTTTTCATTTTGCACACTTGTATACACTTATATACACTCATATACACACTTACACTGTAACGTTAGGAGGGAACCAGTGTGCGACCGCTGTATGCAAAATCTGACTCTTACAGTATAGCAGGAACTCCCAGCCCTTTCCGGTCTTCACCGACGCCCTTTTGGGGCCCCGGAACTTTCTGCTGCGGTCCAAGCTGGGGTCCTGCAAACTTTCAGAGTTCAGACAAAATACGAGGTACTGGCAAGGCAAAGGCAGAAACGTAGTTGGGGTACAGGCAAAGGTCGAGGCTGGCAGCAATATTCGTAATGGGGGTGCAGGCAAAGGTCGAGGCAGGTAGCAAGAATCGTAGTCAGGGTACAGGCAAAGGTCAAAACCGGAAACAACAATCAAAACGCTTGAGCAGGTACTGATAATAACCAGAAGCCAGCTTGGGCAATGAAACACTGAAGGAATGGGTTTAAATAGCAGAATTGGGTGCCAAAACAAAAGGAACCAGAAGAACTAGAAAACCTGCACAAAGATGGCGCCTAAGGCTTCAGGGCGCACGACTGCGCATGTCCGCGCGTCATCGCGCATGCGCAGTAACGCCGCGCCGTCCCTGCCGAACCCGGAAGTGTGGGCCCTTACTAGAGCGCGTCTGCCGGCTGGCGCGAACTAAGGTAGGAGAACGCGCCGGACCGGCAGAGCGCCTTACATACACACTGTCACACAACTTTTACACATGTACACACATGTATACACAAACACTTTTTTTTCGTTTTACCACTTTGTTTTTAGTTTCTTTTACCTAAAAACTGTTTATTTTGACAGCGTGACTATTGGATCAGATATTCTGACCGCTAATTACACTGTCGTGTGATCTTATTTTTGTTTCGCTTATTAGCACAATTTATTGCATTTTTTATCCCTGTATAAGTGTTCCTGATCTGTTTTTAGCGTAGCTTTGCCAGGTGTAACTTTGGTGTACAAAAATAACTTTGCCTATTTTGAATTCACCAGAATGTGTACTTTACAAAAATATATGGTTTTCTGGGGGTCTCTGTATAGTTTGGGGGTGTTATGGCACATAATACGCTGTCAGGGGGCTCTGTATGCAAAGGCTGATTTGGCAGGTGAGAAATCCATATGCACCATTTTCATTTTGGGTTCAGTACATACCGCAGACTTTGGTAAATATATGCATATGGGGCACCAAAATGCACATCACTAGGAAGATCATTCCCAACCTCACTGCCCTCACCTTGAAAAACCACCTACGCTGCTTCAAATGAAAGTTCCATTCCTGTAATCTTAAGGGGGGGCCTCTGGTGCGCTGATTGTTTTTATTGGAAAAAAGAACATCCCCCATCTGCCTATAACCCCCTCTAATGTACTTGTACAGAGTAATCATGTTCCCTCGCAAGTGCCTCTTTTCCAGAGAGAACAACCCCAACCTCGACAGTCTAACCTCATAGCTTAAATCTTCCATCCCCTTTACCAGTTTAGTTGCACGTCACTGCACTCTCTCCAGCTCATTAATATCCTTCTTAAGGACTGGAGCCCAAAACTGCACTGCATACTCAAGGTGAGGCCTTACCAGGGGCCTATAAAGAGGCAAAATTATGTTTTCACCCCTTGAGTCAATGTCCTTTTTTATACAAGACAGCACTTTATTTGCTTTAGTAGCCACATAATGACACTGCCTGGAATTAGACAACTTGTTATCTACAAAAACCCCTAGATCCTTCTCCATTAAGGATACCCCCAACACACTACCATTCAGTGTATAACATTTATATCATTTCTGCCAAAGTGCATAACTTTGCACTTGTCCACATTGAACCTCATTTTCCAGTTTGCTGCCCAGTTTTACAATTTTGTCAAATCGCTCTGCAAAGCGGCAGCATCCTGGATGGAACTTATAGTTTTGCATAAATTAGTATCGGCAGCAAAAATAGAAACAGTACTCTCTATGCCCACCTCCAGGTCATTAATAAACAAGTTAAAAAGCAAAGGACCAAGGACTGACCCCTGCGGTACTCCACTAACCACACTGGTCCAATTAGAAAATGTTCCATTTACCACCACTCTTTGTAATCTTCAGCCAGTTCTCTATCCAATTACATCCAATTATGTTCCTCAATTTTATAATTAACTTTCTTTAAACACAGCCTCTAGCACAAGGTAAAAGCAACACTATTATACACAGTTCATGCTTTAAAAAATACCCCTAGAGATAATAAACCAGTTCTAATATGGTACTAGCACTTACATTTTTCTTGCAACTTACAGTCTATTTTAGAGCAACTGTTCCTCTGCAATAGACTGCAAAATTCACAGGGCCACTTAACACTGTCAAGCCCCTAAGTTCACTAGCTTTTACACCAGCTAAGCAAACATTTACTACAATATCTTAGAATCCCTTTAACAACTCAGCTACTGCCAAGCCTTAGATGTACAGGATTTAAGCAGTTTTCACAAGGTTAAGCAAAGGTTCCATACAACAAGGAAGAGAAATACAAGGAAACCAAGGCAGATATAGTGTTGACCAGACAAAACAAGTTTGAGGGACTGTATAGTTAAAGGACAACAAGCTAAAGAGATGGTTAGTTACAGGCACAAAACAAGACAAGGCATAAAGAATGGATAACATTGAGTCAGTACAATAGTGCAGTACTAAAGGACAGAAACAGGGCAATTGGTTAGAGCCTGAGTCCAGGAAAGGGAAGCACAGAACATAATTTATTTTGTGCATAAACAGCTGATTTGGAAAGTCCCATGTCCCATATTTATATATATATATAATTTTGTGGAGACTTAAACAGGTCAAAAACCAGCTGTTCACTAGCAAATTTCCGAAGCACTGCTCCAGAAATCTGGATACTTTGGAATCTAAGGCCAAAAACTTGTTTACACAGGCAATCATACATTTTTGGGATGCACACACTCTGATGACTCCGAAACGGGTAAATATGTCTTTCTACTCCAAGCTGCAATTATCAATTTTTATAAAAACTTCTGATGTTTTTAAAAAAATCACTACAAAGCTTCCAGTTTACAGGATCTTGCCTCCGCATGTCATTAGGTACCAAGATAAAATATCCTAAATATGTATGCCAGGGATTTACTGTTTATTGCATAATGTGCATGTGTGCATGTACCATATATACTCGAGTATAAGCAGATCCGAATATAAGCCGAGGTACCTAATTTTTCCTAAGAAAACTGGAAAAACTTATTGACTCGAGTATAAGCCTAGGATGGGAAATGCAGCAGCTACTGCTACGTTTAACAATCAAAATAAATACCAATAAAATTACATTAATTGAGGCATCAGTGGGGTATATGTTTTTCAATATTTATTTCAAAGAAAAACAATAAACTAGCTCTGTAAGCGGAGAAGAGGGTCAACAAAAACAATATGAGTACTACCCCAGGCTCATTGCACACTGGCAAACTGGTAGCAGACCCAGTCCCGGAGGGATGTAAGGGGAAATAAGTATTGCTAGTGGGAGCCTAGGCCAGGGCACTGGAGGGTCTGGTTGCAGGTGGCCTAATTTGCACACATAGGACAGAGGGTGCTAGTCTGGAGGGACCCATGGCACCCGACTCGAGTATAAGCCGAGGGTGACTTTTTCAGCACATTTTGGGTGCTGAAAAACTAGGCTTATACTCGAGTATATACAGTATGTGACATGCAGAGGCCCCAAGATGAAAATGCCACTTGTATGTTCTATCATTTCTGTAATTTCAGCTAATAAAATATCAACACATTTACTGTATATCATGTGGAGTAAAGCCACAAAAAATATGTTCACCATTACAAAAACTTTTTTTAGAAAGTACACATTCTCCTGTATCCCAAACGGGTAAAAGGGCAAAAATGGGCTTTACTAAAATATATGAAACTTTAGAGCATCTTAACTCCTGCATGTCATCCTAGACATGAATGCCAGGGTTCTGAACAGTTTAATACCCAATGTGCATAGTTTTACATAAGTATGTGGCATGTAGAGAATTAAAATACCCCATATGAGCTATTGTTTCTGATATTTCAGCTGCTGCAGAATCAACAATTTTACTGCAAACATAAGTTTATAACAAAAGGTCATATATTTTTTGAAAGTACACATGCTTCTGAATCCAAAATGGGTAAATATATCATTCTACTCCATAGTACCAAACTGCAGAACTTTCCTAAAATTGACAGTTTACATGTCACTGCAGTAATGGATGCTCTGAATGCAATGGAAGCTGATGATGTTTGGTACTGAATTTTGTTTCAACACACTAGTGCTCCATGTAACCCAACCTTATAATTACTGTAACTCTTCATTGCATCACATTCCTGATGTTGACCTCAACAGCACATAACACCCCCCCCCAAGGACTACCTACATTACATTACAACTACCAAGCCTATATGTCTTACATTACAGTATACCAGAGCCCACTTCACAGAATTACATTCTCCCAGTGTCTTCCAAACGAAATGGTAAATTCACAGTGTGCCAACCTCCTTTCATCACAACCAGCAGCCCTGCATTATGTTCAGAGCCCCCTGTGACCCATCTTTGTTTCATAGTTTTTAGCTGTGTGTGAATCTGCTAGCATCCAAGGGAGTTGGAGCGCCTATGGGCACTTAATAACAGGCTTTGCCTCTTATGGGCACTTAATCTGCCTTTAGGAGGCACAAAATATGTCTATCAGACTATCAATATGATTGTTAAAAACTGCTTTAAGTCTTTAACTAGTGGTGGGTCCAGAAATGTGCCAGTTATACATTCTAAACTGATCTGTCTTTCCTCCCTATGCTGAAGGTCCAGGGCATGTGGACCCATACCCACCTTTAACACTGGTAAGCCTGCACTTAACACCATATTACACTGGATTTTTCCTTTTTCATTTTATGTGAGGTCAAGCAATTTTAGATATTCCAATAAGTGTTGGGTGGCTCAGTTACATATCTACCTAACAACACATAGGGGCTGATTTACTAAGACACGAATTCGAATCCGAATTGGAAAAATTCCGATTGGAAAACGAACATTTTGCGACTTTTTCGTATTTTTTGCGATTTTTTCGGCGTCTTTACGAGTTTTCGGAAATTATCGCGACTTTTTCGTTACCAATACGATTTGCGCGAAAAAACGCGAGTTTTTCGTAGCCATTACGACTTGCGCGGAAAAACGCTAGTTTTTCGTAGCCATTCCGAAAGTTGCGCAAAATCTGGCGATTTTTTCGTAGCGTTAAAACTTGCGCGAAAAGTCGCGATTTTTTCGTAGAGTTAAAACTTGCGCGAAACGTCGCGCCTTTTAAGTTTTAACGCTACGAAAAAGGCGCGACTTTTCGCGCAAGTTTTAACGCTACGAAAAAATCGCCAGATTTTGCGCAACTTTCGGAATGGCTACGAAAAACTCGCGTTTTTTCGCAAAAATCGTATTGGTAACGAAAAAGTCGCGATAATTTCCGAAAAAAATCGCAAAATACCGATCATTACGAAAAAAACGCAATCGGACGCATTCGGCCCGTTCGTGGGTTAGTAAATGTGCCCCATAGTGAAGTGAATTTTATATAGTTTTTCCTTGTGCTGTTAATATAATTGCTTTCCATCGCTTTTCTAGGCTGTGGAGATTAATTCTTCCCCCCTTTGAAAAATGAATGCTCCCAAATTGACAATGTTACCCGTAATAAATAACACAGACAATATCTTTGTGAGTGAGTATCGGCCATCAGATACAACTTATCAAACTCAGAACAAAAAAACATATAGTAAGTATATACAAGTATAGGATCTATTATCCAGAATGCTTGGGACCTGGGGTTTTCCAGATTAGAGGTATTTTCATAACTTCGATCTTCATACCTTAAGTCTACAAAAAAATGTTTTTACCTCCAATAAGAGTTAATTATATCGCAGTATATCTTAGTTGGGATCATCTTACTATTACAGAAAAAAAGGAAATCATTTTTAAATTCACTGCTTTCTAGAATGATATTGCCTTACGGAGTTGTGCATGATGGCCACCGCACAGTGTGAAGATGCACCTAGAGTTTCACGTTCCATACATCTGTGCTCCATCTATAGTGACAATGCTATCCAACTTGTTAGGCAAAACATTCACAGTAAATGGCACACAGCACCAGAAATGCAAGCAGAGTTCTTCTCTTGGTTGAAGTGGTTAATAAATAGGCCCCATAGGCTTATATAGTTTTATGAAGAATATTACTGCAGAAAGCTTGTATCTCTAGGAGAAATGGACAGCTTTGTTTGGGAGGCAGATTTGGAGGTCTTGAGACCGTCTGTCATGGCAATCACTGTGACTTTCTACTGATGCAGCAGAAGCATGCAACCAGGGGCGGGCCAAGCCTACTGGGCGCCCTAGGCAACCCGGTCGGTCAACTCGCCCCAACACATTCCTCCACCCCACCTCGCGAGTGCTTTGGTGCGCATGTGCAGTTTGGGGGGGGGCGATGTGATGGCTCATTGCCCCCACTGCGTAAAGACAATCGGCGGGGGCAATGACAAAATGACAAAGGAGTGCGAGGTAGGCAGGAGAAGCTGCCTGCCTGGCCCCCCCAATTACTGCACCCTGCCTATTCTGCCTACCCCTAGTCCCGGCCCTGGATGCAACTGACTGGTTAGTCTGTATGACCATGGTTTACAAGAAATATAATAGCAGAGAGAAGATATACTGATTTCTATAAAAATAGTCAATGAGCTGTAAAATGTATCTCAAGCATGTGAACAGTTGTTTGTACAACTCTTTCAAGATAGCACAATATTTCAGCACTTGCTGATCCTGAAAGTTTTATAGGCAGATATGTGTTTCCCAAAGCAAACATGACATGTATTTATATATAACAAAATAATTTGGTATAAACACTTCTCAATTGATTTCACCCGAGGCTGATCATATAAAAAAAAAAAAATAAAAAGCATTCACTAATGACCTAATATGAAGTTTAATTTTGGGGAATAGTGTTCTTCGTTTCCCCCCATTATCCAGCTTATGTTTTTCCCCATGGCCAGCTGTGTCAGAAGTTCAAACTGCTTCCAAAAGTTAATTGTGCATTATGAAAAAAGTCATAAGTGGAATAAGTATTTAAAAAATTTGTAAATTATGTGTTTTTCTGAAATGATGTGTTCTTCTGACAATTATTACCTTGTGACTTTGAGCGCAATGCTTTTTACTCAGTCTGCACACTGGCACAAATGAATAACTTGTGGTGCTTTTGGGATGATTCACTAAATACCTTCTGCACAAATCTTATTGATAGCATTTTTTACATTCCCCAAAAGATGTCTGACTACAGGTGTGATAAGATTGTGATAGGGCCATTCTGCTACTATGATGTACAGGTAGATAGTGGAGATAGTAGCAGGAAATTGGCAAACTGAAAGCCTGCACTGGGGGTCACTGAATAGGTGGCGACAAGGAGACGCTGCAGGTTGCAGGTGCTATAAACACTCTTGTAACTAAAACTAAAGGTTACTGGGCTTACAGGAAATATAGATCTCCTATACTCTTTAATACATCAAGGTGGTCTAAACCTATTACTGAAAATGCTACAATATGACTTTGGTGTTTAATTTAAAGGAAGAGAATAATTTCCCAAGATACTCATTAGGACATCCTTTAACTTCTGCAGTCTCATTCCCAAAAAAGACACCTGCCTTCCTTATCCATTTATTAAGTCTGTTTGCATCAACTGCCCTCAGCCAATTACCCCAGCAAACTGTGACATAAAACATAACTCTGGCCACCACTGAATGGTAAAACATCCACAGCATTGTAATTTAAACATTAAACAACCTTAATAATAAGAATAGCCTGCTCATCCCTTGCCATCATAGTACCTTGGCATTCCTAGTCTGATCTAATTAGTTCCTTTACCTCACACAGCTTCACAAAACTATCTATGAAACCCCTGTATTCTGCCTTCCGTCCCCTTCTGACACCAGCCACAATAACACAGTTATCCGAGTTATTTGCATTCTCAAATACTGGGGCCATCCTGTGAGATAATTAACAATCCAAGAGACTATGTATCAACCTAACATAAAATGATTTTAGGATCCCAAAACTTTTTCCATTAAACCACTTATCCATTAGTGCCCTCATGAGACCCCTACAGCATTTACTTCCTGCAGGCTCTGCTTCCTCTAGTTATGCCACTGGCTATACAGGTATAGGACCCATTATCCAGAATGCTCGGGACCAAGGGTATTCCGGATAAGGGGTCTTTCTGTAATTTGGATCTCAATACCTTAAGTCTACTAAAAAATCAATAAAACATTAATTAAACCCAATAGGATTGTTTTGCATCCAATAAGAATTAATTATATCTTAGTTGGGATCAATTACAAGGTTCTGTTTTATTTCTACATAGAAAAAGGAAATCAGTTTTAAAATTCTGAATTATTTGATTAAAATGGAGTCTATGGGAGACGGGCATTCCGTAATTCGGAGCTTTCTGGATAACGGGTTTCCAGATAAGGGGTCCGATACCTGTAATATACTATATAGGAACATTTTGGGCTATAGTGTACTGTTTGGCATTTAAAGGCTCAGGCATCTTATTCAAATCTGACTATTCAATGGAAGTTTTTAACAGTAACTAAACATATTTGTTAACAAAAAAAGAAAGTCAATTGTTTCTCAACAATCCGCAAAAAAAAAGGATAACTTGAACGTTTTTGTTAGGAGCCTGGCACTTAGAGTCCTGTTCTTAAAAAAAATGAAAATGTGTTGGTGACCTTCCATAAGTCCACATTCTTATTATTTGCCCTGTCAGACACATGATTTAAACACCTTCACCACAGTAACTGTTAGTAAATCAGCATGTAAATGTAAAACTGAATAATTAATATCCTGTTATTATCAGAAGAACACTGTGTAATCCCAATGAAGGTTCCAGAGCCAGAGTCAACCTGGTAGATATTAAGGAGGATCGAGTTGGTGGAGAAAGAATAGATACAGTAATTACTGTTTGGCCTCTTGGTGCACAAAACATCACTGAACAAAGGCATAGACTTCCGTCAATGATATAGTTTAGCATGAAGCAAAGGTGATGTTTTGACTATGGCTGCTTCTGGAGTAGAGTTCAATCTTTGTTACAATTTACATCTATACGGCTGCTCTGTGCATTTAGGAGGTTAATATTGTAAAACACCAAATTGTTTTTATTCAATAATCTGGGATTTACCACAGCAATATTTGCCCCCATGTTACTTACTATTCATTTTCACAAAGTAAAACATATAAAATAAATACACACAGGCAGATCCAACACAGGCCACGTTGCACCTAAGCTTTACAAGTGATGAAATAACCCGCCCTAGTCTACAGACATGGTAAAGCCAGAGTGACCTGTGTGCCTAGGGCCTAGGATATAAGGCATTACTATTCTTATAGTAAGGTTCATGTGGATATCTTCTGTTTAAGGAAGGTTTACAGATTTTAATGTACAGTTAACAGACTTTTTTGTCACTTGCCCCCCTTTTCCCATCCTGATACTAACTTTGTATTTTACTCTTTTTACCACTAGCAACTTGCAACCCTTCATAAGTTGCTGTAATACAGCTTTGATCATCCAACTGGCAGGGGTTCCAAGAGTTGCAGTTTAGCAACCTCTGGAGGGTACAGATTGCCAGAAAAAAGTGCACTTGACGGTGCAGTCTTTATATTGGCACTGGGGGGCCATGGCCCACCCAGAATTTCCACCCTCCCGGCTTTGGAAGTTTGGGCTAAATGGAGGCAGAAGGGCGGGCAGCGCAGGCCGAGGGGCTAGCAGCCCAGGTGGCAGAGCAAGGTTGCCAGATTTATTTTTCAAAACTAGCCAAAGTCAGTTCTAAAGCCAGCCCAAAACTAACCAAAAGCCACTTTGAAAGTATCCAGAAAATAGTCCAATATGCGCAATGAAAAGAACCCCTAAAAAAGAAGTATATATGGAAAAACTTGCCTTTTTAAAGTGTATAATCACTGCCCATGCTATGTGCCCTCTCTCCAGTTACTGGGATGACTGATGTTTCCCTGCCCTCTGTGCCCAGTCCATGCAGGTTATAGTAGTTTTGCTGCTTCAGGTTCAGCAAAATGGAATAGAAAAGCGAGCTTCTGTCTATACAGTCCAATTGCATGCTGGGAATTGTAGTTTTATATTAATCTTAACTGTAGGCTAATTGAATAGTTAATAGGTATGTCAGAGGAAAAAATCTTTGGCTAGTTTCCAAACTACAAACCCACGAAGGCTCCAAAAACTAGCCCAAATATGTGCCTTGGTAGGTGTGTACTTTGGAAATTAGTAGCCCAATTAGGCAGAAAATCCGCCAGTCTGGCAACCCTGCGGCAGAGGGACAGTGCGGGTGGGCTTCAAGGGGGCTTTCTTTGGCCACAAAAAGTGGGCATGTCCAAAAATTTAGGCGGCGCACTATGCGTGCTGCAAATCCTCCTTCCTCCGTGGCGCTGTCAACCAAAAACATCTTTTGCTGAGTCTTTATATAGTGATTTGTGGTTCTAATAATGTGAATCAAACATCAGGGAAACCCTTCATGGGTTATCTAGCAGCATAAACAGAACAATTATAGGCTGATGTTTCTTGTTGCTTCTCCTTACAGCCTAATGAAGCAGTTAGGTAAGAGAAACCATGAGGGCAGCACATTATTATAAAGCAGAAAGCAGCTAGCAAAGAGTTACCTAGGCAATCACAAATGCAAATACAGTTTGAAAGTTGTCTGCCAATAAACCTTTCTAATACACCCTGCTTCTTTCTCCCGCTGCCAATCATATCTATTACTGTAAATGCATAATACTGGCTTAGGCAGGGCTGCCCCCTGTTGGACACAATATGTATTTTTCTAGTAAAATGAATTGCACTCTGCCTGTCTCCAAATGAGATGACTGAAGCTTAATTACAGATGCAAGAGGATTGCCCAGTGAGAATATTGCTTACATTTCTGTTCTACATTTGTCTTGCTGTTACCTACTGTGCAGTTTTTGCATTCTAATATTACATAATAGTCAAGCACAGCGTTGGTGAACAAGGAGCTTAGAATAAAAAGAAAAGGCAGAATTTTTATTTCTGCACCATTGTTTGTTTAAAACAACCCCACCTCGCTAAAATTATAAGGAAGGGTGAATTTGAGGGGGTGCCAATCTGTTAGGCACCCTGTGATTTTTTTCCCTGTACCAGTTCTTCTTTAAAGGGGAAAAATGCAGAAAAACAAATGCCGCACTATGTCCCACCTTACTAGCCTATTCCAAAGCCTTCCATTACCATTTATACATGGCAAGAATGGCACATTTGTGTCTATAAGGGCACTTATTCTTTTTACAGAGGCTGCTTTTTTTTCAGGAGCCACACATTTACCTTTACTTTCTCCCTCCTAAACACACACATTTATAATGCTAGTGTGGACTAAATGGAACATCAAAAATTGCTTCGCTAATTTTTTGCAATTTTGCTAATTTTCCGGCACAGCAAAACGGGACTTATTCAATCATCACTAAAAACCACATCTTCAAATATCCACTTTATTCTAATACAATCTCCCACTTTATCTAAGTTTTGTCACCCCCCCCATATTAAGCCATTGGTTCAGGGCTAAAAAGCAGTGGACAACACCATCAAGTTCACAAAGGAAGATGTGAAAGTGCCATTTTTTAGCTGTATGTTATCATCAAAGAGGGCAGCAACCTTACTACTGAAGTATGCAGGGAACCCATTTGTGGTGATCAGTGTTTCGTTGTTTTGGTCCCACCACCAACTAGAACATAAACTGGTGGTAAGCAGTACCCTACACCACTAGGCTGAATATGTGATAAGCAATGCTGAGTCTGCACACAAGTCATACAAGGATTTCAAAGGAGCTTTTGAATGATTGTGGATGCCCACATAGGTCAAACAGGAATACCAATGGAACACCCTGACTCTGGTACATGTGATCCCAGAAGACAATAAGTTCTGACCAGAGAACACGTTCAGTCGGAAAAATGAACACCTGCCAAAATGAGTTTCATGGTTCCATTGCAACTGGATCATACTTTGAAATTCCTTTCCACTGAAGAAGCCTCTCTTGGTGATATCCAGTTTCTTTAGATATGTCCACTCAAACATCTTTGGATTTTGATTGCTCCTCAACAAACTATTTGTATGAACAGACGCTTACCAAACTGATCCTTTAGATACTAATACATTACCTTATAAAGTCTTAGAAAATTGGCATATACATATAAATATCAATGAGTCACCATTTTGCCATGGTTTGCATTTTAAGCAGAAAGCACCTACTGTATGTACGTATATTTATTTAATCTATTTGCCCTGTCCATTCTTCCTTCTGTTTCCCATCCCTTTCTTATTATATAAAATTCTGTCCATGCTTCTATTTATGCTGTGTCTCTTTGCACATGGGACCCAAAGGGCAATGATACATGGGTCATTTCATTTTCTGCATTAAAGTGTGGGTGACAAAAATACCCTAATGCTGTGCCACTGCCAACAATGTAGATCATAGGGGGTAAGTCATTCAAATGGAATTTTTGCATCATTAGGTATAATGAGCTGCGGTCACTTACATAGCTGGAAACAACACTCATTTTTGCATGAGTAGCTGTCCCTTTCCTCGACCAGTTTTAGCAGCACTGTGCAAGGTACTATGCAAGGCCAATGTCTCTTTGCCCATGGTACCCAAAAGCCAATAATACAAGGTTTGCTGTGTTGCCTGCATTCAAACATAGGCGGAAAAAATATGAAATGCTCATTGCCAGCAATGTAAATTCCAGAAGAAATATTATTCAAATTCAATTTGGTGCAATCTGAATAATTAACCTATGGTAATATGTATAGCCAGCAACCGCATATAATTTTGTGTATTTTGTGGCTAAATTCAACCCCTCCCTGCCTCCCCTCTCCTTGAAAGTTTTAGCAATTCCTTTTTTAGCACCTTATAGTGGAGCCACAAACATTTGCTCACAGGACTGCAGGATACATATGGTATAGCTACTGGGTGCCAGTTAGACAGCCTTATTTTGTACACACCTGAAATAAGAAATGTGGGAATAAAACACACACTTTTAACCACTGATCAGCTGAAGTAACAAACTTTTACCTGTTGCCTTCCACCTCAGTCAGTATATTCATTTATCCCAAATAAGGGCGTATATTTTCAGCAAGCGGAAAAGTGATTGCCGAAAATACCGCCCTACGCCTCCTACTTGTGCCTGCAAGCGAATGAATGGGATATGCTCTGGTGCAGGCACATGTAGCCGAAATACGCATAAAAACGGGAGACTTCTCTCGCATTTTTTTGCGAATTTAGGTTACATGTGCCTGCACCCAAATATACACCCTACACCTCGTCTGGCATTAGCCTAAGGGTTTAATTAGAGTCAGGGCAATAAGGGTGAAGACACACTGAACTACTTGGTAGCAGTTACTTTTTCGCAACTACTAAACTCCAGAAAATACCCTGCCATAGACAATATTGCCTCTGCTAAAACACAGGTAGAGACAATTATCAGTAAATGATCAGCATTGTCTATTTCAGTAGCCACAAGTAGCTGCTACTAGTAGCTCCATGTGTCTTCCCTCTAATGTTCCCAGCAGATGTACTCTTGCACAATGAAGTGTTTTTTTTATTAGATCTACAATCCTGGGTTCATGGCAAAATAAATTTAGGAACAGGCTTCTATACGAATGATTTTATGTTATTAGCAAGAGAATACTCTTGTGTATAAATACCCCATATAAAATACATTGCAACAATATAGCAGCAGAAATAAAAACACCTGATAACACTAAAGGGGGCATTTACTAAAGGTTGTGGGGTTTTTTGTTGACAATTCGTATTTTTTGCAAAAAGAAAATACAAATTTATCATGGGAAAAATGCATTTTTTTCTTATTTATTATGTGTCAAAACTGCGACAAATCTAAAAGTAAAAATATGCCATCTAAAAGCTGTTGAGGATATGTACAAGTCAATAGCAGCTGCCATGGTTTTAGAGGTTTTCACATTTGTTTGATGCTTTCATTTGCGCAACAAAATGTTTTTTTTTCCCCGCTTCTTTTAAAAGGCTGCTTTAATAAGTCACTTGGCATTTATGGTTTAAGAGAAAATGATTTTCTTGTGGTTTCAAAAACATTTCAAACCACAAAAATTAGAATGCTGACATATGGGCCTCCCCAAAATGGGAGCAGAGACAGAGGAGACATGCTTTTACCCTTATATGTCAACCTTCCTTTGTTTCTCTTCCTATCTGCTGCTAATTCCTCACATCTTCCCATGTAAGCCAGCCTCCTGCTTCTGTTCTAAATACAAAAAGCATTTATTTATTTAATCTCTATAACACTTTCACAGCAAAATGGTCAGGCAGGTGTTGACTTGGTCACAGTCTCATGGGGTGGGTATTTTTACCAAAATGGAGCTGCGAGGAAGGTTCCTATATTTGGCACAGACATATTGTTCCCCCGTCTGCTCCTCGCTTCTGCTAATTTCCCCCCCAACCCACCCTGTGTCAACAAATGCCTGTGAATTTAGTTGGATTTTTTTTGTCCAGCATCTTCCAATAAATAACTTGTAAGGGTATGAATATGTCCCATTCTTGTGCATCAGAAGCACCTTTACAGGCACGGTGGCTCAAGTCAGAGGGAGTGATGTAATATGAGGCAATGTTTCATATTTAGATATTCCAGTTGCACGTAATAGATTTTTTTTTTTATAAGAAAAAATATTTTATTTTATATGAAAAAGTTTTATATGGACTGTCTTGTGATATGTTCATATAGAGACCTGCAATGCTGATGGTAGAGAGTCTCATTAACTTTAATATGCAGTGCTGAGTTTGCCTAAATAAAGTTTAATGTCCCTGGGGACCTGCTAGTTCAGCCACAGTTTGATCCAGAGTCATTTGTTGAGCCTGTGGGGTAAATGTGTACGGTAACACACATTCGCCCCAGAGAGTGTAGTTCCTTTAACACAATATGCCTCAGATACAGATTCACCTGGATAAACATTTTTCATGTACAAAGTAGTATAAAGTAGTAAGGGTTGAAAAAAAACACCTATCAAGTTCAAGTATTCTATGGTGCATTGCAATAAAGACTTATGTGATTGACCACAAGTTCTTAAAAGGAACTCCAAAATTAAAATGTAAGCTGTAGGTTTGAGTCAGAAACACTATTATAGTTTATAGAAACAAAACCCGCTTCTTTGCCAAGGGGCAACCATTCCAATTAAAAATAGTAGCACAGCAGATATCAGATAAGCTCTGTAAAGCACCATTGTATTCTACAGAGTATATCTGTTATCTGCTATGTAACCTGTGCCATTTAGCCCTATTTCAACTTGAATGGCTGCTTCAATGGCTACACAGTTTTTAACAGTGCAGGGCAACAGTACATTACATTTTAATAACTTTGATTTTTTGGTATTACTGTTCCCATGTCCTAATAAAAGTATTATTTCACCTCATAACTGCCAACCAATGTTGTGGGGTATTGCATACTTAATCTTGTCCACACAAAACCTCCCTACATTTTAGTTGAATGATGTTCTGTTGTATGTTTTTACTTCATGTAAAGTAAATAATGTCAGATTTCCATATTTTGGCTTAATTTTTCTTTTCTCCAAATAAACTTTATATCTTATATTTATATATATTCATATATATATAGAGAGATATTTATATATATATATATATTAAAATTACACATCTCTTTTATAAAAACAATGAGTTAACAAAATGAACAATGGGTAGGAAGAAACTGACAAACATTTAAAAGAGAAAATGCAACATTAACATGAGTCTATGTAGCAGAACACTGGGTCGGTCCACCCCTCTGGGGGAAGAAAGCTGCCATGCGTGCAGGTTCATAAACTTGAGCACATATAGAATGCACTTCTTCTGTAGCTGGATATTTGGAGTAGATGAATCCAGATGGTTAAGTTGTGCAGGTAAGTTATTTAATGCCAAAAAGCACTCCCACCAAGGGCACAACATCATCGCCTGTAAAAAAACAAAAACAAAAAAAAAGTATGGTCAGAATAAATGCCAGCAATTTCTTTCTTTCTTGTCTAGTGTTGACCTTGTTATGGAAGTTTCAGATACTGAAAGCCGTTTGAGGTAATTAGGTAAGGTTAATTAAACATGTATGTGGGTTCTGAGCAAAAGATAGTCAGAACAACAGAACAAAGACAGCACTAGGTTTAAATAGAGCAGTGATCCCCAGCCAGTGGCTCGTGAGCAACATGTTGCTCCCCAACCCCTTGGATGTTGCTCTCGGTGCCCCCAAACCAGGTAGTTATTTTTGAATTCCTGACTTGGTGGCAAGTTTTGGTTGAATAAAAACAAGATTTACTACCAAATAAAGCCCCCTGTAAGCTGATAGTGTGCATAGGGGCTACCTAATAGCCAATCTTAGCCCTTATTTGGCAACCTATTTTTGCTGATGACACTAAGGGGCTGATTTACTAACCCACGAATCCGACCCGAATTGGAAAAGTTCCGACTTGAAAACGAACATTTTGCGACTTTTTCGTATGTTTTGCGATTTTTTCGGATTCTGTACGAATTTTTCGTTACCAATACGATTTTTGCGTAAAAACGCGAGTTTTTCGTATCCATTACGAAAGTTGCGTAAAAAGTTGCGCATTTTTCGTAGCGTTAAAACTTACGCGAAAAGTTGCGCATTTTTCGCGTAAGTTTTAACGCTACGCAAAATGCGCAACTTTTTACGCAACTTTCGTAATGGATAGGAAAACTCGCGTTTTTACGCAAAAATCGTATTGGATCCGAAAAATTCGTAAAGAATCCGAAAAAATCGCAAAACATACGAAAAAATCGCAAAGTACCGATCATTACGAAAAAAACGCAATCGGACTCCATTCGACCCGTTCGTGGGTAAGTAAATCAGCCCCTAAATTGTGCAAAACTATAAGTTCCATGCAGGATGCTGCCGCTTTGCAGAGCGATTTGACAAAATTGGAAAACTGGGCAGCAAACTGGAAAATGAGGTTCAATGTTGACAAGTGCAAAGTTATGCACTTTGGTAGAAATAATATAAACGCAAACTATCTACTGAATGGTAGTGTGTTGGGGGCATCCTTAATGGAGAAGGATCTAGGGGTTTTTGTAGATCACAAGTTGTCTAATTCCAGGCAGTGTCATTCTGTGGCTACTACAGCAAATAAAGTGCTGTCTTGTATAAAAAAGGGCATTGACTCAAGGGATGAGGACATATTTTTGCCGCTTTATAGGTGCCTGGTAAGGCCTCACCTTGAGTATGCGGTGCAGTTTTGGGCTCCAGTCCTTAAGAAGGATATTAATGAGCTGGAGAGAGTGCAGAGACGTGCAACTAAACTGGTAAAGGGGATGGAAGATTTAAGCTATGAGGTTAGACTGTCGAGGTTGGGGTTGTTTTCTCTGGAAAAGAGGCGCTTGCGAGGGGACATGATTACTCTGTACAAGTACATTAGAGGGGATTATAGGCAGATGGGGGATGTTCTTTTTTCCCATAAAAACAATCAGCGCACCAGAGGTCACCCCTTTAGATTAGAGGAACGGAGCTTCCATTTGAAGCAGCGTAGGTGGTTTTTCACGGTGAGGGCAGTGAGGCTGTGGAATGCCCTTCCTAGTGATGTGGTAATGGCAGATTCTGTTAATGCCTTTAAGAGGGGCCTGGATGAGTTTTTGAACAAGCAGAATATCCAAGGCTATTGTGATACTAATATCTACAGTTAGTATTACTGGTTGTATATATATAGTTTATGTATGTGAGTGTATAGATTGGTTAGTATAGGTTGTGTGCTGGGTTTACTCGGATGGGTTGAACTTGATGGACAATGGTCTTTTTTCAACCCTATGTAACTATGTAACCTCCATGAAATCAACATTTATGATGCTTGTGTTGCTCTCCAAATTTTTTTACATTTGACTGTGGCTCACGAGTAAGAAAGGTTGGGGACCCCTGATATAGACTTTATGACAGTAGAATATGTCATAAGAAACGTATGAACATAAGTGCTGTGAGTTTACCAGTGTACACGCTTTGAAATGTTCACAGCACAAATAACAAGGAGCTGCCAAATAGGCTGTTTTGTCTTCAAGACTATAGTTGATGTAACTAAGGCTAGCTTGAGAACAGAATCCATCTAAGTTGGGGGGGCCTGCGGGTGAATCTACATACACAGAATGTATTCTTTATCAACTTTATTATGAAAACGCAAAATTATATTATATTTACTGAATAATGTAAAAGGATATTACCAAGGCGCTTAATGACCATATAAAGGCATGAGGCTGAAGGCTGAGTGCTTTATAAAGGTCATGGAACTTGGAGGTGACTTCTCATATCCTCATCTCACCCTTGGAGGTGACTATCTCATATCCACACAAGTTTCAATGAGTCATGAGACAGAAACTGCATCACTAAGCACTGTTTCTAAGGATATAATTTACAGGATACTCATGGCTCTTGTGTAATATATATATATATATTGTTTCACTCAGATCAAAATTAGAAAAGAATACCCTTTATTAAAAAGGACAAATAAACCCCTAAAATCACTGCCAATGTTAGTTTTAACTTACTAGGGGGTACACCTAAGACTGGCGTGCCATTTCTGTAAAAATGATCACCAGCCCAAGGTACCTGGGTTCATGTACATGGTTCCACCACCTCCCAGGTCCTTTACAATCCACATAAAAAGCACTGTTGGTATAACTTACTACACAGCATTACAGACTAAAAAAAACTTTCTTTATACCATGTAAAACTTCTACTCTACTTTCAAATTAGGAACACATGTTAATGATTAAGGATGTAAAAATAAGACAGTGAGAGTTACATACCCCTCAGTTAATGGCACACAGAGATTTCAGGCATTTTGCCAAAAGTATTTTTATTAATTGTCCAAACATGTGGGGCTAAAAATCACCCTCCACTAGTCCTTATGTGAATTGCTTGAAGGCACAAGCCTGTGCACTTTTCAGGTGATTCCCACTTGACCATGCATCAGTAACATGCTAACATGTTTTAGCCCAGGGATCCCCAAACTTTTGTACTTGTGAGCCACCCTCTTATTAAAAAAGTGTTGGTGAGCCACACAAGAATGAAAAAAGTTATTTGGGGATGCAAAATAAGGGCTGTAATTGGCTATTTGGTAGCCCCATTTGGACTGCTAGCCTACAGGAGGCTCTGTGTGGAGTAAAACTGTATCTCTGTTCTGCTTCCTAAACTTGCCTCCAAGCCAGAGATTTAAAAATGGGCACCTACTTTGAAGGCACTGGGAGCAACATCAAAGGGGTGTTAAGCAAACATGTTGCTCCTGAGCCACTGGTTGGGGACCACTAGAATCTAGTAAAGGGTTTGCATACATACTTTTGCTGTATCCCACTGTATGATTCAAGTAGGTGGGAACTGGCAGTTTCCAGGTTCCAGTCAAACATCTCCAGTACTTTGTGACACTCTATTCGGGTCTTTAATCCAAGGCAGAACAGCTGCTCAACCTGCAAAAAAAACCCCACAACCTTAAGTGTCCCCAATAATTCATTCATGAATCCTGGCAGATGGATCTACAGGGGAGAGATAAAACCACAGCAACAACTTTCCCCAACTCTTGCATCAAACATCTTGTAGGCAATACAAGCAAGATAATATGAAATAGAAATAAAAGATGCATTTTTGTTTACATAAGTTATTCTATATGGGTCTTTATGTAATGAGCCCCAATCTATCCCACTCACCTTTTTAACTAAATATAAATTAAACAAAAATTGAAGCACATCATCACTTTGACTTATTTATATAGCACCAGGAAGTCACACAGTGCTTTACATTAATTTAGAACAATGGTCTTACAATAATTCAACTAACAAGAGCTACAGAATAAAAACTGGACCCTAGGGCCTTGCTTGCAACAAGCTTAAAGGGGTGGTGCTATTAACAGCATTGCAATTGGTCTTCATTATTTATTTTTTATAGTTTTTAAATGATTTACCTTCCTCTTTTAAATCTTCCCAACTTTTAAAATAGAAGTAACTGACCCCAGCAACCAAAAAACTATTGCCCTGTGAGGCTACAATTTTACTGTTACTGTTATTGTTACCTTCTCCCCCTCCTATTCATATTCCAGTCTCTCTCTGAAACCCCTCCCTGGTTGCTAAGGTAAACAAGATCCTAGCAACCTGAAATTCAAAATGGGAGAGCTGCTGAACAAAAAGTTAAATAACTAAGAATCCACAAAAAATGAAAACCAACTGCAATTTGTCTCAGAATATTTATATTTACATCATACTAAAAGTTAATTTAACAGTGAACATCCTCTTTAGAGACAAGAAAGATGCATGTTGCTCATGGCTGACAGGTGGGGAAGAAATATTAGGAAGAAAGAAACATCCTTACAGCTAGCCAATTTTTAAAGGGTGCATGCTACTTAGGAGATATGTTACCTTTAAATACTGGACTGCTTTTTGTACATTCCAGCCATGGTTCTGTAAAGCTGTCTGACATTCCTCAGTTGTCACTCCATGGACCGTGTCCTGAACCTGAAACAAATATCCTTATTTTATCAATAGGTCTTTAAACAATAAGCTCCACATGTGACATTAAGGCAAATGCATAAAGGTAGAAAAATGCAGCTATTTTATAATTGGTTCCCCAAGAAACTGACCTTGGTGTGAGTGAATAGAAGCTTAGATGGTAAGCTCCAGTGGGAGTGCAACTGAAAGATGAACATTCTCTGTCAAGCACTGCGTTAATGCGCCAGCACTATATAAATACAAAGTGATAATTATAATAATAGTGACAAGTGACCCCTCATGGGAGTAACATTTTTGAGTTGCTCCTCAATGCAATACTAACCCAAGGTATGCTGGAATCTTAAGCTGCAGCTGCAGCAGAACAGTCACAGGACCCATATGAATGGAGCATGGATTACACTTTTCATTTCTCTGGCTCACGGCTCAATATATTTTCCAGCATAACAGAAATGCCTGGGATTTGCCACACTATCTGTCAGTCATAAGTGCAGCATGCTGAACCAGTGTATGGGACATAAGCTATAAGGCATCTAGTTGGAGGGCATAACTGACATGTTCCATGGATGGACTATGTGCCCTTATGGCCTTGAACTTTAAGCTGAAGGTACAGGAGAGTTTGGAGCAATGCAGAAAACGGTCAGAACCCTGTAATTACCTTCAAAACTCCATCTTAACAAACCAAATAAAGTAAAAACGATATTTTTCCTTAGAGTTCTGTCCATAAAAGCCTTACGTGTTTTGGACTACATGCCAATTAATCATAGACAGTATACACAATAGGATTAAGTAGGATTTAAGGATACAACAACCGAACAATAAAAACAAAACATAAAAGGAATAATAAAAGAAAATTGTAATATCTACAAAAGATTGCATTATCCCCCCTAGATAGATTCAAGTGATCATATAATGCATACATTCACAGTAATTATGGTCATATAATTAGAAGTCATAACATTTTAATGTTCTCATATTAATTGATTGTGGGCGGTTAAAGTGACAGTCACACTTAATAGTTAACACAACATGCCCTAAAACACAAAGATTCTGTGAATGAAAGGTAGAATGAAAGGTAACATAAGCACTCACAGAAACGCTGCATTGAGCCCTCTATCAAAAGAAACAGGATTTCTTGTCTCCTTCCTTGTCTCTGTAATTCCTGTGCCAGAGTCTGCTCAGCTTTCTCCCCTCTCCTGCTCCCCCTCTCTCAAGAATGCTAAGTACCCCTCCCCCTTAGGAATGTGTGATCTGAGCCAATCAGCAGAAACAGGGTCAGACTAGGGTGTGGAGGGCCCACCGGGGCCCGCGCCCTGCAGCAGCTCCGTGCACTTCCTGTTAGATTACCATCAATTAGACACACAGAACAATGCTATTGTGAACAATGCTATCTGCCCTTACAGCCCATGCGCCAACCACCTGGAAAACCCAAAAGTCAACCTTGTATGGCATACTGTATTTTCACAATACACCGGGCTTATTACCCAGATCTAGATATGGAGTATGATTGGCAGGGCCACTAGCAACTGCTTAAATATTTCTCGCAAACTGTATGTGGTGCAAAGAATCCCCACAAGCGCAGGTCAGCTTGGTTATTGAAAGAGGTCCATGAGCTAAGCATGCTAATATTAAGGTTACTATATAGAATGGATAAAGCTTGCAGGAGTATAAAGTCTTTTGAGAGACCCCTTTTCTCAAGAAGAACAAAACATAATGATATGAATGTGGTTTTCTTTTATGCAGGGGGAAAGAAATGTTGCTGCCTTAGTAAACAGTAATATGTTTTATTATTCTATTGTTTCCATGTAGTATTGTCTCTGGCAGTGGTGATACTGAACTGTTTTGTTTAGGATCCCACCACCAATACATGCCCATTTATATTGGTGAGCCCCAAAAACACTTTATTTTACATCATAACAGAACAGCATCAGCACAACAAATGTTATTTAAAGTGGACACCATAGAAATACACCTTCTTTAGGCAGTCTGTTACAAAAACTAGGAAGAAATACAATAGCATAAATCATTTGCTTTGGTAGTTAAAAAAGATCATCCTTAAATCACAATGTTTTAAAGATGCACAATATCCTCTAAAAAATTTCAGCTATAAACATGTGTAAAAGATGGGTACATCAGATACACTGCCACTGTATGTTGTGTTAAATCCTGTGTAAGATGATTTTACGGTTCTGGTGCAAGTGTAAATACTGTGTAGAAGCATGCTGTTCTTTCCACTTGTGCCAATTTCTTTATATTGGTGTTACACTTCCAAAGTGAAATAGAAATCTTGTAGGGTAGGCACTCACGTGTAAGGAGAATACTTTGCCTGGGTGCAGTCATGAAATGTTTGTAAGTTTTAGGACTTATAATATTTAAAACAATTTCTTATTGAGGGAGACTGATGTTTTGGCCCCACCAGGGCCTTTATCACCTTTGATAAAGGTCCTGGAGGGGCCAAAGCAGCAGTCTCCCTCATAAAAATTTTTTGGGATATTATAAGTCCTGTGAAGTGCAGAATTCTTCCATCGGAGAGCAGAAACATTGATGATATTTATAGAATAAAGCACTTGTGTGAAACACAGATATTTAGAGTGCGGACCACTTTCACTGTATGTATTATATTTTTTGGTTTTAGGCACCCATTTTTAAGGGAGTGCAGCTTTTTTTTTATCATTTCTGTGTGTGTGTGTATATATATATATACATACTGAGTTGTAACTTGCTTTGCATAAAACTATACACAGCTTTTTACTGGTGTGGTATGTCTACAATCAAGTTCTGTGGAATGCAGTTCACTTTGTGGTCATTAGATGGCGCAGTTAGCTTAGAAATGATCTACGGTCATGCCCTGTACAAAAACTAGCAATGTTGTGCTGTTCTGGGTTGGTGATAATGATTTCCTTGCTTTCTTTGCACTAAGATTGAAATATTATAGCGAATGACCTCTTGCTAGGGTTCCAACAATGCCACTGTCCACCAGAAATATCAGTGGTACACTTCAGTTCTCATCTATAAAATGTCTTCTGCTATATTTATGTACTCCATATGGGGATTTATCTACAAAATCCTTACTTGTTTGATTTAAAAAAGACAAACGTGTGATGGCACACAGGGAGATCTGTGGTCTGCAGTTACATCTGTGCTAATGTGGGTGACAAGTCTTCTGAAAATGCTTTCCCTCAGGCTACATACATTATTGCCAGTTGCAATCCAAAATGCCGCGGTAGCACAGACTTAACTGTGGGCAACAAATCTCCCAGTGGCCATTACCCTTCAGCTCTTGGCAATTAACAATTTGATGACGCATTAAGACAAGTTCTGTATTCGATCTGAGTGTTGTTACCAAATATGTATAATTTTATAAATTTATAGATCACCATACCCAAAATAATCTTTAAACTGCAAGATAAAAATCCTGTAAAATTGCAAACTAAATCCAGGCTCATTAACTGTAACCTTTAAAAGTAGATAACCCACTAAACATTAAAATGATTACTTTTTTCCTATCATATTGCCAAATAAAGTTAGAACAAAACCCCACTTATCAACAATCCACATGTGCTGTACTATGTATCCCACGTGCTCATAAGTACAAGAGAAAGTTCCAGAATATAAAAGTTCTATAAAAGAAATGTTTGAAAACCCTAATGTAACATCACAGAGACTAGATAATAAAATGTTCATATCATTTTTCATTGTTACTCTGTTTCCTGAAAGCATAACATACTACAGGTATCTCTGAATGTTAAAGGGCATGTAAAGCCTACATTTGACCTCCATCCTCTTGTGTCTTTGACTCTTATCTTATTGCAAATGTATCTTTTATTTATTTGTGTTTATTGTAATACTTTGTATTTATCTATCTTAATAATCCCCTGTTTATATTAATGTATTCTACTGTACAGCACTGCATACATAAGTAGCGCTTTATAAATAAAGGCATACATACATACCTTTATGTGCTAGACTGGGGGCGTGTTGAATAATCTGCGCTTAAAACAACTGAGCATGCCCACAAGCCAGAAGTCAAAGCAAATTCCTGAGGGAGGGGGCCGAGTGGGTTACAGGAGGAGAAGGAAATCTAAGTGATTAAGGAGATGTTACAGCCTTAGGAAAGCATGTAATATGGGAGAAGCTGCTGAGATGAGGGGCTTCCACAAAATTTCTGAAAATAAGCTTGTAAAATTGATAATGGATATATTACAAACCTTTGACCACAGAAATACACCTTCTCTGCCTCATGCATTATGAGAAGACAAACATGATAAATATGGATGTCTCAAGTCTCCTGAGTCGCCTGACAGGGCATGAGAACTGTGCCTAGTTACAAAGCTGAGATCCACTTGGTTTAACAATTTTATAGTGCAGGATTAGTTATGTTTTTTTTTCTTCAGGTAAAATGTCAATGCCTAAAGAACAAGAATTCTCAAAATAGTAACATGTAATAATAACAGTTAAGAAGGTGCTAGATATGGCGCAGCTGCATTCTGCTTCCTTGTTCTGCCTGTTTCTTTTAATTGCGCATCTGGCACAAAGGACACTAGTGCAACCTGCCAGGAGCATACAGTGAGTACAGGACACCTCATTTGCCTTTTGCCTGTTGGTGCTTTGACCAAGCACATATGTGGCATGAATGGAGAAGGCACACAATGCGTTGTGGGTTACAAATAAATAATTAGCATGGATTTAAAGCACTGGTCATGTCAAATAAAATGTATTGTTTTGTACTGTAGTAATATAGTAATATATAACATATAGTCCATTAAGTAGAATATGCAAAAGCCTCCACTACTCAAACAGTTGAAACACATTCATAGGAGTGATAAATCATATTTTACTATCGGTCAGTCTGCCAAAAGAACACTACATGCCTTAACTGTAATGCCAACTATAAAGTTTGATAGGTAGGGAATTCTCTGGCGCTATTTTTCATGAACTGAGCTAATGAAAGCAAACCTTAAAGAGATACAGAGGCCTGAAATTCAAAGTTTTTTTTTTTTAAATAATTAATAACACTAACTTTGCATGCAACTGATTTTGCCCAATGCCTTTACATTACCTATCTGATCCCCCATGTTCCTCTATGAGGGGGTTGCCAAATTTGTGCAGCAGTAGGCCGTCAGCTTTAGAAATTATAACTGACAGGTTGAAAAGGGACAGTCAGGTTGGCAAAACAGTCAGGTTTAGGAACTTCAAGTAATACTTTTTAGAAAAAAAAAAAAAAAATTAGAGCTTGGTGAAAATGATCAACTTGACCTATAGGTAACTTTTTATGTACATTGATATTTAGAAACAGTTTTTTTTGTGTCAGTATCACTTTAAGGCATTGGATTATAACACGAAGACCCCTTTAAAGCTCAACTTTTTTTCAGTGTGTTCACCATTAAATTCCCAGCTCAGGTGATCCCAGTATCACATTTTTTGATACACTGTTGATTATGGATGTTAATTTCATATGGATGACACCTAGTGGTGATTTGGAAGTAACACATGAAGATATGGACTGATAAGGACTAGTGATGAGTGAATTTTTTCAGCAGACATGGATTCGCAGCGACTTCCACGAAAATTAGCTGCAGGAAAATTTGGTGCACCTCAAAAAAAGTTGCAGTCACGGCAAAAAAAAGACACGGGCGACAAACGAGTTTTGCAGATTTTTCGCCTTTTACGATTTTTCCTGTTGTTTCGCGAATTTTTCGGCAAAACGAGAGAGATTCACTCATCACTAATAAGGACTGATAAACTTCATCCACTAAATTATTATGTAATTTGGTGCTGACATCACTGGTGGGGGAGGATATTAAATTGTAAGCACATCTGGCCAAAATTATGGAAACATGGGCAGATTTTGAGACTAAAACTGATGCATTTGTATCCCTTAAGTTACATATAAGCAACATAAGTTACATATAAGGAAAATTGAGCCTCCAAATACCTTGCCATAGGGCTAACCATGTAATTGTTCTGACTCTGTAAGCGTTGTCAGAGTGATTACCTGGTTAGAATATGGACAAATATTTGCAGGGGATTTTATTGCCCACCCACCAGTGAAAATATGAGTGGGCAACAAAAAGCACTTTGCACAATTACCCTTAGAATAATTAGTGCAAGCTCTCCAGCATGCTGCTTTGAAAAACCCTACAGTTTGGGAGCCACTGGGCTAAAGAATCCAATGGCACCCTTCAAAATGCAAAGCTGCTGCACAGATTGTGTGGGTCAGATTTTATCTGATCTTGTAATGCAACAGCACACAACAGCAGGGTCCTACAAAATCTGATCTCTATAGGCATTTATGTAAAGTAGGATAAGATGGAGTGTTTTGTTCCTGCATCTATATCTGACAGTCAGTGTATTTCAATGAGGTAAAAAGTCTGTCAGACACCATCAGTTTTTATCTTGTTGGATGAAGACGTAGAATGCAGATTTCCCTTCCTACTGGCATGTTATTTCGGATGGCAAATCTTTCATGTAGGTTACACATCAGATTTTTCTATTCGCCCCATTATATTTTAACCCATGTGACTACATCCAAAGTTCTGTCAATCCGACATGATTCTACAAAATCTCACACTGGACTTTAGCTCATTTAAATCAGTGGAGCAGACTGACTGCTGTTACATTGTTTTAGACCCAGTGAACAGAGAAGGATAAACAAATACTGTGTGCAGTTCACCAAACTGTAAACTAATTTGTGCGCACTCAAGCTTTTGATGGGAAAACACTGCATTATGGAAAAAACTTTGCACATATGTTTGTAAACGAGCCCTGAGAGGTTACCTCCTTATAAATGGAAGAAACATAGCTATGGATAAAAATCAGTCTAAAGATACTCACCAGCCGAATTTTTTCCGCATTCTTGATGCAATCTGGCCCATCGTAAACAATTTTCTGCAAGCTGCAAGAAGTTTTTACAGTACTCTTAGAAGAGCAGTTACTGTTGTTGGATGAGAAGTTAGCTTTATAATCTGTTTGATGGACCATAGGCCTCACAGTTGCTGTAGTGATACTCCTAACAACAGAAGACTCTTCTGGACTTTGGGCTTCTTTAAAAAACTTCTCATACTTGTCCAAGTACGAAGGCCTCTCAGGCAGAAGGTAGTAGTGTGTGCTACTGACCTTCTTGCCATCTTTCACAATAGGCAAAATACAAGGACCTTTAACATGATCTTTTCCTTGAGCTTGTATGACCTTAGGGGTAGCATATTTGGGATCAGATGCAAAACTCTGTGTGGTAGGCATCAGTTTTCCAGGAGATGTAGAAAGGTAGGTGCCAATGGACAAGGGTGAACAAAGGTTTGATCTCTGCTGTGGGGAACCCACCTGAAAAGCCATGGGACTTGGAGTTCTAGAAGTGGGCTGAGACAATGGATCCCTAGGTGGCAACAGAGGAGGCCGACCAATCTCATCTGCACCAAAGGCCGGTGACAGTTCACCAGACCAGCGATCATGTTCATTACGTCGAACAGGCCTAGGAGGTATAGGAATCCGGGGAGGGATTTGAGGTTTATCCTCTGAAGGGGTCACATTTATGTGCATTATTGAGGTGCTAGGGCTCGGTGTTGATGCTAGTGAGGTGGAAGCTGGAACGTTAAGTCTCTTCATGCATTCTTGCTGCAGTTCTTCAAAGATCTCTGATGTTTGTGAGAGGCTAGGTTGCTTGGTATCCTTTGGAGGTAGGAAGAGATTGTCTTCGAGTTTTCCTCTGCAATTGTAACGTTCCTCTTCCTTTACATAGCCATAGTTAGTCTCACCTTTTTCCCTGGCCCTCTGCAGCAAATTTACAGTTACTTTTTCCTTCTGGGCCAAAAGTACATCAGAACTGTTTATAGAGCACACTTCAAAATCATCTTCATCTTGTGCTACCTCATCATAAGCTGGTGGAGCAGGTAGAGGTTTTGAGTCCCAGTCCACTACAGGAGTTGGATGTAAAGGGCGTGGCAAGGACCGGGAAGGACTTTGAGGAGGAGTCTTATCAAGCAACGAAAAAGCCTCCATTGCCAGTTTTGCTAAAGAAGGGGCAGTCTGTTCCACTGCTGGAGAAAGGTAACCTGGGCTAATTGGGCTCAGATCCTCTCCAAAGTCTATTAATTCCTCTTCCTTCAAGCTGTTGCTCCTTATGTCAGACAGCTGCCTATCAGTAACTTTAGTGCCAGTCACTCGAGCTGACGGTTTGACTAATTTGAGTCCTTTAGCTGGAGTTGGTTTCTTTAAGTAGAGCTTCTTAATCCCCAAAGTAATTGAATCGTCTTCTCCGTTGACAGTATTATAAGATGGTTCTATTGTACAAAACGGAGATAACATAGTAAAACTATATTCAATCTCAGAAACACAGGAAAGACACAACAGTCTTAAAGGGGTAATTCATCTAAAAATGACAGTTAAGATATATAGGCAGTAATATTCTAAGGCATTATTCAGAACTAAAAAACTTTGCCTTATCGTCTAAAAAGAAACCAGATTTCCAAAAGCTTTCTTTTGTTGGAGCAGCATTGTCAATTTTGCTCCAGGCACAATTGTAAATTGTTTGATTACTCAGTAATGTGACCATTCAACTATACAGAAAATATGTGTGTATCCAAAAGCTAACAAAGTGGCAATAAGAGACTTGATGAGAAAGAAGAGTCTCGATGGGTGCGCATGACTCTTATTAGCACGTAATCAATCATACGGGAGCCTGGAAGTTTTCATTTAAAGTCTATTAACCATATTAGCTTTAAAAAGGGATGTGAATACAGTGGATTTCTGTCAAGATTCTAAATTACATTTTTGCTGTGCATCTCATAGGCTATGAGTTTAATGTGCTGTCTAAGACTTAGCAGAAAAAAACATGGAAGATAACTAGTGGAAAGCCAAGCAATAAACAAAATTAAAGCTGTCATCAATTCTTTGTGCCACTGGGGTCACTGAGCTCCATTTAGCAGGCTGTCCTTTATTTCAAAAACCATTAAAAAAAATAATAAAGACAACTTAAAAAGGTTGGTCCATCTTTAACATACTTAAAGTTAATTTGAAGATGAACTTCCCCTTTAACAAATTAAAAGAAAACCACAACA
This sequence comes from Xenopus tropicalis, assembly GCF_000004195.4. Lineage (NCBI taxonomy): Eukaryota > Metazoa > Chordata > Amphibia > Anura > Pipidae > Xenopus > Xenopus tropicalis. The sequence goes on from NC_030681.2 coordinate 102,691,916, forward strand.
ACAGCTACACAGATAATAATAATATAAAGATGACAGTGCAAACAGTTCCATGCAATTCACAGATATGGTTTACATTGTAATGTGACTAAAGATCTAAACCAAGGTATTACAGTGTTTCCAAAATCTATGTTTTAAGTACTCTCTATATAGATGCTGTCTGACCACGTCATAGACAACAACCACTTGACAATTTTGTAGCCTTTGCTTTAAGAAGACAAACACATAGCATGCAAATTTTTCAACTCATGTATCAGACAAGAGAGGTATCCGAAGGACTGATTAAACACAGAAACTGCATTCCCTTTAAATGACAGGAAGGGGCACCTTTTATAGAAGTGCAAGTTGGACTAAGTGTAGGAGGGACAGTACATTTCAAGCAGAACAAATAAAGGGAGCAGTACCGTCAAAACTGAACCTGGTATATTGGGCAATAAAGATTACAGGGCTCATATTCGACCCACAGGTGCAGCTGTGGTCAAGCTACAATGATTGTAGTCATTGCACAAACTGGCGCCATTGCTAAGGCACTCCTTGCACTTGTTCCCTGCCAGTCTGTCCCATTGATCACTCTCAAGTTTAATTGTCACAGGAGAAACCTGCAGTTCAGACAAATGCAAGCACAACTCCTGGCAGATATAATTGATTATTATGAGAAAAACTATGTATTTTGTGGGGGGAAAAATTGTGATTTGTTTCTGATATTGCATTTTGCACAATGCACTTGTACGCCTAAATGTGCCTTTACATTTTATAGCAGCAAATATGTTGTATGTCAATTAAATAGCAATATAGGAAAATCTCTGATCACAACTTTTACAGGCAATGGTTAGTCCTGAGCATTAAATCCTTTTGTTCACAGCACACAGCTTATGTCATTTGTCAGGCTGGCTCTGGGCTACAAGCAGTGCACTCTGTACCTTGAAATAGAGGAACAATTATTGCACAGAGCGGGCAGGAGCAGGGAGCACGAAGGATGGTACCATGAAACTTACTCTTGACCCTGGCAGCCGGCTGAGGAGGGCGGGGTGGTGGCTCCCCTGAGAGAAGAGAGCCCATAAAGCATTAAGAGACAGGCAAGCAAACAATTAGAAAATACAGTAAAGCGATTAAAAGCAACATAAATCCTAAAATAAAATGTTGCCAAATCTAAGCAACTTTCCAATATATGGTAAGTTTTTTGTACATTTAATTGAAGTTGAAAGCAGCTCTTGTCTGTTCCTTTCAACACTGCTGGTTCTGACTCCTGCAACAATGCTGTGGCAGTTAGCTTTCCTCCAGTCAAGAATCATTCCCACAATGCCCACAAGTCTGTTAATCTACTGGCTTCTGCTACTTTGTTTCAACAGTCAGGGTCAGTATTGCAAAAAAGGAAAGATGCTGCTCTTAATAACACTTTCTAATAATTTTCTTAACCACTGAAAATTTGCTTTTGGAAAGTTGTTTAGCTATTTTGGGGGTTTTCAACCCCTAAGGTAAGGAGAAAAGAATGGCATAAAGCAAACAGTACTGATTAAAAACAAAGTGAGACAGTAGATAAGGAATTATATTATCAGACACAACATGGACAACAGAAATGTTAGTAACAAAAAACATAGGAAGAAAAGTCTGCAATAAATGTATGAAGTTAAACACAAATGCTAAACTTCGGAAAATAAATCTGACCTGTGCCTTTTCCCTTCAAGACACTCTCTCCAAATACACATATTGGAAAGTCACACACAATACAGTAATCTGTTTTTGCCCAAAAGAAGGCAAAAATGCACACAAAATGGAAAAATCTCTAAAATTCTGTAGCTATTTTTCTCATTTACTCACAGGAAAGAATAGGTAAGATAATAATAAAACACCCAGCAAGAAATGGGCACATTACTCAAATACCAAAGAAAACTTTCAGCAGCTTATTTACTCCTACAAATTCCAAATAATTATAATAATACTAAAAGTAGACATAGACCATGGTATATCCAGTACACAAATGTCCAATATATCAACAAGATGAAGTTTCAACAAAGAGACCTCCGATTATTTTAGTCTTTAATGCCTTCTTTAATTTGAGACCAGTGCTTTTGTATGTAAATACATGCAGGGGCATATTTGTTAAAGCGTGTAAGTGATGTTGCCCATAGAAACCAATCAGGTCTTTTGTTTTCTAATTTGTAGGTGACCGTTCAAATTTAATTGCTGATTGGTTGCTATGGGCAACATCACCAATGATGTTGGCTTACACACTATATATACCACTTAAGACTATACATACTGCTTGCAGATTTATACTGATATCTACATCATAGATAATTCAGCAAAGACATAGATACTGGAAACAGCTGCAGGAGAGCGAAGTGCACACTATTAAGGGGAAAGCACTATTGCTCAGCAACATTTTAGTATGCTCCCTTTTTAATAAAACATTGTTATACCTATGTATTTTAAAACTAGTTGGTGGGAGAAATAATCGCATAAAAATGGGGGGCTAGGCAGAAAACAAAAAGCAGAGAACAGACACAGCGCTAGGCAGAGATTGTGCTGCAGTTGTATTTATTCATGAAATATATCCCCTGCGAGTTTCCAGCAAAGTTATCCTATCTCAAGTGTACTTTCACCAATCAATACACTCGTATGCAGCCGTAAACTGTAACCTGAGGGTGGCATTGCACCAAGCACACCTCCACACTGGTTAGATAAAGTACAATTAGTATAGTCCCAAGTATTTAGTTTCACCAGTGTAATCTATTATACAGCATACAGGGCTGACTTCTTTGACTGCAAATAACAAGTCTACATTGCACCTTGATTGCCCAGAAATGCACCAAGCCCACTTAGGAACAACTTTAATGAGATAATTTCATTAATACATTAGAAAAACAACACAGCCCTATAAACGTTATCATTACCTGTTATCTAGACAGATACTAAAAGTTAATATATCCAGTTGTTATTATGAAAATGTGTTTATGAAATAATGAGACAGCTCAGCCCTGTATGTGGCATAATAGAAAACACCAAGGATTATTAACCTATGGGTCATCATGCTGTATAGAATGGGTCCACTTAGTGCACATCAATACAATGCTATCTATGACTTAAAATTACGTGCACAACAAATAAACCAATTTTTTGGTTGCAAAACAGATTCTCCGATGAAATCTGGGTCCCTCAAGAAAAGACTACACCACAGTAACTAAATTCTTGAAACTATACTAATGGCTTAATACTTAAAGCTGGCCATACAAGTAAAGATCTGCTTGTCTTGAGGTTGCCAAACAAACGGATATTTTACCATTATGCCCACCTTGAGGTAGGCAATATCGGGTTGATAATGCCTTTTGGGCCAAATGATCGGGTCACAATGCAGTGCAAGTTGGCAGTAGGAGAGAGCCTATGCATTCCCCACCCCAACAGAATTTTAAGACCTACCTGAAGGACATCTGGCCGATTTTTGCCCTGATATCTAACGGTGAGGCCTCCATACACTGGCCAATAATCTGCCATCTGTCAGCAGATGTTATCAGCCCGTGTATGACCACCTTAAGAGTGAGTGCAATGATTGGCGAATGTAGTGGATGCAATTTATGAATACATTTAACTGCAGAAGAATCTCTGTGTAGTCCTAGTTGTTTCCACATTTTGTTTACAGCATTACAACTGTGTGCTAAGGGCTGAGCTAAAACAAGACCACATAGGACTAAACTGGTTAAGTTTAAATTAGGACTCTTCATGTTCGAACTTGCCAAAAGAGGCCTCTGCAGACTTACAGGGAAAGAACCACATCAATGGTTTCACAAATGTTCTCACCCAATGTAGTTAATGTAAACTATATATTACACAAAATGAACTATATATGTTTACACAATGTTCTATTCAATACCTGTGTTTTGGTCTATAAAAGTCCTATAAACTTTTATGGGCACATCTTTTGTTTTATTTTACTTTTTAAAAGCCTGAAACTATGACTTGTAGTATTTCTCCTACAAAATCTATTCATTGGCTTTATTTTTACAAAGCAGCTATACAAAAAACTATACTACATCAAGTGAATGCATAATTATTGCCACACCTTGTTAGGAAAACATGCTTAAACAATTCAATTCAAAGGCTTTGAACAGAGAAGTCACACTTCACTTACTTTTTGCCCTGCTGGGAAGCTGGGTGGGTCTAGCAGTGCCTTGATCCAGACCTAGAATATCAGGTGGGTCCATGGGATTTCCCAAGTACAGCCTGCAAATGTTTAAATGGAGGACAACTCATTAAAATAGCAAAAAGGAAACATTCTACAGTATTATACTATAGTAGCAGGGCACGCTACAGTAGTACTATAATAGCAGAACAAACAGACTACACATAAATAGAACCTTATAGTAGAGGTAGAGTCCAGAGAAGAACACACCTTCAACTAAAACATCACACAGGTCCAGTTGCTTAAGGTACTGCACCCAGAAGGTCGTTAAATAGTGAATTTAAATTTTTTGCTACTTCATTATAAATCTAATGTTTCTCTCAACATGTGTGACCTTCATTAAGGACATTAGTTGGATTTATAATAGACCACTATTAAAGCACTATTCAGATCCACATATTATATCCATTCACAAGTCATTCATTTAGTGTGCATGCTTCACACAACCCCAGTGTACAGCTACATGTCATCTCTACAAGCCCCCTTTGTACGGGTGTAACACAGCACTTTAAAGTGCCATCTATCACAGGCAGCCAGTAATTATAGGGCCTAATAGCACCTTGTGCCCATTGGCATTACCTAACTTGCACCCACAAGTATAAAGTGTGGGACAGAGGGCAAAGTGAAAAACAATGTGGTGGTTTGTGTCTGTTTTCTTGCTCTTTTCTCCCTGCTCCGCATTACATATATGAGCATTTCTATCTGCAACCATTGCCATTAGCAGTAATGTACCTTTCTAATGGTTGCCTCAGAGAGATGGGAATTGCAGCCACATCAAGCTACACAGAAAGATCCTGGTATCTTTCAATATTTATTCTTCTATTTATCAGTAAGAGCTACAGTAGGATGCTGATTTATGAACATTCCATAGGTGCTAAACTGTATTAGTACTGATACGCATAGCAGCCAATCAAAACTTTGCACTCAGATGTTTATACCCCGGTTTTAGGTCATACCGTGAGATTTACAGTATATACATTTATTATAAAATTATTATCAGAAAGATGTAATTTAAAAATTAAGTAAATCTGCTGTCAGTTTCTTATTTTTAGTCCCCCACCCCAGTGGCATCACCTCCACTTCTTACAACTTAACTGTTGCCTCATTCCACCTCCTAAACTCCTACCCTGCCACTGGCACTTCTATAAAGATACATAATACAATAATGCATAAAGCTCCGGATACAGCACATTACATTTGATTAACTTTATTAAGGCGCAAAGCATTAGGGGAAGATTTATTAACGTTGAAGTTTGGTTTTTTTCTGGATTCAAGTTTTTTTGCTCTATAAAAACACTCAAATTCAAATTTTGTTTCAAAAACTGTATTAAGTGAAAAAAAACAGAAAACTCGAATATAAAAATTTACCATCAAAAACATTGCAAGATTCTATAGAAGTCAATGTGTAGATTGTAAGCTCTTTTGGGCAGGGCTCTCTTCACCTCTTGTATCGGTTATTGATTGCTTTATATGTTACTTTGTATGTTCAATGTATGAAACCCACTTATTGTACAGCGCTGCGGAATATGTTGGCGCTTTATAAATAAATGTTAATAATAATAATGGGAGTTGTCCTAGGCAAAGTCAAGTCATATTTTCAGACTCAAATTTTTTCAAGTTATTCTATACAAACGAGTTTTCCTTATTAATAAATAAGTGAGAATACAAACTTTAAGTCCAAAACAGATACTACTGCTAAATGTATCCAAATATCAATTTTATAGGTCTATCAAAAACAGACTGTCAGCAAAACTCAAAATAATCTTAATAAAATAAACATAATATTATGTAGAAAGTCATATAAGTGGAAGAATATAGTTTCTGATTTAAGATTCCTTGCTACTCAGATGTTCCTGCCCAGCTGAATCACATATGGGTGTAAAGTTTTGGCTTCCTTTTGAGGTCCAACAGAACTGGCTGTCCTGGGATCCTCCCTTTGCTCAAAATTTTTCACTCCAAATATATATGTAAGCTCTCTACAGCATCTACTTACCTGCTGCGGCATCCTCTGAGATCAAGGGTCTCTAAGGGTCTATAATCTACGTACAAACAGTTAAAAGGTGAGACCATTTTGTATGTTCTTATAGGCATGGGGTGCCCAGATTTAAGTCAAGTGGGGGTCTACGTTTAGTGATGTTATTGCTTCAGTTTCTAACAGCTTGAGTGTTACACTACCATACAAAAGGAAGACATCAATGCATTACAGTTTCCGCATTGCAGAAAATACAGCTATTCTTGTATTTAAAATTAAAACACCAATTAGTGGACCCATTCACACCCAGAGAAGTAATCTAATGAAACCAATCCTGAGCTGCTTTGATTTACTAGTCATCATACTCTCTTTTATGAGCACCCCTGTTATAGGTGGTCAGGCTCACACAATGATACCGTTCCCCACAAACGACTGCTTTCTAAGCTAAGGTCTATTGGTCTTAGTGAAGTCGTTTGCACATGGATAGAAAACTGGCTACAGGATCGGGTACAGAGGGTGGTTGTTAATGGTACATTCTCTACTTGGAATAAGGTTCTCAGTGGGGTCCCTCAGGGTTCTGTACTGGGTCCACTTTTGTTTAATTTGTTCATAAATGACTTAGGGGAGGGTATTATAAGTAATGTATCAGTGTTTGCAGATGACACAAAACTCTGCAGACCAGTCAATTCTATCCAGGATGTGGCATCCTTGCAGCAGGATCTTGACCAGCTGGCAATCTGGGCAGCTAAGTGGCAGATGAGATTTAATGTGGATAAATGTAAGGTCATGCACCTGGGATGTAAAAATATGCAAGCCCCTTAATGGGACTGCACTAGGAAAATCCATAATGGAGAAGGACCTTGGAGTCCTTGTAGATAATAAACTTGGCTGTAGCAAGCAATGCCAGGCAGCAGCTGCAAGGGCAAACAAGCTTTTGAGCTGTATTAAAAGGGGTATAGATTCACGGGAGGAGGGGGTTATTCTTCCCCTTTACAGAGCGCTGGTAAGGCCCCATGTAGAATATGCTGTTCAGTTTTGGTCTCCAGTGCTCAAACGGGACATTATTGAGTTAGAGAGGGTCCAGAGAAGGGCAACTAAGCTGGTAAAGGGTATGGAAAGTCTCAGTTATGAAGAAAGACTGGCCAAGTTGGGTCTGTTTACACTGGAGAAGAGGCACTTAAGAGGTGACATGATAACTATGTATAAATATATAAAGGGATCATATAATAACCTTTCTAATGTTTTATTTACCAGTAGGACCTTCCAACGGACACGAGGGCACCCACTCAGTTTAGAAGAAGGGAGGTTCCATTTAAATATTTGGAAAGGATTTTTTACAGTGAGAGCTGTGAAGTTCTGGAATTCCCTCCCCGAATCAGTCGTACTGGCTGATACATTATATAACTTTAAGAAGGGGCTGGATGGATTCTTAGCAAGTGAGGGAATACAGGGTTATGGGAGATAGCTCTTAGTACAAGTGAGGGAATACAGGGGTATGGGAGACAGCTCTCAGTACAAGTGAGGGAATACAGGGTTATGGGAGATAGCTCTTAGTACAAGTTGATCCAGGGACTGGTCCGATTGCCATCTTGGAGTCAGGAAGGAATTTTTTCCCCTCTGCGGCAAATTATAGAGGCTTCAGATGGGGTTTTTTGCCTTCCTCTGGATCAACTAGTAGTTAGGCAGGTTATATATAGGCATTATGGTTGAACTTGATGGACGTATGTCTTTTTTCAACCCAACTTACTAAGTTACTATGTAAGTAATATTTGTGTGACTATGATAGACTGAAGCCAAAATATAATTAGAATTGTCCAGGGTTTTCTTAAAAAAAACAAGAGCCTATTTATAACGTCTAACCCTTAATATGCACAGATAGTTCAAAAACAGGGAACTGTATGAGGGAAGTTCACAAGCCAGACACCTCTTCCCTGTTTCCCCTACCTACACTAATAGGGTCAGTCAATGCCATTAGCCAAATAAATGTGGGTGGCCAGTACCAAATGGCTTCCACCAGGCCTGCATTAAGGTAGCATGGAGAAGGCATTTGCTCTGAGCCACATGCATTAAAAGCTCTCACAGGTGGGATAATGACAATGGAAATAAAAAGTAAATATCAGTTGACTACAACTACTAGTACTCCACTGACACCTGGTGCAACAATAGTTGGAGCATGGCAAGTAGGTGATCAACAAATTCAACTCCAACTGGGGCCCAGCATTCATCTAATGACAAGGCTCATTCTGCTCAGGTGCAGAAACCCACAGCAACCAATAAGATATTTGCTTTCAAACAGGTGACCAGAGAATGCTACTTGCTGATTTGTTGCTAAGTGACTAGCCCTGTACAAACTTTGCACCTTTTATTGTATAACCCTTTAAGGCTTAAAATAGAATATGTGAAGCCAACCAGACAAAAATATCCAGAAACTACTCCAGGATTTCATCCTTGCAGGGGGTTCTGGTGTTCTGGGCAGCTAAGTGGTAGACATTGAGGAGCAACTATGTTGACAGAGGGCAAATTTTGGCTTTTGAAGTTATTGGGAGCAGCTTATTGGTGGTAGGCTCATGGTAGGCACTGGGATCAAATAAGTGATTAGAAGAATTTACTTGGGCAAAAAGTTGAACTATGTCCAAAAATGGATGCTATAATAATTTAGCCACAAAGCACAAAAAAGCATTAAAATATAGCTTTCATCATAAAAATCTTATAAGCACGATATAAGTGTAAAAAAAACACCTCTACACATATACTAAAATGGTTAAAAAACAAAGAATTCTACTTATGCAAAATGCTTCTCTTCTATACATTTAGAAACCCAGTCACAGCACTGTGTGCAGTTAAAGATGTCAAGAACCATGTGCCTAAGCTGCTCGTAGAAAGTAAAGTTATTGACACATGATTGGAGTACCAGCTGCAATGGTGCCACTACTTGCTCATACTGCCTAGCAGATGCCTACAGTCACAAAAATATTGTTCTTACTCATCAATCCGGTCAGGAAAGCCCCAGCAGTGAGCAGGTACCGTGTCTCCATGGCCCGTGTGGATGAAGCTGTTTTTAAGAGGGCGGCTGATATCGTGAGCAGACAGGCCAGCCACTGATGTAACGGTGTTTCGTTGGAACTGTCCCACCTTCAAAGTTCGTTTGTTCTGCCCTCTCCACCAGTAATTTTCTGCCCTGTAAGACCAGATAAAAGAATACAGGAAGTATTATTTCAGCTCCTGGCAGAGACAGTAAGCTTGCAATCTATATTTCTAACCTAGAATTAGAATGTGCAGATATTATCATGAACATGGAATTGCTGCTTATGCAATAAGGCTTATGGTGCTTACGTGTTCAGTGTCACTGAATAACCCTTCCCAATGAGCACGTGGGTGCAGGCATAGTAAGAATGAGTCAGCCCTGCTTCCTGTCATATCAGGACTGACAGGCTCAAACACAGCTCAGTTCCTGATGCTTTCATCTGTCACAAGCACTACTGAATGCCTCTTCTGGAATTCTTTCCTCCTTTCACTTATTAAATGTCTCTGGACGTCAGCAGTAAAGGAAGGGGGGGCTGTGGGCAAGAAATGACAAGCCCCCACCAACAACAGCCTGGCATTCTGAACAATGCAACTGGCAAATAGAGCTGTTTGAGCTCTACCCTTTTCAGCCTCCCACCCACTCGCTTATGTCACTCTGAAAAACCATTCAGGTTACTGTCTAGGCAGGACAAAACACACAATCTTGCCACACTTGGTTTTTACCCACAGTCCCCTGTCAACAGGTGCTCTAGAGTATATTGCTTTCCCATGAAATCAAAACTCTTGGCAGGAAGGTGGGTGGGTGCCAAAATTATCCCACCACCAAAAATGATCAAACAGAACAGAGATTAAGATATATCTTAGGTACCCCCCATAGAACAAAATCTTAGGTACCCTATGTAGAAACAAATTCAGATTTATCTGTCTGCTATACATATCATTTGTAGGGATCTAGGAACTGAGAGTTTCACTGTTTGGAGGATGCTGAAAGTTGTAATTTAACAGGTTATACACCATTGTTACTTAGAACACCAACCTGAATTAGACTTGATTAGACCTAGTTTAATTATACAACTCTTATCATTGTTTCCCCTACATTTATGAAAAGAAATGAAAATGGTCTGTCCTATTCATAACTATAATCTGACCGAATACATGCATTTACATGTTTTTGTATCCTATGAATTGCTTTGTTCAGAAATCACCTGTGCCCCACTACAGGCAACTGTGTTATACATGTTCGTAAAGTGTAATAAACAAGATGATTGTTTACTCATTCAGATAAGGAAGACAAAACTTTTAAGAGATTGACCCTGGGCAGACTTTTCAATCATATAACATTCTACTTTTACATCCATTTGCCATGTAGGGTTGCCACCTGGCCGGTACTGGTCTTGCTAGTAAAACTGATGACTGGTGCCAATGTTATTATCAGGGAGAAAAGACAAAAATATAGAAAGGCTGGTAATTTTGTTCCTGAAATGATAGAAACCCTCTTACTATGAGACAGAACTGACGGACAAATCCCATGAAGACAAATCATAAAGATGCACAACATATCAATGACAATTTATCCAATGAGTTGCTTTAAAGGAAGCCACATTAGGTGCTAGTGTTTGTGTGTTACTTACAAAGCCCGCGATCCCAGCAGTCCAAGCTCTCTCCCCTGCTAAACAGGACTTGTGTCCTCGCTGCTCTGACACCTCTCCCCTTCCCCCTTCTACTTATAACCCATCCCTTCTGAGAAGATCGGCTCACCTGCCCCCGCTGCGGCGCTGCTGCTGCTGCCAGCAGGAATGGGAGCAGTGTGTGGGTGTGTAAGAGTGTATCTAAGCTGCAGCACGCCATTGGTACACAGGCCAGGTCAAAGGAAACGAGTGCATTTAAGTTCGGTGCAGCATGTTTAACCCTATGTAATATGCGGCTTGCAAGTACACACAAAATGCAAATATATATGCAATTACAGGTAGTAAAATGCACAGATAATAATATCAATTTCTCATATAAGGAAGGCTGAGGATCAGTCTGAACCAGTAAAAAAATCACAACTTCTACAAAAGTTAATGACATAAAATGCAGTTGCATTACCTTCTTCCACATTCATAACAAAAACATTTTCTCACATTTTTCATGTGTTACAATTACCTTTACATATTTAGCATGGTCACTGAGATTGCGGCAACTCAACTTTTATGATTTATCCAAGCAGAGCTAAGCTAAACAGCCAAGACAAGGGTTTAGGGTGATGGCATACGGGACGTTTCGGTACCTGCGATAAAGCTTCACTACCACGGGCAAAAAAACAGTCCTTGGTTACTCTTTGTTTCCTTCCCACCGGCTAACATGCAAATCGTGAGTGGTAAAAGGAAAGATCCTTGAAAGCAGACTTAGAGCTACTTCTAAGGGCAGTGGCAGACGGGGAGATCAGTCGCCCCGCGCAAAATTTTCGTTTACGCGGCGACTAATCTCCCTGCAATGCCATCCCACCAGCTAGAATGTAAATCGACGGCGGGATGGCATACACTGCGATTTCCTGAAGTTGTCTTGAGAGGAAATTTCGGCGATTTCGGGACAGTGCAGCAATGCGTATGCCATCCCACCAGGGATCTATATTCTAGCCAGTGGGATGGCATTGCGGGGAGATTAGTCGCCACAACAACAAAAATGTAACGCGGGCCGGCTGATCTCCCCGTCTACCACTGCCATAAAAACGTATGGTTTCCCACCAGCGATTTGCATGTTGGCTGGTGGGAAGAAAAAAAGGGACAATCTGTTGCCTGCAGTATCGAAGATTTATTGTGGACAACAAAAAGTAACGTGTGCCCTGGCCCTAGGGGTGATCTGGCTTAATCACAGGAAAATGCAAAGGGAGACAAATTTCCTGCATTTAAGCTGATTCACCACAAGAAATAGGTTTGCTGTGCCAATCTTAATGACACTTGGCACCCACAGTAGTGCAGATTTAACTGCTGGCAACAAATCTTACCAAGTTCCATCACCCTAATCTGCCATCCAGTAATAAAACATAAAAATTAATTACAGTTCCCTAAACAGAGAAACAATCATGGTCACTTTAAAGTAAAGAAGACTGATATTTTCATTGGATTTGTTCTATTTACTATAAAATATTATGTATTATATAATATTATATTATTATATGGCTATCTGGTATACTATGCATTCAACAGAAGGGATTATATTTTTGCGTAGTCACAAATTATATATATTTCCCTTAGATAAAAATATATGTAAATGCAGATTTGTATTTTTTAGCAAAACATATATATTCAAATTGAACACAAATGCGTGAAAAGAGGTGAACCCCACTTAGAGAGCAATAGAGTTATATTAGATATCTGGTTTATTCAATCATATTGCAAATCTAAAATTTGTGTACAGTATACTTCCCACAGTTAAAGCAATATCTTGAAGGATCGTAGCAGTATAGAGCTTGATAAAGATCTACTTCGAAACGTTGCTGCTGCCGGCATTGTGACAATAAAGGCATTTTAACAGAAAGAATGACGGAGTGCTGCCTATAATCACTTGAATCGTAGCAATATAGGACAAAGCATGGTACTATCAGAATTAACACACCATAGAGGCCCTCCATTTGCAGTTATGATACAGAAAGAAACAGATATGGGAGAATGTATAAAACGAATATGCCAGTGTACCATAGCTCCTATGCTGTACCTACAACATGTAATTCCCTAAAACTAAAGGAGAAAACTGAATAAAATGCCATTATAAGGAAAATGTGATATAACATTACCCTAGTAGTAAGGTACAGATAAAAAATTAGATGTCAAAAATGCAATTTGCTGCTTAATGGGAAAATATCACCATTCTTGGGAATGTGTTGTTCTTTGTTTTGACCACTTGAAACATATTTTGTTATTTGCTTTTGCTGTTGTCATTCCATTTTCTACTTCCTGTTATTTATAGATGGTAAATATAATACTTTCTGCCAATGCTGGCCCATCAGTTGCTGCTGAAATGTATCTCTCAATAAACATCAACAGGTACAGGTTGCTGTGAGTGTAGGGAGTTATAGTACAGGAACAGCTTAAGGCAGTTTAAGTCAGAAAGTTCTACTTGAAAATAAACAATCTAATCCTGGATAATATCTTTCACCCCTTAGGGCCCCCACACAAGTAATGACAGACTAGTTGCAAAGTTGGAATTAAGGCACAGGTTGATTCCACAATAATGTGCACTTAATTCTGCTCCTGCTGAAAATCTGGCACAAAATGCTCCTTTTTGCAATGTAATGGAGCAGAAGTCCAAACCACTGAAATCAAATGAAAAGGAATATAACCCCCAATTATTTTACTTGCCTTTTGGGAGTTTCTGAGAGGGATTTATTTCACAATAAATATGAGCAGTTCAGTTATTTAAGCTGGATGAAATCAGTGTATGAGACCCAGTGTATTATATTCAACAAAATGAAAATACTGTAAAGGGGGCAAGTCTTTGTGATAAACACACAGACCTGGGTCCATGCATGTACTATAAAGAGATGGGAGTCCCTTTACTATGCTTTTCTCTGTTATGTTGATATTAAACTGTATTGCTAGAAGCTGTTCCACCTTAAATAAATGAGAAACACTCCTCTTTAGCAATAGTAGGTTAATATTAGCCTATTCTACATGTCCCTGACGCCTGGACACAATTATGGGGTGTGGTTGTCAAAGGCGCTCCTCAGTGATTCACCTGTTGCTCCCCACCCAGATCCGATAACTTACCCACAGAGTGAGTCAGTGGCTCACAGAACATGTAACCAGATGGGTTAACCTCTGCAATGCCAGAGGCTCTCACCTCAACTACTGCAATGCCAGAGGTTTTCGCTTCATGGATTATCCGCAAAAGTTTTTTTTTCATTCGGCAGAAGCTATTTTTTAGTGTGGTTAATCTCAAGGATTTTACAGCATAGGCATCATTTTAAAGTATCCTTAGAAGTGTACTGATAAGCTGACAGAGCACAGAAGTGCCAAGCTCTCGCTGTAGTTCACCTTTAAGGTATTTTGTAGTACAATTTAGAATGATCTATTCTGATATTCTTTGCAAGAATTAATTGGTATTCATGTTCTATGTTCTTTAGACCTATTCCTTCATGTCTTCCGCTTTTGCCAGGGTCACCAGTCATCATTATTTTAAGAAAATTTGCTGAATAAATTCTTGATTTTTTTTGTATTTTTATTTAAACATTCACATTTTTCATTCTGCACATCAGTGTCTTGAAATTTTAATTATTTGGTTGTTGGCCTTAATTACCCCAGCCATGGGTAAATCATCTAAAACCTTTAAACACAAAGATGTCTTGGAATTTTAATTATTTGGTTGTTGGCCTTAATTACCACAGCCATGGGTAAATCATCTAAAACCTTTTAACACTACTGCACAACTTCCAGCAGTATATATATATGCTGGCTGTGTTTGATTCGATGTCTATATGGTATCCCGTGGACAGGGGCAGCTACATGGTATTTCAGGAGATGTAGTTCAGCAATCAATTAGCCATCTGCAGGCAATACAGCACAACCATCAATATCATAAACCTTAATTATATAGATACTGTATACTAGAGAAATGCAGGGTTCCAGTGTCCAATGCACTTTCTCAGGTGAAAGGGAATGGGTACCTGCCCTCGATGACTGTAATGACATCATTCATCTGGATATGGAGTTTATCTGGATCCTGAAAATCCTGAAGGGCACACATGTCTGTTGGCTGAGCCTAAAATACAAATGAGAAAAAAAAAATGTAACCAACATTTTTTTCAGCCCACAGTTGTGTCATGCTGATGTTGGTTTCCATCAATGATGTCTAAAATAAACTATATTCACTCATTCTAGAATTTTAGGACTAAAAATTGCTAGAAAATGTTTGTGTGTTTTTAAACATTCTCTACCCTACCTTTACAACAAAGAGAAACCTTAGCAGAATATGCTGGCTAATGCAGTAAGTCTAGTGATTGTCACAGTCCTGCCACTTTGTACAAACAACCTACCTCCACCAGGAAGTCTCTGAGGGCCACAAAGGTTGGCCTGTCCTCTGGCTTATGAGCCCAGCACTGTAACATTACATTATAGATGTCCTGTGGGCTATCTTCAGGCCGAACCAGTCTTTCACCTTCCTTATCGATCTTATGGAGAATCTAATGCAGTAATAGGGTATGAATTACTGTAAAATCACAGATAATTAACACAAGCACAATCACCACCCAGCTCCAAAAAGTAAACCAAATAAAAGCCAGAATGAAAAATATAAAAGCAGTGGCCATTCTCAGTAAAGCTAATGTAACCTCATACTAAGCTCCTATGTTCTAGAAGAAGCTAAGAGGCTTTATTTTTCCCAGAAATTCCAGCTATGTAAAATGTTGTTTTGCTGATCCTGTGGATCAACAGATGATCTTACCTGGCTGCCATTGAGTCCTATCCACGGCTCCTGCCCATATGTGAACATCTCCCACAGCGTCACTCCAAACATCCAGGTGTCACTGGCATGTGAGAAAGTTCGAGTCTTCAGGCTTTCTGGTGCACACCTATACCAGGAAAAAATATGAACAAAGTCAGTAAAACCAAAATTTAAAAAACAACAGAAAATACTATTATGTACAGAGAACAGATTTTTACAGAACTAAATATGATTGCCGCAGGTGTAGTAGTACGAGGAAATATATGTCACTAGCCATGAACTAAAAAAATGATTGCCCCTTTTTAGTAAAAAAACAATTACCAGGCAAAGGGCACTTTGCGATGTTCCTGCATGACGTAGTGATCATCATTCTTGGGTAATGCCCTCATGAGGCCAAAGTCGCCAATCTTCACTAAGTCATTTGAGGAAAGCAAAATGTTCCTTGCTGCTAAGTCCCGATGAATAAAACGTTTGGACTCCAGGTACGCCATACCATTGGCAATCTGAATAGCATAGTGACAAAGTGTGGAGATAAGAAAGTAACCCTGGTTCTTCCTGAGACGATCCAGAAGAGAGCCCATGGGTGCAAGCTCTGTAACCTAGAGAGATGAAAAATAAAAGCTAAGAAGTGTGACAGCGAGTATTATTAAGAAACCTAGTGAAAATAGTTTTAGAATCCATATAACAGGTACTTTAGACAGACATTCTCGAGTTATATGAAATACTTCCACATGATAAGTAGTAACCCAGCACACTGGGACAGAGCTTTGTTCACTGTTCAGTTCAGTTTTCAGTTTTGTTTTCTTCTAAAATGATTTTGTGTTTTTTAAGTAACGTGAGCGCAACTGTATTCCATATTAAACAGAAAACCCACACAAAGCCCAGTGCTGCAAGGTACTGACCACAATTTAAGCAATATTGGACGTTTCTTTTACACACAAATCTCACCATCTTCATAGGGTGTGTAAGGACCACTCCATAGAGCCGGATAAGATTAATATGGTCAAGGGAATGCATTGCATTAACCTCTCGGATAAAATCATCCAGAACATCTGGCTGGGTCAAGACATCTGTCTTCAGGCACTTCACAGCTACGTTGAACTGAATAAAATTGAGACAAGATAAACGACTTTCGTAACAAATTATGCTAGATGCAAACCATAACTAAGCCTTTGCAATATAAGTGGCTACAATACAGACAAATCTGAAGATACAGAAGATCTGGCTAAAGTAAACTGGCAAATGTTGTGTGAAGTATGTATTCCCCCAAAATAAACAATAGCCTAATACAATAAAAAGTGGTTCTTCCAAAGAGTATGGGTGTGGGGTTACTAAACCTGTATCAGTTCTAAACATACTTGTTTGTGGTGTAAAGGACTATTCTGTGACAACAATGTAACAGTACAAAATTGTGTAAAGACAGAAAAGGAGGTAAATATGCAAAATCCCTAATAGTCAGTTGCCATACATATATATACCCTGAATTCATCCAATTTTACATGAAAAACCGGGTTCCCAAAAAACATCACCCAAAACCTACCAATAACCTTTATTAAAAGGTATCCACAGTCATCCCAGGTAGGACCAAGTGACATGGAGTGGTATCTTTTTAGTGGTATTGAACACCTAAAAATTAAGTTTAAGTGTATAGAAATAGGCAGCAAAATACAGGTATGGGATCTGTCATCCGGGAAACCAGTTAGAATTACAAGAAGGCCATCTCCCATAGACTAAACTTTAATTAAATAATTAGATTTTCTTAAATATGATTTTCCTTTTCTCTATAATAATAATAATAAAAAAAAAAACAATACCTTGTACTTAATGATAACTAAGCTTTAGGAATCCAAATTGTTAGCTAAACAATCCTGTTGGGTTTAATTAATTTTTAAATAATTGTCAGCAGGTTTAAGGTATGGAAATCCAAATTACATAAAGACCCATTCTCTGGAATATTTTTTTCTTATCCAACAATATTTATTATTTTTCTCACGTAATGCTACAATTCTGTGTGTATCTCTCTAACTACTACTACTGGATAATAGATAATAGATTCCATACCCATATATAAATGGCACATATAAAAAAAAACAAAAAAAAAGCCTTGGAAAAAATAAAGGTCACTAGGACATAATCTGTTCAAAAGATGAATGAGAAACAGATGTTTGGTTAACAAACCACTTTAGACTCCTGTAGCATGTTACCTACCAACTTGCCATTTGGTGTGTTCCATTCTCCCCTTCGCACCACTCCAAACGATCCATCCCCTAGCTTTTCAAACATGGACAGGTCCTTCTCGCTAATCAAGCAGGTGAGTGCTTGCTGCCCCTCCAGTGGTGGTGGGCTTGGGGGCTTACGGAAAGTACTCTGGGGCTGAGACGCAAATTCGGATTCTGGCCGCTTGCCACTGAACACCTGAAAGGAAATTTCAAGGTTTATTACACTCGTCTGTTTTTGTTATCTGGTGTATTATGTAAAAGTGGAGTTGAGTGCAAATTAAGAATTTTAATTGTACAATACTGTACATGTGCCATATCATGTATGTTTTTAATAAAGGTATGGGATCTGTTATCCAGAAACCCATTAAGCAGTAAGCTCTGAATTACGGGAAGGCCATCTACCATAGATTTCATTTTAACCAAACAGTTTGCATTTTTAAAATAAATTTCCTTTTTCTCTTAATAATAAAACAGAGAGACTGCATTATCTAACAAAAGAAATGTATTTCTAAGCAGCATTTATTAAAGACACCCAATGGTTTTAATGCTATTTGTAAACTGAGGGTTGTTCACCTTTAAATGAACTTAAAGTATGTTGTAGTCATTGCAATTAATCATTTTAATGTGTTATGGCTTTTCAATTATTTTTATATTCTATAAATATAATAATTTTCAATTATTATATTTATAGCAGCTTTGCAGTTTGGTATTTTCAAGTCTTATATACCCTAGCATCCAAGCAGTGGTTTGAACAAGAGCTGGGAATATGAATAGAAGAGGGCCTGCATAGACAGATAAGTAATAAAAAGTAACAACAACAAACAGGCATATGACTGGTTGCTAGGGTCCCACTGTCCCGATATTTAACCCTTCCAAATCCTAATTAGCATATGCTAATCCAATGGAGAATCTGTGGCAAGATCTGAAAACTGCTGTTCACAAACGCTGTCCATCTAATCTGACTGAGCTGGAGCTGTTTTGCAAAGAAGAATAGGCAAGGATTTCAGTGTGTAGATGTGCAAAGCTGGTAGAGAAATACCCTAAAAGACTGGCAGCTGTAATTGCAGCAAAAGGTGGTTCTACAAAGTATTGACTCAGGGGGCTGAATAATTACGCACACCCCACTTTGCAGTTATTTATTTGTAAAATATGTTTGGAATCATGTATGATTTTCGTTCCACTTCTCACGTGTACACCACTTTGTATTGGTCTTTCACGTGGAATTCCAATAAAATTGATTCATGTTTGTGGCTGTAATGTGACAAAAAGTGGAAAAGTTCAAGGGGGCCGAATACTTTTGCAAGCCACTGTGTATATACGTATATAAACTGCATAGTGGGAAGTGTGGATTACATAAGTGTGGGGTGCAGGCAGGTCATCAATTTATAATTTGATCATGAGAAAACATATCAACAGTGCACAGCACATTCACACTCAATCCACATCTATCGGTGATTTATTTCCCATAGAGTATAATGTTTATTTTAAATCTTGGCATTTATTAGAAATTCATTCAAACAATGAAAAAACACCCTCATGCTTTGAAAATACAATTTTGTAGCATGAAAAAATATTAAACAAGTGGCCATTCCTTCTTTGCCCTTATTCCTCCCCTTCTCAGCCTAATATATGGGCTTCTTTAACACATCGAAAAAGAAATTTGTACGGAGTATCCAACTCTGCTGTTAAAAAATTCTTTACTTTATTTTTTCAGTCCATTTAAAATCCTATGATACATGTGCAAAGAAGGACCATACGCTTGACGCGTTTCGTGGTATCACACCATAACACATAACTCAAATTCCCAGTATAAAATATAGCTAACATGCATCAATGTATCTGCCACAATTCTTTTGTATATTTTCCATTTATACATTTGCAGCTAAAGTGAAACCTTTTAACTATTTTGATACCAAACTTATTTACACATAAGATTTTAACATCCTACCAGGGAAACCTAACACAAGGTTCCTGAAAGGGTCACAAAATTTGCATTAAAATAAAGTTTAGCCTTTCCCTAATCCAGTATAAAAATGTAAAAAATGGAATATTTGAGCAACCTCAACTACACTAAAAGAAAACCTTCTATACCAATTTGGCTTGGGTTTCTAATAATTTATTTGGTAATTGTGTTAATCCAGTGGTCTATACTAGCAGATAAATGAGTAGACATTTTACAGGGCAGTAAACTAAGTGTCAAATTAACATGCACTTTTATTACTACAATCAATGTATATCGTCAAACCTTTGTGAATTACAAATAAGGATGAACTGACTGTAGACTGAATAGGACAACAGGCTGCCTAGTGAGATATGGGAGGTCCCTATGTTAGGTATGCAAGTCAAAATCTCAGAAACCTAATGCTGATTGCATGAGGTATTTCCTGGAAATGTGCATCAAATCTCACAAACCGGATTAAGAGCTTCCGCTAGCAGATAGTCCTGCAGCTGGATCAATCCGTACCTCTTAGTCACTGTACCTAGAAAGGAAATCCTGGGACAACTGCTGACACTTGTACAGTGAATGTGTCAACAAATTTAGCATAGCACTGTGGAAGGACACACGATACTCTGAGTGGGTGGGTTCTATTTTCAGAGTAACCCCAGACCCAAATATTCTAACACTGCAGACAGAGGATTGAGGCAAAGTTTGTGAGGAAGAGCAATTAACCTCTTACATACTAAGCAGTTTTGATACATCCTTACATAAATCCATTCAGGCAGAGTTTTCTATTATGCACTCCATAGGTACTGTAAGCATAAGTATGCTTGCCTATTAAATGATTACACACCAATGACAAACACAATGGCAGCTCCTATGCACCAAATGCAGGATTACATTTGCGGTTCGGCCATATCCAACCACTTTTTGCAGGCTTCCCATTCAGATGAATTCAAATTTTTCAGGTAAACAAACCCAGAACACTTATAATTATGCTCACAATTTTTCACACATTTTTTAGATTTGAATATGCAAACTAGTGTTTTGCTCAGTATTCAGGTGAATCTTTTAGCGATAAATAAAACTGTAGTAATGAGAGATACGATATGTAAGGAAAGTTTTTATTTTTAATATACATCAAAACCTAAATATTTCACTGAATATGATGGTGGGGTGGATATTATATTAAACTGAGGTAATCTACTCATTATATTTAAAATTAAATACACAAATGAAAGACATACTAATGCATTTAATGTGAGGGGTAAAAGACTAGAAATGTAAATATTGATTGGTATCAATCAATATTTACATCAATATAAATACCTTGCTCATCCAGGATTTGCGTTTACAAATTGCCTTTCTTCTCTTTACAGCATCCAACAGCCTCCTTTGGCCTGTAAAAAAATACAGGAAAAACTTTAGTGCTTACTAACAGTTTTTGAAGCTTAAGAAGAAATAAATGTTTCCCTGAAGAGGATTGCTGGTTTAGAGAAAAATAAACAAGCAATTAAATTCAGTTAGGGATGCCTAAAATAAAATTTGCAGTTAACTGTAAGGGCTCTGGCACACGGGGGAGATTAGTCGCCCGCGATTAACTCCCTGTTCGCGGGCGACTAATCTCCCCGAGTTGCCTACCCCTGCCATCCCACCGGCGAACATGTAAGTCGCCGGCGGAATGGCAGACGCGGCGGGGCGATTTCCGCAAATCGCCCCGCCGCGTCTGCCATCCCGCCGGCGACTTACATGTTCGCCGGTGGGATGGCAGGGGGAAGGCAACTCGGGGAGATTAGTCGCCCGCGAGCAGGGAGTTTTGCCGCGGGCGACTAATCTCCCCGTGTACCAGAGCCCTAAAATGTGCATATCATGTAGAAAGCCATAATTATCCAGATAAAGCTAAAGCAGTCCAGGGACAAAGTGGTCGTTTGAAACAATTACATAAGAATCAATGAAGCATTTCTAGTGTACAAATATCTATTTGTTCTAAAAAAGGAGAATACTGTAAAAGTGATGTTTTTGTGTGCTTACCTGGCCGGCCCATCCCAATCTTCTCCAGGTCCTCATTCTTGACGTAATCAAAGTGAGAAAGCCTTGTGATATTGAGGTCGTCACGGATTTGTAAGAAGTACTGCTGCAGTTGCACCTCGCTCAGGAGCTCCAGAAGCCACTCTGAGCCTTCATCTGACTGCATGCTATTACCAAACCTCTGCAGTTATAAAAAAAAATAGATTAAAAAAGGAGAGAAAAAGTGCTCAAAGGAAAACAAAAATACATTTGCATTCCAATAATCAGTGATCTCTGTTTTTTAAAAGAATAAATTATATTTGCACCCTTGGCAATTAAGGAAACTATGAGGGCAGTGTGATTATTTTAAAATATTATGTAAGAAAAAAGACACTATATAATGTCACACTTAAAGGTAATTTACTAATGGTCAGATTTTTTTTTCACCGATTCTGATTTTTTAGCAATAAAAGTTGCAGGAAAAAAAGTCAGAGATTTCGAGATTTATTATGTGTGAAAAATGCAAAAAAAAAAAAATTTAAAATACGAAAAAGTTGAGGTTTCGGCTTTTCTGTGACTTTTTCCTGTTCAGACTTTTACGAAAATGTCAGACATTCGCGGGAATGTGTTTATTCAAATTTTTAAGAATAAAAAAATGAGAAATATTAGAGGATTTAGAATTGAATGATTGTTTAAAAACAACTTACACAGATTAAAAACAGTTTCATTAATAGGGAACACAGTAACTACCCTCTAGGAGCAAGGGAAAAGGTCTGTGTAAAGGGAGACTACAGTGATGTGAAAAGATTGTTTGCGCCACGGTTTTCAAATTATTACTGCAGGTATGGTAATGGTTTCTGCAGAATAAATATAGGGGCCGATTCACTAGTGCCATTACGCTTATCGCATGCTTTTTTGCGTTAAAAAGCACGCAATAAATAAGTACCGATTCATCAAAGTAATTTAGCATGCGTTAAGACGCATATTGCATACGCAAAAAAACAAAATTGCATGCGTTATTTATCTTGCATTGCATTAATTCTCACATAGATATAATACTAACGCATGATTTACAAACACATATGAAGCGTTAAATGCGCTAAATATCGCATTAGTCTGTACAAAAATTAACACCTACTTGGGGCAGGCGGTACTTAAATTGTGGTTTGTGAGCTTTTGGCAACACAACATAGACTTTACAGTTGTTTTTTTTCCAGTATGTGTTGGCCCCAGAGTGATGCAGCCTCCAGTTTTCAGGGAAATGTTAATTTTCAGAACAGTAGTTTTCCGAACGTAATGGTTACGTGCATAATATATTGTGTGCAGCGGGACTGTGGAGACTTATTCCCTTCCTTCCACCTAATCCCCCCCCCAATGAGCCCAACTGACATAAGAAAAACACAATGTCACCGTTTTGGTGGGTGGAGTTCGGCCACAGCTTTATTAAAGAATCCAACATCAGAATAGTCCTTTCCATGTTTTTCCAACTTTTACCAAACATCTTTTATAACGAATGCCAGCCACTGCGAATGCAGTGGGCATGTGGAAACCATCAAACAACCAGAGATTAAATGGCCAAGGACTATCACCTGCCATATGCTGCGACAAATCAAAACATATACAAATATATGTAGCTTTCCGAGAATTTTTTTTTTTTTTTTAAAACATGAACCGAGCCTGAAGAGAAGACATAGTAATTTAGGTTAATCGAAATTACTGACCTACCGGTCACAAGTTAAATGCACTTAAACAGGGAGGGGGGGAGGGAGATGCCGCTCCGTGTGTAGCAGGGAGGTAAGGCTGCAACGCTGCGCTGGGAGGTGACAGGCAACAGGGGGAGGGGTGAGTGTGGGGTCTAACCTTTCCCGCCCAATGGCTACCAACTTAACCCTTCGTGTTCCGGAAGGAAATTGAGCCCCAGCTAGCTCCACAGTCCCTCTGCGCTTTCATTAATTATTTCAGCGCTCTCTAGAAATAATGTACGCGGCGGAAAATAATGCAAGAAAAATGCTCATCACGAGTTAATGCACTTGTTTTATCGACCCCATAGTGTTCTAGGTGGCACTAATGTGGCAAAAATGGTAAAATGCCTAAATGACTTTCCTTCTCCTTTAAATGCTCTATTTCTTTAAGGCGGAAATAATGGAACCCATTTTGTCCAGAATATTACACTTTTGTCTTATCTGTCTATATAAAATTATTCCACAAGGCCTGGGGATGATACAGGGTTTTTTTTTCCCTTTTTGCAATTCCATGGATAACTGTGGTTTTCATCTTTCTAATCTTACATAAATGTCATTATTGCACTGTATCTTTCTTATTGTGGATTTGTGAATAGAAATTTTGGCAGACAATATTCGGGGGGGGGGTTCACATATTCTCAGTTTGGGGGCAATTAGTGAGAAGTGGGTCAACAAAATCTTATCTGACCCTAACATGTCCTCTTCCAACCAGTTCAATGTACCTTCCTCCCTTATATAACAGAACCCTGACCTTCAGACAAGAGTATATAAATAAAAGATGGCAAGATGGCAGAAGGCCAGTGGATAAATGCCAGAGGAGCTAGGGCATGCTGATGTTGCAGGTGGGCAGAATCAGGCCCACTGCCTTCCTGCTAGTCCATCTGGTGTTGGACCAACCCGTGCAACAGCAATCTTGCACTATGGTTTAATGGAGTCACAGAACCTTAACATATTTGCAAAGTGATATATTTCAGCAATATTTTTTCTCATGTTTTTTGGAATTTCCTTTGATAATGACATTGTGTTCTTGCAAAATAATCATTTAAATTTGGCCAACTGGTTTAGATAATAACTAATTATTAAGTAAATAATGAAAGTAGTATTTTAAAAACATGTGCTATGTATTCACTCTGGGTCTATTTGTTTAATATACATTTTGGTTAAGATCCGAAACCACTCAGTGTTAGGGCACTGCATCTGCAAGGAGTTTGTATGTTTTCACCGTGTCTGTTTCCTCCGGATGTTCCAGTTTACTCCCATGCTCCAAAACATACAGATAGGTTAGGTGGTTCCTGATAATATTGGCCCTACTGTATGTGAATTTGATAGAGACCCTAGACTGTAAGCTCCACTAGGCCAAAGACTGATTTGAATTATGTATAATCTGTAAAGTTCTACAGGAAATATGTCTGCTTTTAAATAACAGTAAATAAATATGCAATAACAGCAGAAATCAGAAAGGGGCATATTCTTTTTCCGTCAAAATCCTTAAATAATTCTGAAGTATTTATTTGAGCTTTGCTCTGTGCAAAAAGTGGATAGCCAGGGGCTGCAGTCAAAAAATGATAACCCTGTAGTAATACCTAGTGAAAAGTGAAAATATGCAAACATGCTCTAGTCCCCAGAGAGAAAAATTGGCTGGCATATTTGGTATGCATTAAGTATACCACCTTACAACCCCTTGACATTAAAGGAGAAGGAAAGGCAAAATCCCTTGGGGGTGTCAAAATGTTAGGCACCCCCAAGTGACTTTAATCGCCTACCTTGTACCCCGGGCTGGTGGCCCAGTTCTGAGAGAACAGCACCAGCCCGGGGTAGCTGCAGCGCTTCCTCCTTCCTGTTCGCTCGCACGCGCATGCGCAGTAGAGTGAAAAAGTCGAACTTTAACAGAGTCGTGGGGTCCCGGCAAAACGAAGCAGGAAGGAGGAAGTGCTCGCTCGCAGGTACCCCGGCTGGTGCTGTTTTCTCCTAACAGGAGCACCAGCCCGGGGTACAACGTAAGCGATTAAAGTCACTTGGAGGGGCCTAACATTTTGGCACCCCCAAGTGACTTAGCCTTTTCTTGTCCTTTAAAGGAAATGAAAAAATAAAAATACAAAAATAACATTTAATTTATATACAGATGAAGCAGACTTCTGTTGACATATCTCATATGCATACTGTAGAAAGCAGTATTTGTGTTACAAAAAGCTAAAAATGTACAGATGTTTAAATCCTGTAGTTTGTATTTTTATGTGGTTTGCAACAATTTCAATCTAGTGGAAAACAAATACTGGAGCACAACTGTAGTCAAAATGTTAGTGTCTAGTGTACAAATCAAAAGAATAAAAAATCTGTGTTGGATTACAAGCATATGGGAGCCATGGTCCTGGGCTGCCTTCCATTCTGTTTTTGGCAGTCAAAAACCAAAAGAGAATAAGACTGAACACACACTAATGGGTGGTTGAAAAATGGTTTTATTAAAACACTCTGGGGGCAGATAAATGAAAGGGCAACACAAACAGCTCAGCATTAAACAGCACTGCGTTATGGCTGCAGTGGGAAAAGGTCTGTTCAAAACAACATCAGCTGTGAATAATGTGTTGTGTTGCTTTACATTCCTGAGTAGTTACTATGTGGATTAGAAGCCTATGAACTCGGCATTTAGTTTTGTTCTATTAAATAGACTGCCAGTGAGGAAGCCTCAAGCAAAGAAAAATCTCATAGGACCAGAAGTAATCACAGACATGTTTTTCTCTCATATTCTAGAATGCAGCACATATGTTTCTTAGGTATTTTGGTAAATAAAATATGCACAATTTTGTACATTGCCCCACCTCAACATTGTACACTGCTGCACTAGACTCTAGCTTTGTCCCCTACCTTTATAACATACATTGCTCAACTATAAGGGCTCGTTCTCGACTCTTCTTTTGTTTGCAGAGAACGCGCATAAACCTTTTTGTGAATATTTCTACTCTTTCCACAAATTGCTTCTCGTTACATGTGGTTGAATAGATTCCAGCACTATGCACAAGTTTCTTTCCAACTCTTTTATGTACATCCCTACAATATACACGTTTTTCCACAATGTGCCTGCAGAGCTCAAGCTAGTAAACATTGCATTACAGCAGCCCTCCAGGTTGAATTTCAGATGTGAAATAAATGGCTTGGGAAATGGGTTTTGTTCTTAATGTATAATCAGTATATATGTTTCATTAGTAAAATGGAAAATTATATTTTCAATTGTAGTGTATCCCCCTGAGATGGGAGACTTTAATGTATTAGGATTAATAAAGTAGTTAAGTAGATTATCACGCTCAAAAAGAGAGTGAGATAATCTACTTAATGAGCGAGATATCATACACCCACAGATTAGGTTGCTTGGTGGGTGTCTTCCCCTTATATATATATATATAACCAGTGGGTGACTTCAAATATGTATCTATACACATCTCATCAAGTTTGATCCTTCAAGTGCTAAACCACTCTTCATGTAAAAGAAATAGTTTGACATCTCATTAAAACTTTAAATTCAATTTGGAGACCTCAGGGATTCTTTGCTATGCCCTTGTATAGTACAATGTTTAAACTCATCACTTCATTCGTGCAGGGAATGGTATATTTTGTACCCCCTATTTTGCCCAAGCTTCATCTTGTCACCTTTGATGGGAAGGTTTGTACACTACAAACATGTTTTCAACCATTGACATTGCTCAGGGGATGTAAAGTCAAAATCTAAACTTCAGTGTTTATATACATATATAGCTCTAACATAGGAAACCGCTCTAAGATGTTGTCTAAAAAATCAGATGACAAAGCAATTAAAACAGGGTTAAAACCCAGCTAACCGAAGCTCTGTATTCCTCAGTGTCTGCAGCTAAAGGAAGAGTGTTTCACTCTCTGCTTGTGTTTCACTTCCTTATCTGTGCCTGACTTGCTTTTATCAGCAACTGGTACAGAGCAGTGCCCTGCTTTTTTTTTTTTTTACATCAGGAACGCCACTGGCCCTATAGGTTTCCAGGAGCTGTGATCAGAGCTCATTTCAGGGGAACAGCATAAGATGCAAAATACAAAGGCTTCTAATTTAAAACCAGTAGAGAATTTTTAATGAGTTTATATCACAAATTGATTTAATTTGGTCTAAATAACACACACAAGGATTGTGAATTTTTACTTTACATCCCCTTTTAATAGCGTACATTATACTACACTATTCACACCTATGGAGTTGAAGTTTCTACTCCATCTACAAACTCCTTTTATTAAACTTAATTGTACTAATTGCTACACTACTTTACTATGCACAAGCACTACATTAAAATATCCCCATAGTGCTGCTAGTGGCATTTAGTATTGCCTTTACTGTTAAAAGTAAAAGTACATAAGGTCAGGAAATGTGTACTTCACTGTTCTTTACCTACTTAATACACAGTATTGCTGAATATAATGGCACTTTACTTCTTAGGGACTAATGTTTTACTCTCCATTTGCACACCACAATATCAAAAGTTCCACCTTCAATTAGGGTCTCCAAGACCATCTAGCAGAACAAATAAGCGATTTCTCAAAATCTCACACAATCGGTTTATAGGATGAGATGACTGGCCATTGCTTGAAACCATCTCCCTTAAAGGACATGTAAAGTCTACATTTTCCTACAGTGTATATCAGTTGGGCACGTCTCGCCCACCCAAATGGCTTCATTTGTACTGCATATTTCTTCTCCATTTGCCAGCACCATCACATTTTCCTAAAGCAAATAGCAGGTTTCACCCAGTGGACATTTTTTCTCTGACACATCATCAGTTTTAATCTGCAAACAGCATACACACACAAAGACCCCTATTTAGCATACATTTCATCAAGACTGCAGGCTTACACAGATAAAACTTCCTATGATGAAATGTTCTGCTTTGTTTGATCACTGTAATAATTAAGCTGAGTTCAGGAGAGGAGGTTAGGAGAAAAAAAAGAAAAAAGATTTCAAAGAGGCTGTTTATTGATTACATTTTTGTGTGAGGGGTTTACATGTCCTGTAAGGTGGACATACATGCTACAATTATAATTACGACCACTGGTCATGGGAAAGTTTGTTTAGGTGCTCTACTAACGCTCTACTAAGAGCTGAATCGTCTGATATGCAGGTAAAAAACAAAGGAATACGTTACCCCATCTGACAATTCAACGTTAACATTACGATTTTGGCTTTTACCAATATCGACCACCTCATCTTTCTTTCATGCAATAATATCTGTGCGTGTATGGCTACCTTTAATCATTTCAGTGAGTGCTAATTCAGATAAGATTAAGATAAATTAAATGTTATTATAGTATAAAGTATTTCCACCTAACAAATAAAGTGGATTAGTGGAACTGGGTATCAACTGAGTTGGCTGTCATCCTAATTAAAAACTACTGTAAGGTTGTTCCTCAGATTTGTTCAGTTGTTTGCAGTGTATTATTATTATTATTATTTGCATACGTGGCCACTTCCAGCATGGCTTCTGGATCTGCAGTTTGACATCAACATTTCATTATACAGCATTTAGCAATTATACTCTGGGACTCTGAGTACATTGTTAGGTCATGTGTTCCATGTTAAACTAAGGCTAACAACAAAACAAACTCAGAGCAGAATAGGAACTAGTATCAATTTTAGAGAGTTGGCATTTTGTAATGTGTTTTGTTAGTTGCCACACAGTAATGGAAAATGCTAGCTCTTTCCACAGCACTGATAAGCACAACAAAAGCCATACATAAAAAGAATGCTTGAGACCTGGATTAGATTTGTTTCCCATAATTTGGATCACCATTCCTTAAGTCTACTGAACAAAAACATTAAGAATTTTTTTTATTTTGGAACCACTATAAATTCATGTATCTTAGGTACCATTAAGGAAAGGTACTGTATCATAACTATAGAGAAAAATGAAATAACAGCAATTGCACTTTTTTTTTTATTACTTAAAATAGACTCTATGGGAGGCTGCCCTCCCAAAACAGAAAGCTTTCTGGATATCAAATTTCTCAATAAGAGACCCCTCACACACACACACACACACACACAGCAATACAGACACAGTTTAGTGTATACATGTATAAATGCATATAGCTTGGTTTCTTGTTACCAGGACCGTTTTGGTTTAGAAGAGAACAAAAAAAATCCAAAATTGACAGCTATTTTGGTATCAGCCTGGTTTCATCATCATAAAAATGGGTCCTTAAATGGCAACTAAATGGCATTAGACTCCTGTGTAAAGCTTGTCATACATGAGATTGGCTCATCTGGTTAGTCTGCCAATTTTCTGCCTTATTGAGCCAAACTGGACAGATCGGGGGGGGGGGGGGGTGGCAGGGGTCCACAACTGGATTATAGTGTAGAAATATGGAACCATTTTAACATCTGGTAGTATGTTTAAACCTGCCCAAAAGTTATTGCCAATTTTGACCAGCTACCAATTGGGCAGACAATCCGAAGAGACCCATACATGGGCAAATAAATTAGTGACTCGGAAAGCAAAAGCAAAGTTGGCGGCTTTCACCTGTCTGTGTATGTCCATCTTAAGGAATGTAAAATACAATTGTTTTAGATCTTATCTGCTATGTCCACAGGTGCCCTAAGGGGCTGATTTACTAAGACACGAATTCGAATTGGAAAAATTTTGATTGGAATACGAACATTTTGCGACTTTTTCGTATTTTTTGCGATTTTTTTTTCAGCGCCTTTACGACTTTTCGGAAATTGTCGCGACTTTTTCGTTACCAATACGATTTTCGCAAAAAAACGTGAGTTTTTCGTAGCCATTACGATTTGCTCGTATCTTGTCGCGACTTTTTCGTATTGAGCGCTCGTAAGCGGCGGGCAAAACTTTCAGACTTAGCATGATTTTGGAAGCCTCCCATAGGACTCAATGGCACCCTGCAGCTCCAACCTGGCCCAAAAAAAGTCACCATACTGAAGCTTGAATGAATCCGGACGCTACGAAAAAATCGCAACATTTTGCGCAACTTTCGGAATGGCTACGAAAAAGTCGCGATAATTTTCCGAAAAATCGCCAAATACCGATCATTACGAAAAAAACGCAATCGGACGCATTCGGCCCGTTCGTGGGTAAGTAAATGTGCCCCTAAGAGTAGTAGGTGCCCAGATATGGTTGGGCATGTATGGCAAGTTGAGGTGCCATTTCCACAGATAGTCTTGCAATCCTAATGGATCAATAGGATGTGAAAGGGCCACAGGTTGCTGTTGCCATAATTCAGGCACTCTGCCCAAATAAACAGAACAACAGAAAATTGGACATACGCATATACGACAACTCAGACAAAATTTATATGTTTTGATTGAGCGATGATTGTCCCCTTAAAGCCAAATTTCAACTTGAACAGCTTCCCCCATGACTACGATTTTTTTTATATTTAATTTTGAAATTTCCAATAGGGCTAGTCATGTTTTCCATTTCCCGGAGTGCCACAGCCATGTGACCTGTGCTCTAATAAACTTCAGTCACCTTTACTGCTCAGCTGCAAATTGGAGTGATATCATCCCCTCCCTTTCCCCACCAGCAGCCGATCATCAGCAAGGTAGCAAGATAGCAGCTCCCAGTAGATATCACAATAGCACTCAATTGTAAGAAATCCAGGTCCTGCTTGGGACTCCTCCAGTTACATGGGAGTAGGAGAAACAATAGGTTATCAGAAAGCAGTTCTAATGTGTAGTGCTGGCTCCTTCTGAAAGCTCAGACTCGGGCACAATGCACTGAGATGGCTGCCTACACACCAATACTACAACTAAAAAAGATTACATTTGTTGGTTCAAGAATGACATATTAAATGGTAGAGTGAATTATTTGCTATTTAAACAGTGTAATTTAAAAATAAAAACTACACCATCAAAATCATGAGAAAATCCCTTTAAGTAAATGTTGTAGTATTTTGGGGGCAATAATTGTGAAGATAATTTATTATTTGAAGTTACTAGCCCTGATGAAACCCTGATAGAAGATAATTCTGAGTATTTTCTCAAAAAATTTGAGATTTTTTTTAAAAACCCCGAAAATTTGAGATTAATAAAACTTTATGTAACTAAAAGTATGCCAGGTTTAAGCTGGAGGGAACAATTGAGTCATATGGAGGCTTAGAATAGTAGAGAAACAGAATAGTCAGAGAAAGTCTGTCCTTGACACATTTTCAAGGAGAAGTTAATCCCATCATTTTTTTCAAGTTTCAGTTTCCTGTTAAATTTCATGAATTTCCAACTTGAAAAAATTTTAATATTTGGACAATAGACACAATATTTTCGCTTGAGCCTAGCAACATTATCATGACATTTAATAAATGCAAGAATGATCGAGTTTTACTTGAAAAAATACCAAGTCAAATTTATACAAGTTCCAAGACCAGAAAAATTATAGTTTTAGTAGATCTGCCCTTTAAAGTCACTTATGTATCCCTGGAGTGCAAGCAGGTCCAGACTGGCAATCTGTGGGTTCTGGCAAATGCCAGAGGGGCTGCTGTATGATGCAAATGACCATCAATATTTAGTGGGCAGGTGGGGGCTGTTTGGATCTCTATGTACTTGAAATGCAAGGGCCAATTTTGAATCCCAGGCCAGACTTAGGTGCAAGTGCTGGAGCACTAAGGGGCACAAAAGCATGCTTCTTAGTGTTCATATAACAAGTACTTGCACCCCAAGAAGCATGAGGAGCACAGTGCAGCATATTCTGCTGCTGCCTAACTTGTGTGTCTAAATGATGCCCAATCTG
This sequence comes from Xenopus tropicalis, assembly GCF_000004195.4. Classification (NCBI taxonomy): domain Eukaryota; kingdom Metazoa; phylum Chordata; class Amphibia; order Anura; family Pipidae; genus Xenopus; species Xenopus tropicalis. The sequence goes on from NC_030681.2 coordinate 102,724,157, forward strand.
GGGAGCACATCTATATGCCCCTCGACCACCCCTCTTGGATAGATCGCTGCCTACATGCAGGTCTCTGTGGTCAAAACAGTCATCCTGCATCTACAATCCTTTTTGCACACTTCATTATGTAACGTAAATGACTCCTACTAATTTTCCCCAGGTGCAGTAACCTATAGCAATCAATTAGCAGGTAGCATTTACTGAACACATGCTTAAAATCAAACATCTTATTGGTTGCTATGTGTTACTGCACCTGGGAAATTTAGTACCTTATATTACATATAGGGGTAAGTATACAGTCTATATACTGCAACTGCCCCAAACACTAATAACTATTTTAATTTCATTTATACTTACTTTATATAAATTAAAGCGAGAGAAAAAGTGAAAAGAATTTGTCCATGCCTGAAGGCGCTTCATCTCTGCAATACTTAGTTCCGCACAAAATTGCCAAGGAAGGTAAAGATGGTATATCCAAAGTTTTTGTCAAAGCTTTCCAGACATTCCAAACAGAAGTGATGAGGCAACAGCAAGCCGCCCCTGGATATCCCACAATATCTGATGCTGTTTGTGGCCTGTATGCACTAATCATCTCCTTAGCAGGAAGGAAAGAGAGGAAAGGGTGGTTGTGGGAGGGTGAGAGAAGATACAAAGCTGTTTTTGGCTCTGCACCCTTAAATGCAGTAACTGGGAAACCCAAATAATCCCAACAAAGTACGTCTTCATCTTCTCTTCTGCTTATTCATTACTAAAAAAAGTTTATCTTAACAAATAATGCAGATTTATATTTCGTCAAACAGCTGCCAGAAACATGCATTCTATTAAAGCAATCCTCAAATTCCAGAGTTAATAAAGGGCACTTGTCATCAGACTGTAAAGCTGGGGGGAAAAATCAAAAACAAAAGCAAAGCGGTGAGAACAGAAGATGGAGTTCATTACAGAAGCAGTCCCTTCTGTGCGTCCCATCTCACCGATGTGTGCAATGTTTATTTCCCTGGAATATATGCAGCAGTTTCCAGTGTCCCACTCTTCAAGTATTCAATTGGGCTCCCTCTGATAGCGATCAGCTTTAAAGCCCCAACAGCTCAGAAACGAATGGCCTATATTGTAACATCCAGTCGCTAGTAAATAGAACCCTCTGTTACTAAATAACCCTGGCTGCCAGCTGGAAACGCTAGCAGAGCCTGCAATGGGCTGTGAAGGTAATTATAAATCCATTTTGTAAAGGAATGAAAGATCGTAGGGAATCCATGAGTGCAGAAATGAGAAAAATGCAATGGCTTCTTCAGGAATCATGTGTTTCTAACTTGTGCAGCTTGAGACTCAGTTAGGAGAGAATACCAAGCTGATCTCATAGCTCATGGTTCTTTAATTTACAGTCCTCAGCAGCAGCAGATTTGTATCCCAGTCGTCTCTAAGCCTCTGACAGGACACTCCAAAACAAGTTGTTCTGGGGGTGTAGCCGCTGGTCCCAGCTCATTCCAAGAAGCACAGTCCTCACAGATTGCGAGTCTGCCCGCTAAATACAGACACTCTATGGTGTTCACATGGCTAACTGTTTGAAACACAGCCAAAGGGTCAGATTTAACTGCAGGATGGAGAGTTAATTTCCTGTGGAAGCCTCCTCTGGGATTTAAAACAGTCCCTCTCACTCATCTGTCAACATCCCCTTAACTACTTCACTGCCTGAGGAGCCTGGGATTGTTCTGTATAGCTTGTGTAATAGCTTTACCCTGAATTTATATAGCAGTTTTGGAAATATACTAAATCATCATATAATAAGGTTGTTATATGACAAGGTCGTCAAACAAGCGGATCTTTCTTCCGATGCCCATATAAGTTGTGCGATATTGGGCTCCTTTGATCATTTGGCGATAGGACCAAATTACTGAATTACAAAGACAGATATGGGAGATGCTTGGGAAAATCTAAGCTGGACAATTTGTTAGCGAGATACCAGTTGGAAAGGCCTTTCGGGGGTCCCCATACACTGGACTCGAATCGTCAGACAAAGTTCCATATTTTACTTTACTTTATGGTTGAGTCCTAGCATTTCAGAAGTAACTGATAATGAGTGTTAGGAGAAATATTTTAGCTCATTCTGTCTTTGTACATTATTTCTCAAGCTTGGTCTCCTAGTTTTCTACATATAGTGGTTGGTCAGAGTAAGAAAGCAAGATGTTATAGCTAGCTGTTGTCAGTGGGGGATTTTGGGGGGAAAATTCTTCACGATCAGTTAGAGGTACGATGTGTAGAAATAAAAGGTTGGCAAAGCATATAATATTAGACAGAGGTGAGAAGGCCAGAAGAGAATGGTAATGAAAAGTGAGCAAAGCAGAATGTATGTATGTTTTTAGAGAGTGGGAGGAAACCCACGCAGACATGGGCAGACCATACAAACCAGATAGTGCCCTGGCTGGAATCGAAACTAGAACCACAACACTGCAAGGAAGCAGTATTAACCATTGCACCATCATGCTGAGATACTACAACATAAGTGCAGGTATTTGGAAAAACAACTGTTTCACAGATGTTTAAAGCAACATTGACAGCTCAAAATCAAATTTGAAACTAATGCATACACAATACTGTAGGCAGCTGGGAGACTGCATGATCCCAAGAGGAATATCAAACAGCTACCGGTTATAATGTAGTCTAATCAGGTTTTTTAGGCTGCTGCTCATAAAGAAAAAACGGAACAAAAATAAGCAATATCCCCAAGATATCAGGTCTTGATGCTTGATAGATGACACTTCTTCATTAGATACAGATTCAATACTATCGCTGTAAGCTGGGTGCTCACAGACAGATAAAGTAAGCCAACTGCATTGGAACTATTCCAACGCCTGCCCATGTGATGCACTTGATGTCCAATTAAAGTTCCTGAAATGTTGGTAAATCAATGACAGAGTGCAGGTGTGCTTGAGATGTTATCATGCATCTTTTAGAGCATTCTACAAACATATTCACGATTAGGATACCTGTCCAATGGTTTATCATCTGGCTGTGCATTAAGATAAATGTGCAGAATAAAGATTTAGCATGATTAGAATCTGATCAGGTGTCAATATTAAACTGCATGTTCAACTACGACTGCAGCCTGTAACAGCAAATTCTTGGGCAAATCCTAACGGAGCCTGGCATTCCCACGCTAAACATAAACTCACACGTAGGAGCGGATATCCATTTATCCCAACACGTCCTTCAGACTGCCATGTTATCAGAACTTCAAATTTTAACCCTTGTAATGTAGGAAACAAAGCAGCTGTTGTTTAAGATTTAAAAGCATACACTATGAAAATTTGCAATTAGCCTTCATTTGCTATAATTTGTTTTCCAGTTCAGAATTTATACAAATCTTTGATGATAGGATTTACTTTCCCCAGCAACAAAGCAGTGGTTTTGAAAATGAAACAAGAAATAAATATGAGGAGACAGTGATAAAGATATTTAAGAAATTTAAAGAGAATCAATTTTTTGGGGGTTGTTGAGGTCAGCTATAGCAGCTCATAAGCCAAAGGTGGTATATATTTCCTTTTAATTTGCAATTAAAACACATTCTATAGAGGTACAGGTGCCTATCATGTTTTGGTGTATAAGTATGAGGTACATGCAGCACTTCTGTACCTAAACAACTGGTAAATACTCTATTAGCAACAAAAAAGGGGTTAAGATAAGACAAAGGCTGAAAAATACCTAATTTGTGTGCAATACTGATTTAAAGTCTGGCCTAGGGGGTATAAACAATTACACTTCTGCTATAAAACAATTTTGTATTATAAATGTGTATTTTGTATTATATTCTCTATTTCTGCACAATTTCTCCTATAGAGGGGGATAATTTGGCAGGAGGGAAGTGAATTAGGGTGGTAATGAGAATCTGTCCTGATATTCATCTGTAATCTTATTAGCTAGTCTAGTGAGATGACTAGACATTGGACCCCGAAAGATTCAACATTAACCCAACAACCCCTCATCCCAAAAGAAACATTTGGGAAAGGAAACAAAGCACCATACCAGATAGTCTAAAAAACTATCATGTTTCTGGCCAAATTCCTTTAATAGGGCAGATGTACAATATATCACACAGTAAATGGGGCTATGTGCATCATGAACTGCTTTGCTCAGAGGTACAGCTGCACCACTTCAGATATAGAAGAGCCTTCTCCGCAGAAATGAAGCACAGCAGATTTTGCTCTACTGTAAATCCACACAAAGACATTGCTTATGGCACACTGAGAGCTGTGAGTGGTTGGGAAGCACTTGGCATATGAGTGATACGGCACAAGGTGCCACAGGGCACAGAAATGAAAATTCTGACACAATTCTGATAAAAAAGAAAACCATCTAAAGAAGAATTCTAACTTCATTTTGATAAGCAGGGATGAAAATATTCCCTAAAGCAATTGCTGAAAACAAGCAGTGTAGGAAGATGGGTGATTAGTACAGAGGTGAGGTTCTGTGCTACAGGGAGATGTCTTTGATCATTTGCAACAAGCAGAAGAAATAAAACTCATACGGCTTGTTTTTTTTTTTTTAAATTGCTTGCTATCAACCTGCTGTATACGAAGACGCACTAGTACAGAGAAAGACATGTGGAAGAATTATATATGAGATTTCAGGACATAACAGGAGGGAACTGAAGAAAAGTGGGGCACGAGACATGAGGGTATTATAAAAGATGGGGGAAAAATAGAGAGTGAAAAGAGTAAGAGGACAATAGAGGTCATTTATGACAACTCAGGCAGAGGTGCATTACTGCTCCATAGAACATCAATGTATTTAGTCAGGAAAGCAGGGTGAAAAGTGCAAAAAAAATTGCAGAATTAGCATGTGTCTTTCCACTTTGCACAGCCTTCATGACTAAAGGGGAGAATGGAAAGGAAAAGGGAAAATATACTGAGACAGCCAGTGGCACACAATACACTGATGGAGTACGCTGCACATTTGCCATCTTTGCCTTGGATGCCAGGACAAGTATTCAAGTCACAGGGTATCTATCACTTGGTTAAGCAAGGGATTAGGCTGTTCACACTCTTATAGTAAGAAAACCATGCAAACGGAATTCACTCTAGGCCACTATTCTAAGCGTAACTCAAGGAATCACAATCCTCACGAGTAGAGTATTTTTAAAAGCACAAGTGGTAGACAGCCTATTTCTCACTCTTAGACATGCATTTTTACGTTTATAATTAGTTCAATACTCTGTCAGCTTAAAATACATGCATCCAGAATGCTGCCTTTCTCCTCGCCCAACAAGAACTTTTTAAAATCATATTTACCTTTCAACTAGGCGGGTGGTAACTACAGCCTTTCAGGCCCTGGGGCAAAACGTGCACTTGCTTCCCCCCTCCCTCACACACACACATCCAACTAGTACTGCAGTGTAATCTTAAAGAAGTTCACAGTTAGATATGTCTAGTGAGCCCAGTTTGCATCAGGCCCAGGTGCAACTGCACCACCAACCCTTATTCTCTTTTCCATTCCGTTCTCCCCTTAATCCACACCAATGTTTATAATCTGCTATTATTTCACCAAAAAGCTCTCACCTTTCTCTAATACAAAGGCATCCCACAGCTTCATTCAGTACGGGATCTGAATAATTTCACATCAGTACAGAACATTGTGAAATGTTACTTTCATCACTTTCCTCTCCAGCAAACAAAGGTAAGAATAATTTTTTTTGTGCAGTATGCTTCGCTTTTAGTGTTTTCCTTCCGTTTTCGAGCACATGTGACATTCAGCACTTGCCCGAGAGTCTGCCAGAGGTAGAACAAACTGTAACTATGGCTCAGCCCTGATCCACTGAACACAGAAAATGACTTGGAACCCAAAGGTGTACCTACAACATTTCTATCAGCCTATTACAATTAGTATATAGGGCTCTGAAATAAAAAAAAGTAGCTGATCTAGCATTTATTCCTTATGAGACTCTAGCTGCAGGAAGAAAGTAGAAAGAAATTTAAGTTTGTCACTGGTTTGGCTATGTATATCTTAGGGTTACCAGATTACTTAAAAGTTCAGGGACACATCTAGAGAATCCATCTACAAGGGCTGCACTGATTGCAATGTAATTTAAACGCAATCAGTGCAGCCCTGCAAAATATATTTATAGATGTTTCCTTGAATTTTTAATTGACCTGGTAACCTTGTGGTATCCAGAAAGCTCTGAATTACTAGGATGGCCATCTCCCATGGAGTCTATTTTAAGTAAATAATTCTAATTTTTAAAAATGATTCCCGTTTTCTCTGTAATAAAACAGAACCTTGTAGGTGATATTAACTAAGCTGTATGAATCCATATTGGTGGCAAAACAGCCTGCTTGGGTTTAGTGTTTAGCAGACTTAAGGTATGGTGATTAAAAGATGTGTTATCTGGAAAACCCAAGACCCTTAGCACTCTGGATAATAGATCCTATACATTTACAATAAAAATGGTAAGTAATCGTCACACAATGCGCCAACAAAGCAGTAGAAAATTCAGTGCTATTGTGGGTAAGGTAAAACAATCATGAAAATGTAAGAAGGTAATATGTACAGAAGCATGCATGATTAAATGATATGAATGTTTTACCTGCATGGATTCTCAGCATCCACAATGGAAAGGAAATTCCTGGTGTTTTATGGCAGTTACAAAACGTTATGTGTGACACTGTTCTAAACTGGGGGCAAAATATAAAATAAAGGCTCAAAATTACTCCTATACTTTTATTTTGCTTTTTAAAACTAGGAACCTTTAGTCCTAGGACTAGTAAAGAGTTAACATATGCAAAGGTTTCAGAAGGTACACAAACTAATTTATATTCAGTGCACACTCCAATGCAGAAGGGGAAAGAGAGAACTCACTATCTATACACAGAGGAAACAGGTGCATAAGGGAACCCACACATTTATTAACAGGAAATAAATTTGCAGACATACAATAATTTATATATAAACAATAATAACTGTCAGACATACATATATTAGCAGCATCTGTGCCCTTTAGGGTAAGGAGTAATGAAACCAAAAATGTGTACATGTGGCACCAGACAACAATCTTTTATTCCAACTTTAATTGGAGGATTTGAATCTGACATGAAGGATGTGAAGGTATCCATATACAGGCCGACTGTATATGTTTTCTGCCCGATTGCGTTACGAAGCAAACAAATAAAGAGCATACAAGGGGCCACACACTCTATAGTGGCTTTTCTATAGTTCAGTATAAGTGCCCAAATGATCAGAACTGCTCTTCTTCACATCCTTATTTGCCATGAACTGGCTGACATGGTACATCAGCACACAAAATTTCCGATCCATAGTACAAAGATATTGGTCAGGATCAGTAGGCCATCATATATTATCAATAATTGTACAAATCCTTGTATTGTAATATTATTGAAATGTTCCTGGACAGTTTGATAAAAAATGAAAAATCTAGTTGACTGAATATCCATATTTGCAAGAATATCTGACCAACAATTGTCCCTATTGTCAGTAAATCTGGTTAGTACAAACTAGCCACCAGACTGCATAAAATATTGACTTCTGGCTAGGGATGCACCGAATCCAGGATTTGGTTTAGTATTTGGCAGGGTTCGGGTTTGTCTGAACCCACGGTCCTGGCCAAATCGGATTAGCATTAGCTAATTAGGATTCAATTCAGCCTTTTCTCTTACGATGGATTCGGGGGTTCAGCTGAACCCAAAAAACTGGATTCGGTGCATCCCTACTTATGGAATTCAAGAAACAAGGTCCTTTAAAAGTTGGCAGAGGATTCTCACTAGTCTTCACTGCCGCTCTGTCCCTGGGCTCTCTGCTGAGGTTTAAAAAAGCAGTATGCTGAACAGGGTTTGGGTTTTAAACACGCTTTTTGCCTACTGTTTTAATAAAAAAAAAAATATGGTTTTGTACACAGGCAAACAGTGAAATTGAGGCTACTCCATCTTTGGTTGTTGATAAATAGATAATAAAATTACCAATACACAGAGAAATACAGTGGGATTATCTGAGTTTTAATAATCTAATCTGGTCACCCATAATTTGGAAGATGGCTACATATGAGAAGGCCTACCACTGGGAAGTCTTCTTATAGAATAAACATGGCAACCATATGCAGTAAAAAGACAATAGCCCTACATCACTTGTTTTTTACGCACTTACCTGTTGGATCCTGTATAATAATAATTTATCCATTTACTTTGTTGGCACTTTACCCAAGTGTCATGGGTACACTGTGAATGAGCCTAACATAAGTTGCACACTGAGAGGGGAATTGAAATGTAAACTGGAACAATACGGGCAAGTACTGTATATGTCGAAATGCTAGTCGAAACACTCTAGTTCTACTCATAATCCCCCTCCCGCCAATGTCCCCACACTCCTCCAAAGCATACTCATCTCTTTGGATAAAGGTAACCATACATGGGTTGATAAAAGCTGCCTACTCTGTACTTCAAAACTACTGGCCCATGTATGGGGCCCACTGACAGATATCTGGGCAAATCTCACGAATCTGTAGGCATCTCCACATGATCTGGGGCCAACAACTTCAGAATGACAGTCCTCTGGTGACTACTTTAGTTAATTTCTCCACAGAGTTGGACTGGACCCAAGTCAGCTCCCTCCCGCACCATTTCCATCAAACTGGAGACGCAATGTTCGCGTGCACGGGGGGTGCCCCAGACAACCCTATTTCTACAGAAATTCAGTTAATGTGGAAACTTTGCATGACCCACCATGCAACACACAACTCTGTGCCTCAGGTTTATTTCTTACATTAGTGTAGTAATGCAAAGTGTGGAGAAGATTTAGTTTATCTGACTGGGCAATAAAAATGACTTGATATGAGGAGTGAAAGACAGTGCAGAATCAGGGATAACTCCAAGACACCAGGCCTCTGGAGATTATGGTGATAACTGTGACAGCCACTTCGGGGATGTTATGGGTATTTGATGGGGGAAAGAAAATATTTTCTGTCTTAGAGATGTTTAATTTAAGGTAGAGGTAGAAGTATAGAGAGAAAATAATAAGGGGCCTAGCACAGAGACTTGTGGCATCCTGTATGAAAGATGTAAGGTAGAAGAAACCATTATATTGTAGAATTCAACCACTCTTCCTTTACCTTGACCCATGTAGAAGTACAGGATTCTAGGACTTGGTGTCCCAATGTTTTCTATGGGTGAGAAGTGCACATATTCTGTGGAACGTAAGTGAACGAAGTCCCAGATAGAGTTGCCACCTGTCCGGTTTTGACCCGGACAGTCCAGTTTTTGGAAGGGCTGTATGGGTCAAAACTGCATGTCCAGTTTTCCCAATTTGGAAAACTGGGCAGGACTTTTTGAGATTGAAGTGGTGGTCAACCAATTGCTGATTGCCATGTCATAGCCCCGCCCCCATGATGTCCCCCCTCCAAAAAACTTGGCAACCCCGTCCCAGAATGAATCGCTTAAACATGGAACAATATGAGAGAGGGGTTCACTGACTGTCAGCATAAGGTAAATTCTGAACAGTTTCCTACAAGTCAGATTATCATTGTATCATTGTTTCATTGTTTTTGGCAGTTTAATGTAGTTTTTAACATAAGCACAATGAATGAGTTTATATCAAAGAATATTGTTAAAGCACCATGCTGGTTTTACAAGAGTAAGGAACATACAGATTTAGGGAGCATAATACACAAGACTACAACATTATGCCCCAAAGTTAAATGAAATTGTTTACCTATAGCATTATCATAATCAAGGAGCTATATTGTTGCTTAATTATCCACACAATGAAATATTTTGTTAAAAAGCATCAGGATAGAGTGACTGTTCAATTCTGGGGGACATAGAGGGGCTTTTGAAGACTGAAACAGCCTTGCTACGTTGAGCAAAAAAGTTCAGTCCTACAGGTGCTGAGCAGTTATCCACCACATCATTTCTCTACTCCTTTGTCAGTCACTAAACAGTGACTGACATCAGTAGTGGGAAAGCTTTTGGAAGGGGTAATAAGGGATAGGGTACTTGAATAAATTGCCGTACACAATATTATAAGTTTGTACCAGCATGGTTTTATGCGTAACAGATCTTGCCAGACTAATTTAGTCGCCTTTTATGAGGAGGAACCTTCATGCTGAAATGGCAGTTGATGTCATCTACTTGGATTTTGCTAAAGCATTTGATACAGTACCTCACAGAAGGTTAATGATCAAATTGCAGAGCGATTTGACAAAATTGGAAAACTGGGCAGCAAACTGGAAAATAATGTTCAATGTTGACAAGAGCAAAGTTATGCACTTTGGTAGAAATAATATAAATGCGAACTATCTCCTGAATGGTAGTTTGTTGGGGGCATCCTTAATGGAGAAGGATCTAGGGGTTTTTGTAGATAACAAATTGTCTAATTCCAGGCAGTGTCATTCTGTGGCTACTAAAGCAAATAAAGTGCTGTCTTGTATAAAAAAGGGCATTGAAAACATAATTTTGCCTCTTTATAGGACTCTGGTAAGGCCTCACCTTGAGTATGCAGTGCAGTTTTGGGCTCCAGTCCTTAAGGAGGATATTAATGAGCTGGAGAGAGTGCAGAGACGTGCAACTAAACTGGTTAAGGGGATGGAAGATTTAAGCTATGAGGTTAGACTGTCGAGGTTGGGGTTGTTTTCTCTGGAAAAGAGGCGCTTGCGAGGGGACATGATTGCTCTGTACACATACATTAGAGGGGATTATAGGCAGATAGGGGGTGTTCTTTTTTCCCATAAAAACGATCAACACACCAGAGGCCACCCCTTTAGATTAGAGGAATGGAGCTTCCATTTGAAGCAGCGTAGGTGGTTTTTCACGGTGAGGGCAGTGAGGTTGTGGAATGCCCTTCCTAGAGATGTGGTAATGGCAGATTCTGTTAATGCCTTTAAGAGGGGCCTGGATAAGTTTTTGAACAAGCAGAATATCCAAGGCTATTGTGATACTAATATCTACAGTTAGTATTAGTGGTTGTATATATAGTTTATGTATGTCAGTGTATAGATAGATCAGTATAGGTTTGTGTGTGCTGGGTTTACTTAGATGGGTTGAACTTGATGGACTCTGGTCTTTTTTCAACCCTATGTAACTATGTAACTAAAAGGCCACACAATCATTAATTCTATGTAGTGCATATCCATGTAAATACAGAGAGAATAAGAACAAATGGGAAATAAATAATTGACAATTATACATAAGCTTAATAACAAAGTTCAATTCAAATGTATGTAGCTTAAACTAGTCACACTTTTTTCAAGGCTTTATCTATTTATGAGGTGGCTTCCTATGGGCTATGTTCACAAACATTCATGGCATTATTTGAAGCTTTAGTGTTAACTCCTATAAACAAACAGTAAGTCCCACACCCATTCACACATATCTGTCAGGAAAAACACGTGTCCTGATGCTATATGTTTTCCCAGCATTGCCAGCTCAAACACTAGATAGACAGATAGGTTTCTTGACAAATAGACAGACAAATGTTAGAAATACACTGTACATCAATGCATAATACCTTGGTACTCAATTAATACTATCTATATACACCCCCACACTAATCACAAAACAGTGTCAGAAGTTTCTTGTTTGCACATAAAAACTACGTAGCTGCTTTATAAAACAGAATAGGTACCTGACTCTTGGAACTATACAGAGTAATTTGGAAAAAATGATTACTAAAATGATTACTACAGACAGAAAAGGTGCATTGTGATATAGAGATGAACACTAAGGGGCAGATTTACTAATCCACAAATTCAAATCCCAAATGGGAAAAATTCGGATTGGAAACGAAAATTTCTGAAGATCGCAAATATCCCGAAAATGCTTACGAAAAATTAGTCACGATAATATCGTATTGGCGATCCCAAAGTCACAAAATTTTCGGAGCAAACCATTGTAAACAGCGGTAAAACCTTTCCGATTTTTTCGCGCAAGCGTACAAAAAAGTCGTGCGGTGTACGAAAAAGTTGGCGAAAATACGCTTGGATCGTTTGAATGAACGCTTCGAGCGTTCGTGATTTTGTAAATGTACCCCTAAGAATGACAAAGGTCCATTTATGTTATGATGGGGAGATACACAACCCATCCCAAAGCTATAAAAGAAATCAAGCTCATGCCAGTCTTAAATTGGGGAGATAACCATAGCCATGCCTATGCCACTCAGCACTATTATAATCATTAATTATTTATTTATACAGCACAGACATATTCTTTTATTTATATAATGCCAATATATTCTGAAGTGCTATACAGAAGTTTTCTATAAACCTCTGCCCCAATGGAGCTATAAGGTCCCTATCGCTCATATAGACACACATGTACATCGTACGTATGTGTATTTACAAAGAAAAGAACTGAAAATACACCTTTGGTAGGAAAAGGTTAATGTTAAATGCATCAGCACTGTGCTGCTACAATGGAAACCATTCCTTGATTTGCTACCTTCAAAGAAAAAGTCTACCAACCAGCAAGTAGAAACTTCTTAGTTACCATAGAAACCACTAGGCAACTAGGCAGAGATTGTGGCGTGGACATAAAGGGGCAATGTATCTCCAAGTCAATATGAAATTCTGCCAAACCACAAAGACAACATGGTTTTTATCTGTCTGAATAATTCCTGAATGACTTCTGAAACATCATCTTATATAATGTACTTTAAAGCAAATAACCTCTCTAAATATCCCTAAAGCACGTGCACAATTGATACAAACAAAAATAAATGTGGAATAGGTCTAGATTTGTACTTTGGAGGTTTAAATGTACTTATTGTATTTATATGATTTAAAAACACATATCATAGCTATGCAATGAGAAATTTACTGTAACCCTTTAATGTTGCATTGCAGAGATTACCAGATACTGTGCAATACATATCCCTATATGTACACTGCAAGGAAAAAAGGCTTGAAATTTACCTCTTCTTCTTCCTCTTCCTCTGTGGCCTCCTTACTTGGAAGCCTCTGGTAGTCAGATTTTTCTCCCATATTGTATTGGCATGCCAAGGCATAAACAGGCTGTTTCTAAGGTTTTGGTGGAAGAACTCCTACTATGTGGTGAAAACATCAATATGGGCTACACATAAATGCGGTTCAAAAAAAAAGTTTCCAAAAAAAAAAACACCACAAAAAAACAGCAGCAGCAAAACAATTCCTTGGAATGTCTAGTTCTTTAGACATCTGATATATTTTTGATACCCATTGCTTTAACGTGCAAGAACTCCAGAAGAAAGCAGATGTAGGACACTCGCTCCCAGCATAATGGAAGGTACCATTACAAAAGTACAGTACAGTGCTAACAAATAGTCACTGATTTTAACAATGAGTTTGACATGTTATAAACAGATATTAAATCCAAGTAGAAAAGCGGCCACGTGCACCGATAACCACTGCATCATAACAATATTCTGGTGGGCCCCACTGTCAGTAAGATGGTAAAAGAGGTTCCCCACAGTTCCAATAATTGTCTGCTGGGCTGCTGAAGGCATAGGCAATATTCCATGGCAATATACACTAATGCTACCAGCACTTCACATAGCAGAAGCCAGCAAGGCTGAAGCAGCCAACGGTATCCAGTGTGGTGATGATGATGATGCAGGTTACAATTCTGGCATCATTCTCTCTGTTGTATGAACAATGTGTAAGCCAGGCCAGGAATGATATGCATGTGTAGCAGAATTAAGTGCTTCCAAGGCGAGATGTGTGTCGCAGTTCTGCAGTGCAGCTTCACACCCCCCACTGCAGGATACTATACAGCCCTCCCTCCCTGTGCCTATGCCAGCAGCTCCTTTATGTCTCCACCTCTCACTGCAGATTAGTGAGGGTTCAGCAGAGGCTCTCAACCCAGAGGCTGCATTCAGCAAGGCACATCTGCTGGCCTACCCCCCTCAGCCCTACATCTCTCTGGCATAATAAAATGAAGGAGGGAACATGGCACTTCTGTTATTCGGTGACAGTGTCTCCTACCGGCAGTTCTGTCTGTGAACACAGAATCAAAATCACAAAAAGATGGAGAAAATTTCATTAAAAAAAAAAAACAACAACCTCTTCTCAATAGTAATTTATGGGCCTCTTGTGTGATGCTCTGAGAAAGCAATTATCCTGCTTAAACAACAGAAACAAAGAGCTTTTTTTATCCAGAAGATTTACTAGAACAGTTTTATTCTAAACTGGACCTTCTCCCTCCCCTATGCACTGCACTTGTTTAACAGCAACCCTCTTGGTAGTCAGGAGCCCGGGCAGCACAACAAAATAACTGTACAACGTGGGCTTGGAAAGTCTACTGGGGTATGGCTATTGGGGCGCTCAATTCAGGGCATGGGAACAGGTCTGAAAGATATGGTATAAAATAGTAAAAAGCATCCTGGCACCTCATCATTTGCAACCCCTGTGCCCACTGTTACACTAATATTATCAAAAAGCTTAATAGCAATAAACAATGAAAGGAAAAGAGTTTAGAGTAATACAGAAGAGACATGTAAAGTATGGAAATATACACTAACAGTTTGCCTGAACAACAGTTCAGCCAAAGAACTACATACTTTTAAGTTGTCTAGCCAAAATGTCAGTCTCTGCTCTATAAATACACCTGTGCTTTTATACATCCAGATGTTCAGAGCTGCGCTAGGCTATATTGTGTATTCTACATATTGATGGGCTGCAACCAGGCATGAAAGTACAGCACAGCACCTTTACCTACTATCAGTATTTTTTATAGGAAGCAGAAGCTGCAATTTTACATGCCCTCTCTAGTCACCGCCAACAACAGAGCCACTTGATCTCACCACCATATGGGTGCTGCTATCACTGTAGTCAACTGGAAAAATCTCATGCCACTCTCATCATTCAAGATAAGAACTACGGCATTAGAAAAAAGGACAAGTGGGATAAACCTGTTTACAGGTCACAGTGCAAGTATTTGAACAAAATTGTTTCTGCTCACAAACAGATCCTTAAAATTCCTCATGTGAGTGCAGGAAAGCTGCCACTAAACAACTGCGCAACAGTGTAGTTCCTTCGGAAACGATGTGGCAAACAGACGGGGAAGGAGGGTCGATAACAAAAAGTTCTCCAGCAAAAAGTTTTTTTATTAAATTCGCTTGTCGTTGCAGACAGGAGGCAAATTTCAACCAGAAAATTGTTTAAGGGCTCTAAGGCAATGTTCCCTCTTTGTTGTGCACTTGCACCCAAGGCCAGCACACAAAACAAATTACAGAGCGCACACAGAATTTTGTAGCAAAATAATAAATAAAAAACACAAATACAAAGGTATCGTAGAAATGATACCTATATTGGCTAACAATAAAAATACATTGCAAGCTTTTGCAGCTTGAAAAAAAAAAAAACGATTTGCTCAAACCTTGATGACAGAAAAAAACATCTCCATTCCTTACGGAAAACATTTGTTAATCAGAGCTACCATCTGCAGGTTATTGATGGTCAAATCCACAGAGTCCCTATTGTAGTCACCTGCAGAGACCTGCGATCCATGCTCAATACAGATACCCTGAACTACCTGTTATGTCTTATAAACAACCTCCCAGTCTGAGAAAAAAAGTTGTTTTCCCCAAACAAATAAAGCAGGTACTTTTCCCTGCAAAAGCAAAAGATGTGCAACTTGCAAGTACATCTTGTGCAAACATCAAATTGCAATACCGAATATACAAAACGTCTACACTATTCAAAACTGCTAATCAACTTCCTCCAATGTGGTCTACAGGGGGAATGTACATTGGAGAAACAGGGCAAAAACTACAAACAAGGATGAACCATCACAGACATAAGATCAAGACCAAAGCATGTAATACACCAGTGGGACAACACTTCTGCAATCAGGACCAAAGGCTTCAGGACATGAAGATGTTATTCTAAAAGGGGACTTTAAAACTGAATGAGAGAGAAATATCTAGGAATGTAAATGTATGGAGTTATTTAACACATTAAGACAGGGCCTTAATTTGGGGTCAGATTTCACGTTACACTATGTGACCTGACGGAATCCACACGCCTGGACTATTTACAACCCATCCTAATAAACATTAATTACTTTTATTATCTTCACAAGTTATCTCTATCTATCTGTAACTTCCTAATTTATTGCACATGAACACTTCTCTCTGATCTAACAGTATATACTGTAAATTGAGCCATTCCAGCTTTCATTTGTATTTGGCCTGATGAAGGGTCCTTTGAGCTCTGAAAGCTTGCAATGCATTTTTATTGTTACCCAATATAGGTATCATTTCTACAATACTTTTGTATTAATTGTATTATTGTTTTCTATTTATTATTTGTGTTAAAACGCATTTTGTATTTATTCTGACCTGAACACACAGTTGTTAAAATGTGCTCACAAAAGAAATGTTTGCCACACAAAGCCATGAAGAAATTAGAGGGAACATTGCAGTAAGGGCCCACATTGGTACAGGGACATGGCACGCACAGGGATTTCTGGGTCATTCCATAAAAACTGGAAAGTGGTGAAGCTTACAAAAAATTAAAAAATTCACTGAGTAATGTCCCTGGATTTCATTAAAAAATATATTTTCACCTTAGAGAAGCACCAATGAAATGAAAGTTTGCAGTAAAGAAGCTACATTTTTCTAACATTCACAGATATGTACAAAATTCCATTTTACTTGTTACACCTAGGTCTACTACCACACATCTTTGTAACAAGGAAATTAGGAGTGCAAAAGAAAATTACTTTCCTATAGTCTTAAAAAACAACAGTAAAAGGACCATACACCCCCCTTATTCAACATAAGTTCAATGAATAGGGCTTGTGCTGAACATCATTATTATTATCAACATATATTTATAAAGTGACACCATAGTCTGCAGAACTGTACAATAAGTGGGTTTATACACTAGACATACAGAATTACATACAAAAGCAACCAATAACAGATAAAAGAGGCGAAGAGGAAAGATTGTGGGTGCGAATTCCAGAAAAGCCCTTGCAAATTCTTGAATGCAAGTGTATAAAGAGGTAATGAGATAAGAGTTGAGGAGCAGGCCAGCAGAGGAGCGTAACAAGCGGATTGATTGGTATCTAGAGATAACATCAGGGTGGGGCAGAGTTAAAATACCAGCATCAAGCATCATATTTACAGACCAGGCCAGTAAAGTACCGGCCAGGTGGCAACCTTATGCTTGCTGTGGGGATTTAAATTAATGGGCCAGCAGTAACTTTTCCTCCCCATTATTGGTCAGGAGTTAGGGGTGCAGGGCATAAATGGATAAACTCCTACCTAAGGGACCATAAATCAGTACGCACACCACAACTGCTAGAACGCAGTCTGGGAAATTCTCCTTTGAAAAACTGAATTACCCCACAGACTCCAAATAATAGGGAAGAGCAACCGAATGGCAAAATAAGTACCAAAAACGTCAGTTTTAACAATACTTTTAGGTAAAAAAAATTAAAGATTTCCAAATGTAAACATGAAATTTTCATACAAACTATTCAAGCATTATCGTGCCATTTAATAAATAAAACAATGAGTTTAATTTGAATTTGTACCATGTCGAGTTATACGACAAGGCCAGAAAAAAACGAGTTTTAGTAAATTTGCCCCCTAGAGTAGCAAATGGACCTGTTGAACACACAGTCTGTGTATGAGCAATTAATTCAACATGCGGAGAGATGACAGTGAAGTGTAACCCAATGTTTAATGTGGTCACTTACTTACTTACTATCATATTGTGCATTCCAGACAAGTCAGCAACATTTTCTAATTCAAAGCAGCATAAATAGCTTATATTATGAAAAAAAGATTTAGCATTGACTAAAAATAAGGAAACAGTAATAAGGAATATTTAAGCCATGTGGAATAAATGGGATCCAAGCCAACCTCCTCTATCAGCTTGTCCCAGGAAAAGCTTAGGACGTTTATCAAGATTCACTGCCTAAGCAGCTTTTAGCAGGTAAATCCCGCCATATGCTTGGGCGTCCTGCTTTACTTCTGAACAGAGTGAAATCCAGTGGAAGAGACTGCATGTATGCAATGAATCCTGGTGTTCCCTCCAGGGTTTTGCAAGGGTATTGCCTGGCATTTTTTCTTGACCATCCAGTCAACACCTCACATGTGCTAATAGAAAAATCATTAAAGAAGCCTGTAGGACTGAGTGCTATATTTGCAGATTATGTAGCACATACGCAATATAATAGTACATTATATTACTGTATAACTCTCTGAATTCCTGATAATAAGTGGATTTATGCTTAACGTTTATTTTTTTTTTTTTAAAAGATCAATTAATGTACAAGAGCTGAACAAATTGTAGAAAATACCAGCAAAATATTTTTTACTGCTTTTCATTATTTTCCACAGTCACAAGTAATTTGTATATAAAAATCCAAGAGCTGCTTCTGCCTTAAGGAAAGGTGTATACAATGCCTTGGTCAACAATTTACTAGGGGCAGCAAAAAGTCACAGCTGGTAACTTTAAGAGACAAATTTCTGGTTTTCTAACAGGAATTTCAGCTCTTCCAGCAGTGATTCCCACTCCCCTTTGCCCTGGCTTTTCCACTACAGATAAGAGTGGCTTTAATAACTTAAAATATTTTGACATTTTTACATCTTATTATACAACCCATACTTGAACAGTGCTTTTTCCAGCACTGCAGAGGGAAGTTTACAGAAATCTATATTACGCCTCCATTGCTGCTTTGCTCAGATGCCCATAACATATTTTTTTTTCAATATTTTTATTTTTAACAGTTCTTCATACATACATGTACGTTGCTTGTTACATAATTATATAATGTAAAATCATTTTAGTCTTAACATAAGTTCACCGTTTTTACCCAATAATATGCTTCCTGACGGGGCGCCGCCCCTTTTGCATTTTTCCAGTTCCGTCCGTGTTATCACTTTTATTAACCATTATAAACTGAAATCAGGTTTTTGTAATATGTAGCTTAATTGCGATGCTGACTAAAATTACATAATTCTATACCAAGTGCGTATATAAATTAACGGTTGTAAAAACAATAACAAAATAACCAGGTTAGTGGAGATACCATATCAAGAGCGAGCTAGTCGCTTATTCAGCTAATAACACTATACAGTACATGTTCATAATGTAAGGAGGTAGGAGGGTAATGAGTCATAGAAACTGTAATTTATCCAGGGTTTCCAAACTGTCTGGAATGTTTTAAGTTTATTATTAGCTATACTTGTTAATTTCTCATTAATAAAAATCCAGTCAACCTTGTTTTTAACCAAAATAAAGTTTATTGATGGGGACTTCCAGGACTTCGCTATTGTTTGTCTAGCCACTAAAAATATATGGTTTAGGAGTTTTTGTTTGTTTTTAGGGGTCGAGCAACCGATCGTTTGCACTTTGATATATTCTCGCTAACCTGACTGAAGTTAGATACCAGCGAAATAGTACCTCATATCCTGCTTCAGATAAGGTTGTGTTAGCTGAGCTGTGCCTTAAAGGGAAACGAAAGGTAAAGTCACTTGGGGGTGCCAAAATGTTAGGCACCCCCAAGTGACTTTAACCGCTTACCTCGTACCCCGGGCTGGTGCCCCTGTTGGGAGAAAACAGCACCAGCCCGGGGCACCTGGAGCGCAGCGCTTCCGTGTTCTGGCTTCCTCTTCCTGAATGCCAGCGGTGGGCGCATGCGCAGTAGAGTGAAAAGCCGACTTTAATGTTTAAGTTCGGCTTTTCTCTTTACTGCGCATGCGCGCGCAGCGAAACGAGAGGAAGGAAGCGCCGGCAGCTACCCCGGGCTGGTGCTGTTCCCTCCTCACAGGGGCACCAGCCCGGGGTAAAAGGTAGGTGGTCAAAGTCACTTGGGGGTGCCTAACATTTTGGCACCCCCAAGTGACTTTGACTTTCTTTTCCCTTTAAGGTGGCCATACACGCACCGATATTATCGTACGAAACCTCGTTTTGTACGATAATCGGTGCATGTATGGCATGTCGGCGAGTCGACCGATATCGCAGGAAGCTGCTGATATCGGACGACTCGCCGATCGGACCAGTTTGAAAATTTTGATCGGGCGCCATAGAAGGCGCCTGACCAAAATTCTCCTTTCAGAGCTGAATCAGCAGAAGGAGGTAGAAATCCTATTGTTTCTACCTCCTTACCTGCCGATTCAGCCCTGAATGGTGTGTGGCGGATCTTACGATGTTTCGTGCGACCGATGGTCGTACGAAACATCGTCAGATCGCCACGTGTATGGCCACCTTTAGATTGTCCCATAGTCGGGGCCATTTGGCTTCCGTAAGGTTTTTTGGCGAGATCATGGTGAGATACAGGAGAGATTGTAGTTTTCAGTTAGATAAGCCATGGTATACGGACCTCTAACTGATACTAGGTTCTTTATCCTTGTGAGTTTATTGGCAGTCCACCATGCAAACACTTTTGCCTGTAGCCCCGGTAGAAACTGGGGGTTGCGTAATAGGGGCAACTGGAGTGTAAGGTGAGGCCAGAGTGTATGTAGGGGCATAGCGGTCCCACAGGGATAATGTATGTTTCAGGCAGAGGCATTGGGCTGCCGGTTGGGAAGAGGCTGGGGACCAAAAAAGGGCTTCCGCTGAGTGCGGGCGTATCATATAGTTCTCTAGGTCAACCCATAAAGGAGGGGCTGATTGGACATGGATAGTAGGTATTTGGGCTAACTGTGAGGCTATATAAGCCCATAACATATTTTTATAAAATATCTCTCTATCTATCATCATCTATCCATATATATATATATATATATATATACAGCCAAAAGTTTGCACTCCATTTAGAAAACAAGTGCCTGGGTGCCAGAATCTTTTAGAATAAGGCAGCAAACAAAATCTGCTCTCACAGGACTTTAGTCGCCCGCGACAAGGGAGATTTGTCTCCCCGAAATGCCATCCCACCGGTGAAAATGTAAACCGACGATTTACATACACGCCGGTGGGATGGAATTTCGGGGCGACTAGTCTCCCTATCTGCCACAGCCCTTAGGAACTTCAAGTAACAATTATTTACAAAAGCAGCCCTATCAGCACAAAATGATAAACATGACCATTAGGTACACTTTTATGTACATCAATATTTTGAAAAGTATTGTTTTCATGTCAGTATCACTATAAGAAAGCACATTTATGGCAGTTAGTGACAAGAGCGATGCTCCACTGTCACAGTCAAGTGTGCTATTGGCAGCATGTCTCCCATATATCGCTATAAAAGGCAGTGACGGCAGGATATGGGGCTGTTTTTTGCCAAAGCAGAGCAGCATCAGAACGCCCCATGTGACATCAGACTTTGCAAAGATGTAAAAAACAAAAAATCTGGATGATTATATTGTAAGCAGAAAAAGAATGACAGGTAAAGCTGATGTTTCAAATGTGTTACTGTCCCTTTGAATGAGAAGGAAACAAGAAAACAGGTTTGACATTCACATTGCACAGACCGGAACTGTAAGACTGAGTCTGTAATTACAAGAAGGCTGTTCAGAGCCTTGTGGAGTGGGCACCCTCTGTGGAATGTTCCCAGGAATGCAGCTGAACTTCCCAAATACCCCATTACACCTCCCCTGACCTAGAAACTTATGAAGGGAGGAACCTGCGTATAACACACAAGAACTGGTATCTGCCTGGCAATTTATTAAACCTGACAAAAACCATTTATACAGCATTATATTAGCATATTGCACAAATGTTCTTTTTTATACCTTACCAAACTGTAGTTAATATTAGAAAACAGCAATAATCTGCTTAGAGGACAGTCAAAGTCAATTTTTGGGACAAGCTTGCTAATCCTGTTCTAGATATCAAGCCCCTCACCAACAGCAGGGATTAAAGGGGCTCTGCCATCCAAACATAAAAAGCTGTATAATAAAAGTCATTTTTAAATTAAACATGAAAACCAAATTTATTTTTTATGAACACATCCATACTCAATCATATATTGCCCTGCCTCTATGCCTAAAGCTGGCCATACACGTGGCGATCTGACGATGTTTTGTGCGAACATCGTCAGATCCGCCACACACAGTCAGGGCTGAAACAGCAGATAAGGAGGTAGAAACAATAGGATTTCTACCTCCTTCTGCCGATTCAGCCCTGACGGCAGATTTTGGTCAGGCGCCTTCTATGGCGCCCGATCAAAATTTTCTAACCTGGCCGACCGATATCGCAGGAAGCTGCTGATATCGGTAGACTGGCCGACATGCCATACACGCACCAAATATCGTACGAAACGAGGTTTCATATGATAGTATCGGTGCGTGTATGGCCAGCTTAAGGCATAGTCAATTACTTTCACTTTTCATTCAGAACTTACTAGATATCACTGCATTTCTCAGTTTCCCTCTCCCTCCTCACCATCTAATTAAGCTCTGTCCTTAGGTTCGGTAACTGAAAGCAGCACAGAGCATGTGCAGCGAATCAGCAGAAAGGAAGATGGGGAGCTACTCGGGGCACAGATCTTCCCTGCAACAGGGCTGCGGCTGCCTTGGGCTGGTACAGAAAAACATAATGTGTAACATCCGAAATATGTGTTTTCAGATGGTCTTAGGCGACACCTGTGAAATGGTCGTTCTACCCCTAAAGGGGTCCTGACCCACAGGTTGAGAACTGCTGCCAAGAGGCTGACGCTCAACCACTTTTTTTAAGTGCAGTGCAGGGTTTTTCTGATCACCATATATAGAGCCAGGAAGCAAAAGAAATCCAGGGAAGGAAGTCCAAGACCACTCTTAAAATGTCCATTTACATAGAACAATCAAGTGGTTCCTCTTCACTTCATTCTTTACTTCAACTGTCTTTGTCAGCAGAGAGTATACTGGCAGATAAAAATCACTGGTTAGCATTAGCAGACTGCCATAACTGCGAATCCTATGATCCCAGGAGCCAGCCCTTAAAGGAAACATATCCTATAAAAATTAAGAAGTAACCAGAGAATTATACTCTGTGCTTAAAAAAGTTGTATTTCAGACTGATTTATTTAGAAATTCCACCAAACCCCACTAGCCCCGCCCATCTGTTCCACTTCCTGCTGGCTGAATTCTCTGGATGTGCAGGGGAGCCGGCGGCCCTCCCTACACTGCACTGTAAGATAGGAACCAATCAGCAGCTAGGCTGACCTGATAGGGAACTGAAGCCTGTCTTTGCTTGTGTGAGTTGGGCTGTGATTGGCTCTCCCCCTCATACTGTGCTTCTGGCAGGGACCGTTAGGACACGCCCACTCTCCATTTCAAACTTGGACAGAGAAGTGATAGGATCTATAGGGAGCTCCAATAAAGGGGGCCTTTTTACAGATAGGATTAATTTTTAGCACAAAGTGAAACCAGCACCTTATATTATTCATAATTGCCTACAAAACTAGGGTTTTTCCCATTTATCCTATATGTCCCTTTTAATTCATAATATGGCAATTTTCTATTTAGGAGTACCCAATAGCACATTCTACTAAAAAAGCATATTTTTATGAAAATTGTTTATTATATATATATATATATATGTATATATATATATATATATATATATATATATATATATATATATATATATATATATATATATATATATATATATATATATATATATATATATATATATATATATATATATATAAATGTTATTAATTTATTTTGGCAGTTTCATGAAGGTTTGTTACCAATGTTGCTTAATGATGAAAACACAATTCAGTGTTGTTTTATGTAAATAAGACTGAGTGGTGTAAAAAATGTTACTCAATGACAGATTATATCCTGACATTATTAGCAAGAGAAAGAAAAGACTTGTGATGTCTTTACTTTTGTGCTACTGTTGTCCAGTCTTACCCCCATATGTAACAAAATGCACTAAGGTTTCCCAAGTGTAGTACCCAACAGCAATAAATAAATAAATAAATAAATGCTACCTGCTAATTTCCAATAATTTCTGTAGATTACTACACCTGTGCAAGCTTTAGAGTATTTTATTAAATAACCCAAATAATCTTATGTTCTCAGTTTTCTATAGTGATTTTACTGATATGTCTAGGTTTAATGGAGTGCTCATGCCTGTTTTGTGTAATGAACATACAGGACCTATAATTTTCAACAATGCACTATGCTCTATGTTTGGCAGGCCCCTGGGGCAAACTTCTCTGGTGGGCATCTATTTCTCCAGTCTGACACTGATATCATTTAACAGATGGCAATATATTCTCTAAGCTGTAAGTTCATGAACAAGTAGCACTTTGCCACACTAAGTTAAAACTGAGTTTATCTCAACACGCCTCATACATACACAATGCCTGCAAAGTTACATTATTAAACAAGCACCCTACAAAATTTTACTGACAGCACTAAAGCAGGACAAAGTATTCTGTCTGGCGAAAATTAAATTTTTCGGTTTAAACACCATCATTTGAGTAACAGCAAACACTGTCTAGGTAAGCACAGCAAAGCGACAATAATCATATATTTACATTATCTGCTACACTGCTGGGTGCCATTTAGATGTATTCCTATATTGTTCACCTTGCACAACAGGCCTCCAATTTACTCATAACACAGAATTTTGTCTATGTGGCAGTGTTAGGTACAGGGCTCCAGCGCAGAATTAAATTCACATCATGATTAGCTACATATGTTCTTAGCTTGGGTAGCAAAAGGAACACTTCAAGAGAAGGAAAGGCAAAGTCACTTGGGGGTGCCAAAATGTTAGGCCCCCCCCCCCCCAAGTGACTTTAATCGCTTACCTTGTATTCCGGGTTGGTGCCCCTGTTCGGAGAGAACAGCACCAGCCCGGGGTAGCTGCAGCGCTTCCTCCTTCCTGCTTCGCTTGCACGCGCATGCACAGTAGAGTGTGAAGCCGAACTTTAACAGAAAAGTCGTCTTTTCACTCTACTGCGCATGCGCCGACTACTGGCATTTGCCAGCAAACGAAGCAGGAAGGAGGAAGTGCATCGCTCCAGGTACCCCGAGCTGGTGCGATTTTCTCCTAACAGGGGCACCAGCCCGGGGTACAAGGTAGGCGATTAGTCATTTGGGGATGCCTAACATTTTGGCACCCCCAAGTGACTTTGCCTTTCCTTCTCCTTTAATAAAATTCTATGTTCTGTCTACGGCTGCATTTGAATGCCCATTTACATACTGTTAGCCCAAAATGTTTTAAAACAAACTTGTAATAAAACCCTTAGTAATACTTACCACAGATATTGTGCAATATTGTAGAGCCTTTTTGTTCCCAGGTTACTATTGTTTTACCTCCAATGCACCTCCAGTGTTTGTGTACGTAAACCCATATTTATTTTTGCACAGGAAGGTCTTTGCCTCTCTACGTTTTATAAATCAGCATGTCTTGACATTGTCCTACAATCCTAGTTTGAAGGTCCAAAGTATTCTTCTTACTCCAGAAGTATTCCATAGATGGTTCCTGAGGATTCACAATACAGTCCAATGATTCAGAGGATGACTTGCAAACCTGACTCCATACGTTTGGCTTCAGGTAAAGCAAAATATTGACTAGCCCTGTATAAAAAGAGAAGTTATTTTAAATAAGTAAGAAAAAAGTTTTTTTTTATCTGCATTATAGCATCTGTCTACA
The DNA here is from genome assembly GCF_000004195.4 of Xenopus tropicalis. Lineage (NCBI taxonomy): Eukaryota > Metazoa > Chordata > Amphibia > Anura > Pipidae > Xenopus > Xenopus tropicalis. Next base: position 102,749,664 of record NC_030681.2, read on the forward strand.
AAATAAATTGTGAATGCATGAAATGTAATAATGCTTACTGAAAATTAATGATGAAGGGCATGTGTTAAAACTGCACATTAGTCCCTGCCTTTATGCAAACAATAATGATTCTGTAATTAATGGAGGCTTGTAAATGCCATCCTGTTATTTTGCAATTTCCTTCTGAATGAAGTTTTGAACCTGCATCTGTCACATGTGGTTTGTCCCTCAACCACACCTTTATAAACACCAAGTTGTTATCAAAGCTTTTCCACATGTAGTCTTTTGCTTCCCTTTGCACTCAACAAAACAATTCTTGCTTTCCCCATAGCTAAAGTGATACTGACATGAAAAAAAAAAAACTTTTCAAAATATTAATGTACATGAAAAGTTACTTATAGGTTGTGTTGATCATTTTTCACTGACAGGTTTGCTTCTGAAAGTCCCCAAATGTCTAAACACAAGACATTAAATGAGGCTGATTTACTATCATTCAAAGGAAATGTTAACCTCTACAAGAGGGTGATGTGTATTGCTTAGGGTCGGCAGTTCTCCAGCTTAAAGGAATACTGTCATGGGTAAACAGGTTTTTTTTAAGATGACTGCCTACACACAAATATTACGACTAAAAAAATACATTAATACTTTTATTGGTTTAAGAATAAGCTTTTATGATAGCGTGAATTATTTGCTATGTAAAAAGTGTAATTTAAAAATAAAAAGAACACCATAAATATCATTACAGAATCCCTTTAAAGTAATTTAATTTCTCTCTTATCACTGTTACAGTAGAGATTTACATGATTTTTTAATTAAAGGAGAAGGAAAGGCTAAGTCACTTGGGGGTGCCCCCAAGTGACTTAAATCGCTTACCTTTTACCCCGGGCTGGTGCCCCTGTTAGTAGAGGACAGCACCAGCCCGGGGTAGCTGCGAGCATTTCCTTCTTCCTGTTTTGCACGCTTGCACATGCACAGTAGAATGAAAAGCCAAACTTTAACAAGAAAATCGGGTTTTCACTCTACTGCGCATGCGCCGGCTCAGGGATTTCGCCGCCAGAAGAAAGAGGAAGAAGGAAGCGCTCGCTGCAGGTACCCCAGGCTGGTGCTGTTTTCTCCTAAGGGGCACCAGCCCGGGGTGCAAGTAAGGGATGTAAGTCACTAAAGAAAAACATTAATTCTTTAAAGGAGAAGGAAAGGCTAAGTCACTTGGGGGTGCCAAAATGGCACCCCCAAGTGACTTAGCCTTTCCTTCTCCTTTAAAGAATTAATGTTTTTCTTTAGTTTTACACAATCCCTTCAATTGAATCAATTGATTTTGTCTGGACAGTGGTGTTTGGACAGTTCATATGCTTTTATAATCTTATAATGGGTTTGCACTATGTCGGTGGGGGTGGGTGACGTCATAGCCACGTCGCTTGGCACCAAAATTTCTCACAGGGTATGTAGTGGGAGTTTGGATTGTATGAGGCATCTTGAAAAAGATCCCAAGATGTGACCGAAACATTAACATTGCACATTAAAGAATTTTTTCTGCAAGTCGTGTGAGTGCCGAGTCCATTGTTTCTTATATATATATATATATATATATATATATATATATATATATATATATATAAAATAATTTTCTTAATTTTTATTACACATAAGACCTGTGAGAGCGGCTTCTTCGTGTTCAACTTCTGTTTTCTGTTTTGATGACTGCACCCAGGCAATTTTAGTGATCTACACGTAAGTGCCAGTGGTTCCTAACTTATATATATATATATATATATATATTGTTCAAAGAATCGGCACTCACCAAACAAAAACGCCAATGACCGGGTGCTGAGTTTTTGACTTCCTTGTTATATCTTGTTCTACAAAAGACTGGCACGGCGATGGGCTCCAATGTGGCCCCCTCATACGCAAATTTGTATATGGATTCATTTGAGTGCAAATATATTTTCTCTAAATATGCAGATAATTTGCTTTTGTATCTTAGATATAGCGATGATATTTTTATTATTTGGCGTGGGGACCACATTGGAGTCGAGTCGTTTGTTGCCAGCCTAAATGTTCTACCCACTCCAGTGAAATTTACTCTTAATTACAATGCGGATATTATTGACTTTTTAGATGCCAGGATTTTCCGTTCTCCTGATGGTATTGGGACCACACTATTCCGCAAAGATAAGGATAGGAACACTGTCCTCCATGCACATAGTTTCCATCCACCGGCTGTGATTAGGTCCATTCCCTACACGCAATTTTTAAGAGTGTTCAGGATTAACACTAACTTTGCAACTGCATTACAGCAAGCTAATGAAATGCGCAATCGTTTTATTGAGAGGGGCTATGCCCTGGAATTGTTGAACACTGAGTTGGAGAAAGCAAAGACGAACATCTGGAGTGGACACTCGAAGGCCAAATGCATGGATTCTCATACAGACCGTATGGTTTTTGTAAGTGATTTTATTCCTGCAAGTCAAGAGGTTAATGTGACAATTAAGAAGAATTGGTCTATTCTACAATTAGACTCTAGTCTACCATTTACCCAAATGCCACCTCCCGTATGTGCCTACCAACGGGGGCGTTCTCTGAGGGATATGTTAATGATAACTGATTTGGAACCTGAAAAGCCAGCAACATGGCTGAGGACAGGTAAATTGGGATGCTATAGATGTGGCAACTGTAAGACCTGTGGATGTTTGATTACGGGGACCACGTTTGCCCACCCACACACGGGGAAAAAATATTCGATCCGACACAGGTTGAGCTGCACATCTGAATATGTTATATATTGCATCATGTGCCCCTGTGGCCTTTATTATATAGGGAAATGTATCACCACGTTCCGATTACGGATGAATAACCATAGATCTGTTATCCGTTCTGCTTTGATGTCAGGTAACTCTGACAGTCCATTGGCGAGACATTTTGTGCAACAGAAACACTCAGTGCCAATGCTGAGAGCTATGCTGATTGACCACATTCCCCCTTTGTTACGTGGGGGGGATAGATCTAAATTTCTTCTACAGAGAGAGGCTCAGTGGATCCGTAGATTGGATACCATTGCCCCAAGGGGTTTAAACGAGTTATTCTCACTCTTCTGTTTTTTATGAATTAACTCAGCGGACTACGGACTTTAATGTGATCGAACAGCGTACGTCATAAGATATTTATAACCTCTGTTCTGTGACACCTCCACGATTCTCCTTATGCATTTCAGCCAGCTGTGGCTTTTTGGACTATGTTGGCCTCTTTTGACATTACATAAGCGGGACTTAATCTCAATCATTATTTACTATATATGAGGGGTCGTATAATATTTGCAAACTGGTTGGGATGACCTTTAATGCTTTTGCCATATCTTTGCTTTTCAAACATTAATATGAACCCATTTGGCCCCACTAGATGGATTTTCTACACCTAAGATTTTTTATATCTAAAGATATATAAGAGTTGGGACCTTCCTGCTATATATATGTTTAGGTGAATTTGTACTCACTATGGTGATACTACGAGTGCCAACACTACCAAATTATGTATTTGGACTTAAAAGTAATACTCCTGCCTTGAAAATACAGATTTCCTTTGTTTTTACGTACATGACTTTAATGTTATACTCAACAGTAGAAAGCACTCACAGCTACAGCATCAATCAGGTCAGTGATTTATTTCAGCATACCATCAATGATTTTAATGTTATGATATTTGGAGACTTTCTCATTGTATTATTATGTCACTTTATACTATGTCACTTTGCACTAGGTCACTTTCTAATATGCCACTCGTCTATGATATGGCATTTTTTGAGATTTTGAATTTATTGTTTGTTATATTTAATTTCTATTCTTGATGCAGAATAGCAGTTTAGATTTTTCTGGCACTGATTTTTATACTTTCATATCATGGGATTCTTGATATTCATTTGACTGTTTGTTTTTCACAATTATAGCTCCCTGTTGGGACATTATTATTATAACAATATTAACAAGACGTTCTATGATTTGAACGCATGAAATTGGGTGGTTCTATGCACTTTAGAGGGTAGACATATTGTTATAGTTTTAGTAATGGTATTTAATTTTTACATTTTTTTATTATTACTATGTGTACACTGATTGGATCATGTTAGTATTTAACTATGCACCTCACTTCCTTTACATTGTCCTGATGACGATCCGGTATGGATCGAAACGCGTAGACATTTGTGTGTAAATAAACTTTTTTGATTTTTATATTCCCTTGGAGTGCTTTCTGCGAGACTTTATATATATATATATATATATATATATACTGCAACAAGGATAGCACTACAAGGATTTAAAGAATTATGACAAAAATGTAAATTCAAAAATAGAAAGGTTTATTACTTGATGTTTCGGTCTCACACAGAAACCTTCATCTGGAGTGAAAAACAAAACTCCAGATGAAGGTTTCTTAGTGAGACCGAAATGTCGAGTAATAAACCATTCTATTTATGCATTTACATTTTGCTCACAATTCTTTAAATCCTAGGGGGCACATTTACTAATCCACAAATCCGAATCACGAATGGGAAAAAAACGTATTGGAAACGAAAATTTCGGAAGATCGCACATATCACGAAAATGCTTACGAAAAAATCGTATTAGTCACGATAATATCGTATTGGCGATCCGAAAGTCACTAAATTTTCGTACCGAACAATTGTAAACAACGGTAAAACTTTTCAGATTTTTTTCGTGCAAACGTCCGAAAAAGTCGTGCGCTGTATGAAAAAGTCGTGCAGACGCCCGAAAAAAATCGGCGAAAATACGCTCGGAGCGTTCGCATGAACGCTCGAGCCTTCGTGCTTTTGTAAATGTGCCCCTAGGAGTGCTATCCTTGTCCCAGTGCATTTTTTTTGTACCAGCACCCAGGTTTTGTTGCTGCAAATGGTGTGCCCCTTATGGACTACAGTAGAACCCCCAATTTACATCCCCGGATTTTAAGTTTTCCCGCTTTTTACACCGTTTTTTTGTGGTCCCACCAATTTTAATGCATTCCTATGGGCTCTATTCCCGCATTTTACACTGTTTTTATCATGCCTCTCCCTAGCAAATATATATATATATATATATATACACACACACAGTGAAGGCACTCACAGGAATTTTCACAACAGGAGTGAAAAGGCAGTCAAACGTATCTCCAGCATCACCGCACATAGATTGTGTTGACCTACCCTATTCTGCTACAGTATATTCAGGCTACTGGGAGAACAAGGGGAACTTTGGGAACAGACATCAGAGCGACTATCTGGCTGTATCGTTTGTTATATTTTTGTATTTCTTGCCTACATACTTTTTCTTGTCTATATCTTTTCTATGGCATTTTTGTTTACCGTGGGGTTGCCTGGCAACAGCTTTTGGCACCAAAACAGGGATTTAAGCATTTGTAATTTCACTGCTTTGGTCTCCCTGACGAAAGTTCCAGTTACCTACATGTCTTTTGACTACCTTTTGACTCCTGTTGTGAAAATTCCTGTGAGTGCCTTCAGTGTGTGTGCATTTATATATATTTGTACTGAACAGGTACCCAGGTATTGATTTCAGGTTATGGTATGCTTCCTATTTTTGGATTTTGTATATATATATAATGTTACATGCTGTCAGCCTCTACATGTAATTTTGGGGGGAAATTAGCTATGGTAGACAGTTTATTAGAAGATCTGGAGCATAGAGACAGGGGCACCATATCTTTTTGGCAAAAACACAGGTTTATTTTAGGAAAACTCAAGACTTGTCCCCTCTCTGGGACTCTCAAGAACCTTTTGGGGCTTCTCGCCATCCCCAGGGACATTCACATTTCCATGGTGACTCATTAAGCCCTGCTGACTCTCCCCTCTAGGGATACCAGCTCACCATCCTCTGGAACATTCTGGGCTTCTCACTAAGCCCTGCCCCCTCTAGGGATACCAGCTCACCATCCTCTGGAACATTCTGGGCTTCTCACTAAGCCCTGCTGACTCTCCCCTATAGGGATACCAGCTCACCATCCTCTGGAACACTTTGGGCTTCTCACTAAGCCCTGCTGACTCTCCCCTCTACGGATACCAGCTCACCATCCTCTAGAACATTTGGGCTTCTCACTAAGCCCTGCTGACTCTCCCCTCTAGGGATACCACTTCACCAGCCTCTGGAACATTTGGGCTTCTCACTAAGCCCTGCTGACTCTCCCCTCTAGGGATACCAGTTCACCAGCCTCTGGATCATTTGGGCTTCTCACTAAGCCCTGCTGACTCTCCCCTCTAGGGATACCAGCTCACCATCCTCTGGAACACTTTGGGCTTCTCACTAAGCCCTGCTGACTCTCCCCTCTACGGATACCAGCTCACCATCCTCTAGAACATTTGGGCTTCTCACTAAGCCCTGCTGACTCTCCCCTCTAGGGATACCAGCTCACCAGCCTCTGAAACATTTGGACTTCTCACTAAGCCCTGCTGATTCTTCCCTCTAGGGATACCAGTTCACCAGCCTCTGGCCATGCTCACCTGCTGGCAGCCCCACACCTTCTTCCAACACCATGGGGTCTCAGGAGGGCACTGATGTGTAATCCCATCTGTTAACACTAAATGGAATATGGAATGGAAGGTCAATCGGTCAATCCTACTCTGCTTCACCCACTCCAGGGACCCATTCATCCAGCTTTTCCTAAGGCTCATGCCACACCATGCGTATGGCGAATATTTTCGGCAAGCCGTATTCCATTCATTCGGGTGCAGGCACAGGTAGGAGCGTATGGCACATATTTTAGTGAAGTCATCACTAAGCACCCTTATAAGGATATAATTAACAGGATATCCATGACTTGTGTTTCGTGGCTCGGTTTCATACAACTCCGTATCAGTTAAACCTAAACCAAAAACTGTGAAACAGACCTTTAGTGGTTAAAGGACAATTAAACCCCTAAAAAAGAATATTGCTAGATTTTTTTATTTTAAATAATGAAGTTACTTAACCAGTCTAGAGTTTTACCAGCCTTAAAACATTAATGATCCTTGACTTGTCAATAGCATGATTCTAAATGTTCAGTGTGCCCAGGGTGTTTTTGAAGAAATTGATGTTACAAATATTGTAGTTACTAATGCTACAGCATTAATAATCCATTTTGATAGAGAATGGTTTCTGTGCTGCCATGTAATGCGAGTCTGAATTATCAGACTTGCACTGTAAATTTTATACTGCATTTTATACCATAAATTGTAGGTCGGTCCCTAAGCTCAGGAAACTGACAACCCTTCACTTGGAAGGGTTGAACTTGATGGTCTTTTTTCATCCCTATATGACTATATAAAAACACATGGCAATTATATCCATCAAGTTCTGGCAGCACAATAAATATTTAGTGCCTGCTCTAAAATCTATAGATTATTTTAACTATTTATATATCACCTTTCTTATTTCAATTAAAATGATGTTCAAACTTACACTGTCACTCTGGCTTTTTATCCTACTTCATGTTTAAGAATGAAGCATTAATGAAGCAATATGGCCATGATGACTGTATGTTCAGCTGGACAATAAGGCATCCTGTTAGGATGGATAGAGTGCGTAATTGTACAGCTGAACATGCACTATTCATTCCAATAACTGTTTCGTTCTTCCCTAGCTTTTTCTCTTGTACATGAATGGCAGAGAGTGATGCAATGAGATTTTTGTGGTGACTGGGTGGGACAACCTGAATTCACATCAGCTGTAAAAGATACATACAGTCACCACCAGGCTCAAAACAAAAGCCATCAATTGCTGACTTTGTGCAATGTTTAGAAACTGCTGATGAGCCAAGAGTATACACAAACAACCAATCATAAAGTTAACCCTCTCATCATTAAACCCTATACCATTAAGTTGGTCCAGTAATAAGATATATGGGGTCATATAGGGTAAGGCCCCACAAAGCAGATTCTCAGCCCGCATATGAAGTGCAGGCTGACAATCCGTCCATAAGCATTGAATCCACCTCGATGAGGCACACGCAGCTGATATCTGCCAACTAACGTAAGACTTTCCATTTTTTTGGCAGATACCGGCTGCATGTGTCTGCACCCGGGTGCTCTTGCGAGCAGGGCGCACTGATCCTATTGTTACTCTGTATACCCTTGTATGTTAAACTTTTGAAGATCCCCATATGTTTACATGTATTGTGAAGTGCTGCGTAATCTGCTGGCGCTATATAAATAAATGATGATGATTTTATGGTTTTGGGTGCAGGCACAGTTAGAACATCTTTCAAGCGTTGGGTTGCACTTTTAATCAGGTTGACAATCCGCTTAGTGGGGCCTTCATTCATACATGAAGAAGTGTGCAAAGTACAAACAATCTGACACTTTTTTGCACTTTCACACTGCCTTCTTGAGATGAAAAACTGCTGCTTCTGCACTCCATACTTTAGGGTTGCCACCTTTTTTAAAAACCTATACCAGCAGGGTGGGGCCACAAACAGCCAGGCAATGACATAAATGGGAGGGGCAGTTTACAGGGGTACATTGCTGTAAATATGTAATGTCGGCCCCGGCATTGGCTTGTATTTTACCGGCTAAGCCAGTAAAATACCAGCCTAAATCATACTGTCTAAGCCAGTAAAATACCATCCAGGTGACAACCCTAGCTCTATTTTGGAGCAGAAAGACCTGAAGCTGCTGATGAAAATAGAGCTGACTTGTATTCAGCGATGCTGTATTCATGAGGCGTTCCTTACCCCATCCCTTATAAAAAATACACCAGAATTAAAGCCTTTTTTTACATGTCATAACAATGCCTTTGCATGTTATGACAAATGTATTTGTCCGATGCTTTTACATTACCTATCTGATCCCCATTTTCCCCTATGAGGGGGGCTGCCATATTTGTGCAGCAGGAGTCCGTTAGCATTAAAAGCTATAACTGACAGGCTGAGAAGGGACAGTCAGGTTGGCAAAACAGTCAGGTTTAGGAATTTCAAGTAACAATTACTTACAAAAGCAGCCCTATCAGCAAAAAATGATAACCATGACCAATAGGTACATTTTTATGTACATCAACATTTGAAAAGTATTGTTTTCATGTCAGTATCAGTTTAATGTGCCAATCATTTAGATATGTACGTTAGGGAGCATAATCTTTACAACAGAACAGTAAAGTGTTATATATTCCTACATTGTATTATACATGGTATACAAAAACTCATCATTTCAATAAATGCAATTTCAGCATTGGCAAGAAAGCCAACAAGTTAATAGTTATGGGATGGGTCCAAGTGCTATGAACATAAAGCAAAATTATTTTCATCACTTAACACATTATTATCTCCATAGAAAATGCCAGCCGCTATTGTTTAAAATAAAAGCTGTATGTGCAATTGTCAACTGAAAGGTAAGACAACATGAAATCAATGTACATAAAGGGAAGAGATAATAATTGTAGTTTATCTGATAGTATATATAAGCATGGGATCGATTATGTGGAATCCCAAAATAAGGTATTTTTTATGATATACTTACTCTAGTCTGTAAAACCTGAGCTAGCATGAATCAACATGTTATAAGTCATGGTAAGACCCTTAACCCAGAAAACAAAAGGAGTAAAGTATTCCAGATTATAGATCCCATGTCTCAATTTATAGAATCTCTCTTGCCTTAACAGGCTGAAACCAAAGGAGGTATATGTCGCCCAGGGGTGATTTCCCTAAGGTTACATTGCTATACAGCCGAGTTACGCTGTAGACCACTCCCCTATTACTAAGCAGAATTTGAACCTGAAAAACCTGTTGTGAGCACTACATAAGGGAATTCAGTAACATACAGACTTGTATGTATGCAGCTAATACTGAAATAGCATCTATAGTTCTTTCACACCAGTATTCACTTTGTCCAATGAAACGAGATCCCAAAGGCTTTAAAGTTTGCCCTCAACAATGAAAAAATTGAATTACAAAAAAGACACATAGGGCCTTACTTATAAAGCAGCATAGTCTGCACTCCTGGTTCTGACTCCTCCTTGAGCTTCTCAGATATTTTTACATTTAATTTTTAAACTTCACATGGGCCTAGCCATATTCTTCATTTTGCAGGGTGCCACAGTCAAGTGACTTGTGCTCTGATAAACTTCAGTCACACTTTACTGCTGAGCTGCAAGTTGGAGCAATATCTCCAGTCCCTTTCCCCCCCATCAGCTCATCAGCAGAACAATGGTAAGATAGTATCTCCCAGTAGATATCAGAATAGCACTCAACAGTAAGAATCCAAGTCTGGCTTGGGACTCCTCCAGTTACATGGGAGTAGGAGAAACAATAGGTTACCTGAAAGCAATTCTAATGTGTAGTGCTGGTTCCTTCTGAAAACTCAGGCACAATGCAGAGATGGCTGCCTACCCACCAATATTAAACTAAAAAGAAAATACATTTGCTGGTTCAAGAATAAAAATTAAAATGGTAGAGTGAATTATTTGCTATGTAAACAGTATAATTTAGAAATAAAAAGTACACCATAAGAAATCCCTATAATGTGGCAAGCTATCTGGCTATACACGCACTGATATTATCATACCAAACGAGGCTGAGGGTATGAGCTATCTTTGCTGCAAAACAATGGTCGCAGGAAAGATCGTAATTGTAATATGTATGGGGCCCTTCACACGGGCCTCCCCAACTGATATCTGCAAGAAAATCTGCAAAACGTTAATCAAGCAGGTTTAAAAATCCTGTTGGGATGAGACACACATTAGTTTGTTGATGTGTCCTTGCCCGCAAGCATACATCCTGTAAATGTGATTCACAATGTGATTCCCACCCTATGGGAAATAGCAATGCATATTTCAGAGCTTTCTGGATAAAGGTTGCCTACCTGCATATTACTGTGCACCAAGATGTAAAATTTGGGCACAGCCTCATAGTTCCTCAGGACTGTCTGTTAAAGGAGAAGGAAAGTAATTTTTTTTACTGCCAATAGATTTAAACAGCTTTACAAGCTTCCTCCCTTTGCTTAAGATAGTAGCTACCATTTTAAGTAGCTTCCTTTTTGCAGTCTAGCCATTATAGCTGAGATCACACATTCCTAAGGGAGGGGGGAGGGAGATCTTAGCATTCTGGTGGGAGGGGCAGGAGAGGGGAGAGAGAAGAGAGCTGTGCAGACTCTGGCCACGGGAATTAAGGATGTCTCTGAGAGAGTCAGACACTGGAACATCATGTTTACAAAAAAAGAGACAATAAAAACAAAATGTTTTTTTTGATAGAGGAGAGTGCAGCAATACTGTAAGTGCTTATGGCTGTATTTACATAGACCTTTCTGATAAAGCTTACTTAGTTTTTACCTCTCCTTTACCGCTCCTTTAAGGACTTCTCTGTTAAACCATAAACAATGTTTAAATAAACGTAAATTATCTTACAGATAATTAATATACGTATATTGAAACTACTATTTAAAATGTATATTGAAACTACTATTTAAAATGTTTTAGATACAAATATATTAATAGTTTTCACTTTTGAGGCTCTTAGCAGGGTCTACCATGTAGTTCTAATAAACACAGTACATGTATGGGAACCAGGAATCCTGACATCCAGAAAGCTAAAGATTACAGAAAGGCCAACTCCAATAGAGCCCATTTTAAGCAAATAAATACACATATGTTTTTTCAATTATTTCCTTTCTCTCTGTAATAATATAACCGTACGTTATACTGGATATTAACTAAGCTGTGTTAATCCATATTAATGGCAAAACAATCCTATCGTGTTTAATGTTGAAATGTTTTTTGAGTAGACGAGGTATAGTGATCTAAATAATGATCCCTCATCTGGGAAACTCCGGGTCCCAAGCATTCCAGGTAACAGATCCTATAACTGTACTTTCGATGGGAAGGAGGAACTAGGGCCTAAAGTAGCAATATCAGCATCCTTGAGGGCTTAGCATACTTCATGCCGATTTAAAATTGCTCTGACTGCAAAAAGGAGGTCTATATTTTATAAAGTTTAAAATATTTGAAAATCAGTCACTCATTCTTCAAAGACCTTACCACATATTCACATAGTAAGCAAATGTATTTCTATTAACTATTGCGTGTTTATGGGATCTTAGATCAGCCCCACTGGCATTTGCCAGAATCAACAGATTGCTAGTCCTAGTTCCATCTGCCAGTATCATAATGGAAAAGCAACTGTGTTTTTATGGCAGATATTTTAGATATTCACTCAGGATCACAGCTTGTGTCCCACAGGACAAAGAAGGATGAAATAAGCTTTCCATTACAAGCTTTAAATGGCTCCCCGACAATTCCAACATCGCTGCCTAAAACGCTTGAGAAAGCCCTATGGCGCATATGACATTTTTTCTAATAGTTTAAAACAAAGGCAGAAAAAAGGCCAACTAAACCTGTAACTTCACACACTGGTTCAATGTCAGCCACATTTTACAGGGCTGTATTCATCAGGGTGGGCCAAGTCACGTCATTGTCCCCTCTTTTGCCCCCTGACTTGCACATCAGTCAGAAACACACATTAGGGTGCACTAGCAAAGCTGCAAGTGAGCCCTGTACTTACTGCTTGCCCTGTGCCACACAGAAGGGACAGGGCTGCCTTGTGCTTGCCCGTGCAATGCTCTGTGCCTAGTGCCAGATTTCCACCATGGCAGAAGGTGCAGAGAGCAGCTAACAAGAACTAAGAAGCACACATTTGCAGGGTTAAACTTAATGAACCTTATTAATGTTATAGTAAACAAAATATAATCTGATATAAGCATTTCATGGCATTTGTTTAGTTGCCCATTTTTACCATGAGAAAAAACATATGCAAACATCTCTTTTCTTGCAAATTACAATATACGTGGGTGCACTCTTGCCTATGTTTACATTCTTCCATTGCTTACTGTAAATATTGTTTGTGCTTGTAAAACTGTACATGTTCAGTATGCTTTCTATAAACAACAATGTGCAATTCCGAACTTACGCTTTTTAGCGAGGGGGTTCATGCCTATGTGTACACATAACACAAAGTAATTAAACAGACATAGGCTATTAAGATAGCAGCCTACAAGGAGTGCTGAATAGAAAAAAGGGTTCCTTATATTCAGAATAAAAATATAAATGCACAAGCTTAGTTCCCATCGCATTGTTTGGGTTGGAATAGAGATTACACCATTCCTTCCATGGACATGCACTTGTGGGTACACATGCTGTCCCATGCATTCCTGCTAGGTACCTACAATTCTAAGTACTTATTCCATCCTACGTACTCCACCCTCAGATCTGCATATATACACAGTGCTATATACTGAGCCTTATATTGTCAACCTCTTATATTTGTCACTAATTTCCCACTCACTTAGATTGGGACCTTCATCCTCTTTTGTCTTTAACACCTGTGCTTTAATGTAACTGTACTTTGTATTTATTACTGTATTAACCATTGTTTTTACAGTGCTGCGTACATAATTAGTGCTAAATAATTAAAAATATACATACTTACATATTTTTTGTGCCGGCGGGACAACAGGAAAAAAAAACAGAGCCGCTTCTGGCTACCTTGAGTACAAGGTACGCACGGGCGGTGGAGGAGGGTTGCGGTATTGGGTGGACCTTACAACCAGGATGGTGGGTGTGGGGGCAGTGCAAATTTCTAATACAAATTTTATCTCTGCTAAATATGTAGGTATAGGATCTATATCCAGACTGCTTGGGACCTGGGGTTTTCTAGATAAGGGATCTTTCAGTTAACAGGGAATTAAGGTCAATAGCTTGTAAACCCTTTATTTTCGGTAATGCATATATACTGCAAAAATGCTTCTTTAAAGACACATGAAAGCCATATATAAATGTTATTATAAAGGTAAAACACCCCTTTAACCACTGTTACAAATATCTTCAGTCTCTTTCCTCCCTCTTAATTCTATTTGTTTGACATTTCTATTGAGAATACAAAATGCACTGTAAAGTGTTTTGTAGAAAAACAAGGTGCTCTGAGGTAGAGAACAAATACAATATATTCATATAGAAAACACAGTGTTGTTGAAGGCTACATCTTTATTAAGGTTTCTTGTTTAATGTCATGTTATGTAATGTTTTTTAAACATTAATAAAGGAACAGTAACACCAAAAAATGAAAGTGTATAAAAGTAATTACAATATAATGTACTGTTGCCCTGCATTGCTACAACTGGTGTGTTTGCCTCAGAATGACTACTATAGTTTATATAAGTAAGCTGCTGTGTAGCCATGGGAGCAGCCATTCAAAGGAGAAAATGCACAGGTTACTTAGCAGATAACAGATAAACCCCATTATATGGGGCTTATCTACTATGTATCTGCTATGTAACCTGTGCCTTTTCTCCTTTTTTCCAGCTTGAATGGCTGCCCCCATGGCTACACAGCAGCCTATTTATATAGTAGCTTTTCTGTAGCAAAAACACCAGTTTTTTGCAGAGCAACAGCACATTATATTTTAATTACTTTAAAACACTTTAATTTTTTGATGTTACTGTTCCTTTAAGCAAGAGTTTACTTTATGAAAGTACAGCATCCAAAGACCATCAAGCAAGTCAAAGACCACCAAGATAATCAGGCATGTACTTACAATATTTTGAAAGCTAAAAATCATCAAAATAAAAACAATATGATTGTGAGGAAGTGATTGATAATGTCACTCAAAGACATGTTCTCTGGGGTGCTCTCTTCCATAGTGGGGTCTCATAGCAAGCATACTTTTATCTTCCCAATGACCCTTGCAACTATTTAAAACACAGATCAAATACAAAAGTTAATAAGTTAATAACTTTACTCTTGCATTCAGACTTCCTGGTTGTTGGGCAAGGGGTTGTTCACCTTTTGTAAAGTCCTTAGGACTTTATAAAAGAAACACTTTTCCAATTAAAACTACCTAGCAAAAACGAGTTTTTTTACTAGTTAATATTGCCCCTTACCATGGTCAACCTTGGTCTTCCTATCAGTAGACGGGGGTCCAACCCACTCCTTTTTTTTTTTCATTAACGCAGAGACCAGCAGCAGGCAGTTTAAGAGCTACTGTGCATGCTTGCCCCCATATGTTCATCATTTGCATAGCATGGCAGCCAATTTATGCTATGCAAGCAAACTGGGACAGGACATACAACTGTCATCGGTGGTGTCCTTTCCCTGCTGATCTCTGCAAAGGCACTTAACCTTGAAATTGGGTATGTGCAAATTTGGATCACTTTTAGCTACATAAATATATTTAGAAAAGTGTTTCTTTTGTAAAGCCCTGCCACACTGGTAGGACTTTGCAAAAGGTGTGCAAACCCTTTATTCCTAGCAGTCAGACAGATAGTAAAACTTTCATCAAATCACAAAAATAAAAAGTCTAACTGCAAATAGTTTACTAAAGGTTAATTCAGTGAACTTTCCTTTTAAGTGATTTTGAAGTGTTCATGGGGCTAGTCTCAGGTCTCTGCACTCAGAAACGGAGATACAGGCCTGAAGGCGCAACCCAAAGGGGAATCTGTGCCTGTTCTTGCACTTGCCCCATGCATTGTAATTAAGCCCTCTAGTAAGTAAAACAGGATTGGATAGGTTGTGCTGAAATTGATTTTTATCCAACTTACATCCCACAGATATAAGACTTAGGGACAGATTCATCAAAGTACGAGTTTGAATCCCGAAATTGGTAAAATTCGGATTAGGTACAAAAATTTCTGATGATCGAAAATGTGACGAAAGAGCTTACGAAAAAATCGCAACAGTCATGATAATATTGTATTGGCGATCCGAAAGTCATGAAATTTTCGTATTCGAACGATCGTAAATGGTGGGAAAACCTTTCTGACTTTGATCCTTCAGTGCGTGTTTTTTAAAGCCTCCCATAGGACTCAATGGCACTCTGCAGCTCCAACCTGACCCAAGGAAAGTCATGATAACAAAGCTTTAATGAATCGGAAACTTTCGTACTCGGCGCGACAAATACGCAGATTGTCGCAAGGTACCAAAAAGTAATGCAAATTAACGAAAAAGTCGCAAAAAATACACACAGTATGAAAATAGGATTTTTTTGTATTTGGATTCAATCGTACTTTAATGAATGTGCCCCTAAGTATGTATTTACCTTGGACAACTGGTAGGATCATACCAAAGTGTACTTGCATGCAGGTCAGATAGTCAACAGGTAAGTATAAGTATGTGGAATATGTTTAACTATTTAAATAAGGGACAGTTATAATATGCCAGTATTCAGCCTTGTTTACATGACAAGATAAAGTGTCTATTTGTGTGTTTTAATATATAAGATTTTCAGTGCAAATGAAAAACATAAAGCACATGCTCAAACACCTTATGCCCACTATCTGGTTATAATGAAAATTACATTTTGCCAAATAGATTATCCCCACCATATAAAATGCCTTATTCATTTTTCTAAAAACCTCAGCATCAGATCATTTTTTAGGTATGTGGATGAAAACCAAGTGGTCACTTACTTGGTTTTTCAGCTCCTGACTTCTTGCTGACCATAGTGGAAACTGTGAATGTGCAAGTAGTTGCACCCATTGGCTGCCTTTGTGTAGGAAAAAAGCATCATTGTGCAACCTTTGATGCCCGTGTTCCTATTGGAGTGGCACCAAGAATGGGCAGATGACACGGCCTCTCATGTGACAAACATGTTAGATTAAACAATTGGGTTTATACACATGAGCTTGAAATTACACTTGGCACAGCTTCTGAAAGCCATGCAAGTGCAATCTGGTGAACATGCTCAAAGCTGAAGGTGAAGGGGAGGTCTTCTTCATAAACAGATGTGAACATCTTGCCAGAATCAGAAAAAACTTGGAAGAAAAAGTGTGTGTGTTTTTTTTTTTTTTAAGTAAAGGCATTGTAACACATAATTTACTTGTAGCTTTCTTTGTTACAACTAATTGTGCATAGTTTGCACTGGGCTGATCAGTTGCGGCCATATTTGTATCACAAAGCAGTTCTAAGATTATTTATGGCAAAGATTCTAGTCATGACAGCATTTAGACAATGGTAGTTAAAGATCCTAAATGAAGGCCATTAT
The DNA here is from genome assembly GCF_000004195.4 of Xenopus tropicalis. Taxonomy (NCBI): domain Eukaryota; kingdom Metazoa; phylum Chordata; class Amphibia; order Anura; family Pipidae; genus Xenopus; species Xenopus tropicalis. Next base: position 102,766,635 of record NC_030681.2, read on the forward strand.
ACACCCTTCCTCCTCCCATGACAATCATCTCCACTCCCTGGTGCAGTGAACCCCATTTTTTATTTAAAAAAAAAAAGCACTGGCCCTAGAGCACTTACTGAAGATCCTCGACAATCACAGGTTGGGAGCATGGGAAATTCATTAAAGGGGATGTTCACCTTTATATTAACTTTTATAATGATGTAGAAATTGATATTTTGAGGCAATTTGCAATTGGTTTTTATTTTTTGCAGTTTTGCAGTTATTTAACCTTTTGTTCAGCAGCTCTCCAGTTTGGAATTTCAGTAGCTATCTGGTTGCTATAGTCTTGTTTACCTTAGCAACCAGCCAGTGGGTTAAACAAAAGACTGGAATATGAATAAGTGAGGGGCTGAATATTAAGATAAGTAATAAAATGTAACAATATTAATAAATTTGTAAGTGCACAGAGCAATAGTTTTTGGGTTTTGGGGTCAGTAACCCCTATTTGAAAGCAGGAAAAAATGTAAAACAATTTAAAATGTAAAAAAAGTGGAAGACAAATAGTTTGAAACCTATAAAATATAAATAATGAAGACCATTTGCTAAGTTGCTAGGAATAGGACATTCTATAAGTTAATTTAAAGGTGAACCACCTCTTTACGGCTAAACAAGTGAAAATCTTGGCAAAAGTAAACTTCTTTTTTAAATCACAAGACAGGGACCCAGGCAAATGTATGGGGGAGCTCCACTAAAGGGGCCATTTTCCCCAACCCTATGATAATAATCCCTGATTTCACTCCCTGGTCCAGTTTGTTGCTTCTCAAAAAATAAAATAAAAGCTGGCCACAGAGCACTTACTGGAAAACCGGACACTGCAACCTTCTCCCCAATCAAAGGTATCTCTTGCACTCATTAAAGTTGGGAGTAGAGGCAATACATTAAAAGCTGAAAAAGTCCTGAATTTGCATGTACCAACTCAGGGAAACTTAAAGGATAGCTGATTTCAGTTAGATATAGGGATGCTGGAATCTGCAGTAAAATACCTTGGGGTAAAAAGGTATTAATTGCCTCAATAAGGGTGCATAACAATAACCATAAAAATTTTTTTGTTTCTTTTTAATGCAGAGCTGTTTATAACATCAACAGAGGCAATGAGAGTTGTGTATGCATCTCTGAAATTTCTGTAAAAGAAGGTGAAAGTAAAAGCTATGTATTCAGAGGAATTCAGAGGATGATTTTGTTTCATGTTGGGTGTATTGGAGAGCGTCTGGAAGTGCACAGAGATGCTGTGTTTTAATTGGAAGGGAAAGAGGGGCAGCGTCCTGGTGTTTAAGAGTGTGGGTGAGGTATGTGTCCCTCATGTTTCTCTGTCCCTCCCTTTTAAACTTATGAATGGGGTGGAGTGTTTAAGTTGAATGAGACCCTGTGTTTCTTGTTTCCCTAAACTTGCATACAGCTGTCCAGCCTGCTATGGGGGAGGACTTGGCTAATTAGACGATTCTGGGAATGCTCGTTAATAAAAGCACTGTGTCTCTGTTGCAGCTGCAGATTTGCCTTTCCTCTGGTTCTCATACATAAATTACATTAAATGAAATTAAAAGTGCAAATTGATAGTTCTTCATAAATTCAGTTGTGTAAATATGAGTTAACCCAGAGAGAGGCATGAGGCTATTACAGCAATGACAGGTACCACAGGAGCCATCCTATCAAACACTCGGTACACTGAATATGCCAGATAATGTGAAGACCTGCGAAAAGTGAAAGCAAATTCATTACTATGCAAGTCACACTGATTTGTGTTCTACATCTCCAGAACTCTGAAATGCTTAAGAAACCAATATAGTGGATGAACATGATCATTAAGAAATTAGCTATGGCAATCCAACTTCTGTGGTACCAAGGGATGGATTTTTTTCAGGCCTAAGTGCTGGAAGGCCAATCATAGAAGGCAAATGCTGACAAACTCCTAAAACAAACACCCCGCCAGGTTCACCTCCCACAGGCAGCATAGGGCAGACAGTGTGGTGCACACAGGCACGGTAGGGAAGGTACAGTATGGCACACAGACAGCATAGGGCAAGCAGAGTATAGCACACACACATGCAGTGTAGGGCAGGCAGAATATGGCACACATAGGCAGGGCAGACAGAGTAGGTAAGAAGACAGGGAAACCATCATCATCATCATCATCTCTATATAAGTAATGGATCATGACAACTCAAACATGAACAGTTTGTAATGCAGTACATACAGTGACACAATGCCAACACTGCCCTTACAGTCTGTCTGATGTGTGAACAGGTGAACAATACAGGAGCTTACAGTCTAAGGTCCTAAAGGCCAGGGGCTTGCAGGTGTGAACGGCGCAAGGACTTACAGCATGACTGTGAAAACAAAAAAGGGGCATACAGCATAACTCTTAAGCGTGAACAATGCAGGAGGCCAGTTAATCTCAGTACTGATACAATTTAAAGCTTACACACCAGCCAGACAGATTGGGGGGCGCACAATGGGGAACAACCTGACCAAGAGAGATGCTGGTAGTTGTAGCCAACATCATATAGGCAGCTGGCAGTTCTACAGGATATGCTAGCAACAAATGTAGTGAACCTACATTTAAGAATGCACCAGACAGACACAAAATGAAGTATGTACAAGTACTTGTGTGCATACATGCTCCTTTGCAACTTGAGGCGGGCCCCAATGCACCCTCTGATAACTTAAACACAAGTGCACGCACTGGCGAACAGAGGCAAGGAAATTATCATGAGCCTGGACATTATTTTCCAGTGTTCCCTTAGTGAGTGGTGTCATCAGCCACAACTGAAATGCTCCAAGTGAATCGGACACTACTGCTGTTAATAGTGTCACACAAGAGAAAAATGTGCCACAATTCACAATTGTTTATAAGAACCTACGCTAATTTGCAACGATGTTGGTGAATCACACACAAGTTTCAGTGGTTACAACAGAATATGCACCTGCAATTGGAAATTTAGGGGAAACTCTTTACTGGGTAAAAAAACATAGCAATTTCCATCCAAATTTGCATTTGTAAACACGGTAGATACATTGTGGAAACATATCTTATATGAAATAAGGCTGCTAGGTATGGAATGTAGCACAGCAGCCCTATGCCATAAGAAGATTTAATAAATGTGTTTTTATTGGGTTTTTTCCCCACTTTAACCCCCTGCAGCTCTAAAATAGAGAAGCAAAACACTGCACAGTAATGCCAAGAGATATGTGCATATTCCAAACCCGAACACAATCTGTGCGTATGGAACAGTTAATATAAAAATGTAACCTAAGTGACTATTTTAGACAGTAGCAGAGTGTTGTACCGTGTTAGCCAAAAGATCAAAACCAGAAAATATAGGAGTAGGTGATACATTTTGTAGAATATAAAGTGTGAGTTTTCAGGACTACTTAGGTCCCTGCTTCAGGCATTGACCAGGGACCTAAGTAGTGCCAAAAAGCTTACATTTTAGCAAATCAGGATACTACTTTTGAAGTAGCTGGATGTTTCTCTGAGAAGCAACTTTGGGCTACTTTGTGACAATGCCATCCCACTGGCTAGAAAGTAAATCGTAGCTGTGATGTCCCAAAGTCGCCCGAAGTTGTCTTGAGAGGAAACTGCCCTAAAGCAGATTTGTTGCCTTTGTGTCAGTGCCCTAAGGCTAGAGGTGCCCATACACGCACCAAAATTATCGTACAAAACAAAGATGTGTACAGTATTCAATGCATGTATGGTTGGAGACCTGATATTGGCAAAAGCCTTGGATATCGGTCACCTCGTTGAATGAACAGAATGTAAAATTTATATTCGGGTGCCCTTGAAGATGCCCAAACATCTGCAAAACATTAACAGTGAATAGTCAGATAAGGGTAGAATTCCTTTTTTACCTGCATATCTGACGATTCAGTAGAGAAAACTGAAAAGTAACGTGTATAGCCACCTTTAAGCTGCAATGAAGGGAATGCCTGGAAGACAAGACAATGCACAGATGAATTGGATCATGATACACTGAGTGTGTCTGTGACATGGACATAAGCTGGCCATACACACACCGATAATATCATATGAAACCTCGTTTAGTATGATTTTCGGTGCGTTTATCGAAACTTGGCGAGGCGACCGATGTCGCAGGAGGCTGCAGATATCGGTCGACTCGCCGATCGGGCGGGTTAAAAGATTTTGATCGGGCGCCATAGAAGGCGCCTGAGCAAAATCTACGTTCAGGGCTGAATCGGCAGAAGGAGGTAGAAATCCTATTGTTTCTACCTCCATATCTGACGATTCAACCCTGAACGTCAGTGGAGGGTCGGAAGGATCTTTCATGCGACCAATGATCGCATGAAAGATCGAAAATCGCCACATGTGTGGCCAGCTTTACATTGTAAGCTCCACTGGGGCAGGAACTTATGCAAATGTTGTTAAGTTTTAGTAAAGCACTGTGGAAAATGTTATCACTGTATAAACAAAGGATAATAGTGTTATTTTAACTGACCTTTACACCTAATAAACACTTAGCCACAATGTCATCAATATTATAAAATAAACAATGTACTAGAAAACTGGTCAACTATTTAATACATTTGTTTGTAAAAGATAAACAATTACATACATGCAGCAAAGTCACACAGCTCCGTCTAAGTCATGACTCAGGCATCGCTTAGTACAGTCATGGTCACCCCACATTTTTAAAGGTGCAGCCCACCTTTAAATTAACCTTAGTATGATGTTTATAGTGATAATGTAAGACAAATTGCATTTGGTCTTGATGTTATGTGGGTTTTGACATATATAGCTTTTTAAGCAGCAGCTCTGTAGTTCAGAATTGTAGCACCTGGTTGCTAGGGTCCAATGTATCCTAGCAACCAGGCAGGGGAGCAAATGAAATACTGGAATAGGAGAGGGTGTGAATACTAAGATAATTCATATAAAGTAAAAATAAAATTGTAGCCTCAAAGAGCATTGGTGTTTTTTGTAAATGCAGGCACCATGAACTACCATGAATAACCAGAGATATTCATTTAAACGTTATAACAAAACTCGTGTTATGTACCAAATATAACCATTAAAGAGCTCTAATGCACAGGTGTGTTTTCCTGTGATTCCAGTGATAATCAGGGGACAGTAACACTTAGGAATAAACTGAAGCATGTATACAGAAGGCTAACAGTTTATAGCTGTGGGGCTTACAAATACAGCGGCCTCTGACCTATCAAGGTGCTGCTAGAAGTTCCAGTTCAGTGACAGCCGGGGGCCACCGGTTTAACATAAGAAGAATAAGCAGAGCAATGTCATAAGGAGCTTTCTGTAAACAAACATGACACTGTTTGGCAGGGGACTCCATAGTTACAGCTCATTTAAAAAAATACCGAGACATCAACTACTGACCTGTTTCCCATCCTAGGACATCTATGCACCAAATTCAAGTGCATCCTGCTTGTGTCCACCTCCCCCTCCCCTTTTGTTAAAAAATCTCCGTATTGCTAAAATCCTTATCGCACCTCCCCCACCGCTGGTAACTGCGACGCGATCTTCTCTTACTTTGTGCTGACAGGTCCCGCCTGCCCCATTCAGCCTCCTCCCTCCTGCCTGCGATATCAGTTATGCGGGCTCCCCTTACTTTTTACTGACAGGTCCTAGCTTCCCCATTCATCCTCCTCCCTGTGATGTCACGTTTCGTCCCTCAGTGCAACGTCGTTCGTGTGCCCTCCTCCGAGCCGTGTCATATCTCGGCCATTATTCTTAAGGGTTGCAGTAAACTGATTAGAAAGATCCAAGAATGACATCGCAGGTAGAAAGAATGATGACTAGGAAAGCAAGCTGTCAGAAAAAGTAATAGGATGTAGGGTAACTGAAACGGCAGGCAGGAGGCTAAATGGTGTATGTGGGACGTGTTGTGTCAGCACAAAGTAAGCGGATCCCATGACTGTTACCTGGGGTAGGGGTGGTGCGATAATCATTTCTTAGTAATACGAAGATTTTAAAGCGTAAGGGAGTAAGATGCACTTCAACATAGTGCGTAAACGTCATAAAATGGACGCCGTAACCATACCCATTGCCCTCCTAGCAGGCTTTTCCCCTGCTTGGGTCTCCGGGCAGTTCCGGCGGCTCCTTCCCCATTTCTGTCCCTGTTCCCGACTGGAACACTAAACACGTGCCCAGACTCGCTTTAAGCAGAGGGAGGAGCTATGCTGGACACGCCCCACAATACTAACGCGCCGAGCTAGGGGGCGGGGCCAGAAACCTGGCGTACCGGACCTTATTATTGTCTGGAGGAGTGGTGCGCTTGTAGTGTTGGGATGTTTAGCAAGCGAGGTTGTGCAGCTATAATTAAAATGTACTGCGTCTCACAGGAGTTCACTGTAAAAGGTGTAAGACCCACGCATATATTCATTGTAAAAGTGGTAAGACGCAGGCATATAGCGAGTACGAAATTGTAAGTATAATAAAAATGTACTACTTCTCACTATTGACTGTGAAATAGTGGTACCAGCTATACATATACAATATACAAGCGCAGGTGAAGCGTCTGTGGGACATATTTATTATAAACAGTATCAAGATTTGCGACACATTGCCATGCTTTGCTGCATAAAAACGTGTTTCATTATGCGTTCTTCCACTGGAACGTAAAGTATTTCAGTGGCTATGTGGTTGCTAGGGTTTTGTTTACCTTAGCAACCAGGCAGTGGTTTGAATGAGGGACTACAATATGAACAGGAAAGGGCCTGCATAGGAAGATTAGAGAATAAAAAGTAACAATAATAATGAAATTGTAAGCTCACAGAGCAGTAGTTTGTAGCTGCTGGGCGTCAGTGACCCCCCCCCCCAATTAAAAGCTCCAAAGTTGTAGAAGAGAAAGGCAATAATATAATAAAAAACAATTGCAAAGTTGTTAGAAATAGGGCATTCTATAAAATATTAGAAGTTAACGTAAAGGTGAACCACCCCTTTACATTACATGTGGTAAGAGCCAGGGGTGTTTCTGGTGTTTCCCCCATGTGCTTACCTCACACAGGGAGCCCAGTTGCACCCTCTGCGCTACAGCTGGCCATACATGGGCAGATTTAAGCTGACAATTCTGCCCCTTCAGACTCTTGAGTCCACTTCTAATTTACCATGTATGGGCCTTTCCCTTAACTGCATAGGTGATTTCAGTCTATCCAGGATCAGATCTTAACGCGTATAGCCACCTTAACAGAGATTCATTTTTGGTTTAAAACCAGAAAATTTGCTAATACCAGGAATGACTGATTGCTGCCTCTGGTAAATGCTGCCTAATAAAATTTGCACCAGATCTAGTTATGTATTGCAACCAATAGAACGTTAGCATTTATTGCTCACGTGACTAAAAGCAACCTGTTGATAGAATTACATGCAAATTGAGGACCAGAGTTCCAGCAGCTTTTGGCAGTGGTCAAAGGAACCATCATTTCCTAGCCTGTAAAGGAAGCCTGTAAAGACCCATCTGTTGAGGAACATACATAGTCTAATTTTGTCCCCTCCCTGTGGGAGTTTTTCCCCATTCTGTGATCAATATCTGACTAAAGCCTTTGACACACAATGTGTTTTCCCCATTACATAAATGCATTTTCATGCCAAAATCTGCCCTGTATGTGTGGTGACAGGCCAGGCAGAAGGCAGGAGATGGTGTTTTTTTTCTGATTGCATGTTTTCACCAGCAGAGAAAACACCCTGTGTGCCATTCATTAAACATTTTTAATGATCTTAATATTTTTATACTGGAAAGCTATTTAGAAAAGAAATATTTAGATAAAGTAAACCTTGCAAATGCAGAAATGTCAAACTGATTGCATGACTTGTTTAGAGAAGACCAACAATGACAAGGCTGAGGGAGCACACTAAAGCTGACAATACACACACAGATAATATCTTCATAAGATATCTGTGCGCATGTTCTGGGACTTGAATTTTGGCAGTTTACGTAACTATATTTCTAGTGCTACCCCTTGTCACTGGCACAGCAGTATGTAGGTAAAGGATTCTAAGCTAGTAGCTTAAGGTTTATTGGAAAAGCAGGTTGGTTTACAGAGCACTCCATCTGCCCCCTGTTATTTCTGACCTTTGCCACAAGCGGAAGGGATGGACCCCCCCTGCCTCCTGCTCAATACCCTCAACATTACATTCAAAACAATGCTTTATGTGAATGAGTAATTATTCCTCTCGAGGCAACTTGCGCGATTTCACTGAAATCGCGCCGCCGCGTATGCCATCCCACCGGCGATTACATTTTCGCCGGTGGGATGGCAATCCGGGGAGATTAGTCGCCCGCGAACAGGGAGTTTTGTCGCGGGCGACTAATCTCCCAGTGTGCCAGAGCCCTAAGACTATTGGGTCAGAGTCTGATTACTGACAAGATCCGATTATAAAATCTACAGTAATGTTTCTCAAAACCTTTATACAACAGTCCCACCGAGAAGTATTCTTTTGTTTTCATTTTGCCAAATCTATCCAGCCTGACGTAGCATGACCTAACTATAACCCAGCTCTAAAGAGATACACGCTTTTAGTTTGCTCCTAAAAAACAATAAAAGCGAATTAATCTCAGCAACTGCAAAATCAACAATAAGAAAGCTGAGAATAAGAGATCATTTACAGCCCCCCCCCCCACTGGCCTGGCCTGCCCTGCCCTGACCTGACCTTACTGCTTGTTATAGGGCAGGCAGCAAGGACAGGCTCCCTTACAGCCAGAATCCTGTGCTGCAACATAACCTGCATGTCTGAATTACTACTTGTCAGATTTTTGCAAAGGCTCTGAAAGTGAAAAATTAGCCTGCAAAACCCATTAGTGGTGATTATTGATTTACTCACCTTTACAGATACTGGTCACACCTTCATAAAGCTGCTGTATTAAAGTTAATGAAGCTGAGGAGAAGTTCTTAATTAAAGGGGATATATATAAAAGTGGTGCAGATGGCATGGTAGCATTGCTGGAGTCCTAGGTTTGATTGTAGCCAGCGCACTGTAAGCAGTCTGTATGTTCTTCTCATGAGTGCTTGGGTTTCCTCAAGGCAATCCATTTTTCTTCCCACACTCCCACAAATAGGCAGGTTGACTGATTTCTGAATAAAAATAAATAAAATAACTACACAACATTTTCTCTGCTTCAAAAAAAACAAAAGGGAACAAATGCCAGTTACTGCTCCGAATCGCCCATCCAGGAAGCCGTTGACTTTAAAGGGGTGGTTTACCCCTTTAAAAGGGGTGGTTAATTTTTATTATGTTATAGAATATCCTTTTCTTAGCAAATTTTCATTGGTCTTCCTTATTACTGTTAGTTTTTTCATTATTTGGCTCTTTATTTTGACTCTTTCCAGCTTTCAAATGGGGGTCACTGACCCCAGCAGCCAAAAACTATTGCTCTGTAAGGCTAAATGTTATTGTTCTTGTTAATTTTTATTACCTTTTTTCCTATTCAGGCCCCCCTTCTATTCACTTTCCAATCTCTCATTTAAACCACTACCTGGTTGACACTAGATGGCTGCTAAATGGCCTACATGGTGGATGATAATGGGAGCCAGTTTTGACCACTCTCCTTTTTTAAACCGCACCCATTTCAAACCACACCCATGTTATCAGAAGCACTTTTACGACCATAATGGCGGTTGTGCACCAAAAAGTCAAATGATTGGTGTAGGGATATGTGAAAGAATTCTATTATGTCATATTAAGACATACACTTAAATCCATATGCTGCCTCCACCTCCCCTGTGGAGGCACACAGGCAACATAGGGCAGGCAGAGAATGTCATACACAGGCAGGGTAGGACAGGCAGAGGATGGCATACACAGGCAGAATAGGGCAGGCAGAGTATGGCACACAGGCAGCATAGGGCAGGCAGAGTATGTCACACACAGGCAGAGTATGGTGCACACATGTATTCCTGCATATTATATATGAATTGGACAATGCAAGATGTAATTTACACAAATTTGCCATTTTGTCTGGGCTATTATACATGGAATTGGCACTGTATTTATCCTGCCATGAGTTCTGGGGTTTAATGGCAGCCAAGCCTTTGTGGGGTAAAATCCACCACTTGTGTGCAATTATCCATTAAAAGAGAAGGAAAGTCCTTTTGGCAAAAAAGGAGACAAGAAATCCTGTGTTTCCTTTGATAGAGGAGAGCAGCATTTCTGTGAGTGCTTATGACTGTATTTACATAGACCTTTTAAATAAAGTTTACTTAGTTTTTACCTTTCCTTCTCCTTTTAAAAACAAAAAAGATTCCCAGGTGGTGCCAAGCAGCCCGCACCCGGAGGGAGCTCCCAGTGCGGTCGGCCATGTTATTTAGCGTGCAAGTGGGTTATGAACGAGACTCCCCACTCATTATGCGCATGTGTGTGACGTAGCGTGGATGCAACCCACCTGCCTATGTCACACATATGTGCATAATGAGCGAGTTGTGGCACTAACCCTGTAGCGAGGTATTTTTTGAAAAAATGAATATTGTTTCCCCCAGCCGAAGTGCGGGCTCTGTTAGCCCACACCTCTGGTGAGGGAAGTCTTAGGGTAGTAGATGCCCTTTAAGGAGTAGGGCATATGAGCGCACTGTTACATTAATCACACCACCCTTAAGTTAGCAGTATTCTACTAATAAAACAACATTCTCTAAGCTGTTTCCTAAAAACTGGTTTTTGAGTTTTGTTTTGAAAGGCTGGCTACCCATCATCAGTTAATTACTCCACCCATCTTATGCATAGTACAAGTTATGAATCATAGTCTTCTCAAGTGGAAAGAGCAGAACACTGAGTTAGTAAAATCCAATTTATATCATAGTGCAGAGCTTTTATTAAAAAAACATGGATGGACAGATAGCTAAAATCCACAAATAATTCTATTGTCAAACGGCTAGAATAGTAATATACTGTAAAAGCAGATCTGCATAATTGTAATGGAGAAACTATTTCCAGTTGCCAGTAACAAGCCAAAAAGAAGGTGAGCTCACCATATTATTCACTTCCAGACTTTATTTATTGTTTCATGGTACTTAAGGTGTGGTTTCCTTACAAACAACTATGCGCCAGTGCCATTACTCAACAGAAACCATGGGACAGAAACACACAGATCCTTCCAAGGATATCACTCAGTAAATGCTCCTTTAAAGAGAACGTGTGGCCTTCTATTCAATACACTATCTCTACATGGTCATAAATAAATTACACTGCTCTGCTTAGGTCTGGAGTGAATGGCTAAAGTCATTTTACTGCTTATTTAAAGGAAAATACATGAAAGAAATAGGCCCTCATGAGGTGAGGGGGGTGCAGTCGAAGCCATAATCCCCCTCACCTCAAACCCCACTTAGCAAAAAATCTTCACCCAACCCACACCTCGTTGATGGATTACATCACAAAATTCCATGTTTTTACTCATAATGCAGCGTTTGTTCCCATAAGTCAAGCATAACTGCGGCCTTGCTTAGAGTTGTGTGTGCCACAATTGCCCATGCATTTTGATGCAAATCGGGCACACGTTACATCACTTCCAGAGTGTGTATGTTTAAAATTGTGTTTGCATCTGATTCACTAGGTGCAAGTCTGGCACCTACTGATGCATTTGCTCACCATTTGCCAGAATTTGCAGGATGGACATGTTTCACTCTTGTGGAAGTGAAAGATGTGTTTGAATGCAAGTACATAAATTGCATCAATATTATTATCAGTATTATTAGTATCCTTTACAAAGCACTGCAGAATATGTTGGTGCAATAAATAGAGATTTTACATTATTCACCGCCCCAGTTGAGCTTACAGTCTAAGGTCCCTATCACACACATACAGTAGGGCCACAGAAGCCAGTTAAACTTTGTGCAGGGTGTACGCCCCTATGTTGGTGGGCATGGCTTCACTTTAACAAAGTGCGGCTACCCCCTCTCCCCCCAGCTCTGCCACCAGAGTTCCTATGGAAATCCACAGTGGATGCTGGGGGCATATACAGTGCTTTGCTAAAGTATTCACCCCCCCTTGGCATTTTTCTTATGTTTAATTGCCTCACAACCTGGAATTAAAATGGATTGTTTTGAGAGTTTGCACCATTTAATTTGCAGAACATTCCTGCAACTTTGAAGATGTATTTTTTTTTTTTTATATTATTATAGTGGCGCAAACAACAAACAGGACTTATGCAACCACATTATTTTAGTTTTGGTTTTCTTTCCTTCAGCTAAAAGATTTCAGTTTGATTTTCAATTGAGTGGTACAGTTTATAGGTCACATTAAAGGTGGAAAAAGTTCTGAAATGATTAATCTTTGTCTAATTTTTGTACAGCACAGGAACCTGACATTTTACCACTGTGTATAGTTGGTGCTCGAAACGTTGTACCTTTTTTTCTTAATAAACGTGTTATTTTTTTGCAAAGTCCCTGTGTGTGCGGCTCACTGTCTGTATAAAAAAAATTTTTGCCAGCACCCTGGGCATTTGAACATCTATAGGGTGTGCTCTGTTTGTTCCTGAATATATATATATATATACATATATATATATATATATATATACATATATATATAGCAAAAAAAGGGAAAGTTGTGCTCAACCACTAAATTTTAAACCATTAGGCGGGGGTGCAATGAGGTTGTGACCACGAAATACATTATATTATATTACATTATTACATTATATATATATATATATATATATATATATATATATATATATATATACGTATATATACACACACACACACATAAAAAAAAAAAAAAAGAGAGAATAAATAAATATATAAGCCTTATTATAAATACGCCCCTACCTGTGTGTATGTTATTTGGAGTGTGGAAGAAAACCCACAGACCAAAGGAAAACATATATGTTCTATCTATTGCATTCATAGATTACCCTTAAAATAGCTAATTCAAAATTTCTCATGGCGCAATACAGTAGTTTTGCCTTAGCAATTTTCAGAGACAATTACCTTATCAGTAATTTAAAATTTTACTCCTAAGTTAAGGTGAATTATGTGTTTAGTACCCACATTTCCTACAGCTTGTTATGGCTCTGTGCTTTTCATAAGAGGGTACTTGGGCAGTCATACACCGTTATGCAGAGATATTTTAGCAAAGACATATAATTATGCACATTGGTAATATGCTAAATTTCTATAGCTGGCCAGAATGTGGAAATCAAACTTGCCATGGGAGCACAAGGGTCTACATATGATTTTGCATTTTGGGGTACCCCTATTCACAAAAAACTGACAGCAATGTTAAAAGGGGTGCTCCCTGCTTTTTTGATTTGTTCCTAATGCGATACTTTGCATTCAAAGTTTTTCTTAAAATATAGATCTTGCAATTATTGTTTTTAGCATTGCATTTGAACATTTAATCATAAAAACAAAGCATACTATCTGCATGAGCACTAGGAAATACTCCAGTAAGGTACTGCCCTCTTTTGGCCATATGGCTAAGTGCACTGTAAAAAGCAGGCCTATTGCTTTTTTTTCCAACTAAAAATAAATATATAAGCCATGAATGCTTACAAAAATAGCACAAACATACAATACAAACAAACTTAAAAAAAAAAAGACAGAAATTTGGCTCAAAGTTACCAAAGGAGGCTTTTGCCACTCCTGGTTAAGTGCTGCTCCCACCTTGTCTTATGGCTAAAATGGCACTTCATACAATGTTTTGGGAAATAAAGCAATGACAGCAAGATGTCTTATATAGAGTACAGTACCCAGGTATAATAGATGTGTATTTGGATGTAGTTTTATCACAAAACATTGTACAGGTATGGGACCTGTTACCAGAATGCTCGGGACCTGGGGTTTTCCAGATAAGGGGTCTTTCTGTAATTTGGATCTCCTACCTTAAGTCTCCTAAAAAAATATTTAAACAGTATTTAAACCCAATAGGTTTGTTTTGCCTCCAATAAGGATTCATTATACTTTAGTTGGGATCAAGTACAAGGTACGGTTTTATTATTAGAGAGAAAAAGAAAAACATTTTTAAAGACATGAATTATTTGATTACAATGGAGTCTATGGGAGATGGCCTTTCCATAATTCAGAACTTTCTGGATAATGGGTTTCTGGATAAGGGGTCCGATACCTGTAATACATATGGTGCATATGTGGGGAAAAAAAAGACTTATAAAAAGATTTATAAACCAAGCTATGTTATGCCAGTTTGTTCTTTGCTAATATTGCCTATACTATTAAGAACAACAGTGGCACTCATATTTATGATTACTAATCCTTGTATCCAAGAGAATATAGAAGATAGGGTTTTGCCAAATGCCTATTTTTTTTACATGTATTCCTTTAAACGTCAGCAGAAGTTTCCATTTCATATGCACTTAGATGGCAGACATTTTTTGAACATTTTGTGTTCTGTTACTTTTTCCTGGGGGTGGGATTTTTAGTTTACCTAGAAAAACTACATATTGTTTTTTTTCAGGATAACCTGTGCTTTCTAAATCTGAGTTTTTGTGTAGTTCCACTTCTGGAACAAGTTTAAGGGTGAACACACACAGAGCTACTAGTAGCAGCTATAGTATAGCTTTCCTATATAGGCCATTATTGGGTCAGTATCTAGTTTAGTTGTGGGTACACATCAATAAAAAAACAGGCACAACAGTAGGATACCATTTAAACAGTCCTTACCACAGCATAAACCATTTAAGAATCTTGGTTGGTAAAGTAAAAGGTAAAAACTGAGTAAGCTTTATCAGAAAGGTCTATGTCAAATACAGCCATAAGCACTCACAGAAATGCTGCACCGAGTCCTCTATCAAAAGAAACACAAGGGGCCTGATTCACTAAAGGGCGATAAAAATTATCGCACGCTTTTTTGCGTTAAAAAACGCAAAATAATTCACCATAGTATTATCACGTGCGAAAAATCGCCATTTTCGCATGGGTTATTTCTCGCACTAGTTTTACCGCATGCGTTAATTTCTGCGCTGAAAAGAATACGATCGCATGATTCACTATAACTTTTGCGCGCTAAATATCGCATTCGGCTATGTGAAAATTAACACCTACTACAGGCAGGCGAAAAATTATACAAAAGTACAGTAAATGATTTTTTGCAATAAAATATGGACTTACAGTGTTATTTATTGAAGTCTGTGTTTTCCCTAGAGTGACGCAGCCGCCAGTTTGCAGCGAAATGTTCATTTTTAATACAGTAATTTTCTGCAAGTATTGGCGTGTATGGCTAACATGGCGTGCGTTCATTTGCGCGACTATTTATATTTGGCTACAAGTGATGAAATGCTTCGCCAGGCATGGATTCGCAGCAAATTTTTGGACGTGCGTTGAATTTTTTCACGCGTTTCTCAAAACAATCCGCCAATGGCAAAACGCATGAAAAAATTCGCCACACATACAAAAATTGATACAAGCGTCAAAAAATAATAGTCACAGCAACAATTTTTTTGCCCGCACAACATTTTTGCCGTTTCGTGGATCTTTCGAAAGATTTGCTAATTTTTCACTAAAGATAACCAGAACACATTTGCTCATCACTAGTGGCTACTATTTATAAGCATCTACTATTTATATGATACTATTTATATGCTACCATTTATATGTGGCTAATATTTATATACACCATTTATATGAGGCGACAATTTTTATACACTATTTCTAAGCTACCATTCATATGCGGCGATTATTCGCGGGCGTAATTTAGCACATGTACCAGCAAATACCGCATTGAAATAGTCTTCGCGAGTTAAATAACGCATGCAATATCGCGCGTAAAAAAGCACGAGTATGCTTATAGTGAATCGTGCGAAAAATCGCCAAAATTAGGACGCGGTAAAAATTTTAGCGCACAATAAAAATAGCACACGTTTTATCGCCCTTTAGTGAATCAGGCCCAAGATTGTCTTTTTTTGTGTATACATGTTCTTCTGTATCAGATTTCCTCTCCTTCGGGGCACTGGCACTAGTCTGCACAGCTATCCCTTTTTTGTCTATGAAGATTCTCATTCATCCAGGTCATGATATACAGTATCTAGTAGAATTAAGTCTAAAACAACTGGACTTTTCTGAGTTTTTTCTTGAAAACGTTTCACCACTCATCCGAGTGGCTTCTTCAGTTCAAATGACTGGTAGGGAATTCCCCGGTATTTAAACTCTTGATGGTAGTAGAGTCACAGACATCCAATCACAATGGTTCCATTGAACTTGTTCAGTTAGGTGTTAGCTGAAACTGACAGGTGTAAGAAGGTATGATCCAATCACAATGGTACCAAGATTCTCATTGATGAAGGTGTTAATCCTTCAAAGTACATGACTGGAAGTGTGAACTGTTGTGAAACTGCCGGGGTAAGGATGTCAACGCGCCATTGTATGTTGGTGACAAGCGGTGTCTCAGGCCCCCTCCTCTGTTCAGGGATGGTTTTTCCAGGTTGGCATAAATGGCCTCTTTCACACCTCTTTCAAACCATCTGTCCTCTCGGTCCAAAATATGCACGTTACTGTCCTCAAAAGAGTGACCTTTTTCTTTGAGATGTAGATAGACTGCTGAGTCTTGTCCTGAGGAGTTCGCCCGCCTATGTTGGGCCATTCTCTTACAGAGAGGTTGTTTTGTCTCCCCAATGTATAAGTCTGAGCACTCTTCACTACACTGGACAGCATAGACCACATTACTTTTCATGTGCTTGGGTGTTGGGTCTTTTGGGTGCACCAGCTTTTGTCTCAGGGTGTTGCTGGGTTTGAAAAACACAGGAATGCGATGTTTGTTGAAAATTCGCCTAAGTTTTTCTGATGTTCCAGCAACATATGGGATGACTATGTTGTTTCGCCTGCTGTGTTCCTCCCTTCCGTTTTCAAGAAAAACTCAGAAAAGTCCCGTTGTTTTAGACTTAATTCTACTAGATACTGTATCCCTTTTTTGCTCCCCCTCCTATAAGAATGTGTAATCTGAGCTACCAGCAGCTATAAAATGCTAAAATGGCAGTCATTTTAAACAGAGAAAGCTCTTTACTCAGGTATGGTAAAGCTTTCTGCTGAATAAATATATTGTTCTAGGTGGCACAATGTGGCTAATCTATTGCCAGTAAAATATCAAAATAACTTTCTTTGTCCTTTAAGGGAAATTTTAAAACAAAAAAAAGAAAAGAAAAGCATGGGAGTACAGGTATGGGACAGGTTATCCAGAATGTTTTGGACCTGGGGTTTTCCGGTTAAGGAATCTTTCTGTAATTTAGATCTCTATAACTTTAGTCTACTAAAAATCATTTAAATATTGAATAAACCCAACAGGATTGTTTTGCCTCCAATAAGGATTCATTATATCTTATTTGGTATCAAGTACAAGGTACTGTTTTATTATTACAGAGAAAAAGGAAATCACAAAAAAATTAGAATTATTTGTTTATAATAGAGTCTAATTTGGAACTTTCTGGATAAGGGGTTTCCAGATAAGGGATCCCATACCCGTACTAGAGAAGGGACTGAACCTGAACCTTATGGCTAATTATGTAGATTGAAAAAATGCCTGCACCAAGCCAGAAATATCATGTGTAGAGATGATAACTTAAACCAAATGTATATGCAGCCATTTGATCCACATTATCATGTACATTATGTTTGTCCCTTACAGGTCTCCTTGTATATGACTTGCCAATAATGGTATGGTAGCATTTTGACTGTTTTGATTTTTCAACTAATTTTTTTTTTTCCTGTGACTTTTAGTGCTAAAAATCAGAATCAGTAAAAAAAAAACCAAAAATCCAACCGTTAGTAAATATGCTGGGATTTAAGAAAGGCAGGAAAAAAAAAATCTTAAAGGTACTCGTTAATGTGCATCTTCATAAAGATTTACTTAGCAGTGAGAGACACAGATCTGAGAAAGTGAAATGTTAGTGGAAAGGTATCATCCTAGTAAGCATAGAATATGAGAACTACAGCTCCAATGGTCTGATCAGCTTAGGAGAGATTAAAAATACTGGCATTTTTACAACTACTGGGTATGCTAATGTTTGCATTACCTTTATCTTGACTTGTATCTTTAAAAATTGACTTAACCAGCAAACTGTGAAATAAAGGGGCAGATTTATTCATCTTCATGTTTGTATTTTGTCATGATTCATAGGAGATGTGGGAAAACTGCATTTTGATTGTAGAGTAAAGTTTCCTATATTTTAAATGTCTCAATTAACAGCACCAAACTAAATGGCTTCCAGTATCGCTGCTCAAAAAAAAAAAAAAAAAAAAAAAAAGGGTTATGTTATAGTATAGGTCAAATCCCAAACCAAAATACTCAAGACGATTTTATTTCAAGCAGTTTATTGATCATAAGTGCCTCAAATGCCATTCTGCACAGAACAGGAAAACAAAATACAGTATGCAATGCTGAACAAATACAACCACTACAGGCTACACAGTTTGGCTGGATTGGGAAAGAATGTAGGAGTGCCATGTCTTGCCTCATATCAGAGAGTTGGAAAAGACATAACCCAAAGGTTTTGAGTGTGGTACAAATGTTATAGCGATATATATGCAAATGATCAAAACATTTTACAAAACATTCGCTTATTTATATATTCAGTGATTTGGGAATTCCTCAAACCAGCATTTATTTTTCTGGCCGCCACACAATCATACTGTAGGTCACTGAAAGGATTTTGTGAGTTGCCAATGCATGAATGACAAACAGAATAGTTTAGATTGGGGGGGGGGGTGGAATAGCATTCATTACAGTCTCACAGTTTTAACACAACGGCCCCCTTTACATACCCAAAAAGGGCAGGCCTTGACTAAATATTGTCTGAAGTACTATAAAAGGTATTATGGCTGTTTACATTCCAGGATGACCAGTCCTCCACTACTGCCCTTATATACTCAATTTACCTTCTAGGATTGTTCTGATGAGCCCAGCTCCAAGCAAGGTAGTGTAGGACATTTATGCATGGCCTCAGAAGGTAGAGTTTTTCCTGACCATGCAAACCAATATCAGGTTCTTCACACTTCATTTAATCTTGAAACATACATTACATGAATATCCCTTTAAGTAAACGATATGCTTTTCACTTGACGTTTGGCATTATATTAAGTGCATTTACATGACTAATTTAGCACATATTCAATGTAGGTGATAAACATAAAAGGAAATAACCAACCTCATTAAACCAAAGGATGTCATTACCTAGTTGCTCAGCAGAAGGGAACATTTTCAGACAGCCACAGCAAGCAGAAAAGTTAACAAAACCAGATCACCAATGAAGTCAGAGTGCAAGAGGCCCAATATTTATGTGATGTTCCATAAAAAAAAAAAAAACAACTATATTCTGCATTCTCTTCCAATAGCATTCCTGTATTTATACACAAATACAGGTTTTTGAAGCTGCTCTAAACACTTCTCTGGCTGGAGTCAATACTCTTCAGTAGCAGATAAAGAATACATGAGGGACTGGGTGCTACTCAGGTATGGCCCCTTCAGTCATCCCATGGAAACTTTATTACGCTCTTAATAGTCATGCCATGCTCAGACAGGGGAGGCCAGTGTAGCCCAATTTTCCAATCTACCTTAAAAGCACATTTTGCCGTTATTGTGCAGGAAATTAACCTTATGCTTACACTGTTTTGGGAAGTTGAATCCATTATGCCTCCTAAAGCATAGTTCTTTTTTGTCTTTCTCACATTGATGCAGAAGTTGGCAGCTGTACAACTGGGCCAATTGCAGCTCTAAAACCTCATTATATTATAGCACCCATTATAATCTAATACAGCCTTTTCGGCTAGAGAAATGTTCAGGGCGGTTACAGTTACATTAACAAAAATAAAGCCAAGCTCACAACAAGCAGCACTAATACATTAGATACTAATAACTGTTAGCAAAAATAATAATTATGGGAAACACTGTCCCCGATAATTCAAAACACCCGTAGTGTAAAATGAGGGAACACTGCCCCCGATAACACACTGGTAGACAAAAACTACCATTTCTTTTTTTTTTTAAATATAAACCATTATGGAAGACACTGCTTCCGATAATGTCACCTTGATTTCTTGATATGTTACTGGAATCTCTGCGCAACCATTATTCCACAAATAAATCAACTGCAAAGTTTTGGCAGTGTGTTTCATGTATTGAATTCAGTAGCCCTTCAACCTCAAGGTTCCATGGGATTAAGGTACCATGAGCTCCTAGTCACCTAATCACAATGCCTACACGTTACATTGCAACAACACTGTACATTCAGAACAGCCTTTCCCTGCGGATACAATATTCTATAAAATAAAATGCAGTCACATAGGAGAAAGGCCACCCTTATTAGGTTGCTTTTAAGGGTGAACCATTTACTTAATACAGATGCTAGGGAAATAGAGGACTACTGGCCATTTAATGTAAGGAATATTTACAACCCAGCAAATAGCAAGGCTCACCTTTACAGGTGTATGCCTGCAATCTTTTGCATACATAGTCTAAAGACTTCATGGTTTTGTATAAACAATACATTTATGGGATTATGTGATAAATAACACTAAATATGCCCAGGAGCAGCAACCCATAGCAACCAGTGGGTCACTTACTGCTCACCTGTTTAAAAGAAAACATCTTGTTGATTGCTATGGGTTACTGCTCCTGTGCAAACTCTGCCCTTTTTTTTCTTGAGACACTGGAAGACTCATTTAAAGTGTTAACTTCAGTAGTGTGCTTATTTGGTGTTTTTCAACTTGTTCTCCACAGGAGAGAAGCTAGAGTGGTTTAAAAGGCAAGAGCGGCAACGCAGAGATTCCTGTACCATGTTCGATCACATAAGCAGATGCTGCTTTTAAGTAAAAAAAACAAAAACGACAGTATAACCGTCAATTATGGAAGGCACTGCTTCCGATAATTACAAAAAAAACAAACATTTATAGTGATCGCTGTCACTGATAAATAAATAACTTGAACCTTTTTTTCAGTGCGTAAGTTTAGAACAAAGCCAATTTGCCCAAAAGAAGCTGGCTGCAGGATATGGCATGGCTCCTGGTAAGTCACCCAACCAGGCTGGCATTATCTGCCAATTCACAACTAGATTAATTTGCCTTCAAGACTACTCATATTAAAAGGGTGTCCTGTTTTCAGGTGCTTTGTACCCATGGTCCTGTGAACATTTTGACAAATAAAATAGAATTCCAAATTGAGTAATACAAGAGGCTCTTGAATATTTTAAAAATTAAAGAAATAATGAAAGAAAAAGAATGCTGTAGTATAAAACAGCATCCTTTTAACAAGGACGGAAATGAAACACAGGCATGTCCTGCAGCCAGCGCACAGTATTTGCAAGGGCAAAAAGCTATAATAAATAATTTAAAAACAGCAGATTCTCAGGCAGAGTAAAATGGCCAATTCTGCTTGAGCCATGCTGAAAGGCAAAGGAGTGGATCATGGAAAACACCTTTGCCAAGATTTCAACATAGACTAACAATTCATTAAGTGCACCCAGTACATTAAACAGACTTATGGAATCCCACAAATATAATTAGCTGTTTAAGGACAAACATGTTGTGGTTCAATTGCATAACTATTGGGGGCGAAAGTTGTGGGAGTGTTACTAAAATGTATTAAGTGCAACGTGTTTCGTTATCTTTTACATAAATGTAATAATTATCAAATCATTTTTGGCAGATCAGGGCAGAAAGAAATATATTAGCTTTTGCCACAATCACAAATCATGCACCTATGTAGTGCTATTGACCAATATACTCAGGGTAATTATTGCATTAAGGTGCAATGGTTTTGGGATATGTTCACTAATGCAGTTTTTTTTATAGGGGGTAGTAACTTTATGTGAATTTTATAAGTTCAAAAGATTTTAAATTTATGGTTTCTTATTGTTTTGCCAGTATGTTAAGGAGATT
The DNA here is from genome assembly GCF_000004195.4 of Xenopus tropicalis. NCBI lineage: Eukaryota > Metazoa > Chordata > Amphibia > Anura > Pipidae > Xenopus > Xenopus tropicalis. The sequence goes on from NC_030681.2 coordinate 102,788,430, forward strand.
TTTCAGGGTCACACCTGTATATGATCTACCTTTCCTTGGTGTGCAACTTTTAAATGCTGTAGTTTTTCATATTGGTTCCTAAAGCTGGGATCAATAAGTGCTTTCATTATGACAGGGAGAGAACAAACCATTAGGTTAGGTACAAACAGGTAGATCAGGTTTCCCTGTAGCTAAACTGTCCATTTTTTCCAATAAATGGATCCCTGGCCAATTTGGCAACACACACCAGGAGCCAACTAGCTGATTGGACCCAAGCACAAAGCTGGACTGAGCAATGTTATCCACCTGTGTGTACCGTACCTGGTTTAAATAAGCAAATGTGGGATTTAAAACAAACAGAAAAAAAAAAAAATTTGATGGCTCTAGACAAAATACAACTAAAAGTTATTGTCTATATCCCAGATGTTGCCTGCTAGAGAATTAGCTGCTCCCTGTAATGTCCAGGTAAGCAGTGCTAACTGGTTTTTAAAGAGATCAACATCAAAAGCTGCCTTGTTGGTTTTTCGCAGACTGAGATGGTCCATCAAAGCTGCTACTGTGTGATTTCCAGCACCATAGATTATATGACGGAACGGTGTATCCTTTGGCGAAACATAAGGAGACAGCATGCCATGTTCAACCTTAAAATGACATTAAACTTGAGTTAGAAATAAACTTATACATTAAAAGTAAATGAATGACAATTTTTAATCTGTATACTGAATAGCCTGGTATACAATAATGTGAATCTAGCACAAGGTTCAGAATCCAGGCCAAAATGAAAGCCTTGATGGCCAGCTTACAGCAACAAAACTAAAAACAAGGGGAAAAAAAAATCCATATAGGTAGAAATGCTGTATTTCTGCTACGGGCTGCTGTTTAACTTAGGTGTCATTAGAAATGCCCTGGTTCCTATGTTCTCATGCAATGCGAATCTGAATTCATTACCAAACAAAAACATTGTTCCGATTAGGAGGGAAAGCTGTTTTTTTTCTTGGCCGGACCATCCACTTTACTTTTATTTTTTATGCTACTTACTATGAGCCAGTCCCATGTATTTGTTGTAAATTAGAAGAAAAAAGGTGGGGGTATGTAATAGGGTATCTTCAGACTTACAAAACTTCATTGCTAAAGTGCTGTGGTGGCTAGTACAGAATCCTAAGCAATTCTAGCCTAATTAAGCTTATAGTCTGCTTTTTAAATACATGATACTTTATCAGTCCTATACTATTAAATATAAAGAAAAAAATGCAGACGAAATTACCTTCATAATGCGATCATTTAGGGAGCGTAGAATAAGTGCATTTTCAAGATCAGAATGAGCAAATTCTTTGGTGAGAGAAGCAGCAGCCCTTGAGAAGTCACCCCTTGCAGAGTTGACCCATGTCACAGTAAGGTCCAATTCCTGAGGGAATCGAAGAAAAAACAAATTAAGAAATTAGATTTCCAAGAAAGTAATATTACTACTGTTGCGGTGCAAATGCAGGGCAGGGTTGACAACCTTCAAACCTATTATTCCAATAATATTAATATAATATGCAACAAAAACTTCCTAGAAAAAAAAAAAAATTAAAAACAGGATACATACCTTTATCTCTTTAATTTGCCGCTGGAGATCAATGGAAACATTTAGGAACACATCACTGTAACTGCTGTAATCCAGAGGCAGCTTTTGTTCATGAGTTAAACGCATTATTATTTGCGCAGCAAAGTTTGCAGCAGTCCGGCACATACGATCCAAGTCAACCAACTGCTTGAAGTTCTCTAGAGTATCCATTTTAGTGCCCAGATAAGCATACGGTTTATTCTCCTGTAAAAAAATCTAGAGTTAGTAGAGAACTTTGTAGAAAAACCATTTCTATTTGTCACAAAACATGAGCTAGGTCTAACAACCCACACCAACCAGATATTTGCTTTCAAACAGGTGACCTTAAGTGTATTTATATATTATTTCGCTTTAGATAAAATGATTCTCCACCCCTCCCCTGCAGTTAGGGGTGCACACAGCCCAAGCAGCAGGTTCTCTCACTTTTTTTTTTAGACTCCCATTGAAAAGGCTTTTTAAATAAATTTAGTTTTGTTCAGGCACCTATAGATCGCAGCCCATAAACCCTGGCACAGTTCTAGCTATAATAGTAAGCAGATAAAAAAAAATGTAACTCCAATACTGTATGGTTTACTAGGGCCTCAAAACAATGTGTACAGCTCAGACACAGAAATGCTTTTGAAAATGGAGCCAAGAAATACATTTCCACAAATCCTTGCATGCTGTGTGTTAATACTTTGGCTGAAGGGATCTTACTACTGATACACTGTTTCAGTGGTATATGTTATATGGACTAGCTGTGGCAGGAATACTAAAGGACTGATACTGTACAAATTAACGAGTGTCATACAGAGTGATGGCACAGAAATCTCAGATTTGGTTCCTCTACCGCTCAGTGTGTGTGTGCAGGAATAGAATACTGCTGTTACTGTGCACATTTTAGACTGTGGCCTGACAAACATTCAAATGTGCATTTTCAAGCTTAAATCCACTCAGTGTGTGCAATGACAGCACATCGTATACATGTGTCCCTGCACATTTACACTGGGTGGCAGGGGGCTATTCCACAGTTCCTTTGCCTGCGAAGAAGCCACTGGGACTTTAGCCTTAGGCACAAGTGTTTTGAATGCTGCTGGCACAGGTTATAGTGCTGCTGCCACGGCTTGTTATGTAAATTAAAAGCTCCATGCAGGATGTTGTGTCTTTGTATGCAGTTTCTGCTCACACCCTCATTGCACTGCAGCCAGATTTTAAATTGTTTAGTGGTGAACCCAACTTTTTTTTTTATTGCTATAGTTTATAAAGGAGCAGTGGCTAGCTCTATGTTTTAGCTCCCACCATTCTCAGCTACAATCAGGTGATCCAAGTGGTGTCCAATAAAACGGCAACCATTTGGGAGTTTTAACCGTGAAAAGCAATTGCAGGTAAAACTTAGTCCCTGTGAAAAATCTATAAGTAAAATATAGTGTAGCTTTGTACAAAAAAAAGTCTTCAAGGCCTCAATATACTGATAATGTGCAAGTGAACCCACTGATGTGCAAGTGCAAATAGTGAGTTGCCACATAGGCACATAAGATATATACCGGTAGTAAATCTAAGTACCTAGAAGGTGGTCGTGTAAACTTTGCACTTAGGCAAATTAATCCAGAAAAAGTACACACATCTGGATAACTTGCAGAAGGGGAAAGACTGTCACAGTCACTCCACCTTAGGATATCTGCTTCAACTTGGGAGCATACCAGAAGCAAAGTTTGTGATTTTAAATAATGAAAATTTGATTTTTTTTTTTGTTGCCTCTAAGCATCCATGGAGGGTTTGGGCAGTAATGTTAAATCCAGGTTGTTGCCCACATTCTATCGCCAGCAGACCTAGCAGTTTTAAAATCATCCAGTGCTGCATTACAACTTCACAGCAACTGTTATCTACGTTATTGCCCTATGGGCATAACGCTTGTTAGTCTCTCTAAAATAATTGAATCTTACCTTTTGAAAACTGAAGGAAACTGAAGGGATCCCAGAGTAGGCAAGGAATGGGTAAGCAGAATCTTCAATGGAAAAGGGTACACTAAAATAATAAAGATAAAAGTTTAGAATTGTGGCGATTGAATAAGAAAAACCACCATAACCAAGATTCACATCTGCAGCACTAAATCCTATTTCCACTATTCTTAAAAAGTAAAAAAGAAAATAAATGTATTATCAGAATTGCTTACAGGTGAATATATTATGGGAAGGTGACAAGGGCAGGAATCATTTCCAGTAAATTTTCACTTGTACCAATGATGTCCAATAAACAACCTGGTAATATCTATTCCCAGCATAGACCCATTAAAAAAGATTTTGGTTGCTGCCAGGGTCAGCAAAATGCACATGCATCAAACATTGCCATATACAGTCACAAGAAGTTTAAGAAAATTTGTAAAGATTATTTTCTTTTTCTCTGTAATAATAAAACAATACTTTGTACTTGATCTTAACTTAGAAATAAATAATCCTTATTGCAGACAAAACAATTATTTTGGGTTTATTTATATGTTTACATTTGTTAGTACATTTAAAAGGTATAAAGATCCAAATTATGGAAAGACCCATTAACCTGAAAAAACCCCAGGTCCAAAGCATTCTGCATAATAAGTTATATACCTGTACACTGACAGAGTTAATTTAAGGTTACTTTTCAATAGCAGTAAAGTAGAATTGTGCTGCCCCAGGCAATGAATACCACAAAATACAATTTATAGAGCACCTATGAAAATTTAACCTTTGTATTGCTACCAGAAATTTCACACAAGAGTTTCTTGAAGCTTACATTTTTTTTGTCCAAGCTTGAGATCCAAGTTGTGTATACAATGTAAAGTCTGTCGAAACAGGATCAGATACCTACATTTATGGAGAAAAAAAAAAAAATACGTAAACTGAATAAAATTTAAATAGCACACACAAAAAATGCTGTTAAAAATTTTTGACCGGATTTCTTACCTCTTTCAGTGTTTGTAGTATTACCCTATTCATTAGCGGGCTGGCAGACACTTGAAAGGTTCCAGCACCTGTAAAAACAATGTAAAGAGTACTAAACCACAGGAAGCTTTAATAATTTGAAATATTAAATATAAAAACTTAAATCAGGTGGCACATAATCAGTCTCTAGGAGGTATAGTGTAGCATTAATTCACATAAGGTTTGAGATAAAGCTCTTTGGGGAAACCTTGAGTAATACAGGGGAACATTCATGTTTGACAGCTCCACATTGGTGTATTAAGCCATCTAATATATGGGTGACTCTGAACATACTTATCTAAGGGGAGCTCCAGTCGTCAAGATTTTGTAGCTCAACTAAATCACCCATACGGTAGTTAAAGGAGACATATCCTATAAAAATTAACAATGTACCAGGGAATTGTACTCCTTTAGATATAGAAGGATTGTGCTAAAAAAATTGTGTTTTGGACTGATTTAATGAGAAATTCGCCCCAAACCCCACTAGCCCCGCCCATCTGTGCCACTTCCTGCTGGCTGAATTCACTGGATGAGCTGGGGAGCCGGCGGCTCTCGGTACACTGCACTGTAGGATAGGAACCAATCAGCAGCTAGGCTGACCTGATAGGGAACTGAAGCCTACCTGTGCTTGTGTGAGTGCAGGGCTGTGATTGGCTATTCCCCTCCTACTGTGCTTCTGGCAGGGAACGTTAGGACACGCCCACCCCTCATTTCAAACTCTGACAGAGAAGTGATATGATCTATAGGGAGCTCCAATAAAGGGGCCATTTTTACAGATAGGATTAATTTTTAGCACAAAAGTGAAACCAGCACCGTATATTATTCATAATTGCCTACAAAATTAGGGTTTTTCCCATTTATTCAATATGTCTCCTTTAAGATTTACAGTATTCCTAATAAATGAATAAGGAGGACACAACCGTAACTGGTAAACTATTCTAGATCATACATAAGGTTGGGCTGTAGTGTAAAACTACAAAACAAACAATTGTGTAGATATTTAAAGAAAAAAAAAAAATTCTGTTCAGTAAAGAGTAGGGCTGATTTACGAACACTAAACTGAGGTTGCCAAACAGAAATTTAGTTTGGCACTAGAGTTACAGATTTAAAGCAAAATGATTGATACTGGATATTTAGCAGCTATGGTTATAAATGAGACAACAAAATATTTTATTAGAACATCAGCATAATCAATACATATAAAAGCAACTTTTACCTTGAATAGCTGAATCAAGATTGATATATGAAAAGGCCTTGAGATGGAGATTATTTAAGTACCCCTAGAAAGAAAAGTAATAAATCATTGTAAGGGTGAAGTAAACATTCAGGGCTCATTTGACAGACATCAGCCAGGCCACAAGTAAAGACATGGCTGATGTTGGTAAAACTTTGGTGACTTTAGAATACACAGCTAAACAGCATTGTTTGAGTTACCGAGCAAATTAGCCCATTACCGCTGGTAAAGGAGTTGCTCAAATGATATCACAAGACATGCACACAGGCAACAAAGTATTAAAATAAAAAAAAAATCAGACCCTCCCAAGCTATAGAAGAAATGTATACATTGGAATATAGTTTCCAGTCTGAACAGTGTAGTTTGCAAGGGGTAAACAAAGTTTAGGTGCTCATTAAGATGTGGTGTAGCTTTGAAGCTATTCCTTTAAATATGGAGAGTAAAAAAGTTAGACAAAAGGAGGAGAAAACAAACAAAAAAAACAAACAAACATGTTGAAGTGACCATAACCTACCTCCAGCCATTCTGTGGCACCAACAGATCCAAAGTCACCCGCACCCCAACTAGCAAATACAATACTTCTCCTTGGTCTAAACCCATCTGAAAAGGAGATTGGAAAATAAAATGTTATACACAGATTGTGCTCGGGAAAGGGGGGTCAAACTAAGGGGCAGATTTACCAAAGAAAAACTCACCCACTTTCTATTCATTCCTATGGCACCGGGATGTGAATTTTTCTGCGGTAACGTAGTCTTACATTTTGATAAATCTGCCCCCAAGTCTTATTTGGGCAAGAGTTACAAGCACTTTGGCAGTGATTTTGGAACACTAAATGCAGAGCACCCAGACCTGAAAGTACTGTGTGCCATTATCCTTAGCTGAACATTTCAAAACTTCATGTTTACTACAAACAGTTCTTTGAAGGAAAAAAAAAAAAAAAATAGTATGCATTACCTGTTTTTACCATATCGGAGAGCAGCTTTGCCAATTCCAAGAGTATGGAAGTCCCCACAGCTGTTTTGGCAACTCCTGGGCCCCATGAATCTCTTTGGGCACCCACCACTACATAGTGATCTGAGAAGTAGTGTTACAGGTAAGTTGCAAATTCAATAAATAGGTACAGTGGAAACAATCATTTGCTACAGTCTCACACTGCATGAATACGGAGTGGATAAAATAATGAAATCCACAATAACATACCAACTGCCCACAAATAGGCTTCTTACAACATTTAAGCTGCAGTCAGACATTTGCTCATTACCCTTGTTCAAATTTACACTTATCCCTCTTGTAAATCTTTAACAAGTTGGATGGGCTAACAAATCAAGTTACTAATTTAAAATTGTGCTTGAATAAGATAACTTTGCTATTTCAATAAGTTACAGAAACAATAGCACAAAAAAAAAAAAACCCACTGACTAAAGAATTTCGCAACTTTTTGCAATTTCGCAAAATTTTCTGGCAAAGCAAAACGCTATAGTCACTTATTCTAAAAAGCACTGCTACAAATCACATTGGCCACGGGCAGAAATACTTACAACCTTACAGTTATGTGTGCATTTTAAGGCTTTCATGTCTACACATAGAAAATGCATTTATTCCAAAGTAGTACCTTAGCATGCACTTACCTGACTGCTCAAAGCCTTGAATAATGCCAAACACATTATAGATCTTCTTTTCAACCAGAACATTTGTCACTTCAAGCTTAATGTTTTGTGTGTCTTTCATCTGGGGCCCAAGTTTAAAAGGAACTTGCCAAGTTTTTGGGCAGTCAGCCCCTTCAAGCTTCCTAAAGAACCAAAAAACAGTTCAGAAACTTTGTGAGGGAAGAAATTGCCAGCACAAATAAAATAAAGAAATTTGCACAAACCTATGTACTGACTGCACAACAACAAATATAAAAACAAGACACCCCTGCATCCATTTGACTTGTACAGGCTTCAGAAAAGTTCTGTCTTTTTCCAAGCTGCTGTACTGAGTGCCCCCTTAATAATTTAAAGCAAAGCTGCAAAGGAAATAAGTAGTGTTCTGGCTTGTATGTTAGACATCTGTTCACTCCAGCCTTTATAGATTGCATTTGGCTAACTAACACAAACATACTCAAGAATATTCTTAAGAAGCACAAATATCTGGTATTTATTAAAGGAAAGTCACACAAGTTTCGTTGCGTTTTTTTTTTTTCACAAACTCGAATTTCAATAAATCTGCCCATTAGTGTTTTACCTACTAAAATAATTACAGCCCTTACGGTTTTATGCAGCTGACTTATTTTAACCTTTTTAGGGTTAAGTTCAGCCTGCCTTTTTATTTTGTGATCCCAATATGAGTGTTCAGCTAGCTAGTATGACTGAATAAATATAATCTTCAACTTACTCTAGTAGTTTCTTGCCATCTTCACTAGAAATAGTTTGAACAGGAATGCTTGGGAGTCCTGATGATTTGGATGGAGGAAACTGCGTGTGATTGAAAGACGGAAAACCAGGTGTGTATGGATCCCCAGTTCCATAATGAGCCTAAAGATAATAACAAAAAAAAAAAAATTAGTATGTTTTTGGCAGTATACCCCCCTTTTCAAAACTAGTTGAATAAACAGGGCTCAAGTATACACCTCTATAAAAAGTTTTGCCCTCTTTTCCTTAATAAACTGAACTAGAGAAAGACTATGGGGCAGATTTACAAAGACACAAACGCTCAGAGCGTATTTTCGCCGAATTTTTCGTCGCTTGCGCAACTTTTTTGACATCCGCACGACTTTTTCGTACGCGCAAAAAATCGGAAAGGTTTTCCCGCTGTTTACAATCGTTCGGTGCGACAATTTCGTGACTTTCGGTTTGCCAATACAATATTATTGTGACAAATTTTTTCATAAGCATTTTCGTGATATTTGCGATCTTTTCGCAAAAAAAAAAAAATTCGTATCCAATCCGCATTTATCTCATTCGGGATTCAAACTCGTGATTTCATGAATCTGCCCCTAAGTGTTACTTACATGTCCAAAAGGAGAATCTATAGATCCAGTTTGGCTGCCTGGGAATGTAAAGTCAGATGCCTCAGGATAGATTAATACTCCTCTTGCCCCACGGAGTTCTGCATTTTTAACCTTAAAAGAGATGTATTAGTTATTGCAAAGTAACTAGAATGATGGCACAACAGAAAAAACATTATATTTGCAAAAAAGTTACCTTTTCAGCAAAGCTGATTAATCCAGAACGTACAAGGACCAGGTTTTCCGAAAGATCAATATTCTTTTCTTGTATGGCTTGGAAGTCTTCCTTTCGGCCGTAATGGCAATACACTAGTTTTCCCTTGAGAATATAAGTCAAAGTAAGAAATACAGAGGGGCAAGCAACAAAAGGCGTACTGAGGTGGCAGGTATAAAACATTTTAAATTCTGAACGTATCCCAACCTAATCATTTTTAACAGCTGTATGAAGCAAGGCTATAGTCTTACCGGTAAATAATTTTCTGGTTATTCTGCACTAACAGGACAGGCAGCCTAAGGAAACACCTTCAATGGACACACTATTATACTGGAATGAGTTTATGGGATAACCTTCACATTTCAATTGGTCATCCTCTTTTGCATTTTTCCCCCCACTTGCAATTAAAAATACTGGTTCTTGGGGGTAAGGTGGGGTCAGTGACCCCAGCAGACAAGACAGTTGCTCTGTGAAACTACAAATTTTATTGTTATTTTAAATTTTCCCAAGCCTAACATTAAAAGTAAAAAAAAAAAATCCCCCAATGAAAAAAGACAACCACCTGCAAATTGTTTGTCTACACCATACTAAATATTAATTTAAATGTGAACTTCCCCTTCAAAGTCTGTTATTTCCCTTCTCCATAATCAAGCACAACTCTCCATTCTAATTTGCATATTGAGTACAGTACACAATCTAAAATTGTTAATTATAATAAATCAAAGTGCAGTATTTCTAAAGTAATTGAAGATATCTCTGCTATACCAGCTGAAGATTTTAATACCAAGATTCAGTATAAAAATGCAAACTGACAACTTACATTTACACTTGCTGCTGGGCTGTAGGCCACATACGCAGAAGGCTGCAAAGTCTCTTCTCGGTTACTGTTGCTCAAAATTGTTACTTTATTTGGTGAGCTAAGGGAAAAAAAAAAAATTAACAAAGGCATGGCTGATTAATTAGGGATTCTAAAATTTCGTAAAAATTTAAGCTTTAATTAATTTAAAAAGTCAAATATGCTTTATGAGTGCTAAGAAAGTGATTATGCTAAGAAAGTGTTGGCCAACAAATTGGCATCCCCCGCCACTTCGTTTTTCAACATTTCATTCTCCTTTATAGGATGCCCATCCTTTCAGGACTCACTTTAGCAATGCCTTTTTTTGAGAAATTTAACAGAATTGTTACTGCATGCTGCAGCCACTGCAGCAAGTTGTACTATAATAATTAAAATATACAATATACAAAAGTGATTATAACCTTTGTGGGAAAATTAAAGGGGTACTTTCAAAACTCACTTTCCAAGCTCCTGTAGCTTAACATAATGCTCATCGTTCCACACTTTATCCAAGGACATCTGCCCAAACTCCTCATGCACCATTAAGGCCACGCTCTCTTCCTCACTGGTGCCAGCTTCACGAGAAATCTTAGATATTTTCCTAACAAAGAGGAGATGGAGAAAATATTTAGCTTATTATGAATAATGGATGGAAAGGTATATGATCAATTGCCATTTCCCCTGATTTTTACCCATATTATTCCTATCCTTTTTCTTCCAAAAGGGAAAAAGTACCAAAATTTCAAGATGACTGAGCTACTTGATCTTTTTAAAGTCAGAGGAATTACACCAGCAAATTGGGTAAGGAGCTTAGTGTGGCTCCAATCAAAATGTTAAACCTGTTAAGGTAGCCATACACATTCAGATTTCAGTTTTCATCCAACAAACATTCGGATATTGAACCAAAACAAACATTCAGACTGGAATAGTTGAATAAAAGTCCTAAAAAATAACAAATCAGAGGATGTTCTGTACATGAAATAGTTGGCAGGCAACATTTGTACGAAAGTGACATCCTGGAAATGCACTGTAGTTCCCCCAAGGATATCGTCAGATACACAATACATGTACAGATTTTAGCAGTATTCGACAGAAATTTTCTAACCTGTTATCCGTAGTTTCATACGATTGTATCGGTGCATGTATGGCTAGCTTTAAACTTCACAATTGTTGCCAGGCCTATTACCTCACATTTAGACTGTCTGTAATCCCTGTAATGTATTGCTTAACTCACAAATGTAGGGACTGTTGAAAGCACTTACGGTACATAATGTTCAACCATTCAGCAAGATTAATAGAGAAAGAAAAAGAATGAATAAACCACATACTTAATTGTATCCTCCAGAAATAGATTATCTATCTTGAAGTTTAAGATGGGTGCCAGATCACTCCAATGAAGCACACTGGGCATTTCTGCTGCCAAATTGGTTTCATCCTCATCATCATTAGAAAGTGTTGCTTGTGCAGTAGAGCACTCCACAGTTTTGGCATTGTTTGACTGCACAGAGGAATCACGCCCTCTGTGACTTAAATATCCAATAAGAAATCCTGCAGTGGGGTTAAGAAAGAAAAAAAAAAAATTATATTATATTTTAAACGTCATTATTCTGAAGGTGTGAAGGTGTGGAGAGTAAATACACAAATACTGACCAAGCAAGATTAAGAAAGCCCCCAGAAGAATTTTTATGCAGATCCTTTTACAGTTATTTTCTGATCTTTGCTTCACAACAGGCTCTCCCAAGGTTTGGTCCCCACACTCCTCATCATCATCAGCAAGCTTCATTTCTACTTGACTAGTATCTCCATCAGTCTGAGGCGTTAGGCTGAAGCGTGTGTAGGAAAGAGGGTATCTGCCAATCTGACACACAAGGTATTAAAAATGTGTTAAGCATGTTTAGTGTATTTTTTCAAGGATCAATACATTTCAATGACCAAGCATGAACTATTTCACTGCCTAATTACACAGAAAAGTATATAGGTATGTGTGTGTGTGTGTGTGTGTGTTTGGAGGGGGGGGGCATACAATCTACAAAGAAAAGCTAGAGTTATCAGTATGTGTATTTTTTTTATATAATAATCCACTAAATAAGCTTCCTCTATGAAATATACTTGCTTGGACTTGCCAGACTATCTTTTGAATTCAAAATTTTTCAGTTATGGGAGTAGCCTTGTTTTACAAGTCAAAACTTGTTTTTAAAATTCATATTTGTGTATATTTAGTTTATTTACCATCCCCTTTAAATAAATTTTAAAAAATAGCTCTCTTCCCTATTTTACGTATGAACACTGAAATCTGCCACTATACCAGCTACAGCTAAGGCTACCATAAGAGTGCACAATTCAAGTAAACATACATGCATACATATTTGGGTTATTTATCCTTGTTTTGGGTCACAAACTGCTAAACTAACATCAGTCTACAAAACAGTGACTAAAATGCATTACCTTTTCAGAGGTCACTTGCCAGACATGAAAATCCCATAAATTACAGATTAACACTATCAAAAGCAATTAAGAACTTTCTGTGCTGTTGCAGTGTTTTAGGAATGCTTTTGATATATGTCATAAGTGGTAAAAACTAGGTATCTTTTTTGAGTAGCTTTTGTACAATTAAGAATTGAGGTTAGTGTTTCTCTCTTTGGGTGTCAGATAATAGTCAGAGCATGTCTTCAACCTTAAAGGAAAACTATACCCCAACTGTAAAAGGAAGAATTGTGGAAGCAACATTAATTGGCTGATATAGCCTAGCATGTATGTGTACCTCAGCTTGTTTATGCAATATATTTTTATAGAGACCTACATTGTTTGGGGTGGGGGGGGGGGTATAGTTTTCCTTTAAAAGCTGGGAAATATTTAGGAGAGCAAATAGCAATTTCTCTTTAAATGGCCTTACATGTGGTACCCAACCCCCCCCCCCCCCCAACCCAGGCTGGGGGCCCCACGTCCCTATCTTAAAATGCCTACTTATTAAAAACTTACAAAGTTAGTTACTGCCGATCTCGCCCGATCCATCTTGAACAAAACCTAGTTTAAAGGAAAGAAAAATATTTTTTTAAAATATTTACATTCTGGGGAGCATTACTGGGGTGAGATGAGAGATCAGATAACACGTTGTAAAGGTTAACATGATATGCTTAACTGATCACGTATACAATTATGGGATTACACAACAACGGGATTTCCCCAATAGGCACAAAATATCTTTTCTAGCTTTGTTTTGAATAGAACTCTCAGAATTAGTCCACAACGTCAACTTATATCAGAAACATACAGTCAGACATAGGGCAACTAGGGATGCACCGAATTTACTATTTTGGCATTTGGCCAAACCCCAAATCATTTGCAAAAGATGCAGCCAAATACCAAACCGAATCCCAATCATAATCATTTGCAAACTAAGGCATAGAAGGTGTAAAAACAACCGCGTGTGCAGCGAAAAGTTCTCAACTTCCATGTTTATGTGGCGAAAAGTTCGGCTGAATCCTACAAAAAGACTGGATAATGAATAGGAGAGGGCCTGAATGGAAAGATAAGTAATGAAATAAAGTTGCAGTTTTACAGAGCATTATTTTTTGGCTGCTGGGTTCAGTGATCCCCAATTTTGAAAGTTGGAAAAAATGCATAAGGAGAAGGTAAACAATAAAAAAAAAAACTTTAAGGATCAGCTGTCAAATGTGTACTTTAATATCATCATACAGTAAGCAGTGCCTTAATGTGAATTCCAAGAGCCACATGGGAGTCACAAGGGACCTAAAATGGAATGTGCATAACTTCTGCACAACTGTACTATATTACTAAACTTTTTTTATTTTTAATTTCACACGGTTGTGCTTCTATAGTCAGAGATTTAAAGGAAAAAGACAGCATACTGAAAGCAACAATATTGTCCCAAGGACAACTGAAAGGCTTGTAAGCTTAAACTGCTGTAATTTGTTATTATTCACAAGGATTAAGGCACCAACATCATATTTCACAGCAGGAGAACTAAACTTAAACAATAATATGGAAAACACCATGCGCATATTTTGTATAAAATCTTCCAAAAGCATTGCAGTGAGCTGATAAGCAGGTTTGTGGGGCTTTATATAAACATACCATAATATTTCTCTTCAGTTATACATATTAGGTTACAGACCAGTGGACTGCAGTACAAGTTCCTCGTAAGGTGACCTTCAGCCGTCAGAAGGAGCTAGGCCTATAACCTTGTGACAGCAACAGAAGGCACATGGCTTGGTTATTTACACGTTGTTGCTTGTAACATTGTTAGTGGTTCCATGGGCGCTGTAGGAAACTTCAGTTAATGGGAATAATAGTGACACAAGTTTTGTTGCAGACACCACCTCTCTATACACACCGGGCTGAATGGGACCAACTGGCAAGTTTCCAAATGCTTTTACTTAAAAAAAAAAAAAAAAAAAAAGTCCCACTTGGAGGCCCACTGGTTTCCTTCCCATAAGCAAGCAATGGGCAGGAACCTATGTTTGTGCATTTAGTCTGGTAACAGACAGGGAAGGTTTTAGGGCAAGACAGGGATGCCACATGCTCAAGGGCCCCCCAGAATCACAGGAAGCAGTCAGGGGATAAGTTTATACAAACACAAAGGGCATATTATATTAAGGAACTGCTAGTTATGTTCAACCTGTAAGCAGCAAAAGCTGTAGGGACAGGAGGGATATGCCACTCCCGCTATTAACCGGGCGCCAGGCATGGCCACAGAGCCGTACTGCCACACAGGGAACAGCCTATTGTCTGAATATGGTCTGCATATTGTCTGCATAGTGCCGGAACATGACAGCACAGCTAGTATAACACACACACACAGCTGAAAGGGCACAGGTTGAACGAGTGAGAGGCCTAAGACACTTTATTTTCCACACGCCGCACACTCACTCCATTCAAAGCGCTATACAAGTTGAGAGGAAGGGGAGGGGAGCAGCTGGCAGAGCAATGACAGAGCGGCCATGTGCTGCACAATGCGCGCCGGCACTGAGGAGCTTTCGGATTAGGAGAGGGCTGCCCTGAAATCTACACTGAAAGCCCCATGTCTGCTCATTGTCGCGCTTATATACAATACGTTAAAGTGTAACCCATTTATCAACAAAAAGACGCTATTATCCTCACAGGTCTCACTCACCTCTTCCGTGCTCCAGTAAGTGAAAGAAATTCACTCCCTGCCTTTCATTATACAGACCCGTCTGCTCACGTAGGCACAAGGCCCTCCCCCAGGAAACTGAATTTAAAGAAGCAGCAACACCATGAGTAGGGGAGTTGATTGCATTTCATGTTTCTGTCTCCTTATAAACCTGCACTACCAAATAACCTTATGTCTTGACAGAAATATGTAGTCTGGAGAGAGGTTTCTAAAGTATAATTAAGCTAAGGGTGCCGTTTCAATCTTGTTTATCTTTCTAAGAGCGAATCCATTCTGCACAGTTTATCAGTTAGCTGCTGTATACACCTGGCCCCATGTGGCCCAATTGCCCAACTTCAGCTTGAATGGTTGTTCCTATGGCTACACAGCGGTTAGTTTAGATAGTAGTGCTTCTGAAGCAAAAACATGAGCTAATTCCCGAGGGATTCCCAGCAGTTGTAATCCCAGTCGCTAACAATATTCCAACTATCAGGAACAGAGTTACCAATTTTTGTAGAAAAAACTACACTAGTCTCTATGGGGCAGATTTATCAATGTACGATTGAGTCAGAATACAAAAAAAATTGTATTTTTTCTAAGGTTTAGAACTGTGCGTACTTTCTACGATATTTTCATTATTTGCGCAACTTTTTCGTCAAATAGTATTTGTCTCAACAACCACGAACGTTTCGAAATTCATTCAAGCTTCAGCAGAGTGCCATTGAGTCCTATGGAAGGCTTCCCACATCATGCATTGAAGTGTCAAAGTCAGAAAGGGTTGTGATCGTTGGGATACGAAAATTTTGTGACTATCGGATCGCAATTTGCAAATGATCGTTTCAATACGAAAGTTTCGGAACTTACAGATCGTAAGTACGAAAGGAAAAGAAAGGAAAGGAAAAGAATTTTCGTGACATTTGCGATCATCAGAAATCATCGGATTTCGTGATTCGGATTTGTAGATTAGTGAATCTGCCCTATGTATATTATTTGTATTTCTTGCACCTTAATAACGTTGGCATCAACATTTGCTGAAAGAAAAAGTGCAGTATGGAATTGATATTAAACTTGTCAAATAGTTTTTGGTGTTTATAAATGTAGCACGGAGATTAAGCTAATTTTTCTTAACTCTAAATGGAAACATAATAAAGTAAAGTCTCAAATGTGTCAGGTGATCATTTTTTATTTTGGATGCATCTTGACCATATCTCTTGAGCTCAGTGCTTACTTCTGATGTGTATTTGCATAGTACCCTATGGTCTCATTTAGAAGACTAAAAAATGTAAGGGACTTTGTGTAGGAACGGCAAGATTTTGGGTGGATTGGATCTAACGCGTCCTTCATTTGATCATTCAAAATTTAAGGGCTCTGGCACACGAGGAGATTTGTCGCCTGCGTTTTTTCCCCCTGGCGCTTTGGCGTCAAGTCGCCACGACAATACCCACGAAGAGATTTCATGCGAGTTGAGCTCCAGGCGATCTGCTACCCATGGTACACTCAACAGTTAACCCCCCCTCATGTTTACTCAAGTTGCTCAGAAAAGGGCCTGTGTGCGATTTGAAACAGCAGGCGATTTGAAGTAGCCTCGTATGGCAATTTCCATTGATTTAGCATTGGCGTCTTGTCGCTCGTCTTGTCGCCAAATCGCTCTTTTAAAAATCGCCAGCGACAAATCTCCTCGTGTGCCAGAGCCCTAAGAGGTATATATTTGAATTTAGTTATTTGGGCATTTTTAGTTGTTGAAAGTTCCCACTTAATTAGGATGCAAAACAAGGGGTGGGGGACTAATAGATTGCCACTTGCAAAATTTGTGTGACTTGACATGTCTTGCTGAACTATAATACCGAATTGGTACAAATGATTTTCACTGTTTGGGATCTTTAACTGGAATGCTTCGGATAAGGATTCTTTATTAATCTGGAATACCATCAAATAAAAAAAAAAATAGAATTGTTTAGCCACCAATATGGATTAATGCTGCTTAGTTGGGATCAAGTACAATGTACTGCTTTATTATTAAAAAAAAAAGGAAATCATTTTCTAAAATATGACTTATTTTATTAAAATGGAGTCTATGGGAGATAGCCTTCCCCTGGGTAGGAACTTTCTGGATAACATGTTTCCGGATAACTGATCCCATACCTGTACTTCAAAGCAGTAGAACCATGAAATCAAAAGTGGTCAGTTAGTTTTTTTATGAGCAGTAACCATTGTTAGTAATTGACATATATAATCTGATCAATCGATTCAAATTAAATCTGCCCTACTGTCATCACCAGAGTAGGGTAATGGAACATTGTATTTTAATGTAAACAAAACCCTTGCATTTTTTGCAGTCACAGATGCGAATGTTGCTCTTATTGATGCAACTCATTAGGTACTTGCATCCAAACACGCCCCTAAGACTTCTGCATAGTGGCACCAAATGCAGTTGTGTCCATCCTGCCTTCTGCTGAATCGTGGGCAAGTGTATCTATTGATACTGTGGAACCATGAAGCAGTGGCCTCTCTGAATATGGCACTTTGCATCAACTGGCACAGCAGACTTTTGGCAAAAAAATCACAGGCACCCCCTAGAAGTGACAAATTACCAACTCTGAAAAAGTCAGCCTCAACTTGCATCCAATTAAGTACCACATACACCTGCAATTGTGTTTGGTTTAACACACAGGGTGCAAATGTAGCAGGTGCAACTACCTGCATAGTTGCAACTATGCTGGAACTATGGGGGAAACACTACATTGTGGGTATGGCAATTAATGTTAAAAAACTGCCCTTTTCTTTAAAATAGAACTGCTGATATAAATTGCAGCCTTTTGTTATTAACTTTGCTGTGGTTGAAGGACAAGAAAACCCCCAGACTAAAAAAAAAGACTAAAACCCCAGGCTAAAACAGACTAAAAAACAGACTAAAAACTCTCTTTTCTTATGACATAAAAAATGTAAAGATGGCCATACATTCCACAGTGGAATTTTGCCAGTGTCAGACCCAACTCACTATGATCTTTAATCATTATGCTGGACTTTCAGTTATGTGGGAGGCAGAGCCGAACAAGTAGCATAGAAGCACTAAGAAAGAACAAAAGTTTGTGGCATTTTGCAAGGTAATGCTTTTAATATCTTACTGGCTTGTCTGGGGTTAATATGTTAATTATTTATTTCTGCAGTGATATTGCTGGCATTTCCCAGTAAATGTGCTCATAGTCTGTCTGTCTGTGGTTTTCTGCAGTGATTGTACTGGCATGTCTGGAGTTAATGTGCTTATAATGCATTTATGCAGCCATTTATTAGCATTTATGGGTAATTATGGCTAAAGGGTGTGGCAAAGCACTGTGAATTCTGGGGCTCCAGGCTTTGTTTTCACCTTAGGAACCATATTTTGTTGAGACAGCCATGCTCATCCATGTACATAGTGGGGGCAGTAAAAGCTGTGTGCAGTGATTGCAGCAGCAAATGTTGCATTTGGTGGGCCTGTAGGGTCTCTCTGTGAGAGACTGTGTGACACTATGTTAGAATATGGCTCTGCTTCAGTGTGTGGGAAAGACTAAATATGCTTGTGTTGTATGTACATTGGCAAGACTGAGTCTGAGTTGGTTTACATGTATGTGTGTATTATTGTGCAGTAAGTGGGGGGCATTTATGGTTGCTGCACCACAAGAACACAACAAATTCCAGTTTGAGTCCCATTTAATCTGTGTTTATATCACTTTCCATAAAATGGCACTAAAAAGGAACAGTAACCCACAGCAACCAGTCAGCAAGAAGCATTTATTGGTTGCCTGTTTAAAAGCAAATACCTTGTTGGTTGCTATCGATTACTGCTCCTGGGCAAACTTAGTGCTTTTTATTACATATGGGGAGAAGTCTGTTATGTTCTTGCTCTTCCCGCTGATTGACAACTCTTTTGCTGTTTTCTAATCCAGCTTCTTAATTATACCAATACATCTGCCAATAAACACATTCGCAAACCATAAAATATATATAATAGAGGCAGGCCAACCATCTATGTAAACTCTCTCATAGAACCCATATATGGACATTTTGGCCATTATTTGTTGCAGCTTGGATAGCCGCATAATATACTGTTTACTTCTTTCAAATAGATTTTTACCTATTATTGTGTTAAGTATAGTGCAGCACATTCTCATGATTTATTCTTTACTTAAACAGGCTCCTTGTTACATAACTGTGTAAATTGTGAGCGACTTTGCCAATAAGGCAATTTCCTACAAACTTGGCACCTATTTCACTGATTGGTGCTATTTTTTTTAAATAATGCACCAGCAGCTGCACTGCCATTTTACTTTCATAGGTGTTGATATCATAGACTATTTTTAAGTACAAAAGCCTTCTTCCAAGTCCCCTCCATCAGCACCCCTTCCTGTTCCCTCCCTGCACCACCTGTAACTGTCAGAAGTGTCCCTGATATGTGTGTACCTGATATAAAAACAGAGAGTTGTGCAACGTTTTTGACAGGCACAATATTGTACTGCTCCAGTTTTCTGTCAGCGTTGCCAGCAGGCACATATGCAGTCCTGCCCCTGGATGTCACTGACGCACCCAAAAAATGTCATCTGCCCCCTCCTGACATATACCTCCCAACTGTCCCGATTTTCTAGGGACAGTCCTTCTGTTAAAGGAGTGGTTCAACTTTAAGGTCATTTGGACCCTAGCAACCAGATAGCTGCTGCACCAAACTGGAGAGCTTCAGAACACAAACTAAAATAATTACAAAACTACAAATAATAAATGACGACCAATTGCAAATTGTCTCAGAATATTACTCTCTACATCATACTAAAAGGTAACTCAAAGATGAACAACCCCTTTAACAGCTCAGCCCGCAGTCCCTGATTCTTACTGAAAAGTCCTTCATTTGCCTTTGATCTCCTGCAATGAACTCTAAAAAAGATACAAACTTAATTAAAAAGTAGATTTGGCAGAGAGCCCAGAAATCTTAACAAGCTATACCTGCACTTAGATACAATGTTTCTCACGCTTAATTAAATGAGTGGCGTTTTGGCAGAGAGCCCTGAAAGGTAACAGGCAACACCTGCACTTACAGTAATACAATTGTAACTAATATGTTAAACAGGTCTCTTGGGGGAACTGAGACTTGCAGCTTAAAGGCAATTTCAGCTTTTTTATCAAAACTGTAATAACACAAATGACAAGACTTCAAACCCTCCAGAAATGTGTTCAAACATTAAATAACCTGCCAAATTTTGTAAAAAAGGGAGTGGTATTTAGGGGGTGTGGTCACAAGAATGGGCATCTCAAATTATAAACAGAGTATACTAATATTTATTGCTAATATATCAGCTCCTGTATTTTATGTGTGTTAAAAGCCAATAAACAGTAGGTTAACCCCAGAAAAACATATTTTTACCAAATAACACTAGAAGAAGCTCTAAGTTGGAATTATTTTTTGTCTTTTTCATAAAGATTTTGGACTGTAACAACTTAATTGTAATAATCCCATACTCACTACGAACATTAATGGGGTCCTCCATTCTAGACCTAATTCTAGGCAACTTTCTAATGTACAGGTATAGGATCTAATTTCCTGAATGCTTGGGGTCTGAGGTTTTCCAGACGAGGTTTTTATGTCATTTGGATCATGATACCTTAAGTCTACTATAAATCATTAAAACAGAATTAAAGTGTAATAAACATATCCTGGCTTGTCTGTTTCTGCTCCTCACCAATAAATCTGTGTGAAAAACCTCCCTGTGACCCTGACTACAGAAAGAGAGCACACAAGAAGCATGCTTCATTTTAAAATATAATCTATAACCATGCCCAAGGGCACCCTAGAGGTTACCAGGAGTCCTGCAGTTGATCGGGTACCTGCGAGTACCCACAGGTTTCATACAAGAAAAGCGGGTACCCTGCAAGATGTGGGTAGGATTTTTAGATGCGGATATAGATATGGGTCAGTTTGAGAAATGGCCCAGAGGGGCCTGAAACGTTGCTTTTTTTGTATGTACTTGGGCAAATAAAGACCTTTTTGCACGGTTTCTAATTTCAGTGTGCTACTGGATTTTTTTGCTATAGATACGGGTCAGTGGCTTGGGGGTCAGGTTGTGGGTCTTATCCATAGTTCTTATCTTATATTATATTACCTATATTAAATATATGTTATATATCACTTCTTTAAAAAAAAATTTACCCGCCCACTACTAAGGATTTCACTTCCAGTTTGCAGCACTTCCTGTTTAATGGTGGTCAGGTAGCAGGTCAAAACGAGTAAAAATGTGGGTTGCAAGTGGTGGGTCCAGGTCTCAAAAATTGGTTCTGCTTAGAACTCTACCAGGGGTGGTAAAAAGCTGCTCCTAGCATATACAAGAGCCAAAATTCAGATTTTTAAATCACAATTTCAGCTCATCTAGTACAGAGAGCGCTAAACTTATGTTACTGGTTAATGTAGTTGTAACTGAAACACATTGTCTGTACGTCTGGCTCTGACCTCTGAGACACTGCAGCAGAAGCAGCTGGAAACACCAAGATGATAACTGAATTCTGTTATACTGTTTTAAGAGTCAGAACCAAACAACAAAAAAGGGATAAACGTATTTAGGCAGATAGGGGATGTCTTTTTCCCATAAAAACGATCAGCGCACCAGGGGCCACCCCTTTAGATTGGTGGAACAGAACTTTCATTTAAAGCAGCTTAGGGGGTGTTTCACGGCGAGGGCAGTGAGGTTGGGAATGCCCTTCCTAGTGATGCTGTGATGGGAGATTCTGTTAATGCCTTTAAGAGGGGCCTGGATGAGTTCTTGAACAAGCATAGTATCCAAGGCTATTGTGATACAGGTATAGGACCCATTATCCAGAATGCTCGGGACCAAGGGTATTCCGGATAAGGGGTCTTTCCGTAATTTGGATCTCAACACCTTAAGTCTACTAAAAAATCAATGAAACATTAATTAAACCCAATAGGATTGTTTTGCATCCAATAAGGATTATTTATATCTTAGTTGGGATCAATTCCAAGGTACTGTTTTATTACTACAGAGAAAAAGTAAATCAGTTTTACAATTCTGAATTATTTGATTATAATGGAGTCTATAGGAGACGGGCTTTCCGTAATTCGGAGCTTTCTGGATAACGGGTTTCCGGATAAGGGGTCCGATACCTGTACTAATATCTACAGTTAGTATTGATGTTGGTATATATGGTTTATGTATGTGAGTGTATAGATAGGTCAGTATAGGTTTGTGTGTGCTGAGTTTTCTGGGAAGGGTTGAACTTGATGGACTCTGGTCTTTTTTCAACCCTATGTAACTATGTAATGTAACTAAATGTCATTTTATTCTGATTTTTATCTGATGCTTTGCAATAATTCTGTTATTGGTTGGTATATATAGTATACTAGTAGTAATAAGGGTTTCTAAAGAGAAAACCACAGCTCCCTGCATATAGGGAAGAAGAGCCTTACCACAGTTGCAAAGATCCTTACCACAGTTGCAAAGAGCCTTGTGCTGAATACAGCAGAGATCTGTCATCCAAATATAAAACTATAAACATAAATCATCTGGACATAGAAACAATGGAAACAATGTGTAATAGCAGTTAATGCTGAACAAAATAATGCAAGTTGATTTTGAGAAAGATACAGACAATTTTCCTTTTTGCATAAGGGGACATATTTTATCCTACTTTCTTCAGAGTCACAGGATTCCAACTGATATATGATCATATCACTGCCATGTTTTGTGCTGCTTATCTAATGCACTAATAATTTCTTTTAAAATCTGCTACCTGGGCAGATAACAGGCAAGCGTTAAGGTACTTGAGATGCCGATATTTGCCCCTGCTGCCACATGGACTTTTATTGGAAATAACTGATTAGGTTCCTGTGAGAAATGGTCTGTCCCATATGCCCATCTGACCCCCAGGCCTTACCTGCCCAGCTCAGCCCCTGATCTGCCCAAACTCCACCTACCACCCATCCCTTTCACATCAGTCTAGGCCCTTTACATTGCCTGGGCCCCTGACAGCATTCCTGCCTCATCCCCACACCAATAGTGGACTTACACCTAAAAGCACCAATCACTGTACTTTTCATCACCAAAATGCCTCACCGGGAAAAGTTTTTATGTATTTTTTTCAACGCAGGACAGTTTCCCTCTGTGGCAGACTACACATAGTTGTAAACAACTGAAATTTTGATGTGTATTTAAAGCGCTCAGTAAGACCACCATCAGGCCTGGACTGTGGGTTCTGTCAATTTCCAGAGGGGCTGCTGTAAGATGCCATAGACAGTCGCTATTTACTGTGCTAGTGGGGGCTGTTTGGGCCTGTGTGTACTTGAAATGCCAGGGCCTATTTTGGATCCCGGTCTGGGCATGACTACCATTCCACAATCATTTAGCTTACATCATATCCTGCTACACCCCCCATCCCTCTTAACACTCAGTTTATTGTCAAATTTTCTGCTTCTCACAAATTGTCACAACGTGTGCTTAAAAGACTTTAAAAATGTGCTGGTAGTATCCCTTTAAGGACTTCTAAGTGTATAATTTTTATTCAGACTGATTTGGAAATATTTAGCATTCAACTATATACACAATGTCACATGTATATTTGTGTAGGAGCCACTTCAGTTGAAGTCACTAAAGGGAAATGTTGTAAGAGGAGCCAAGGAAATATACTCCCATAAGGGATAGAAAACTGTCTCACAGTGCACAGGATATTTCAATAAACGTTCAACAAAGCAATAAACTAAAGTTATGTTAGCAGATTTCTGGGGCACAAACTGTATATGCTGCACAAAAATTATAATGACATCCTTATTTTAACCACTCCTTTTACATTTGTACTTTCTTTAATGTAATATATATTGTGCATACCCCAAGACAGGCCAGTAATACTGGCTTTGACTCTTTATTTACTGTCATGTCTGTGCAGTTCCCATGTTCTTTACATTTAGAACCTCATTATGATAGCCTGTGAGCTATCCTTGGCCAAGTAAGAAAATAATCTATTGAGTTTATACATATTACTTCAAACAGTTCAGTAATATGCCAGTAGGTGGGAGATGAAAGTGGGACAAGCATGAGGGACAGCTAGTGATAGATATGGGTAAGAAATTATATTGTGTCCAAGAAATCCCTGGAAGTCAAATCTGAAGCCCATTTGGGGAGAAATTAATTTACTCTCCTAAATATTCCTATAACTAATTGTAGGATAGTATAAAAGTCTATTTGCCAGGGGCTGGCAAATGTTGGGTCCCAAACAAGGTACTGAACCTGATCAAACCTTTTTTTTCCTTCTACAGAATTTAATACAGGAATCTCACCGCTTATCCGGAAACCCGTTATCCAGAAAGCTCCAAATTGCAGAAAGCCCATCTCCCATAGACTCCATTTTAATCAAATAATTCAGAATTTTAAAACTGATTTCCTTTTTCTCTGTAATAATAAAACAGTACCTTGTAATTGATCCCAACTAAGATATAAATAATCCTTATTAGATGCAAAACAATCATATTGGGGTTAATTAATGTTTTATTGATTTTGTAGCAGACTTAAGGTATGGAGATCCAAATTATGGAAAGACCCCTTACCCGGAATACCCTTGGTCCCGAAGCATTCTGGATAACGGGTCCTATACCTGTGCATGCTAATGTGCTTTGTGTATAATACCCCCTACAAGCCAGTAATACAGTGCAGTGGGATTTATTCATACTAAATTGTACCTAGTTACACCAGTAATAAAGTACCATGAGTGTCTCTCTCTCTCTCTCTTTCTCTCTCTCTCTCTCTCTCTCTCTCAAGCATGAAATTTAAAATGCTATCTAGCTAGAGGGTCTTGCAGAGTAACTCTATTGTTCAATGCAGTGTTCTCTTTCCTGTAAAATTCTGCAGATATTTGAATTTAAATAAAAGAGCAGTTAAAGAAGGATTCAAAAACCTACGGTTTCTCAAAGGACATTTTTGAGGTGGAATGCAAGGTCACACACAGATTACCCAGATGGCCTTGCTCTGCCGATTGTTTTATAAACTTGGAATGTTCTGTAGTTAAATATATTCATAGACTATTTGTCAGTGGACATCGTAACAAAGTGGTTTGTACTTTTCAAGCACCTGACAAGCAGTTACATATGTGTGTAATTCTACTGAATGTATGTGTCTTGTTCATGCCCTACCTTATGGTACAGTAAAACATGCAGCTTCAATGTACTTCATATAATAATCATTTAAAGGACTGAAGGACGCAGAGTAGTTACCAATATTTTTGGATGCCATGCACCTTGCTATGAAATGCAGTCCTGTGTGTCTTAAATTACAGTTCATTTTAAGCTCTAGTCACCAGTTCATTGACTGACCACTATCTTTACCTTACATAAAGAATTTAAAAAAAGAAGGGTGTACCCTGGTTTGGACACTGGTATATAGATGAATGTGAAGAATTGTGGCATTTTCTGCACTATGCCGTGACCTCCATTGTGACATTCTCATGCTATTGAAGATCAAGCCCAGCAGACTCCATTAGCTGTGACTTTTTCCACTGGGCTAGAGGAAGTTTTCCACTTCTGATTAAATTCACTATGTACATAATAGTCAGTATTGCAAAAACTAAATAAAGATAGATGCCAACCCTTACAGCTTTTTCCAGAGTCCCAGAGATCTATACAGTCGATAAGGGGGTGGGGTGAAATGGGTGGGTAAGGGGTGTAATAGGGATTGGTTGAGGCAGATGAGGAAACTCACAAAATAGGGAAAGGAACAGTTGCAGTCTCTGTATAAACTCTGTAGAAATGGCAATGTACCGTACTAGTACTGTACATTGGAACAGCAATGCTGGGCTGATTTTGTACATTATCTGAGCCTAGTGTGCTGCACTTGAAGTAGCTGAGATTTTTCTGCAGATTAAGAACAAATTTAGAGATGCAAAATAACTCAGCTTTGATAGTGTGACTGTATTAAAACCAGGCAGTTATTTAGGGAATGCTAAAAGTGGTTGTAGGCAAGGACTAATGATGGTCTCTTAAAGAAGAAGGAAAGTCAAAACCTATTAAGCACACTATTAAATAGTACTACTATTGCTGTGTAAAAACGCTATATTACTGGCTTGCCTAGAGAAAGATTTACAGAGATACAGATACTAGACCCTACATACTTGTTTCAGTGAACGGCGCCGCCATTTTGTCCAGCAAGTCTGTATGGGCTGAAAAGCACAAGCCAGCCCCCCCTCCACTCCCCACTCCTGCCACAACCCCCCCCCCAAGCTCCCCGCTCCTGCCACAAACCCCCCCCGTGCTCCTGCCACAAACTCTGCGCACCTGCCCCCCCGCTCCACCCACCTGCATGTCACAGAGTTCTCCAACGCTGCGTCGCCATGGCAACCGGCCGCTCCTGCTGTGTGCGCATGCGCCACCTACAGTAACAAGTCGCCAAGTCTGGAAGGAGCGATGCATTATGGGAATCTTCTCTACCCAGCTCAGCGTTTTTTTTCCTGTTTGGCTTCTGATCTTCTGAACAGGTGAAGTATGGGGAGACTTAAGGGCACTATTGAGACAACTGAAGGTATGCCTGCAGCTTGAGATTAACTCTTTATTAGCTTTTCCTTTAACTCTAAAGAGAACTTCTGGTTAATGTATTTAAAGTGATACTGACATCCTTACTGACATACTTACTATGAAAATAAAATGTAGAAATGTGCCACCCTCCAACTTAGTGATACCTGATAACACAATGGTCGAAGGGGCAGATGTGCTTTCAGTGTCATGCTGGGTTGAAAATGGCACAGTCCCTCCATAGACTAGAGTCCAGATGTAAACAGTATTATAGCCTATCAAAGTATTTCTATTTCTCTAGCCCAGCATTGCTGTCATAACCACCTCTCAACTGCCAGGCTGCTGGGTTGGTGGAGGCATTGGGCCTTTTGTAGGCATTCTTTAGTACAGGAACATATCAGTATCAATTTACATAGTTACATAAAACATGTGCAAGCAAACACTGTAAAAAAAGGGCACACCCATGTGGGCAGAGAGTTCAGGTACCTGAGGGTAAGGTGTGCATTATTGTCTTGTTTTCAAATTAATTCATTCCACGCATATTGTCATTGTGCAACTTTATATGTTTTCCTACTTCTTAACCAATGCTTTGCAAGATAAGAGGGCTTAAATTAATGTTAACATTTTACTATTTGTTTGCTGCAAAAACCTTTTCCTATCTTAGCACACAGCACAAGTGAACTGCAGTTCAACTACATCTCCTCTTCAATTCTTCTAATGTAGTATAATGTAGCTCTATCTCAACCTAGCTGGACAAAGATAGGGTTTATATGTTTCATGCATAAGTACAAGAGCATGTCCTTTAGTGCTCCTTTACCCAGCACTTGTGTCTCCAGCTTGCCATTGAAGCCACAGCCCCGGTTAGCCCTGGACACTCCAATCTGATTCTGGACTGCATCCTTTTTTTGCACTTTTCACACTGCATGGGGCATTATAAACCTTTTAAATCTCTCCACCAGGTGCTGTGCTTCTGTCAAGCTGAGGGAGGGATTTGGTGTACAAGCTGTAAATGGAGGCCAGGGGTTGGGGAAAATCATTGCTGGGACCTTGCCTTGGGCACTTTCAACTGTAGGTCTAGCACAGCTTAAATTTGTCTTTTAAAAACACTTGAAAAAAAACTGGTAATGTATCACTTGCTTAACATGCCTTAAACAGAATACTCTTACAGCAACAGGGTCAATTCCTTCCTCTTTTTATCTTTTTTAGCGGTTTATGGCCGGTTTTCCAATGTTTGGTACTTTTGTCACACTGCTTTGCAATATGTGTGATTCAAAAAAAAAAGGGTTGTTCTTGAAGGGGACCTGCCACTGCGAGAAATAATTCCAAATTCTTTTCTATTGTGTTTGTCAAGCAAAATAAAAATTCAGTATATAAATAAATGTGCCTAAGGCATAGAGGCAGGGAAGGCAATATATGATTGACAGCTGGGATTTTTAAATGGCTTTATAATAGGTATGGATGTGTTAATAAAACAAAGGAATTTGAAGGCTAGAATGTAAATTGCTGGTGGGATGCCAAAGTTTCCTCTCAAGGCAACTTCGGCGGCTTCGGCAAATCGCGGCACCACGTATGCCATCCACCTCCAATTTACGTTCTAGCCAGTGGGATGGAATTGAAGGGAGATTAGTCGATTTGTCGCGGCGCGACTAATTTCCTTGTGTGTCACGGCCCTAAACGGCCTCAGTCTCAAATAAGCATGTGCGTTTGTTTGTTAATGCTGCCAATTTATGTTAAATCTCAATTTAAAGGAATACTGTCATGGGAAAACATGTTTTCTTCAAAACACATCACTTAATAGAGTTTCTCCAGCAGAGTCCTGCATTAAAATCCATTTTTCAAAAATAGAAACAGATTTTTTAGTATTTAATTTTGAAATTTCACATGGGGTTAGCTGTATTCTTCATTTCCCAGGGTGCCACAACCATGTGATCTGTGCTCTGATAAATTCCGTCACACTTTACTGCTTAGCTGCAAGTTTGAGTGATATCAACCCCTCCCAGCAGCCAATCAGCAGAACAATGGGAAGGTAGCAAGATAGCAGCTCCAAGTAGATATGAGAATAGCACTCAATAGTAAGAAATCCAAGTCTGGCTTGAGACTCCTCCAGTTACATGGGAGAAGGAGAAACAATAGGTTATCTTAAAGCAGTTGTAATGTGCAGTGCTGGCCTTTTTTGAAAGCTCAGACTCAGGCACAATGCACTGAGATTGCTGCCTACACATCAATATTACGACTAAAAAATATATATTTGTTTGGTCAAGAATAAAGAATATTATTTTAAATGGTAGAGTGAATTATCTGTTATGTAAACAGTGTAATTTAGAAATATAAAATACATCATAAAATCATGACAGTATCCCTTTAACATGGGATAGCCCTTAACTTGACTCTCCTGGGGTCATTTTACTCCAACCCTGGCTGTAAATTGGGGTGTACAGAAGTGAGCTTTTCACTGCATATTATAAAAGCACTTGTTGGGATTGTCGGAGGTCTGGCTGCACTATACATGCTCACTCATGGAGGAATGCAAGTCTCTACTATCTGTTTTGGAGTGTAGAAACTTGTAGAATTCAAAGGTATGCAGGGCATGGTGCAAAGTATGAAAAACATGACAGACTGAGCTTGTGTTTTGTACTTTACACAATGTACTAAATTACCCCTTCTGGATTACTGATCTATTAAACTACATTTCCCAGCATGCCTTGAGCTGCAGAAATAATAGCATCAAGAGAGATGTAAAATACAAGGCAAGAAAACAGTTTTTTGTTTGTGTATGTTTGCCATTTAATTCTGTGATATATGTTATCTTGCCTTTAGTTTTCTGTAGTCTGCAAGCACATTTGCAGAATAACGTTTGTAAATCCATATATACTCTAGTATAAGCCGAGTTTTTCAGCACCAAAAATGTGCTGAAAAACTAACCCTCGTATATGGATTCGCAGATGGAACGTGCTTGTTGTGCGCACCAACCCCCCCCCCCCCCCCCCCCGTGGACGGACGTGCATATCAACTGAAAGGTCATTTAAGTTCAGTGCTTTGCCTAGTGCTGTGATAACATGTAGAGATGTTGAGCAGGGATTAGTGTTGATGCTGTTCTGTATGAAAATCAAGTAATTCTGTGCTTGGTGGATGATATTCCTAGATTGTGTGTAAATAAAAATTTAATGACCTCAAACGATCAGTTATATAAAGTTGATAACATTGTCAATGCCCCCTAAACTGTAAGTAATATCTTAGTACTGTGGTTCCATTTTTGCTGTAGGTAAAATTGGACCTTTACTGTTCAGTGCAGTTTAAAGGAATTAAAGGACATCTAAGCCCAAAAAAATTAATTTGTGTAAAGGCTATACGCCACAGGAGATTTTGGTCAGGATGGCAAGTACTTGTTACTTAGTATGGCAGCTTAGCCTTCCCAAACTTGCTTTTGTCTGTGTAAGGCCCAACGGCAGCAGCGCGGCCGCCCGCCTGGCCACAAGGGGGCGCGCAATGACGCCGGCGCGCGCCTTAACGCGAATGCGCGTCTTGGCGCCAACGTGCGCCTTGACGCCAGCGCGCGACTTGACGCCGGCGTGCGTCACGACGCCGGCGCACGCTCTGACGCCAGCGTGCGTCCTGGCGCATGCGCCTTGCGTTTTAAAAGACGCCAGAGGCCTAGGATCACTGCGAAGTGATCTTTTTCATCCTGGAAGACACTGAGCGTTGTTATCCTTCTGAAAGACTTGTTTTTTATCCGGCTTTCCCTTGACTACGAATCCTGCTGCCTGTACCGACCTCTTGCCTGCCTGACTATCCGTTTGTCTCCCGATTCTGCTTGACGCCTGGTTCGGCACTCCTGCCACTCCTCCACTTGGTCCAGTCCTGTCTCCAGCTCCAGCGGCTGTGTTCCTTAGTGGGAGGTGTAGGAGAGGTCCTTCCTCTACGAGTTCTTCCAACAACACTTCTTTCTTGATCCTGATAGTATCACTTCGCCAGTATGGAAGAATCTGAGGAAGTCTCGGCCATGCAACTACTCACCCAACAGATGGCCACCCTTACTCAAGTGGTACGTGAACTGCAAGCGGGGCTTCATTCTGTCCAGGCCCAGTTACAACCCCTGCCGGGAGACCCTGTTGATGTACTTGCTGCTCCTCCGCCTATTGTTGTTCAGCCACCGGCGACCAAGCTTAAGCTGTCCCTACCTGAACGTTTTTCGGGGGAACCGCAAGAAGTTTCGGGCTTTTATGAACAGCTGCAAGTTGGAGTTTACTTTGAACCCCCACATTTATGTGACGGAACAGTCTAAGGTGGGGTTTGCTATCTCACTCCTATCCGGGGAGCCTCAGACTTGGGCCCATCGTCTTCTAGAACAGGACAGTCCATTGTTTGGTGACTCTACTGCTTTCTTTCAGGCAACGGCTGTACTTTACGATGATCCTCAAAGGGAAGCTTCAGCTGAGGCCGCACTCAGATCCCTGTTCCAGGGAAAACGCCCAGTAGAGGAGTACGTTACGGACTTTCGTAATTATGCTGCTGATACCCAATGGAACCAAGCGGCTCTGAAACATCAATTTCGAATTGGCTTGTCGGAAGGCTTAAAGGATGAGCTAGCTCGTGTTGGGGTTCCGGAGGAATTGGACTCTCTCATTGATACCGCGATCCAAATAGATCGGCGTTTAAGAGAGAGGAAATTGGAGAAGTCTGGGTTGTCCCAACCAAGTTGGCTGCTTCCTAAAGCGCCCCTGTTCCCTAAACCCATCTCTACACAGTCCGCCTCCGCTTCTTCGTCCTTTGGGGAATCCGAACCAATGCAGATTGGCCTCATCCGTTCCCCATTGACTCCTGAAGAAAGGCTACGCAGACGTCATTTGAATCTGTGTCTCTACTGTGGGGGTTCTGGCCATCTCCTTCGTAACTGCCCTGTGCGACCGACAAGTAAGGGGTCAGCACCCGTTCTTCTTAGTGCTGGAGCTGTCAATGGACTTTCACTCATGTCTGTTATTGCTGTTTTACAGTGGCCCGGAAAGACGCTCCAAGTCCCAGTACTGATTGACTCCGGGGCGTGCGGTTGCTTCATTGATCGAAACTTCGCCCGCTCCCATGATGTTCCTTTGAAACCAAGATCCTGCCCACTGATGGTGAAGTTGGCCGATGGGTCTGATATTTCTTCTGGTCCAGTTCTTTTCGAAACCCTTCCTTTGTTAATAAAGATTCAACAGCATAGTGAAAACCTCTCGTTTGACGTGGTTACTTCTCCTCTGTATCCTCTTATTTTGGGGTTTCCATGGTTGAGGGCACATAATCCTCTCATCGATTGGGATACCAAGCAATTGACATTTCCTTCTGACCGAAGCTCCCGTCATGGGGTGACCTTGAAGAAACTGCTGGTTCTCTCCTCTGATCCCCTACTTAAGTTCATTCCAAAGCCTTACCATGGATTTCTAGATGTTTTTGATGAAAGAGGGGCTGATGTACTGCCTCCTCATCGGGTTTATGACTGCCCTATAGATCTTTTCCCTGGAGCAGCTATTCCATTTGGGCGAATTTACCCTCTTTCTGAACCTGAACTTACTGTTCTTAAAGACTATATTGAGGAAAACCTCCAGAAAGGATTTATTCGTCCATCTACTTCTCCCGCTGGCGCAGGTATTTTCTTTGTTGAGAAGAAGGATCAGTCCCTACGTCCCTGTATCGACTACCGAGAGCTGAACAAAGTTACCATTAAGAATCGGTACCCCTTGCCCCTCATATCAGAACTCTTCCTAAGACTACGCTCGGCGCGTGTCTTTACGAAGCTAGACCTTCGGGGGGCATATAACCTGGTTCGCATTCGGCAAGGGGACGAATGGAAGACAGCATTTCGTACTCGCTATGGGCACTTTGAATATTTGGTCATGCCCTTTGGCCTTTGTAACGCGCCTGCAACCTTCCAACACTTTGTAAATGACATTTTTAGGGACTTTCTGGACCTTTTTGTGATCGTATATCTAGATGATATTCTAATTTTTTCCTCCTCCTTGGAAGAACATCGTTTTCACGTCAAACAGGTTTTTTCACGCTTACGCACGCCAAGCTAGAGAAATGTGAATTCGAGAAGTCGACAATAGAGTTCCTTGGTTTTGTCATTTCTCCTGAGGGAATGTCTATGGACTCTCGTAAAGTCTCTGCTGTGTTAGATTGGCCCGTTCCAAATAATCGCAAGGCAGTGCAGAGATTTGTTGGTTTTGCCAATTTTTATCGGAAATTCATCAAGGACTTTTCCAAGACTATTGCTCCTATTACCGCCCTTACCAGTTCACTAAAGAAATTTTGTTGGACTCCTGAAGCTCAACAAGCTTTTTCCGATCTCAAGAATCGCTTTACGTCTGCACCTATATTGAAGCATCCAGATTCTACTCGTCCATTTGTTCTAGAAGTGGACGCCTCTGAGTATGCCATCGGGGCTGTGTTGTCACAAAGAAATGAAGTTCAAGGTTTGCTCCACCCTGTTGCCTTCTTCTCTAAGAAACTTTCCTCTTCCGAACAGAATTATGATGTGGGGGATAGAGAATTACTCGCTATTAAATCTGCTTTCCAGGAATGGAGACATCTTCTGGAGGGGGCCGCTCATCCTATTTTAGTGTTCTCCGACCATAAGAATCTGGAGTATTTACGCTCTGCAAGGAGACTTCGACCTCGCCAAGCCAGATGGGCACTCTTCTTTTCCAGATTCAACTTTCATGTGACTTTCAGACCTGGCTCCAAGAACGGGAAAGCAGACGCCTTATCCCGCTTGTTTTCCGCCTCTGAAACTGACCCGCCCAGTACGATCCTTCAAGCCTCCAATTTTCTCCTCCTTCAGTCTGAGTTGCTCTACAAGATCCAATATGCTTCCGAATCTATCACCAACCCGCCAGTAAATGTTATTCGCCAAGACAATTACCTCATAGCTCATAATAAGATTTTTGTTCCCGAAGCTTTACGACTTGAGGTACTCAGGTTTGTTCATGACCATCCTGTGTCTGGCCATTTGGGGGTTCGCAAAACACAGGAACTGGCTAAGAGACATTTTTTTTGGCCTGGCATGACAAGGGACTGTGTTAAATATGTCACTTCTTGTCAAACGTGCGCCCGGTTCAAAGATACGCACTCACGCCCGATGGGCCTGCTGCAGCCCCTTCCGGTCCCTGAGAAACCTTGGGAGAGGATCTCTATTGATTTCATCGTGGATCTTCCTAAGTCTGCTGGTTTTAACACGATCCTGGTAGTGGTTGACGGACTTACTAAGATGGCTCATTTTATACCTTTGTCTGGTCTACCATCTGCTACTATTACGGCGGAAGTATTCATCAGGGAGATTTTTCGTCTTCATGGCTTACCCAAAGTGGTAGTTTCTGACAGAGGATCTCAGTTTACTTCACGTTTTTGGAGATCACTGTGCAAGGGGCTTCATATTCAGCTCGCCCTGTCCTCTGCTTTCCATCCACAGACGAACGGACAAACCGAGCGTACCAACCAGACTTTGGAGCAGTATATAAGATGTTTCTCCTCCTACTCTCAAGTGGATTGGTCTATGCTCTTGCCTTTAGCAGAGTTTTCTTATAATAATGCTGTACATTCCTCCTCTAAACAGACTCACTTTTTCTCCAATTATGGCTTTCACCTTACTTCCTTGCCGGGGCTATCAGAAGTCTCGGTTCCTGCAGCTCAAGACAGACTTCAATTTTTAAACCATAATTTCAAGTTTCTTCAGCAAACTATACAAGAAGCACAACTTAATTATAAAAGACTGGCTGACAAGAAACGAAGGAAAAATCCCGGATTTAAGGTCGGTGTCCACCCGTAATCTTAAGCTTTCATGTCCATCTAAGAAGCTAGGTCAAAGATTTATGGGGCCCTTCCCCATTATCGAACAGATCAATCCTGTGGCTTTTAAATTGGGACTGCCTACTAATCTTCGGGTTCATCCTGTCTTTCACGTCTCTCTGTTAAAGGAAGTGGTAAGAAATCCGTTTCCAGGTCGTACTGATGTACCTCCAGAACCGGTAATTGTGCAAGGTGCGGAGGAATTCGAGGTCCAGGCTATCCTTGACTCCAGATTCCGTAGAGGACGTTTACAATACCTGGTCCAATGGAAAGGCTATTCGCCTGAGGATAATTCCTGGGAATCCGTGACCAATATCCACGCTCCTCGGTTGATTCAATCCTTCCATAAAAAATTTCCTCGCAAACCTGCTCCGGTGCACGTCCGGAGGCCGCGCCTTGGGAGGGGGCAATGTAAGGCCCAACGGCAGCAGCGCGGCCGCCCGCCTGGCCACAAGGGGGCGCGCAATGACACCAGCGTGCGTCCTGGCGCATGCGCCTTGCGTTTTAAAAGCCGTCAGAGGCCTAGGATCACTGCGAAGTGATCTTTTTCATCCTGGAAGACACTGAGCGTTGTTATCCTTCTGAAAGACTTGTTTTTGATCCGGCTTTCCCTTGACTACGAATCCTGCTGCCTGTACCGACCTCTTGCCTGCCTGACTATCCGTTTGTCTCCCGATTCTGCTTGACGCCTGGTTCGGCACTCCTGCCACTCCTGCGGCTGTGTTCCTTAGTGGGAGGTGTAGGAGAGGTCCTTCCTCTACGAGTTCTTCCAACAACACTTCTTTCTTGATCCTGATAGTCTGCTGCTTTACCATTTTTTTCAAATTTTTAAAAATGACTTCCTTTTTCTCTGTAATAATAAAACAGTACCTTGTACTTGATTCCAACTAAGATTTTACTAATCTTTATTGGAGCCAAAACAATCCTATTGGGTTTAATTACTGTTTAAAAAATGTTATTAGCAGACTTAAGGTAGGAGATCTGAATTACGGAAAGACCCCTTATCCAGAAGACCCCAGGTCCCAAGCATTCTGGATAATGGGTCCCATACCTGTATATACGGTATCTCTAAAAAGGAGGAAGATGTTTCTTATCTTTTGTCTGTATTATTACTGTGGGAGGGGTATTAAACATTTGAATGCTTTGAGGGTGATCTTTGCTGTGCTGTAAATAATGGAGCAGTTGTGTAATATCTTGTGCCACCTTGGAACTGAGTATGTGTGGGCTAATGATTAGTGGGTGTATGTACAAAGGTACAATGGTGTCTGGCAAAGATGCATTTACACCGGAAAGAGATCTCTGGCAATTTTTTCATATGACAAATAAATAATTTCTAAACAGAGGACTAGAAAAAAGTACCTTATTTTTTCTGGGAAAAGGATTTCTATTGTGGCCTTAAATAAAGTAGACTATAATTAAGATTGCTTCAGTATTACCATTTATAATTATGAATAGGATTATAAGATTTATTTCAGCCCCATACATTCTGTATTTTTTCATCAGATCTGGGTCTGAGATAACCCTCACTTATTTCTCTTACAAAAGATTCTAGAATTGTATCCCTTAATTGCAGAAAAGCAAAAATATCTGTACTTTTCCTGGAATAGAATTTGGCTCTTGGCAGCAATTTTCTAATCCCCCAACATAAACAGGAGAGCAGCCATATAAAGCATCAATTTCTCTTCCCCAGAGTCTTATTTGTCATAAGGAGAAAGAATAGCAACAGTGACAGAGACAGTGCCCATTAGCAAGTTTCTTTCCTGTAAATGATAATGTCAGAAATTGCTATATAATTTTTTTATCCTCATTTCATTTAGCAGTGCAAGAAAGATGGTATTAATCATTCCAGGTTTGTAACAGCAAACAGAAATAAGCTTCAATAATGATATTAGTTAAATTGTCTTTCAAAAGGAAACTACAGAATAAATTAACCATTACTTTCTGTTAAGATTAAAATGGCCCTGCCCTGATGCAGTCTTCCACAATCATAGCCCAGTGAACTCAACAAAATTATCTTCTGCCATCTGTCATTTTAAGCAAGAATTGTACCTAGAAACGTGTAAAGTTTGTTACAGTTCTTTTGATCAGGCCATTACTTTCAAGCCATAAAAAAGAGAACAACACCCATAAAGCAAGCACTGGGACCTAATGAAGTAAAAAATATAACTGAATTGTTATTATTGGCAACTGATAACTGGCATAGATGTATGCAGAAACACCACATTCTTACTCCTGCACCAAAAGTGGAACATCCAAAAGACAAATGAAATTTGCCAAAGGGCAGGGAACTGAATTGCTGTGCCATGCCTTTTTGCTTGCAGGGAGGGAGAGAGGGCTAGAGAAGGATGGCTGCCCCTGCTAGCATAATACAAGATTGGTAGGTAGATAGGTTTTTACAGTGCTACAGTGCAGTTCAAGATTCTTGCAATCCGGAGACTAGGAAGTCTAACCATTGTCATTATTTACGTGAGACCTCCTATATAGGTGTTTAGTGTTGTCTGTGTAAACATGGCCATACACTGTAATATCCACTCGTTTGGCAAGGTCGCTAAGCGAATAGATCTTCTCCCGATATGCTCACCTACAGGTGGGCAATATTGGGCTGGGCCAAATGATCGAATTAAAAACCAGTGTGGTCCCCGATCCGACAGAAAAATCAAACCTGCCCAATTTCAGTCCAGATATTGGTCAGGTAGGCCCATTGGGGGTGCCCATGGATAAGCTGCCGAATTGGTCTTAAGGACCGATATCGGCAGCTGAAGTCGGCCCGTCTATGGCCACCTTAACCTTCATCTTGAAGCAGGAACACATAAATAATGGAGCTAGAACATGCTCAGTATTTTTGCTTCTATAAATAGAGGAAAACAGTCTGTTTTACAAGGTCAACACTGCATATCACAAAATCTTTCCTGCAGACTTTCAGGGCAGAGCATGCATCAAATTAATAAGTGCACAAAGAATTACACATAACACATAATTTAGCATTTATTCTGGACATCTTACATTTCAGTGCTTAGTGATTTTATAGCTGAGCATAAAAGATAATTTGTTTCACATAGTTTTAAACATGCCATAGGAACACTGCTTCCACAATCTTTCTTTCCAAGATGCCACATACATACACAGTGTGTGCATGTGTATTGGTACTCTGCACTTTAGGCGGAGCTTGGGGGGAAACCACTTATTGAAAAATGCCAATGCATCATGCATTTAACACCTAACATAACAAAACTTTATTTTCATAGTCAAAGGGTTCTCTGCATTATTTAACATGGCCAAGTGTTCTTACCCCAGAACACTTTGTAAAGAAGAGTCATCCCTGGCCTGTTACACTGACTTGCTTTCCTGCAAGGCACAAGCAATATGATCAAACCTTTGCCTGCCTTGTTTCCGCCTGCCACCTCCCTCTACCCTTGCCAGGTATATGGGGTTGTTTCTCTTCAGGGTTGGATTGGGGGGTGCAGGGCCCACCGGGGCTCCTGCCCCAGGGACCTTGCAGGTTCCCCCGCCGGCCTCATCCCCTAACCCCCTCCCTGCAGGGGCCCCCACCCGATGTCCTCCCCTAGCGCGCATACATTTAACGCGTCGGGAAGAACAGTCGGGCAGAAGAACAGTCGGGCAGAGGAAGCGCCGGTCTGAGCCGCCAGGGCCCACCAGGATTTTTCCCGGTGTCCCGGCGGCCCAGTCCGACCCTGTTTCTCTTCTTTATACCTTTATACCATATATGTTTGACCTAATTTAGAAACAGTTCTACTTTAGATTGTATATTGTTTCTGGTTGTCAAGCCACTAATATGTATTTAGAAGGTTACACAGCACATAGACGCCTACCAA
The DNA here is from genome assembly GCF_000004195.4 of Xenopus tropicalis. Classification (NCBI taxonomy): domain Eukaryota; kingdom Metazoa; phylum Chordata; class Amphibia; order Anura; family Pipidae; genus Xenopus; species Xenopus tropicalis. The sequence goes on from NC_030681.2 coordinate 102,826,529, forward strand.
CCAGTTGTACATCTTTGGGTAATCCTGAAATTAGCACTCTCAGATTAGAGTATGATATATCTTTCTACAATCTAATTTGCAATGCCACCCAGTGGGGAGTTCTGAAGGTACTGATTATTGACCATATTTTTACATGCCTACCAGTACATTACTGGAATGCAGTTTTTTTAAATGAATAATGAGGTAGGTGTGATGTCCTTAATGCATTCATGTTGTTGTTATTCGTGTGGGCACATAAGTTGATAGATGTGGGCTCTCTGACCTTCTCAGTTGGCATCTGTGTTCACAACGGAATCAGTGAAGGTGTTTTCCAGGACTTGCCTTTGTTGACATTTGAAGGGTTTGCATGACTTCAAGGCTGACTTGACAAGCTGATGCTTATTTTTGATATTTACGCACCTGCAGTAATTTCCATCTGTAAAGCTTATTTTTATAAGCCAGTTAAAGCAGATGTGAATCATGTGACTTTAGCTGGTTTGCCATCCATCCATGTTTTTTCTTAATCACAAAGAACATACTGTAATTCCTGTTGAAGGAGAACTGAACAAGATGCGTTTGCAGCCAGTAATCAACAATGACACTAATATTCCTTTACTTGTGAGCTTACACTTAAAGAAGGGGATAATCAGGTATGCCACAGCCCTTAAAGAGAAGCTATTTTCTAAAAAATGCATATCCTGCCCCCTCCAGTGACGCTTCCACCTATACCACACCTATATATGATGGAGATGAGATTGGTCATTTATGGGTATGAATAGCAGATACAAATTGGGGTGGGTTTGGGTGGACACAGATTGTTAAATTTCCAACTCATGCACCACTACTATGTACTGTATATATAGCATTAGTGAAAATTAATTTTAAAGGAGAAGAAACAGAAAGGTCTATGTAAATACAGCCATAAGCACTCACAGAAAAGCTGCACTGAATTCTCTATCAAAAGAAACACAGGATCTCTTTTCTTCTTATAAGTAAACATGTTTTAGGTATCAGACTTCCTGTCCTTCAGGGCTCCTTCATTCCAGGGGCACTAGTCTGCTCAGCTCTCTCCCTCTCCCCTTTTTTGCTCCCCCTCCCATAAGGATTCATAAAAATTTACTCCCCTCCCATCAGAATGAGTAATCTGAGCTACCAGCAGCTACAGCTGCAGCACTGAAGCTACTAAGACCAAGCTAAAATGGCAGCTGCTATCTTAAGCAAAAAAAGGGAGCTTCTAGGGCTGTTTACTTAGGTTTGGTAAAGCTTTCTGCAGAATAAATATAGAGTTTTGCTTGCACTAATGTGGCTAATCTACTGGCAGTAAAATGCTAAAATGCCTTTCCTTCTCTTTTAAATCTCAGACTTAGGGGCACATTTACTAACCCACGAACGGGTCGAATGATTCCGAATCCGTTTTTTTCGTATTCATCGGTAATTTTGCGACTTTTTCGGCGCTTTCGTATTGTTTTGCGGAGCCGCTACGACTTTATCGTATTATTTCCGACTTTTTCGTAATTTGTACGACTTTTTCGTAATTTGTACGACTTTTTCGTATTTTTTACGACTTTTTCGTATTTTTTACGAATTTTCCGTATTTTTTTACGACTTTTTCGGAAACATTTCCCGATAAATTCGCAAACATTGCGAAAATAGGAAATTCATAAACGCTTTTGGGTTACGATTTTTTCGGGCTACAGTCGGATTTTACATCCGACTGTATCCCGAAAAATCGTAACCAAAGCCTTCAATAGCCGAAATTTTCGTGTTGATGGCGAAAATAAGGCAAAAAGTGAATAACCATTGTCAGCCTGTCCTTTTACTACTTTCAAGGGGAAATTAAACCAAATAGGGATTTTCAATCATACATGGCTTTCAAGGGGAAATAAAACCAACTGTGTCTCATACCACATGGCACTTATATATATATATATTTATTGTATTTATTATATCACTTGTCCTCCCTGTGTGTAATTTTGTTTTCTGTAAGATTGTACAGTGCTGCGTACCCTTGTGGCGCTTTATAAATAAAGTTATACATACATACAAATAGGGATTTTCAATCATACATGGCTTTCAAGGGGAAATTAAACCAAATAGGGATTTTCAATCATACATGGCTTTCAAATGGAAGTTGAGTAGTTTGTGTGTGATTTGTGTTTACAGAAAAATACAGTCATTTACAGGCTGCCATTACCTTTTCAGATAAACAAACAGGAAAGAGTTAAACACTGCACAGCTTGCTCGTTAAAGGCTGCCAAAGGTATAAAACCCCTCTAACTCACTTCAGTTTGGTTGGTGATGAAAGTTTGGTTTAGTTTGGTTGCCAAGCATGGAGCATGATGCTGTGGTGCCAGCACTGCTGGCAGCATTAGAATATTTAGAAGGGGCAGAGGCGCCAGAGGCGCAGGAGCCCCCACTTAATTTGCCACTTGCTAGGATCAGACAGCCTCGTCGGTTTTGGAGAGGTGTCCCTTCACTTAACGAGCTGTCTGATGATGAGGTGGTGCGGATGTACCGTCTGAGCCGTGCCGCCATTTTGCAGGTATTTGATTTGGTTAGGCAGGAGCTAGATCCTGTGACGGCACGGTCTCAGGCCCTGCCCGGGATAAGCAAACTGCTTGCAGTTTTGCATTTCCTGGGCAGTGGCAGTTTCCAGCAGGTCTCCGCACGCCTTGTTGGTATGAGCCAGCCCACCTTCAGCAGGATACTGAAGCAAGTGTTGAGGGCACTTCTACCGCACTCGCAAAGGCTCATTTCCTTTCCCTCAACTGAGGCAGAGTGGACAAGGGTAAAGCAAGACTTTTACCTCATTGGCCATTTTCCAAATTGCCTGGGAGCCATTGATTGCACTCATGTTCCGCTCACACCACCTCGGGCTCACCAGGAGCGCTACCTTAACAGAAAGCGCTCCCATTCCATCAATGTCCAGGTGGTGTGTGATTCCCACCTGCGGATCATGAGTGTGAGATCTGGTTTTCCTGGAAGTGTCCACGATGCCCATATCCTGCGTCAGTCAGCCCTCTATGAGCGCTTCACTCAAGGAGAAATGCCGCGGGGCTGGCTGGTGGGTAAGTACTTTTTGACAAATTTTTTTACCTCTACTTCCACAACTCTTATTAATTAATTGGTCATGGCGACACACACCCATCAGTCCTCTGTGCATACAGCTGGCCCAATATAATGGGCAGTAGCTTTTTACTATGTAATCATGTCAGTTCTTGCTACTGGCAAAATGTATCTCCAAATTAACACCACTTTACACTTGCCCTTGTTTTACTAAGCATCTTGGGAATGGTAGTTTTGGAAAGCATTACTTTCAACCTGTGTGTTTCTGATGGACTAATTAACTCCTCACACCTGAGCAGGTGTAATAGGTGGGAGTTGCTAAATGGGAGCTTATAGGGACATGCTGGCTTCAAGCGGCCGTATGCCACTGGTAGTGACAGTTAATTGGTCATGGCGACACACACCCATCAGTCCTCTGTGCATACAGCTGGCCCAATATAATGGGCAGTAGCTTTTTACTATGTAATCATGTCAGTTCTTGCTACTGGCAAAATGTATCTCCAAATTAACACCACTTTACACTTGCCCTTGTTTTACTAAGCATCTTGGGAATGGTAGTTTTGGAAAGCATTACTTTCAACCTGTGTGTTTCTGATGGACTAATTAACTCCTCACACCTGAGCAGGTGTAATAGGTGGGAGTTGCTAAATGGGAGCTTATAGGGACATGCTGGCTTCAAGCGGCCGTATGCCACTGGTAGTGACAGTTAATTGGTCATGGCGACACACACCCATCAGTCCTCTGTGCATACAGCTGGCCCAATATAATGGGCAGTAGCTTTTTACTATGTAATCATGTCAGTTCTTGCTACTGGCAAAATGTATCTCCAAATTAACACCACTTTACACTTGCCCTTGTTTTACTAAGCATCTTGGGAATGGTAGTTTTGGAAAGCATTACTTTCAACCTGTGTGTTTCTGATGGACTAATTAACTCCTCACACCTGAGCAGGTGTAATAGGTGGGAGTTGCTAAATGGGAGCTTATAGGGACATGCTGGCTTCAAGCGGCCGTATGCCACTGGTAGTGACAGTTAATTGGTCATGGCGACACACACCCATCAGTCCTCTGTGCATACAGCTGGCCCAATATAATGGGCAGTAGCTTTTTACTATGTAATCATGTCAGTTCTTGCTACTGGCAAAATGTATCTCCAAATTAACACCACTTTACACTTGCCCTTGTTTTACTAAGCATCTTGGGAATGGTAGTTTTGGAAAGCATTACTTTCAACCTGTGTGTTTCTGATGGACTAATTAACTCCTCACACCTGAGCAGGTGTAATAGGTGGGAGTTGCTAAATGGGAGTGCTTCCACTCATAATTTTTCCTTTCTTCTAGGAGACGCTGGATATGGGGTTCTGCCTTGGCTGATGACCCCTGTTCGTTTTCCACGCACACCTGCCCAACGTAGGTACAACCGTGCCCATCGGAAGACGCGCAATGTCATTGAGTGCCTGTTTGGGGTGCTCAAGTCGCGCTTCCGATGCCTCTCAGTCACGGGGGGAGCTCTTCTTTACTCCCCCATTAAGGTTTCAGAGATCATTGTTGTCTGCGCCATGTTGCACAATGTGGCAATGGATCATGGCCTAGGCGCAGACATCAATGATGCTCTGGAACCTGAGATTGAGGGGTATGTTGGCAGGCGCATGGATAACCAACCACAGGGGAGAAGAGTGCGTGATCAGCTGATTGCCTCACACTTTAGTTGTAAGTTGAGCATATCATTCACTTGATAATATATCTCATTAAATGTGTTTAACTTGCCCTTGCAACTGTGTTAACCAGAAGAACATGAATGATGCCAACAAAAATGTGTATGTTTATTTACTGGTTTGTTTTTGGAGGAAATGCTGGCACTGTCTGAACACAAGTGACTTTGGCCAGTGCAGAAACAAGTGTGATTGATTGGTGTTAGGCCTTGATATAGAGCAGGGGTCCCCAACCTTTTATACCCGTGAGCCACATTCAAGTGGAAAAAGTATTGGGGAGCAACACAAGCATGGAAAAAGTTCATGGGGGTGCAAATAAGAGCTATAATTGGCTATTTGGTAGCCTCTATGTGGACTGGCAGCCTACAGAAGGCTCTGTTTGGCTTTACACTGGGTTTCATTCAACCAAAACTTGGCTTCAAGCCAGAAATGCAAAAATGGCACCTACTTTGAGGCCCCTGGGAGCAACATCCAAGGGGTTGAGAAGCAACATGTTCACAAACCACTGGTTGGGGATCACTGATATAGAGGGATCTCATTACTGTGTTGGGGTAGAGCACAAGTTTATGGCACACACAACCTCAATGGCCATTATCATGCTTATGATGAGTTTGTTCACATTATCAGTGCAATGTCTCTTTAAATCTAATCAAATCTTTTCCTTTCTTAATTATAAAGAGCCTGCTGATTGTGATGTGCTGGTGTACCCCTAGCAGTATAGGCCTTCCCGGGACACCTTCTGGTGTAAGTAAACACGCTTACAAACCAAAAACACTAATGTTAAAATATTGTCAAACATTTAAAGGACAAGTCAACCCCAGTCAATTTAAGTGTGTTTTCCATTAGGGCTAAATGAAGTTTGGGGTTCACTTGTCCTTTAAATTATTAGCATTACTAAGTAATTATTCTTTCAGGTTTGTGGGATCTACTGTGTTGTGTGGCTACCCCCACTGGAATCCTTTTGTGCTTTTGAATGTCGCTGGTGAAAAGCTAAAACCTCATTTCTGTTGCTTGGACCTGTCACTGCTGTTACCAACCATCTGGGAGACGGACCTGCTATGGACAAGTGCCAGGCATTCTGCCCTTTGCTGCTAAGTGCCACTTTCAGGTGACTACCACTTACTCTGCTTTACAAAACAATAATGTTACTGCGTGTTACAGAATATGTTCACTTTCAGGCAAAAAAAAACCCCCAAAATGCATTCTGAATGATAAGACCAACTACACATCCTGCCAGGATCCATGGGACCGCCCCAGATGCTGCCCTAATCCCTATCAAGTTGACCACCTCTTATGCTTGGACTAAGCGCTGTTGTAAAGGGACCCACAAATACCGGGTAAGTGACTGTTTCAAACAGAAATTAAATGCTGTTCAAGGTTAAAACAAAGCAATTTTGTGGGGGTTAATTGAATAATTGTTGTTTTAGGAAATTTCCCTCACTTGCTCACAGTGGGAGAAGACTGCAGGCTGCTGAGACTCAGAAGGATGCGACTCTTGGCTAGCTGTGTGAAATCCCATTGCCTGTGTTCCCTCCAATCAATGTCCCCTTACTGACTGGAGCAATAACTTCACCTTTACACCTTCCTGCCTTTTACAACTAAATTGATCTTGAAAATTATGCAAAAGAAAGTAAAGGCCATTTTGAATGTCTTTTTAATGAGTCATAATAAATATGAAATCAATACTTTAAACATCCAGCAAAGTGTGTTTTTTTTTTTTTTTTAAACAAAAAAAAAAAGGTGAACATTTCCACAAGAAATATAAATAGCTACGGTAGGCCTGGGGGGCATTAGAAACCCAGCAATGCTTGACCCGTAAAGGACAAAGGCTAAGAAAAAGTGCAAAGCACTTATTGCATTAAACTTATTGCACCCCTACAGCCAGGCAATAAAAACATTAACAAAAATACAATACATGATAAATACTTAACATGTATCACTTGTAAACATATCCATTTCTTTGGAAAAGCAGTCAGATACATGAGGTAAGTGCTGGCCTCTTGTGTTAGGCCCTTGCATAGTAGTACAACATTCAATTACCCTTGTAGGAATTATTGACTTGCATTTTGGAAAGCAAAGGGAGAGGAGGACTTTGAAAGCTGCCCTTTAAACAATATATTACAAAAGGAGGAGGAGAACATTTACCAGGCTGCTCTCTTGACTTTGGCTTTTGACAGCCACGCAGCATTAGTGCATAGTAGTACAACATTCAATTACCCTTGTAGGCATTAGTGACTTGCATTTTGGAAAGCAAAGGGAGAGGAGGACTTTGAAAGCTGCCCTTTAAACAATATATTACAAAAGGAGGAGGAGAACATTTACCAGGCTGCTCTCTTGACTTTGGCTTTTGACAGCCACACAGCATTAGTGCATAGTAGTACAACATTCAATTACCCTTGTAGGCATTAGTGACTTGCATTTTGGAAAGCAAAGGGAGAGGAGGACTTGGAAAGCTGCCCTTTAAACAATATATTACAAAAGGAGGAGGAGGAGGAGAACATTTACCAGGCTGCTCTCTTGACTTTGGCTTTTGACAGCCACGCAGCATTAGTGCATAGTAGTACAACATTCAATTACCCTTGTAGGCATTAGTGACTTGCATTTTGGAAAGCAAAGGGAGAGGAGGACTTGGAAAGCTGCCCTTTAAACAATATATTACAAAAGGAGGAGGAGAAGGAGGAGAACATTTACCAGGCTGCTCTCTTGACTTTGGCTTTTGACAGCCACGCAGCATTAGTGCATAGTAGTACAACATTCAATTACCCTTGTAGGCATTAGTGACTTGCATTTTGGAAAGCAAAGGGAGAGGAGGACTTGGAAAGCTGCCCTTTAAACAATATATTACAAAAGGAGGAGGAGGAGGAGGAGGAGAACATTTACCAGGCTGCTCTCTTGACTTTGGCTTTTGACAGCCACGCAGCATTAGTGCATAGTAGTACAACATTCAATTACCCTTGTAGGCATTAGTGACTTGCATTTTGGAAAGCAAAGGGAGAGGAGGACTTTGAAAGCTGCCCTTTAAACAATATATTACAAAAGGAGGAGGAGAACATTTACCAGGCTGCTCTCTTGACTTTGGCTTTTGACAGCCACGCAGCATTAGTGCATAGTAGTACAACATTCAATTACCCTTGTAGGCATTAGTGACTTGCATTTTGGAAAGCAAAGGGAAAGGAGGACTTGGAAAGCTGGCTTCTGGGAACACTATACCAGCAGGAGACATACACAACCTGAAACCCATATAGTTGTTTCTACTGCACTTTAGACTGCACAGCAGAGAATAAGGAGCTTAAAGAGAGACCCCTTTTTAGTCAGGAGGCACGTTTCTTTGGTATGTCGGTTCAACACTTTTTTTTTTTAAGGATGTTAGAATTCACAGGCATGACCACATTTGTATTTGGGGAAATGGCCCATATTCATGTTAGAGGAAATGCACTTTGATGTTATAAGTGCTTCCCAGATGGTATTGGGGAGGGCACCACCAGATATTTTTTTTGGTGCCCCTCAGTGAGGAAAATTCAGCTTTGGTGGAGGAAGATGGAGAACAATGGGACTACTTGTTTGGTGCTTAGTCCTGTCAGCTCATGTAGCGGATAGTGTGAGTCCTGAAGAGATGCATAAAAAAGTTCATGGCCAGAGAGCAAGTTGGTGTAGAGGTCTGTCTCAAAAAAGGCTGCAAGGCGAAAGTAGGGACTCAGATAGGAGACCTACTTGCGCTTTTTTAAAGGCCCACAGTCAGGGTCAGACCCTCTTCTGCGGCCTCTCCCACGCCCCCTTGCCCTAGGTGGAGGACTTGGAGGTGGTGGTTGAGGCGCAAAAGAGGGCCCAGGCAGTGACCCTTCAGCAGACCCGGCAGAGGCAGAGGCAGGCGCATGTAGTACATGCCCCAAAAGTGCCAGCAGAGCATTCCGGGACAGCTCTTCGCTTCTTAGCCGCTCCTCGTGCTGTGCTGCCCGCTCTCGGCGTTGGGTCTCCAGCTCGACCCTCAACGCAGCCACTTCTCGCCTCAAGGCGGCCTGTTCGTCGATCTGGCGAGCCAACAGCCGCCTTTGGGAGAGAAAGTAGCTGCGTTGGTTGCCGAGAGCAGGCCCGAGGGCGGCTACCACAACCTGGGACGCCCGCGGTCTCCTCACTGAACCTTCCGCAGATGGACGTTCCAGTCCTTGTCCTGGTTCCTGGCCACTCCCCCCGGCAGCAGCAACATTCGCAGCAGCATCTAGGATAAGAGTATAAACAAATAAGTAAATCATGTATTTGAATTGAAAAAACTTTATTCAGAGAAGAGCATTTTCAAGAACATGGTGCAGATTGATACAAATGTGAGTTTAGAACTTAATACAGAAAAAAAACCCATATTGTTTATTCTAAACACATTTTAGAAAAAAAAAAAGGTTAGTTAGCAATAACTCACCCTTATGCTTACAAAATGACCATAGGAATGAATAGAACATGACTGAGTTTTTATGTATGAAGTTGTAGGCTCACATTTTGAAACATTTGCCCCTTAAAGGGGTCCAATTATATCCAGTTATTATCGCATTAAAAAGTGACCTTTATTGGTGAAATTTATGTGGATCCAAAACAACGGCTACTGCAATAACCGCAATAATTACAAACCATTATCCTACATGTACTCCAAAAAAGCATGGTTATCAAATATTCTTTTCAAACTGCATTCAGGATTGAGAAGAGTGGGCGTGCCTTACTATCTACTATGTCATCTGAAGACCCACAGCTGCCCCCTGGGCTGAGTTAGAGAAGTCAGACTGGCATGTCTGTAAAAGGGGTGGGCTCACCTTTAAGCGAAATTTTACCATGTTACAGAATGGACAATTATCACCAATATTTCAATTGGTCATATTTATTTGTTGGACTTCATTTTCCTGCTTTTACAAACTCTTTGCAGTTTTTAAATGGATGTCACTGACCCCATCAGTAAAAATTAAATTTTCTTAATAATGACATTGAAAAGGTAATCATTTTCACAGTGCCGATTTTCTATACATACTATAAACACAAAAATAAGAAGTTATTTCTTATGACAGTTCCCTTTTAAAGGGCACCTGGCACCCCCCACCACTGGGTCAGGTTAATAGAGGCACACTCCAGGTAGATGAAAAGAAAGCACTAGGCCAGCTGCACAATCTGCAGTCACAAGCATGTGTAATGAGTGAGTTTTGCCTCACAACTGCCTGCTCATTATGCGCGTGTGTGCCACAATTGGCTGCTCATTATGAGCATGTGTGTGAGCTTTTGGAGGCTGATTTACATTCACCGCACTTACGTCAGCTGCATAGTAATTGAGTGAGGAGTTAGCTTACTATGCACATGTGTGGCCAGCAGCAAGGCCACCCGCACCAGGAGGGGAGGCCAGTGTTGGCGGGGGGATTTTTAGGGTTCAAATTTTTGGGGGGACACAACCACAGTGTGGGCTCTATTAGCTCTATTGACCCACACCTTCAGTGGGGGAAACAATATAGGGGTTATAGACGCCTTTAAGAATCACAAACTGGGGGCAACACAAGCCAAGGCCCTGGCCTTGTCAGAACCATAACACCCCATTACCACCTCTGCAACTCTTCACTTAATCAGCTATGTCTATGAAGCCCTCAAAGCTGCCACTGCTAGCCCTGGCACTAAACACTCAGCTTTTTGTAATATTTTGCCAATACCAGAGGGTGCAAGTGCAAGAGAAGTTACTTACGCCTGGGGGGTGACACAGGTGGCGGGGACAAGGACTGGCGGGAAGGTCCAGCTTGGTGTTCTGAAAAATATAAATAGTGCATAGACATAAGAATACATTGCAGAAAATGCTAAATTGCCAGTTTTGTGAAACAACTAGGCAAATAATATTTACCTGGCGTCCCAGGGTCCCGTTCATCTGCTCCACTGACATCCTGGGGCTGGTCCTCTGCCTCTGGCGGCGACTGCTGCCGGGTCTGTTGCCTCTCCTGGACTGTGGGCCTTTGGCGCTGCGCTTAACCTACAAGTTCACAGAAAGCAAAAAACAAAAAATGCTCAACAAGTTTTGACCCCAAACTACAAAGCCACACAAACATTCTGGATTTAGCAGAGATTCAAAAACAAGACAAAAACCATTCAAAAACTACAGATAAATCACTTGTCATCATTAAAATGAGGCCTAACAGCTGCAGTTCATGGAATGTATTTGAGGGGCATGTGGGAGAACTGGGGTACTATTAAGACTGTCATGTGGAACCCAAGCTGCAAATGAACAAATATTTGGCATTTTTTTTTGTTAAAAAAACAGTCAGTTTGAAAAGCATCCAAAAACTAGACTAAAGCCACTTTGAAAGTAGCCCAAAAATAGCCCAATATGCACAATGAAAAAAAAAAAGCCCATATTAATTATATATATATTAGATAAATCTATGGATAGATAGATGTATGGATGGTATCTATCTTTCTATCCATAGATATATCTATCTATCCATCCATCCATAGATATATCTATCTATCCATAGATATATCTATCTATCTATCCATAGATATATCTATCTATCTATAGATATATCCATCTATCTATCCATAGATATATCTATCTATCTATAGATATATCCATCTATCTATCTATAGATATATCCATCTATCTATAGATATATCTATCTATCTATAGATATATCTATCTATCTATAGATATATCTATCTATCTATCTATCTATCCATAGATATATCTATCTATCTATCCATAGATCTATCTATCTATCTATCTATCTATCTATCCATAGATCTATCTATCCATAGATAGATCTATCTATCTATCCATAGATCTATCTATCTATCCATAGATCTATCTATCTATCCATAGATCTATCTATCTATCTATCTATCCATAGATCTATCTATCTATCTATAGATCTATCTATGGATAGACACATAGATCTATCTATGGATAGATAGATCTATATATGGGAAAGCATGTCTTTTTAAAGCGTATAATCAGTAGCAATATCCTGTGTGGCCCCTCTCCAAGTAACTGGGATGGCTGATAATTCCCTGCCCTCTGTGCCCAGTCCAGCTGGGAAGTCACTACGCAAATATATTCACAATGTTGCATTAACCCCAGACATGATATACATATGGGTGCGTTTAACTACAACTCTCACAGCAGCCCCAAGATATCCTGAGTTATAGCTTAAAGATCAACTGAAGATCTACCCCCACATCCCAGTAGAAAGTAACGGTACAATCACATACCCTATAGAGCAGGCTGTAGAACAGACAAGTTTAGGCTGAAAGCTACAAACTACATTACCCAGCATGCAGTGTGACAGGCACACTAGGGTGGAAACAAATGTGAATAGTTTCCAAACTACAAAGCCGTCAAAGCTCCAAAAACTAGACCAAAACTCTACCTTACCAGCTTTGGACTTTGGAAAACCCCAAGGACTTTAAAGCTATGGTTTACCTTGAAGTAAATTTTTATTATGTTATAGAATGGCTTATTCTAAGCAACTTTTCAATTGGTCCTAATTATTTAATGTAGTTTTGGAAAAAAAAAATATATACAAACTTACGTCTCCTATCTGAGTCCATATATTCGCCACGCAGCCCTCCGAAGACCTCTACACCAGCTCGATCCAGAAGGCGGCGTTCATAGGGCTTGAACAAGATGTTGGTAGGAGGCCCTACACCCGCCTTCTGGGCCCGTGCTCTCTCGGCCACGAACCTCTTCTTTATGCATCTCTTCAGGTCGCTGAAGCGTTTGTACACCGTGTTGTGATCACGGTGCACTCCGCTTACAGCGCTCACACAATCCGCTACCTGCTGCCACAGGTCCCTTCTTCTGGCAGCAGTGAGCTGACAGGACTGCGCACCAAAAAGACTGTCCCATTGTCTCACAACTTCCTCCACCATTGCTGAATTTTCCTCACTGGAAAAACGGGGGCCTTTGGAGCTGGGCCCCGCCTCCTCCTCTTCCTCCTGCTCCTCCTCCTCCTGCTCCTCCTCCACCACCACCACCGGCTGGCGGCTCCTCCTTCCCACAGGGGGTTGCTGCCCCTCCTCCTCCTCCATACCCACCCCCCTGCCCTGGCCAGCCCTAACTAAACCCCCCCTCCCTCTACCTGCCCCCCCCTCCCTACCTACCTCCCCCCTCCCTCTACCTACCTCCTCCCTCCCTCTACCTGCCCCCCCTCCCTACCTACCTCCCCCCCCACACTACCTGCCCCCCCCCTCCCTCTACCTGCCCCCCCACACTACCTGCCCCCCCCTCCCTCTACCTGCCCCCCCACACTACCTGCCCCCCCACACTACCTGCCCCCCCCCTCCCTCTACCTGCCCCCCCCTCCCTCTACCTGCCCCCCCCTCCCTCTACCTGCCCCCCCTGCACCCACCCTTCCTCTGACTGCCCCCCCCCTGCACTAACCCAGGCCTCTTGGGCCTCCTCTCCCTCCCTCTCCCAAGGGTCTTGTGCCCTTTCCCTTACCCCCCATCTACCTTCCTCCCCATGGGGCTCAGGACTTGCCTGAGTTTCAGCCACCTCCTCCACCTCCTCTTGGCCTGACTCAGGCAAGTCCTGGGCCCCCCCACCCAAACCCTCCTCCTCCCAACTGTCCTCCTCACCTACCTCCCCAACTACCTCCTCAGCCACACCCAACCATTCCCTCCACTTCTCCCCCTCCTCCCTACCCCTGCTGTGGGCCATGGCAGAAAAAAAATTTTTTTTGTTCAGCAGCTCTGCAGTGTACCTCCTCTCCCTTTGCTTTCCAATAATGCAGTGAAGAAAGAAAAGGGCGCCAATGCCTTTAAAATGGTCGCTGGAGAACTTCCTGTTTCATTTTAAACAAAACCGCCATTGATAGAAATGGCAAGCCATTTAAATTTACGAATATTTCGTGACATTCGGACCGCCGATACGAAATTATCGTGACTTTCGGAAGGCTGTTTCCGCCGTGTACGATCGTACGATACGAATATTTCGTGACTTTCGGACCGCCGTTACGAAATTATCGTGACTTTCGGAAGGCTGTTTCCGCCGTGTACGATCGTCCGATACGAATATTTCGTGACTTTCGGAACGTCAATACGAAATTATCGTGACTTTCGGAAGGCTGTTTCCGCCGTTTACGATCGTCCGATACGAATATTTCGTGATTTTCGGATCGTCTATACGATATATTCGTGACCAATACGAAAGCTCCGAAAAAGTCGCAAAATTACCGATCATTACGAAAAAGTCGCAAATTTACCGATCAATACGAAAAAGTCGCAAAATGTTCGTTTTTCCAATCGGATTTTTCCAATTCGGATTCGAAATCGTGTCTTAGTAAATCAGCCCCTTAGAATCACCCTGACATAAACATAAAAATAGGTTTTGATTTTTAAGAAAACAGAGTAAGAGTAGTAGTACAGTACCATGTACCATGCAGGTACAGCATAAATACAATAGCAAATACTACCTTCTCCTAAGGTGCCTTTTCTGTTTCTGCAGCTGGGCCCCCGGATAGAGGGCCCTAACAACAAGTAAAAATGAGCCACAAAGAACAAAAATGACCTAGGCACAAAGGTCCAATGCACATTACATGGAGAAACTCTTCCTTCGCTTGTGAGCTTACACTTAAAGAATAGGATAATATCACACCGCAGTGCTATCACATATGTGTTCTGAAGCTCACTAAGGGCAATATCTCAATAACAATCTTGGATTTTTATATCTGCCATGTTACTACAAATGCACAGTCCAATTGCAAAAATTACCATTGCTCTGTATGTTGTAAGTTGTATTCGTTTGAAATCAGCACAGGCTCTTGTCATTTGTTTGTCATCTATAAATATGACAAGAACCACCTCTAAGCAGACCTTTGAGAGGCAAATGGATTCTTTAATGAGTCCTAAAGACTCCTTGCAGAAAGTGTTCTGGTTGGAATCAAACCTAGAACCCCAGAGCTGCAAGATAGCAGAGCGTTATAACCATTGTGCCACATAATACTTTTCATTTTTATAAAAATAAAATATTTTAGACCTATTAGCAAAATAAAAAGGGTCCTGGAGGGCGCAAGTGCAAGAGTGCTTATACCGTTAGCATTTGCACTCCCTGCTGCACTATTCACCAAATGATATATCCAGTGCTCAGTGAGGAGCACAGCATCTGGAGGCACAGCTAGCCTTGTCCTAAGGCAGGCAGTAATGCCCTGATGCAGGCTGTGGCTCCTGGCTCTCTGTACCTTGCCCACCTGAATGAAACGCAAAATATGGGGTGGTGTGTCCCCCATAAATATGCACTTTGTACACTGCTATTATGTTTGCAAATGAGCCCTAAAACCCTTATCACAGTATAGCATCAGTGATACATAAAATGTCCCATAAGAACTTCTCGTTCTCGCCGCTCGTTCACATGAATGAGTGTCTTGTTTTGAATCTTTTTGCTAATCTTCCACCTGGGAGGCTAAGAGTGTAAAATTATTATTGCCTGCTATTACCATACAAATTTTATCCTTAAAGCCATTGTCTTAAGACAGTAAGTTAATAATTCAGTTCTTTTTCTTCATGCCAAAATCTGAAGGTAAAAATCATAGCCAGGGGTTTGTTCTACTATTGTGTAATCTGCATTTTTTATTATATTTAATTTCAAATTAATCTTAGCAGGATTCCAACACAAAATGTGCCTTATTGTCCCTAGATTGCATTGTGGACGTCCATGAATGACTGCCAGTGTTCCTTGGGGAAACATTTCAGCAAAGGCTGCAGGGCATATTTACCTTAAATACTGTAATTCCTTTGTGTTTCTGTACTGGCAATACCAATTGTGTTTATATTATTATATTAACAGAATGGGATGATTGCAGATTTTAGGTGGCTAGCTAGAGGTAATGCTGTAACATCAGCAGCAATATGAAATCACAGTCACTGTCACTCTCTGAAGTACTCAGAGATGACCAAGGTAACACCAAGGTCCCACTAACTTACTTTTACTAGAATTTAGCTATTCATTTTAATCATTTGTTATGCTTTATTATGAGAGAAGAAAGGATCATTCGGGTCAGTGCTTTATTTATTGAAGTGTCGCTAGTGACTGTTTCATGAGGAATGCATTTATGAAACTGAGCAACTAAACCAACCAGTTTATATAAACTAATAAAAGAAGCAGTAGATTAAAGTATGAGTAAATCAGAACAGTTCAGGCAAAGTTTAATCCATGGCCAAATCGGAATTGCGGGCCTAAACTATCTGCGTGTCATTTTAGGTATATAACTTAAATAACTTTATTTAAGCTTATAGAAAAAAGCAAAGCAGTTCAATGCAATTAAACAAAAATAAACAAAATAAAATAAAAAATTAGCAGATAGATGTGAGGGGCTAATACATAAAGTACACAAAATGCCATTTATTTAAGGGACTTGAAAAAAACAGCAACATATAAGGCCTTGTGCCAAGTGAACTCATGCAAAGTGCAAAAACGTCTGCAGTTGGCCTTTTTTTGCACTTTGCACACTGCATTAAGTGTGAGCAAATAACTGCAGGTTTCTGCGGCCCCTTTAGAAGCACAGAGACCTGCAGCTCCCCTTGGACTAACTGTGTTATTCAGAGCTGTATTGGTGAGGGGCAGGCAGGGCAGGGACATTTTGGCCCCTTGGGGTGCCCTGAGGTTTCCTTGAGGAAGCTGCCTCCCCTCGACCCTAAGTGCATAGGTTTTCTGCAAAACAGGGGCCCACTAGTGTAAAGAGCACAATAGTGTTCTATGCACTAGAAGAGATGAAATTCTGATTTAAAAATCTGAATTTTTACTCTTGAAGTTACCAGAAGCAACTTTTTGCCACCCCCGGTAGCTTCAGGACCACTGTTGCCTGAGGCAAGTTTCCCAACTCCCCTCAGCAGCACCCCTGGCGCAGATGCACTTAGGCATCCCCCTCCTGCCCCGTACCCACCCCCTACATGCCATCTCAAGGTAAGAGCTGGATTTTTGATATGATGTTCACAGTAGAAAGCAATAGACCCCGGAGTCCAGGTGCACTTTAGATGAGCACTTAGGGGTGTGCTCCTGTTAGCACTTGTGCTCCTTTGTGTTCTAAAGTTAATGACCCCTATAGTTCTAGGTAACAAAAACATTTCCATCAGAAATTGAAAGAGCACAACATTTTGTTTGTTATTTATAAACTGCATTTTTTTAAAAATTTGCTGTCAGTGAAAGAGTTAAAGGAATCTAAAGCATTATAAAGGGAACACTGGTTTTATGAAACAGCTTTATTTTGCTTCCTGGTTTTTCACTAATCTGTTTAAATCCCTTTAGATATGTTGCTAACTATATCTTTAGTATAAGCAGCTGCTTGCATTTTGGTTTACAGAGGTATAGAAGGAGTATTAATACAGCACCAATTCATGCTGTATTTATCATTAAAGAATCTGTTCTACACTTTATATAGTTTGATATTTTGGTTAGCTGCTGTCATATCACTGCATAGGTGCTTATCTTATATTCCATACATACTACTGAGCAACATGCAAGTACATTTCCCACAGCATTAAATAAGCATAGTACATAAAATGAAGTCTTGAGAAAGTTGGTGTCTGTCAATTGCCCTTGACTCTATTTTCGTATACAGGTAACATAACAAAAATCAAGGTCCCGTGTCCTTGTTGTAAACAACTGGGTGATATAGATTATGCTGAATGTTTTAAGCTGGCTATAGTTTTATATAACGTAAGCAATGCTATAATTATACATGAAGCATGGGGATGGAAGTCACCATAGTATGCCATGTGAAGGGCTTAACTAATTCTAACTGCAAAGTTGTTGTAATTGTAGTTGCATTTTGAGACAAACTGGGTGCAAGTTGTGTCTTCCAGAGCATGGATTCAAAATGACATTTGATTCCAGTTCATTGGGCATAAGTCTGGCATGCCTATTGACATAATCCACCATGGGAACCCTGAAACTAGCGCAAGGTACAAGATGGCTGTGGCGCCAGGCTTCCTTAGCCTAAATAAATCCAATTGTTAACCGTTCATTAAAGAGAGCTGTGTGTTTTCATGTCCATGCTTCTTCCAGTTGCAGTTACAACCTGCATTTTTTCCTGTCAGGTTGTCACGATCGGTTACCCAAAACCCAGACATTTGCCAAGGTCCCGGTCACAACTCACACTTCTGCCTATAACAGCCAACTTTGGCTTTGGGTGGAGCCCTCCACTACTCGGCACCAGGTCTTAGAGCGAGAGGACCAGGGCTAAAGTTCTGAACAAACAAGGGGACCAGATCATAGGACAAGAACAGAGGCGACTTACAAGAATCAGAGTCAGACAGGCCAGGTCAAAACCAAAACAGCAGTGCAGTACAAAGTCAGGGTACAGGCAGGAGTCAGAACTAGATAGACAGAACAGAAAGTGAACCCAGGAACTATGCCAGCTAGACCTATAATGGGCATGGAAGGAACTGAGAGGTAGGGATTTAAAGGCTTGAGATTTAAAACAAGGTTGCCACCTCTGCCAGCCAGTGTTTGTCACCAGCAGGGGGCAGGTTGTGACATCATGGGGGCAGGGAGGGAGGGGCCGTGATGTCACGGGGCATTGTTGAAGTGGCGCTGTGACATTGGTGGGCAGGGCTATTGTGGCGTCAATCTCAGTGAGTCCTGCCTGGTTTTACTAATTTGGAAAGGAGGTTTTGACCCGGACAGCCCTTCCGAAAACTGGTGGCAACCCTATTTAGAACAGGTGTGGGTAAATAAAGACCACCTATAGCCATCATTCCTGCCTGCCATGCATGGCAATTGTAAGTACAATTGTGGTTTTCAAACACTGGAGGCAATCTTCTTTGTTCCCCAGGAAGGTTTCAGCAATTGTCAGTATCTGTGTACTTCTACAGAACATCGCAATGATGCACTGCCTTTTCCCAGAAAAGAAGAGATGAGGATTATGTATGTATACAGTGTTTATACATCTGACCAGTAGATGTCACTGTGTACTGGACTTATGCTATGTAAACAAAATACTTTCTTTACTGTGAGTAATGTAAAGCTGATCTGATTATTGGTCCTGGGCCAGTGTAGGTTCACATCAGAAATCTTGGGACCCCCCCATGAACCAAAATTGTTGGCCATGCCTCTTGTAGGCACTATACAAAAGATCAACTAGCAGGTACGCAGGTTTTGTTTGGACAAAAGGTTGAATGTGATAGATGTGTGTCAATTTATTGGTTGCCAGTGGACTTTACCTTACATTTTAATCCTACACACCTGCCTGCCCTTGTCACGCTGCTCTGCATTGCCATTGCTTGATACATAAATTACATATGTTTCTATGGAAGTTAGGGATGTACTTATGTAGGTTATGCAGGGCTCCCCCTTGTGTCAGATGATTTTACTGACACTGTTCATACTGCAAGCCAGCACTGTTGATTCCAAACTGCTCCAAGGTGAGAGGTGCATGAGGATTTTGAAGAATACAGTGCTCAGCGCCGGATTTCTTAACCGGTCGCCCCGAGGCCGCATGTGGAGCAGTGGGGAGAGGTCCCCATTGCTCCATATGGCAGCAAAATTTTGGTGCGGCGGGGTGGCAGGCTGCCCCTAAATTTGTGCCGCCCTAGGCCTGATGGTGCTACTAGTTTAGTGGTATTTCTGCTATAGGTAGGTATCGTTTGAGAAGATAGCCACAGCTCCCACCTTTCCTCAGCAATGTAGTAGGGGCTGGAGCTACTTTTTTGTGCTTGACAAACCTTTTGCTTTAGATTTTTTTACTAGGATTAACATTTGAACCAAATTTCATCAATCAGGCAGGACAACTATGCAAGGGAGCTATTGTGTAAATAATTGTGTAAGGAATTAGAAATGTGGTGTGTATCTGAGAAGGTGACATGTTGCACACTTTATCTTTGTATTGGCTACTTCCAGAGCCTTTTTCTACTTCTGGGGTTCACTACTGCATGCTAGTTTGACATTGGATTTATAAAATTCCCAAAGATATACTAGGCAGGAGGTGGCTGATAGTAAAAACATTACTACAGGTATGGGACCCCTGCCCCTTCCCCGTGTGTGCATACATGCGCAGGGCCGTCACAGGTGGGGTCATTGCCTCCCCTGCGCAATGACAAGTGGTGGGGGCAATGACAAGGGAGCGCAGACTAGAGGTAGGCAGGAGAGGTACAAGCCTGGTGCCCCCCCATTGTTGCACCCTAGACAAGTGTCTCTTCTGCCTACTCCTAGTTCCGGCCCTGATGGGACCTATTATCCGGAAAGCTCGGGACATGGAGTTTTCCAGTTCTCTATACCTTAAGTCTACTAATAAATCATTTACATATTAAATAATCTCTTAAATCATTTTACTTCTATTATATTGCCTTTCTACTTGAGTGAAAACATAAAGTAGAAAGTCAGTTTTCTGACTAAAAGTAAAAATGTCAAAGGGTAAGAAAAAGGTGACAAGAATGAAATATATAAAGCAATACAACAAAGCATGTGGAAGGCAGGGAGGAGGTCACAGAACACAGGAGAAATAGGGGGTAAATCACTGTTGGCTCCTAGCTGATTACTATGGAGAGGAAGGCAGGGAACTGATGGCTTATGAGGTGCCAACTGTTCACTTCCATCTTTTAACAAGGACCCTAATCCCTGATGTAAATCAATAAAGCTTTTTGTCAGTACGGACATTTGTCTCTATAATTGGGTGCGGTTCAGATGTCCTTAAATAAAACCCTATTTTTAACTTCACATGTACTCTGTAAATTCTAGAGTTATTGGTCCTTAAAATGTGCCAAACCATTGGTAAATTACATCAAACTGGCTATTTAATGTTTGACTATACTGTCTTTTGGGGTCTGAAGCACATTTTAAAATCACTGTAAATAATGATCTATCTAAATATTGCTTTGCAGAGAAAATGATATGAATTATGTTGCAATTGACATCCTATTTTATATGCAGTAATGTAATAAGAGTCACATCAATAATGTCTAGCACTGTTCCGGGCTGCGTATCACCAAGGCCTCAGCTGCCAGCAGTATCAAGTCCAGTGGCTTAATACTGCCCACTCCACATTAGGAAGAACATCTGGCCATCTATTATGGTACTCCTCACCCAGGGTCCTCAACAGGTTTAGAAGTGTCTGAGTAAAGCCACTCATACCCCATTGCCCTGAGGGTGGTGCACCCCTTGAAATTTGCAAAGCTCGATGACCAACTGGTTTTCAAAGGTTGGACCCTGATTTGAAAGGCACCGTTAAGGGCATCCATAGAGTCTTATAACATGGGTCCACTTCAACTGAGCTGGGCTGTTTGATCCTTCATCGGTACCACTACTGCAAATTTGGAAAAATGGTCAGTAAAAAATAGGGCATACCAGTACCCCACTGGAGCTCCCACAGTTGTCACAAAGTCCATTGCCACCAGCTCGAAAGGCTCCCCATTGTGATCTGCAGAGGAGTGGTGCTATGTGGTTAAGACTTGTGGATAGTTCACTGGGGACACTGTTGACTAGCGCACTTAACCTTGAGCAAAAGAAATAATGGCAGTTCTGTCTTAACCGCCATAAAATTGACCCCAGTTCCATGCATAATGTGACACACCTTGCAGCTGAGCCATGAAGACCACCAGCTGCCAGGCTCTCCATTGTTCCTTTTTCCATTAACTTTACAGTACAACAAGTGATTACACTCCTGCAATTGATCCCAGTGCCGTAGCAGCGCTTTGGCTGAAGGGGTCATCTGGGCCCGCACTTGACTACATGGCAGCTGTCCCCTTCCCACCCCATTGAACACCTGCTGAAGTGCGGAGTCCTTCCGTTGGGCCTCTTTCCACTCCTCCAACATATATATCTCTTGCAGGGACCGTTCCATTGCGGTTACATAGTTACTTGGGTTATTATCCATGTAGATGTCCAGGTGGTGCCCCACCAAGTATTCTGCAACCTTTCTGATTGGCCTCTCTGGTTTGGGGCTGGTCTCTCTCACTGCCTTTAGATTTTTATTATTGGGCTCATGCTGTTTTAGGTGAGTAACCTGCCTCTCTGTCTTTCTTTTCTTAAGGTTGGGGTAGGCTTTTGTATTGAGTAAATACTGTATACAGTATGTATATATGTGCAGAGTTATACTACCTTCATACTTATCTTTATAGTTTGGTTGAAGTTGGCAAAATGCATATAAATATGTGATATGTTTAAGTTTATTGTTGCACATTTTTTTTATATTTATAGTTTTTTGTTTATATTTAGGAAAGAATATCTGTTGTTGTTTTGTAATTATTATTTTTGTATGTTTTTCTGAGTTGCTTGTTTTTCAATAAAAATGGACATGTCCATCAAGGTTAATGCCAACCTGGATGGATCCCAACCAAACCCTCATCTTGTGCCATGGGGCACATATTGGCTTCCCCCACAGTCAACCCCCTGAACACAAATTCCTCTAGTCCTCAGTGTTGGGGTCCCTCTCATAGTTGGGACATGAGTAGGCTAATTGCCCCGTACCTTGCAATGCCAACACTGCAGGGGCCCACTTTTATCCTATTGCCGTCGTCCTCTCGCCAGTGGGATTCGGGTTCACCCTGTGGAGGCTGGCCACATCCTCCCATAGAGCCTCTCATAGCTCCTCTACCATCCCCTCCAGACAGTGTGATGTTCCGCAACCACTAAGTTCGTCCCATCAAACTTAGGTATACTGGCCAAGGCCGCACTCGCTGAGAGCAGAATTGCAGCTGCAGCTGAAACTGTACCCTCTGAGTTTTCCATCCTGCCAACTATGCCAAATATAAAACTCATGTAAGGGATATGGAAGATCCAACTGCTTAAAGGGGTGGCTCACCTTTACATTATGTTTTAGTAGGTTATAGAATATAGCAACTTTGCCAAACAAAAAGTTAAGTAACTGAAAAACCACAATAATTGCCTCAGAATATCAACGTCTACATCATATTAAAAGTTAATCTCAAGGTGAACAACTCCTTTCACATAAGGGTTGATTCACTAAAGGTCGATATTTCGAGCGCTATTTATAGCATGCAAAGCTCACCAACCACAATTTTCTTTAAGTACCGCCTGCCCCAAGTAGGTGTTAATTTTTGCACAGACTAATGCGATATTTAGAGCGTTTAACGCTTCATATGTGTTTGTGAATCATGCGTTAGTATTATTTATATGCGAGAATTAACACAATGTATTAAAATTAACGCCTTGCGATCATGCGTTATTTAGCGCATGCGATATGTGCCTTAACGCACGCGATAATACTTTAGCGAATCGAGCGTTATTTTTCACGTGGATTTTAATGCAAAAAAGCATGCGATAACGCTTATCGCACTTTAGTGAATCAACCCTATTGGCTTCTGTCCTTCACACTGCCAAAATGTCCACCTCACTTCCGCCTTCTCCTTCCTGTTTTTATTAACTTTATTGCTTTACACTTTTATAAGACATACTGTTTCACTGGCCAGCCTCGTAGGTTGCTGCCACCTACTGACCAAACTAATATAACTTAACACTGAAATTACATTTCACCTCCTTAGAAAGGGGTGTTGTTTTCTTTTAATGCTGATTGCCTCTTCTTTTTTTCTCATGTGTTAACAACCACAGAAAGTTTCTTTTTTCTTCACTGGATCTTGTCTCATTCAGTTTGCTGGGTTTTTTTTAGCAAGGAACAATGGCTAAATGAAACTCTGTTAAACACAGATATAGCAAGTAGGGAATAGTGCAAGCTGCCGAAGTTCTTTTTATTTATTCACATGATATGCTATGGAACTTTATCAAGTGTGAAACAGGTGCATTACAGAATACTAAAAATAATGCAGAGCGTTCCAGTAGTGGTGCTTAAAAATATCTAACAAAAAATAGTTGACTGGCACAATGAGTGTAATGCAAGCAGTGCTTAGCCCCTGCGTGTTTATTCAAAAACTAGCAGCAATTTTTTCTATAAACATGCAAGGGCTAAGCCCTGCTTGCATTACACTTGTTGTGCCGGTCAACTATTTTTTGCTGGACTGTGCTGGGAGTGCCGACTCTCTGGGCTGTGCACCGAGTAAGAATTGTTGGAGGAGGTAAGGGTGTACTGGGTGAACTTTCTTTGCTCAAAAATATCTGCCAATCCTGCATGATCATAAATAATGTCTATCTTTAAAGCGCTGTGTACTATGCCAGTAGTATAATAAATGTTACATAATGTCCACATTAATTTGACTATACACACTAGAGTTGAGTTGTTTACCTAGTGCTTCTTTCTTTGAGCTTGGCACATTCATTGGTTATACTTACTAGAAAGGCAAAAGAGAGCAACACAGTGTACTTTGAAAAGAAGGTAAACCAAACTTCTGCTTGCCAAAGTAAACCTATATTTTTTGGCAAATGAAAAACACCACAAAAAAATATGTAAAAGCAAAATGAAAACCATTTACTTTAAAAGCCACCTACAGAGGCCTTACTGCCCACCCAAACCTCTCCACATGAAACAATACTATCAATACTATCACAAATCCTATTAACATTCAAGTGAGGTTGCCAGCTTCTATCTTTAGCCACTTTTTCCAGTTTGCCAGGAACATACTTAAAGCCAAACTGGTCCTGAGTTCAACTGTGCATGCACCTGATAAGCAGCCACTGGGAAAAATAGATCAAGTAGCTAGAGATGATGGCTGCCAACCCTGCTGGGATACTCTGCATTTTCTGACCAGGTTGGCAAAATGTGGCACAGGGTCTGTGCGTAATCCTAAATCTGGCTGTCGCTCTCTAAAGCTGGCGTTGACCCTATGGCAGGCTGTAACAACAGGGCTACCTTGCACCAGATTTGTGGTGCAAAATGAAGTTCATTCTCTCTTAAAGTTCAAAAACCTTGACATATTGTTAAAATAACACAGGTTAAAGATTTCCCTTTCATGCAGGAGAGCTGAGGTAGAGGTCCCAGGTCACTGTCCAGCAGGGCATACAGGTCTGTCAGAGCACAAGTACACAGGTTGTTAACTCTATCGTGCAACATGCATAACTTTTTTTTACAGTTTTCCAAAATTTGTTCTAAAAAACAAGAATCACATCAGGGGGTATTTAACAGTAAATATAAACCTCTAAATGCAATGACCTTTTAGTGTCATTGTTCTAATCTTATACAATAGATTTTTTAGTAAGTCTGAAATCTGACATGTTTTTCATGTACCATGCAATTTACAATGTACACATATGGGGGCTGATTTAAAAACATAGGGGCTAAAATGCACACATACAGTTACCAATAGATATCAATCAGCAATTAGTTTTCAACAGCCGGCTACAAGTTAGAAAAACTGGAAAGGCCCCATTGGTTGCCACTAGCAACTGCCTTATGTTCTAAATCAGCCCTTTTAAGCCTGTTTTGTTCCACAAAATATCCCTTTCTGCATTCTCTAGCACAGGGATCCCCAACCTTTTATACCTGTGAGCCACATTCAAATGGAAAAAGTGTTGGGGAGCAACACAAACATGAAAAAAGTTCCTGGGGGTGCCAATTAGGGCTATAATTGGCTATTTGTTAGCCCCTACGTGAACTGGAAGCCTACAGAAGGCTCTGTTTGGCATTACCGTATACTTGGTTTTTTATGCAACCAAAACTTTCCACCTAACCAGAAATTTAAAAATGAGCACCTACTTTGAGCCCATTGGGAGCAACATCCAAGGGGTTAGTGATCAACATGTTGCTCACGAGCCACTGGTTGGGGAACACTGCTCTAGCACAATGTTTTTAACTATTCAATCCTCCCTATGAGGTCTTACATTTGGCTATAGCCCTCTTAGCTTAAAAATAAGGTTACAGATATGTGAAACCACTGTATGAACAATTCTACCATAGTTCTAAGAATATCTAGAGCAGCAAAGAAGTATTCAACCTTAAGGTCCCCATACACGGTAAGATCGAGATCGCCAAGCGAGCGGCTCTTCCCCCGATATCCCCACCTACGGGTGGGCGATATCGGGGGGCTTGAAGTTAAAAAAAAATAATCCAATCTTTTGGCCCTGGGGACAAACGATCGGATTATGTAGATGGCAATGGGGCAGTCGGTTCGGGGACCGCATCAACGAGCCGATGCGGTCCCCGATCCGACTGGATTTTCTAACCTGGCCGACCGATAGCTGGCCAATTTTAGGCCAGATATCGGTCGGCCAGCCCACTCGTTTCTGCCCCTACACGGGCAGATAAGCTGCTGAGTCGGTCCAAGGGACTGATATCGGCAGCTTCTATCGGCCCGTGTATGGGGGCCTTAAATATAACCTTAAATTAAGCAAACATGCTCCCAAATGTCACCCAATCTATGTATGTATGTATGTATATCTTTATTTATAAAGCGCTACTTATGTACGCAGCGCTGTACAGTAGAATTCATTAATACAGACTTGATGCTGGCCCCACAGTCTGCAGCTCTAAAATAACATTGTACTGGACACTGCATATTACCAGTGTCGGGGAGAATGACTTGAATGGCTCTTAAATAGTAACACATTTCAAAAACAGACTGGGCAAATACAGTGGTGAATCAAGTTTAGAAGCTCTGCAGCAAAAGGTGACAGCAGAATGGAATATAGCACTTACCCTCAATGCAACCTTCTACATTTACAGCTAATGGACTACAAAGGATCAACTCCCTTCTCAGTCTGAGCCCCTACATTGCTAAAAGCAATACCCTGTGCTACATCCCTCACCTTGCTTAGTTCTTATCTTGCCTATTGGATCCTGTTTTGGCATGAATTGACAGCATTCATTAGAGGTATTTGCATCTAAAGCAGCCCTTGAACTTCTGCATATTTGTGCTCAGCACTGATGCACCCATTTTGCCTTCTGTTCCAAATTGTGCTGAAATGGGAACTTAAACTACAGTCACCTTCACCTTCCCCACTGGCCAGCTTTAATAAGAACTGTGGACACAGTGGAATTAGGTGCAGATTTGATTTTGGGTGCAACTGTGACATGCTGAATACAATTATGTTGGAATTGTGGGAAAAAATACTACACTCTGGATAATAACATGGCAATTGGAGCCAAAACTGCACTTTGCAAACTGTACTTGTATAAACAACCCTTTATGTATATTTTACTTAGATGGTTCCAGATTATCAGTGATTAGAGCCTATTGCACATGAAAGCAGTGTTTATAAAGATTATTATATGATTCATTTCTTCTTCCTGTTGACTTGACAGGTCAACTGATATATACAGCACTAGTGAGTTGTATCCTCTGCTTCTCTACTTATACATAGGGTGCAATGACTTCATTTTTAGTATGGCCTTGGTAAATGTAAAGGTGGCTAGAAGCTTTGGAATTAACTTTTATTTATCAAGCCCTGAGTGGAAATATAAGTTATAACTTGGTGGTCCCTGCACTGTAGAGCTTTACAATCTAAGCAATTATTCCAATGTTAGACTGCAAGAATACAGCAGGGCCTAATTAGGTGGTGAGTTTAGCAATTGAAAGGGGCCCTCCATTTGCAGAATAGGGGGGTCCTGGGCTACATATGAGCCATATGGGTCCTACTTTTCCCCTTCTGCATCTCTGATCCATCTTGTGTTTTGGGCATAACAGAACTGAAAGCTCAGTATCCCAAAATGTTGTAATTTCATTCCTTAAGAGTATCTCTAAATATTGTGGTGTCTGAAGTCTGGATGCTGACCACAATTGCAGGTACAAGCATTGCTCTGAAAACCCTCTGTTATAGTAGGATATTCAAATTTGAACGAAAGAAATTGGAGAGTGTGTTTGTTCAGGAAGATCAATGAACTCACAGCCATGGCTGGATCAAGTAAACAGATGATGCATAGGCCCTGGAGGCACTGTCATCCCTAGAACAGAACTTATCGCAGCTGCAGAAGCCACAGGATCAAAGCCAACTGAAACTTTTCAGCAACATGGCATCCATGGAGGAGTTTCACCCAGACCCCAGGTACAGTTATTCAGCAGCCAAGCCAGGAGAGAGAACATACATTAATGAGGATTAAAAGTTAGCAATATCATTGTTTTAATGGAATTTAACATAACTTTACAAATCCTAATGACCACGTGACTTCATTTACCAAACATATAAATTCACCTTAATAAATGAACATTCAGTGTGTTCCAGAATGTGGTATGCTAAGAAAAATTCAGTTGTTGTGGCTTGAATGACTGACTTGCTTATAAATAGGAGAGGCTTCACAGTCTATATTCTTCTGGCTGATGGGATCACTAACCTTAGCAACCAGATTACAGTTTGCATACCAGATTTGAGAGGCGCAGAATGGAAAAACCAATTATTCAAGCAAAAACAAAAAAAGAAATAAAAAGTAGTCAGTATATAAGATAAAAGAAGACATTAATTGACAGACTACTGTTTGTTTTGGCAGAACCACATGGCATGCCAGTCAGCTAACCAGCCATGCAGGAAATGCCTTATAGGGGTCTGTTTTTAAAGAGATTGTCTCACAAGCATTTCATCTACATGCCATGTTAGTTAGAAACATATAATAATGATTTGCAATACAGTAATATCTAGCTGAATGGTTTTCAGAGTCTAGTAAACAAATGAGGGCTTATTTAGGAGTGCTGACACAGTGTGTAAAGTGCACATTTTTAAAAAATCGCCATTTTTTTTTACTAACAATGCTGAGTTGTACCCAAATTCTAGTGTAATTGTGGTCACAAGAGGCCAAGGGACAGTTGCACTTGCACTTTGATGTGAATGGATTCAGTTTCTCTGTATATTTCTTTTGTATATTCTTTCTACACAAGTGTGCTGCATCTTTAGAGGCGGTAGCTCCAGGGTTCCCTTGCATCAGTAGGCACACTGTGCTTTGTGTTATGTTACCCAGAGCCCTTGATATGGTTGGCTCATGTCTACAGTGATGTATAATGGTGGTAGAATTGTGTTGTGGGACTTTTCATTTACCAGCAGGGTCTGGCCATATTGGAAAAACAAATAATATGATATATGGTGTAAAATACTCTACAGTGAAATGTTGCAAAATAACCTGACCTAACCAAAGTTCATATTTCAATTAAACAATGATTCTAGGACTGATATAGCTCTAGACAAAAAGTGCATGTTCCTTAATGACCCAGTAAAAATGTTTATATCAGTCCAAATCAAAATCTGTGGCATCCAATTAACCTGAAAATCTGGAACAAATCTGCCAGGAAGAAGGGGCCAAAATGCTTCCAGTAAACAATACTGGTACATGCTTACTTCAAAAGCTTAAAGCTGCTATTATTTTTAGTATTTTTACAGCCTTTTTTACTTTTTTAATTTACAAGATTGATTATTTAAAAATAAATTTTCAGTTAAAATGAAAGTTTCAGTAAAATAAAAACAGCACCAAACACAAAATGTTAGTGTATGATTTGTAATACAGTAATGCGCCCAATGATCTGAATACTATTTCAATGCAATGTATTTAAACCTTGAAAAGATCTCTTCATTAACTGAATTACAAATTCTAAGCTGAAATTTTTTGCTTTGTGATATTTTATTTCAAAGCCTTGAAACTCAGATTTAAAGGTTTAACTACGAAGGCACTGTGTGGTAAGTGCAATTTTCAGACGCAAATCGACATGTTTTTATACTCAGTTTGCAACATTTCCGCTATAATTCCAGTGTTAGTATCGTCATGCTGAGCCTGATGCTTAAAAACTATAAACAAAAAAACATAAGGTAAAAAAGCCTGAACTACGCTGTTTGTAGTATTGACACCTGGCCAGTATTGTATCAGCCTAGCTGGCCAAGGCCGGGGCCGGTATTACAAATTTACACTTGTAATGCCCTGAAGATAAGCATTTGACCTGCTCCCAATCCACCCCAAATGTACCCTTTTTTCTTCCCTGATTGCTCCATATCCTGCCTTCTGGCCGTCGCACGTCATAGCCCCACCCCGCTCTACATCATAGATGCACCCCTTTTATGTCATTGCCTCTTTGGTCCCCCAGCCCTAGTTGTTTGTAAAAGTATTCAGCCCATGCATTTTAATAATTTTGGTTAAGTATATAGAAGGTTTGCACACTGGCTGGAAGTAGTTTTGTCCCATTGTTTAGGGCAGATTATCTCCTTGTTATCCAGGTAAAGTTGAGACAAAGTTGCCAGCTTATCAGCCCCTGTATGTGGCCCTCAGACAGCCTGCCAGCCTGACATCTGGACTAAAATTTGTTGATTGGGCAGGTTTAAAATCCCATCAGAAAGAGGAGTGCATCAGCAAAAGGACCATTACAAGGCCACAGTAACAATGAACTGGCTCAAGAACAAGTCAAAGCCTTGATCTATATCCAGCTGAGAATCTATAGCAATATTTAAAAGTGAGGAGCACAAGCTAAAAAGAAAATATGCCTACTGCAATGGGCGAAAATTGCTTTCAATTCATGCTTTTTTGCGTTAAAATAGACGCGGAAAAAAATGCTATAGTATTATCGCATGTGTTAAGTCGAATAGCACATGCGTTAATTAGCGCGCAACCGCATGTGTTAATTTTACCGCATTGCCTTAATTAGCGTGCAGAAATAATACTAACGTATGATTCACAAACACTTAAATGCGCTAAATATTGCATTACTCTATGCGAAAATTAACATCTACTTGAAGCAGGTGGTAATTATAGAAAAAACAGTTCATGAGCTTTTGGCAACACAACATGGACTTTGCAGTGTGATTTATTCAAGTCTGTGTTGGCCCTAGAGTGATGCAGCCGCCAGTTTGCAGGGAAATGGTCATTTGAAAAAAAAGTAGTTTTCAGAACGTAATGGTGTGTATGGCTAATATGGTGTGTGCGCGAAAAGTATCGCTCATGTGTTAATTAGCGCACATGACAAGTAGTGCGCACTCGTAAATTAGCGCGTGTTGCGCCAAATTCCGCACGAAAATATTTTTGCGATTTAAATAACGCATGCAGCATTGCGTCTAAATTAACGCAAATATACTTTTAGTGAATCGTGTGTTAAGACGTGAAAAATTAGACGCAATAAAATTTTTAACACATGCTATAAATAGTGCACGTTTTAACACACTTTAGTGAATCAACCCTATGGTCTTCTAAAAAGTTGGTGGAGTTTTAGCGGACAGGGGACATGTTGGAATATGTTTGGGTTTGATTTGGGTCTGTAGGTCCCCCTTTTCAATTTTTATAACACATTAAACTATCTCCCTTGCTTTTGGAGAGGTTTAATTGTACCTTGCATGGAGAAAGACTGAGACGGTTAGTGGCAAGAGTTAATTGTTTTTTATGGGAGGATCTTTAAACTTATGGGAGAGTAAACACCCAGCTTCTGAGGAAGTGGCTAAGGGCCACAAAACGCATTAAGCCAAGTGGGTGACTATTTGGGGTAAAGCTTTCTGTGTTTCCTTGATGTTTTTATTATAAAAATAAAGACTTTTTTACTTTTAACCTCACTGGCTGGTGCTCCGAGCTATGGATTGATTTGTTGGAGAGGTTTAGCCTGAGTGTAGGGGAATTGGCTCTAACACAAGCATGTGTGCCTGGGGGTACTCTACTGAATAAGGGCTGTGATTGGTTATTTAGCAGTCCCTATGAAGACTAAAAGCCTACAAGAGACTCTGTTTGGCAGTACACATGATCTTTCTGCAACCAAAACTTGCCTCCAAGTCAGGAATTCACAAATAAACACCTGCTTTACGTCCACTGGGAGCAACATCCAAGGGGTTAGTGAACATCCTGTTCTCCTGAGCCACTGGTTGGAAGCCCTGCTCTAACTGAAGCTCTCCTGAAACAATGTACTGGGGGAAGGTGGCAGCACAGGTGTCAATCTTTGACCTGTGTTACAAGGAAAAGTTGCGTCAAACTGTGTTACAAATACAAACAATATTGTTTGTCTGGCTTAATTAATTTCTACTGAGCCAACAAAGCAAACATTTATTTGAATGAATAATAAATTCCAATCCAGCTACAGTAGGAAGTAACACAATACCCTTGTCAGTTACACAATGGTCATATTGCAAATAGGATCCTGGAAATGTACATGCACTCTCAAACTGAATTTAACTCTCAAACTGAATTAGAAACCCCCTAAAATCCAGGTTATTTAGCATTAAGGACATTTAGCTTAAAGGAAGGTAGCGGTTCAGGCCCTTTGTCTTATGTATTTTGCTATACAACAAGTGACGCTTTGTAGTTGAATCCAATAAATTGACGTTTCTGTGAAACATAATAGGATGTAGCCACCAACTAGATAACAAAATGAATTGTATGTGATCATAACATGTTATAAGTGAATAAGACACATGTAATAGGGTGTGGGGCCATGGGCGTCCACAGAAGGGGGCAAGAGGGGGCACTTGCCCCCCCCTGGAAAAGTAGCAAAAAAAACCTTACTTTCTGCACTGTCTCCTCAAGCCCGTTTTTGCTGTGCTCCGATTGGATCTTTCTTCTTGTGGATTCTCCAATCAGAGCACAGCTTCCTTGACAGACAGTAAAATTGACCAATCAGAGCACAGATGCAAACAGGGATCGGGAGATTTTGCAAACTGGAAACAAATGAAGACTGAAAAGAAGAATCTGCAGCTGTAACTTTACCTGAGAACCAACTCTCAACTTTTGCTGCAGATTTCATCCCACAGGCACTATACACAGGTACTATACACAGGTACTATACACAGGCACTATACCCAGGCACTATACCCAGGCACTATACGCAGGCACTATACGCAGGCACTATACGCAGGCACTATACCCAGGCACTATACACAGGCACTATACACAGGTACTATACCCAGGTACTATACCCAGGCACTATACCCAGGCACTATACGCAGGCACTATAAACAGGCACTATACCCAGGTACTATACACAGGTACTATACACAGGTACTATACCCAGGTACTATACACAGGCACTATAAACAGGTACTATACCCAGGTACTATACACAGGCACTATACACAGGTACTATACCCAGGTACTATACCCAGGTACTATACACAGGCACTATACACAGGTACTATACCCAGGTACTATACCCAGGTACTATACACAGGCACTATACACAGGTACTATACCCAGGTACTATACACAGGCCTCTGTTCTGCCTCTATACAGATTTCAAATGGGGGCCAAAAATATTGCTCTGTGAGGCTACAATTTTATTATTATTATAATTTTGTATTACTTATTTTTCCAAGTAGGCCCCTTAACTATTCATATTCCCATCTCTTGTTTAAACCACTACCTGGTTGCTAGGGTAAATAAGACCCTAGCAACCAGATAGCTGCTGAAATACCAAATGGAGAGCTGCTGAACAAAAAGCTAAATAACTGAAAAACCATTAAAAATAAAAGTGAATTTGAATGCGAACTAGCCCTGATCACAAACACAAATGTTTGCAGATCCCCTCACAGAAATGCGCGTATAAATACTTTAACATACTAAACATTTTAGGGTAAAAACAAAAAAGCCCCCCCCCGCACTTTTGTACAGTATCCCTGGGAGTCAGTGGGAACGGCAAGAGGTAGTTGGGAGGTTAACTTTTTACGCCAGCAGCGAATCCACTAAGTGTCACATTAGCTGTAGGTCAGTCTGTGTATGGGCCATCTTTAGCCTCCCCTAGTATCATCCTGCAAAAAAAATATATATATTTATATATATATATATATATATATATATATATATATATATATATATATATATATATATATTTGTCTGTTGTAGGATGATACTAGCTTACTTGCCCCCCCTTGGAAAATTTTCTGCGGACGCCCATGTGTGGGGCAGACAATTTGTCTGAAGCTTCTGAATGCTGTATTGCTATTCTACACTTGGTGCACTAAATCAATGCACCTCCTTTTCTAAATGAAAATTATAAGGGTCTCCTGGTGTGGTGTTTTGTGGGAAATCCCCCAGACTTTTCACACCTTGCACTCCTGGGTTTGGTTAGTTTCATGGGACATTAACACAGGGCATACCAAACTGGAACTGGAGTATTGACATTGTCCATTATTTATTATTGGCTGTTTATCTTTAAGTTGTCTTTTTACTAATTCATATTTTAGTTCTGTAATAGAAATATATTCTAAAAATACAGTAAGTTTTGTTATCAATTGGCATAAATGTACTATTTTATAAACCATGTACCATGTAAGTGCATATACCATGACTGCGAGACCTTAATTTTAACTGCACTAAATACATCAAAGCTTTTTGCTTACAACAATGGAATGTATTTAAAGAATTAGTACACCTTCAAAAATGTAATGTACAATTGCCCAGGGAGCTTTTTTTTTGCACTTTACATTAATTATTCTTTTTCAGTTTCAGAGCTATTTAAGTTTTTATTAACTGCCAATGTAATTTATTTTGTAGCAAAACCTTCAGAAGGAAAACAGAAGTGTTCTGATGTTGCTCTGCTTGGGAAGGAAATGTGAAAGGGCATCTGAGACTTCTGATTTCTTTGCTGAGCTTAGCAACATCAGAACACTTCTCTGTTTTCCTTCTAAAGGTAAATTTCCCTGACAGTATAGTTGTAGAAACTGACCAGGTGGCGCTGTTGTTATAAAATTAATTATATTGGTAGTAATTATAAACTTAAATAGACTTGAAATGAAAAAAAAATGTAAATTGTAAATTATTTTAAACATTTACTTATCCTTTATGGCCTTTTAGTAAATGAGCCTTAGGGACCCCTTTTCTAAGACACGAATCTGAACCGAATTGGAAAAATTCCGTTTTGAAAACGAACATTTTGCGACTTTTTCGTATTTTTTGCGATTTTTTTCGGCATCTTTACGACTTTTCGGAAATTGTCGCGACTTTTTCGTTACCAATACGATTTGCGCGAAAAAACGCGAGTTTTTCGTAGCCATTCCGAAAATTGCGCAAAATCTGGCGATTTTTTCGTAGCGTTAAAACTTAAAAGGTGCGATGTTTCGCGCAAGTTTTAACGCTACGGAAAAATTGCAACTTTTTGTGCAAGTTTTAATGCTACGAAAAATCGCCAGATTTTGCGCAACTTTCGGAATGGCTACGAAAAACTTGCGTTTTTCGCACAAATCGTATTAGTAACGAAAAAGTCGCGATAATTTTCCGAAAAAATCGCAAAATACCGATCATTACGAAAAAAACGCAATCGGACGCATTCGGCCCGTTCGTGGGTTAGTAAATGTGCCCCTTAGTATATGAAATAATACCCTGCTGGATAGCCAAAGTTACAAAAAGCTGAAGTAGGGCTAGGCAGACAAAAAAAGGCATATGCCTTGCTCCACCTTTACTGTTGCACCCTAGGCCTGTGCCTCTTCTGCCACCCCTAGTTGCCACCATTGTTTGGCATTTCTTGTCCCACTTACCCAAGCAACCAAGAATAGGTTTCCATGACATACTGCTGCAACCAATAGCATTTTAATTCTTAGGTTGTAGTGAAAGGCAATTTATAAAACATAACATAATATATATATAAAATATATATATATATAATATATACATTTTTCAAAGTACCATCACATCCTACTAAAGGTTATTTGTAGGAGAACCTTCCCCATTTTATCTTATACTTACTTGTATAGTACTGGCTTTTATATTTCTACTATATGGGTGTGTATATACTGTATATTAATAACTGAAGGCACCTACATTAATTAATGGCAGTTCTGTAATCTGCATTTGCTGGCACATTATGGCTTTCTCCTAAAAAAGGCATTGATGTTTTCCCTTCTTTGTCTTGCAGAATCCCACGACAGCTAGTGGACTTTCTGATTGCCAATTACAGTGTTCCAAAAGCTTGCTTCTCCAAACCTCCTGCCGCTTCTCAGCTGCCGCAGCGTACGTGTTATAATACATTCAGTTGGTGACAACTAGAATACAATGAGTTGAAGTTCATGTAGGCAAAAACATTGTGGACTATGGAAAACATGGTCATTAGTAGTGAAAAATGTCTTATATATTGCATAGGAAGAGATGCTGGATTCATATATGTCTTTGTTTCTAACAATCTTGCTGAATTTGTATAAACACGTAGTTTAGTGTTTGCGATAAATTATTTCAAATTTAATTTCACTGAGGTATTGGGTATAAATAGGCAACATTTTAGTGGAGTGTGAAAATAGCAAGGAAGGTAACCCTGCCGATGTGTTGACACCCTATGCGAAGGGCAATGTGCCAGCTCTGGAATTTATAAACACCACTGGTTGGGAATTTTTAATGTGCACCCCATAGTGTACAAACATTCACCAGCACCGAACTGGTATACATGCTGGGTGTGACGTCAATGTTCTTAGGGTGAAGACACACTACTAATTGTCTCTACATGTATTTTAGCAGAGGCAATTCTCATTCTGCTTTACCTTGATTAAACCCTGTCAGCTTTGCCCTGCTATTGCTTCTGGACATTGTGTTCATTAACCTTTGCAGTGCTGAACTTTGGTCATTCTCCCTACCTAAACTTTCCTATGTCTGTTCTTGCTTTTTTGTTGGTTCTGCTTATTAAAAGCTACTTTAGTCGTTAACTCCTGCCTCAATTCCTGTTTCCCAGCCAGCTTGCTCCTTGGTCCCTATACCAAACAATAAAACCAGTAGCCTGTATGACCCCACTGTGGCCCCCTGGAAGCCATAATCACAACTAATCACAACACAAGCTCTGGTTAGGGAAACAATAGCTTTTTTTGAAAAAAAAAGCCCCCTGCAGCCCTAGGCTGCCCACACTGGGTGGGAGCTCTCGGTGCAGGCAGCCATGTTGTGACACTCCCATGCACATAAGTGCAACAACTCGCTCATTATTCACATGTGTGTGAACAACTCGCTCATTATGCGCACGCACACTAAAGAACATAGTTGTTAATGATTTTCAGTTTAATTTGAATAATAAAAAGACCCATTATGTGGCAAAGCCCAGG
Source organism: Xenopus tropicalis (assembly GCF_000004195.4). NCBI lineage: Eukaryota > Metazoa > Chordata > Amphibia > Anura > Pipidae > Xenopus > Xenopus tropicalis. The sequence continues at coordinate 102,863,022 of NC_030681.2, forward strand.
TGCATTCTGAAAAACAAATCCCATTTGTATTTGTTTCTGTGCCTTAACATGTGTTCAATTTTTCAGAACTGGACACACTGCACCTCTGCACTTTTGGAATCCTGACCATACTTGTCATAATATCATTGATCCTATACTTGGAAGAAGCTTTCTACCTCAGAAAGAAAGTGCTCTGCCCGGTCAAGAGGAAAACCCTTCTGTGGAGCAGTGCATCACCCACGGTAAGAGGGCAATACATCTGCGACTGGCAAATGTCAATCAAGATTTGTAAATGTTCCTTCTTTGTCTTACAAGAAGCTCACATATTATTCATTCTCTTTATACCAAAACTACCTTTGGTTGACATTTCTTGCCTAGGTTTCTCCACTTACTGTTATATATGTTATGCCTCTAGAGGACACAGCACGCAATTAACTTCAGTGGCAAAACAATGTGTATTATTGTTCCATGTGCAACAGTTAAGCCTGGTTCATCTATAACAGTGCTGTCCAACTTCTGTGGTACCGAGGGCCGGAATTTTTCCGACCTACGTGGTAGAGGGCCGATAATGGAAGCCAGTTTTGACCACTCCCCTTTTTGAAACCGCACCCACTTGAAACCACACCTGTGTTATCACATGACCATACCCATATTAATGGTTGTAGTACAGCAAATACCTGCCATACTCTGCCTTCCCTACCCTGCCTCTGTGTGCCATACTCTGCCTTCCCTACCCTGCCTGTGTGGGCCATACTCTGCCTTCCCTACCCTGCCTGTGTGTGCCATACTCTGCCTTCCCTACCCTGTCTGTGTGTGCTATACTCTGCCTTCCCTACCCTGTCTGTGTGTGCCATACTCTGCCTTCCCTACCCTGCCTGTGTGTGCCATACTCTGCCTTCCTCACCCTGCCTGTGTGTGCCATACTCTGCCTTCCCTACCCTGCCTGTGTGTGCCAAACTCTGCCTGCCCTATCCTGCCTGTGTGTGCCATACTCTGCCTTCCCTACCCTGCCTGTGTGCCATACTCTGCCTGCCCTACCCTGCCTGTGTGTGCCATACTCTGCCTGCCCTACCCTGTGTGCAGGGTTTATTTGTGGGTTTCTGAGGTCTGAGGTGTGAACAGGGGAACAATGGGGGTGATTACAGCCTGAGCCTGAGGTGTGAACACTGCAGGGGGTGAACAATGCAGGAATTAAAAGGTGTGAACAACACAGGGATTACATGTTTAAACAATACAGAGGGTTTACAGCCTGAATCTGAGGTGAGAACCATGCAGGGGGGCAGTTAATCACAGTACTGATACCATTTAAAGCTTGCACAAGAGTAAGCCATCAAAGCAGCCAGACAGGTGGGGGGCCAAACAGAGGGGGGCCGCCAGTTGGACAGCACTGATCTATAAGACTGACTATCACCCACTCTTTCAGATAATCGCTATATTCAGCTGTTTCGGCCTGTGGATCCCTCGTGCTTCTATGTTTGTGGATATTGCCATAGGCACGTGAGTACCAGCTACAATAAATCAGGATGACATTCTATGATAAAGTATTTAGTTTAGTAGCAGTTTTAAAACCTTTTAAAATACATCCCCAAACAGTGTCACTTTAATGATGGGTACTATGGTTTCCAAATATGTCTTGTGAAAGGTGCACCTGGACAGTGGCACAGATACAACTAGATGCCAAGGTTGAATGTTATTTTCTTTTTCCTCGATTTTCAGCTGTTCTGCCTAATGTCCTGTCCCAAATTACTAAGAAGTGCTTAGGAAGTTGGGTTGCAGGGCACTTGCAAAGGGGAATACAGACAGCAACCAGCAGCTACATCTTAGTGAGTCAGGCCTAGAAGTTTGTGCAACTGTACTGCCAAAAACTGCTTATTCCAAAAATGTAAAACTGAGTTCTGAGATTATATGACAGAGCAATTTCTGAAAATGGTGTCAGTATCCCTTTAATAAATAACCCATGCTAGCTCCAAAGACAACACCTGCCAGAAAAAGTTTTATCCTTTATATTTTCCTAGTTTTTTTTATCATTATATACTATAATCTATTTTTATATATATTTAGTTGCTTTGTTTCCACATAAAAATAATAGTTATGACCATGAATAAGGCCAAATGGCTAGAAGCAGAAGGGCCCACTGACACCTGGGTTCACCGGGAATTTTCCTGGTATCCCTGTGGGCCAGTCCAATACTTCAATATAATAACATGTATTATTGTTGCATCCATGCCATGTAAGCTGTTTTGCATGGCTTACTAAAGACTAGCACCAGGACTGTCATTTGCATTGGTGCCAAAAAATGTGCAAGGTTTACAAAACATTATACAGTTGAGCTGCACAAAACTTGTAACTCGCAAGACATAATGCTGGAATGAAGTGCTACACTTCAACAACCATTATCACAGTTATTGACAAAATTGTTGCATTATACTATAGTATACATGGGAGCTGGCTTAAAATAATATTGGTGTCATTGATTTTGTATGAGGTGCCCTGTGTGGGTCATTATGTAGCATTGTTTCTTTGTTCTCAAAGGCCAAAGTATTCCAGTTGCTGTCGCATATAACATTTCTGAAATTTTATTAGGTATTTTGCCATCTGTTTCTACCTGATCCTGACGGTTATTATTGAAGGTTTTGGAGGAAAGGATACACTAGTCAAGAAAATGGAAAACACTGATGTGAATATCAACACTGGGCCTTGTTGTTGCTGCTGCCCCTGTCTGCCCCGCATTAAGCTCACAAAGTAAGAGTTTGTCTTGTTTCTTGTGATTACATTTTACCGTACTGCAACTGCTAAACAGGACCTGCTACTACATAATATAACTATAAAATATTTTACAGAAAACACACCTGCAATGAAACTGACATATGCTAATTACACTTGTGTATCCCTTTCTTACTGATATGCACAAGATACTGGCTATGCTTGCTTCCTCCCATAGTCCTATCATCAGGGCTGCCATCAGGGGGGCACAGGGGGTACAGTCGTCCCGGGCCCGGACGATTTTAACTTTAAAAGGGGGCCCGGCGGTGCTACAGTTTTCTTAGCTCGGGCCCCCTTTAATCTATTCCGGGCCCCTGTCATTGGTGGTCAGCGGTAATCCTATTGGTCGCGCCCCGTGCGTACATGCACGTCAGTACGCACGGGGCGCAACCTTATAAAAGGGCCTGGCGTCTTTCGGCACTCAGAAGTGCAGTGCTGTAGGAAACGAAGAACCTCGCCGCCAGAGGAGCCGCCAGAGGAGGAGCCGCACAAGACAAGGAGGGTTGTGCTGTGCTGGCTACCAATGTACTAGGGGGGGTTGCTGGCTACCAATGTACTGGGGGGGGCCCTGCTGGCTACCAATGTATTAGGGGGGGCCCTGCTGGCTACCAATGTACTAGGGGGGCCCTGCTGGCTACCAATGTACTAGGGGGGCCCTGCTGGCTACCAATGTACTAGGGGGGACCTGCTGGCTACTAATGTACTAGGGGGGGCCTGCTGGCTACTAATGTACTAGGGGGGGCCTGCTGGCTACTAATGTACTAGGGGGGGACACTGCTGGCTACCAATGTACTAGGGGGGGCCTGCTGGCTACTAATGTACTAGGGGGGGCCTGCTGGCTACTAATGTACTAGGGGGGACACTGCTGGCTACCAATGGACTAGGGGGGGCCTGCTGGCTACCAATGTACTAGGGGGGGCCTGCTGGCTACTAATGTACTAGGGGGGGACACTGCTGGCTACCAATGTACTAGGGGGGGCCTGCTGGCAACTAATGTACTAGGGGGGACACTGCTGGCTACCAATGGACTAGGGGGGGCCTGCTGGCTACCAATGTACTAGGGGGGGCCTGCTGGCTACTAATGTACTAGGGGGGGACACTGCTGGCTACCAATGTACTAGGGGGGACACTGCTGGCTACCAATGTACTGTGGGGGGCACTGCTGGCTACCAATGTTTCATGTCTGTGAGTCCTTTGTATTTGTGGGAGGGGGGCCCAGAATTTTTTTTTTGTGAGGGGCCCCGTGATTTCTGATGGCGGCCCTGCCTATCATGATTATTTTCTGACCTTTAAGCAAACCTAGGAACCCTCTGAGTATAGTGGGAAGACATAGGGAACCTAGTACATTGCTCGATTCCATTTCAGGGGTCCTGTGTATACACAGAATGGCCCTAGCAAGGTAAAAAATTAAACCAAATAGGTAAAAGTAAATAAGTATATAGAATCAGTTAAGCTTAGTTGATACAGTCTATTAAATATGCCTGGCCTTAATCAGCAATTACAGATGCTTAGGACTAGGTTATTAATGTTGGTATTTTTAGTGCATACTTTAGTATACCAATTTCAGGCAGAGTTAGACATATACAAGGTTACTCCCTGCTGGCAGTTGCTTAAGGCTGGTCCTCTCACTGGTAACAATTCCTACTTTTAATTGGAACCTTTAGTTGCTCTGCAGGGTCATTCCAGGAGAGAAAGCTTGGGCTCCTATGGCCATCACAGCAAATTTAGGCTCTTCAGGGCAGAGACCTCATCCTAACCGTGTACTGAGACTTCTAACACTGAAATGTTTAAGTATTTATTGTCAAATTTATAAAAAAAAACTATAAACCTGTTGTGTTTGTGCCTTGTAAAGCTCTGTATACATTTGTGGTGCTATATAAATACATAAATACAATACAACCCGAATACTGAACAGAATACACTTCCTGTAATCCTTGCTCCATTATGGCCATCTGAGGCTTTGATTGGGGCCACTTCTCCAGCTGGGAGTCACATCAGGCTTCTCAGCCTGCTCCTCCTCTTTTGTTCTTTGTGAGTCCTAAAAGCCCTATTCATTTCTACTAACATAGCCAATATTCACTTGCACTTATTGTCAGGTGTTTGCTTAGGCTGACCAATAGCCGGTTACAGAGTGCCTGCTATAAGACGTTACATGACCAGTAAGACACCATCCACCTTCCTTTTTTCACCTCTTTCTCTTTCCTACTACATTTCCTTTTCTCATTCCTCCTCTTTTTCTCAGAAACTCCTCCAGCTCTTAAGTGTGGCTTTTTTGGTCAACTGGTTCCTGTATTGCATTACATTAAATAAACGTTCATGCCAGACAGATTTCATAAAACAGCCACAGTCACACGCTATTTATTTCCTGCCAAAAGTACCTGCACACCATCACAAATTGCAGTACTAACAGAAGACTTATGTTGAGCAGAGTTAACCAGAGACTACTTGCCACATAATATCTGCCCAACAGACCTGTAAAACACACCATGCAGATTACAACCAGCCAAAAGGATGTGTGTATCTGATGTTTTTGTGCTCTGCAACAAACATTGTGCTTAGCTTGGAGGAGAATAAAAGCACACAGCATCTTGAAACTGGGGGCTTCATTTTCCTGTATACAGGGCCACCATCAAAAGCCTTGGGCCCGCACAAGTTATTTTTATGGGGCCCCCATGAACACAAGTGTGTACCAACATTTTGGCCCTGCCCACTGTGTGTGCAAAGTAAACAGCTGATGTTACTCTATAATAAGCAGTTCATATAAGAGTTCCATTGATTAATGTGCTACTAAGTCATTGAGTTTATAGGGGGTCAGTGGAATTTGCCCTAAGTTTAACCCCTTTCCACCTACCTTCCCCTACTCTGTGCTGTCATTGCTTGATATGGACGTAACGTAAGTTTTTGCACAAGTTACGTACACTGCGTAAGCTTAGGGGCCCAATGATCTTGCTGTGAGTAGTAGTTCATAAAAATAGTAAAAATAATTAATGGGCTAATAAGTCAGTATTTGAATTTAAGGGGTCAGTGCAATTTATAAGTAAGTTGCATAATATTATGTGAAAGTAACATACGTTTTTTCATAAGTTACGTAAATTGTGTAACCGTAGGGATCCAATGATGTTGCTGTGGGGCCCAAAAATTAGTCATTCACTAATTCAGTAAATAGATTCCAATATAAACAGCTGACCTTACTCTAAAAGCAGTAGCTCATATACATAGTTACAATTAACAATTAAGGTACTAATAAGTCAGTCAGTTCATTGGGGGCAGTGAAATTTGCCTAAAGTTTTTTTTACTTCATTGGTGATCAGTGGAGTTTGTCCCTGCAAAGCTTCTCTGCATTGTCTTTTGCTTGATACACAAGTTACTTAAGTTATAAAGTTTACTAAGCAGTTTTTGCGAAACTTTTTTTAGGGGCCTGGCACAATTGTACCCCCTCTCCCCCCCCAATGGTGGCCCTGACTGTATATATAGAACCATGGTCTGTTGTACTGTCTCTCCTATGGCAGGCGGTAAGGAAGGAACTTGCCTGCACCTCAGGCTTTTTATGCAGCATAAGATGCCTAATGCAGCCAGACCCAAGGCAGAAGTGCTTTTTATTAAACAAAGGGACACACTCCTATACCCTAGAGTTCTTGTATTTCTGAGGAAATAGTAAAAGACCTCCATATCATTCTCATACATCTAATGACAATTTGACTCCATGTAATAAGGGCCTTCACTTAGTGATTTAAATGTAGCCACTGATCCCTGTTATTTTGTTTTATGGAGCCAAGAACCCACAGCATCCTCACCTATACATAATATAACTACATAACTACAGCCTTACACATACATATATCTTGGCACCTCTGTCATATTTATTTTGTGGACATTTCACTGAATGTTTACAAGGAATTTTATGAGCCCAACCCAGTACTAAACAGGAACCTCAGTGTGTAGAAAGCTGCAGATTGATTGGCTGAAACATTGCCTTTAGTTACTTTCTGGTTAATCCTGTAGTTACGTTTTGCTGCCAAGAAGTGTTCCCATAAAAAAGTGAACACATTGAATGTAATTTTGCTTCCTTTGCAGGCGGAAGGTAACCATCTTTACCTTGGGTGTTATCCAGATGGCATTCCTGAAACCCATATTCAGTTTCATTGGTTTGTTTCTTTGGGCTGATGGAATCTTTAACCCAGACGATGTAAGATTTCTTTTACCTGAAAGACAGAATAAACCTCTGTGTGAGGATTTTTTGTGTGTTGATTGATATTCACCTACAAGTCACATGTCCAAAGATAAAGATTTAAATTGATGGCTACATCCAGGAATCGCTTGATATACAAGTCTGTAAACAAGACTGTAAATGTAATATAGACATGCATGGCTTATGACTAGTTATATTCACACTTTTTTTTTATAAAGAACATTATAACATTATGACCAAACAAAATAGTGTTACTATATCTTATGTTTGCTAGTGTGAATATTTGTGGTGTATGTATGTATGGGATTAATAGGCCACTAGGTACATGTAATAACAGATAACCCATTGACTGTTGTGCAGGGTAAAGAAGGCTGATGCAATATGTGTTCTATGATGTTGTAGATCTCAGCTCAGAGCCTTGCTCTCTGGATGGGCACAATTATTGGGGTCTCCACGATTATTGCTCTTTGGCCCATAGGAATTCTTTTTCGCCAGGCCAAAATTCATCTCAACGACCAAAACATTGGGGCCAAGTTTGCAGTTTTCCAGGTAAGATTTAAACTCATCTTTCCCAGGTCTTCATAGTTCTGTCCATCAAAGCTTATAAAATTGCCACTGGCTTAAAAATGATGAAAGCAAAACAAATGCAGGAGCAATGTTGTGAGAAATCAAATAAACAGAAGGTGAAATAATGTGCTAAGATAGTAAAGTTATTTGGTCAAACAAGATTACCGTAATTATAAAGTCATGGGGCTGCACCCCATATTGTTAATAGGGTCAGTGCAATATTAAATAAATATATACTGTACATATATTTTCAAGGGAACAACAAAAGACTGTTAATTAGGCTGGTACCACCAACCCCAGTTTAGTTTGAAAGCAATCAGGAACTGCAAAATTCTTTCATAAAAATCCAAAAGCAATATCTATATGTTTTAAGTACTATCTGTAATAGAAAGCATTATCAACCTACCCTGTATCACATTTAATATGCCTCTCTCTACTACTATTGAACTAATGCTTGTTTATTTCTACTGCAAGATTGGATTGTACACAAAACCCAATAAAAATTTAAAAATTAAAAAAAAAAAAATCCAAAAGCATAGCAGCAGCCAAGAATACAAAATCGAAATGTTTTGGGGCTTTCTGAGTGTAATTTATGGTGCTTGCAATAAAGCAGAAATACTTGTATAAGGCACGCACATATGTCAAATTGCACAACCGATTCTCAAGATATATCTGGTGATATATAAGTAATTCTTGTATATTGCTTTCAATAATGAAGTACAGTAACATACAGATGCCAGAAACTTTCCCCAACTAAAGAGTAAATGATGGCCTATTGATAAGTAGTGTAAGTAATGTGCACATTTATTTATTGGTTTCATATTATTTATTGGTTTCATAAATCTTTATTAGACTTCTGGAACAGGTTGATTTGTACAAAGAGCATTATCTGCATATTTAGGTTCTTCTGATTGACTGCTTATTGCAGTATAAATGTCAGGGTCATTTTTGCATTTGGTTCAGATTCAAAGTCTTAGCAAATATGAGATACAATCAAAGACAGAAACAATTATTGCAATTTAAACCTTTAAAAAGATGAACAATAATCCTTTCTTATAGAAATCTACTTTAAGTATCACTTTATCCATCAAAGAACATGACCTCAATTCTGACCTAAACTTTTTAAATACTTAGTAAACCACAATCCCACAGTATTTACACCCTAATCCCTAATCATGCACTGAAGTTTGCCTCTTCAATAAAACTATTGTAAAGTTTATTTTATCAGAAAGGGCAATCTCCCCAAATGGCAGGAAATCAAAATTCTGTAAAGAATTTACAACATTCTACAAACTTTGGGCTCTTCAGTAAGCAGTTTTTGGGACGATGATCCAGATTTCCAAGGCATAGGGCATAGGCTTGGTATTCTCAATAAAATATCAGAATTGTAATAAAACCGGGACAAGTGAACGTGGTTCTATTGGACAACTGGCAAATTACTAGATGAAAAGAACTGCTTTACACAATGAAAAATATATTTAGCCACCTTTGTTGTTTTAGATTATTTTAACTTTTCTTCAGTCCAGTCAGTTTATATACAGATCACAATCTCTAACATCTTCTTATTTTTATTACAGATCTTGCTCATCCTGACAACCCTGCAAGCTTCTATCTTCAGTATTCTGGCAGGTGCAGGCCAGATACCATGTTTTCCTCCATATTCATCTAAAGCCAGATCTCAGCGTAAGTAGGACCAATGGGCCAAGGGAAACATTTAGCATAAAATGAATCAATAACAGAGGTCTATTCAAATTTAGGGGGAAATAGTTATTATGGGAAATGTACTTTTTTCCTTGCCCTTACTTCCCTGATGAGTAAGGGAAATCAAATTACACCCCAGAACAAATACAGAGTAGGGACAGTTCATATAGCTATAGTTGGTGACAAGTGAGACTAGCTGCATTCCAGTGGTTCTAACTCTGTATATTGAGTAAGACTGAAAGTGAAAGGGAGAAGCTGGAGACCATAATGCTTAACCAGTATTTAGTAGTGAGTTCCCCATTTCCCTTAGGCTAACAGTGTAATGCAACCCCTCCATCACCTCGTTCCATTGTCATGTGATGTTTTTTGGGATGTAAAGTCTCTCTGTTTCCCAGAGAATCTGTGCACCACCCACTATAGAAGTTAGAGATGCTTCAAGTTCCAGAATCCACCACTTGACACAATGGAATTCCATCACATTGTAACAAGATTAGGGGGGAGTAAATTGATTCACCGAATTCTGTTTTAAAGTGTTTAAGCCGGATAAACCAATTCTCTGCATACAAACTGAAATTCAGCAAAAGTGTGTGCTTTATTTTTAGCAAAAAAATAAAAACACAAAATGTATTTGCAAAGGTGCAGTATGTAATTGAGCCCTTGTAGTCATTGCTACCACAGGTTGCTCTGATTCCTGTTAGTAAAGTCTCTCCTGATAATCAAAGGATAAGGCAATTTAGGGACCAGTTCCATCAGTGTCGGACTGGGACCCCAGGGGCCCACCAGAAAACCTTAGATCATAGGCCCACTCTCAAAACTATTTTTCCTCCTTCCAATCAATCTCTTTATTCTCCCAGTCTCTTTTATTTACATGCTAGCATCTATTCTTCCATCTACTTCCCCTCTGTCTTCCCATTCAGAAATAGGGAATGATAATGAAACAAGCCAAATGGGCAGGAGCAGGAGGGCCCACTGACACCTGGGCCCACCTGGAGTTTTCCTGGTATCCTGGTGGGCCAGTCCAACACTGAGTCCCATAATCACTCTGTGGACAGTCTTTACAACTTTAACTTGTAGTTTGGCCAATGATTTCTCTTGTCTCCATGGATGCAAGATATATTGGTGTTTCCTAAGGTTTGAAAATCTCTCAACAAATGTCTGGGGACTTCCACTGTCCAGGACTTGCATTTTCTGGCTCAATAAGGAAACTACCATTGTTTACTCTGACTTTACTCTGGCTCATTTTTCAGAAGGGGTTTGAAACACACAGAGTTTCTTTGCTCTGCTTCCCTTCTGGCTAGCAAAAATTCTGCAGCTAGAGAAATTGCCTTTGTGCTAGTTTCAGGTGAAATTTCAATAAATTGCTCCAGTGCAGTTCATGCAACTAAGCACATGCCTCTAAGGACCTTAAGAGCTGCTATACTATTTATGAGCTCCGGATATTTGTCTGAAACGCTCTCCAGGCTTTTCTTTTCCACATGTTACCCTGGCATTGCCTTATGCAGCACTTTCATGCCACTGCTGCCATCATAGGTCACCTTTTAGCTGCTTTGTCATCCAGGGATAGAGATCTGCTCAATTGCTATATGTGTGAGTTTCAGGGCAGTGGATCAATTTTTCCATTCATATTTGCATTATCCGCTTATCAGCATCTTTCTATTTACAGTAATGAACAACAATCTGCTCATAGTGGAGACTTTCCTCCTGTCTATTGTGGCCAGAAATGCATACAGAATAAAAGACGAAGAGGCAGGATTCAGCTTCAAATCACAACGCATGTGATCAAATATGGAGAGTGTCCCATTATAATTCTCATTATATGTGAAAGTCATTTCTTTGCAAACAAACTGCCCGCTAAGTGTGTTAATATCAACAACTTGTGGCAGGTTCCACTGCTTATAAACAGATAGTTCGTACTGTGTATGAAAATAGTCCAAGATATAAAATCTCATCACAGATTTAGACAGTGGTATTCTAAAATAATTTGCAACTGGCCCCTATTTATTGAAGAGGGTGATAGTAATCAGTGCCTTTACTTAGTATACTCTGTGCACAATAGCATGCAGTGTACAATGTAAAAGGGTACAATAAACACAGTGAAAACCCTGGAAATAATACCTGCTCTGTGCTGCTGGTAATTTCATGGTTCTCTTAGCCCATGGCACCTACAGAGGCATTGTGTCAAGTGAATCACACAATAATGCTTATTCTGCACTGGAAGTGATTCCATTTGCACACAATTGCAATAAGGAGGAACCCCACCCTAATTTTAACACCTATAGCGGGTGCCGTCAATGACTGCAATTCTGGGAAAAACATTGTGATTTTGTGTTTACATTTAGACTTTACATGGAGCGCTCGTTTGGTAAATTAGCTTCATAACTGGTTGCTGTGGGTTGCCAGATGGTACAAATTTATAGAAAACCAACTGTTTCATTCTGTAACCCATGTTTGTTCATATATTGTAAGACCCCTGTTTGTTATATTATTGTAAAGAGCTGTGAAACTTGCTGGCACCATTAAAATGAATGATAATTATATAACCACACTTTATTTCTTACTTGGTTGTAAAGATCCCAGATACTAATAGCCAGGCAGCAGTTGAAAGGACAGAATATCAACTGGGGGGGTCTGAACAGAAAAGTAATAAATAATATGAAGATGGTTTCTTGACTTGTTTACAGTGTACACTACATAAGCAAATACCACCTCAAGGGGGACAGGAAACAATTCCTACCCCAACACAGCTATAGAATAAACAAAACAAAAACCTTGTTTATTAGCTAATACAGACAGTACTAGGGAACTAGCTAATAAAAACCTCTACCGCTGTGAAAAGTTTACTATAACTTAAAAGGGCAGTGCACCCCTTGTTCAGCATTAGTTCAGGGAATAGGGCTTGCATGGAATATACTTCTTGTAATAATTAAGATCTATGTATTTTTGTTATTTCTTGACCTGAACAGAGCGACAGGAAAATTGAAGCTACTCCATGTTTGGTCCTTGCGATGTAGCTAATTAGATTGCCAGTATACAGTCACCCTCCCTATCTTTTGTTTTGTTGGCAGACGTGCAGGGGTATCTGTGCACTGGTAATCTAATTATCTACCCTGCAAAGACAAAAGATGGAGCAGCTTCAGCTTGTCTGTTTACCTTGTTTAGCTCAAAAAAATATCAAAAACCATAAAATACTTTAAGCTAAGCCCGCCAATCCACATTTTGTAAATGTACACTTACATTTAACAGCCATTGACAAGAGTCTATCTCCTGTAATTGGTTGTAGAATTATATTCCTTCCCAACATACAGCCTACATCTTTTTCCTTCATTCCTTCATACCCTAAGCTGGGCACAAAGCTGTGAGCGGACATTACACATTCTTAGCAAATTTAAAGAGCATTCTTGATCACACTGAGCCTAAATCTGTCAGACTGATTGTACAGAGATTTAATGTATAGAATTAAAAGATATGCTTAAGAGGTCCCCATATTATCCAAAAATGCCTTGAACCCAGTTTGTAGATATGGCTCACCATCACCTAATCAGAATGCTATTTTGCTACATTCTAAACAGTATGACCATACATTTATATTGGGGAATGGTTGAGTTTGGACACAAATGGTGGGATCATGTGTGCATATTGAACTGCTTTCGTTGACTGCTCTGCCCAGATGTTGATGTGGTTATCATCCAATGAAATTTTGGTGGATAAAAGGTTTTTTGCCCCAATTACAGCAATAACAGGTCACTTAAGTAAAACTAACATCTTAAATAAGTTCAGCATGAGTTTCCTTCACTTTTCATTCTTGCTTTGCCTTATGTAGTAGTAAATGGGTAACTGAAAATAAAATTTGAATTAGAGCCTATTGCATGGGCACTAAGAAGGTCATCGGTTTCAAGGACAAAATAGTAAAGAGCTCTTCAGTGGCTGACTTGAAGAGGGCACTCCCTAAATCTATTGCATTCGGATTGCATGACTTAATATGATCATACGATTTGATAGTTATGAGATAATATGATGCTCATAATTCTGCCCGTGTCACCAATTTATGTTTTGGTCTCTAAGTCGGGGTGAGGATGGGACCTGGCCATAGTATCCGATCTAATCCTCTCCTTAGATAAAATAGAATTCACTTTTGCATTTGTCAGAAACCTGGGATAACCCCAATGCATTTTGTCTTATTTCCAGAATAATACTGATATGCTGGAAGCAGGCATATTTAATTATGGATGACCATTATGCTAAATTGCAGCATAGCTTTATGGGTGTAGCAAAGATAATGTTGTGTATTCCGCTAAGTAGCTTTACAGCTAATCAATGCTTCATCCGGCCCTGCTCCATTGATTCACATTTGTACAGATTAACCATTTCCCAGCAAGAGAAAGCCAAAACTCAACAGAATTAAGAAGTAGCTCTAGAAGGAGCTACCAAGGTTGGATGCAGGATACATGGTGCTCTACACTTATAATCTACACTTATTGGTGCTGCGAGGAAGGTGTTACTAACACTTCATAAAATCAGAGAGGTTAGGGGAAAACTGTCCAAAAGGAGCCAAAAAACAGTGGCATAACTACCGGGCTTGCACCCAGGAATCTGACACACATCAACGTGACAATCAGGACGGGTGGGGGCCGGAATGTGTAGGTGTGTGTGGGGTAGGTGGGGTGTTGGAGGGTGGGGAGGCTATGGATGGCCCTGGATGCAAATCTTCCATCAGGAGCCATATATGTCTACATCACTGCCAAAAAGACCACTACTATAGACTAAATACTGCAAAAGCTTCCTTAACCCTTTGCCTGACTAAATTAGTACTATGTTGCTCACAGTGAACAGGACATTGTGCCAAGGAAGTAGTGCATATTATTCCGCATTTAAGGTTACGCTACAGGAAAAAAAATTATTTTAAAGGACACCTGTCACCCCAAAATTCTCCCACCTGAGGTGTGGGCTAATAAAAAGCTTCCTCACGCGGCTAGGTTGCCTATATCGGGAAGGAGCTCCCAGTGTGGGTGGCCATGTTTAGTGGCAAGCATACATGTAATGAGTGCTTCTCCCAGCATGCTTGTTATGTGTATGCTTGTGTTCCCTCCAGTGGGAGAGACAATTTTGGGGTGACGGGTGCCCCTTTAAGGTAATGCTATGTGTATAAAGTATTAGATCAATAGAACCAAGTGCCTTGTTTAAAGTATTTGACTGCATACAAAGCACTTAACAGAGAGCAGTGGAAGCAGAGCTGTTAACTTGATAAAGCTGAAGATGCTCATTACTGTGTATATTGATATATGTCAGATTTGTGTGTCACTAAATTAACTATTTCAATATAGTTCTTAACCCCATGTGAGATAAGGAACTTAAACAGAGTTTTGGGGGAAAAAAACATCATTAGTTGAGCAATTTTTCCCAGAGCAGGCTTCCTTAAACAAGAAATCCAGCACCTAAAAGCTGCCAAACTTTTTCTTATTAAAGAAAGCCCACTTGGGAAAAATAACTCAACTAATGAGTTTGTTCTCCAAGTTCCGTAACTCACACAGGGTTTCCTTGAGCCAAAAGGCTAGAGCAATCATAAATCTGCCCCCCTTGTCATTATATGACTTTTGCCTTAAGTGTGTGACATTGCAGCTGTGGATGTATCTATTTACAAAAAAAGCAGAAAACAATAGGTAGCTACCAATATGTAATAGGGGGCAGTAAATCTGCCCACGTACATTAACCCATAGCAATTAAGATGTCCCTTTACCAGCCATGCCCAATATAATGCTTAAGGCAGAGGTCCAGAAAGCCTGATAGAAAAAAACCGTGTGCGAGGATGATAATAAAGCTGTCAGTAACAACTATGTTCAAGAGCTTAATATAATCTAAAATAGAAAAAGAATAAGAGAATAGAATACGTTTTTTCCAGTCCTAGTCCTTTCCTTAAGAATATTAAGATCCCTGTAAAGGATTATATTGCATAGCCACATATCTCCATCTAGTGGTGCTCTCCAAAATGACTTGTACAGTTATACCATACAGAGCACTTTTAGGAACCTGAAAAATATTGTGGGAAAAATATACATTTCCCTACTAGAGGAACCAAAAAAAAAGTAAGATTCACAGCTAAATCTGGGTATTGATTTTTAAATGAGAGCACACTAAGGGGCACATTCATGAAAACACGAGTTCGAATCCCGAATGGGATAAATTTGGATCGGATACAATAATTTCTTAAGATTGCAAATATCACGAATAGGCTTACAAAAAAATCGAATTAGTCACGATAATATCGTATTGACGATCCGAAAGTCACAAACTTTTCGTACCGAACGATCGTAAAATGCGACTTTGATCTGTGCATGATTTTGGAAGCCTCCCATAGGACTCAATGGCACTCTGCAGCTCCAACCTGGCCCAAGGAAAGTCACGATACCGAAGCTTGAATGAATCCGAAACTTTCGTACTCGGCGCGACAATATGATTTTGTTGCACAAATTTCTCAAGGTACGAAAAAGTCGCGAAAAATACAAAAAAAGGCTCGGAGCGTTCGTGGATTAGTAAATGTCCCCCATAGTGTCGCACCAAAATAAATAAGCCACGCCCACCATATCCATGGAACATTTGGTAGGATCAGTGCATTATCACTTTCATTTATTATTCTCCCAGGAGTTGCTAGTTCCATGTATAATATACCACAACACAAGGCAGTATGACTGCAATAGCAATTCAATATACAGTATAATACCCCAATACCGGGTTGCCTAGGGCGCCCGGTCACCTTGGCCCACCCCTGGCTAGCTCTCTCTGCAGTCCAGCATCAAATCATCTCCCACTCCATTAACACGGTAACTGCTCAATTTCTGTGCACTCCTGATGAGGCAGCACTGTAAGAACCCTGTGTGAGTTTGAGACCCAATCACTATTTAATTATTCAATGGGAAATTCTCAGGCTCCTGCTAAAGACTTCAGCTTTGACTGCCTGTGTCTGATTGCTGTTTCTCATTTGTTCAGGTTTTTACACTTTTAAAAATAAACTTACTGGTCAGGGTGCACAGCAAAGTGACACTGAGGCGGGCAAATACACAGGAAGTGGCACTATGATGGAAATAGGCAGGCCAGTAACTCGTTTGGGAAAGTCGATGACATTAAAAGACAATGAAATGTTAATAAAGAATCCCTCCTATTCTAGTGGCCAAGGGTAGAAATGGAAGGTATTATATATTTACTGGCAGGTACATTGCAGGTAAATTTGTAATACTGACCTCAGATCTGGCTGGTGTTTTACTGGCTATGCGGGCAAAATACAGGTAGGTGAGAAACCTACATGCAGTTACCTGAGCATGTTGTGGCGCAGCCATTGGGGTGCCTAATAACATTCTTGCACAGAGAATTTTAAACCTGAAACTACTAAGGGGAAAAAAACAAATACAGTGTCCCTTAACACTCACCTCCTTATTATGGTACATCAAGATTCCTAAACACATCCTATATTTTGTAGTATGAGTTTACCTATTGGGTAACAATAACTTCAGACTCTTACCAACCGTGCACTAAGGCTCAAACCTTAAGGGAGGGCTGTACTATTGCAATTCTGTGGTGCAGAAATGGCTGCCCAAGAGATCATTATGCTTCCAAGACTGTTCAAGGGCACTACAGATTTCAGTGCAAGACATATGATTTTATTATGCTTCCACACCACATCTGGTGCAATATAAAAAGATCACAGCCCTGCCCTGACATAGGTGTGTTTAAACATTTCATGAGCGATAAGTGTAAGCGAAGGTCAAATGTTATAAATGTGTGAAACAGCAGAATATATCCCAGAGGCAGTACAGTTAGTCAGAGGTCAGCAATAGACAAGGCCATAGATATTATATGTTCTCACTGTGCTTGTGTAGGCTTCCTCCTACACTCCAAAAACAGGTTCCTGATGAAACTGACAAACAAAATAAGTGCACAGCAGGGACCTTTGATTGTAAGCTCTACTGGGGAATGAGGATGAATTCTGTTCTGTGGCATTACATACAGCATTATAACAAACTATTTATCATTTTCTTTTTAAGGATTTATAGCCTACTTAAAGCTCACCTGTCAAATAATACTCCAGGGTATTTTGTTTAGTAATAACAATAATGGAGATATCAGAAAGTTTATCTAACAATTCATTGACCAGATGTGTTTGGACTTTTTCAGTTTGTGGGTGGAACATGGTCAGGGTGCTCCAAACCCAGAAAAAGGTAAAAGACACATAAAAGCAATTCTGTGTAATTAATTCAGCCATAGTTCTAAGAATATCCAAGACAGCAAATAAATGCCCACTGCCCATCAAATCCCTAACTAGCCCTCAGGCTGGACTTCCAGTTGTATATATTTTTTTTTAAGTTTCCCTGAACCGGAGCAGCTATCCCTACAGATTGGGAATTGACTTTGTTAAAAATAATGAAACTGGGGTGGAGGCAGACATATTTAATACATTTAAACAACAAGAAAAATATTTCAGTGGTAGTGTTCTCTGTAATCCCCATGACAAGAGTCTCATAATATTCCAGTATGAGAAGCAATTTGTAAACATAGCCCATTAGCTAGAAAATTTATCATTTAACCTTTGTTGATTAACCAGGTCAGTGCCCACACAGCCCAAAAGGGAAGCATGCAGGATTTACTCCAAAATTATGATACCAGGCACTTTCAATTGGAAATGGCTGTCTCTCAGTGACTGCTTTCAATCCAAGTACAGCTTCCACTGGTCACTACTCCCATTCTAGTGCATATTTCCAACGTCAGACTAGTGACATTTGCTCTTACAACATGAGAAGCCTGAACGATCCTGGAATGTGGGAGTTCGCAGCAGAAGCAATGTACAGGGATGTTACACAACAATGAAAGACGACGTGGTTATAGGAGACTATTATGGATCCGTGTGAAAAAACCTCCAGGGAACAGAAAACAAAAATCAGTGACAAGGAAATATACGGATATCTTAGATAAATAGTTCATTAAAAAGGGGCTATGTTTCAATTTAAAAAAAAAAAAAAAACAAAAAAATAAAGGGAGGAAAAAGCAAATGTGACGGGTTTTAACCACTCTCGCAAACTCCTGCTTTCTGAACACTCCAGCTCGGCACTGGAAATCTTTGAGGCCCCCACCGGGCGCTCGTTCCCTCACGGAGTGGCTGCCTTTCTGGAGTCTGGGCATTAGCAGCTGATGGGAAGGATTTGGTTTTGGAAGAGAATTGGGAGGCCTCTTAATCCTCTTCATCTTCACTGATGTCATAAGTGGCAGCAGTGGGCCGAGAGTGCCTGCCAGGAGATGCAGGAGGAGAAATCTTTGTGGAAAATGGCCAGCGAAAAGATGGGGACGGAGAGCGGTCACGAGTGGGGCTACTACTTGGGCTTTGCTTTGGACTTATTGCCTGAAGCATTCTACCTTTGCCTTCCTTTAGCATGTGCTTCTGTAAAGACAAGAAAGCAACAATTACCAGCATGTCTAAATAGTACACTTAGGGGTCTATTATTATGTTGTGTAAAACGAAATTTACTAAAATAAAAATGGTGTAAAAAAGCTGTGTAAAAGAAATAGCAAATTTATCAAGATGTATTTTGTTTAACACTGTCCATATGTCAGATTTGTTGCGGTTATATCCGAAGAAAGTTGCTCTAAGAAAAAAAAGAGTAAGAACGTGATGCCCTTTTTTATGCGGTGAAGCCTGTCAATGTGTGGAAATGTTGTCAAATTTTTTTTATACAGCATAATAAATCTGCTCCTGATTTACCAAAGTGTAAAATTAGAGCTCACCATAGAAAAACCGACTTTTTATTCAAGTGTATTGGAAATGTATTTATCAAATCGTGAACTCTAACTTTCACCCACTGATAAATATGCTTCTAAAATTTCCATAGGAATGAATAGAATTTGGGTCACTAACCATCAGCCATTTATGCCATTTAACACTTCAGTACTTAATTTATAATCTGTTTTATGGTATATTTGGCACAAAATGTATTGCTGATTGTTATGAACTTTTTTTACTGTGTTTGGAAGGCATGCAGTAGCTGTTGCAGGACAAGTAGCTATGTTGGCATTTCGCGGGGTCTGCATGTTTTTAATATGGATGTCTAAATTAGGGATGCACCGAATCCCGGATTCGGTTCGGAATCTGAATCCAGGCCTTTTTTGAAGGCATCTTTTTACACAGATTTAGAAAAAAATTTAGAAAAAAGTCTTAAAAGTGAATTAAACCCAGAAACACATGACGGGGCACAAATATTGAGAGCTTAAACCAAATGACACAAGCAGTGTTTCAAGCCTGCAACATTTCCTTCTCAAGCTGCCACATCAGAATTTAGTGATGTGTTTTACTTTAAAGACACTTTTTTGATGCAGAAAGGGTGCTCATATATGCAGTTAATAAGCAAATTTTAATTTTTATTTTAGCCTGTGATACTTATGTGAGATGTTGTAATAATATTTGATAAACCATTCTCTGTGATGTCACAGTAGGATAACAGCCTTACCAAAGCTCCCTCTGGGCCAAACATCTCTAAAAAGTTTCCAATGAACTCTCGTGATTTTTCCTCCCACTTTTGGATCATATCAATACTCTTCTCTTCCACCTTCTGGACGAATTCTTTGGACTTCTCCTCCACATCTTTAACCTTCTTCTTTACTTTATCCACACGCTCTTGCAAATTAAAGCGTTTCTCCTAAAACCAACACAATACAGCAGGTAATGGGAGCAAAGTTTCTCTTTGTAGGCAAACTTGAAAAAAGCGGAGTGAGAGAGACCACTTTATATCTTTTCAGAAGTATCTTGGGTTATTTTCCCAAATTAGCCTGTGTATGTATGTCATTTGTTAAGCAAAAGGAGTCCTGGGAAGGAAATAGGCCATCACTCCTAAACACATTCATTTCAATGGCATACACTATAATCAAATCTAAAACTCACTCACTGGGTTTAAAACACTGCCACAGCAGCTTGTGGTCAAATCCCAGCTACAATCAGCAACTGCCCATGGCTATATTTTATAACCCTAGTGGTTGAGCTTTAGCTAACAGTATATTCTATAAAAATGAAAATTTTAGGAACAAAATTGGATTATCTTTGCATGCGCATTAGGATAAGAGCCTACTCACTCTTAATATTTTTTAGGACATACATATACATATATATATATGTATATATACATATACTGCTTTAGAAAGATGCCTGTCGTCTTATCCTGGACCTTCGCCACTCATCTGTGTCAAGCTCTGGCACAGACTTAAGAACATTCATGTTGTAATTGTCTGAAATGGATTACTACCTGTGTTGGGGTTAGACACAGGGGTGTAGGGGAAAATTTACAAATTAACTGCCCTAATTAGGACACACTATATAATCCACAGTTAAGGAATTGTAATTGAGGTTGTGAATATGAAGCATAGCTGTGAAAATGAAAACTAAAGACCATTCTAAAAAGGAGTCAGAGATAAAATAATACCCATGTGTTTGAATGTCCCACTATAGGGGGCACTATTAGCTCAATTACCAGAAAGTCAAAATAACTACAACAAACCACCCAGATGCTGCCTTGAAGCTGATGCCCCGTTAAAATACTCTTTGCAAACAAGGAGAAACTACAGAGATGTCAACAATTACTTAGTGCTACAGAGTTTAGCAGTTAAGACTAAATGGATACCAGTAACCCATACCAGGAACTCTGTTTGAGAAGTGAGGTGCACAAGTGTCAACTAACTAACTGGGAGGAGTTTTTCTTTTAATTCATATTTCATTTTTTTTCTTTAACATATATACAATGCAACATTAAAACAGTTTCAGGGCTTTCAAACATCACAAGATATACAACTTCACTTTAGATATTGTTATTCAGTAAATTGAAAAACTGGGCAAGAGTGTGAATAGTTTTGCAAGGCACTGTATATTCATATACAACAAGATATGGGTCTGTACATTAAATATTACGTGTTAACTTTCAGCTGTTTATAGTAAGCTATACATGAAAACTTTTCATAACTCTACAGAGAATGTGATTCCTCTGCTCTAATGAGTTGAGAACTGGGTATCGGGAGCTAAAAGGTTAAGTGATTATCTACAGGCAGCTGTATGGGAGGATATTGGGTCTTTAGTGTTTATGACCACAGATTGTAAGATTTTTTAAGGAACTTGTTCCCACTGTGTTTATAAAGGCCTGAGGGAACATATGTGTAATGTAATAGCCAAAACACAACTTTCAGCCTTTATAGATTACATTTTTGGATAACTATATTGAAAACATTTTTTTTTAATTTAGTACAGCGTCTCTGTACCCAGTTTTATTTTTCCACTAAACTGTTTCTTTAAAAGAAGGCAGGTAATTAAGCAGGGGAGAAATATTTTTGAACCAAGATTTTGTTTCAAATTAAACAGGTCCATTCTATAAAGGTGCCCTGTTGTAGGTAGATAGTATTATGATTACTGTCCAAAAATGCTGAGGTTATATATATATGTATAAAACTGGTCTAGAGGTACATAGGGAACTCACGTTGATAAAGCTGACATTAAGCTCCTTTGCAGTGTATCCACGCTGTAAGTTGCGACGAACATAAACATCATAATCCCTCACAATTCTTGTAATAATGTCAGAGGTGGAGATTCCCTCTGTCCGCTGTGTTGGAGCAAACATTCCTGCAGGGTAAGAAAAGACATACATTACAGACAACCAAAAAGTGCATTTATAGGTAAACTTAAAAGTAAACTTCAGCACTGTAGGTAAATAAACATTTTAATTAGTTACAGTTAAAAAAAAAATAATTTAATAATGATTAATGATGATTTTATTTCTAACATACCAGAGACTGAATGGTTAACTGGATAGTTTTAAGATTAATGCACACATTACCATACAATGTAGTAAATAATGTAGCATGTTGCCAGAATTAGCAATAGCACCATGCTTCTTTCAGCACAGAGCCATGTCATACTGGTAAAAATATGGAAAAGCAGCATTGAAATGTATTTTAGATTATGCTGTCAGCACTATTTTTCTCTGCAGCCAGTGAAGAGATTGTGCAACATTTAAAGGGAAAAAGTAGTTCTTGTAAAAGGCTTCAGTTTTTAAGGTTAAAAAGCTACTGCTTGTACAGATACAAAACCAAAAGCACCTTTAATGGGCTGCTAAACCCAACTTATTTTAATGAAGCACTTGGCTTAAAAGAATCAGCTTATGGTACATACAGAGCCCAGATGTGCCCACCTCCCCCCACAAAAATGAATTCTTATTCCATACTTATATTTCCTCAGCAAGCTTAACAAGTATTTTACAGTAAGGATAGAATGCAGGGTAGGTAAGAGAACAATGATGGATTGTGTAAGATATATCAGAGAACACAATATACATTTATCGCCTTCAGAAGTTTAACAAGGATGTAAAATTGCCCCTCTTTTCTTGCAGGAGTTAAATAAGAAAATAAATAATGAAGATGCTCAAAAAATAAAGGTTTTGTTTTAAACTTCCTAAAACAGTTTATAATGAAATTCTGAAAATCCAAAATCACCTGCATCTTTAATGTGCTTATAAACATCATCACTTCCCGCAGAAGAGTAAGGGATATCATCATGTGCAACAAAATCAATCTGTAGAAAATAGAAAGTTTGATTTCATTAGTTGCAAAGCCATCAGCTGTCAAATTATGTAATAAAATATAACAATTTCCTGCTTACTAATGGCAGGAGCTATACAAATATAACGTGCTGTTGTAAGGGAACTTTTTAAAAAAAATTTATGCATGAGGGTGGCCTTAAAGGAAAAGGGAAGATTGAAATATCTGGGGGGTACCGAAAATTAGAGTGATCATCTTGCTGCTTATTCCTTCTGTGCGTGCACGCGCAGTTAAGTGAAAATCCCAACGGCTTTTTCACTTTAATGTGCATGTGTCAGCCCTGAGTAGCAAAGAAAGCCAAAGTGAAAAAAAGCAGATTGCTCTTTGGTGCTTGCTGAGAAGAAACCAGGGCAGTTGTTTGCTAACAGGAGCAAAGAAATACAAAGTGGAAAAAGAGGATCACTATTTTGGCACCCCCCAGTCATTTTACCTTTCCTTCACCTTTAATCCTAATAGTGACGGGCTGGCAGACTGGAAGCCTGAAATCTTAACATAATCTTACTCTGTGTTTCTCCAGAAACTCTGGGCTAAGTGTCCACGGTGCATTTCTCACCACCTCATCCACATAGCGGCAGTGTTGGACTGCATCATATCTTTCTGCCTCATTCATCACCGTGAAGCCTTTTAAGTTGTGTGTCAGTTCATCACTGCAGACTAAAACATGGAGAATAGGTAATAAAGCTATAAAGGTTAATTTACACACTAGCTCAGTGTCTGGCAGTTACAAAAAGACTGATAAGAAATTAGGATTACTGTTAAACTAAATAGTTGTATGTGTGTTGCATGTCAATGGAGGTTCTTAGTTTTATAAAAATTAAAAAGTGTTAAGAAGATGTAGCCAATCAGGTGTTGTCAATCAAAGGGTTAAACAAATATGAATTATATTTATAGGGTTGCTGCAGGTGCCAGTGGATCAGTAATTCCAAACCAAGAATCCGGCTACATTCTTGACTAGACCACAACCTTCAAACTACCAGAAACTAAAATGTGTTTTAGCTAAAGCATTCATCTTACCTCCAACAATCAAGTGTGTGTTGGGAAATAGATTTTTTGCTTGCATCAAAGCTCGTGCATGGCCAGAGTGGAAAAGATCAAATATCCCATCAGCATAAACTCTCACTGGTCGTTCAACTACACGAAAACAAAAACATAGATATATATACGAGGACTGTTTATAAGGTCTTGCATCTGAAGTAATACACACACAAAAAAAAAAAAAGGAAAATTTTGAATTATTTGTAAAGGACTCGTTAACAATCTGCCTGGAAAAAGTCAGTTGCACTATCCTGCCAGATTTAAGAAACCTTTTCCTATTGGATCTATAATCAAATGTGTTGGATGATATAGCAATAGAACCCAATATTAATGCATCACAATGTGTTGGATCAGGTAGTGACACCAATGTTCACTACCTGATAAGATCATCCTTCTGGATCCTTCCTTAAGAATTCTGCCTGTTTCCATACCTTGATCCTAAACTTTGTTCTGACCTGTAACTGAAGATGATCTTTTTACCTTGCCTTGGACTTTGCAGGCAGAGCAGTCAAGTTAGGTACTGCTGGTACTGGTAAAGTGCACAACAAGGCAATCGGTTCCAACTTTGCTTGTTTTGCATGTCTTGCCTGTTACCTACCTTGCCTGTCCTAATAACCTGTTTTCTTAGTACCGGTCTTGTCTGTCCCCTAGTACCAGCTCCTTCTTAGTTTGTACATAAACTCTTCAGCTCAAAGGTTCTTAAAAAGGGTAAATCCCTAAAGGGTTGCATCAATAAACGCAACTAGCTTTCATCAAGTGAATACAGTTAATAACATTGCATGCTTGAACTGACCACCATCCCTACTTTCAAATTGCGACTTGCATGCGATTCATTAACACAGATGCTAATCTGCATCTGTACTGGCAATTGCCAGCAAGCTGTGTGGGATACTTCTTATTGGCTGCCTGCAATTATACTGAAATCTGGGAACATAATACTGCATTGTATGTAAAAGGCTGATCTGGGTCCGAAAATTGCACTTTACGTGCACAGGTATGTGAAACAAATCAAGGCTGTAACCAGTTTTCTCTGTTCTAGGTGTGAGATGGAAAACAATTTCTGTTATTGTGTAAAGTGCAACAATTGGCTTACTTGGGGTTCCTAATTTTGCTTCTTCCATTGACACTCTTCTGTAGGTATTACTGCGGTCAACCTTCAGCTCATCAGAAAAAGGTGCAGGCTCTCTTACCCCCTGCAGAGTTGAAACATGAAAAACATGGCAACATTGAGAAGGGAATATGATACCTAAGTATAAATATATAAGGGGGTCATATAATAATCTCTCTAATGTTTTTTTTTTGTTTTTTTTTACCAGTAGGTCATTCCAATTGATTCTACAGCACCCATTCCAATATGAAGAAAGGAGGTTCTTAATATTTAGAAAGGGTTTTTTACAGTGAGAGCTGTGAATTTGTGGAATTTGCTCCCTGAATCAGTTGTACTGGCAGATACATTCAATAGCTTCAAGAAGGTGTTGGATGGCTTTGTTAGCAAGTGAGGAAATACTGGGTTATTGAAAATAACTCTTAGTACAAGTCCGACTGCCATTTTCAGGAAGAATTTTTTCCCCTCTAAGGAATACTGGAGAGTCTTCAGAAGGGGGTTTGCCTTCCTCTGGTTTAACTAGTAGTTAGGCAGGTTTCATATAGACAAAAACGGTTGAACTTGATGTATGTGTGTCTTTTTGTAAGCTAACTTACTATGTTTAATGTCTAAAGAGATGTTAAATGTAAATGAGACAGGGAGTATAACTCATATTGTACCTGTGCAGCATGTACTGTTGTGCAAGATCTACTGTACTTGTTTGATCCTGGGACCATACGGTAAATTTGATGAATTTTTAATTTATTTATTTGCTGACATTTATATAGCATTAATGATGTCATCAAGTGCCACCATATCGACAAATTATAAAATGACATTAAAGACACTGACCAGAGTTTTTACAACCAAGCTTTACACTTACCATACAAGGTTTAATTTTGATGAACATAGCATTTACTGCAGGCAAACATGGCATGGCCCTTTAAGCCTTGAGTTAAACAGAAAAGCACAAATACAATAGAACTTTCTATTTGTTATGTTTAATATTGGTATAGAGTCCCCAGAGAATAACATAACAGAGCTTAGTGAACTGTGAGGCAATGCAATGTTAAGGTTTTAAAAAGCATGTATAACAATTTACTAGCAACAAAGCATACCAACGTCAGAGCTGCACTAAAAAAAGTAAAGGGTAAAACAAGTTTATCTGGTTCTGGGCCTCTAATGTATTTGTGATTATCTAGCTTTATTTTTTGTGACCTGATGTAAAACAAAATATAGTTTCTATAAGCAGGGGTTATTTTTCATATTTGCTCTGCTGAGTTTGCTAGACAGCAAAAATGGGGTCAAAGCTAATTTCATAATACAGACATATGAATATCCTGGGCTGAAACACTAAGATGTGTTTAGGGATCCCCAACCTTTTATACCCATGAGCCACATTCAATGGAAAAAGTGTTGGGGAGCAACACAAGCATAAGAAAAAGTTCCTGGGGGTGAAAATAAGAGCTATAATTAGCTATTTGGTACCCACTATGTGGACTGGCAGCCTATAGAAGGCTCAACACTATGCCTATGGCTCCCAGCCAGAAATGTAAAAATAAGCACCTACTTTGAGGCCACTGGGAGCAACATC
Source organism: Xenopus tropicalis (assembly GCF_000004195.4). NCBI lineage: Eukaryota > Metazoa > Chordata > Amphibia > Anura > Pipidae > Xenopus > Xenopus tropicalis. The sequence continues at coordinate 102,889,542 of NC_030681.2, forward strand.
CAAGGGGTTGGTGAGCAACATGTTGCTCACGAACCACTGGTTGGGGATTACTGGTTTAGAAAGTAAGGCACTGCAGGTTTCAGTGGGAAAAGCAGGCAGTAACCTGGCTTCTAGAACTCATTAGTGAACCATTAGGGAGTCAGGGCCTAAAAATTTTGGAACCTGTGGGTCCTTAGCCTTAAAGCCCAGCCAGTGCAGTATGCTGATCAGATTCTCAACTGTAGACTGGTTTTACCAATATTAAAATCTGACCAGGAAGGTCAGAGATTACTTTTGTGAACACTAATTTATAAGGCTTACTAACCATTGTGTGGCGGGCAACCTTTATTGGAACGTGGTCTTCATCTGTTGTCCCATTGGGCCCTGCAACATCTTTTCTTCTCTTCCGAGAAATTGTCTTGGTAATGCTCTGGGCTTCCATTAGTGCAATGCTTTGCTGGTAAAGGCTACAAAAAATACATTTAGTTATAGATATCCTCAATTCTAAGCTCAGCAGGAGAAAAAAAACAGATATGGTGTTAAATTTCCATTTTTTAACACTCGATCAAATTAAATATCTTGGCAGGTTAAGCAAGCCCTGAAAATGACTCTAATATTACAAAGTTATAAGACCAGGTAATGGCTTAACAATGGATCTTGAAATCCAGTAGATTGGTAAAAAAATTGGGTTTAGTTATTTCCCTTATGTTAGAAAAAAAAACTACACTAACTCCTAAAGTTTCCCTATAAGCCTGTTAGCAATAAAAGCCACACTTTCACAATTCAGCCATTGAAGTTAAAGAAGTGGTTGCCGTTTACATTAACTTTTAGTATGTCTAAGCAACTTTTCAATTAGTCTTCATCATTTCTTTTTTTTATAGTTTTTGAACTATTGCCTCCTTCTTCTAACTCTTTGCAGCATTCAAATTGGGGTCACTGACCCTGGCAGCCAAAAATACTATTGCTCTGTGAGACTACAGTTTAATTTTTGTTACTTTATATTACTTATTTTTCTATTCAGTCCCTGTCCTATTAATATATCAGTCTTTTATTCAAACCACATCCTGGTTACTAAGGTAATTTGGATCCTAGCAACCAGAAAGCGGCTGAACAAGAAGTGAAATAATTAAAAAAACTACAAATAATAAAAAATTAAGTCCAACTGCAAATTGTCTCAGAATATCACTCTCTACATCATATTAAAAGTTGACTCAAAGGTGGACAACCCCTTTAAAAGAAAAAAAGTGTTAAACAGGTAATTATTGGTAGCCAATTCAGTTTTAAAGTAACATAGCCAGTATGCCATATGTATATGTCACATATGGGCCAAATGGATTACTTGGCAGACCTAGATGCTGCCTGCATGTGAAGGACTATCATTTTAGTTATAGCAGGCTGAGAAGGGCATGAAAGCCATGTGTCATGTCAATGGTATGTGGTGTGAGTAGATGCCAGAATGCTCTTATATCAGATAATGTGACCTTAGATTAACAGGTAATGAGGACAAAGTTCGCACAGAGAATTTATCTAAACTTCAGGGGACAAGTAACTGGGCCACCATGGGGGGGGGGGGCTGATCCCAGCGGGTTTTGGATATTAAGGGTGGCCCGGCTGTGCTGCTCTTCCTTGGATTACCCTGCTGTCAGTAAGCTGCGCACTTCGGAAGGGAGGATGGGAGCTAGGGTGCCTGAATGTTCTTTTCGCTAAACAGCTTTACGTTCTGGTCACAGAACAGTCCCGGTAAAGCCGCATAGCGATTAAATAAGCGGGGCTGGGGGTCGTAGTACAAACCTAATCCCCCAGCCTAGCCAGTCTCTATACAGTTCTACCGGGACTAAAACTTGTGACAAAAGGAACCGTACAGAAAGCTGTGTAGGGAAAAGAACACGCAGGCACCCTAGCGCCCATTCTCCCGTCCCAAGTACTCAGCTCACTGACAGCAAGGTGCCCGGTAATCAAGGTAAGTGCATACTACCCCAGAGTCCCATTTTCCTAAAACAGCCCGCAGTCACGTATCGCTACTTACACCTCCCGCAAAGCTGTCAGTGGCAAGCTCCCAGCCTCCTGCCTCACAGACAAACCCGACGCACCAACTCTCATCTCGCGAGACTAGCGGCACAACTACACGTAAGCACAGTGACGCATTATGTAGCCGCCTTGTCAGCGTCACCACCGGGCCTAAGTCACAGTTCCACAGTTGCTGGGAGGGGGGTGATATCACTCCAACTTGCAGCTCAGCAGTAAAGTGGGACTGAAGTTTATCAGAGCACAGGTCACATGGCTATTGCATCCTGTAAAATGAAGAATATGGCTAGCCCTATGGGAAATTTAAAAATTAAATATAAAAAAATCTGTGTTTTTGAAAAACATTTAAATGCAGGATTCTGCTAGAGAAGCTCTATTTACTGAAAAAAAACTTGTTTTCCCATGACTATTTCTTTAAGCACAGGTGACTGTTATCTTGAAGAGTCAGTGACATAGTCACTGTCCTTTTTATCAAGCAAAAAATGAAAACTGAAGTGCTTCACAAGCTGTACAAAACACAATATAAAGTTTCCATATACAGCACCTAATCTCTGCAGGGATACCAAACTGCATAATAGTCATTATACTTATTGTGGAGTGAAGCTGTCCTAAGACATTTCTTCCGTAAGACTTAATTTATTGCTTTTAACTATCTCTTAACTGGTTTTTTTTTGGGGGGGGGGGGTACAACACTGTTGAATGTATTGCCATTTTGTAAATACACAAAATGGCAACATACATTATAGGGTCTTCAGGTTCAAAATATTATGTTTGTTTTAAAAATGTTACATAACTCTTCTGAGAGTTTAGTAATTTATTTTAATTCCTATTTCGTAGGTATGCACCAAATCCGAGTCCTAAGGCCAAATCCCAAACCAAATCCTGGATTCAGTGCATCCCTGCTATTTACACACTTGTAAGATGGGTTTGGATAGTTACAATCCATAATAATGTATAAAATGGATAGGGCATGTCAAATGGGAATTTCTAAGGCATGTTAAATCCCTACATTTACACTTTGAGGTGTCTGTCATTAACATAATAATGTTGTACTTATCACCATTGATTTCTAGTGGATCACAGTTTTTTATTTTTTACTGCTAGGGATGCTGAGTCATTCTTGGAAATTAGGAAGTGTATGAGTCCAAAAGCCATCTTGTAGGCGATGTCTAGTATTTCATGTATGTACTCTACACTGTTTTTAATTGGGGGTAAGAGGGAATAGTAAAGAGACCAGCTGGTATTTGGTGAAGACATGTGAAGACATTTATATGAAGTGTAGATGGGAAACCAGGTATATAACTGGCCTCTTCCACCGTCAGTATATATATATCCAAATAAAGATGAAGCAACAATAAGGGGCACATTTACTAATCCACGAACGTCCGAAAAGCGACCGAATGCGTTTTTTTCGTAATGATTGGTATTTTGCGATTTTTTCGTAAATTGTCGCGACTTTTTCGTAGCCATTACGACTTGCTCGTAAATTGTCGCAACTTTTTCGTAGCCATTACGACTTGCTCGTAAATTGTTGCGACTTTTTCGTAGCCATTACGACTTGCTCGTATGTTGTCGCGACTCTTTCGTATTGAGCGCTCGTAAACGGCGGGCAAAACCTTTACGACTTTACATGATTTTGGAAGCCTCCCATAGGGCTCAATGGCACTCTGCAGCTCCAACCTGGCCCAAATAAAGTCACGATACTGAAGCTTGAATGAAACTGAAACTTTCGTACTCGGCACGACGGCTATGAAAAAGTTGCGACAATTTACGAGCAAGTAGTAATGGCTACGAAAAAGTTGCGACAATTTATGAGCAAGTAGTAATGGCTACGAAAAAGTCGCGACAATTTACGAGCAAGTCGTAATGGCTACGAAAAAGTCGCAACAATTTACAAGCAAGTCGTAATGGCTACGGAAAAGTCACGACAATTTACGAGAAAGTAGTAATGGCTACGAAAAAGTCTCGACAATTTACGAGCAAGTCGTAATGGCTACGAAAAAGTCGCGACAATTTACGAAAAAAAACGCAAAATGTTTGTTTCCAATCCAATTTTTTCCCATTCGGGATTCGGATTCGTGGATTAGTAAATCAGCCCCTAAGTGTATGATCACTGTTAGGTGTTTTCAATATTTTATTGAGCTGCCTTAGACACAAATAGCAGGATCAAACATTTTGGGACAATGATTTGTCCTTCCTCACTTGAGGAAGGGCATACCATTTTCCCGAAATGTCTGTAATTTTTTAATGATAACTAGCAAAGATATTGCTGGATTTGAGACTATTACTGAGTCTGTGAACTCCTCCATCTTATATTCTGCCAGTCCCTTTACACTAATTTGGGCCGATGTCAAGCGCTATGAAGTGCCTTCTCTCTGTACATTGATAGAAGCAGAGAAGACATTTAAAGTTTTACTCCTTATAATACAGTTTAATGCTTTGTGTTTTATTTAGCTTCATGGCCCATCTTTGTATAAATCTAAGTTTAACAGTGAAATTGGCCAGTAGCTTCCACAATTTGAAGGGTCTTTGCCTGGCTTAGGGAAAAGGCTCAGAGTTATGGCACACATGGAAATTTATTCCCCGCCATAAATCTGCACTATCCCAGGTGACTAATCTGAAGTTTTTACATTGTTGATAATAATAATGTAAATCGCCAAAGGAAAAACATATTTTTTGATTCATCAATACATATCTCACTAAATAAAATTATGCTTGGATTTGAAACCAGGGACTATGCATGTAGAGAATCTGATGGGTTCAGCTAGGTTTAGAAGCATTTACCCTAGGAAAGAAAAGTACAGTATAAGAAAAAAAGTAGTGAAAAAGTCAATGAAAAGTATGAAAAAGTCAATGCATTTGAAGAATCAGGTTCTTCAAACCAGTATTCCTTCGGAACTCCAGATTCTATTCTCAAGTTTCCCAAACATTCTTAAAACATGGTCAGGTTGTTCAGATAGAAAGTGAGTTCTAAACTAGTAATTAGTCAAAATGGAAAATAAATGAGCTGTAGCTTAAGTTATCTGCTATTCAAGGCCCCATGACTGGCCTGCCTAAGTGAAGTTCATCTGTCTGATCCCTCATAGTCATGCTTCTTGTGAAAGGTTATTTAGTGTAATCAGGAAGGTAATTATAGGTCAAGAATATTGCTTATGCAAAAATCCTCTAACCCAACAGCCTAGCCCAGATGTGTACAAAGCAGCAACCACTGCGAAAACACAATCTCTGCAATTCTGCTGCTTAGATCAATCAGTCCAGCTGAAGACGCTAGGAAAGGGAAAATGCAAGGGTTGAATTGTCCCAGTCTCAACCAATCTTTTTGTTTAATTATAACTATCCCTTGAGAGACTAAAAAACAAGTAAAACAGGATGATTAGTTCAATGAATTATGATTATTTTTAAATCAAATGCTTCAATTAATTCCCAGTTCCCTAATCTGCTTCACTTAGTATTTTTAGGTCCACCTCTTTTATGTTGTTGAATCCATCCCTAGTAGACTGACACCTGCAATCCTGCATTCTATACTGACTACTATAGAAGGAACAAAAAGTCACACAGTCTGTTAGTTTTTTCTGCAGTTCATACTTTTTTGTGCTTAAAATTAGATTATTTCAGATTTCTTTGTTATTTATTGTGCATCAAAACTGCATTAAATAGGTTTCAGTATCATATCTATATACAGACTACAAATTATTTAGCACGATATGACTGGTAAATGGGTTTTAACATTTGTTAGTCTTCCCTGTACGTCTTTGTCATTCCATAATTAGGTCTCCCCCATTCCTATTAATCTCCTTCCTTTCCTCTCTTTTTCCTTTAATCTGTCTCTGGGTGTATTTCCCAAATTCCCTCTAATCCTTTCTTCCTCTAAATCTAGTTCAGATCCACCAGCTGCTGATAGTTAAAGCACAGCTAATGCTAGTAGTGAACCAGCAAATTCTATTTTTAGGCAATCCATATCTATCTTTAGTAGAGATTCATTCGCTAGCGCTGTTAGGGACAAAGCAGCTGTATTTAGCAGAGATCTCAATAAGAACAAGGTCATGAATCTGCAAACTAAATTCCAACAGTTTTGTATGTAGTAATGGATTTCCACATTACTCTGACTGAACAATCTAGTATAGAATAAATATTATTGTAGAACAGTAAAAAAAGAGCAGGGGGATTTAGCTTAAACCATTTGGCAAACACTAAAGTCTTTGTCAGTGAGGCCTAGACTCTCTGTAGGCAAAAAAGGGGGAATTAATGTAACAGCTAATGCAAGCAATTGTTTATAAATACATCAAAACTTTGTTACAGTTTTAAAGAACTACGAATAGTCTTTATTTGTTAAAGGAAAAATCCTGGTTCGAGGAATTGGCTCTAACAACTTTATTTATTTCCCCAGTTTATTAAAACATTGAAGCTCAGCCTCATTAAGAATTAAAGGAGAAGGAAAGGCTAATAAAGAGTTAATCTCAAGCTCCAGGCATACCTTCAGTTGTCTCAATAGTGCCCTTAAGTGTCCCCATATTTCGCCTATTTAGATGATCAGAAGCCAAACAGGAAGAAAAAAACGCTGAGCTGTGTAAAGAAAGTTTCCATAATGCCTCACTCCTGTGAGTGAACATGCTCAGTTAGTTAGACTGTGAGTCAGCTTTCTGCTGATTGGCTTAGATCCACATTTCTAAGGGGGGGAGTGAGTTCTTGGCATTCTTGAGGGGGGGGGGGAGCAGGAGAGAGCAGAGAGCGGCGTGTCTTTGGCAGAGGAAAAGAGACACAACTAATCTTTTCAAAGAGAACTCAGTGCAGCGTTTCTGTAAGTGCTTATGGCTGTATTTACATAGACCTTTCTGATAAAGCTTACTTAGTTTTTACCTTTCTTTCTCCTTTAATAGAAAATTGTGACCCTCGCCAGCATGCAACAAAACTCACACAGGAATATTCTGTCACTTCTTATTTCGATAAATCTGCTCCTAAATGTATGTATTACTCAAAACGAGCAGAGTAAAAAAATTACTATGTTTACAAATTCCCCTGTGTAGCATTAATAGGCAAAACGATTTTCTAAGATGGCCCTACATGTCGGTGCAAGATGACTAGGATAATACACTATAAGATTTTATACCCCAAAAAAGGAGATAACAACAATGCAATAGAAGCAATTAATCATTTTATAAATAGTAGGGAGAAGGAAAGTCAGCCTTCAGCATACTTTATATGTATTTTTTTCTTTCTGGTGTCCTACAGAGCTACTGTCATGCAGGCACAGGTCATATTCACGCACTACATACCTTACAATGTGCCTGAGAATTTTCTTCATATATCTTTCAAACAAAACTAGGAAATAGCATGAAAACATTAACTAAAAGGCATATTTACTTTACTATTTCCACACCTTTCCTGCATGTTCCTATCATATAGTGAACGTTGGACTGCAGACACATTTTAGGTCTAGTGATTTTGCATCACAGGAGAATATAATATTTCAGGAAGCTTATAAGTTGCTCTTTACTGTGAGGTTCTGTTAAAAACTATCTGTGATGGACAATCCTGAACAAATCTGCCTTGGACTTTTTAGTAACACTTTAACAAAATAGAGATTACAAGCAGCACACAGAAATAAATATAAAGATTTGTCTTTAGTTGCTAAAGGGTTGGACATGTTTGTCCGAAAGAACAGCTAAATAGCATTTAGTCCCAACCCAATCCCTTCAACAAAATCGCCTTGTGTGTACATCAACATTCATTTGCCACATATTCCAGATGCCTGCCTAACTAATGATCTATAATCTCATGTGCCTCAGGCTTTAAAGGATTGGGTTGGGACTGGAGGTGCTATTTAGCTGTCTTTTCATTCAAACATGTTCTCCCAGTTTCCTCCTATTATCAGTGTGAGGACCTTCTGTTTAGTGATGTGCAAGATGTGGTTTTACCCTTTAGGCAGGTTCAAATTTGGTGGCCATTACAGGTTCGGGTTGGGTGTGGGTCAGACTGAAGAAATGTACTTTTCCTCTGCTCCTGAAGGTCCTGTCTTGGATCCTAAGGTGCGCACAAAGTGGAAAGACCCAGTGAGGGGTCCTACAATGGCAACATTTTGCAGGTTAGAGTCGGGCAAAGGTTGTGTTTTTCTTGACCTACACATCAACCTAAGAACAAGGCACACTTTGATACTGGCTCCCTTTGGGGCAACTCTGGTTTACAGCATGCCATAATGACACCTGTTCTAACCTATATCTTAAATGTTGACATATGGGTGTCATATGATCATATGCAGCAGGGGTGGTGCAATTGACGGTTTACTTAGACTCTTTAGTTTTATGTTTTTACAAATTAAACGGATGTGTAATACTGTATATGGCACCAGTTATCTATCTATCATAGGCAAAGGACAGCAGGAAAGCCTGCTTTCTTTCTTTTATCTGGAATCCTATATTTGTAACACTTTGAACACCCTTTGAGGAAAATAGTCAGCCTTCCTGATATGCACTTGAGCAGTGATCCCCAACCAGTATCTCGTTACCAACATGTTGCTCTCCAGCCCCTATGGTGTTGCTCCCAGTGGCCTCAAAGTAGTTGGCCATTTTTAAATTTCTGGCTTGGAGGCAAGTTTTGGAAGCACAGAGACTGTAGGAGGGCCTTAGGAGCACAATATTTTATGCCTCTAAATGCGCTGCTGTATCTAAGGTTATAAACTAGTATTATGTAGTGACTACATTAAAAGGACCCTGCCACGAATTGTAAAAGTAAATATAGTCCCTTTTTCTTCTATTATATGCACTAACTGGAGCAAATTTGAGCAAGAAGTCACAGTGCAGTGAATGTCAGCAGCACAAGATACCTATCTGTTCTTTGAATGTGGATACGGTCTGATTTTTTTTAAATTTGGGGTGCTAAAAATCACAGAAAAAAGTGAGGTAAGGATTTTGGATTTTTGATGCTGCTTTTTTCTGTGGCAATATGAAAAATTAGAGGTTTCATGCAAAAAGTAGAAAAATTTTGAGTTTTGCCACCTTTCTGTGACTTTTTCCCAGATTGACTTTTACGTTTTAGTAAATTTGCCCCTAAAACTAAGAGGGCTTACAGTATGTCAGTAAATATTTCTACAGATGTAGATGTCCATTTGTCGATGGCATGTCTAGGAAGACTGATGCTAGGATACTAATGGCTGCATGCAAATACTGTGAATTCTGTTCACTGATATGCAGTTGATGCATATGTGTACATCAAGCAATACACTGATTGATAAATTACCAGTAATATTATACTGTAGGTAATTGAAAGAAACAGTAAGTCAAGTAAGGTGAGTTGGGATTTCTTTGTTGAACAGCTCTGACTGGATCATGTGCAACTGGAGGCACTGCAAAAGAATTTGTTTTTGGCGACAGCTATTCCCTATTGTGCAGATGGTACCCAAGAGATGAAACCAGACTTGTGAAATGGATAAGCCTTCTGATTGGCACATATACTTTGGCCTACATAATAATTTAATGCTTTATTATGCCAATAGACTATCTGCATCTCATATTCCTTTTATGGTTTCTACATCTAAAGTACATTTTTTGTGTATAGTTTAGCAACATAAAGACAAATATTATTTGCATCTAGGGATCCTGTTAAAAGATACGGCATGCTGAAATTTATTGACATGAATACAGTTATGTGTAAGTATCAACACAGCAATTTTATATTGTAACCTAATTTACACATCAGTTTTTTAGCTATGGAAGTAATTGGTTTTGTTATCACAATTTTGCCATAGTTTGTCCTATGATAGTAGAACTTGGTTTCCTTTCACTCTTCCCTGCCAAAAGCTCCAAACCAGATGCAGCTACAATGTAGGAAATCCAGAACAGAACAAATTGTTATTCATAAAAGCAGGCCTTCTTCCTGTAGCAGGCTTTAGGAGCAGTCACAAGGGAAATGGGAAATTGTCAGCATAGCATAGCAATTTTGAAGTTTAAACTCATCCCCCAACAAACAAAAGCCCCATACACTGCCCTTCCCAACTCTGCTTCCTCCCCACAGAAAAGTGCCATTTTTTGTGAACCATGACATATAGATGCACAGTCACAGTAGGACAACAGAGTTCAAAGGCTGTATTTTTAGATCCTCTTCTGTCACCTTTCTGATAGATGGAGCTTGCAGGTGCATGAAGCTAATCCCAGACTAACTGAGACTGTTACTGCAAGTTCTGCGTCAGCTAACTGATAGAAAATAACTAAAAGATACAGAAGATATATATATATATATATATATATATTTTACCGCACAATTGAAAAACAGAAGCAAGTCAGTTGTGACATTATTACATTTAGCAACAGGAAAAAGGCATGCTTTGTTTTGTATTTCTCCATTATTGATGTGCGGGTCAGTAAAAACACAACCCACGGCTGACCCTAACTGAAGCCGAACCAAACCTAACCTGCAAACTGTTGCCATTGTAGGACCCGTGCCCAACTGGTACCTGCGTTATTCCACTCTGTACACTACTACTATGCTTGCCCTAGGTTCCAAGACAGGGAAACTTTGGGGGCAAAGGAAGATTATAGATTCTCAGTCTGATCCCTTACAGCTATAAACCCCCTTCCTCAAGCCAACAAGAGGAAAAGGGTTGATACCTCCAAAACATTAATGTTGCCTATGTGGCAAAGGGAATAAAATATACATTAATAATTATTCAGCTGTGCTGCCAATTGATGAAATCATTACTCTTAGGTAAAGTGTACTTGGTGGTACAATTAAAATAAAAGCACATGCTGTGTGTGATTGTGAGGATTCTCATGCAGGAATAGTGGGCACACATTTAAACCCTAAGAAAAATGGGAAAAAGATATATGAAATGCTGTCTGCTGCTATCATTCCTATTGCTAAGTATAATACTTTCTGCAATTAGATTTTTTTTGTGATTTGAATGATATTTGGACAAAACACTTTGGGAATGTTGGAATGTAAATGGCAGGCTGAGGATACCACCATTTAATCTTTTGGAGTAATATAACAACAGTCATGAAGTTTGAACTAAGTCTAGTAACCCATAGCAACGAAACAAGCTCTTGGTTACAAACAGGTGACCAGTAAATGCTACCTCCTGATTTCTTGCTATGGGTCAGCAAGTCTTCTGCAAACTTTACAATTTGTATAAGTGCACCCCTTTTAGCGTGTGCCCCGTTCTTGTATTTATAGTTAAAATTGGCATCCAGTTTTGCTCTAATAGAGCCATATGCCCAGATTATGTGTGAATCAGTGACATAAATATGATTTTGGAAATATCATTTCATAATTCCATTTTGGCTTATGAAAAAAGTAATTGTGCATGGTTTTATTTTATTTAGCTTTGTCTCTAAAAATTTTATATTTGAGAAAATTTCAATAAACACATCTGATCTTTTTTTATAAACTTTTCTTTGAAATGCATGCATCATCCTTAGAATCTTTAGAATTGTAAAGGTAATAATGATCCTATGATACAAATGAAGTTTTTTCTATACAAGTATGAAAGCTACATTATTTTCTGACATTTTTGCTTGAAGAGAATAAGCCTAGGAATGCATTGGGCAAGCCTGAAGGTCTGCTTGCTCCTGCTATACAGGCTCCTTTTCGCATTCTTGCCTTTCAGCTTTAATATAACAATGTCCATTAGGTTGCTGGAATGCTAATGTGATACTTGGAAAAAATTGTGAAAACCACCGCACAACAGTCACAACAGACAATGAATGCATCTCTGGCAATTCTGAACAGTGGCGTAACTAGTCTGTGCTCCAAAAAAATTATCTTTGGAGGGCCCTGGTGCATGGTGACTCCTACCCAGCCCCCCGTGTCTCCAAAAAAATAATCTTTGGAGGGCCCTGGTGCATGGTGACTCCTACCCAGCCCCCCGTGTCTCCCCCACTCCCCGCCCACAGGTAGGAATTGTCTGGAGGGGCGGGGTTTTTTACAACTAAAGAAAAAGCAGACCCTGCGGTCTGAGCCACCCCACAACCCCTGGGGTCTAATTCCTGTATTAGCTTGTTTCCTTTTAGAGCAGACTGTAAAAACAGTTTTTTTTATTTTTTAAAGTTTCTTAGAGTAAAGGGTCATAGGCAACAAGTTTTTTTTTAGTACTTAGATCAGTATTTTCTATGGCAGGAGAACTGGGTGTAATTTTATGCATATAGTTGTTTTTGAGAAATGTTTGTATGCAAGATTTATACTTTATGTGGGATAAGTCTAGTCATTGCTGCTTCAGTTACAGCTCTCAGTTATGGCTGTCTGCCCAGGTGGGAATTCGCTGCCACACGGAGCATCTCATGAAGAGAAAATCCCAGACTAAAAATAGCCTTCTTTTATTACTCATATGGCACAGGATTGCTGTGTCACTTGCTAATGTCAGTTCCTCTTAAGATAGAGCCACAGGTCTGTTCAACACTTATTGCCTTTCAAATATCATCAGCATTGTCCTACTTCTCCAAGACTTAAAGTGTAGCTCATACCCAGTGCTTTTCCCCACACCGTACAGTTTCTGTTCTATGGAAAGATAGGAGAATGAGCAGCCTGACCCACAAATGCATTTCTGTGTGGTCCATAACACCACAATATCTAGCTGAACGTATGAAGAGTTGCAGCAAATGTTTGCTTTGCATGTAAGTGCCCTTTAAGTTTGCAAAGAAGAAAAAAAACTCTTACCTCGACATCATTTTCTTTCCAAATCTGCTTGAAAAAATTCTCTTGCCTCATAAATCATGCTTTTATGATTTGTTCAAACTTCACTTTCTGGACTTTGTCCAGTTCTCTTTAAAGTCATCATTGCCCGATAAGGTCTAAAGGCCACATTTTAAATAAGCACATATAGCCTCTTCTAATGTTAATATTTGCTAAAGGGTTGAGTATTAATTGAATACTAAACACACGGGGATATTTTTCACCCGCAGTAAATCAACGCTACAGCGGGTGACAAAACTTTTGAAAATTGTCGTTCCCTTCACTTACTTTACCTTTGGCTTTCCTTAGGTAAAACACATTATACATTAAGCAATCCAGCTTAATTTCAGGAAAATGCGACAGGTGTCATCTTCCAGCAATTAAGCTGGATCACCATCAGTAATGTGTTTTACTTTCTGAAATCTGAAGGTAAGCGAAGGGAAAGGCATTTTCAGGAGATCTGTCACCCGCAGTAGTGCAGATTTACTGTGGGTGACAAATCTCCCTGTCAGTACCCTTGTAGCCATATACCTTTATACCTCCCTATAACCATTTTCATATGTTGTTTTATTCAATTCCTTCAACATCAGCAGCAGATAAATGTTCTTACATATTAGCCTCTATTATTTCCACAACGGGAACTACATTCCATGTCCATTACTCTCTAAGAAATATGTGGTTTGATTACATGGTGTACCATAAGTATTTTATTTATCTAATCGTTCCAAACATCTATGTATGTGCTATAAAAAGCATTGGATACTCTGCAAAACTGCACATAAACATGTAAGAGAGGTAAGCATGCCATATTGTTGTGCTGCACAGGCTGTAAAAGAGGATGCTGGGAGTTGTAGTAAAACAGACGTTGGCAGTGCTTTTAAAAATGAAACATGTATTCAGCAGTGCCAGCAGGGGTGCTATATGGTAAAATATATTAAATACCATAAAATACCAGGCAAGTCTCTGATGCCCTTGCAAGTAATACAACACGCACTGGAGAAACATTCCCTTTGCCAATGACACAGTGCTGTGGATAACCTTTCCTCTATATACTAATAATAGTTAATGGGGTAGTTTAGCAAATCCGTGTTACTGCTGATCTACAATTTCCATTGCTAAGGTCTCACTGACACCAGCACCAGCTAGAGGTATAATCCTTGTCTAAGAACATATTAGGGGCTATTTTAATGTGAATGCAAATGTATGCAGAGCGTGAAAAAATGCATATATTGCAGTTATATGGTTTTTTTTTTAAACACAACTAAGGGCTCGTACAGACAAGCATTTCCTCTTATGTTCCACCACAGGACATCACAGGGCACGTGACAAAACACTTCCCATTTTTCTTATGTGACCATACTGACACAGTCACATGTACTGTAAGTGCAGAACCAAGGTGGGATGCAGCATGTTGCTGCAAGATTTATAAATTATTTGGATAAGGAGATATCATTTGTTCCATAACTTGTAGAAATTATATTATACAGTAGCACAAATATAATTTACAGAACCCCACCCTGGTCACTCTCAGTTGCCTGCTGTCTGGGTACCTAAAGAAGACAGGGTACAGCATACTGTTCTAGGCTGTAGTGGGATACAAACTTTCAGATTAACTTAATGTCCCATTCCTACAGCATGGTTTTCCTGCTCTTATTCCCTTCTCCTAGCTCAATGAAGAATTGGGAGAGACACTGCCTACTCTACTCCCCACCTTACCACTTTTTAAGATTGAAACCCCAGATTCAGTTGACTGGTAGTGATGTAATTTTTGTGGCTTGGGCCTGGGTGCAGCATCTGTGCACCCCCCCCCCTCCGCCCTCTAGACAGGCCTCTCTCACCCTCAGTACAGACCCCCTTCATCCTCGAGATGGGTATTGAGTATTGAGATAGATACTAAAATATACACTTGTTTGCACCACAGGAATATAAAGAACATTTTTTTAAAATGTCACATTGAGCAACATTGGTTGTGAGACAACAATAAATACAGGCATCAAATATACAGACACTGAGGAAGACAGACATTTTGCAGGTATCTGCAGGACACCTTGGATCAGGAACACTTAAGGAGCTTTAATATTTCTGCATTCAGCACCAACAATCACTAGGGGTGGATTTGGAGATGCTGGCTTCTTAGCTGGTGAGGGGATTGAGACAGGGGTACTATGAAGAGGAGGTTGCAATGAGGGGATTCTAAGGTAAGACTCGTAGGAGATAGCAAAGGAGCAAGTAATTGTGAGTGGGACATTCAGGACATGCAAGTGCTGGAGGTGTTAGAAGATGATGAGAGAACCAATCTATTGTGAGGGGAAGGTGGATGATAAGAGGGAATACTATGCTGTGATGGTCAGTTAATGAGGGGGCATGTTATGGTGAGGGATACATGTGATAAAAGTGACACGCTTTTGTGACAGAGAAAGAAGATAATGAGAAGGACCTCTTGCTATTGCAAAGATGCAGGAAAATGGTGCCTGCTATAATGAGGGAATGAGGAAATAATAGGAAAAACATGCTATGGTAAAAGTGGCAGAATATTGAGAGGGGCATTTTATGTCAAGAGAGGAATATTAATATTTTTATGTAAGCCTTTTTTGCAGTGCTGGGCCTCCTGCACCAGAAGAGCCTCTTTTGCAGATGGCCGTGTTGGAAGCACTGCATGCACATGATGAGTAAGCGCTCCCAGATCATATTTATTATGCCTATGTGTGTAACTTGAATCAGTGCTTTTGTTATAGCTTCTAAAGTTGTATAATGTGACTCACCTGTGTATTTGATGCTTTTGTTATAACTGTATTAAGAACTGGATTCTGAATTTGTTTATATAAATACAGGTTGTAATAGTGAAGACTAATGAACCATATTCAGAATTCTAACCATATTAGGTATTTTAATGCATCAATATATTATAATAACTGTACAAAACCTTTACATATTTTGAAAAAAAGCCAACATTTTCACATAAAACACTTTCATCTCTCTTTCATATCTTTTTTTTCCACTAAAAAAAAAACAAAAAAACAAATTAGAAAAAAAATAACGCTGTTCTCTTCTTCTACTTCTATTAGTAGTAGAAGCAGCCAAAGGCAGCAACAACACAGAACAGGTATTCCTGAAAAAAAACCAAAAAAGAATATTTATAAGAACTATCAAATTAGAACTTTATTAATCAAATGTTATTAAGGCTTAAAAACAGAACAAATGTCAGACTAAATTTAATGTGTGTCAGTATATACTGTATTTTTTTTCAACCAAAATTTTTCCAAGTCCAGTATTCCAGTCCAGCTACCTCATTCAAGCAGGCTATCACTCCTGTGCTCCTGTTGTAGCACTAATTGCATGTAGACATCATATAAGATAATGGAGGACACCTGACACTGCAGGGCTTTGCTGCAATTAGTGTTTATTAGTGTGTTCCACTACATGTTTCAGGCAAAGCCCTTTTTCAAGTGAACAACATAACATCTGAACAAAAAAACATTTAAGTGGTTACAAGACCCAAGTCCAACCTCCCCCGTCACAGCTTTGGTTCCAAGCAGTCCAAGGAGCCTAACCCCAAGGAAACTTTTTAAAGTCCAAAGTTATTTTTTATACATGGCCCAGGAACTACCAAGCAAATTGGTCTTCCACCATAGTGTAACTGTAAAAGAAAAACAAATTCCAGGTACAAGCACAATACATATACTGCCCATCTTAACTGATACCTGTTTCCCGAAACATGTAGTGGAACACACTAATAAACACTAATTGCAGCAAAGCCCTGCGGTGTCAGGTGTCCTCCATTATCTTATATGAAGTATAGACTGTATGGCAGTAAAAATCTTAATGCAACCACAACATTTTTAAACAGGAGAAACTAAAAAAAACTAACTTAAACTGATTATAGTAGGAATTTAAAACTAAATAACAAGGAATGAGCTGTTAAACAATTGGTTACTCTAAAAGCCAAATGTATTCATACTTCTCAGATAAAAAGCTTTAGCAACTTCCAATTGCTGCCTATGAATAACTTTATTGATTAATGCGATTTAGGATATGGACTACCAGCTATTATCAGTATGGACAATATATGCCCACCCCTTGTAGTATTTAACCCTGCCCTAGCTGAAAAAGGAGGAGTAAGGGTTCTGCATTTGCTCTTTCTTGAACCTGCAAAAGAAATAAACAAGCTTCCCTTTCCCTTAGTAGTTTACAGAGGCTGGGAAATATTAGGGTAAAAGTTACTTGGCAATTCTATAGAAAAAGTCAAGGCAAACTACATGCCTGATGTAATGTCATGTTTGCAATGCAGTGGATGACTTTTGAAATATTCCAGGTTTCTGCTACTTAAGCTGTGCATGTGTGTATCGGGATAGAAAAGAGTAAAGCTCTAGATAAGGAAAGGAGACAAAAGGGAGGTGTCTGTGAAGTCACCTAGTTGGCAGCAGTGTAGTGAAAAAGTGGGGCAGAAGGGAGACAATGAGAAATAGTCATGTCACAATCAAACTGTTGCTGGGAAAGAAAGACAGACTGACCTGTAACCTAGATCACAGCATAAAAGCACAATATTACTGTTTCCTTTACTTGGAGGATACTACAGTAAGTAGAAAACTTGTACAGAAGTAGGAGGAGGCTTGTGTTGGACATGTGCATTAGAGTATAGATGATGGGGGTTGTGCATGACAGTGAAAGCCAATAGTAAGGAAAGCTTGTCGGGTGTCCAGGGTCAAAGCCGTGGGCAGTAAAACTTGTGGGGATGCACAAGAGTGGTGGCCTTGTGCTGGGAGTTGACAGGAGAGTTAATGTGCTATTGTGCATGATAGTAAAGGTGCTGATGGGGTACGTGTACTAAGAAGAAGCGCACAATGAGTAATGCAACTTGTGGGTAATTAGTATAACATATCCTTTATTAAATCCTATTATATCCCCTAAGGAGTTCCATGATTTTTCCAAAAAAACCTTGTGGTTTTACATGGTCACCAAATTCCTCAGTAACTTCTAAATGCCTTAAACATTGCAGCAGAGTGTGAATATCCTCCCATCAAACTTAATACATACAGATGCATACTGATGAAAACAAAGTAGTAAAATGTCTTTCTTACATTCATGAAAACATCTTCAGCATAATTATCAGTGTCAGCATCCCAAAAACATCTAGCAGCCATCCTGAGGAAAAAAAACAAGATTTCCTTTTTTTTCAGTTAACAGTTTATAAAGCAGGCTCCCACCACAAAATTATTTTGTAATTAATATATCCAACCCACCAGCAAGAGATTATAACATCTGATTGCCTCACTGAGCACGGGAAGTGTCATGTAATGGACCAGAAGAACTGCAACAGCACACAGGCACGCATTTCAGGATCCAGTAGAAGCAGTTAAAATAGAAGCTTTATTTTCACATTAATCTTCCTGATGCGTTGTGTGTCTTACAACATGTAATCATAGGCATGATTAGGCATAGATGCCTATGATTATGTGTCGTAAAACACAAAACGCGTCAGAAGGATTAATGTGAAAATAAAGCTTTTATTTTAACCGCTTCTACTGGGTCCAGGAGTTATTGTCCATCTGCTATTGCAGTTCTACTGGTCCTTCTGATCTCCCCTAGTTATGGGTTCGGGGTGTGCAACCAGATCATTAGAGTGGCGTGGTGAGTGGCCATTTTTAAAGTGTATCTAAGAAAGCATCTCCACAAGTGAAGAGTCCAGGTGCCTTGACAAACATATTAACTGATGAGCGAGAAATTTGATAGCGCCCTTGTATGAATAATACATGATTTCAATAAGGGGTTCATAAAAGTGGCTCAGAGCAATGTGTATGTAACTTTGGACATTTTGGCTCCCATGCTGGAGGAGATTAAGTGCAGGCGACAAAACATCCCATCTGCCTTATCCCTATTAGTGACCAAGTTTTCCCTGATACCTTTCTGCCTGGCCTGAATGGAGCTGGACACAAGCCAGTTTCCCAGTTAATATCTTGCAGAGATACCCTTTTACTGGCAAAGTTAGCACATCTAATATGTGGTGTTTTACTCCCTAATAGCATTGTCTCTCCAACATAATCTCAAAGGAAACCATGTTATGTGCGTCACTGTTCCCTAAATGCTCACCCACACTAATGTTAGAGATGAGTTCAGCATTATTAGTTATTACCAGGTCCAAAAGAGAATCATTCCTAGTAGGCACTGAAATTGGTTAAGGAAAGAAAAATTGTTACTTGCATGGCCAGCTTTACACATGTAGAAAATACTTCTCATGTACAGCTTTGATCACTAGGTGGTAGCTTTACAAAACATGCATACTAAATTATAATAACTGTTAACTGCTGGGGGAAGCACAGATTCACTTTTATATTCCAGATTCACTTTTATATTCTTACTGGTGCAGCCTGCTGTAGGAACCCTATAACTAATAGCATTGTTCTTTTCATAATTAGACGGATCAAATCTTAGATACAAATTATGCCTGCTCTGGCCTTTAACATTGTGGGGCCGATTCACTAAAGTGCGTTAAAACGAGCGCTATTTATAGCATGCGTTAAAAATTTTATTGCTTCTTATTTTTTTGTGACAACGCACGATTCACTAAAAGGACAGGTGTCATAATTTTATTTAACTCGCGATGAGCGCTTTTCTTGCGTTATTTTCTGCCGCGTGCGTTATTGCCTGCTGTGCGCAATATATTTTGCCGCATGCAATATTAGCGCACAATTTTACGCAAGTAACCATTACTTTCGAAAAACCACATTTTCTAAAAAATACAATTTCCCTAAAAACTGGAGGATGCATCACTCTAGGGCCAACATATACTTGAAAAAATCCCACTGTAATGTCCATGCTGTGGTGCCAAAAGCTCACGGACCACAATTTTAATGTAATATTTAACGCGTTTAACGCTTCATATGTGTTTGTGAATCATGCGTTAGTATTATATCTATGCGAAAATTAACGCAATGCGAGGTAAATAACGCATACAATAGTGCGTTTTTTTGCGCATGTTATATGCATTTTAATGCATGCGAAATGACTGATGAATCGGTACTTATTTATCGCGTGCTTTTTAAGGCGATAGTCTTAAGAAACCAACTCACAGTTCTACATTTAGCTGGTTTGAGAAGGTTTTTCTAAAAGCTGGTTGGGAAGATAATGAAAGAAATGCATCAAATATTACATGGTAGTCCAAGGACTTCTAGCTAAATGCCTATCTAAATTAAAATACATTCTGGATTAAATGCAGAGAATCAAGATGTAAGTGGATTTGCATGCATCAGAACTAGACAACATAAAGATCCATTTAGTTTTTAGTAGTTAAAACCATAATGAGCTGACTGTACCAGCACCCAAGCTGTCCATTTTATGGAGTGCCACATCTGCAAACTCATATCAGGACTAAGAAGCCTGGTTTGTTGCAAAAAAAATGCCAGCAATTCCAGTCTATGGAACTGTTTCTATAAACAAAAAAGGAAACACAGATTTACCAATAACTTCAGAAGAGCGTAGCACCCTTGGTACTTGGATTTATTTAGACATACAGTATAAAACAAAAGTAATATAAAGATAGGGATGGAATACCTGGATTATCTAAAAAATCTGAAATACTTGATGTTAACGAGCTAGCATGTTACCAGCAAAATATTTTTAGCATCATGCTTTAAATTATGGAAAGGCCCTATTTGGAAATTCCAGGTCCTAAGTATTCTAGATAACAGATCCCATGCGTGTACTGTTAAGACACTTTTTTCCTCTTAGTTTGATGTCATACTAGGCTGTTTCTCCACCTGCGTAGAAACACAGACAGGCACTGCCTCAGCCTGTGTACAAACACACATGGAGCAGAAATGTCAACAGGTATTCATTTTTATACAGTATTCCATACCTCCAAATGGTCCCATTTGTTTATGGGACAGTCACACAAAGTGAACCCGAAAAGGGATGTGGCTTTGTGGGAAAGTGAGTGGCGTTTGGGCAAATCAGGGGAGAGTCCAGGCATAACTACATAAGCCAGTGGAACAGTGGTGGAACAGGGGTGTGCTCTGATTTGATGTTTGATTATTCAAATGTTAGGAGTTGTGTCATGAAATAAACACAATTCACTTACTTTACTCCTTCACCTCTCTGCTCACCAATCACAACTTGCACCACCATTTTATACCTGTCAAACCCCATGTCTGTAATAAGAAGCAGAAATTATGTAAGAAACAAACATAACAAACACAAAAAATATATATAATAAGCCATTAAATTCTACTACTTCTAACATAGCTTAGACTGAAATGGGAATGCCCAAATCTGATTGAACACCGTGCTTAGATGTACTGAGATACATGTTCTGTTTTTTTGTTTTTTTTTTTACAGGTGGTGAAATAAAATGAAATGAAAACTGTATTTTGAGTCCCATTCATAAAGACACAAAAATGTAAATTTTACCTCACTGTAATGGTAATGTTGTTGCACTGAATACAGTCACCATAAAATGTGTGCCTAGTCCTGCTATTAATGAACAGGCAACAATGCACTGTGGGAAATATTAGAGAAAATACATTGAGATTTCACAACATCAGTGTTTACAGGTATCACACAAGACAGCCCTCTTGGTAGCTGAGTGGTAAAAAAGGGTTTAGCCTCCCCCACATAGTGGCAGTATGGCAAGAGCCATCCATGAGATAAAGCCATTATGTATAGACAGGTCCTCCAGTCATCAGTAAACCGGGTACTGAGGGGTATGGACATATATTATACAAAATGTCATTTTTAGAAGATAACTCCACAGTTGATGCCCCATGTACTTGTATTTTTCATTCACCCTATTGGAGCAGTGATTTTGGTTAATGCCTTTAGACTAATGGCACACAGGTTGTTTTATCCACTGCCTTCCACCCCTTGTATGTGTCTGCATATACACCTACACATAGGGGCACATTTACTAACCCACGAATCCAAACCGAATTGGAAAAATTCCGATTGGAAAACGAACATTTTGCGACTTTTTCTTATTTTTGCGATTTTTTCGGCGCTTTTACGACTTTTCGGAAATTGTCGCGACTTTTTCGTTACCAATACGATTTGCGCAAAAAAACGCGAGTTTTTCGTAGCCATTACGATGCGCTTGTATCTTGTCGCGACTTTTTCGTAATGAGCGCTCGTAAGCGGCGGGCGAAACTTTCAGACTTAGCATGATTTTGGAAGCCTCCCATAGGACTCAATGGCACCCTGCAGCTCCAACCTGGCCCAAGAAAAGTCACCATACTGAAGCTTGAATGAATCCGAATGTTTCGTACTTGGCGCGAACGCTACGAAAAAATCGCAACATTTTGTGCAACTTTCGGAATGGCTACAAAAAAGGCGCGACTTTTCGCGCAAGTTTTAACGCTACGAGAAATTCGCCAGATTTTGCGCAACATTCGGAATGGCAACTAAAAAGTCGCGAAATTTTCCGAAAAATCGCAAAATACCGATCATTACGAAAAAAACACAATCGGACGCATTCGGCTCATTCGTGGGTAAGTAAATGTGCCCCATAGACAGGCATGGAAATAGCCTGTCAGCACATACTAAAGCAAATTTTGGCATTCTTTAGCATTTCCACTCTGAAATCAGCTGTGTGTGTGTGTGTGTGGCACATCCCTTGCCTGTCACATACAGGGAGTGGAAGGCAGCAATTAGGTTTTAAATGACTGTGCCACAAGTGGTTGTGTTTGCGCGCCAATATACGTTCCGTGTGTTTGCACACAGGTCGACTTCATGTTTGTCAGTGCAGAGAACACAGTGGAGCAGATGAAAGTGTATCAGCTATTTTCTGCCTGCAGAGAACATAGGTGGAGATTAGTAGAGGCTGCTCCCAGTGTGCCTTACTGTTTCAAAACAGCGGGAGATCAGCTGCTTGTACATTTTTACAATGGTGAATACTTACCTTTAAGTCTGTCCTTTATTGTCTCAGACAAAAATCGTGTGAGCTGTGGGACCTCTTCTGGCACATACTGCTTGTCACTGAGCTCTTCTTTTAGCACAGATCGTATACAGTCCTTTACTGGCGCACTTTTAAATCTGAGAAGACATTTTCACATACATAGTTTGCCATAAAGTAACAGTACTTTACTATTGTAAATAAAAATTCACCTTTCCCTTTTGCTGCTCACCAATCTGACATTCAAAATGCTATGTAGTTATATGGGTCACCTGCATTAATTTACAATTGTGGTCCACCTGCATAAATATTGTGTAAAATATGGGTGGCCATGGGCAGTAAAAGGAGCCAGTTTCACATTTTATTGTTGCTAATTTTCAACAGAAATGTCTGCTAGTGTGACAGTTACAATAAACAGCTATTATCTAGATATACTTGCATTCCCCAGGTAGGGAAAAAATAAGAATCCTAAAGCCAATTCATTTGGTCCTGCACAGGATATGTAATAATTATCCAAAGCTAATGACACATGTAATTATTTCAGTTTTGATATACAGCTTTCATTATAGTTGCAAGACTCTTCTCTTTAATACTAGAAATACTTAAATTATCCAATATATATGGAATGGAAGAGAGACAAGTTAATTATCTTGATCATCTTTTATTTTTATGATTTCCCTATTGTTACACACCTGATGTAAATGTTTCTGTCTGGTGTTAAATGGAAGGTAAATGGCACCTTGTTACAGGTACAATCTTCCCCACTGGACTTTAGGGTTTTACTGGTCTTCCAAGAGTGATGGTATACTACCACAAAATAAAGTGTGCAAGTGCATAGCTAAAGGCTTGTGCTGGTGGCTTTAGGAAGGTAAATAGAGGTTTGTAAAGGGGCAGGTCTGAACTGGGACTCAAAATAGGCCCTGGCATTCCAAGTACACCGAGGCCCAAACTGCCCCCACCAGCCCACTAAATAGTGACCTTCTATGGTGTTTTACAGCAGCCCCTCTGGCATTTACCCAAAACCACAGATTGCCAGCCTGGGCCTGTACAGGGGGGTTATAATGGCATAGGGTTTATTATTAGGGATGCACCAAACCCAGTTTTTCTGGGGTCGGCCGAACCCCCGAATCCATCGTAAGGGATTCACCCGAATAACAAACGAAATCCCAATTAGCATATGCAAATTAGGATTTGGAAGAGTTAAAAGTTGCGACGTGAAAAATTATGCCCTGCCGAATACTGAACTGAATCCTGGATTCGGTGAATCCCTAGTTATAATGACACAGGGCTTCTAGCCTTGGGAAGGGACATAGCAGACAAGTACCACAATTTGCTTGCACTGGAACTTCACTAAAAGAGAACCTGTCAGTTCTCAGTTAACAATAGAAATGTGTTAGAGTATTAAGTTTAATGACATACCAAAACTTTTTCTTTTAATACATTACCAAAAGCAGTAGTTTTTAAACTGACAGGTTTTCTTTAAATGTGGAGTGTAACTAAGCAAGGAATGTCATTAAATGGATTTGTTAGAGTGGGGGAAGTGTAACCCAGAAGGGACAGAGGAGTCTCGGTTCCCATGCCCCTAACACACCCTTACACACATCAGCACAACATATTACTCAATATATACATATACTTTATTTTTTGTAGGCTGTCAGTTTCTATATTTAACTGGCTTAGCTTTCTGTGCTCAATTATCATGGGCTGCAGGAGCCAAAGCAACAAAAAGCTGGAATCTCAAAGAGTCTCAGCAGGCAAACAATCCAGGACAGCATGGAAGCACTGCAATGCATACACATGTCTGACATACTCACTTGTGCTGGAAGTTGGGCCGGATGCTGTAGGTGTTTTCTCCACTCTCAGTCTCCCCCATTTCGAGCTCAGGAAAGAAACTACAGAAGCCCTGTAGCGTGGCTTGTTACCTTAGCAACCATTTCTCTCTCCGGTTTGTCATATCCTGTACAAGCCACACCCCACTGTTTAAAGAGAACCTGTCAGTTTTCAGTTAACAATAGGAATGTGTTTAGAGTGTTAAGTGTAAAGACATTCCACATTACGCATTAGGAAGGCACCGGGTGGGGGAAGCAGCTGGGGAACAGAGCATTACTCAGCAAAATCCTCCGGTCACAGGCGCAGGGAGGGGGCTGCAGGGGGGAATGGTATCACTGAGACTCCTCCGTTTGTAAAGAGGAGGATGCAGGGATTGAGCTGACTGAAGCATGGTAAACTTGGACTTCTCTAATAATGAAAAAAAAAACCTCTCTTCCGCGTTTTCCGTTCTCTGTTCTCTCCTGCACATTCAAACGGTTGAGACATAATCTCGGGAGAGTTCCGCTATTTTTTCCCCATGGGGCTTTGCACTCCAACTTTTGAGAAGGCCAGTTGCTCGTGCGCAGTTTTAAAACTACTGCTTCTGGTCATTTTTAAAAAAATAAAGTTTTGGTATGTCATTACACTTAACACTCTAAACACATTCCTTAATGGAATACTGACAGGTTCTCTTTAATTCCCCTAGTCAATAGGCTGAGAGCGTTGTGTGTTGCCATTGCAGGGCTCGTTTTAGTGAGCTAAACAGAATGGTGAAAAGGGACGTGGAGCCTTAATTTAAAAAGTCTACTTCACAACTAGCAGCATTCCAATAGAAACTCATTACTAGCTTTGCACTATTAAAAAAGGAATAATTTTTTTACTTAAATGAATTTCTGGCTGTGCTGATTCTAGCCAACTCCTGTGACTTACTAGCCAACGGCACACCTACCCTACTAAGGCAGTAAAATCCGTAACCTACGTGTCTGTGTGCCAGTTCCTGCAGTTCCTTAGGTGTCACCAAAAACATGATTATGTTTATTATTTTATTATGATTATTATCTTGTTTGGTGAATTAGCCTTTTCTTGCCATTTAACTTTTATTATGGTGTAAATAAAATACTTCCAAGTTTAATACTTCATGTTTAATGTGTTTGTGATTTTTTAAAATTATTTACAATTTTAATTCTGGGGCTTGGGATGTAAATTGTTATATAGTTGCCGCGGGGTTAATTACCATAGCAACGAGTGTCCAATTTAAAATCTGAATGGAAGATAACAGTAGAGGGCCTGAAAAGAAAAAAAGCAAAATAACTGTTTTGTGATTTTCAGGGACAGTGACCCTTAACAGACAGCATTTCAACTGCAAGCTGCAAAGTCAGAATAGTTAATATAATTAAAGAAAACATACAAAATGCATGATTTAGACTAGTTGCTAAGCTGTTTAGAATAGGTACATCTAAAACATACTAAAAGTTAACATTAAATTTGAACTCCCCCTTAAGCATGCAGTGACCACCGGATTAAATCCCCCTTGATTGAAACCTATCGGCCAAAAATTATTTCCCCTCGCCAGAGGTGCAGGCTTATGCATCCTGCACTCCGGTTGGGGACATTTTTCGCTAAATAAAATACCCCCTTGTGAGTGCTATGCTGTGTAGGCAGCCACATTCAGTCACGCGCATGATGTAAATCGCTAGCGGGATGGCATACGTCAGGGTTGGCGGTTTTCCCGTCAAATTGGGCTACTAATTTAAAGCCCTGGTGGGTTTTCAAAGTACAAACAAGGTACAGTTTTGGCTATTTTTTGGAGCCTTGGCGTGTTTGTAGTTTGTAGGAAACTAGCCAAAGTATTTCCCATAGTGTACCTGTTCCACTGCATGCTGGGTAATGTAGTTTGTACCTAACAATTGGCCTACAGCTAGGATTAATATAAAACTACAATACCCAGCATGCAATTGGACAGTATAGACAGAGGATCCATTTTGTATACATTTTTGCTCTTTCAGGCTTAACCTGTCTGTTCTACAACCTGCTCCATGCTCAATAGGGTATGTCAGTGCTGTCCAACTGGCGGCCCGCGACCCCCCTCTGTTTGGCCCCCCCCCCCACCTGTCTGGCTGCTTTGATGGCTTACTCTTGTGTAAGCTTTAAATGGTATCAGTACTGTGATTAACTGCTCCCCCTGCATGGTTCACATGTCAGATTCAGGCTGTAATCCCTCTGTATTGTTTAAACATGTAATCCCCTGTGTTGTTCACACCTTTTAATCTCTGCATTGTTCACCCCCTGCAGTTTTCACACCTCAGGCTCAGACTGTAATCACCCACATTGTTCCCCTGTTCACACCTCAGACACAAAGCCCCCACGAAACCCACAAATAAAGAACATATACTGAGGTGGTACTGCAATTAAAACGTTTTTTAATATATAGTTATTGTGCAGACTGTAGGAGCAGTGCCAGCATTGTGTCACTGTATGCTGCCTGTGTGTGCCATGCAGAGTATTGCACACACAGGCAGCATAGGGCAGGCAGAGTATGGCACAGACAGGCAGGGTAGGGCAGGCCAGGCAGAGTATGGCACACACAGGCAGGGTAGGGCAGGCAGAGTATGGCACACACAGGCAGGGTAGGGCAGGCAGAGTATGGTACACACAGGCAGGGTAGGGCAGGCAGCGTATGGCACACACAGGCAGGGTAGGGAAGGCAGAGTATGGCACACGCAGGCAGGGTAGGGAATGCAGAGTATGGCACACACAGGCAGGGTAGGGAAGGCAGAGTATGGCACACACAGGCAGGGTAGGGAATGCAGAGTATGGCACACACAGGCAGGGTAGGGAAGGCAGAGTATGGCACACACAGGCAGGCTAAAGACCTTATATATGGGGGACTGCAGCCCTAAAAAGTATATCTGCATATCTGAAAAAAGTCTTATCTCAGCAGTGGATTTTAGATAGATTGAAAGATAGATAGAGGTAAAAACAACAAACAATTTAATTTTTAAATATTTAAAAAATATTAATACATATTATATTATAAATATATACAGTATTAATACATATACATTTTCTGAAGGCTTCTATCAGTCACTATAGCAAATGCCACTATTGCCAAATTATTACTTAAAAGCTATTTAAAAAATATTGTATTTCTCACTAGAGATTTACCTTATAAGCTGAAAATGCCTTTACGCTTAGTCCGCCTACAGATACAGGAAGATATGCAAACCTGCAAGTGTTTATTCATCCTGCATGTATGTGTATGTGATAGTGTGTTTGACACAATAATACTTTGCATTTGAACACTGTTTGTTTTAGGGACACGGTGGGGATATTTCCCATTTAAAGTGCATTAACTTAATCCCAGCCTATATAAAATATACAAACTAAATATAGTGAACAGTGAAAAGTAATATGGTGTAAGCAGCTGTCCTCCACCTAATCCCGTTTTATTAACTAATATAATTAATTAACGAAGAGTTGGCGCTTTAAACAAATTCGCAAACTATGAAATACATACAGATTAAAGGCCATACAAGGGCTGATATCGGTCCCTTAGACAGACTCAGCAGCTTATCGGCCTGTGTATGGGCACTAACCACTGGCCTGAAATCGGGCAGATATCTATCAGGCAGGTTTAAAAATTTAGTTGGATCGGGGACCACAGGGCCGCCATCAGAAATCACGGGGCCCCTCACAAAAAAAAATTTCTGGGCCCCCCTCCCACAAATACAAAGGACTCACAGATATGAGACATTGGTAGCCAGCAGGGCCCCCCTAGTACATTGGTAGCCAGCAGTGCCCCCCTAGTACATTGGTAGCCAGCAGTGCCCCCCTAGTACATTGGTAGCCAGCAGTGCCCCCCCTAGTACACTGGTAGCCAGCAGTGCCCCCCACAGTACATTGGTAGCCAGCAGTGTCCCCCCCCCTAGTACATTGGTAGCCAGCAGTGTCCCCCCCTAGTACATTAGTATCCAGCAGGCCCCCAACAGTACATTGGTAGCCAGCAGTGCCCCCCCTAGTACACTGGTAGCCAGCAGTGCCCCCCACAGTACATTGGTAGCCAGCAGTGCCCCCCACAGTACATTGGTAGCCAGCAGTGTCCCCCCCTAGTACATTGGTAGCCAGCAGTGTCCCCCCCTAGTACATTAGTAGCCAGCAGGCCCCCCCTAGTACATTGGTAGCAAGCAGGGCCCCCCTAGTACATTGGTAGCCAGCAGGGCCCCCCTAGTACATTGGTAGCCAGCAGGGCCCCCCCAATACATTGGTAGCCAGCAGGGCCCCCCTAATACATTGGTAGCCAGCAGTGCCCCCCCTATTACATTGGTAGCCAGCAAACCCCCCTAATACATTGGTAGCCAGCAGGGCCCCCCCTAATACATTGGTAGCCAGCAGTGCCCCCCCTATTATATTGGTAGCCAGCAATCCCCCTATTACATTGGTAGCCAGCACAGCCCCCTAGTACATTGGTAGCCAGCAAACCCCCCTATTACATTGGTAGCCAGCAATCCCCCTAGTACATTGGTAGCCAGCAAACCCCCCTATTACATTGGTAGCCAGCAATCCCCCTATTACATTGGTAGCCAGCACAGCACAACCCTCCTTGGGCTCCTCCGGCGACGGCTCCTCCGGCGAGGTCCTTCGTTCCCAACAGCACTGCGCTTCTGAGTGCCGAAAGACGCCAGCCCTTTTATAAGGTTGTGCCCCGTGCGTACTGACGTGCATGTACGCACGGGGCGCGACCAATAGGATTACCGCTGACCACCAATGACAGGGGCCCGGAATAGATTAAAGGGGGCCCGAGCTAAGAGAACTGTAGCAGCGCCGGGCCCCCTTTTAAAGTTAAAATCGTCCGGGCCCGGGACGGCTGTACCCCCTGTGCCCCCCTGATGGCGGTCCTGGGGGACCACATCGGTACATTGATGCAGTCCCTGAACCGTCTGCAGCTATACCCCCCTGGGCCAAACAACCGAATTAGCCTGAAAGTTTTTTTCTATTTGTAAGCAGCTGTCCTCCACCTAACTTCCAGATCTGCCTGGGCTTTAATACATATCCTGGGTATTGGTTACTTTATAATTCCGCATAAGGTAAAACCAAATAAAACTAAAATGCAAATACCTCCAACAACTTTCTAGCAATACCTGTTTAAAAGTTAAAAGTGCGTCCTGGCCGGGAACTTCTCTTTCGCTTTTGCCGCTCCCTTTATTAGGATATTTTCCTATTGTAAGTCAGAGAATATATTCACAAAATTCAAGATTGTTCAAAAATAAGTTTCACTGGGCTGGATATGATTCTTGTGTTCAATGAATATGGTATGGCATTTGATTTATCACTTATGTTTTACACATTTCAACACACTGCACTCTGCATAAAATAAACATCAAGACTATCCAGTCTGCAAAGTGTGTGGATTATGAATCCTGCTGAACTGTCTCTCATTTCTTGCTTATAGGCATGATGCTATAGTAGCAGTGTGAGCCTATGCAGAGTTTGAGTGTCAGCAAAAAGATACATGGGAGTACCTGGAATTTTACCCTCATACTGGGCCAGTGGCCCAACCTGCTAGCTGCCCTACAGGATATCTGACAGCCTGCTTGCCTTGCCTTGGCCCTGTTGGACTTTGCTGGTTGCTTGTGCCTGAAAACACTCTCTCCTTGAAACAGTTTAAAGGTGGCTGTGTAGAATGCATGGCCATCATTTTATTCATATTAAGTGAGTTTCAGCTATACCCTGGCAACCAGCATTGGAGCACTAAGGAAAAAAAAGAAAGTATTGTGCCATTCTGCCGGGTAATA
Source organism: Xenopus tropicalis (assembly GCF_000004195.4). NCBI lineage: Eukaryota > Metazoa > Chordata > Amphibia > Anura > Pipidae > Xenopus > Xenopus tropicalis. The sequence goes on from NC_030681.2 coordinate 102,919,686, forward strand.
CTTTCAATCTATACATTTTCTCACTAGCATATTTGGGGTTAATTTGCTGTCCGTATTTTTTGCAGTGATTTTACCGCTATGCCTGGATGTAGTTAATGGGCTCATAATGCATTTTTGCAGTGCTCTTACTCGGATGTATGGATAATTAAGACTAAAAGGTGTGACAAAGCACAATACATTTTTGGGTGGGTCCCAGGCTTCCTTTTTACCTCACATTTTTACCACATATTTTCTTCAGACAGCCCTGCTCATCCATTTACATAGCCGGTGGTTGTGGTCGCAGCAGCAGGTGTGCTTATGTGTTTTATTGGCCCCTGGGGTTTCAGTGTGAGAGACCCCATCCTTGGCTGGTGTTTTACCTGCTAGGCCTTGTGTAAACCCTAGCTTTTTGGTCAAATGTTTTTCATATAGATTTTAACCTATTATTGTGTTATGTATAGTGCAGTACATTCTCATGATTTATACGCTACTTAAAAAGCCTCCTTAAATTCACAATTATGTGAAATTGTGAGTTGTGTAAGTTGTGCGTGACTTTATGGGATTTGCTAATAAACTGATTTCCTACAAACTTTCTACAGACTTGGCACCCATGATACCGAGACAAACTGCTACCATGAAACATTTGTAGAAGTGTGACTTCATAAATTACTTCTGATTTCCAGTAGGTAGAGAAACCAGTATATGTGTATTTCCTGGCATCAAATTCAAAATGAGCATATATTTTTCAGAAAACAGAAACACTTCTCAGATATAAAATGTGCTATGTTATTTTACACTGTGTGCAATTAAATATAGAGTTTAAATTATTTACAAATCATTTAATCCTCTTAATATTTCTATTTTACACTTTATAGAAATGTGGTTGTGTACCAACAGGTCTCTATATTATATGTGTATACAAAGCTGGACCAAGAGGTATTTGCGCCCTCTTGTGCCTGTCAGTGTACATGCATAGAGGGAATAGAATGCCGCAGAGAAAATGACCCATCTGCCATTAGCCTATGCCAGTCACTACAAATGGCTTTTACTCCAGTAAACCAATAAGATTCAGCATGGAATTTTGCAAAAAAAAAAAAAATAATCCTTATTCTTAGTTACCTGATCATTCAGACACAGAAGCTATTACTCAGAATTTGCAGAACCTGAAGTATAGTTTTGGGTACTATGCCTAAAATCTACTTTAGCACAAAAAAGCACTTCACATTAATAAATATTCTAATTATGGGTATAAATGAATAAAACATGTGAGTGTAAGGTGTTTAATTGCATGTGTGACTGCGTGTGTGAAACTTTAGGGGATAATTATAATAGCAAAAAAATTGTTTGAATGCTAGTAGATATGAATTGTGATATGTATCTTGTTTCATACTAGATGCTCAGAGTACCCTCTGATTGAAAAGATGCACTGAAAAAGTCAGCATTTATAGTATATCTTTGATCATCCTTCATGTTTACTCTGACTTAGTTCCTTAAATATTATGCAATTTTGTTTTGTGAAAAATACTAATATATAAAATGTTAATACTGTTGTGGTATTTAACCAATTTACTCCTGCATAGTGATCAATATATGGTTGTAGCAATTTGCTCTTTGTGCTTATGATAACAGGTCTGTGGATTTATGGAACATATAATGGCATTTGTACTGTGTGTACAGGTATGGGACCTGTTATCCAGAATGCTTGGAACCTGGGGTTTTCCAGATAAGGGATCTTTCTGCAATTTGGATCTCCATAACTTTAGTCTGCTTAAAATCATTAAAATGTTGAATAAACCCAGTAGGCTTGTTTTGCTTCCAATAAGGATTAATTATATCTTAGTTGGGATCAAGTACAAGGTACTGTTATTATTATTATTACAGAGAAAAAGGAAATAATTAAAAAAAATTAGAGTCATTTGTTTATAATGGAGTCTATGGGAGATGGCTCCGTAATTCTGAAATTTCTGGATAACGGGTTTCCGGATAAGGGATTCCCTACCTGTACTTTGTGTTCAACCTCCTTTGGATCACAGCCTTAAACGTTCTGTTACTGGCATCTGCTTAAGCCTTTACTGCTTATCACAGTAGAGTATGGTTAGTTATTTAGCATGTGTGTTATGATGAGAAGTCTGCTGCTCATATTTCTTCTGATTGGAAAAAAATCCAAGATATACAAAACAATACAGTTAGCTCCTCTAAAGATGTTACAGCTCTCTATGGATGTTAAAAGGGTTGCTCACCCTCCAAGCACTTTTTTTCAGGTCAGGTGGTTTCATATACAGTAATACACCAGAAATAAAGACTTCTTTTCAATTGCTTTCTATTTTTATTTTGACAGTTTTTATAAAATTGACATTTAAACTTTATTGTTCTTCTCTGGTGATTCAGTCTGACAGCACAGTAATCCAGGTGAAGACTCTGAACAGCTACAATTTGCTACATTAGTTGACACATGTCTGCGTGGTATGTTAGCAGCTATTATATCAATTATATCAGCTGCTTTAATAAAACAAGAATATGCTCAGCAGGGCTAAAGGTAAGAAAAAGAAGGTCTGTTAATATGAACCTTTAACACTGAGGAAATAGAGTCATTTAGGTGCCAGTATATCAAGGTACCCTGCACAAGACAGGTTATGGTTACTTGTGCATGTATACAGAAACAAACCTTTAACTGCTTTTCTCAGAAATGCGTGGCCTGCTAATTTGCATTCAGTTAGTAATCTAAACGTAATTTGCAATATGTGGGGCTGGTGTGGTTTGTAAAATTAGGTTAATGGATTTCTACACTGGCAGCAATTTTAAAAGACTAAAATCCAGATTACTATCTCAAGGTTGAAACACGTATTTAAGTTAGACTATATAATTAGTATCTAAAGTGTGTTAATAATAATAATAATAATAATAATAATTATAATAATAATAGCTTCATGGATCTTTTGAATAATACCTAATTACTGTACCTGCAAAAGCTTATGAGCTGATAATGTTCCTGACATATTAATAAAATCTCAAGATGTTTAAGGGCATTTTAAAGGGGTGGTTCAGGTTCATCTTAACTTTTTATCAAAAGTCCTATTTTAAGCAACTTTTGAACTGGTCTTCATTTTTTAATTTATTGCCTTCTTCTGCCTCTTTCTAGCTTTTTGTCTTTCTATTTATGGCCTATTCATCTTTCAGTCTCTCATTCAAATCACTGTCTGATTGCTATGATAATTGGATCCTAGCAACTGGCAAAATGGTAAAAAAAAGCAATGAAATGCACCACACATCCCCACTTTTGTGCCATGATGTCACATTACAAAAGCTGTGAAATTAATTTTATTTAATATAGGTGTAACATTCTAATCTAAAAGTTGCTCCCCTCAGGGAAAAATGGTATCAATATCGGTATCATTATAAGCCCTAAAAGGAGATGGGGGTTGAAAGTTTGAAAGCATGCAGGGGGTAAAGTATGCAGGGAAGACAATCTATCAGAAAGAGAATGGTACAGCAGTGGAAAGCAGTGCTAAATGTAGATATTTACTGCATTTTGGGGGAATAAGCATGCACATCTATGTACATTATGCAGTTCTGAAAGAAAAGACGCAAGACCTGTAAAATGAGCATAGTACAGCCTCATCAATTCATTTCCTAGGGCTAAGCTGCTGCTTACAAGCGATCTTATCTCATTGCAGACAGATAAAGGTTTAGCTCCTTCTGTTGTGCTTCTCTGTTCTCCCACTCACTTCTTTTAACCGCTGCTGCAGGAGGGGAAGTATTGTGGGAGAAGACTGCCTCCCATGATGCTTTGCACTATGGAAAATCGAGAATCTAGTGCCTTGCATGCATTTTAAACAGCATCTTCAGCTAAAATCCTTGTGCGGTCTACACCCTCACATATGTCAGATCACTTCTGCACCCATAGGCAGTGCCGGATTACAGAAGGGATGCCATCACTCCACTTTTCTATTTCTGTGAAATAGCATCCCCTGGGGGTAGGGTTGCCACCTCACACCTTTAAGGCTGTGTCAGACGTGGCGTATTCTCAGCAAGCGAAAAACACTTGCCGAGGATATGCCCCACTACTGTAAATGTGTCCTACCTGTGCAGGCACATGTAGCAGGGCGTGTTCTCGGCAATCGTTTTTCGTCTTGCCGAGAATACGCCACATCTGACATCAGCCTAATACCAGCCACATATTGAATCCACATACTGCATGGCTAATTAGCAATTAATTTAAATGCATGCACCAGACTGAACTGATTTATGTGTAGCCATGCGTGATGCGGATTTGATATTTGGCTGGTATTAAAAGAGTGACGTGGCAACCGTACTCGGGGGGGATACAAGAGTTTTGAATACTGGAACATTTATTAAAATAAAACTGGTACCAGAAAATGCTATATGCTCATTGGTCGCTATGGGCAAATTGTTTTGACTTTTAATTACATAACCCTATATATACACTTCAAGAAAGTGGTCTGTTCAGTCAGAAAATGATCTAAAGCAGTAACATTGCAGGTCTCTCTATTAGTCACTCTATTACACCCACTATAAAAATGACTACTCTGTAGGGGCACCATGCCAGGATTTGATACATTCTTTCAATTATGTCCAATGCTTCCTGACCAGTAAATGTATTGGTTGTATCTAATGTTGTATGTATTGTGAGAGATGCAGTGAATAAGATCATTGTTTGATTATTTTCCATCAGTGTGAAAGATGGGATACAAGTAGCACCAGGGAAAATGCCTGTTACTGGCTTAGGAAAAGCCTAATTAATAGGTGAATGGAGAGCTTAGGAAAAGCCTAATTAAAAGGTGAATGAAGGGGATAATAGGTTCCATTCCAAACTCCAGTTAATGTTTTCAGTTGGCCAGTTGTAGGGAGCTGCCTGATTAGGCTGCAGGTGAATCAGCAAATAAAAGGGGGTTACACAGTAGTTAAGCAGGGCACAGGGCAGGAAGGCTGCCTGTCTGTGTTTGTAACTCCCAGAGGGGCTGGGGGTGCAGAGGGAGCCATGACCAGGTGTGTGAGAGCTGAGAAGAGTCAGCAAGGCTTAAGGTGAAGCCACAACTTCAAGGCTTAGTGAGAAGCCAGAATGTTCATGGGTGTGAGAGTACCTGGGATGGTGAGAAACCCCAAAAAGGTTCCAGAGTGTGGAGTTACCCTGGAAGTTTTGAACAAGTTTGCTGAACTGTTTGTTGATGAATGTGTTCCTGTAAGTTTTATGTTGGGAAGAATTTGCCCTAAATAAAACTCTGTTTTTTGCCTGAAGAAATGGTGTCCCTGCCCCTATGCTCCAGATCCTCTGCTTACCTTCCTACCATAGCTAAATTCCCCCCAAAAATACGTGTACAGACAGCATGTCACAGTATGTATAACTTTAATTATAAAGCGCCACAAGTGTATGCAGCGCTGTACAATCTTACAGTATACATAATTATACACAGGGAGGGCAAGTGATATAATACATACAATAAATAAGTATAAATACACAGAGCATACGTGCCATGTGGTATGAGACACAGTAGGCAGGAAGTCCCTGCCCTGTAGAGCTTACAATCTAAGTGTATATAATGTTGCAGATTACCTTTTTATGACTCACTTTTAAATGCTTTTAAGTAATAATATTTATAGTGAATCCTCAAGTATACATCCCCCGTATTTTAGGTTTTTCCTTATTTTACACAGTTGTTTTGTGGTCCCAGCACTATGTAATACATAATACCTTTCCCTGATTTTACATTTTCCTGGGTTTTTAATTGTTTTTTTGGTCCCCTAAAAAATGTGAGTGAAAATAAAAACTGCATTCATTTCAGTGCTTAATAGTTGAGCTTGCCTTCATAAATAACCCCTCTAGTGTGTTATGGATGGATTTATTTTAAAAGACTATCAAATTTTTAGCCTTCCTTTTCTTCCTCTGTCTGGACTGAAACTAAATGCTTTCTCATTGTTAGAATCAGCAACTAAAACACATTGTGATGCTTCAGTTTCACTGTTATCCATATTTTTGTTGCTCTTATTGTTATCCATGCCCTCTAGTGATTATCGGCCAATAGCAATGTCAAATTATCTTAGCATACTACTATCTACATTATGCCAAAACTTTATTAATAGCTGAACTACCCCTTTTAAAAAATGTCACAAAATGAAAACATGTACATTTTACTTTTATCCTTATTTTTCATTTAACTTTTTCATTTTAACTTTTTATAACCGCACTTACATAAAGTACTTATAGTCAGATGGCTGTGGAAACCTCTGTAACCCCCAAAGATTCAATGCTGTTGAACCTCAGAAAAAATACTGTATTGGGTCATATATATACACACATATACTCACTTATGTCACTTAGTTATGCTTGTCTTTGATTAGTAAGTACAACTGAAACAACATTTTCTATAAGTGTGATTAAACAATCTCCATATACTGATATAGTGTCGATCAGCTACTGTTTGTTGTGTGAACTATGGTTCAATGCAGGGAACCTTGTTTTGGGCCACACTGCTGTGAAAGTCAGTTTGAGCTTACCAGTACCAGGTAGCAGTTAAAGTACTTTGATCTGAAGCAGCAAAATGTTAGCACGCAAGGCATTTGCATATTATTATTTTGAATTGTGCCATAAGACCTTTAATAAACTTTGCATGCTGAAAACATTTTTGCTGCCAAAAAATGTATCTAACTGAAAAAGCGATCAAAGGGTACTTAACCCACTGCATATTTTCAGATTATATTGGCAAGTTTAAAAAAAATTTCTGAAACCTTTGTTTTGTTCACACATTCACATATAATAATAACAGCCTTAAAGATTTCCTATTAAATATAGTCTAGAGCTGTTAGATATTATTCTACATTGTGGTTAACAATAAATGTATACAATCGTTTGTTTGCGTGGAAAGTTTAAAAACCTCAAGGCCTTGAGACCCTTGCAAATAAAGGTGTTCTCTTCTTGTAGTTTAAATGTCCTTACACCCAGTAGTTCTAAGTGGAACTATCATGAAACGGAATATTTAATATTTGCTATATCTCATGGAAATAACAAACTTTCTAAATATAATCAATTAATTATTCTGTGCCACTTATGAAATAATCAAGTTACTGTTTACTTGCCACCCCCTCAGAAATCTGTCTCTGTACATGCAGCTTTGTATCAGAGGCGTTTTTTTCTTTACAGACAGCTCTAAGATCCAAACTAGTAGCTCACGAGCAACATATTGCTCACTGGATGTTGCTCCCAGTGGCCTCAGTGCATGGGCTTTTTTAAATTCTTGGCTTGGGTGCAAGTTTTGATTGCATAAAAACCAAGCGTACTGACAAACCAAGTCTCCCATAGTCAGTTGACTATGGATAACATATAGCCCATCACAGCCCTTATTTGATATCTCCCAGGAACTTCTTCATGCTTGCCCCAACTCTTTTTGCATTGGAATGAGGGTCACAGGTTAAAAAGGTTGGAGTCCCCTGGTCTAGGTAAAAAAAGCACACAGCAATGTATTTGCTCTTTCAAAATTTTCAGAATTGAAGCTCATATTCTGTTTACATTTTTGCTGTCTTTTTTTACCTCCTTCCATCTGTTATTCTTCCTTTAGTTGTGTCGCCAATGCTTTGCATTCCTATACCATTTTTAAATGCACTCCTTTAACCTGTGAAAATGAAATGTGGTTTCACTAATGTTAGTATTACTAAGCACTGACACTACCTACCTGTTGTAACACAATTCCATTTAATATGTAATTGGCATTTTTTAATGTATTCTTTATTTCTCAGGTATTTAAGCAAAAAGGGGGGGTGATGCAGCAAGCAGGAGGGAGGGGGTGAAGGGAATATACAATATACAATTGCTAGTGTCATGCCCAGTTTTCAACTGTACTTAAATATCTTAGCAAAGTGAAGACACTATTAAAACAGTGCCTAGTATTTAAAAAGCAAAGGACAGACCCCTGAAGTGCTCTGCTAACAACATTGGTACTACTTTTTTTTTTTTTTTTTTTTTACGGAATACTGTCATAAGAAAACATATTTTTTCAAAACACATCAGTTAATAGAGCTTCTCCAGCAGAATCCTGTATTGAAATTGTCTTTTCAAAAACACAAATAGCTTTTTTTTACATTTAATTTTGAAATTTCACATGAGGCTAGTTATTCTTAATTTCCCAGGGTGCCACAAACATGTGACCTGTGCTCTGATAAACTTCAGTCACACTTTACTGCTGTGCTGCAAGTTGGAGTGGTATCACCCCCCTCCCAGCAGCTGATCAGCAGAACAATGGGAAGGTAGCAAATAGCAGATCCCAGTAGGTATCAGAATTGCACTCATTAGTAAGAAATCTAAGTCTGTCTTGTGACTCCTCCAGTTACATGGGAATAGGAGAAACAATAGTTACATACATAGTTACATAGGGTTGAAAAAAGACCTGTGTCCATCAAGTTCAACCCATCCAAGTAAACCCAGCACACCTAACCCACACCTACCAATCTATACACTCACATACATAAACTATAAATACAACCACTAGTACTAACTGTAGATATTAGTATCACAATAGCCTTGGATATTCTGATTGATCAAGAACTCATCCAGGCCCCTCTTAAAGGCATTAACAGAATCTGCCATTACCACATCACTAGGAAGGGCATTCCATAACCTCACTGCCCTCACCGTGAAAAACCACCTACGCTGCTTCAAATGGAAGCTCCGTTCCTCTAATCTAAAGGGGTGACCTCTGGTGCGTTGATTGTTTTTATGGGAAAAAAGAACATCCCCCAACTGCCTATAATCCCCTCTAATGTACTTGTACAGAGTAATCATGTCCCCTCGCAAGCGCCTCTTTTCCAGAGAAAACAACCCCAACCTCGACAGTCTAACCTCATAGTTTAAATCTTCCATCCCCTTAACCAGTTTAGTTGCACGTCTCTGCACTCTCTCCAGCTCATTAATATCCTTCTTAAGGACAGGAGCCCAAAACTGCACTGCATACTCAAGGTGAGGCCTTACCAGGGACCTATAAAGGGGCAAAATTATGTTCTCATCCCTTGAGTCAATGCCCTTTTTTATACAAGACAGCACTTTATTTGCTTTAGTAGCCACAGAATGACACTGCCTGGAATTAGACAACTTGTTATCAACAAAAACCCCTAGATCCTTCTCCATTAAGGATACCCCCAACACACTACCATTCAGTAGATAGTTTGCGTTTATATTATTTCTACCAAAGTGCATAACTTTGCACTTATCAACATTGAACCTCATTTTCCAGTTTGCTGCCCAGTTATCTAATTTTGTCAAATCGCTCTGCAAAGCGGCAGCATCCTGCATGGAACTTATAGTTTTGCACAATTTAGTGTCATCAGCAAAAATAGAAACAATACTGTCTATGCCCACCTCCAGGTCATTAATAAACAAGTTAAACAGCAAAGGCCCAAGGACTGACCCCTGCGGTACTCCACTAACCACACTGGTCCAATTAGAAAATGTTCCATTTACAACCACTCTTTGTACTCTATCCTTCAGCCAGTTCTCTATCCAATTACAAATATTATGTTCTAGGCCAATATTCCTTAATTTGATCATTAACCTTCTGTGAGGTACTGTATCAAACGCTTTAGCAAAGTCCAAGTAGATGACATCAACTGCCATTCCAGCATCAAGGTTCCTACTCACCTCCTCATAAAAGGCAACTAAATTAGTCTGGCAAGATCTGTTACGCATAAAACCATGCTGGCACAAACTAATAGTATTGTGAACTGCAATGTATTCAAGTACCCTATCCCTTATTACCCCTTCCAAAAGTTTTCCTACTACTGATGTCAGACTAACAGGCCTATAGTTTTCAGGCTGAGAACGGGATCCCTTTTTAAATAACGGCACCACATTAGCAATCCGCCAGTCTCTTGGCACCATGGTTACCTGAAAGAAGTTCTAACATGTAGGCTCTTTCTGAAAGCTCAGACTCATGCACTAAGGTGGCTGCCTACACACCAATATTACAACTAAAAAGAAATATATTTTGTTGGTTCAAAAAAAAAATTAAATGGTAGAGTGAATTTGCTATGTAAACAGTGTAATTTAGAAACAAAAGTACACATCAAAATCATGACAGAATTTCTTTAAATATCCTTTTTGTGTTCCAATATTTGGTAATGACAAGTTTAAAGCTATACAAAAACACTAATTTATCAGCCTTTTACTTCTCATTCTATAAATATCTAGGACAACAAATAAGCACTCACCTCCAAATTTCACTCTAAATGACCGTAAGGTTTGTCTTCCAGAAGTATAAGGAAGGGAAAAAGAACCTTATTCACAAATTTCATCCTAACTGGCCTATAAGCTTTCCCACCCAGCTTCTGCTTTGGTCTAACCCAACAGTTTAAGAACTAATGCATTCAATTGCACATCATTTACAGAACTGGAAGTGATTAAATTGTGTATATTATTCATCATGGCCCTTTTTCTACTCCACAATGGTACATTGTGGGCTAAAATCGATGTAAATCTGTTCCATTACACACCCCTAAGATGAACACTTTATGACCACAGATAAGTTTAATGCATTTTCCTCCTTGGTCCCTGCCCAAATGGAAACTTTGTTTAATGACTCACCCCCATTTTATGCCTGCTGAAACACTAATATAGGAGTTTGATGGAGACAAATTCAGGGCTTTGAATTAGAAATTGGTGTTACTCATCATCAGAAAGTGTATTTAATTAAGTAAGAGATGCCTCTAAACAGGTTAGTTCTGCATTTAACTTTCTTTTTTTGTGTAAGTATTTTGCCTCTCATTCTCTAAGGACTGTTTCTATTATGAATACAAAGTAGTGCTGAAAATAGTGTAGTGTGAAAATACATGTGTGTATTTCATTTATTTTGCATGGAAATAGGAATGTTGCAAAAAAAAAAACAACAAAAAAAAAAACCCCACACTCAAATACTCACAAAACTAGTGACATATTTTAAATGGAGTGACCTATTTTAAATGGATTGCTCCATTACTATACAGATGGGGGTTAAAAATAAATTGAAAAGATAATTTATTCCCACTAAACTTCTAAAGGGATGTGGGATAAGCCCATGTACCACTAAGGATAAAGTTATTCAACTTGAAGGCCCCTGACAAAGGGATTGTATTGGCTCATCTATATGTTATATCCCATGTGCTCCACAGCCAAGGAAATGGAAGAGTTTTATTTACCTATCAGCTTTGATACTACCTCCTTACTCTTTGCAATAGGGTTGGGGTAAGAGTTAAAGGATTCCAAAAACAGTAACTGCAGGACAATATACTTTAAAGATATGTAAAGCCTACATGTGCCTGCAATGTATATCAGTTGGGCATGTCTCCCTCACCCATGGAATAATTTGTACTGCATATATCCCCTCTGTTTGCCAGCACCATCACATTTTACTAAAGCAAATAGCAGCTTTCACCCAGCGGCCATTTTTCCTCTGATGCATAATCAGATACATTAAAATCTGCAAACAGCATACTCACACACAGACCCTTACTCAGCATAGATTTCATCAAGAACACAGGCTCACACAGGCACAACTGTGTGCAAAAGTTCTGCTTTGTTTGAGCTGAGCTCAGGAGAGAAAGTTACTGTAGGAGAAAAAAATTGAAGCAGGCAACTAGAGCTGAGTTTCTATGGGAACCAGCAATGCCATCTCTTCACTGGCTGCTAGACTGGAGGGCGTGTTTTGTAATCTGCGCTTAGAACAACTGAGCATGCCCACAAGCCAGAAGTCAAAGCAAATTCCCAAGGGAGGGGGGGGCAAGTGGGTTACAGGAGGAGAAGGAAATCTAAATGATTAAGGAGATGTTGCAGCCTTACTATTAACCTCTGGACAGCCAGTGTGGCAGGTATTGAAAGATTTCAAAGAGGCTTTTCACTGATTATATTTGTGTGTGTGGGGTTTACATGTCCTTTAAACATGGCACATAGTTCTACTTCAAAATGGAATATATAGGGGCACATTTACTAAGACACGAATTCGAATCCGAATTGGGAAAATTCCGATTGGAAAACGAACATTTTGCGACTTTTTCGTATTTTTTGCGAATTTTCGGCGCCTTTACGACTTTGCGGAAATTGTCGCAACTTTTTCGTTACCAATATGATTTGCGCACAAAACACGAGTTTTTCGTAGCCATTATGATGCGCTTGTATCTTGTCACGACTTTTTCGTATTGAGCGCTCGTAAGTGGCGGGCGAAACTTTCAGACTTTGCATGATTTTGGAAGCCTCCCATAGGACTCAATGGCACCCTGCAGCTCCAACCTGGCCCAAGGAAAGTCACCATACTGAAGCTTGAATGAATCCGAATCTTTCGTACTCGGCGCGAAAGCTGCAACTTTTCGCGCAAGTATTAACGCTATGAAAAAATCGCCAGATTTTGCGCAACATTCGGAATGGCAACGAAAAAGTCGCGTTAATTATCCGAAAAATCGCAAAATACCGATCATTACGAAAAAAACGCAATCGGACGCATTCGGCCAGTTCGTGAGCCCCTTAGTCTAGCAAATTTATGATAATTACTGTCACATGCAAGTTGGTAGGCCAAAGTTAGAGTTTTCCTTTGTGTATCTCCCAGACTTTTTCTGCATCCTTTTAACACTAGTATAATCTACTGTACTACAGCATGGGTGATGTCTGGAGACATGAGACAAATTACTGCAGATAGTGTACCTTGAAAAATGTTACCTTTACTTAGTTTTATATCTCATTTCATTTATGAGGACATATACCCATTTATTGCAACATTATTCATTAGAACAATTTTGGCTCAAATTATATCTAATAAGCTTGTGGTGGACCAGCATTATGTTTCAGAAGTCCCACATAGTCTTTTTGACAACTAGGTTAATGTAAACCACAAAAGTTCAATGTTGCCTTGCCTATTGAGAACTAATTCAACTTTACAGTGTATTAATAATAAACCAGATGTTTTCCAATTATTAACTAGTATGGAGGCACTAAGATATTGTAATATAGAATATAATATTTTAAAAGCAGATTTTCGCTACCACTACTGAACATTAACATTCATTTATTATATAACATGCCACATATAGAGGCTTTGGTAAATACAAAAATGTTTTTAGGTTAAACACATTTAGATTTTTTTGCTATGCACTTTGCTATGCACACTTTCCATATTTAATATTTGCTGTGGGACCCACAGGATACAGGTGTGAGTCAACAGATAGGAAAAGTAGAATATTTGTAACAGCGTGCATCTTATATTTCATACTGCCCCAAACCACCTGCCGTTGCTCTGCCTTCTAAGATGGAAAATTGTTTCAGATGTTTCCCCAATTGTATGTGTTTTGATTCTGTCATTTATCTCCCAGCCTGTTGTTCTATTTTGTTGATATACAATACAGAAGTAAATAACATTATCTATAATTTCTGCTATAGAAATCCGAGGGCAAAGAATTAAATTTATTCAGACTGTGCCCATTTTAGCCACATCTATTTAAGGGCCCAGCCACTTATTTTTTACCTCTAATTTAAAATGTAATTTGTATACCTGTATTATGTCAGCAAAAGAACAATACAATTGGGTGGACTTTGTGATTATTAATGCAGAGAGGCCCAGGGTACAGTGCAATGACTTGCATACATATTTCTCTTTAAAGGCTGACAATGCATTGCACAATGCTTTATGCATATTACCCCAGACCCCTAATACAGTGTAAGATATAGATATAAATATTAAAGGTAAAAGTAGAGAAAACATTAACAAAAAGATTAATTTTCACATTTTCCACTTCAGCATTCAGAATGGTAGTTCACCTTCAGGTTAACTCTTAGGGGCTGATTTACTTACCCACGAACGGGTCGAATGGAGTCCGATTGCGTTTTTTTCGTAATGATCGGTACTTTGCGATTTTTTCGTATGTTTTGCGATTTTTTCGGATTCTTTACAAATTTTTCGGATCCAATGCGATTTTTGCGTAAAAACGCGAGTTTTCCTATCCATTACGAAAGTTGCGTAAAAAGTTGCGCATTTTGCGTAGCGTTAAAACTTACGCGAAAAGTTGCGCATTTTTCGCGTAAGTTTTAACGCTACGCAAAATGCGCAACTTTTTACGCAACTTTCGTAATGGATACGAAAAACTCGCGTTTTTACGCAAAAATCGTATTGGTAACGAAAAATTCGTACAGAATCCGAAAAAATCGCAAAACATACGAAAAAGTCGCAAAATGTTCGTTTTCAAGTCGGAACTTTTCCAATTCGGGTCGGATTCGTGGGTTAGTAAATCAGCCCCTTAGACATAGATTAGCCTATTCTTAGCAACGTTTCCATTGGTCTTAATTTTTTTTTTTTTTTTATAGTTTTTGAATTATTGGCCTTTCTCTTCTGACTCCTTCCAGCTTTCAAATGGGGGGCACAGACCCCAGCAGCCAAAAAATGAATGCTCTGTAAGGTTAGAATTTTATTGTTAATGTTACTTTCAATTACTCCTCTTTTTATTCATGCCCCACTCTATTTATATTCCTGCATCTCTTTCAAACCACTGCCCAGTTGCTAGGTTAAATTGGGCCCTAGCAACCAGATGCTGAAATTTCACAATGAAATAGAAAAAACCTGGTTGTGCTTCTGCCTTTTGGTTTTGTGTCACTGATATGGAAGTTCCATGCGCCTGTGACTATGATTTTTCCACCTTTTCCATGAGCAAAATCAGCAAAATTACCCCTTGACCAAGTTCAGAAGTTACTTGGCCACAAAACAAAATGTTTTAGGCCCTTTAAATGTTGGGAATAGGACAATTTTAGAAACTTGTACTAAAACTGGTTATCAGTCAGTGGCCTGTTGGGCCTCCTATACCTATTGGGTCCCCCACAGGTCTGGGATCCAAAATAGGCCCTGGCATTTGCAGTACACAGAGGCCCAAACAGCTCCTACAAACTTAATAAAAAGTGACTGTCTATGGCATCTTTTAGCAGATGACACAGATACTGAGGTGCTCTGTGATGTACAATTACAATTGTCTTTGACCGTGATATTGAATGACTTGCATGACTAACCTCCTGTGATCTTACAGACTTTCAGTACTAACAATGGTTAAGGGAAATGTGGGGGAGAACCTACTATCTGCTCTGTAGAGTGAACAATCATCTGTTCCTCTTGTGTTGATTAGAAGCAATTAGTTTAAAGGTCTGAAAGAGACCCTCAAAGGCAAAGACAAATATAATCCAAACTTAAATTTATCACAGGATTGTCAAGGGATAATTAGAATACAGGTATAGGACCTGTTATCCGGAATACTCGGGACCAAGGGTATTCCAGATTAGGGGTCTTTCCGTAATTTGGATCTCCATACCTTAAGTCTACTAAAAAATCAATAAACCATTAATTAAACCCAATAGGATTTTGCATCCAATAAGGATTATTTATATCTTAATTGGGATCAATTACAAGGTACTGTTTTATTACTACAAAGAAAAAAGGAAATCAGTTTCAAAATTCTGAATTATTTGATTAAAATGGAGTCTATGGGAGACAGGCTTTCCGTAATTCGGAGCTTTCTGGATAATGGGTTTCCGGATAAGGGATTCCCATACCTGTACTAAAACATATGTTGGTATGGTCTCTGAAGGCCCCAATTTTTGTGCACAATAAAAGAAAATATAATTATTAACAACTTTTAAATCATTAGAAGATTTTAATTACCGTATTTTTTGCCTTAACTATGTAACTATGTAACTGCCTGGCTGCCCCAGCAGCCGCAGCAGGAGGAGGTTCCGGGATTTGCATGGGCTGAAGGCTGCTGATTATTTTTAGCTAGTGCGGCTCAGATCACGTTGCGCACACAGACAAGGGGACACTCACTCGGTACTGCGGACTGCTGCACAGACACAGCCGCTAACAGCGCATCTTCCGATCGGCACTGCAAGGTGAAGAGGAACGCATGGTACGGACGTCCACGCATTATGTCATGCGCACAACGCGTATACATGCAGCGTAAGGTTGTCCACGGGGGGGCTGGGTGCGCGCAACAAGCGCATTAAATCTAGTTTGAATGCGTCTAGTTTGTCGTATAAGACGCACCAACTTTCCCCCCCCAGTTTTGGGGAAGAAAAAGTGTGTCTTATACGGCGAAAAATACGGTAATGTTTGAAATAGTCTAGGAATGAAATGTTGTTTTTTTGTACAAAACAAACAACATTAAAAGGTGGATTTACCTTTGTTTGAGGAAACCAAGTCCAACACTGTCTTTAAGCTACTGTAAAAATTCCTCAGTTCCCCAACTTTATGTTCTGTCAGGCACTAAATCCTGTCAGGAATCCTAAAATGTATAATATTCTTGCTGGTTGCATCTAATGGTATGCAGTCAGCAAAGTGCAGTTGTGTGAAATTATTTGGATTTCAAATAAGCACTAATGACTGTACAGTTAGACGTAAAGGAAAAGAAAGTTCACAAAAAACAAAATGAAAAAATGGTATTTAGGAATATATTTTTATTTCTTCCCTGGTATTTATATAGCCAAATACAGAGTACCCAGAGGAAACCCACGCAGACACAGGGAGAACATACAAACTCCTTGCAAAAAGTGGCCTGTTTGGAGTCAAGTGTGAATGGCTTTCATGCACTTTTTAAGACCTGCTTGAAGGTGGTATCATGTTTTGAGCAAAATAAATCTTTTTCACTGTCAGTATTACATACACCACACAATCTTTTATTAATTATGTGCACATAAAAATGTGTTCCTATTTTGCATATTTTTTCTTATCACTTTTAATAAATTAGGAAATGGGGTCATTTTATAATTTCTTTAAAATTGTTAATTTTTCTTTCTGGTCCCACAACTAATAACATTTTTTTTACCATTTCAAATCTATTTGTTTAGAATTTATCTTGTCTATTTTGTATGTAGACTTGATGTATATGCAGACACTGGTATAGTTTTCAGTTTATCCCTTGTTGAATGCTCTTGGACAGCCAATGTATCCTATATCTACAATAGAAAATGAGGTAAGACTACAATCCAGTATTCCACAAGATCCATATGTTGAATACCAATCAACATCTTTAAGTAATAAGAAAAACACTACAGCATCTCCTTTAAAAAATTGCATTGTAGCTATTATAATGCCAAGGGACATTACAGCACCATTAAATTTTACTCACAAAAAAAAAAACATTTCGCATTGAGATGTGAATGTACTAAAAGCTGTAGTACTTTTTACTAAATAGTTCAACTGATATTTTAACTTTTATTTGAACTGCTGATTCTGAAAATAGAATACAGAAGAGAATTGTAAATACAAACTTAACAGTACAAAGATTCACTTTATCGGCAATATACAGTAAAATGTACTATTACTACTCTGCCTCTATATTGTGCACAGTGTATTCAGCAGTATATTTAAATACCATTATCAGGCACCACATTCCCCGCCTTCACATTTACATCATTGTGTAACAAAAGGGAGTGATAGGGAGGATCAGTGGGCTGGCTGACTTCTTTTACAAGAGGAGATGGTGACTCAAACAATTCAGAGCGGCAGAACCTCTCTCTGGAAACTCATGTTTCAGTAAGTATACATCACCTTGGGGCAAGCAGAAGGCTATCTTCAAGCACCAAATAACAGCATAGAAACCAAAGATGTGTCTGCCATTGTCTATAAAGGTCATTTACAGAATATAGTTCTGAAAAGAAGAACTTTGCAAAGATTCCTTGGCGTTCTTCTCAAACCAACAAAATACGAGGGAGTCATCATGTTTATTTAACATCCTAGACCAGGAACCTAGATGTAGAACACCATACTTGCATAACCGATGGACTTTAAGAGAAAAAATATCCAGATATCCAAATTGGTTTCTTTTATGACTGCAGTAAAAAGGTAACCTCAGTGCTTGAGACGAAGACCACAAGCCACAGAGACCACCCCATCCGGAACCACAAACCTTCACTGTGTATCTTACAGCTGTTAATAGTCAATCAAAAGGACCTTCTAATTTTGACTGAACAATTGCTGCACAAACATTTTTTCTCGGGTGCTGTTTCAGCTGTATTTGTAACCGAGAGAGATAGAGAAAGGAACATGACTCACTCCCCCATTCTCTGTGCTTCTTTGATGTCAGTGGAGCGTGTGTTTCTTATCATCATCGGTATCTGTGTCATCACTATACTGGGACATGCTCGCCCTGGTAAGAATGTGGGTTTGTATTTCTGAGCACTTATCTTTCTGACTACTTCTTTTCCTCCACAAACCAATAATCTGTGCATTTATGGAAAAAAAATATTTATACATATCCTTTTTTTTGACACCACAGTTCATGTACCAAGCATGCTGTAGTTTCAAAAAGTGTATCAAAGGGAACAATAAAGTAAACTTGGACCAAGCATTAATTTATAATAGCTGTATAATCATCGTTCATCATGCAGAAGCAGTTATATAACTAGCAGTTATTGGGCTCCACTGCACATGAACTAGCACATCAGCCAGGGTCACACCAAGGGATCTGTGAAGAACCAGTGATACAAATAGTTCTTTGATTTGTAGTCGTCAGGTCAAATTTGTAGTTGGCATCTGTACATGATGCCTTACTCAATTTTTCATGTATTTTTATTTAAAATATTGTAACTTTAACGTAATAATACTCTTTGGAACCATGGACCCAAGACTGAATGTATGGGGGTTTGTTTATGCAAGAGATTCATGGGTTTACATTATTGAGTATGTAAGCTCCCTTGTTGCAATAGAAATAAGCCCTCTATGTTTTTCATGTGAGATTTCAATGTGAAATGTATGTAAAATCCATATAATCAGATTTTATGCATTACTTAATACATGGAAAATACTCTACCTATCACAGTTAAAATCACAGAAGTTACACAAAACAAAATCTGGGGCCTATAGGATATTGTAACATGTGGCGCTAAAGCAGGGTCCTATATACCTAAAAACTGAACATAACAAAGCTGCAATTAATTTGTTAGTATTTGATATTTTGCTTTAACAATGGGCACAATAATTATTTTGCATAGATGCATACTGTAGTCATTGAAACTGAAGAAACAACATTATAGTGTTTACTGTATGAGGTGCTATAGTTATTTTTCCAGGAAAGTCTGAAAACATTTTATACAAGGCATTAAGCATATCTTTAAAGAGGGGTTTTGCTAGACATTTATAGTTACCTTTAATGCAATGGAACCTTTCTGCTAGAAAAGTTTTAATATTTTGCTACATTTTTCTTTCGAATCTAATATTTGCACTTTTCATTAGACAAATAGACAAACTCCCCGCACACGCATACACTCACAATATAATTTGAAAACCCCTTTATATTAGGGAACATTGCCATCAAAATATTTTGGTGGTTGGTAAGATGTTTATAAGCAGAGTGGTATCATACTCACTATTACAGAGAGAAAAAAATACAAAATGAAAGATTTATATGTTTAGACAATAGATTAAACATTTAGAACATTGATAGATTAGAACTGAAGTTTTATATCACTGTTACTTGCAGGTATAGAATGGTACATGTTGCTAGTTATCCAAATATAACTTTATTTTTATTTGCAATGAAGGATAATACTGTGGTCCTGCTCTTCCCAACAGTTGACTTGCTTTTTCTGTGTACCCTGTACCTTGCCCTTGTTGTTAACAAAGCTAAAATGCATTGATGCTGGTAAAAATATCAATTTGTTATATTTTAATGCTAGCCTTATGTCACAATTTTCCATACATCTCCAATGATTTGAAAAACACCAGGTCCCAAGCATTCTGCATAATAATATATCCCATGGCTGTAGACAGTTTATCCTCTCTTTCAGCTGCCAATAGGCATTTTTTTTAATTTGAGGGCAGTAACATTCTCTAATGCACTCACTGAAGATGTTATAATGGCATCTAGCATGTATAGATTATAACACACACAAAAACTAAAAGTAATACAGCAGCCACCAAGAATGTACAAGTGGTAAAGTTGTTGGAGACCCAGTCATTTCCACGGCCCAGAAACCCTATATTAGGAACTGTTAAATGTACCCCATATATTGCTATTGTACAAAGCCCAATAGGAAAAAGTGGCAACCCTGGTTATTTGTTCTTGGTTTATAACAAGTTATCTATATAAGCAAGTTTTTGGCAGATATTCATGTACAGGTATGAGATCTGTTATCTGGAAACCAGAAAGCTCCAAATTGCAGGAAGGCCATCTCACATAGACTTAATTGTAATCAGATAATTCACATTTTTTAAAAAGAATTACATGATCTCTGTAAAATAGCTCATTGTACTGGATATATTTAATCCTTATTGGAGGCAAAACAATCCTATTGGGGTTATTTAATGTTTAAATAATTTTTTAATAGAATTAAATTATGGATATCCAAATTTCTGAAAGACCCTTTATCTGGAAAACCCTAGATCTAGAGTGTTCTGGATAACAGGTCCCATACCTGTACTTAGTTGAACAGAATTCTGGTCTTGGTCTGAACCAGCGATTCGTATTATTATTTTTTTTTTTGAACATGTGGTGGGTTTTACTTCCAGGTTCATATAAGTTCCCAGGATCTGGCAAGTGCATTAATGCTTCTGTGCAGTGCAGCTTAAAAAGTTAAGGTTTTATTTGGGGTATAGACTGAATACAAGATACAAATGTTGGCAAGACTGCATTTTCATGATAATTAGCTATTGAGTCCTGAGCACAACTTTCCCAGTACAAAACCTGAAGAAATCGCTGTATCAACCCCTTCTGTCTACTTTAGGTTGTAGCACATTAATCTTTATTAGAGTGTTTTTGCATTAATCATTTTCAGTGTGTAAAATGTTTGCAGTTTCCTAATGAGAGACTGGAAACAAATATTTTGAATGTATTTTTGCATTTTGGGGCTACCATCTGAATTCAGCACTTTTGGTGACACAATAATGTACTTCTGTAAGTACAGACGCAATGAGATACTGTAGGGTGCTAAGAAAGGGTGTGATCACAGGGCATTATTATTACTTTTACTGAGAATCAAACTACATGAGATAAATATTGTTTAGCTTGTGAAAACTCAATAGTTGTCTATGGGTAAATTTGAAATTGATTTAGGAAATAAGTCTTTCTCATCAAATCGTATCTGGCCCAAAGTCATGAGACAGGGTAAAACAATATATAGTTAAATGAAAGAGGGGGGAAACAGAAGATCAAAACACACACATATGCACCTACTAATGTGCCTACTTTTTTTTTAATATTGCATTTGATTAAACATGAATAAATTAAAGTTAGTTATCCAGAATTTAAAAATATTGGTATACAGGTATTGGACCCCCTTATCCAGAAACCCATTATCCAGAAAGTTCCAACTTTCTCATCTCCCATAGACTCCATTTTAATCAAATAATTTAAATTTTTTAAAATGGTTTCCTTTTTCTCTGTAATAGTAAAACAGTACCTTGTACTTAATCCCAACTAAGATATAAGTAATCCTTATTGGAGCCAAAACAGTGCTATTGGATTTAATTAGTGTTTAAATATTTTTTTAATAGACTTAAGGTAGAAGATCTGAATTACAGAAAGACCCCATATCCGGAATACCCCAGGTCCCAAGTATTCTGGATAATGGGTCCCATACCTGTACCACACTACACATGACTTGGATTGTCCCCCTATAAGCAGGGTGGTGCAAACTAATCTATGAAATAAAAGAAATGTATTGAAACAGAAGCTAAATGTCCACCATGCCATAACCCATAGCAACAATGAAATGGAAGCTTTCATTCATTTAATTCTGTCTGTACTAGACCATTATAAACTAGTATACATAATTTGCATGCCATGGATGCATTCTTTGCTGCACAGTGTAACATATGGATATATATATGTTGTATCTCTGGTTACTCCACCTTAAACTATCTTCTCTCTTTTCTTTCCAAAGAAGGAGTCATCTTGTTTGAACATTTGCCCTTTGAACACCATCTAACTCCAGGAAAGACTGCAGTGTTTATCTGCAACATTTCAGCACTTAACTTTAACCCCACAGATATAAATTGGTCAAAGACCCATAATAACAACACATCTAAAATAGCAGACATAAAAAGCCCCAAAGATACAAACAGAATACACATCGAGACAAACTGGCCCTCCAGAATTGCTGAGCTGCATATTAGAAATGTCACTGTAAATGACAGTGGAGAATATCACTGTGAATATCTGAATGTCACGGCGAACAGTAAAATTATGTTAAGCAACAGATCAAGACTAAATGTTACAGGTATGTGTACTTCAACTGATACAAATAGAGGCTAATTAATTTTTTTTTCAGTTTGCATATAATTCTAGAATAAGGGATATGTATACTTACAATGACTTTAGGGAATTGTTGTCTAAGGGACTGCAGTAAACATAAAGGATGTGATATAAGCACGGAGTATAATTATAAAACAGTTGGTCCAAGGACATTCAAGGTCAATGAATAAATTAGACTTTTCTTTGATTCTCCTGTTGTTCATCATAAAAGAGATCTTCGTATTGGACTACATCCAAAATAAATGTTGAGACTGAGAATGTAATAACAAAAAGTTTATTGAATTAGAAAGAGAGGATGATCAGGCAGTGAACCATGGCCACTGGGGATTATAAAGAAGAACTAAACCATAAAATGAATATGGCTAGAAATGCCATATTTAATATGCTAAACTTATTACACCAGCCTAAAGATTCAACCTCTCTATAGCAGTATGGATCAGTTCTTTAGACTTGGATTTTGTTAGGAGTGTCAGTGACTCTGTACATGCTCAGTGCAGCTGCTGAGAAGCTAAGCTTAAATGCTGTAACAAATCAGCAAGCAGAATATAAGCCTGTCATATAAGCTGATTCTACAGGGCTGGTAATTATCTGTATTAATTGCTAAACATTTTTTTAGATTTATATCCTATATATACAGTATACTGTGCGTCTGTCCCTAAGCTCAGTAACTAAGAGTACTAATTCATAAAAAGATAGAAAAAGAAAAGAAACAGAGAAATAAAATTATTACGCAGTCTTTGTACCGGAGTGTGAATTCGTTCAAAACCGAACGAATAAGGGGTTTAGATAGCTGCTATACTCGCTACATTGGTGAGAGGCTAGAAAAATGTGGCAATATATGTTGCCAACCTAAGATTACTAATGTGTCAAAAATACACTAGAAAGGAAGGCACTCGGGAGGCTCTTTATCATCGACACAAATGTATCACCCAAATGCAACTGTAACAAATGACTTGGAAGCAGACTTTAAACGACGGCCTGCATGATTGCTATTATTGTATCAACTAAGTAACGGTCTTAAGGGATTTCTACGGGCGGAGAAAACTAATCTCATAGCAATCGTTGCTAAATCTGTAGCACATAGTTTATAGCTAAGAAAATTGCTTTTATTGTCACTATGAGAACAAACGCGGGATTTTCTTATAGTAAGGCAAAGGCAGCTATATCCTGAACTAAGGATAATTGTAATACCACAAAGCAGCAGCGTTTTTGTTGATAACAGGCAAATTCAGCAGGAATGAAGTAAGGGGAGTACAAGGTAAGTGACAGGTTAATTATATGAATAAAGATTCCTGGAGTATTTAATTCCTACATCGCTTGACACACGAGTCGATGTTCTTAAGTAATTCCCTCCCCAGGTCACTACAACGGTCGGATATCAAGATCCAATCAAATTCAAAGATATTACGGCGCGTATTATAAGATCAACAAAATCAAGACGGCCTGGGCTTATTCACTTCTTATTGCCCCATTAATCTTGTGATTTTAAGCTAATGTTTTCATATGCGTTTTACAATCAAGCTTTCACACACTTATTCAACAAAGTAGCTCTGGGACTCACTATCCACTAGTTCCATTTACCCAAGAGCCGTTACAGAATTGTTTATAGATCGCCGTTCTTTACTCAAATATACACATGCTCACAACTACCTACTTAAATTGCCTCAGCGTAGCCAAAAGTATACATAAGGTCGTCCTAAGTTTCAGCACGGACCCTGATTGTAAGATTTTACAGTTCGCTGCCGTCAGGTATTACAGCTTTACAATAATTCTATTCATAGTAGGCGTACAATACGCTATAGAACTTCCGCCGCCTATTCAACAGGTTCACCCTGAAATTAACAGTCCATCAACTCGGTCTGCTCCACTTGTCATCACAATATTCCTTGCTAGAATCACAAATCTTAGTTTGTATCTGCACGTGCCTACTACCAACAAGTGGGATTACCTCGGCACGGGCAAAACCATACTTAATTAGCTTAAATTTAAAATAGCCTCCAGTTTTCGGCTACCATCAATAAACACCAACCGGTAACTAAATCATTACCTCGCCGTGCCTACTACCATTTGCAAGTTACCTCGGCAAGGCAACATACACAGGGTACAAAGAAATGTGAACGCCGACGCGCGTTTCGCTGAAAGCTTTTTCAAGGCGAAATGAATTATTTGGCGTTTCTATACGTCACTTTTAAATACTTTCCGGCCAATCATAATATTCCATACGTCACATTATGTGCGTCAGTTTAAATGCTTCACAGCCAATCATTAGGCTTAGGAGTTCTACAATGAAGTAATGACCCCTGTATAAATTTATAATACAAGAGAGTTGCTATGATCCTTAATGTAAAAATTGATCTAAAACTGGAAGAATATTAAGTGGAAAAAATTCACATATTTTGGGAAGACTTTCACAAGAATTTTTTTCCCCCTCGGAGCGATCTATAAAAATAATGAGATTATAACAAAAGAGAGAAAGGGACCTACGTTAGGGTTAGGACAGTCCTAACTTGGGGACAATAATTATAGATGAAAGAGAGAAAATGCAATGATTAAATAGGATACATAATGTTAGTAATAAGTGATTTTCAATGAATCTTAAATGTAGCTTTCACCCCATAGAAAATAGCATAGTGACCATATCTGGGCAAAGGTGAATTAGTGACCAGGATTGTGAAAAGATAAGTGCATTGAGAACAAAGGAAGTGATGGTGATGCTGGTGTGGGTGAGAAGCCCAGATGATTGCTGTGCTGTGGGGAAAAAACATTTGTAAAGGCATATGTAATGATTTAAAATTACATAAATGGAAGTAATCCCATTGGCATTTAACGTTTGGTGAGAGATACGTGCTATCGTAGAGAACATCTCTGTGAAACATATAGTGAGAAGTAAGAATACTTAGGGGCTGATTTACTAACCCACGAATCCGACCCGAATTGGAAAAGTTCCGACTTGAAAACGAACATTTTGCGACTTTTTCGTATGTTTTGCGATTTTTTCGGCGTCTTTACGAATTTTTCGTTACCAATACGATTTTTGCGTAAAAACGCGAGTTTTTCGTAGCCTTTACGAAAGTTGCGTAAAATCTTGCGATTTTTCCGTAGCGTTAAAACTTACGCGAAAAGTTGCGCCTTTTTCGTAGCGTTAAAACTTAAAAGGTGCGAAGTTTCGCGTAAGTTTTAACGCTACGAAAAAAGCGCAACTTTTTGCGCAAGTTTTAACGCTACGAAAAATCGCAAGATTTTACGCAACTTTCGTAATGGCTACGAAAAACTCGCGTTTTTACGCAAAAATCGTATTGGTAACGAAAAATTCGTAAAGACGCCGAAAAAATCGCAAAAAATACGAAAAAATCGCAAAATACCGATCTTTACGAAAAAAACGCAATCGGACTCATTTCGACCTGTTCGTGGGTTAGTAAATCAGCCCCATAGAGTGTGCATATCATAGATTAAGAGTGAAAATTAATTCATAAAAGTAAGTATTCATTTTAAGTCTGTAAGAATGTCCCAAAATCAATGTTTTCATTCATACCATTCGGTGAGAGGGAATTTAGTAGAAATATCCATCGACTTTCTCTTTTTAATAATGCTTCTGTGATCTGTCCACCTCGTATTCCTAACCTAATATGTTCAATGGCCCAAAATGTCATTTTTGAAGAGTTAGATTCATGGTATTTAAGAAAATGATTGGCTACTGTAGATAATACTTTCTTATTTTTGAGATCGTTAGTTGCGTTATTGATAGTACTCATATGTTTTTGAATACGTTTATTCAAGGGTTGGGTTGTCATGCCAATATATTTTTTGTCACATGGGCATTGAAGACAGTATATCACATTTGTGGTTTTACAACTAATATAATCATTAATGTGATGAAGATGATTGAAGCGATCAAGGAAGGTCTTTTTTATGATCATAGATGGACAGGAAATACAGTTCCCACATCTAAAACTCCCCTTCACGGCTGGTGAGCGTTGTTTTCTCACAAAATGACTATTAGTTAGACTATCTTGAAGGTTTGCTGATCTCTTGTAGCAGAAAGAAACTTTTTGTATTGTACACCTACTATGAATAGAATTATTGTAAAGCTGTAATACCTGACGGCAGCGAACTGTAAAATCTTACAATCAGGGTCCGTGCTGAAACTTAGGATGATCTTATGTATACTTTTGGCTACGCTGAGGCAATTTAAGTAGGTAGTTGTGAGCATGTGTATATTTGAGTAAAGAACGGCGATCGATAAACAATTCTGTAACGGCTCTTGGGTAAATGGAACTAGTGGATAGTGAGTCCCGGAGCTACTTTGTTGAATAAGTGTGTGAAAGCTTGATTGTAAAATGCATATGAAAACATTAGCTTAAAATCACAAGATTAACGGGGCAATAAGAAGTGAATAAGCCCAGGCCGTCTTGATTTTGTTGATCTTATAATACGCGCCGTAATATCTTTGAATTTGATTGGATCTTGATATCCGACCGTTGTAGTGACCTGGGGAGGGAATTACTTAAGAACATCGACTCGTGTGTCAAGCGATGTAGGAATTAAATACTCCAGGAATCTTTATTCATATAATTAACCTGTCACTTACTTTGTACTCCCCTTACTTCATTCCTGCTGAATTTGCCTGTTATCAGCAAAAACGCTGCTGCTTTGTGGTTTTACAATTATCCTTAGTTCAGGATATAGCTGCCTTTGCCTTACTATAAGAAAATCACGCGTTTTGTTCTCATAGTGACAATAAAAGCAATTTTCTTAGCTATAAACTATGTGCTACAGATTTAGCAACGATTGCTATGAGATTAGTTTTCTCCACCCGGAGAAATCCCTCAAGACCGTTACTTAGTTGATACAATAATAGCGATCATGCAGGCCGTCGTTTAAAGTCTGCTTCCAAGTCGTTTGTTACAGTTGCATTTGGGTGATACATTTGTGTCGATGATAAAGAGCCTCCCGAGTGCCTTGCTTTCTAGTGTATTTTTGACACATTAGTAATCTTAGGTTGGCAACATATATTGCCACATTTTTCTAGCCTCTCACCAATGTAGCGAGTATAGCAGCTATCTAAACCCCTTATTCGTTCGGTTTTGAACGAATTCACACTCCGGTACAAAGACTGCGCAAGAATTTTATTTCTCTGTTTCTTTTCTTTTTCTATCTTTTTATGAATTAGTAATTTTAATATAAACTTAAATAAAGGTATTTTAATTATAAGCCTAGTGGTGTGCCAATAAAAGTGTAATCTTTCTCTGTTTATTTCTTGCAATTCATTTATACACATTGTGCACCCACTTTTTTCTTGTGCAAGGTTTCTCTGTTATCGTAATCAGTAACTAAGAGTAGCACAGAGCATGTACAGTAAATCAGCAGAAAAGAAGTTGGGGAGCAACTGGGGCATCTTCAGAGGCACAGATCTTCCCTGCTAAAGGGTTAAAGTTTACTTTGGGCTGGTATAGAAGCCAAAACAATGTACAACATTTCTGCCCTACTTCTTTATTTAAGATCAAGTTCTCCTTTAAGTGAATTGGTGACAGGGGCCCAAAGCAGTATTTCTGCAGACAGGCAAATAGCGTACTTTATCGGCAGCCAGAGAATTCTATTTTTTAGCTGTACAATAGAACAATGAAAGCAAGATATTGATTGACTGCCATAAGTTACTGCCCAGTTTTGGCATACAGTTGTACCTTTGTAACAGACCGTGCCATCACACAAGTCAAACTGAATAATATAACACTAGATGATAAGGCTGATTGCTTCTTTGATAATGGAGCTCCATTACCTATAACCTTCTATAACAGTGATACTACAGCCTCTTTCTGGCAGTGGCACAACTTTGGTTTTGCACCTGGGGTGTGATTCCTCTGTAATTATGCCACTGCTCTCTGGCTACAGATTTAGCTCCAAGTGATTCATCTTTAGCCAGGGCAGACCTGTAATCTGTGTAGATGCCCTTTCTAGCATCTTCCCACATTTAGAGCTTTCTTTTCTATAGAAGCATTGAACCCCGGACACCAGTCCTCAATACTAAAAAAGTTTGCCTTTTGCCGTTACTATTTGACATTAGAAAGAGATCTAAAATCATTGTGCTCCTGAATTCCGTCAAGTGTTTTTATAGTAATAATAACAAAAAAGTTCAGAAATGCAAAATGTATTTTCCAAAGTTTGCAATCAATTCATTAAAAATGCAGAACAATCAAAAAATGTTAAAATATTAATTTTGATTTCCTCCTCAGGTGACAACGAATATGCTAAGACATTTACTGAATCTACAACTCAAAGTCCCATGAACAAAGGCACAATAAAACTAGCTGTTTCCATCTCCACTTCCATATTCCTCATCCTACTGCTGCTCTCTACATCACTGCTGCTGTGGCATAAAAAACGTAAGCCCTGACAATAGTTTGTTGGCAAAAAAGTAAGAGATGTCAGTTTAATGCTTCTTACACACAGACTGTTTTTTGTTTGTTTTATGCGTGTTTGAGGCACAGGTTTAAGCGAACCTAAACGCATCAGCGAATTGATTCTATTATATTCTGCCTGGTTGTTCTCATGAGTGTTCAGAGTTGCAGTTTATTCCATTCACATTTTATTGCATTTATGTAGATGCAACATGCTGACACTTGACTCAGAAACCAGTAGAATAGAGGGTTGTGTTTGGAACTGACAAAAGCATACTTGTGTGTGTCTAAAGAAACAGGAAAAGTAAAAACTAAGCAAGCATTATCAGAAAGGTCTATGTAAATACAGCCATAAACAGTTTCCTTTACCAGGATTTCTTGTATACACATGTTCTTCAGTTCCTTCAACAAATCCTTCAGGGCACGGCACGAGTCTGCTCAGTTTGCTTCTCTTTCCCATCTCCCTCGCTCCCCTCACCCATCTGAACTCGCTCCCCCTCTTATCTGAACTCGTCTCCCCTCCCAACTGTGCTGTTTGATCTGAGGTAACAGAGGGAGCTTCTAGGGCTGTTTACTTAGTTATGATAAAGCTTTCTGCGGAATAAATATAGTGTTCTAGGTGGCACTATTGTGGCAAATCTGTTGGCAGTAAAATACCAAAATGCCTTTCCTTCTCCTTCAATAAAAAAAAAAGCATATAAAGGCAATATATGTGTTTTTGGGCATTTGATATGTTGTTCTAAATGCGTAAAATGTGTAAGAGCCCTTACTAAGTCTGTATATATAGGTATGGGATCTCTCTGCCAGAAACCCAATATTCATAAAGCTCCAAAAGGAGATTATTTTAAGGATATAATTCTAATTCTTAAAAATTGTTTCCTTTTTCTCATTAATAAAACAGGACCTTGTACTTGATTGTATTAAGCTGCATACATCTGTATTAGTGGCAAACCATCCTGTTGGGTTTATTATGTTTTTAAATGTTTTTCAGTCGCTATGGAGATCCAAATTATGGAAAGCCCTAGGTCCCAAGCATCTCACATCTCATACCTGAATAGAAAACTTTTCGAATACGTTATGATTTAGTAACTGATTTCATTTACTTGCCAAACAAAGAGTATGAAGTGCAAAAACTGAAATTTGTGAGTTCATGCAGAAGTCAATGGGAGTTATTCTAGGCAAAGTCAGGCCATATTTTCAGTTCAAGCATATGAGCTTTTTTCAAATGCAAATTTATTCGAATGAGAAAAAAACTCTTGCATTCAAACTTGAAAATTGATAAATAAACCCTTAAGTGTTGGGAACCAATGATTTGTAGTACAGGTTCCATGTGAAGTGTGAAAAGTGCTATGCCCAAAATCTGCAAAGTGTTAAAACCATTACGCTTAAAGTTAGGTGTTACTGTTACTGTAAAGCATTTTCTCACCAGATAGGGGAAATATAAATATGCAGCTGTACTATATTATAAATATACAGACATGGAATCTTTTGTTCAAAAACCCATTAACCAGAAAACGCCAAATTATGGGAAGGCCATCTCCCATAGACTCCATGTTAATCATATAATTAAAAATTTTACAACATATTTACAACATATGTAGAAGTGCTTTGAAAACTATAAAAAATAAATAATGAAAACTAATTGCAAAGTTGCTAGCAATAGCACAGTCTACAATATACTAAAAGTTAACTTAAAGACGAACCACCCCTTTAATAATATTCAAAAACAAATAAAAAAAAACATCTTAAAGGCAAACAACATTATCTGCTCTTAAAGGAGAAGGAAAGGTAAAAACTAAGTAAGCTTTATCAGAAAGATCTATGCAAATACAGCCATAAGCACTTACAGACAATCTGATAGAGTCCTCTATCAAAAGAAACACAGGATTTCTTGTCTTCTTTTGTGTAAACATGTTCTTTGGTATCAGACTTTCTCTCTCAGGAAAATCCTTCATTCCTGGGGCTGAGTCTGTGCAGCTCTCTCCTCTGTCCCTCTTCCCCTCCCTTCTCCTGCTCTCCCTCCCATAAGAATTCACTTCCCTCCCATCAGAATATGTGATCTATGCTCCCAGCCTCTATAGCTGCAACACTGAAGCTACTGGAGACCGAGCTAAAATGGCAGCTGCTATCTTAAACAGAGGGAGCTTCTAGGGCTCTTTACTCAAATATGATAAAACTTTCTGCAGAATAAATATAGTGTTCTAGGTGGCACTAATGTGGCGAATCTATTGGCAGCAAAATGAAAAACTGACTTTCCTTCTCCTTTAATAATACATCACTTTAAATTTTTTCATAAAGAATTTCTCCTTCAATTAGACAGGAAATAGATAAAAGCAGAAAATTAGCACCTGTAGCTTTCCTGTTAATGGAAAACCTTAGTCATCTCTTGTTCATCAGCAATTTTTAAAATTTGCATCAGTCAGACAAACTATTACTGTTTCTTAGTTGCAGGGCATATTTTATCATTTCCTTTGGGGAAGATGTCTATCAGTTAGTTTCTCCATACCCAACCCCTAGAAATAAGCCACGTGAATCCTCAAACAAGCATACGTTATTCACAGATTTGCATCTATTACAGTAAGCATTTTGTTATTTCCTGTCTTTTAACAGTCATTACTGTCCCATTTTAGGAAATAAGACACCACAGACTCATCTGAAGCACCTGGTGAGTATGAAACATCTCTCTACTTGTAACCATTAGAACCAAAGCAGGGAAGCTACAGTACTCCAGCTGCACAACGCTGTATATCAGAATTGCTTTAGTTTGCTTATCTCAGCATTGTATGGTACTGCTGCAATAAAGGGTAATGTGCTGTGTTCATAACTAAATATTCAACATATCATATAAAGTGTTTTAGGTGTGTAGGTTCTGTTAGTAATGATAAGAATGATAATTCCAGTTTCAGGCCTTGTGC
Organism: Xenopus tropicalis; assembly: GCF_000004195.4. Lineage (NCBI taxonomy): Eukaryota > Metazoa > Chordata > Amphibia > Anura > Pipidae > Xenopus > Xenopus tropicalis. The sequence goes on from NC_030681.2 coordinate 102,951,220, forward strand.
AAATAAAAGGAAAGATGGATAAACTCTAACCATCATAAAAACAAAATGTATAAAATATAAAAGAAACTGAGAATACTATTATTATGGCACACCAGTTGCACTGGCTGGAACTGAACTGGCATCTGCAAAGAGTTTGAATGTTCTCCCTGTGCTTGCGTGTGTTTTGGGTACTGTCTTTCCACAGGATGATGTTCAGTTTTTATATACTGTATACAAGGTTTTTAATCAGATATGAATAAAAATGCTGCTTTATTGTTGTTACCTTCTGACACAACAACAATGGCAGCACAATTTAGTCCTTTTTAGGGTGGTGCGGGATCCCATCTTGTTTTTATTTTTTTTATAGTTTCAGTATTTTCACATACTTATGTTTAAAATATGCAGAGTGTTTGTCTTTATTCTGTGTGATAATTGAAAGTGCCTATGTGATTGACACATCTACATCAATTTTTCACTTGTGGTAGGTACCAAGTTCCAGCCAGAGTGCCAACGAGTGTAGTACAAGCCCTGTTCAACATATTCAGGTAGGTATAATTAGAGACAGACAGAATTTATGTAGTTTTTTTTTAGCTCAGATTTCAAAATTCAATATAAAAATCTTTCAAAAAATGGATTCCAATGCAAGATTTTGCTGGGGGAGCACTATCAACTGAAGAATTTGGTAAAAACCGCTACAGAATCCCTTTAATGTAAAGCACTGCCCATACATTAATGAGAGTCTTGTTTACTATTACAAGTGCAAACACTAGGAATAAAAATATCCTCAAATGTGCCCATAATAAATGCCATACACATAGCAGTTGTACCCAAATTGTCTTGAGCCTGACAGTAGTGCTGGAGCCATATGAGAGCCTTGAGTCTATGGTCTGTTTTCTTTGCTTAACATTCTGCAAATGAATCCTAGGAAATACTGCAGTGATGTAAATGATGGGTGGTCCCCAACAATGGATTTGCATATATCTCTATTCTAGCTCTAGAACAAATTTGCCCAGCTGGAGGCCTGTGGGCCATGTGCCCATGTGAAACTGGCCCTTCAGAAACTACAGAACTACAGATCATGCACCCACAACATGAATGATTATGGGCAGCATTGTTCTAGAGCTGCCAAAATATATATCTCAAAGTTTTATTGTTGTAAATTACATTTTTAGAGATTGAAAACTTTGGGAAAAAGACGCGACTCATGTAGAAAAGAGTAAATGTATTATATTTTGTGGTCACTGCAGGAAAAACCTCCACAAGACCCTGAAGTGATCACTGTAGACTATGGTGTGTTGGCATTCCCAAACAACTGTCCCTACAGAAAGTCAGTGGAACTGTGTACTCTGGATCAAGTGGAATACGCCACAATCATGTTCCCACAAGGGACCCCATCCTTGGGAGAGAGGAGTGGAAAAGATGCTGCTTGTAACCGTTCACCTCGGGTGTGCAGAGACTAAATAACCAACAAACAGTTTGAATCATTAAGGGGCTCCAAAACATATGTCAGAATGTTGGATTTCTATTCGGAATTTACCAGAACTCAAAGCAAAGTATCTTACTTGGCTTAGTCTGACCCAGACAGAACGAGACACATTAAAGCAAAACATTTACACTGTTTGGAGTTCATATAGAATTTCCCAAGTGTCTTAGTAATAATAGAATTATATAGAGGTAAACAATCTCATAGCCTGCAGACGTGGGACATATTTTTTATACATACATACAGTACGACTCAAACATACAATGGGTTCCAGAAATGTGCAGTACATAGTTCTAGAGAATTGGCCCATCTAACAGTTATCTTAAGGAACATCTCAGGATAAGAGGCTAAATTTAAAATCCCAGTAATATATACATATACAGTGCAATATGGTATATGGTGAGTAGATTTATATCTTGGTAATACACCATTATTTTTCATCTCTTTGGAAAAAAAATGTGTCTAAAAAGAAAAAATGGGTTGTTTTATTAGTGTTATTTTATTTATTAAAAGTTTTCCTTTTTATTTTGAGCCAACATGTTGTTTTGATTCATTGTGTTATCAACTATTCCAGGTGTTAATCTGTGATTTTCCTTTTTATTAATCCACGTTACAAATGAAATGATATTATATATTATTATTATGATTATATATGAAAGGATAGTTTATGAAGCATAAGGAAGAAGCAGCAAGAGACTTATGGTGCTTTAGAGCCCTGTATTAATACAGAGCTCTTGTGTTTCATTCTACACCAGTGTTTGTGCAGAGTGAAATAGAAAACACTATGGGGTCTATTCATCAAAGAACAAGTTTGAATCCCTAATTGGGAAATATTTGGATTAAATACGATAATTTCTGATGATCGGAAATGCCACAAAAAGCTTATGAAAAAATCGTATTAGTCACGATAATATCGTATTGGTGATCCGAATATCACAAAATTTTCGTGTCCGAACGATCATAAATGGCGGGAAAACCTTTCTGACTTTGATCCTTCTGTGCATGTTTTTGGAAGCCTCCATATGACTTAATGGCACTCTGCAGCTCCAACCTGGCCCAAGGAAAGTCACGATACCGAAGCTTGAATGAATCCGAAAATATCGTGCTCGGCGCAACAAATATGATTTTGTCGCACAAATTGTCACGATTTTCGACGCAAAGTATGAAAAAGTTTTGCAAATTAACGAAAAAGTCCCAAAAATACGCACAGTACAAAAACTTAAAAAAATATTGTATTAGAAAGTGATCGTACTTTGATAAATGGGCCCCTTAAGGTGTGGAGATCTAAATCTTATCTTGAAAAATCCTGGTCCCCAGCATTCTGGATATACAAGAATAGACTAAAGTCATGTGTATATTGACCCCTAAAAAGGGACCCCATATAAATTCTACAAATTAATGCATGCAACACAGTTGCAGATTTCTTTTTAATAACTGTTGCTTGCCTGTTTTTATCATGTAAACCCTCCAAATATGCACACTCTTGGAAAAAAATATTCTTTTCACTTAGATTTTCTTATTTATTTGAAATGAGTAAATCATCATTCAAATTAGTTGGACTATTGCACAATTCCTGTACACATATCTACAGAGGTGCAGTGGCCTCACTGAATCATTTACACTCTGTACACGGTAGTACACCACACTACTGGACTAATTTAAACAACTGTTTCCCCTTTATCCCCCACAAAGGTTTATAGAAGTAAGGTCAATTAATAATTGGAACTGATTTTACTTTACCTGAAGTGCCTTTACAAACTTGATGCAGCCATTGTTCGTACATCCTTGTTACTTTTCTGGCTCTCTAACTCATTATTTAGATGTTGTTACAGAGAAAATACTTATAATTAACTACAGTGAATTTATTTTTAGCAAGGCAAAAAATATGGCAGCTTCCATTCTTATAAAAATACAGCTACAGTTAATCACAGTACTGATACCATTTAAAGCTTACACAAGAGTACGCCATCAAAGCAGCCATACAGGTGGGGGGCCACACAGAGGGGGGTTGCGGACCGCCAGTTGGACAGTACTGAACTAGATTATTCATATTTAATGTATTCTTATTAGCAACTGTTTAAATAGAAATGCTTTCTCTATGAAATGGTCAAAACAACAAAGGGCTTTACATACATTTAAGGGCTCTGGCACACGGGGAGATTAGTCGCCTGCAACAAATCTCCCTGTTCGCGGGTGACTAATCTCCCCAAAATGCTATCCCACCGGCAAAAATGTAAATCCTCTCAAGGCAACTTCCGCAATTTCAGGGAAATCGCGCCGCCACGTATGCCATCCCACCGGCGATTTACATTTTCGCCGGTGGGATGGCATTTTGGGGAGATTAGTCGCCCGCGAACAGGGAGATTTGTTGTGGCCCACTAATCGCCCCGTGTGCCAGAGCCCTAAAAGTACTGTATTCTGAGCTGTGTTTGCATTGCAAACTTGTATATAGTATCTATTAATAAGGTGCTACATATACATGGACTGCTGTTAAAGTTATAGGATGAAAGTCTAGGTTGCTGATAATATTTATAGTTTATTTGCAGTTTCAGTTTTGTTGGACCTTTAAAACCATAGTGTGTGAATGTTTGATCATCTAAGTCAGTGCTGTCCAACTTCTGTGGTACCGAGGGCCGGAATTTTTCCGACCTACGTGGTGGAGGGCCGATAATGGAAGCCAGTTTTGACCACTCCCTTTTTTAAACCACACCCACTTGAAACCACACCCATGTTATCACATGACCATACGCAATGGTACAGCAAAAGCCTGCCATACTCTTCCTGCCATACCCTGCCTGTATGTGCCGAACTCTGCCTTCCCTACCCTGCCTGTGTGTGCCATACTCTGCCTGCCCTACCCTGCCTGTATGTGCCATACTCTGCCTGCCCTATCCTGCCTGTATGTGCCATACTCTTCCTGCCCTACCCTGCCCAGTGATGGCACACACAGGCAGCATACAGTGACACAATGCTGGCACTGCTCCTACAGTCTGCACAATAACTATATATTAACAAAAACTTTTTAATTGCAGTACCACTTCAGTATATGTTCTTTTTGTAGTGTGTAGGGTTTATTTGGGGGTTTCTACTGTTCTGAGGTGTGAATAGGTGAACAATGTGGGAGATTACAACCTGAGCCTGATGTGTGAACAATGCAGGGGGTGAACAATGCAGGGATTAAAAAGTGTGAACAACACAGGGGATTACATTTTTAAACAATACAGGGGGATTACAGCCTGAATCTGAGGTGTGAACCATGCAGGGGGGCCAGTTAATCACAGTACTGATACCATTTAAAGCTTACTCAAGAGTAAGCCATCAAAGCAGCTATACAGGTGGGGGGCCACACAGAGGGGGGTCACGGACTGCATGCGGCCCGCGGGCCGTCAGTTGGACAGCACTGATCTAAGTGATTGTTTTCTATGACTAAATTAACTGGTAGCAATTACAGCTCTTTAAGCATGTAATCTAAAGAATCAGTGAAAATAAAGATCAAAGCTATTTGCGTGGGATAAAGCTCACTGTCGGTTACAATCAGACATTGCTGTGGCACAGCTTGATTACAAACAGTGATAAGGTAACGAACTTAGAAGAATACAAATTTTTCTGTTAAGTGATGGAAAGTTATAATTATAGCAGTACTTATAATAAGTTATCTTAGCCTTGCATAAAATGCTGTATATTAGTTTGATTCATGGAGTACATGGAGTACAGAGAAGGTTGCATAAGTGCTCACTACTAAACAATTTTAAACCTTTAGGCGGGGGTGCAATGGGGACATGACTACAAAATTCATACAAAGACAAAAGCTCCTCTGCACTTGACCATAAACAATATATTAAAGATATGCTGACACCAAAAATTAGAGCTTTTCTTTTTACATCTATTATAACATTGTCTTTGCATGCTAATTATCATTTTGCCCTAAAAGTATTTGCCCAATGCGTTTACATTACCAATTAAATGTAGGGATGTAGCGAACATCGCCAAAAATGTTCGCGGACCCGTTCGCGGACTTTCGGCAAAACTCGCGAATATTCGCGAACTTTGCGAACCCCATAGACTTCAATGGGAAGGCGAACTTTAACACCTAGAAAAGCCATTTCTGGCCAGAAAACTGATTTTAAAGTTGTTTAAAGGGTGCCACGACCTGGACAGTGGCATGCAGGAGGGGGATCAAGCAAAAATTTCTCTGAAAAATACTTTGTAAAAAAAACACCAAAAAAAAACGCCAAAAAAAAAAACGCCAAAAAATAACGAAAGAAAAAAAAAAAAAACGCCAAAAAATAACGAAAGAAAAAAAAAAAAAAACGCCAAAAAATAACGCCAAAAAAAAACGCCAAAAAAACCCGCGGCGAACCCAAAATGGCGAACATCGCCAAAAGTCCACGAATTTGCGCGAACGCGTACACCCGATGTTCGCGCGAATTATTTCGCCGGCGAACAGTTCGCTACATCTCTAATTAAATGCCACAAGTTCTTCTTGAGGGGGGCTGCCATATTTGTGCAGCATTAGGCCATTAGCATTAGAACCTATAATTGACAGGCTGAGAAGGGACTGTCAGATTGGCAAAACAGTCAGGTTTAGGAACTTCAAGTGACAATTACTTACAAAAGCAAACCTATTAGATAATCATAACCTATAGGCAACATGTACATAAACCTTTTGAAGTTTTTTAAGTCCAATATCACTTTAAAGACATTTTGTGCATTACACTAACAATAAATGCCCTCCCCTTTAAAGGAGACATATCATATAAAAATTAATAATATACCAGTGAATTGTACTCCTCTAAATATAGAAATATTGAGCTTAAAAAGTTGTGTTGCTGACTGATTTACAGAGAAATTCCATCAAAACCCCAGTAGTCCATCTGTTCCACTTCCTGCTGGCTGAATTCTCTGAATGGGCAGGGGAGCCGGCGGCCCTCAGTACACTGCACTGTAGGATAGGAACCAATCAGCAGCTAGGCTCACCTGATAGGGAACTGAAGCCTGTCTTTGCTTGTGTGAGTGCAAGGCTGTGATTGCCTATCTCCCTCCTACTGTGCTTCTGGCAGGGACCATTAGGACACGCCCACCATTCATTTGAAACACGGGCAGAGAAGTGATCTATAGGGAGCTCCAATAAAGGGGCCATTTTTACAGATAGTATTAATTTTTAGCCCAAAGTAAAAACAGCACCATATAGTATTCATAATTGCCTACAAAATTAGGGTTTTTTTTTTCCATTTATCCAATATGTCTCCAGGCCCGCATTTGTGGAGAGGCCACAAAGGCCCGGGCCTAGGGCGGCAGAAGTTTAGGGGCGGCATGCCGCCCCGCCGCAAGAACATTTTTAAATTTGGCTCCCATACGGAGCAGTCGGGACCTCTCCTCACTGCTCCGTATGGGAGTTAAAAGGAGCGTTCGCGCATGCGCAATGGGGAGCTGACGCGTTGCGCATGCGCACTGGGGGGGGGGGCATTCGCACATGCGCACGGGGGACACCCACAGGGGTGGCCTCGGGGCGCACGGGATAGAAATCCGGCCCTGTATGTCTCCCCTGGTCTGGCCAGTCTTACACTCACAACACTTTTGGAGAGCAGGTTGCAGGTAAAACTAAGTGCCTGTGTAAAATTTATACTGAAGCAGTAGAATTCTTAATGAATCAGGTGAAAGTCAGTGTAGGACTGGCCAGACTGGGGATGACGTTGACATAGTTGGCCAGCTTGAATATTTTGCAATATATGGACAAACAATCCCCGTCTTATGAGCATTTTTAGTACCTTAATGCATAAAATGTCTCATGGTCCTTAATATATTGTTGGAGGGTGAGTGCAGAGGACCTCTTGTCTTTGTATAAATTCTGTGTATAATTGTTTTAATTTACTTGCTATAGTTTATAGTGGTGAGCTCCATGTTGTAGCTCTTATCATTTCAAGCTACAGTCAAGTGATTCCAAAGGTGGCACATAAAAGGGGCCACCATTTGGGAGTTTTAACCTTAAAACTAGCAAGTTGCAGGTAAAATGTAGTCACTGTTATATAATAAAGTATAATAAACTATATAATAAAGTGACTTTGACATTCTTGGCCAGCTGAAATCTATTGCAATACCTGGACAAACAATCCCTGGTTTGCTTAAAGGGGAGGGCATATCTTGGTAGCTTAATGCACAGAATGTCTCAATGTCCTATACAATATATATTGATAATGGGTGAGTTAAGAGGATTTATTCTTTCCCTGCTTAAAAGCACCCATCTATTTTTGCACATGCCTGTACAGTGCATTCATATCTTTCCACCTAAATGTTCATACTTTTATGTATTTGAAAGTGCAGTAGTTTGGTTTCCTGACTGAACTAACCTATTTATCTTTCACTTTTCTATTTCAGTTTTCTTACCATAAAGTGCTTTAAACTTAGGTTACACTAGTTTCCTTGGCCACAACCTTCTCAGTTTACATTATTAATAGACCCAATCAGCATCTTGTTAGAAATGGAAGTCAAGTAGCGACAGATTTTACTGTAACCATCCTGACCAAACCTGTTGCACCTCACATTCAGCGGCCACTGCTTGGTTTGGGGGCAATGTATGGATGCTTCCCAGTACTTGTGCAGTGTTAGCGCGCCTAGCACAATCATATTGCATCTTAAGGCCTCTATGTCATTATTGCCTTTTTCTTTTAAAAGAATGCCATTAACATCATTCTGACCTAAGTTTCTTTAACCTTGCTGCCTGCCCCGCTCCGGAACCTGTTTTGACCATGCTTTTTGTTTTATTCTATGGAACCTTGTTATTTTGGCATTCTGGCTTCTCTATTCTGCTAAGCCTTGTCTACTTACTCGTAGACTCTACATACTGTGAAGCTCTTGTGGGTCTGCTTTCTCTTTGCCTATCAGTAACCAGCCTGACAGCAGATATCATAATTCTTTGTACTTTTTGTATAGCTTTTTGTCATATCAATCCTAACAATATTTATTGAAATTTCAATTAATGTAATAGAAAAAAATGATTTTAGGTAACTTGCATATAAAAGTACAGCTGCTAACCTGTATGCTGACCTGTCACATCAGCAGTGGTCCCGCTTCAGAATAAATATATGCCGTATGGAAAATTCAGACCTAAAACAATGCAAAAGTGGGACAAATTGATATTTTGATTCTGTGAATAATCAACACTGCCCTAATTTCCATCTTTGTGACTAATTGAGGCCATACATAGGTCTTGATATTTAGTTACTGACTCACATTGCCTGCAGCCTACTCACACTATTAGTTCCAGGCTGCCATATAAGCAACCAATCCAGAGATGTGTAACAAAGATGCGGTCTCTAGAGATGCGGTCTCTAGAGATGTGCTCTCTGTACAAATATTCATACCTTTTCTGCTGTAATGTGTAGGGAATAATGTATAGGCTTTTATATCATATTGAAATGTCATCTAAAACTTTCATGACCATATTTTGGTACAAGGCTAATGAGTGCATGCTTTCAGGTAACATCAGGCGATTCATGCTTTAAATAATGTCACAATACAATGGGGACAGTTTATCATTTCCCCCATACTTTTTTTTTTTATCAAGCAGTAACAATGGTTACCACTCCAAAAATATTGGATATTTTATTTAACCATTTATTTTGTACCGCTGAAGTTTCAAAAATTTGAATATTCACCCCCACTTGCAAATTGCAGAGTTTGAGAGGGTGTTAGTGCTCAGTGCTGATTCTGAGCACTAAGACCCCATACAGCAAAATGGTATTTGACTGTTTTGACCTTCCTTGATGAATGTGTCAAATTTTTCAATTCCTCTCTGGGAGGAAAATGACAGTTTTGATAAATGGGAGAAATATGCAACTGCTGGGAATCCTACTAATCTTCTTCTTATAAGATTATAAGGCTTATTTATGATGTGAAGCGCAGTGCGCAAAGTGCAATTTTGGATTTTGTTAACCCATAATGCAGCATTTTTCCCTTGATTTAATCTTTATTGCAGCCAATCAGGGAGTTGCACTTGTACAACTGCATCCAATGCATCAAAAATGATGTAACTTTTGCCACTAAAATTACATTTGTTTGTGATTTTTTTTGGTGCAAGTTTGCTTCACCTATTGATACAACACAGAGGGGAGACTCTGGAATTGCCGCCATGTTCGAAGATGAGGTAGCTCCAGGGATCCAAAGTGTCTGTAGACGCACTTGAACACAATTCAGTGGACAAAGCAGTAAGGATATAATGGCACTTGGTGCAACTACAGTATATGCAAGTGCAAGGAGCATGTTTGGATGCAAGTACCTTTAAATAAATATAATTTACCATTTACCATGCAACCTTGCAGTTATGTTAATATTTAAGCCCTTATATTTTGCTTTTGCGTATCTTTTATACATTGTGAACCATTGTTTAAAAAGTGCAAGAGGAGCTAAATACTTATGTGGCTGTGGATGAATTATCAATCTCAGCACCCTCTGAAAAAAACATCTCTAACCCTTCGGCTGTCGGTGTTAAGGGATGCTGGGAGTTATATTAAGGGGCAGATATATCAAAATTTGAGTTTAGATCTCTGTTTAGCCGTAGTATATGTCTTAGCCTTGGTTGGTGCCTGATGAAAAGAGGTGCTGGATGTATACATAATATTCACACAAAACAAAGGATGCCCTCATGTAAGATGCTATAGTGCTGTTTGATATAGTGGCAGAGAGCTAGCTGGCTTTGAGGTATCATTTTGATGGGGAATTGTATAACCCTTTTATCCTGTCCAACTTAAGAACACATTAAGACCTTTAAAAGGAGGATTCATATTTTACCTATTGTAAATGAAAGAAGAACATGTATTTAGCTCAAATTATGTTCTTATGTTCTTACCTACCACTGTCTTAAGCTGGCCATACACATACCGATAAAATCGTATGGAACATAGTTTCATACAATTTTCAGACTGCATGTGGGCTCAGAATTAGTCAGGATAATTTTTGTACAATGTAGATCGGTCGTTTAGTCGATTGGACAGGTTAGAAAATTTTGGTTTGATAATGTTAAAATCTGCGCATGTATTGTATATCTGAAGATATCCTTGGGGGACCTACAATGGAAGTCACTTTTGTACGAATGTTATCTGCCAACTATTTCATGTTCATGTTTCATGTATTTTTTAGGTCTTTATCCTACAATTTCAGTCTGAATGTTAGTTTTAGATCATTGCAATTAAACATACGACTGATAATAGAATGTTCGTCAGAGAAGAATAAAGTCTGAACGTGTATGGCTTAATGCTGCTATTTTGTATGTAGTGCTTTTCTAACCTCTAGCTACAAATTTCACAGCGTGGTACCAACAACCACCAACTTTACCCCTTATTAGAACTGCTGGATAATGACCTACCACACAGAAATGTAAAACCATTAGAATTAAAGGGTATAAGGAGTGATGCTGCATTTATAGTAGGCAGTATGGCATTAGGTCTGCAACTATTCAGGCACAATAGCTTAGTCCCTCTGTTTCTGTTGGTGTTCCCCAAGGCTCTCTCTTAGACCCCTTACTGTTCTCAAGCTATCTAAATCTTGTTGTATTCACCAGCATAACATACCCCGAATATGCCCTTACCTCAGTTTAGACACAGCTAAAACACTTATCTAGTTCCGCCTAGACTACTGTAACTTACTCCTTGCAGGCATTCCACCACATTGCCTTTCAGAACTCAAATCTGTTCTAAACGCTAATTCTAGCCTAATTCATCAGCCGCACCCCTATGCATATCTCTTCACTGGCTCCCAATATCCTCTAGAATCAAATTCAAATTACTAACACTTACATATAAGGCCCTTACTAATGAAGCCCCTCTCCTATATTTCAGCTTTGATCTCAGAGCTGGTCTGCCTCTGACCTTCACCTCTCTTCTCATGTCATCACTCCATCTCATTCTCGACTGCAAGACTTCCCCCAGGGCTTCTGTCTGTCTCTGAAAATCTTTGATTTGACCCATCAGACTCTCCTTTTCCTTCCAATCCTTTAAAGGCTCCCTGAAGACCCATCTGTTTAGGAAAGCATACTCAATGTATTTAAACTGATCAGACATTTTATATGAATCATAAATCATCATCAGTTTCCATATTCCTTTTGTTTTTAAATTTACCCTTAACCCCTTTAGATTATAAACTATTTCATGTGATCCTATTACGTGTCTTACCAGTCCACCTAGGTGGAGGCACTTATAGCAGCTTGAGGACTGGTAGGAGACGGGGATCAGGATGCTGGTTATACCCTTTTTTTTAAAAAAAAATCTTTTGAGTGCCGTGAAATTACTTTTAATCCTGTAAGTGCAATATTTGTTTTTTATTTTATTAAACGGAAAGATTTTACACTATTGGCATTTTTCCTGCTCGTTATATGATTTTAGTGAAAACTATTATGCTGATTCGTAATATCAAGGAAGATTAGCAACTGTGATTCTAATGTGGTGAGCCTACAGAAAATCAGGGGTTTGTGAGTACCCACATACATCTGTGCACTATAACTAGTGGGAAGAACCCTTCTCCTTCTCCTTTAACTCTTTTACTGCAAAGCACGTATGGCATACGTGCTGGCAGTAAAAGGGCTTAAACGCCAACGACGTGTCTCATACGTCGTTGGCGTTTAAGCGCTGCCCTCTGCAGCGGCGGCATGTGCCGCCGCTGCAGAGGGCTTCTAACAATGACAGCCCCCCTGGGCAATGTGCCAGGGGGGCTGTCATCAGGGTCCTGCGAGCCGATCGCTCGCAGGACCCTCCAGGAAGCAGCAGACGCGATCGCATCGCGTCTGCTGCTTCCTGCTTCCTCCCTCTCCCCCAGCGCCGGCCCAAATGAGGAAGGAGGCGATCGGTCTTCAGGAACAGGTAAGGAGTTTTTTTTTTTATTGCATTTACACACTTTTACACACTTATACACACATTTACATACATTTATACACACTTACATACATTTACACACACTTACAGCACACATTTTAGCATTTTTTTTTTTTTTTATTTTTTTTTTTTTTCATTTTTCACACTTTTATACACTTATTTACACTCATATACACACTTACACACTATCACACAACTTTTACACATGTACACACATGTATACACAAACACTTTGGTTTTTTTTTGTTTTGCTTTTTTTTTTTTTTTTTATTTTACCACTTTGTTTTTATTTTCTTTTACCTAAAAACTGTTTATTTTGACAGCGTAACTATTGGATCAGATATTCTGGCCACTAATTACACTGTCATGTGACTTATTTTGTTGTTTCACTGATTTGCACAATTTTTGTGGTTTTATCACATTTTATCCCTATATAAGTGTTCCGGATCTGTTTTTAGCGTAGCTTTGCCAGGTGTAACTTTGGTGTACAAAAATAACTTTACCTATTTTGAATTCATCAGAATGTGTACTTTCCAAAAATATATGGTTTTCTGGGGGTCACTGTATAGTTAGGGGGGGTTACTGCACATAATACACTGACAGGGGCCTCTGTGTGCAAAAGCTGAGTTGGCAGGCGAGAAATCCTTATGCGCTATTTTCATTTAGGGTTCAGTACATACCGCAGACTTTGGTATATCTATGCATATTGGGCATCAAACTGTTCAGTAGGCCTCTGGTGTTCCTATTTGGGGTGACTTGCCTTTGTACGCAAGAAATTGTGTGAGATAAATGCGGCAAATTGCAACATTTTTAGGCGATTTTCTGAAATGTCATAAAAACCGATAACTTTAGGAAAGCTTTGCGGCTTGGTACTTTGGTGTAGAAAGGACTCTTTACCCTTGTTGGATTTGTCAGAATGTGTACTTTCCAAAAATATATGGTTTTGTGGGGGATCTGTATAGTTAGGGGAAGTTTTGGCACATAATACACTGACAGGGGGCTCTGTGTGCAAAAGCTGAGCTGGCAGGCGAGAAATCCTTATGCGCTATTTTCATTTAGGGTTCAGTACATACCGCAGACTTTGGTATATCTATGCATATTGGGCATCAAACTGTTCAGTAGGCCTCTGGTGTTCCTATTTGGGGTGACTTGCCTTTGTACGCAAGAAATTGTGTGAGATAAATGTGGCAAATTGCAACATTTTTAGGCTATTTTCTGAAATGTCATAAAAACCGATAACTTTAGGAAAGCTTTGCGGCTTGGTACTTTGGTGTAGAAAGGACTCTTTACCCTTGTTGGATTTGTCAGAATGTGTACTTTCCAAAAATATATGGTTTTGTGGTGGTCTCTGTATAGTTAGGGGAAGTTTTGGCACATAATACACTGACAGGGGGCTCTGTGTGCAAAAGCTGAGCTGGCAGGCGAGAAATCCTTATGCGCTATTTTCATTTAGGGTTCAGTACATACCGCAGACTTTGGTATATCTATGCATATTGGGCATCAAACTGTTCAGTAGGCCTCTGGTGTTCCTATTTGGGGTGACTTGCCTTTGTACGCAAGAAATTGTGTGAGATAAATGCGGCAAATTGCAACATTTTTAGGCGATTTTCTGAAATGTCATAAAAACCGATAACTTTAGGAAAGCTTTGCGGCTTGGTACTTTGGTGTAGAAAGGACTCTTTACCCTTGTTGGATTTGTCAGAATGTGTACTTTCCAAAAATATATGGTTTTGTGGTGGTCTCTGTATAGTTAGGGGAAGTTTTGGCACATAATACACTGACAGGGGGCTCTGTGAGCAAAAGCTGAGCTGGCAGGCGAGAAATCCTTATGCGCTATTTTCATTTAGGGTTCAGTACATACTGCAGACTTTGGTATATCTATGCATATTGGGCATCAAACTGTTCAGTAGGCCTCTGGTGTTCCTATTTGGGGTGACTTGCCTTTGTACGCAAGAAATTGTGTGAGATAAATGCGACAAATTGCAACATTTTTAGGCGATTTTCTGAAATGTCATAAAAACCGATAACTTTAGGAAAGCTCTGCAGATTGGTACTTTGGTGTAGAAAGGACTCTTTACCCTTGTTGGATTTGTCAGAATGTGTACTTTCCAAAAATATATGGTTTTGTGGGGGATCTGTATAGTTAGGGGAAGTTTTGGCACATAATACACTGACAGGGGGCTCTGTGTGCAAAAGCTGAGCTGGCAGGCGAGAAATCCTTATGCGCTATTTTCATTTAGGGTTCAGTACATACCGCAGACTTTGGTATATCTATGCATATTGGGCATCAAACTGTTCAGTAGGCCTCTGGTGTTCCTATTTGGGGTGACTTGCCTTTGTACGCAAGAAATTGTGTGAGATAAATGCGACTAATTGCAACATTTTTAGGCGATTTTCTGAAATGTCATAAAAACCAATAACTTTAGGAAAGCTCTGCAGATTGGTACTTTGGTGTAGAAAGGACTCTTTACCCTTGTTGGATTTGTCAGAATGTGTACTTTCCAAAAATATATGGTTTTGTGGGGGTCACTGTATGGTTAGGGGAAGTTTTGGCACATAATACACTGACAGGGGGCTCTGTGTGCAAAAGCTGAGCTGGCAGGCGAGAAATCCTTATGCGCTATTTTCATTTTGGGTTCAGTACATACCCCAGACTTTGGTATATCTATGCATATTGGGCATCAAACTGTTCAGTAGACCTCTGGTGTTCCTTTTTGGGGGGATTTGTCTTTATCTGATCTTTATCAAGAAATTGTGAGAGATAAATGCGGCAAATTGCAACATTTTTATGCGATTTTCGAAATGTCATATAAATCTGCAAACTTAGGAAAGCTTTACAGCTTGGTACTTTGTAGCAATAAGAAATATTTACCCATTATAGATTCGGGGGGATGTGTATTTTCCAAAAATATATGGCTTTCTGGGGTGAATGTACTTTTTTTGTAGCATTATCCCACATAAAGGATGTAAATGTGTTGATTTTGCTGGAGCTGAAATGATAGATCATATGGGGGTATGTTCCCATTGGGGCCCCTACATGCCACATACTTAGGTAAACCTATACATATTGGGCATCAAACTGTTCAGTGGACCCCTGGCGTTCAAATTTAGGGTGTTTTATCTTGGTACCTAACACTATGTGGGAGATAAGATGCTGCAAAGTGGAAGCTTTGAGGGGATTTTTGGAAATGTCATCAAAATTGCTAACTTTAGAAAAGCTGTGCGGCTTGGTACTTTGGAGTAGAAAGACATGGGTACCCATTTTAGATTCGGGGGAATGTGTACTTTCCAAAAATATATGACTTTCTGGGGTGAGCGTACTTTTTTGTAGCTTTATCCCACATATAATGATGTAAATGTGTTGATTTTGCATGAGCTGAAATGACAGAAATGACAGTATATATGGGGGTATGTTCACATTGGCCCCTACATGCCACATACTTAGGTAAACCTATACATATTGGGCATCAAACTGTTCAGTGGACCCCTGGCGTTCAAATTCAGGGTGTTTTATCTTGGTACCTAATGCTATGTGGGAGATAAGATGCTTCAAAATGGAAGCTTTGAGGGGATTTTTGGAAATGTCATCAAAATTGCTAACTTTAGAAAAGCTGTGCGGCTTGGTACTTTGGAGTAGAAAGACATGGGTACCCATTTTAGATTCGGGGGAATGTGTACTTTCCAAAAATATATGGCTTTCTGGGGTGAGCATACTTTTTTGTAGCTTTATCTCACATATAATGATGTAAATGTGTTGATTTTGCAGGAGCTGAAATGACAGAAATGACAGTATATATGGGGGTATGTTCACATTCGGGCCCCTACATGCCACATACTTGGGTAAACCTATACATATTGGGCATCAAACTGTTCAGTGGACCCCTGGTGTTCAAATTCAGGGTGTTTTATCTTGGTACCTAATGCTATGTGGGAGATAAGATGCTGCAAAGTGGAAGCTTTGAGGGGATTTTTGGAAATGTCATCAAAATTGCTAACTTTAGAAAAGCTGTGCGGCTTGGTACTTTGGAGTAGAAAGACATGGGTACCCATTTTAGATTCGGGGGAATGTGTACTTTCCAAAAATATATGACTTTCTGGGGTGAGCATACTTTTTTGTAGCTTTATCTCACATATAATGATGTAAATGTGTTGATTTTGCAGGAGCTGAAATGACAGAAATGACAGTATATATGGGGGTATGTTCACATTCGGGCCCCTACATGCCACATACTTGGGTAAACCTATACATATTGGGCATCAAACTGTTCAGTGGACCCCTGGTGTTCAAATTCAGGGTGTTTTATCTTGGTACCTAATGCTATGTGGGAGATAAGATGCTGCAAAGTGGAAGCTTTGAGGGGATTTTTGGAAATGTCATCAAAATTGCTAACTTTAGAAAAGCTGTGCGGCTTGGTACTTTGGAGTAGAAAGACATGGGTACCCATTTTAGATTCGGGGGAATGTGTACTTTCCAAAAATATATGACTTTCTGGGGTGAGCGTACTTTTTTGTAGCTTTATCCCACATATAATGATGTAAATGTGTTGATTTTGCAGGAGCTGAAATGACAGAAATGACAGTATATATGGGGGTATGTTCACATTGGGGCCCCTACATGCCACATACTTAGGTAAACCTATACATATTGGGCATCAAACTGTTCAGTGGACCCCTGGCGTTCAAATTCAGGGTGTTTTATCTTGGTACCTAATGCTATGTGGGAGATAAGATGCTTCAAAATGGAAGCTTTGAGGGGATTTTTGGAAATGTCATCAAAATTGCTAACTTTAGAAAAGCTGTGCGGCTTGGTACTTTGGAGTAGAAAGACATGGGTACCCATTTTAGATTCGGGGGAATGTGTACTTTCCAAAAATATATGGCTTTCTGGGGTGAGCGTACTTTTTTGTAGCTTTATCTCACATATAATGATGTAAATGTGTTGATTTTGCAGGAGCTGAAATGACAGAAATGACAGTATATATGGGGGTATGTTCACATTCGGGCCCCTACATGCCACATACTTGGGTAAACCTATACATATTGGGCATCAAACTGTTCAGTGGACCCCTGGTGTTCAAATTCAGGGTGTTTTATCTTGGTACCTAATGCTATGTGGGAGATAAGATGCTGCAAAGTGGAAGCTTTGAGGGGATTTTTGGAAATGTCATCAAAATTGCTAACTTTAGAAAAGCTGTGCGGCTTGGTACTTTGGAGTAGAAAGACATGGGTACCCATTTTAGATTCGGGGGAATGTGTACTTTCCAAAAATATATGACTTTCTGGGGTGAGCGTACTTTTTTGTAGCTTTATCCCACATATAATAATGTAAATGTGTTGATTCTGCAGGAGCTGAAATGACAGAAATGACAGTTCATATGGGGTATGTTCACATTGGGGCCCCTACATGCCACATACTTAGGTAAACCTATACATATTGGGCATCAAACTGTTCAGTGGACCCCTGGCGTTCAAATTCAGGGTGTTTTATCTTGGTACCTAATGCTATGTGGGAGATAAGATGCTTCAAAGTGGAAGCTTTGAGGGGATTTTTGGAAATGTCATCAAAATTGCTAACTTTAGAAAAGCTGTGCGGCTTGGTACTTTGGAGTAGAAAGACATGGGTACCCATTTTAGATTCGGGGGAATGTGTACTTTCCAAAAATATATGACTTTCTGGGGTGAGCGTACTTTTTACTAGCTTCATCCCACATATAATGATGTAAATGTGTTGATTTTGCAGAAGCTGAAATGACAGAAATGACAGTTCATATGGGGTATGTTCACATTGGGGCCCCTACATGCCACATACTTAGGTAAACCTATACATATTGGGCATCAAACTGTTCAGTGGACCCCTGGCGTTCAAATTCAGGGTGTTTTATCTTGGTACCTAATGCTATGTGGGAGATAAGATGCTTCAAAGTGGAAGCTTTGAGGGGATTTTTGGAAATGTCATCAAAATTGCTAACTTTAGAAAAGCTGTGCGGCTTGGTACTTTGGAGTAGAAAGACATGGGTACCCATTTTAGATTCGG
This sequence comes from Xenopus tropicalis, assembly GCF_000004195.4. NCBI lineage: Eukaryota > Metazoa > Chordata > Amphibia > Anura > Pipidae > Xenopus > Xenopus tropicalis. Next base: position 102,969,578 of record NC_030681.2, read on the forward strand.
GGGAATGTGTACTTTCCAAAAATATATGACTTTCTGGGGTGAGCATACTTTTTACTAGCTTTATCCCACATATAATGATGTAAATGTGTTGATTTTGCAGAAGCTGAAATGACAGAAATGACAGTTCATATGGGGTATGTTCACATTGGGGCCCCTACATGCCACATACTTAGGTAAACCTATACATATTGGGCATCAAACTGTTCAGTGGACCCCAGGCATTCATATTTAGGGTGTTTTATTTGGTTACTTTATGACCTGTAGGAGATAAGATACTATAGACTGGAAGCTTTGAAGCGATTTTTAAAAAAAATCACAAATTTTGATAAAAACCAATAACTTTAGGAAAGCATTGCGACTTGATAGTTTGGAGTAGACAGACAGTTGTGCCTATTCTGTATTCCCCAGAATCTGTTCTTTCCAAAAATGTACAATTTTCTGGGATAAACCTTCTGTTAGTTGAATTTTGGCCTTGAAATCCAAAGTATGCAGTTTTTTTGGAGCAGTGCTTTGGGAATTTGGTAGTGTACTGCTGGGAGTTTTTGACCTATACAAGTGAGAAATCTCCATAAAACTATATATATTTGGTATTGGCACGTTCAGGAGACATGGGACTTTCCAAATCAGTTGTATATTCGTGCATAAAATAATTTTTGTTTCTAGTATGTGTGATTATATTATGGAAAATTTGATTTTTTTTGCATTTTTAGACATTTAGAAGCCTATATCTTGTTACAGAATTGGAATTACACAAAAATTCTGCCATATTTTGAAAGCTTAGGTTGTTCTGAAAAAAACGATATATTGTTTTCCTTGGTAAACTAAAAGTCCCCCCGAGGAAAGGCCCCTAAAGTGAAACAGTGCAAAATGCTCAAAAACTGTCTGGCAATACAAGTTCCGCTTTGACCAAAATGGCTGGCAGTAAAAGGGTTAAGTAATAGTTTACTTTTTGATCTCTTGATTTGATCTCATCTCTTTTCTACTGATCACTTGTATAATTATATATTGGATCACAAAGGGTGTATTGTAAAGAGAAAATACTACATTATATATATATATATATATATATATATATATATATATATATATATATATATATATATATATATATATATATATATATATATAAATATTATTGCTGTTTCTATCTCTAAAGCTGGCCATACACGTGGCGATCTCACGATGTTTCGTACGACCGTCGGTCGCACGAAACATCGTCAGATCCGCCACACACCATTCAGGGCTGAATCGGCAGGTAAGGAGGTAGAAACAATAGGATTTCTACCTCCTTCTGCCGATTCAGCTCTGAAGGGAGAATTTTGGTCAGGCGCCTTCTATGGCGCCCGATCAAAATTTTCTAACTTGCCCGATCGGCGAGCCGACCGATTTCAGCAGCTTCCTGCGATATCGGTCGGCTCGCTGACATGCCATACACGCACCGATTATCGTACGAAACGAGGTTTCGTACGATAATATCGGTGCGTGTATGGCCACCTTTAGCCAACGGCGCTTGTTTGTTTTGAACTAAAAGGATTTGTGGGAAGTCAATCAACTTCGGCAGGGATCGGCTTTGAACTTTTCACACAGACTTAGCTAATTTTGTGAAATTATTGTAAGACTCCTTTTTGTTAAAATTTAAAGCGCTGCATAATTTGCTGGTGCTATATAAATAAATGACGATGAAGGTAGAAGTGAGAGATGAAGTGAGGATGCAAAAGTTACTCCCCCCCTGTCCATTATTAATACACCACTGCCAGATGCAGGTACCACTAAATATACTGGGAGGCATGTAGTCCTGTGCAGGGCTGGAAACAAAGCACAAAGCACATGGTGGATTGTGCCTGTATTCTTCACTCCACTGCATGCCCTGCACATAGTAAATAACTCCTATTGGGTTGGTGGTTGCAAATAAATGCAGTAACTACTAATCATAATAGTATATATACATAGTCCATAGATTTTCAGCACACCAAACCTGTAGCAAAAATGACTTGGGTGCTACCTCTTTGTATCCAATCCAAACATAATCAGGTGCACACCCGGATCCTTTAAGAATAAAAAATTGTTTTTATCTAATCATACTGATAAAATACAGGCCAACGTTTCGGTCTCTCATATATATATATGAAGTGTTGGCTTAATTTGATAAATGACCCCTCCTATTTTGTAAAGTAGCTTTTATATCACAGTTTTTTTTCAAATCTCTAGCAATTATTCTTTTCTGCCCCATAGGACTTTCAGTGATGTGCAGTTAATTACTTAATATTACACTGTATTTTTAGCTGGCTAATAAATCTATAACCTAACCTAATACCATATTATTTTGTTTACAAATGCTGTTTGTATAATTATGTTTTTCCTGTTAGTTTATCTTTAAATATATTAAAAAAGCATTATTTGAAGAACAGTAAACTGAATGCTGGCCCTAACAGAGTAGAGTGGTAGGTGCAAGCCCTTAAGACACAGGATGTTGGTTATGTTATGAGTATTATTCTGCACTAAAGGTGAAATAACAGCAAAATCAGCATTTCTCTGATTTTCACTTTCCTGTAAAATACGACAGAAATGAGAGTCTGCTCTCAAATTAGCTCAATGTTTCCGCTGTTTATGTATTGCACAGCATGGATACATGTGCAGGGGATACTTTTTAATATAGACTGCGGTTTTACATATAAATGAGTAGAAAACTGCTCATACATCAGTCCCGAGAGGGATGGCTCTTTTGTGTAAAGGAAAAAGTATGTTTTGTTCCATATTTTAATAATGATCCATTTAAAATATAGGCCTACCTTGTACTAAATTCAGTGTTTAATCTAAAAATCTAGATGGGAGATGGGAAATTCTAGATGGTACAAAATAAACAATGTACTTGGCTAAACTCAGTTAACTCCTGCAAACTTGTTCAGCAGTGGGGGACTGGCAAAATAAGCAAGACGGGCAACGCTGGTGACAGGCAGTGATAAGCAAATCTGTCTCGTTTTGCTTTGCCAAAAAATTTGCTAAACTGCCGAAATATTTGTGAAATGGCAAAAAATTTGCACCTTATAGACATTATTTGCTTCTTCTGTATACTGACAAGCTTAGCGCACATAACAAAATTAACAGCCAAAACATTTGCTTAGTTGCTTCGATACAGATATTGAAAATATTAACACTGAAGTTTTCAAGTTAAAAGACATACATAGGGGCACATTTACTAACCCACGAACGGGCCGAATGCGTCCGATTGCGTTTTTTTCGTAATGATCGGTATTTTGCGATTTTTTCGGAAAATTTTCGCGACTTTTTTGTTACCAATACGATTTGTGTGAAAAAACGCGAGTTTTTCGTAGCCATTCCGAAAGTTGCGCAAAATCTTGCGATTTTTCGTAGCATTAAAACTTGCGCGAAAAGTCGCAATTTTTTCGTAGTGTTAAAACTTGCGCGAAACATCGCGCCTTTTAAGTTTTAACGCTACGGAAAAGGCGCGACTTTTCGCGCAAGTTTTATCACTACGAAAAAATCGTAAGATTTTGCGCAACTTTCGGAATGGTTACGAAAAACTCGCGTTTTTTCGCGCAAATCGTATTGGTAACGAAAAACTCGCGATAATTTCCGAAAAGTCGTAAAGTCGCCGAAAAAATCGCAAAAAATACGAAAAAGTCGCAAAATGTTCGTTTTCCAATCAGAATTTTTCCAATTCGGTTTCGAATTCGTGTCTTAGTAAATCAGCCCCATAGTCATTTACAAAACAATATTGTGACTCTTTCTGCCGTTAGATTTTCCTGTGATTTTCTTATTACATTTTTTTTCCTTGGTGACAAAACGCCATCATGAACAAAAATCCCTAGGGACAGGTTTATTAATTAATTATTAATTTATTAATTAATTTGACATTGAGATTTTGCTGGGCGTTTATATGATTTTATGAAATCAAGTTGCTAGAAATCCCTTTGTTACTTTTGGGAAAGTCCAGCAAAGCAGCAGTTTACCCAGATGCAATACTTTAGTGAGATACATTTAATGATCTTTATTTCGGAAGTAATACAATGAATTAAGTAATTCAAAAGAGCCTTTTTCCAGGAAAAACAGAATTTGTTGGCACCAGTAGCTTTAGATATTCCAAAAGAAAGAAAGACAGAGATAATAATGCAATAATAGGACAACCAATGCTAGAATCATATGGCTTTGCCAGTGTCCAGTGGCATCCTTGGGGAGATGGTAAACAAAGCAACATGGAAAGTCTCAGTGTCACATGATTTCAGTCACATTTCAGTGTTACACATAAACCATATAAAACAGCAATATAAATAATGAAATGATAAAGAAGTACCTGCGCCTTGTGATACAAAGTACAAGTAATGTAGAAACAATTCTTCATTTGAGAAATAGTGATGAGCGAATTTGACCCGTTTCACTTTGCCAAAAAATTCGCGAAACTTTGCAAAAAATGATCTCATTACTAGTGAGAAATGTTTCCTTTGTGCAAACAGTTTTGCACCTGATTAATAGTGGAAGAAAGATTACACATTTCATAGTAACGATAATTACTACTTATTAAAATCATATGGTTCACTTAGAAATTAACAGTTTCTTTTCCTTGCTGGAATAAAAGGTTAGAATCTTTAATCCTTGCAAGTGATTTAAAGTAAAAGTTAGAATCCAGCTCAACAAATGAGCACCAACACCTCACAGAGTGAAATTGTGTTCTGCTGCTCAAAACACTGTGATACATACTGTATATCTACTTAGTTAATGTGGAACTGCTGGGAATACCCCATGTATGCACTAGGGGGAATTATCCTCAATCCCTCTCTGCATAAACATGCATGCAACCTGTAAACCAACCCCTTCTGCCAGTCCATCCCGGGCCCCCTGACCTCTTGCAGTCACAGGGTCTTCTCACCTGATATTTATACCACTAAATCCTCTGTACACAGCCGGTGTGCCATTATGGATTCTTATTATCATCACGTATTCATAAAACGCCAACATATTATCCAGCTCTGTACAATAGATGGGTGAATATGTTGAACATGCAGATTTACATACAAATTCAACAATAACCCATACAAGGTAAAAGGGGGCCAATTTAGGTGAATGGAACTTTGGGAGTGCCTGTTTGCAATAGGTTCAGAGAAGTATTTAAACGGTTTTCTTTTAAAACAAAGACAAAGTAAAGGGGCATATTTATAAATTTTGCTTCAAATTATGGCAAAGTCTTGAGTAATTGTTATATTAATAATCACAGTTTTTTTACATCATGCTTGCATTTTTCTGTTTGCAATTCATTTTTTTACATTTGTGCTTGAGTGTGATTGAGACTTTCTATTGGGTTTTTGTGAAAATATAAAAAAAAATGCTTTTGGTGGAGAGATTGTTGAGAGAGGGTTGTTTGTAACCCTATTTTTTGAAAGAACTGTAAAAAAATGTGATTCTGGGGAAATAAACGCAATCTCAAATAAACTTGTCATGACTCATGGGTTTTTTTATTCATGGTTGCAGTAACTCAGTGTTCCAAAGGGCATGCTGGCCCGAAACATGTAGTGTGGTGCAAAACCAATAAAGTAAGTTGCAGCGTAGCTCTGTTTCCTCCTCCATTCTTCAATAGACCCAAATGTTTTGGTAAAGTGGTTGGAGTTCAGACTGCACAAATTACTTCTTCTACCAGTTGCTTGTATTGCATTGCCCAGCATATAATATGTTTCCAAACATTTTTACTTGATATCAGAGCATACACCTCTGCCTATAAATGTGTTTCATTAAAGATACTTGAAAAAATTGCATTTCTGTATAATTGTGATTGGTGCCCCTCAGCCATTCCTGTCTTCTGTTCCAAATTGAGCGCTGATGCTCCTATAGATGCAGGGGAACCCTGAAGCTACTGCCACCTCCTGACCAGAAGGTGGTGCCAGGGTTCCCTCAGCACCCTGCGCCACAGTTAGGCTGTACCAAAAGAATCAGATTCACATGTCACTTGCACGCCAAACAGGAAAACAAGGGCAGTGAAACTGAAAATGACGCCAGACAGACTTCAAAAATATTCAGTACAATTGCACTAGATTTGTGACGAAGCACGAGCGCAGTTGTGTCCATTTTTGTTGAATCAGACGCAAATGGAGTAGACACAGCTCAGTTGCCTCAAGAGAACTGCCCATTTGTGTCCACATGATTTCAGAATTCTGGGAAAAACATGCTGATTGCTCTCGAAATTGCATGTAAGGGTGCAAGTAAAATGCACCTTATAGTGTTCTTTCTCATCACACTGTATATCAGTTTTAGTTATGTGCCAACATTTTGTTTTATATCAGATGCATTGTTCTGCAGCGCCATCTACTGACTGCTTGCCAATAATACAGATATGCTCTGGACTTTTTCTTGCATTTATAGTTATTTTTTCTATTCATGTTAAACAACCAACATAAATGTGTGTAATACTCAGGTCACCAACATTTCTAATGACATGTGCACAACTGCCTAGGAGATTGTACACAAAATAAAGACATTTCAAGCTAGAAAGGTCCAAGGCTCTCACAGCCTTATGGGTACATACTGCAGGATCTTTTATCTGGAATGCTTGGGACTTGGGAATTTACAGATAAAGGTTTTTTCCATAACTTGGATTTCCATACTATAAGTCTGCTAAAAGTAATTTAAACATAAATAAGCCTGGTAGGATTCACACAGAATCAAGTTAGAATCAAGAACAAGGTACTGTTTTATTATAACAGAGAAAAAGAAAATCATTTTTGAAACCTAAAATTATTTGTCTAAAATAATGGCAATGATATATCAATAAGTGTTGATATTTTTTTTAGGCATAAAGGGTCCTTTTAGCACACAAAAAACTGCTTCCCTAGAAAATATGTAAATTAAAGTAATATTGTCCATCCAGGCCGAAAGGCTGTAATGTCTGACAGGCAGTAGATACAGTAGGTGACCTCAGTTTTAATGGGCTATGCAGAAGTGCAAAAATCCTAACTATCAGGCCTCCATGCACTAAGCACTTGCAATTAGCCTTGCTCTGTATTATAAATACTAGCTGCTTGGTTGGGTTATAGACGAGTCTGAGGTACAGTATGAGGTGTTATTGCTAATAATGAGGGAAACTGATGCCTCTAATATTCTCAGAAGTCTCAGTTGAGGCTTCACTTAACACCTAAACCCTCATGGTTTTTCAGCTGAATGCACCTGGCAAAGGATTGTTCAAAGAAAACTGAGGCTTAAATCAGTTAAATCAATATAAGAGTATGAACTGTTTATTTTATATTATTTCATATTATTTTACATGAGGCACAACACAATGGAAATAGATTTCCGGTTCCAAATTATCTACAAATAGTGATAGACAAAATAATTCACCAGGCATGGGTCCACAGCGAATTTCCGCGTATCTCCATTGCTAAACAGATAAAGCAATAATCAGTACTACTTTGCTGCACACTTAATTTTTCCCTTGATGTAATAAAAGCTTATACAGGTATAGACGATTATCAGTGCAATATGTATACTCAGCATTTTTATATAGATAACATAACTATAACTTTTTTTCAATTTTCCAGCAATAAGACTTTCTGTTTCGACTGTTTCGTTTCTCATGAACACTAGGATCAATGTCCAGTAACTACACAAAAACAAACAGATAAGTTTGCTACATTAGCTGCTTAGTATTCATTCTAAAGATGGACGAAGAGCATTGGAAATGGGTGTTTACCAGAGAGATAGAGGAACGGGAAGTCCCCCATGCATGGAGCTTTCAGATACAAGAGATTCACCAGAAACCAGAAGGATGGCTTCAATATACACTTTGTGCTTTTGGAAGGTAACTCTTGAGATGCAAATGTCAGACACATTGCAGATTGAAGAGTGGATCTGAAGAACTGCTGCTTCTCCTTAAGGGATTACACTAATGAGCATTTGTTCCTGTGCTTCCCTGTGGCAGTGTTCTCCTGCGTTCCACCACAGGGGGGTGCAGAAACAAGTGCACCCCATTCTTCTGTATGGGGCGGCACTCACACAGGCACATGTAAGCGCTGAACACAACATGCTGTGCCACCTGCGCTTCACCTGTGCCAGTACAGCCACATTAAGAAGAATGGAATGCATTTTTATCTGCTCTCCCCTGTGGTAGACTGCAGGAGAATGCCAACACAGGGGAGTGTTTCTCCAGTTCGAACCCTAACATCTTGCACATAGAGTACAAAGAGCAGTATAATAACAAAGGAAACCAAATGGTGGATGAAGATATCATATAGTAGCCTATTTCATAATACCCCAAACAAGATAATAGCTTTTTCATGTCAAGAAGAAAAGGGAACTTCACTTTAAAAGCCCAGATTTAGGATAGTCATAATTGTAAGTAGAAATCCAAGTTATTTAGGTGCAAATTAATCCCTCTAGTGGCCAAAGAGAGGAACAGCTACCAAATAAAAATCAGTACCACTACAAAAAGTTAAAAATGATAAACTTTATTACACTCCATTAAAATACACCCCATATACAAAGCCTAATGTGTTTCATGCTTACCCAGCACTTAATCATAGGCCTGAGCCTATGATGCCTATGATTAAGTGCTGGGTAAGCATGAAACGTGTTAGGCTTTGTATATGGGGTGTATTTTAATAGAGTGTAATAAAGTTAATAATTTTTAACTTTTTGTAGTGGTGTGAATTTGTATTTGGAAGAAGAAAAGGGAGTCATAATCACTAGCACAGAAATGAGGGAGTGATCCCAAAAACTCTAATTATACATGGCAGACACACTGCAACATTATGGGCAACATAGCTCTGCCTTTCCTCAGGTGGTTACTATTGTGACAAAGGGATGAAGCTAATAATTATAAGCAATAGTGTAGTGCTCCCATAAATTAAGGTGCATACCACAATCCTTATATGCAATATTATTATTTATCATGTATGTATGTATACTTAAATATTTATATACTTATGTACCCAGTGCAGTACAGCAGTCATTAACACATATTTAAGTGTATTCCGCAGTACTGTATAATAAATGGGATTATACAGGAACATGAAGATTACATGCAAAAATACAACTTTTAATCAATACAAAAGGTAAATATTTTTGGAATATGGAATAGGATCCATAACAGTCTCTGGATCTACAATACACTATATTTGTATGTATTATTTCCAGCAAACTTGATTATTTTCTAAAAAGTAATTGACCCTACTGCCAACTCTGGACTGAGATTCAAAATAGGCCCTGGCATTTCAAGTACCAAACAGCCCCCCACCAGCCCACTATATAGAGACTGTCTATAGCATCTTACAGCAGCCAATCTGGCATTTGCCACAATCCACAGATTGCCAATCTGGGCCTGTCTACAGCTATATCATATCTTCCACAGTATCACAATAAAAATTTAATGATAAATGCAAAATCTAAAAACTTAATGGTTTCCATTTAGCTTAGTTTGTGGTCTGTTTCAGGTTTTGCTGCTCCACCTGTGGTCGTTTCTGGGCTTCCTCAAAAGTCCATGTTGTATTCTACATTAAGATGGTCAGAAAAACAGGCCAAGTGATGATGTATGTCTTCAAACAAAAATGTAAAATATGCAACACTAACAGCTACGAGTATCCTACATTCACCGAAGAGAACATTGAGATCGTTATTAACAGGCTGGTAACTAGGATACTTGTAAAATACTTTGGTAAACTTGCAACCGATGAGCCAGAGAGGAAATTTATTGTGAGTGGAAACCAGACTGGCCCTCACGATAGAGGAAATTGTGAGGCTTGTGCTTCTGGAGTCTGTGATAAAGGAAATACAGATCCTTATAGAGGACCATATTATTCCGTTTACTCCATATATGACACAGATGAAACAGAGTCAATACCAGACCAAACCTGTTGTTGTGTTATATTGTAATTTTGTTTTTAACTTTTTTATTGAAATTTTTTTTATTTTATAATTTTTTTGTATTATACTTTAAGTCATTACCATAGTACTTGTCACTAAAAAGAGGCAATCATACATATTACTAGTGCATACTATTATTTGATTCAAGAATTCAATATATCTATGATAAATGTGGAATAAAGATTATTTTTAATTATGTATAGCTAAAATACCCATGACTATAAAGTATAAAAATTAAGGGCTACTAAAAGTATCTGCTATATAAACATGTAGCTTTTTGATACCGCTACTTGTGGCAGCAATCAAAAGACCACAACCTAAAGCGCCACAATTCACTGGGCACGGTTCAGGGTGGTGGAAAGATTTGTTTTCTGTAATAATTTGAGGCCAAATTAACCTTTCAGCCTGCACCACTGTTACAGGGTCACTCTTCGGCTGACTAATAGGGAGATCCACACCAGTTTTGATAGTATGGATCAGGTACTGATTTTATTCATAGCCACTTTCACTGCCTCACATAAGGCATTTTGTTTTATCTCTGTCAGAGTTTCATAAATAACAGCACTAGAGAACCACAGTGTTTATAAACACTTAATTTGCAACATTCAACTTGCAGCTCGCTGAAAAAGCAAATCATTGATTGGTTGCTATTGGTTACTGGCCAGGGGCAAACAACCCCTTTGTCCACCTCCCTGAAACTCTTTTTCTCATGGGGGCCCCTTTTGGCATACAGATGTCTAGCACCAGTTGAAGCACATGTTAAAGGGTCTATGAAAGGTCAAAGGACTATCTAGCACTTAGCCCCTGTAATACTGGTCCTGACCGGTGAATCTGGCCTTAGTACTAATCCCTTACTTCCATCTATGTGGAGCCTCAACTGCTCATCTAGCTGGCCTATTCCTGTCTCTCACCATTTAAGGTGACAGAAATTGTCCTAACACTAGCTGAACTACCTAAATTATGTTGGTTAATTAAACTCTACCTTTGGGCAATTTACTTTGGGTATTGGTCCTTGGGCCCTTGACTTTATCAGTTCTCCCTTTCATCAGCCTAAAAGGCTGGAGCACACTACACACTGCCTGACACTGAGGAACGGCTTCTTCTAGGACAGTCAACCAGGGGATTATTTGCCATAGGTTGTTATATAGTGGCTAGAATAGGTAACAACAATACAACAATACACTAATACAATACAGTATTAACCCCTCTTACATCTCCCACTAGCTTAACACAGCAATGTTCCTTTTACTAACTATAAATACATACTCATACACACTCACTCATTGTTCTGTACTGTATCTGCTTAATGCTTAATAAAATTTATTTGGATTTATTTGGCTTCTTTGTCTTACATCCTATGAACTTATCATCTGGTAATTTACAAGGTGAATAACTGTTAGAATAAAGTCATACAAAATGTAATGACAAGCCCTGGATAAGCTCACAATCCTGAAGGTGACTTTATTGACAAGGTGGGCATAAAAATTAATTCTAGCCCTGATGACGGAGATGTCAAACTTGCAGTAATTGTATTTATTTTCAATATGTTGGAAATGACTGTGAATTATAGGTCATAATTATTATGAGCAATGATTAAATGACTGGTTTTGTATATACAATGTGCAAGGAATGCTGACATGGTGAAATCATATCACTGGCATTTTTATAACCCATCATATTGAGGATAACTTTTCAAAGCAAAAGGCACAGCTGACCAATCAGCTAGGCCTAACAAAAGAAGACAAGAAGTATGTCTGATGGCTGCCTGTATTCCCCTACACAAGTAGTTAGAAAAACAGGTTTAGGTGACTCTACAGAAACATATCCTGTCTACTGAAAAAAGTAATCCCTGGGGAATCATGTGAGTGTGCAGTATTTGTAATACAACTGTATGCATCCCTGTAATCCATGTTTCAAACTTGCAGGCAATCCTGAATATACTGTGCCTCATTGCTACTGTATGAGCCTGTACTGTTTTTTCTTGTTTTACTTTTAGAAAAGGTAACGCATAAAGCTTTTAGATACTGTAAGGTATGTCAGCACCCCCCTTGGGACATTATATTCCGTCTTTAGGTCCCTTAGTCTCATGTGTGCTCCTCACTTGCCTTCTACGCTTCTTTCGTGTAGCTTCTTTTTCAGTTATTAACCAGTAACAGAAACATAATCAGAGCTCCAGTGAACTGCAATTAGTTACCAATATGCTTATCTTTATCTATACTGCCTCCTTAAGGTAATGACAAGCTTATTAAAGCCTATTAATACATACTATTCAATTCTTAACCACACCCACCCTGCTGAAACCATCAGGAAGTACTGTGGGTATATAATACAATATAACATGCTAGAGCACAAATAGCTGTTGAGAGAAACAATGGGTGACTATCGGTGCTGGAAAAAGATGTTTTCTGAAATGTTTGATGGAAAACGACGAGAAATGTGGACTATAGATATCTGCAGTGAGAAACCAAATCAGAGGGGATGGAAATCATTCACTCAACAGGATGCTTTTGGAAAGTGAGTATTTAGAAACTAAATAATCTTTTTTTTATTCTATTTGAAATTCAGGATTTCGTTTCCAGCTAGGTCTGATTCCTTGAATAACTGTGAGCGCAGCATACAAAGTGCAATTCTCAGTATCACTTTCATTCTCTTCCATATCTTTTATTTCTCTATCAGTGTTCTACTTTACTTTTCCACTCCTCTGCTTGATCTCTGCCACCTCCATATCTCATTACCTTTCTGACAGTCATGGAACCCTTCTTTGGTTTTCTTCTCTCTACTGAACACTCCTAGAGATGCTGTTTCAATGTGCAGATACATTTTTAACTCAGTTATGTACTTAAAAGTGCATACCAACACAACTGAAGAACAGTTTCGTTTACTTCTAGTACTAAGTGCTCTGGCATCAAAACAGACATGGCAAATTGTCCCAACCCCCAATCCGCCCTCCCCTTACAAATCCATTAGTGAGAAAATTCCACATGTCCATAAAATGTGTTTTCTATAGCAAAGCTATACTTCCAGCTTCCACTGTCCAATGTTTTTCTTCACATTTTCGATACAGTAGTTCTGCCAGCCCTTTAAATGTTGAAATGTATTCATGTAGGTATGTTTTTATTTTAATAATGCTGCTTATGTATGTGGCAGTGTGCAGCAGAAAAATACATTTAACTATATACAATAATAGATAAATAAATAGAAAATATGATAGTAAATACAAAGTACAGTTGCATTAAAGATTCCACAGAGCAAAGTGTCAAAGAGACAAGAGGATGGAGGTCACTGCCCCATAGAGCTTACAATCTAACCAAAGAACTTATGCACAGTGCTTGTTATTGAATACATTTTGGATGAATTTAGCAAATCATTTATAATTTCATTTAAAGCTACTGATCATGTATGAGACCTGGCACTGGTATTTTTATTGTTACAATGATTTTGTCCATTTGCAGGTTCCACTGTCATAATTGTCTTCACTCCTGGAAATCAATACACGCTGTCATTGAATTCTACATAAATCTGAATGGCTGGCAAGGAAGAGTCATGATGAAACCATTCGGGCAGAAGTGTCAAAACTGCAATGATAACCAATATGTTAAACCTGAAATGCCAAACAGTGTAATCAGGAACATTTTACGGAATCTGATCAATACTATAAGAGATAAGTGCTATGGAGAATATGTTTCAGAATGGTATCCTGCAAATGATGGGCAGAGTGGGCATGGGCCACACATAAAGAAGCTGTGCGAAGCTTGTCATTTAGGCATCTGCAAAACAAAAATATTTAATATTCAGCATAGCAGCAATGTTGAACATTTCTCTGTGCCCATTAGAGAAGAGGGACCTAACACCCCAATAATCTCTCAGCAGTATTCTTCTCAACAAAATGACAGTTGCTGTATTGCTTGTTTCTGCCTCTTGATATTTGTTTGTTGTTTGTTATATTTTTTGTGCGTAAAAATGAAATATTAAAAAAGCCAGTTATTACAAAGAAAACAGGAATTCAAATAAATACAAACAAATCCTATACTATTTTCTTTAGTTTTGCTGATTCTATGCACCAGAATGATTTATAAAGTTAATCATAAACTGCAGTTGGTTCTTTGTATTTAGCTTTGCAATCTGTATGCACTCTACACAGATATCTCCATGAAAAATAGGTCTTACTCTTCAGATCTGATTATCTAAATTTTGTTTTTGTTATAACAACTATAAAAGCTATGGCCATACAGTAAGGATTGTACACAGGGTTTTGTGTTTCAGCTTCCAGTGACTTATCCCACTGTGTAACACCTTTATCTTTTACTCTTCTGTTCAAATATGCACACCACACAATTTCATTCATAACTGTCTTTGTGGTAATACATTTAACATGTATGTAACATAATACTGTATATTAAGGTTGGAAAAAAACACCTACATCAAGTTCAACCTTTCATGTCTACCACTATGGAAAAAGACATCTGTATTTAAATGACTATGGAACTGTATGTATTTGTATCTATCTTATTTTGTGTCTGTGTATTACATCTACAAATGTATAATGTACTATACATCTACAGTTTATATAATAAAGCAAAGACAATTGTTATATAGTCTATCATGTTCCACTTCTGTTATACAGTAGTTGTTGCTAATGTGTGACCGAGTGGCTGTGTGTGACCGAGACTAATAAGAAGAGAACAAGAACAGAGCTGATATAGGGAGGGGCAGTGTTTAGAGGAGGCTTAAAGGAAATAATTTCAGTTTCAATTCCTGGGAGAAGCCTGGAATGACTGTGAAATAAAACTACACAGACATTGTTTAGTAATGCCCTGTGCCATTATGTTTATATAACAATATTATATGTCACCACTAAAAATTTGATCCACTGTATAAAATATTATCATGATTTCTGCATCTTGTCTGAGTACTTGTTTAATTTATTTTTTGTTCTTTTTTTCTGTTATTTTGTTCTGTATATAGACAAATCTTTTGTGGGGGATTCATGTTTCTTCGTATCCATAAATAAATGCAGTGCTATCACAAAAAGACAGAAACACATTTTTTACCCCAAAACATATAAAACAGAGTGATTCAATATTATATCTATAATATGTTTTTTTTGTTCAAATGTTACTAAATAAACCCTTTACTGTCCTTTTAAAACATGACCCATTATTTTTGGAATTAACACAACTTATAAAACCATATATTTGTGAGTAAATTTCACCTTCCGTAATGGACTTACCTGGCAAATACAGTGGATCCCTGTTTATCTCTTTATGAATTATATGCTCACACACTTGTTGCACCCCAGCTTTAAAATCACAGTTGCGCCTGCATTCATAAATGAACCCTAGCCCCTTTCAAAATACATAATGAAATACAGGTATGAGATCTGATATCCAGAAACCCATTATCCAGAAAGTTCTGAATTACGGACAGGCCATGTCCAGTAGCCTCCATTATAAGCAAATAACGCTATTTTTTTCTCTGTAATAATAAAACAGTACCTTGTATTTGATCCCAACTAAGATATAATCAATCCTTATTTTAGGCAAACAAACCTATTGTAATATATTGCGCTGTCACCTTAAGCTTGGGACAGCAGCTGGTCACATGTTCTCTTCTTCCTGTTCCTGTACTGTGTGTGTAGAAGTCTAAGAGCCACCATTTTGCAGTGTGCTATTATATGTTGCTGTGTTAACCTTTAGTAAAAGTTATTCTCTACAAGACCAGTTCCTGTGTGTGCTTGTGATCTGGTTCACTGTCTTATCCACATGCTTCAGAGTCTCCTGCAAAGCCTGTGCAAGGTGCCTGAACAGATTTAATCAGGGACAAGACATGGTGTCAGAAGTTGGAGTGTAACCAGAAATCTGCAAGCAAATCCCCACAGAACTGTAAGTAGTTAAAGAAGAATACACTGTGTGCTAAAGGACATTTATATAGATAAAAGACTGTGCCTGCCTAAAAATGGAGCAGTTTAAACCTCCAAATGCTTTAATATTTTCTGGCAACCTCAGTGAAAACTGGAGGAGATGGGAACAGAAATTGCAGCTGTATCTGACTGCAACTGGTGCCTGCAAATATCCAGAGGCACAGAAAATAGCCATTCTGTTACACACCATAGGGGAGGAAGGCTTGGAGCTGTATAATACTATGAATGTGGTATATGAGACTCCTGAAGCACCAACTATGAATGAACTGCTGGCACAATTCAGAAAGCACTGCAATCCTAGAAAAAACAGTGTGTTTGAGAGATATCAGTTCTGGACACATCCCATGCCAGACACTGGGGGTATAGACAAGTTTCAGACAGAGCTGAAATTAAAAGCAAAAGATTGTGAATTTAAAGACACAGAAGATCTCATGCTCAGAGATAAAATTGTGTTTAGCATTACTAACCCTGCACTAAAAGAGAAGCTGTTAGCTGATCCTGATTTGACATTAGAAAAAGCAGTGTCAATCTGCAGAATTAAAGAGACAACAAAAGCCCAAGTTGAAGCTATGGGTGCAAGTGCAGCAGAGAGGCAAATGCAAGCACTGTCACAGAGAAAAGCAAGCAAAGAATATGCCCAGGACAGAAAGTCAGGACACGTAAAGCAAAGCATGCAAAAATCACCTGATACACAGGTTTATAGCTGTAAGCAGTGTGGGCAGAGGCACAAACCAAAACAGTGTTCAGCTTATGGGGCAACATGTCATAAATGTAATGGAAAGAATCATTTTGCTAAATGCTGCAGAACAAAAAATCCTCTTTGGAAAATGAATAAAGAGAAGCCAAAGGAAATAGACTCTCTGTTTATTGGTGTCCTGCAGGCAGCAGATTTATGTACACAGGCCCAGAAATTGGATGATGCCTGGTACACAGATATAACCATTGGAGAAAATACAGTTAAATTTAAGCTAGACACTGGAGCAGAAGCTAATGTATTACCAATTGCAACGGTTAATACCATGTCCACTCCTGTGAAAATTGAACCAACTACCACTGTGTTAGTTTCATATGGGGGTACAAAGCTGATTCCTAGAGGCTGTACAACTTTGACAGTTATGGCAAAAGGCCAGCAAGCAAAACTCCAGTTTTTCATCACAAATGAAAATACAACACCTATTTTGGGAAGGAAAGCATGTGTAGATCTACAACTCATTCAGAGAATAGATACAGTGAACGTATCATCACCTGCAACTAAAAAAGACTTAATAACAAAACACCCTGAAGTTTCAAAGGACTCGGTTGTTTTCCTGGAAAACATCACATATATGTAGACCCTACAGTGCCACCTGTCATACATGGTTGTAGGAAAATTCCCTATGCCATCATGGACAAGTTCAAGCAAACACTTACAGAACTTAAAGAGACAGGAGTTGTGAGCCTTGTGACTGTACCTACACCCTGGGTGAATAGTCTAGTAATAACAGAAAAGAAAAATGGAAACCTCAGAGTCTGTCTGGATCCCAGAGATCTTAACAAAGCTATAAAAAGACAGCACTACTCAATTCCTACACCTGAGGATGTGAGAGCCAAACTAAATGGAAAGAAATTCTTTACCATCCTGGATGAGAAGGACGGTTACTGGCAAGTCGTTCTAGATGAAAAATCATCATTGTTATGTACCTTTAACACACCGTGGGGGCGCTACAAATTCAATCGGCTACCATTTGGAATAAAGTCTGCGAGTGAGGTGTTTCAGCAGAAAAATTCAGAAGCTTTTGGAGACATTGAAGGCACCCACATAATAGCAGATGATATGATTATAGCTGCTTCCACTAAGCAGGAACATGATGACATTCTGAACAAAGTTATGGAGAGAGCCCGAAAGCTTAATGTCAAGTTTAACAAGGATAAAATCCAATACTTGGTAAAAGAAGTTAAATACATGGGCCACATCATTTCTTCAGATGGTGTCAAACCTGACGATAGCAAAATCTCAGCAATACTAAATATGCCTCCACCGCAAGATAAGAAAGGTCTAATGAGATTTCTTGGCATGACCAGGTATCTAGCACAATATATTCCTAAAGAAGCTTCCCTGACTGCACCTTTGAGAATGCTCCTCAAAAAAGACATTTTGTGGCAATGGGGCCCAGAGCAGGACAAAGCCCTAAATTTGCTAAAGAGCAGCCTGACACAAGCCCCAGTTCTCAGTTACTTTGATCCAGCCAAACAACTGGAAATACAAGCTGATGCATCAAAAGATGGACTTGGAGCATGCCTCATGCAAGAAAGAAAACCCATTGTTTATGTTTCCAGAGCACTATCACCTGCAGAACAAAATTATGCACAAATTGAAAAAGAATTGCTAGCAATTGTGTTTGCAACAAAGAAATTTCATCAGTACATCTATGGGGCCAATGTAAAAGTACAATCAGATCATAAGCCTCTGCAAGCCATTCTCTCCAGGCCTATAGGACAAGCTCCTGCACGACTACAGAGAATGTTACTGCAGTTGCAAAAATATGACATATCTGTATCATACACCCCAGGAAAATTGATGGCTATTGCTGACACACTATCCAGAGCAGTTGATATCAAAAGTACAGACAATGGAGAGGAACTTTTTGATGAGAAAGTTGTCTATGCAATGCAGTCTACAGAAGCATTAAGCCCCGAACTGCTACAAATGCTAAAAGTGGAGACACAAAAAGATGATATCCTGCAAGCAGTTAAAGACATGCATATGCAAGGTTGGCCACAGCGAAAGAAACAAGTGCCATCCATCTTACACCAATACTGGCCAATTCGTCACACATTTTCAATAGTTGATGATCTTCTAATGTCAAGTGACAGAGTTGTGATACCAAAAGGTTCTCGAGCTGAAATGCTAAGGCGACTACATAGCGCACACCAGGGCATACAACGCTCCAAAGCAAGAGCTAGACTGATCATGTGCTGGCCAGGTATGTCCAAAGACATAGAACAGATGGTGGAGAACTGCACAGTCTGTCAAGAAGAAAGACCAGCCAACCACAAAGAGACATTATTATCACATGATATACCAGACCTTCCATGGCTAAAGCTCGCGGCTGACATTTTTGACTTTAGAGGTCATGCATTTTTGTTGATTGTGGACTATTTTTCAAAATATCCAGAAATCCTAAAACTTCCGGATAAAACATCACACTCCATAATTGCAAAACTGAAATCCGTGTTTGCCAGACATGGCATTCCAAAGGAGATGGTTTCAGACAACATGCCTTTCTCCAGCAGAGAGATACATAGTTTTGCATCCCAGTGGGGAATTCAACTAACTCACTCTAGTCCTGGATATCCTCAGTCTAACGGTCAAGCTGAGAGGATGATACAAACGGTGAAGTTGCTTTTTAAGAAGTCGTTCAGCACTGGAGCTGATCCACACTTAGCACTACTACATTTAAGGAATACTCCTATCTCAGGTACCAATGTCACTCCTGCGCAACTACTGATGGGAAGAGTGTTGAGAAGTACTTTACCTGAAACAACTGAAATCCTTAAACCAAAAGTCCCTGAGAAAGCTCACAAAATGCTGTTGAAGCTACAAAACTCTCAAAGACAATACTATAACAGAGGCGCTAAAGATTTGCCAATCTTTCGAAAGGGAGAGAGAGTGAGGATACAGACCTCCCAAGGATGGAAACCTGCAGTCATTGTGAAACCTACAGCGGAACCAAGGTCATATATGGTAATGACTCCAGGTGGAGCTCGATTCCGCAGAAACAGACGTCATTTGAGACGTGACACGGTTATTCCAACAGCTGAAGATGAGGTACATCTACCAGCAGATATGAACAATGAATCTGGAGTATATCCAGTGGAATCTCCAGAACAACGAGCTGTACCTGTTGATCCTAGAGTTGATGAACCAACCCCAGCAGCTCACCAGCCAACAGGAGAACAAAGAAGCACTCGCTTTGGACGAACTGTAATAAAGCCTGCCAAGTTACAGGACTATGTTCTCAGTTAGATATCCCTAGCAAAGTCTATTATGATAATCATTTTATAATAAAGAAGTAGATTGTATGCTCGGGGGGAGACTTTGTTAAAAACGGGGGATGTAATATATTGCGCTGTCACCTTAAGCTTGGGACAGCAGCTGGTCACATGTTCTCTTCTTCCTGTTCCTGTATTGTGTGTGTAGAAGTCTAAGAGCCACCATTTTGCAGTGTGCTATTATATGTTGCTGTGTTAACCTTTAGTAAAAGATATTCTCTACAAGACCAGTACCTGTGTGTGCTTGTGATCTGGTTCACTGTCTTATCCACATGCTTCAGAGTCTCCTGCAAAGCCTGTGTAAGGTGCCTGAACAGATTTAATCAGGGACAAGACACCTATTGGGTTTATTTCATGTTTAAATGATTTTCTAGAAGACTTTAGGTATGGAGATCCAAATTACAGAAAGATCCCTAATCCAGAAAACATCTGGATAACAGGTCCCATACCTGTACTGGAATTCTTAATGAATCAGATGAAAGTGAGTGTAGGACTGGCCAGACTGGCCAGACCGGGGATGACATAGTTGGCCAGACTGCTATTTTGCAAAATATGGACAAACAAACACTGTTTTATTTAAAAGGGAGGATATTTTCTTGGGAGCTTTTTGAACAAAATGTCTTAATCTCTAGTATGGGCTACTAGATCTGGGGCAAACGTCCACACCCTTCATTAAACAGACACATGATTCAGTGTTCATAAATTAGGGAGTGCTTTTTTTCCTCTGCAGTACTTGCATTTCTCACCAGCAGCAGCAGCATCTGATTTCTGAGAAGCTGAAGGCACGGTAAGTGCTTAACTGAAAGCAATACGGCAGAAAATAATATAGCTTTGAAACTCAATTAGCATCCCAAATAGCTTTCAGAGATGCCCATTTCTATTATCTGCCCTCTGGTGAAGTGTGCCACCAAACAATGTAGGCATGCACTAATGGGGTCCCTCACATGTGCACATCTAACTCAGCTGGAGAAACTAAAAATAATGTGGGAATGCTTAGAGTGATGGGAGGCCAAGGGAGGGGGTCCGAAACCGGGTAACTCTTTTAGGAAATCTGGGTTAGTTAACAGGTATAACATTTTCATGGGAAAAGGGAAAATTATTGCTACTAATATAACTGTGTGTAAATCATGTTGATGCTGGAAGCATCGCATACATGTTCTAGAATTTACAGAATTATTCATGTTTTGTTAGAGTCTGTACATTTTTAACAATATTTCTCTTCTCTAATGTACAAAACCTCTCCACTGCAAATGTGTTTGTCAGATTGTTTCCTTCAGGGCAAGGGTCGCATAAGCAGCAATACTAGTTGCTTAGTGCTTGTTGCTTGTGTAGGGATCTCCAAGATTGGGCCCCTAGGATGGGTTCTCCTTTGACAGGCACTAGAGGGTGGCCTTAGGGAATTGGACACCTAAGGGTGGTCCTAGTTGTTTTTGTGTTAAGAAAGGGAGTATCCCTGCAGTTCAGGGTTATGGCCACAGGGTGGTGCACACAGTATATAAGGCTGTGCAGCCTTGTGCAGCCAGGTCTTCCTGCCTGGGACCCTCTGGCAAGAGGCCAGCTACAGGCCAGGAGTAGTTAGTAAGCTAAAGATTATAGGCCGCTCTAGGAGTGGTAGATAGGCTATTTAGCTGGGCAGCTTGGCCCCTACAGGAGATTTAATGAGATTAAGATCTCCCAGCACTGATTGCTGGAGTCAGGGAACCAAGTGGTAGTAATAGGTGATTTGCCTAATCCAGGGGATAGCCGGGTGATATTCCGGGGTGAGGTCTCAAGGGGGTGTCCGCTTGGCGGGAGTACCGGGAAGTGCCCTAGAGAGGGGCTTCTGGCGTGAAGTACCGGAGGGAATCCCAAAAGAGGGTCATCTGGCTGGAGTATTGACGGTATCCCAGGAGAGAGGGTCCCCTAAGGAAAAGAGTGTTCCCTGACGTGTTCTGTAACTCCTGCAAAGCCTATCTGTCATTCATTCTGCAAATAAAGAAATCACTTGGTTCGGCATAATACCAGAGTGCATTGTCTTACTATCTGGAGGATCCACACTGCCGGGTAAGCAACTACCCCAGGGAGGGGGCAAGGTGCCAGGAGTGCTGGGAGTCCCCAACGCAGAAGTATAATATCAAGTTCTCAGGAGGGGAGTTATAGTTCAAGCTATCCCTATCCTGGGTGGAGGCACGCCAAATAGTACAGCAACATCTGTTCCCCATAGTAAGCGGGGCTCAGGATCCCTGTAAGCGCCACAAGATCTCAGCAGGTAGCAGCACATTCTCTAAAGTGGGCTACATTTGGAGGCACTGCTGAGATCTGAAACAGTAAAGAAGGAAGGGCCAATAACTGAGGTGAGGCCTAGAGTGATCACAGAAGCCTGCCCTCCGTCTGGGTTAAATTTTGGGCCCCCTGATCCGTGTCCACGAGGGATATTTGGCGCCAAATAGAGCAGGAGAGGCTCTGGGCCAATTGGATTGCAGGGAAGGGCGCCAAACAGAGCCAGGACCACACGTGTAAGCCCACGTTTGTGAGGGGGAGGCTGTGCTTAGTGATTGGTGGGTGCCGCCCCCTTGAGCGAGCAGCCTACAGAATCCTTGGAAAAGTGCGCCAAAGTGAGTGGGCGTGACTACGGCCGGTGACATCACCGCGGCCATCTTGGGAACAGTGCAGAGCGTTGTGAGCCACGAGTGAGAGTGTGACATCACGGTGGCCATCTTAGAGCAGCGTGAGTCAGCCACAGAGAAGTATTGTGTAAAAGAGTGTATGCAGATTTTGGAGCCTGCCCAAGCAAAAAGGATGGCAGCCTGGCGGTTTGTCAAGGCCCTGGAGAAAGAGTGGTTGTGGGGGTGCACTATCTTGCGCCACACTATGCACAGCTGCGACAGAAAGAATCCTGAGCCCAGGTACTGCAGCACAGAAGTCACCCTGCCAAATGGAGACAGAGTGGAAAAGCCTCACCCCAAGTACTATGCATCATATGAGGATGCCAAGGTGAGATTCACCTACATGGTGTGAGGGCCCAAGGGGCATGCTTAATCCCTGGAGTGACTGAGTTAAAGGGGAAGTAGCACCTACAGTTCTGGTGTACCCCTCAGGAGGGACTTGTGCTTTCCCAAGAAGGGACTGTGGGGGTGGGTGAGGGTTACCTGTACCACAGCCAACCGGCTGGTTGGGAGGCAAGGACTGCTCCTGTTTAAATTCCCAGAGGGGAATTCTTTTGTGTTGGCCATGGAGGATGCCAGGCCCAAAGTTGACCCAGGAGGGTCCGTCAGTCAAGCTGAGGACTGATTCAAGTGCCCAACCTGTTGGTTGGAGGTATCCCAGGGCACTGATTGCCTTGGGACATGGACTCCCTCAAGGAGAGGTGGAGACTTTGATCTTTTCAGTTATTTGAGTATGTGTAAAGTTTCTTACAGGGACAAAGACTCTGTGGGACTTATACCAAGACTTTGGGGTTGATGGGAAATGTAAAATTGTGTTTAACATTTCCTTCCAGGTAATACAGGTTTCTGAGCAGACACCGTGAGGAACTGTTGGAGAAGTAACCATGGTATAAGTATAATGTTGGTATATGGTATGTCAGCCAGGAGGTGACATTTTTCGTCAAGGGGGAGAATGTAGGGATCTCCAAGATTGGGCCCCTAGGATGGGTTCTCCTTTGACAGGCACTAGAGGGTGGCCTTAGGGAATTGGACACCTAAGGGTGGTCCTAGTTGTTTTTGTGTTAAGAAAGGGAGTATCCCTGCAGTTCAGGGTTATGGCCACAGGGTGGTGCACACAGTATATAAGGCTGTGCAGCCTTGTGCAGCCAGGTCTTCCTGCCTGGGACCCTCTGGCAAGAGGCCAGCTACAGGCCAGGAGTAGTTAGTAAGCTAAAGATTATAGGCCGCTCTAGGAGTGGTAGATAGGCTATTTAGCTGGGCAGCTTGGCCCCTACAGGAGATTTAATGAGATTAAGATCTCCCAGCACTGATTGCTGGAGTCAGGGAACCAAGTGGTAGTAATAGGTGATTTGCCTAATCCAGGGGATAGCCGGGTGATATTCCGGGGTGAGGTCTCAAGGGGGTGTCCGCTTGGCGGGAGTACCGGGAAGTGCCCTAGAGAGGGGCTTCTGGCGTGAAGTACCGGAGGGAATCCCAAAAGAGGGTCATCTGGCTGGAGTATTGACGGTATCCCAGGAGAGAGGGTCCCCTAAGGAAAAGAGTGTTCCCTGACGTGTTCTGTAACTCCTGCAAAGCCTATCTGTCATTCATTCTGCAAATAAAGAAATCACTTGGTTCGGCATAATACCAGAGTGCATTGTCTTACTATCTGGAGGATCCACACTGCCGGGTAAGCAACTACCCCAGGGAGGGGGCAAGGTGCCAGGAGTGCTGGGAGTCCCCAACGCAGAAGTATAATATCAAGTTCTCAGGAGGGGAGTTATAGTTCAAGCTATCCCTATCCTGGGTGGAGGCACGCCAAATAGTACAGCAACATCTGTTCCCCATAGTAAGCGGGGCTCAGGATCCCTGTAAGCGCCACAAGATCTCAGCAGGTAGCAGCACATTCTCTAAAGTGGGCTACACTTGGAAATCTGGACTGCTATGTTTCCAAGTGAAAATCCAAAAGTGCATTCGGAAGATGTATACTGTAGATTGCATGCATCTACAGGTTTATACAGTACAGGTATGGGATCCATTATCTGGAAACCCGTTATTTAGAAAGTTCCGAATTATGGGAAGGCCATGTCCCATAGACTCCATTATAAGCAAATAATTCTAGTTTTTAAAAATTATTTCCTTTTTTTCTGTAATAATAAAACAGTACCTTTTACTTGATCCCAACTAAGATATAATTAATCCTTATTGGAGGTAAAACAATCCTATTGGGTTTATTTAATGTTTAAATAATCTTTTAGTAGACTTAAGGTGGCCATACATGTAAAGATCCGGTCGCCAAGCAAGCAGATCTTCTCCCGATATTCACACCTACAGGTGGGCGATATTGGGGGAATTTAGGTTAATTTGGTTGTTTTGCCTTGGGGCCAAATGATTGAATTATAACAACTGTAATGGGTACAATCCGACTGAATTTTTGAACCTGCTCGATTGATATCAGGCCAGATATCGGTAGGGCAGGCCAGTCATTGTTGCCCCTACACGGGCCGGTAAGCTGCCGAATCGGTCCAAGGGACCGATATCGGCAGCTACAAACGGCCCGTGTATGGCCACCTTTAAGATATTTAAATCCAAATTATAGAAAGATCCCTTATCTGGAAAACTCCAGGTCCCAAACATTCTGGATAGTGGGTCACATACCTGTACCTGACTCCAATGCATTTGCGTGAAGAAAAAAATGCAGAGGAAAAATAACCATTGCTATGAGAAATGACTTCAATGCATGTGTGAGGAAAAAAAACCCCATTGACCAGTGCATTTCGCAATTTTTTCTGAGCAACAGATTCACTCTTCACTAGTCTCTAGCCTGCAGCCCTCTAGCTGATTTGGAGCAACAAGTCCCAGCGTCCCTGCACATGGACAAGGCTGGTGTTTGCACTTCTTATTTCAGTTGAAGAGCTGCAGGTTGTACCAGTTTGAGTAAAATTGTTACTAGGAATACTAATATGAGTAAGTGCACATTTTACCATTATTTTAAAAATAAAACAAACTTTTCAATTTCAGCTTAAATGATTTATTCAGACTGCTTGTTAGTAGTGAGGAATGTGACTTGCACAGTGCCCATGACTACATTTCCCTAACCCTGTAACTGGGCATACTCCTTCTCAATTATTTTCTAGTTCAGCAATGCATCCTTTGGGTATACTCTACACACTCATGGCTTTGTATTGCTTGCAGATGATTCTAGTTTGTACAGTATGCAGAGCAAACTCTCACAGTGCTGATTAAGTATAGTTGTAAAGTATGTTCAACACAAGAATTGAACTTATGCTGAAAAAGGGGGGCATACTGCCTCTTTAAGAATCAAATTAGAGGATTTGAACGTGGCTGGGGGTGTTGCTGACATCTGATCATTTCAGTTATTCTTGATTGGATGTCTGGCAAATCAATCACGTAGTCTTTTTATAATTAGATAGCAGCGAAGGAAGGCAAGCAGAGTTGACTTGAAATCATAGTTGTGGCATTGGGATAAGAAGATAAAGCTGTGTGTGATTAGTGTCGGACTGGAGCATTGGGGCCTTCTCCCAGTGTCCCCCCACAGGGGGCAGACAGGACTTCCCTGGGGCTAGGTGTCAAATAGCACATAGAAATATTTTGTTGTTTTTCTCCTGGTCTGTAACACTGCAACTCCCACAAGTCACAGGGGTTCTCAGATGCTTATAGCATTCATTGCAATATCCAGTTGTATTATTTTACTTACTGTAATTTCTTTTCACATCAGTTTACTATGTAAATATGAGCTGGTTCCCTTTAACAATTTTTGACAGTGTGCCTTGTGAAGATGTAGGATATGGATTGCAAAGGTTTGCCTGTGATAAGGGCGAGTTCACGCAAGGTGTATATCCGCTTCTCTCAGCGCTGCGTTTTTCGGCCAGGCTGAGAGAAGCGGATCTGCTTCCCTGTACTCCTCTGTGTGCCTGCATTAAAGATTATGGCAAATTCCTGAATGCATACCGCCCAACTGTCCCGCTTTCCGCTGGACAGTCCCGGTTTTGGTAGCGCATCCCGCTGTCCCGGATAGTTCCATGAATGTCCCGCATTTCCGTAATGCGGGACATTCATGGAACTATCCCTGACAGCGGGATGCACTGGCTGTAGTCAGGCGTTCCTCTTCTTCAGCGTCTCCTCTCTACAGTGGAGGAAATAATTATTTGACCCCTCACTGATTTTGTAAGTTTGTCCAATGACAAAGAAATGAAAAGTCTCAGAACAGTATCATTTCAATGGTAGGTTTATTTTAACAGTGGCAGATAGCACATCAAAAGGAAAATCGAAAAAATAACTTTAAATAAAAGATAGCAACGGATTTGCATTTCATTGAGTGAAATAAGTTTTTGAACCCCTACCAACCATTAAGAGTTCTGGCTCCCACAGAGTGGTTAGACACTTCTACTCAATTAGTCAACCTCATTAAGGACACCTGTCTTAACTAGTCACCTGTATAAAAGACACCTGTCCACAGAATCAATCAATCAAGCAGACTCCAAACTCTCCAACATGGGAAAGACCAAAGAGCTGTCCAAGGATGTCAGAGACAAAATTGTAGACCTGCACAAGGCTGGAATGGGCTACAAAACCATTAGCAAGAAGCTGGGAGAGAAGGTGACAACTGTTGGTGCGATTGTTCGAAAATGGAAGGAGCACAAAATGACCATCAGTCGACCTCGCTCTGGGGCTCCACGCAAGATCTCACCTCGTGGGGTGTCAATGATTCTGAGAAAGGTGAAAAAGCATCCTAGAACTACACGGGAGGAGTTAGTTAATGACCTCAAATTAGCAGGGACCACAGTCACCAAGAAAACCATTGGAAACACATTACACCGCAATGGATTAAAATCCTGCAGGGCTCGCAAGGTCCCCCTGCTCAAGAAGGCACATGTGCAGGCCCGTCTGAAGTTTGCCAATGAACACCTGAATGATTCTGTGAGTGACTGGGAGAAGGTGCTGTGGTCTGATGAGACCAAAATAGAGCTCTTTGGCATTAACTCAACTCACTGTGTTTGGAGGAAGAAAAATGCTGCCTATGACCCCCAAAACACCGTCCCCACCGTCAAGCATGGGGGTGGAAACATTTAGCTTTGGGGGTGTTTTTCTGCTAAGGGCACAGGACAACTTATTCGCATTAACGGGAAAATGGACGGAGCCATGTATCATGAAATCCTGAACGACAACCTCCTTCCCTCTGCCAGGAAACTGAAAATGGGTCGTGGATGGGTGTTCCAGCACGACAATGACCCAAAACATACAGCAAAGGCAACAAAGGAGTGGCTCAAGAAGAAGCACATTAAGGTCATGGAGTGGCCTAGTCAGTCTCCGGACCTTAATCCAATAGAAAACATATGGAGGGAGCTCAAGCTCAGAGTTGCACAGAGACAGCCTCGAAACCTTAGGGATTTAGAGATGATCTGCAAAGAGGAGTGGGACCAACATTCCTCCTAAAATGTGCGCAAACTTGGTCATCAATTACAAGAAACGTTTGACCTCTGTGCTTGCAAACAAGGGTTTTTCCACTAAGTATTAAGTCTTTTTTTGTTAGAGGGTTCAAAAACTTATTTCACTCAATGAAATGCAAATCAGTTGCTATCTTTTATTTAAAGTTATTTTTTCGATTTTCCTTTTGATGTGCTATCTGCCACTGTTAAAATAAACCTACCATTGAAATTATACTGTTCTGAGACTTTTCATTTCTTTGTCATTGGACAAACTTACAAAATCAGTGAGGGGTCAAATAATTATTTCCTCCACTGTATATGCGGCTCCTTGTTCGGCGGAGCCAGGCCCTTTTATAAGGTTGCGCCCGTGCGTATTGACATCACACGTACACACGGGCACAACCTTATAAAAGGGCCTGGCTCCACCGAACAAGGAGCCGCATATAGAGGAGACGCAGAAGAAGCAGCAGCAGCAGCAGTAGTAGTAGTAGCAGCAAGGCTCTATGTGTATGGGGGACACTACTGTGTATGGGGGGCAAAGCTGGTACATAGTTATAACTCATGTATAACTGACTGCCTTGTCTCTATATTTGTATTTTATATGTAGGAGTTGCTATATTGCTTTCCTTAGGTAGTACAGTATGAGGGTATAGCACATTTGCGTCTGATCCCGCCATTTCATCTATATAAAAGGAGTATTTTTTTAAAAAATGGGGTGTGATAATTGGGGGCGTGGTCACAAAAGTGGGCGTGGTCAAAAATTGCATACTAAATGAGGTTCTAATAGTACTACTGTGGAACCTTCTGAAGAGTGGGAAAGTGATTAACCAGTAGTAGGCAAACTGTGAGTTTGTGCAGATTGGATAGTAGGTGCATCTAACAGATGAACAGTTATAGGCCTTTTATTTTTATGATTCAGTTTGGACACTACATGCCTTTCTATACAAAAGCCTCCAAATAAAATTGACTGTGTGCCAGCATTTGCTAACTAAATAGACTTTGACTTGTTTTCAGGCATATGCAATCATGTCTGCAATGGTCTACCTACAGGAGACCTCGGTCAAATTACATGGAATTGGTACACATTGTATGTTGTCTGATGCAGGATAATAATTGTATTCTCTGTTTATATCTGGTCATTTATACCTGTAAATGTGTGCAGAATATATTTCCTGAGCAGTTTTTTTTTTTTTATTTATTTTTTTTATACGGGAAATGGAAATCTAGGTGTTTTATCTTCTGTAATACCTTTTTGTCTTTGCTGTGTACCATACATTCCAGCCTAGAGCTAGGAGGTCTAAAAGTAACAGTAGTGCTGCTGTGTGTACTGGTTAACTGTTTATACAGTTTTTATTTTTATATTTTTTTTTCTCATTCTGTAATTGCAATTTCTTTGACTTTAAAGCCACTTAATGTTGAGGTGACATTTTAAATTCTAAAAAAAATTAAATTAATTTAATTCCTTAGTAAAAATAAACAGCTTTTGTGATCTGTTCTGAAGCTAAAGTGAATTAACATTCCCAGATAAACAACCCAGTGACCATCCACCCATGTTTACAGGCTATGTTTACAGGCTATTATATTGCTTTGCCTGAGATAAGCAGTCATGTGGCTGGCTAATGATTAAATGATTTATGGAGGACAGAACTGGCTAAAATAAGGCATTTACATGTCCAAAACACAGCATTCAAATTAATTCCTAGCAAGGCACAGAACTATTACAACAATCATTATGAAACGGTGAATTGACTACATTTTTCAACCATTACTCTTGTTTCTTCCTCACCAATCCTTTTTCTCTTTCTTCTCCCATGCAGCTTCCCAGATATTCTACCAAACATGGGATGTAGGGTTGCCACTTTTTGTGGAGAAAAATACTGGCCTTTTATTATCTATCTTCCCTATTAATAACATTGGCAGAAAGCATAATTTTTACCAGCCAGGTGACAACCATAATGGGAAGTCCTGGGGCCCTTTTCCTGATCAGGGACAGGGAAGCAGGTCTTCAGGAGTCTGGATGGTGCAGGGGGAGGGAACTGTGGGATGTGGATTCTCACCGCTTGCTCACAAACCTGAGAGTGACGGTGTGATTAGTATAGTGATTCCTAACGTTTTGCAACCTCTCTGGTAAAAAAGGTTTAATTTGAAAAAAAAAGTTGATCAAATATGTCTGCTAATAGATATTTGAATAAACATTCAACCTTTTTTTTTAGTATATATGCCTGTCATGATAACCTACATGTATATTACTGTAGCAATTAATTGTCTTTCAGTCCATTCAGCAAGATGCTCCGACTTTCAATTGGCAATGACAAGTGGACGGATGAGTTTGAAACTCAAATTGAAGAACTGGATATTACTGACCTGTGGACACTACAAGTTAATGAAAATAACTTGGAAAACGGTGGGCTAAAGTTTGAGCGAGAAACATTTGGCAGGTACAGTAAATACCATATGTCGTGGCTCTATCATCTTATACATTTTTATAAATAAATAAATATTTACATTCCAGTCCACACTGTGGAGCAAACTAGCCAGGGTTTGAATACACAACATGCAGATAGGATTAACTTTAACTGGTGTGTTTTGGGATAGAAACTGCTTTATATTTGAAACAATCTCTTACACATACATAGAAATGCCTTAGCAAATGAATGCTAATTCCATACACATTGGCTTGGTCATATAATCATGCTGCTCCCATTTTAGTGCATACTATAGTGTACACTTACCACCTTTAACCCTATTATACAGTTAGCCATGCATATGTGGGGTCTGGGCTGGTATGAAGATAAAAGGCAAATCAACATCTGAGACAGTAATGACATTTTTTTGTCAGATTTATTGCCATAAAGTCCATGCAAATTGAAGGCTTGTGATATGATGGTTTAGGAATTCTGTTCATCACTGTCCATTTGTCACCTTTTTGCCAGTAACTATACTTCATATTAAAATATATTGTCATTCTAATGGAAAAATCAGTATTATCTAGGGTAGGGTGTATTTCCAACTCTTGCTTGTGAAAAAATAAGCTCTACTGATACTGTTTTGTCTTTTAATTTTTCCCAGCTTTCGGTGCTCATACTGTAGACATCATTGGAGTTCATCTGTTATCCACATCAGATTCCTCATAACGCTGGACAGACCCTGTAAACGTGGCATTGTGAACATGAAGATTGCTAAGCAGTCATGTAAAATGTGCAATTGTGGTGTGATGGAAAAACCTCAGATTTCAGATGAGAATATTAAAATAATGATAAAGAATTTGGTCTTGAAGATTAACCGCACATTCTATGAGAAAGAAAAAGATGGGCGACATTTAAGGTCGATTAATTACTATAATGAGCCTAAAGGTCCTCATGACAAAGATCACTGTGAGGATTGCCAGGAAGGTCACTCTTATCTGGAGGAGCCATGGTACCAAGATGTGTCTCATCATAAGGAGACGAAAAGTCAGCAAGGTCTTTCAACAGCTCTAACTGTAGCAGGTGTCACTGTAGGGCTTGGGGCTTTAGCTTTAGCTTGTATGGCATTTTCCAACCCCAAAAACTCCTCTAAAAAGTGATTTCATCCATTTGCATGGTCTAAGATTAACAGCTTCCTTAGTGTTAGCCTGCAACTTCATACTACCTTTTAATATATCTCATTAATGATTAACTGCTTTATATAGATCACTATGATTATTGCAAATGGATACTATAAATAAAGTGTTTACTTTTGTCTGCATACTGTGTGTAGTGGTTTTTTTTCCAAAAAAGGTGAACTTCTGAAGGTTATTGTCACTTTTTATGCATTCATGGAGTAATCCATTTAAGGGTAGTCATCTGACAGTTTCTGTTTCCTTTATGGCAAACGGCAGTCTCACTTCATGTCACTGCAACTTGGGGGCCCATTGGCCTCCAGGTACATGGGGCAGTGCACGTGTGTAGGCACTTGGTTTTTGTTTAGGTGCATTGCCTTACCTTAGCTAGGAGAAGGTACATGATGAGGTAATTCGTTGTGGCTGGGGCCGCAATGCATCATGGGTAGTTATCTGCCTGGTAGCATACAGCTGTTTCCAGATGTGATTGGCAGGTGGTCTGATCATCTGTCAAAGGCAGGCAGGTTTTTTCTTGCCCAGCAACAGGCTATTGCAGCTGGACGATGGCCTATAAAAAGGGATGCACTGGGACAGCGATGCACAGAAGTTTGCCTGGACGAGCGAGTCAGGATGTTCCCCGCCCGCCCACCCACCAAAAAAAAAAACCATATATTTTTTTATCTGTTTTATAAAAAAAAAAAAAAGTGTATTGTCGCAGCTGTGTGGAGGTAAGCCCTGGGCTTTTTGGTAGGGGCAAAAAGGTACACTTCATTCAAGGCAGCCTGCTGGTGTTGGAGCAGAGGCTGGCTGGGGTAATTATTTTACGGATTTTGGAAAGTTATGATCTCTTTATTTAAAAGTTATAGAGATGTTATTTATGGTTTAAAAATAAAACAGCTGCAGCCTTTCTCCACCAATGCTCTAGTGTCTTGTGTTTTTATTTATTCAGTTATTTATATTTATGGTAAGTGCACACATTGCGTGCTACTAGCCCCATGTCCACAAGACAAAGGACAACAACCCTTTATCTAAAAGGTTCATTATAATTCATTCCATTTCTATATGGAAATATATGTGGCTGATATAACAATGATAGTGAAAGATAAGGCTGCCTCTACTGTGATCAAAAATAATGCATAACAAGAGAAGCATCCAAGCTGACTTTAAGGCCTCAAACTGAATGGGAGATTTTGTTGGGTGGGAGTTGACTTGACACACCCTACAAGCTGTTGAAGTGGGGCAAGAATAATGAAAATGATATAAAAATAAACTTTTAATGGAGTCTGAAAATCCTTTATTCCTCATTGAAATACATTGGCTATTGGATATAGCTGCATGAACCAAATGCATTGTCAGACTTCAGACAAGATCTTACATTAGCCTTACAAAACTTCATGCTGTTACCTGACAAGA
Organism: Xenopus tropicalis; assembly: GCF_000004195.4. Taxonomy (NCBI): domain Eukaryota; kingdom Metazoa; phylum Chordata; class Amphibia; order Anura; family Pipidae; genus Xenopus; species Xenopus tropicalis. Next base: position 103,002,458 of record NC_030681.2, read on the forward strand.
AAACCCCCAGAAAATACCTTGGTATAGAGGATACCGAGATCCGCCTCTGCTAAAACACTCAAATTGCATTTTTGGATGCTTACACAATTTGAGGGTTTAGCAGAGGGAATTGTTTTTTTTAAGCAGTTTGTTGCTGTGACAGAATGCACTGTGTATTATCAAAATCTTCCATATAGTTTGACCTATCCCCTTACACACCCTGTGATTGTCAGAAACTCTTAAACTTGCCTGCTAAGCCATAATAGTGCTGCGGTATAGGCAGGATCTACTGCTTGACATTTTTGTATTTGTAGGACAGTATAATTGTAGTATGGGACAAACAAGCCAAACATAGGTACAAACCAATACAAGAAATTATAGTAACACTGGTATGTTTTTCACTACCACCATACCTGGTGCTAAATGGGATGTTGCATCCACCAACAACGCTGTGCAGGAAATATCCGCCAGGTTTTATACAGGGTACAGCTGCTAGTTGGACAAGTATAATAATTGATTAATCTCAGGGCCCGGCCAAGGTATTTTGGAACCCTAGGCAAGGACTTCAATTAGCGCCCCCCCCCGCCCACCATTATATGGTTTTAAATTTTTTTTATCTCTTTTTTACAGCTTTTTAGATAATACAATTGCCCCCCATCTGTACCTGTGCAAGCAGCAGCCAATCCCTCATATTGCCCCCCATCTGTACCTGTGCAAGCAGCAGCCAATCCCTCATATTGCCCCCCCATATGTGACTGTGCAAGCAACAGCCAATCCCTCATATTGCCCCCCATCTGTACCTGTGCCAGCAGCAGCCAATCCCTCATATTGCCCCCCATCTGTACCTGTGCCAGCAGCAGCCAATCCCTCATATTGCCCCCCCCATATGTACCTGTGCCAGCAGCAGCCAATCCCTCATATTGCCCCCCATCTGTACCTGTGCCAGCAGCAGCAGTCAATCCCTCATATTGCCCCCCATCTGTACCTGTGCCAGCAGCAGCAGCCAATCCCTCATATTGCCCCCCATATGTACCTGTGCCAGCAGCAGCCAATCCCTCATATTGCCCCCCATCTGTACCTGTGCCAGCAGCAGCAGTCAATCCCTCATATTGCCCCCCATCTGTACCTGTGCCAGCAGCAGCCAATCCCTCATATTGCCCCCCCATCTGTACCTGTGCCAGCAGCCAATCCCTCATATTGCCCCCCCATATGTACCTGTGCCAGCAGCCAATCCCTCATATTGCCCCCCATCTGTACCTGTGCCAGCAGCAACCAACCCCTCATATTGTGCCCCCATATGTACCTGTGCCAGCAGCAGCCAATCCCTCATATTGCCCCCCCCATATGTACCTGTGCCAGCAGCAGCCAATCCCTCATTTTGCCCCCATCTGTACCTGTGCCAGCAGCAGCCAATCCCTCATATTGCCCCCCCATATGTACCTGTGCCAGCAGCAGCCAATCCCTCATATTGCCCCCCCATATGTACCTGTGCCAGCAGCAGCCAATCCGTCATATTGCCCCCCCATATGTACCTGTGCCAGCAGCAGCCAATCCGTCATATTGCCCCCCATCTGTACCTGTGCCAGTAGCAGCCAATCCCTCATATTGCCCCCCCATATGTACCTGTGCCAGCAGCAGCCAAGCCCTCATATTGCCCCCCATATGTACCTGTGCCAGCAGCAGCCAATCCCTCATATTGCCCCCCCATATGTACCTGTGCCAGCAGCAGCCAACCCCTCATATTGCCCCCCCATCTGTACCTGTGCCAACAGCCAATCCCTCATATTGCCCCCCCATATGTACCTGTGCCAGCAGCCAATCCCTTATATTGCCTTCCATCTGTACCTGTGCCAGCAGCAGCCAATCCCTCATATTGCCCCCCCATCTATACCTGTGCCAGCAGCAGCCAATCCCTCATATTGTCCCCATCTGTACCTGTGCTAGCAGCAGCCAATCCCTCATATTGCCCCCCCATATGTACCTGTGCCAGCAGCCAACCCCTCATATTGCCCCCCCATCTGTACCTGTGCCAACAGCCAATCCCTCATATTGCCCCCCCATATGTACCTGTGCCAGCAGCAGCCAATCCCTCATATTGCCCCCCATCTGTACCTGTGCCAGCAGCAGCCAATCCCTCATATTGCCCCCCATCTGTACCTGTGCCAGCAGCAGCCAATCCCTCATATTGGCCCCCATCTGTACCTGTACCAGCAGCAGCCAATCCCTCATATTGGCCCCCATCTGTACCTGTACCAGCAGCAGTCAATCCCTCATATTGCCCCCCCATATGTACCTGTGCCAGCAGCCAATCCCTCATATTGCCCCCCATCTGTACCTGTGCCAGCAGCAGCCAATCCCTCATATTACCCCCCATATGTACCTGTGCCAGCAGCAGCCAATCCCTCATATTGCCCCCCCATCTGTACCTGTGCCAGCTGCAGCCAATCCCTTATATTGCCCCCCATCTGTACCTGTGCCAGCAGCAGCCAATCCCTCATATTGCCCCCCATCTGTACCTGTGCCAGCAGCAGCCAATCCCTTATATTGCCCAATTTGCCCCCAGTCTGTATATATGCTAGCAGGCAGCCAAGCCAAATTGCGCCCAAAATCTGTATATTTTGCCCCCAAATCATTTGTACCTGTTCCAGCAGCAGCAAGCAAGAATTGCCCCCTTCCTATACCAACAGCCTTCATCGTCAGAGAACTCCCAGCCATGTCCTGCTCCGGCCTCAGGTTTTCCCCATGCGGCACGGCAAACCCACACACTGCAGCACCCTAGCACTTCTGTCCCTCAGCGCTTCTGTCCCCTTGTTTGAATGGCGCGCATGCGTAAGGACGCGCCACTGCCTACTACGCATGCGCACAGCGCCAACGTCAACAAGGAGGTAAGCGACGGTAAGGAGAGGGGAGGGGCGTGCATCTGGGTCCTGAATCATGCCAGAGGGGGGTTGGGGGCGGCGGTTTATTAAAGGCAAAGCTAACATAAAATACTACTACTAAAAAAAATAATAATATTTTTTTCCCCTTTAATGTGCGCCCCCCCCAGTGATTGCGCCCTAGGCAGGCGCCTACTCTGCCTACCCCTAGTTCCAGCCCTGATTAATCTGATTCGTATACAGATTTAAATCTATTGTTTTAGTAAAAAATTGTATTCAGGGGCAGATTTACTACAATCGGTAGGAATTCAATAAAGTTTGGTAATGAGCATTAATAAATAAGCCATAGGCCCTAATTTGCACAATGGATTTTTCAACAGCACACAATAATAATAATAATAATTTAAAAATATGTTGGCAAATAATTGTACTTTAGAAATAAGAAAATAACACAAGGGCTTGTTTACAAAAAAATGGACAAGGAAAAAAAAAAAAAGATGTAAAACACCATTTTTTGCACGTTTTACCTTGTCCCATAGAAATATGCTCATAGTTGCAATCTATTATGCTTCCAGAAAGGGATACAAGCCAGGTGTTAGTAAATAATGTGCTTACCACCTCTCTATAGAAGACTTTAAGCACAGGGCTTTCTTGAGTCTGCCAGTGCTGTAACCTGCATATTGTGGCAGTTGTGCAGCGGTTGTGGTAGAAAAATGAGACACATGTGGATAGTATACGAGGCTCTACAACTGTCACTATTTTGTGGCTCTTATTTTCCTTATTCTTGCACCTAGCCATCTGTAAATAAGCCCTATAATAAATATGTATGCAGATGTATGGTAAAACCAGCCTGAGCTTTTGTATCCAGCCAAATGTTCCACTAATCTTCCCCTGCATAGAATGTTTTTCTCTTCAGCATCAGTCACTTTCAGTTTCGTTTCTCTGAAACTACTTCTCTGCGACTCCTCCCTCTTTGGAAACAACAGACCCTTGCTAGAGGAGAACAAGGATGGAAAAGGAAAATGATATGGCAGTTGAAATTTGGAGAGATGCTTTTCAGGATAAAATCGAAGAGTTGTTATTGCCTCATGTTTGGAACTTAACAGTAAATACCAATCTCCAGAAACAGCCAGGGTGGCTGCAATACACACAATGCACATATGGCAGGTAAATCTTTTTTTATTCTGTAGCTATTGTGTTCTTCTGCCTGCAGTGTTTATTATCCTGTTCTATATGTCTTCAAACACGAATCATTAAAACTTAAATATTGTATATAAACAGGTAGATGTATTTTTCGTGCTTGCTCAATTTCAGAATTATAGATGAATTAGGTTGATGTTTTGGCAAGTACATATGCTTCTATTTCTTCATCTTATCTTTCTGCATCACATTGGGGCAGACCTTGTAAGAGATTATTGTAGTGCAGAGGATAGAGGGGCCTTTGTTATTAGATCTTCCCTAAAGCTGGCCATACACGTGGCAATCTGACAATGTTTTGTGCGACCATCGGTCGCACGAAACATCATCAGATTCGCCACACACAGTCAGGGCTGAAACAGCAGATAAGGAGGTAGAAACAATAGGATTTCTACCTCCTTCTGCCGATTCAGCCCTGACGGCAAATTTTGGTCAGGCGCCTTCTATGGCGCCCGATCAAAATTTTCTAACCTGGCCGATCGGCGAGTCGTCCGATATCAGCAGCTTCCTGCGATATCGGTCGACTCGCCGACATGCCATACACGCACCGAATATCGTACGAAACGAGGTTTCGTACGATAGTATCGGTGCGTGTATGGCCACCTTTATTCTTACCCAGTTAAGTATGCACGTAAAGTCATCACAGATACTGTCATCCAAAATAGTATTTTTGCAATAATGAAAGAAAATGGGATTTTTAATTACATGTATGAAATGTCAGTGTCAGTAAGCATATTTACAATATATACAATTACACACAGGGATGACAAATGTTATAATAAATACAATAAATAAGTATAAATACACAGAGATTTAGTGCCATATGGTAAGAGATACAGTAGTAAGGTCCCTTCCCGGTAGAGCTTACAATCTAAGTGATATAATATATATAATTGCTATTAAATGCAGGATCTGTATTTCTATCCAATTCATTCCTGGCTCCAACTTAAAAAGGATTTTACAGAAAAATCTGATTAAAAGACCCGAAGGAAAATTAATCTCTGATACACTGTTTGAAGAATAAGCAGAGAACAGAAAGGGATAAACAAATACCTCTTTCTAGGACAATAATACATTTCCATGGCTTAAATTCAGTGCTATATTTTGCCATCTCTCTTTTAAAACACTTTAATGAATAGTTCCCCTAGAGGGTTTTGTTATCAAAGCAATCATGATGACTGCTGCCATGCATATGAGAAAAATATGTGAATAACTGAGGCTACTGTTGCGGACTAGACTGTCAATTTAACCATTTACAGGAATGTAAACTGAAAGTAAAGCATTTTTATAATGAGAATATTTTCCCTTGATGAATGAGACCGTCAATTTTAATAGCATCCTTTTAAAGGCATAGTTCAATTTTAAAGGACAATTAACATCAAAAACTAAAAATATATTAAAAAAAAATCCTTGGCATCAAATATCCTATTTTGCATGAGCAAGGTTTTCAGCTGCAGTTTTTGATCAATAAAGGGCATGTAACCCCTGTTTCACTAACCCCTGTTGAATTCTACTCAGTTTATCTATTTACTTTGTTGGCTTTGCTTTAGAATAATAGTTAAGCTATGTATTTGTTTTAAGAGTTCAGAAGCAAAATTATGTTCTTCTCTGTGTAATCTAGGTTTCGTTGCTCACTGTGTTCCCGTTGGTGGAACTCTGCTGAAATACATGTATTATTCCTCATGAAGCTGGACAGAACCATGAGACGTGGCACGGTGAACATGCAGATATTCAGACAGGAATGCAAGAAATGCACTGCTGCTGTCATGGAAAAACCAGAGATTTCCCAGGAGAACATTAGAATAATCATTGGTAACCTAGTCAACAGGATCCAGAGAAAGTTCTATTCGCCTAACAGCTGGGATCTAGATGAAAAGCCAGTTTTGTATAGTGAAAGAAGGGAAGGCCCTCATAACAAGGAACACTGTGAGGCCTGCAAGCAGAATGTCTGTCGGTGGCAGGTGTTAGAGATGAAAACAGAAAGGCAGCAGGCAGCTGAATTCAGTTCAGCAGGAAGAAACCCAAATGAGACAAGATTTAGAGGAGAGATGGATCATTCCAGGCTGATGAACTCAAACCCCAGACCACCACCTACAGTAAACCAGCCATCAGCGGACAATCAAGGAATCACTTTTGTTGGCCTTGTATCTGCAGTGATTTGTGGTTTAGCTTTGCTATATCTTTCCAAAAAATGAGAACTTTGCAGAAAAAAGGCTCTGTCCCTTAAATGGGCAATTTTAAAAAATGCATATATTATCAATATGCAATAAATGATCTCACAGCAATCTGGGTTGTTAGGCACCCTTCACTGAATATAACCTTGGAAGCTGGGTCAGCCCCTCTTGTTGAACTCTTTCCAATAAGCCCTCGTGTGGTACATGCACACTATGCTTGTGCTCCCGTAGACGATACTCTGCCCAGTGCATTTATCAGTGCACCAATGAATATAAATTTTCTTCCCCTTTAATTTTACTTATGCATTGTCAATCTGAACGAAGCCCAAAATACAGACTGGCTATTTTGTTTCTAATTGCACTATTTGTGGAACATTGTAATAAAATGTTTATAGTCAATCAATAAATGATAATATCATATATTAGATGAAAAAATCTGTTGGGGAAAATGTATTAGACCCAAATATATAGGTAACACAAAAGTGTCAGAAAACAATTGTATAATTCAAGTGTGTCATTTTATTATCACTGTGAATAACATAAAAAAGAAGGAAAACTACTTGAATATCGAAACAGTAAGGTTTAGGGTATCAGAGCAGGTGTGCATTAGCTACCCTGTGCCCCTATGCAGTGCTGTCTGCATCTGTAAAGTCCCGAATTTAAGCTGGAGGAACCACAGAAGGTATGTTTCGGCAGAACAAGGGCAAATCTCTTATGGCATAGGGCTGCTGGCCATGGTAAGGGACAGTAAATATTTTATGTATTCAAATGTACTTGGGATTAAATTGACCTTTAGGACAATGGGACATGAGGAGATTTGTCATCTGAAGGAAGTCTGTGTTACCCACAGGTGAATTATCTCTTGAAAATACCTTGCCATCTGTATCCATTAGAACTGTGCCAGGCATGTACCCCATCTGTTTGCCTATCCCCTAGTTTGTAACTTCTGGAGGATCTTTACATCGCTTGCCTACATGGCACCCATCCCCCTCCCACTGCATGTCAGAGCAAACGCCGTCTATTGTCAGGTGTATGGCAGCTGAATGAGGGTTTGACAGGATGAGAACGCTTTGCCTTGGGCATGTCCACGTCTTGGTCTGGCAGTGGCCATATGAAACATTTACTGTACATGGGGTGGTCCTATTTAATTAGCAGGAATCGCCATTTTTCATGTTTCGTTATCAGCTCCTGATACCTGTGAGGGACAACAGAAATAAGATTTGTCTCAGCAGTGCAAAGGAGAAACTCTTGCCATTTGCCCAATGACCAACTCACCGGAGAGCACATGCAGAGAAAGAGAAAACGTTGAATATTTCAACAGACTGCAATGCTTAACAACAGAAGGCTGCTTTCAGGAAATATATTACAGGAAATATGTTACTTTTCTGATTGTGTTATTGGTTAAAATGTAAATCATACCTTATATATACCAGGTCCTGTTTATCAAAATTTGAGTTTTATAGAAAAAAGGAAGCAAATGTGACTATATTCTAGAACAGGGATCCCCAGCCTATTACTTGTGAGCCATATGCAGATGTATAAAGAGTTGGTGAGCCACACAGGCATGAAACAAGTTCTTTGGGGGTGCCAAATAAGGACTGTGATTGGCTATTTGGTAGCCCCATGTGGCCTGCTGGCCTGCAGGAGGCTCTGCTTGGAGTAAACTGTTTCTCTGTGCTTCCAAAACTTGCCTCCATGTCAGAAATTTTAAAATGGGCACTGATTGGGGATCTCTAGAATATTCTTAAGAACCACGAATAGTTGGTATTTATTAAAAAAAATCCTTAAAAATTCACCATGAAAAAACTTAAAGCTGACGAATTTTAATAGAACTCAATAATAATTGTTTTGAACACATTTATTTATTTATTTTCCTAGTTAATAAAACATTATTTTTAATTTATCCTCATTGAAAATGAATGAAACAATGTGATTCTTGCCAGTGTTTTTTTTTTTTAAACAAAACAGTGTGTTGAACTGTGACTTATACATACAGTTGAAAATTGAATATTTTAGTTTGATATGTCTTTTCATGCCAATTAATAAGCCACAAAAAACTTCTAGAAAGCCAAATATATAAAAATTGTAATAGATGTATTTTTAGACTGAAATGTGAAATTTGTTTGTCAGCCACAATAACAACAAGTTGGGTCATAGTGTAACTCCTGCAGCTTTTCTTCTTGCCAGTCATGTGGAGGCTTTGTGCAGCAGTCACATTGGGAGCTGAACTACATTGCCTGTGTATAGGGCATCAAACTACTATACAGTGGCTTGCAAAAGTATTCGGCCCCCTTGAACTTTTCCACATTTTGTCACATTACAGCCACAAACATGAATCAATTTTTTTGGAATTCCACGTGAAAGATCAATACAAAGTGGTGTACACATGAGAAGTGGAAGGAAAATCATACATGATTCCAAACATTTTTTACAAATAAATAACTGCAAAGTGGGGTGTGCGTAATTATTCAGCCCCCTGAGTCAATACTTTGTAGAACCACCTTTTGCTGCAATTACAGCTGCCAGTCTTTTAGGGTATGTCTCTACCAGCTTTGCACATCTAGAGACTGAAATCCTTGCCCATTCTTCTTTGCAAAACAGCTCCAGCTCAGTCAGATTAGATGGACAGCGTTTGTGAACAGCAGTTTTCAGATCTTGCCACAGATTCTCGAATGGATTTAGATCTGGACTTTGACTGGGCCATTCTAACACATGGATATGTTTTGTTTTAAACCATTCCATTGTTGCCCTGGCTTTATGTTTAGGGTTGTTGTCCTGCTGGAAGGTGAACCTCCGCCCCAGTCTCAAGTCTTTTGCAGACTCCAAAAGGTTTTCTTCCGAGATTGCCCTGTATTTGGCTCCATCCATCTTCCCATCAACTCTGACCAGCTTCCCTGTCCCTGCTGAAGAGAAGCCCCCCCAGAGCATGATGCTGCCACCACCATATTTGACAGTGGGGATGGTGTGTTCAGAGTGATGTGCAGTGTTAGTTTTCCGCCACACATAGTGTTTTGCATTTTGGCCAAAAAGTTCCATTTTGGTCTCATCTGACCAGAGCACCTTCTTCCACATGTTTGCTGTGTCCCCCACATGGCTTGTGGCAAACTGCAAATGGGACTACTTATGGTTTTCTGTTAACAATGGCTTTCTTCTTGCCACTCTTCCATAAAGGCCAACTTTGTGCAGTGCACGACTAATAGTTGTCCTCTGGACAGATTCCCCCACCTGAGCTGTAGATCTCTGCAGCTCCCCCAGAGTCACCATGGGCCTTTTGGCTGCATTTCCGAATACTTTTGCAAGCCACTGTATAAACATCTCCACTTCACTCCATTTATCATCTGTATAATCTATATATTGTTCCATACCTGGTGCGGTTTGGGTTTTGGCCTGTGATTAGTGGGGAGAAAAGGCCCAAGTCGTCGATACATAGAGGTTTAGCTATGCTCAATTTAATTGTACAATGTGGTAAGTGTTGAATTATATATATTTGTAAAATTAGAATGTTCAAGTTTTTTGTGCTTTTTCCCCTGTTTATGAAAATTATTACCCACTCACTTAGTCAATAACTCTTGTATGACCCTAATGAAATTCGTACTGGCTGCTTTTTTCAGGGTCCAGGAAGCTCAGTGTAGTTTACAGTCTGTCATGGCAATTTTTTGCCAATTAATTATTATGAATCAGGCTCAAGCTGCATTGGTATTGTGGACAAACACAATTTGCTCAAAATTGTTGCAAGTAGATTTGCCTATAGACAACCTTAAGAAACATGGTCATATAATTAATTGAATATTCATAAATTGTCTGGTAACAATTTTTTAATGGGACAATTAAAAGAGGGGTTTGTTTGAACATCATGGTAACTACAGAAGATTTAACACACATTTTCCAACATTACAGATGCCTATAATACAAAAAACAGCACCTCATACGCATGCTAAAGTTATGATGGGCAAGGTAAACATTTCCCTGGGACGGTGAATATTGTTTCTAAAAGCAGGACAGGCCCTAGAAAAAAATGTTTTGTTGAATTCACTTTGGGATGCCTGCATGTGTGCCCATTGGCACTGCCTAACTTGCATTTCTAAATAACAAGCAATGACTTGCATATATGACTTATAAATAAAGCACTACAGAACACAAAGATTTGCACAAAGGTTCAGGTGTATGTATGCATAACTTTATTTATAAAGGTGCAGTGCAGACTGCAAATGTGCTGAAATGCCCAATGGCAAGCAACTTCAGTGGCTGATTTAAATTCAGCAATTTGTACTCACAAGTGTTTGTTTCTGGGTTTCCATGCGGTGTGTTCCTCTGTATTCCACTGCAGCAAACAGCAGAAACAACCATAACCTATTCTTCCTAATGTGCCCATACTCACATAGGCACTGGTGGGACGCAGCTTATCGCATTTCACCTGTGTTCGGTGAAATACTGAAGCACATGCTTGTTAGTACAAGCCCTTTAAGCCATTAATTGAGAAGTCAACCAGCCCCATGTAAATAGAGAGAGAATATTCCAAAGGAAGAATTCAGTTTTGAAAAATCCAGGACTGGGCCATTGTCTCCCTAATCAGTTGGAGTTAGCTCATATCTACTTTAGTTTTCCACTGTCCTGCCACATTGACTGGGGGTTCACTAGAAACTATGAACTATGTCTGGCAGGACTAGTCTTTTGGCATAAATGTTTTATATCACTGTTAAAACATGTAAAAATATACAGTAGTTGCTCCTGGATAAAAACAACTGCAGGTAACATTAAGTAAAGGGATCTGTGTGATTTACCTATATCTATAATATGCAGTCAGTCACAGTGCCTAATTGTACATTACGGTAACCGTGGCACCCATGGCACCCATGGCAATCATCAAACGAACATAAAGCAACGGCACTCAAGAGCTTCATACGGGACACTGACCTTAAAATTCTTTATTGCGAAACATGCAACGTTTCGAGGCAAAGACCGCCCCTTTGTCAAGCACAAGCACACGTGAACATGACGGCAATATATAACCATTCAATTAACAATAATTGACCCATGGCAATCATGGCACTGTTCCATATCCTCCTGTTTACAGTAAGCGTTCAATTGTTCTCACCCTGTGACACACCTTGGTAATATTATAGCTGGTTAGCTAGATTAAATCCATTGTAATTCTCTCTTCTTGTGTGCTGCTGTTTTCAGCTCTTCTTTCCCTACACATTTTGATATTTTTAGGGTACAACATTTGAATTTGCAGGACTGAATCTTCTACAAGTGATTTAAAGGAATATAACAAAGAGCTATGAACTGAGGCTGATCTTCTGTTAATTTACAGGTAAATGTGCTACTTTCCGCACTCATTTCTGTCTGTATTTGTGGAAGAGTCTGTGCTAACCAGCTAACTGGAAACTTAACTGGTGTGCCTGCTCTTAAGGGAGAACAATACCCTAAAGATTTATATGGCTTAAATGCCATATTTTATATACTGTATTTACTGTACCAGCCTAAAGATTCATCATCTCAACAGCAGTAATGATCCAGAACTTCAAACATGTCACAGGAGCTCACCATCTTGGATTATATTAGGGGTGCCAGTGATACTCACGCGTTTTGAGCAGCTGTAGTGAAACTAAGCTTAGGGGCTGTCACAAATTATCAAGCAAAAAATGCTACAGGGCTGATTATTACAGTCTGATGCTGATTGCACTGGTTTCTGAGTTGCCATGTAGTAATTATCTGTATTTATTACTAGTCAGCCTTATATTGTGATATTCTGTATATACAGTATATTGTGAGTGGGCCCCTAAGCTCAGTAAGCAACAGCACAGAGCATGTGCAAGGAATAAGCAGAAAAGAAGATGGGGGCTACTGGGGCATCTTTGGAGGCAGAGACCTTCCCTGCTAAAGGGCTGTGGTTGCCTTGGGCTGGTACAGAAGCCCAGAACAAAATGTACAACATTTCTGCCCTTCCTTTTTAGTTAGATTTTAGTTCTCCTTTAAAAGGTCTGCAAGAAAAGAAACAAATAGCAATCGTATTTTGGGAGCAGAGGAGTTAAAAGCTTGTTGTGGGTGATGCTTTTCTTTTAACTTAAATTACCTGCAGTATATTTTCCTGCTTTCATGCAAGGTCACCTAGGAAACACTAGATTGGAGCAGGGCCAGGATGGAAGAAAGGAATTGGAAAAGTCTGTTTGAAGGTGAGGTAGAACGAATTGCAGAGCCATATAAGTGGGATTTCACATTGGATAACAACCTGCAAAAGTTTCAGGGTTCAAGTCCGGGCTGGCTGGAGTACAAAGTGTACACCGTTGGCAGGTAAATGCAATGCATGTTTGTTATCATCCATTATAGTGTTTTGTGTACAAACCTGTACTATGTATACATGCATAATTACAAAGAGATTGCAGGGACTCATAGGGCTAATAGCCCCTATGGTCATTTCAAGATAGACACAGTGGGGTCGTTTATAAAATTTGGGCATCGCATATTCTCTTTCCGCAAATGGTATGTTTTCCCCTAAATCCTTGAATTTTGCACTGCTGTGCACGTCTTTCCTTTTTATGCGAATTTTAATACGAATTGTGCATATAATTTCCGCGATTTGCGTGAGCACACCCTCTGTGCGTGTTTATTATGTGCGAATATAGAGCCCATTTTCTCTTTGTGAATATTAATTCAGAAATTTGCGAAATCAGTTTAGCGAATATTTTTTCTGCCACCAAAGTAGAGGTGTAATTGAGAAAAAATGTGCAATTATGTTTGTCTTTAAACACAGGCAGGGCAAATATGTTCATAATTCTGCACTGTGTGAATTTTATAAACGACCCTCAGCATAAGCACCCCTGTATTTCATTTCAAATACACTGTATTTTGGTCTGGTGGCACCATAGTCCAGACCTCAGGGTACCTACCCACAAGACCCAATGCACATGTGCAGGAAGTCACATAATACATGTGCAAGGTAGGAAGTGATGTCATACCTATGCACTTTATGTCACTTTCTACCACACACCATGGCTCTCCAGGTGCCCCCTCATCTCATCTCCTATATTAGTAGGCACCACATAGGCTGCCCCCTAAAAGCTGCTTCCCCAGGCCCTTGAGTACCTATATGGTAAATACAGCCCATGCCAGACACAGTACTAGCTCCCAACTAATTCATGACAGACAGGCATGGTTTTTTAAGCCCATTCTTTTTATTTAGTTTTTTAATCAGACAGAGAGGCAGGTTTGGGGGCCTCAATGAAAATCTGCCCATGATGTAGCGTCTATGCCAGTGGTTCTCAACCTTCCTAATGCCGCGACCCTTTAATACAGTTGCTCATGTTGTGGTGACCCCCAACCATAAGATTATTTCTAAGACCATCGTAAATATGTGTTTTCCAATGGTCTTAGGCGACCCCTGTGAAAGGGTCGTTCGACCCCCAAAGGGGTCCCGACCCACAGGTTGAGAACCACTGGTCTATGCGGTGCTGCCTAATCCATAATGAATGTGAAAGGACAAGCAAGCTGTAATGTCATTAGCTGTGCATGCCTGTAAAGTTGCTTCTTATGACTGGTAGCCACTTACTATTCTCACCAGCAGGTGCAGGGCCTACTGAAAGAAGTAGGCATCTTCACACAACTGCATTGAGCTCAAACACACTTTTCACAGCCACTTCTTGCAGGGAGGCAGACTTAAGATTGATCACTGGTTGCTAACACAGGATGACAGAGAAATAATGCACAACACTTCTGCAGATTTTCTCTCTCTCAATCTGCTTCTCACAGACACATCCAGTATTCCTCACAAAAGCCTCCAGGACCCTTGTCCCATCTAGATGCACCAACAGAGGGTTGTTAACTGGTCTAGGGTCTCCCTACTCCCTACTCAATATCAGTCTGATTGTGCATTTTCTGTATTATTTAGGTTCTGTTGCTCATTGTGTACGCGATACTGGGACTCTGCTCACGTGCACCTGTTATTTCTCATGAAGATAGCCAGAGCCAGTCGATGTGGCACAGTGAAAATGCGAATTTTCAAACAGAAATGTAGAAGCTGCACCCGTGCTGTCATGGAAAAGCCTGATATTTCCCAGGAGAATATCACAATTGTCATTGGTAATCTGGTCAACAGGATCGAGAGCAAAATCTACTTGAGGAACAATTATAATAAAGACCGAAAACCAGTGGTGTATGACAATTACACAGAGGGCCCTCATGATAAGGAACACTGCGAGGCATGCCAGGCAATAGTTTGTCATACCTCCATGGCAGTGCCAGGAAACCTCCGTACTATAGGCAGGAATATTTGTTTAGTATTTACACTTGCTGTCATCATTTTCCCTATAATCTTCTGGTTAGATGTTAAATACTAAGAAAAAAGCAATAATTGAATACTGAATAGTAAGCACTCAGCTACTTAAATCAGACTTTTAAATTGCTGTATAGAAATTAGGCCAAGAACATGTAAATATATGTTTTGATCTACTTTGTTATAGTGTTATTCCTGTGATTGTTCCACTGATACCAGAGGTCTTTAGCCACTCGCAGGCTTTATGTCTTATGGTTTGCTGGGCAGTTTCCTTCAGGAATTCTGGGAGTGGACTTGCCTGTAGGAAAGACATAACTAAGAATGCGTACCAGCCTACTGGTATTACTATTAAGCTTTGGCAAGGTGAACTTTGAAACAGGATAGTGGAGGGCATACTGGGTGGCCAAGAAAAACCCCCTAATCTCATGTGATGTAATGTTATTAAATCAGGCAGTTTCTGATGCTTGAGTGGCATTATTTAAGAAGAAAAAAAATTGTAAAACAGGATTCTTTTATACTCTTTATTAAAAGCATGATTTTGGGAAAAAAAAACCTATAATGATGTTGTAAATATGCTAAATTTATATATAAAACTGTTTTGTGATAAAATAAAAAAGACAGAATACTAAAAAAAAGTCTCATCACTGTTTATGTGTTTGTGTGACTCCAATTCAAAATTAAAGGAAACATCTCCTCACCAAAGAGCCCTCTTTACTCTTATCCACTCTGCAGAAGTGCCCTGAGCGCTAGTATCCTGCTGAAGGTTGGCTGGCTCATACCTATAACTTTCCCCTGAAAGCATTTAGCAAACCACTCTTGGGTTTAACTTCCCCTTAAAAGCATTTAGCAAACCAAAAAAACTATTGGGTTAAACTTCCCCTTGAAAGCATTTAGCAAATCCCTCTTGGGTTTAACTTCCCCTTGAAAGCATCACGCAAACCAAAAAAACTCTTGGGTTTAACTTCCCCCTAAAAGCATATAGCTAACCACTCTTGGGTTTAACTTCTTCCTAAAAGCATATAACTAGCCACTCTTGGGTTTAACTTCCCCTTGAAAGCATTTAGCAAACCAAAAAAACTCTTTGGTTTAACTTCCCCTTGAAACCGTTTAGCAAATCACTCTTGTGTTTAACTTTCCCATGAAAGTGTGTAGCAAAAGCACAGGCTGACAAGGATTATTTCCCTTTTTTGCCATTTTTGAGTTTAATAAATCAAGTTAATAAATTGTTCAACAGTATTGGAAACCCATTAGTAAATCTCGTAATTATCTACTTTTTAATCATCTTCTAGAAAAAATCAGACTTTATCTCAAAATAGCTTACTAAATAATATTTTGTTGCTGTGCAGTTTATCAGCAGCTGAAGGTCTGGTAGTTAGAAATCAATAAATGTACATTACTAAAGTACAGTCTTACAGGTCATGCCTTTTAAATACTCCATGAGGAAGAGAGAATTCAAGATGTTATTCTCTATGGTAGCTCCCATCTAGCAATTCCCTTAGAGGGGAAGGTGACAACCTCCCGACAGATTCAGCTGTGCTCAGGAAATCTGTATATAGGGGTTATAGGGGCTTATAGGGGCTGTCTCCTGTATGTTGCAGCATCACTTTAGAAACAAGAGCGCACCCCAAGAAAACAAAAGTAAAATAAAACAATAAAACAATAAATAATTTACAAAGTTTATAATGGGATGGCAATGCAAGTCATACCCGGTAACACGTGGAGGCTCAGGTGTACAGACCCCGAGCCTGTCTCCAAAGTATCTGATCCCAAAACAGTTAAGGAAAGTCAAAAACATCAAATAACATTTAAATAGCTTACGAGAGTCCTAAAGTGGTCCGGGTGCCCAGGGCCCCGAACCTGTAGCTGAAGGGAATAACGATAAGCAATTGAAGGAACTCCAAGCACGCCGGACAACAGAGTTTGCCAAAAAAAACGGTTTTTATTATTCCATTTAAAACCAAGGTGCTGGACGCATTTCGTGTGTGCGCGCACACTTAATCATATGCTATGATTAAGTGCACACGCGCACGAAACACATCAGGCACCTTGGTTTGTCCGCCGTGCTTGGAGTTCCTTCAATTGCTCACTTTAGAAACACACAACATACTTCTCATATATTGCACATGAAACGAGGCAATAATTATAATTAAATGGCTATTTAAAATTCTTAATTTCTTTTTCATATCATTTATGGCTTTTGCTATCTCACCTTCTTTGACACATCTTGATATTCACAAAAACCGCTTTCATATGCAATGTCTTGTTTGTGACCTTAAGGGGCTGATTTACTTACCCACGAACGGGTCGAATGGAGTCCGATTGCGTTTTTTTCGTAATGATCGGTACTTTGCGATTTTTTCGTATGTTTTGTGATTTTTTCGGATTCTTTACGAATTTTTCGGATCCAATACGATTTTTGCGTAAAAACGCGAGTTTTCCTATCCATTACGAAAGTTGCGTAAAAAGTTGCGCATTTTGCGTAGCGTTAAAACTTACGCGAAAAATGCGCAACTTTTCGCGTAAGTTTTAACGCTACGCAAAATGCGCAACTTTTTACGCAACTTTCGTAATGGATACGAAAAACTCGCGTTTTTACGCAAAAATCGTATTGGATCCGAAAAATTCGTACAGAATCCGAAAAAATCGCAAAACATACGAAAAAGTCGCAAAATATTCGTTTTCAAGTCGGAACTTTTCCAATTCGGGTCGGATTCGTGGGTTAGTAAATCAGCCCCTAATGGTCAGTATGTCATAGATTGAACGGCCCTTTCTATGGTTATCTCAAACAGCTAATTTACACTCCTGTTAATCTACTCAACAGTGTGGCCCATTACAGCAGAATACATATTTTTGAATAAGTCAAGTAAAAATGAGGGGGGGGGGGCAGCTTTCAGTGATCATTTCAAGGGACAATATGTTATATATTTGTATTTTAAAAATACCGTACAGTTTTCAAATAGCTACATTTAAGAATTTTTCCTCAAAGAAATATTATAGGTATAGGACCCGTTATCCAGAATGCTCAGGACCAAGGGTATTCCGGATAAGGGGTCTTTCCGTAATTTGGATCTCTGTACTAAAAAATCAATAAAACATGAATTAAACCCGGTAGGATTGTTTTGCATCCAATAAGGATTATTTATATCTTAGTTGGGATCAATTACAAGGTATTGTTTTATTATTACAGAGAAAAAGAAAATCAGTTTTAAAATTCTGAATTATTTGATTAAAATGGAGTCTATGGGAGACAGGCTTTCCGTAATTCGGAGCTTTCTGGGTTTCCGGATAAGGGATCCCATACCTTCTTGGGCAGAAGTGCAAGAGCATGTAAGAGAACAAGAGCATGGCAATTAGTGTTTATGTACAGAGCAATACTACCAAGGTGTATGACTGCATTGTGCACCCACACCAGATAAAACATCCAGAGTGATGTGCAGAGGGTAAGGAGGTGCAGGACAGCCATGCAATAGAGCAGGAGGTAAGGACAAGTCCCATTGTGGACTCTACCGCTCCCTGCCTAAATAATGTGGCATTTGGGGACAGGTAGGTGGCTGGAGGGGGTTACACTTACATGCTTCCCCTGCTTGAATATAATGCTGCCACACAAAGGCAATGCTGTATGCAGGGCAACTGAAGATCTCACACAATACTGAAAAACACACAATACAGAAAAGTAACACATCAAGATAATTTTTAGATGGTATATTAGACATCACCAATACGGACCACTGACCTTTATCCTGTGTTGGTGATGCATGATTACATTATTTACCTTATATGTGCATGAACCTCTTGATTATAGTTAGAAGCTTCTGTTGTATACAGTATGTGTCAGTACCCATACAGTATGCATTGCTGCAGGGCCCTAGTGATGTTGAATCTCTGCACTAAAAAAACAGCCCAAAAATACTCTTGTGCTACGTTTTCCTTAATTACATGTGTAGGGACCCATAGGGTTTAGCTCCCTATGGCTTTGAACCCTACCTCTTCACTTGATCTATACTGTTATTGGGCAAAGCCTTTGTACTTAGTTACAGTTTAAGTCACTATTCCCTATTGCAGACTATTATAAGGAGGTGTGGCCTTCTCTTTGGCTGCTTCAGCTTCTCAGGTGAAAGCTCCATTGAGCCTGGGAGCAGAACATAGGCCCCAGAAGCCATTTTACCCAGGCCCGGATTTGTGGCGAGGCCACAAAGGCCCGGGCCTAGGGCGGCACAAGCATAGGGGCGGCATGCCGCCCCGCCGCAGGCAAATTTTAACATTTTGCTCCCATACGGAGCAATGGGGAACTCTCCCCACTGCTCCGTATGGGAGATTCAACTTTGGCGCTTGCGCATGCGCGCTCGGCGGGCGGGGGAAGGGGGGTTCCCGCATGCATATTGGTGCGGCGGGGGGGGGGATAGGGGGCGCCAAATGGGGGTGGCCTCGGGGCGTCCCCACTACAAATCCGGCGCTGATTTTACCCCATCCACTCTGGAGAAGTCGGGGACAGGGCCCCGTGAACGAGGTCTAGTAAGCACAGCAGGTCTGTAATAGCACTTTCTAGAAAAGTGACATACAGTAGTTATTACCTAGCAAGAAAGGGCAGTTTAATAGCCCCAAGAAAGGAGAGTAGTTCTGGGAGTAACTCTCCTATCCGGCAATGTTGGCTCAGTGTAGGGCCACAGAGTAGAGATAGTGACAGGTTAGAATAAACCCTGATTCCTACTCACCCGGAGGTCTCATATACTAGAGGTTATCAACCTGAAGGATCAGATATCTATTCAGACTACCTCCACAGGGGTATCAAGCCGAAAGGTGTACTTACCCTGCCCTTACCAAGAGGTGGGATAAAACGGTGTACACCCTCTCTTCTTCCCCAAAGTGTACTGTCAAGTAACATCTACCTCTGCTTATGCGTGAGTATTTCATAACCCTGTTTACCATCGTGTCTTGGCCAATAAACTTGTATTATAGTTCAACTGAAGAACCTTTCTGGCATCCATATTTACTACACCTGCACTACACATATTATAAACAAATATTAATTGGCCCTGGGAACCCCTTGTGTAATTCTAAGAAATAGATGTTTCTTTAAGAAATGCCTATACCAACCACGCCTATTTTATCTCTATTAACATCATCACATAAAATGAGCTTTTATACAAGAATAAGCATACATTGCCCCTAGAATATCAGACCTTGTATATACCCTGAACCTTTAATTCTATAAAATAACCTATTTTTTCTTTCTTTTTTTTTTTTTTGTCTATTCAAGGCTTTATTTAGGTAATATCGTCATAAAAAAGCACATTTTGTACAGTGATTGTTAATCCTATACATGTATTTTCTACTATTTTTTCTTTCTTAATCAGACTAAACCTGAAGAACCCACAGAATTTATCTGCTTGGTAAGCAAAAAGAAACCAGTTTCCCAAAGGAGACGTGTTACTGGCCTATAAGCATTGCTCCTGACAATATAACAGGCCTCTTATGGATGTTTACAAACTGATTTTAAAACTATAAAACGATAACACGTTTTCTTGTAAACTGGTTTCACATATCGTTTATTTTAGAGAAATGCCTACACACATGGGGCGTATTGTGGCATACAATTGCCAAAGTGTGCATATTTGCAGCAAAATCCACCTTGTGTGTGCATAAATATATTATATTATAAATGTAGCCAGTGGATTGTGTTTATTGTAATATACATTAACAAGATCTGTTAGTAGTTTGCTAATATATCTGATCTTTGTTCCTTCATAAAGAAATTGCTTCAAAATTAAAAATATTACATGAAAGATAATTTGGCTTCTTTGACAAAAAATTCAATGAAACTCATAACATAATTTTCTTATCTCTTAACTAGGTACCAACAGAGGATTTTGCGAATAACATCTGCAAAGTAAGTAGTAAAATATGGATAAAATAGATTAACAATTATTTTATACATTTATTTGGCTTTGTTTTTGAAGCTATTGTTTTAAAGAATTTTAAAAAATTAAAGGACAATGAAGTCTAAAATCATTGAGGGAAGCCAATCTGTTAGGAATACCATTGAGAAAAAATGTTAACCTTGGGTACATGGCTGGGGAATGTGCCAATACTATTTTTCTTTAACCAACAACTATAACACATGCAGGCTTGGGTTGGATACAGGCTCAGTACAGCAGTTCTCGTATCATGTGCCAACCCTAAGGGGCTGATTTACTAAGACATGATTTCGAATCCGAATTGGAAAAATTCCAATTGGAAACGAACATTTTGCGACTTTTTCGTATTTTTTGCGATTTTTTTCGGCGTCTTTACGATTTGTGCGTAAAAACGCGAGTTTTTCGGCGTCTTTACGATTTTTGCGTAAAAACGCGAGTTTTTCGGCGTCTTTACGAAAGTTGCGCAAAGTCGCGATTTTTTCGTAGCGTTAACACTTGCGTGCAAAGTCGCGCCTTTTTCGTAGCGTTAAAACTTAAAAGGCGCAACGTTTTGCGCAAGTTTTAACGCTACGAAAAAATCGCGACTTTGCTCAACTTTCGCAATGATGCCGAAAAACTCGCGTTTTTACGCAAAAATCGTACAGACGCCGAAAAACTCGCGTTTTTACGCAAAAATCGTAAAATTACCAATCATTACGAAAAAAACGCAATCGGACGCATTCGGCCCGTTCGTGGGTTAGTAAATGTGCCCCTAAGCTTGTGCAGTGAAAACCTTGTCTTGACCCTTTATGCATTTATTGTTCACTGGAGGGTGCCTAATATTTACACTGGGCACCTTTCCCTCACTGAGCTTTTTGTTTCCTTCAACTTTATATTGATCATATTACTCTTTTTATTTTTCATAAACAGGAAAAACCAGAGGAACAAGTGGGGTTAATAGAAAACTGCCAGGTAAGCAGAATAAAAAATTGTTTTTGTTGAAGCATCAATTCTGCTAAAACAGAGTGTTCTGAAATCATGTTTTTCTTTCTTTTTTAACCAGGAAGAACTAGGTGAAAATTGCACTGAGATCATCCAGGCAAGATAATCTTGTGAAAACAACTTTTTTTTATGTAACACTGGATCAGTTTGCAAAATGTTTAGGATGTTTTATTACATTAAATTAATCTAAGAAAATTTTTTTCTTTTAACCAGGAGCAACCAGAAGAGCCTTTAGGCAATAATATCTACCAGGTAAGGAGATAATCGTGTATATCAAAATAACCCTATATTACATTACATTTACACTAAGCAATGTGCATTTTAGTATATACTTTAAAGCGGACCTGTCACATAGACATAAAAAACTGTATAATAAAAGTCCTGTTCAAATTAAACATGAAATCCAAATTCCTTCTTTTATTAACTCATCCATAGCCAGTATAAAGACATTCAAAAATCCCGGCTGTCAATCATATATTGCTTGCCCCACCTCTATGCCTTAGGTATAGAGGCGGGCAGACAATAACTTTAACTTTCCATTCAGCACTTCCTAGATGTCACTGCACTCCTCCCTCTCCCTCTCTCTCCTTACCATCTAATTGTGTAACGAGTGCATGGGTTTGAGCATCTGGCCCTCAATTCAATCACATAAACAAGATTTTGGCATGATACAAAGCTTCTCTAAATAACAGTGTCCACAAAATGGTGCCTGCCTGCTTGCTGGAATTGTGTAATTCCAAGACTGAAGGAACCACGCTTTAGATTATTTATATAGTGTAAGTGAAGTTTATTTTGCTCAACTAACATTGTAGAACTAAATTTGGAATTATTTCTCAAGGTGACAGATCCCCTTTAAAGTTAGATTCCTCAACCATTTATGTCAGGAGCAAAATAGAAGCTACAGTGTTGGCTAGAAATTACCACCATGGCATCACTGTTGGTTCTATGATTCTAGGTTTCCTTTTGATCTGTGCCCAACAGAAAAGGTTTAAATATTACATTAATTTATGCTGCTTGTTTTCTTTTGCCAGGAGGAACCTGTGGAGCCTAGTTTTAGCATCTGCCAGGTAAGCAGAAAAGTATACCTATGTGTTATAATATACACTATTCACATCGATTGTGAATCGATGTGAATAATATACTGATGTGTTATAATATACATTATTCACATTGATTAACAGGAGATACACGTTGAAGATCCCTGCCATGTAAGCATAATACTGGATGTAATAAATAGTATAATGAGGCTATGGCAGGCTGATTTTAGGAAGATCCAATGAATTGTCTTCTCTAGAACATGGATTTAAATGGCCAAGACTTTCACAATACAGTGTATATGTATGCACCTTTAATATATAATTTAATTAATGTGACCAAAAACTCTTTCATCTTTATAGCAGGAGCAGTATGAGGCATCTGAGGTGAAAAGCCAGGAGAGGACAACATTGAGAAGAGTATCCTGGATCTGGTACCTTCCACTGAGGTTTGGATTAAATATCATATTTGTAGATCAGTTAAATACATTCTAGGATTCACAGTTAGGGAATGCACCACTGTAACAACCTAGACTTGCTGTAGACTATGCCTTACAAGGGTTTGTTCACGGAAATCTGCATAACAGCAATTATTTAAAGTAAGACTTGTACCACCCATGCCCAAGTTTACACAAAAAGTACATAAAAAGAAAGCTGAGGAAAAATGGTGGCATACAGGCCCTGGGCAACATTTTTGCTCATTGAAGGTTGTCTACTATATTTACAAAATCACATGCAACACCCCCTTAGGTTTTATTGTTGTTTAAATTGACCGGTTTGCTTCCTTTTTTTCTCTTAAACAGGAAGTACCAGAGCAACAAGAGGAACCTGGTTTAGACAGTTGCCAGGTAAATAGAAAATATGAATATCACAAAAATGTGAAACTAAAAATCACTTTCACTCTATGTATGTATGTATATTTTACATAATAATAAAGAACAAACATTCTTGAAGTAACATTTGCTTTCTGATAAACAGGAGTACTCAGGTGAACCTGGTGAAAACATCTTCCAGGTAAGCAGGACTAATGTCTATAGTACTAATAATACTAAATACATAATTTTTCAGACAATCTGCCACTTTACAACGTTCAACATAGATTTCTAAATATTCTCTTTACTGTTGATTGTATCTCATAACCCCTTTTACCTCTTCCTTCACTCAGGAGGAACCTAATGAACAGCCTGGGAACAACATCTACCAGGTAAGCAAAAAAATAAATGACAAAATGTCAACTGTAGCTGTAACCTTATAGATCCCATTGCGGTTAAGATATCGTTTTATTAATTTCTGAAATACATTATATACATTAAATTGGAAAACTAGACAACTGCCTATCTTATTTAGAGCCCTTTGCCTGAAGCATAACATGATTAATATTATATATACTTTCTGTTGGCAATCACTGAGCATAAATGATAAAGAAGTACTAACAATGCATACCAGTAACAATATATCCAAGGCATGTTATTATTATAAATACAAAGAGCCATCTGCCAGGCTAATTTGTTTAAAGTGTTTATCTTGGAAGTTGCTTTACAAAATCAACATAATCAGATTACACCTTTTCTTTCTTTACTAGGATGAAGAAGAGAACACTGCTCAATACATCTATGAAGTAAGCAGAAAAGAAGAGAAAGTAAAGAAATGTTCTCTATTGTCTTCCGCTTAGGTAAATCTGATAGTGAACAAATAAAAAACTGAAAAATCTCAAAACTGAAAAACGTTGCATTATGCTAAACCGAGATTTTTTTTCTTCCCCAGGCCAATACTGCATACCAGTTTGTAGCTGAATTCCCGGTAAGCAAAACTGTAAGATGTGCAACACTGTAAGAATTTGTCTCTATATCTATCCTTCACCAGTTTACCCTCTGCCACAAATGCTTCTCTTATAGAAAAGAGGTTGGATTTCTCAGTTCATTACTTTAGAGTAATATTGCTTTATTGTGGACTTTTTCTTATAAAACTATATCTTTTATAGAAACCTGATGAATATCTAGATCTTCAAAAGGTTATTGGAGAAGGAAGCTTCGGCATGGTCTATAAGGTGAGATATTTTACTTAACCATGAAATGGTACAAATCTTGGACAGAAACCATCTTTAGGAAAAATATCCTTTACATATTATAATTTGTTTTATATTAAGCTTAAATCATCACAAATATTGTTTGCCTTTCCTACAGGGTTGGAAAAAAGAAAAAAGAAGTGGCCATTAAAGTAATTTGTGACATTGAGGTAAAGTTCTTACTCTTAGAGGCCCATTTATCAACATTTTAATTTTTGTGATGTTAGGACCGTGGCAGATGGGGAGATTAGTTGCCTTGAGAGGAAACTTCTGTGATTTCGGCGCCGCTTATGCGATCCCACCGGCGATTTACATTCTCGCTGGTGGGATGGCATTTCTGGGAGATTAATTGCCCGTGACAAGGGAGATTTGATCTTTTGATCAAAGAAGACAAGTGTGGACCTAGAAGGCCAGTAGGGGGGAACAGCATACAGAAAATATGGATTATATATAGGGATCATATCTCCTTTGCTTTAAGGTTCACATCCTCATAAATCACATATTGATTATGAGTAGGCCCCATGCTTCCCAATGATACCAAACAGGGACTTCCTATATCCACCAGTTAGGAGGGATAGTTTCGGGGGACTGGGACATGAGACACACTTGGGGGCACATTTACTAACCCATGAATGGGCCGAATGGGTCCGATTGCGTTTTTTTCGTAATGACCGGTATTTTGCGGTTTTTTCGTATTTTTTTGCGATTTTTTCGGCGTCTTTACGATTTTTGCGCAAAAATGCGTGTTTTTCGTAGCCATTACGAAAGTTGCGCAAAGTCACGATTTTTTCGTAGCGTTAAAACTTTTAAGTTTTAACGCTACGAAAAAGGCGCGACTTTGCGCGCAAGTTTTAACGCACCGAAAAAATCGCGACTTTGCGCAACTTTCGTAATGGCTACGAAAAACTCGCGTTTTTTCGCAAAAATCGTAAAGACGCCAAAAAAAATCGCAAAAAATACGAAAAAGTCGCAAAATGTTCGTTTACAATCGGAATTTTTCCAATTCGGATTCGAAATCGTGTCTTAGTAAATCAGGCCCCTAATGTTTAGTATAATTTTGATCACCCACATATGGGTCAAAACAAGCCCCTACTTTCATTTTAATATTGGATACTGGCAAATACCAATATTATATGACAAGAAACTGGCAGGAGAAGTGCAGCTCTCTACAGGGGGGGGGTCATGTGACAAGCTCATGGGCACTCCCTCCTCATGCATACGGTAATGAGGGAGGGGCCCAGCGGGGGATAAAAAGCACACAGGCCCAGGTATTCTTAGCTCATTCTGGAGGTCTCAACTTACGTTGGGGGATGGGCTCAGGATTTCTAAACTCTTACCTCAGGAGGACACAAAAGATAACTCGGTAATGTACTTAGGGTTTCTCTGTGTTTTTTATTCCCTTTTATTTGATTTACTGTTTTGTATGTATATGTCTCTTTTTGTAAAACCTATTTTGCACTTTTTACCTTTGTAATATTAAATATAAAATTTAATAAGTTCTGTCCTTTGGCTCTATAACGATCTCCACGTACCTTGTATGACTGCTCAGGCCTAAATGTATTAACTGCTTGGCTGTATGTATATTAAGTAGAGGGCTAGTTTTGTGTAAATACTAATTAACCAGTTGATGGTTGCTGGTGATGGTGGCAGTGAATAGTTATTTGGGGCGGTGGTGTGTTTGGGGGTGCTTGATGTTAGTCTAACCTGTGTGAAAGGTGACTGACTGTAACCCCTTGGTTCCCCGTCCCGGTGTCAGGCTTGTCTTTGAGTGGCATGTTCTTGACAGGTAGTCTTGGAGAAGTATTGAAACAGTTGACCAATTCTTTCATTTTACCGAATAACTATTCCTACTATGAAATTGTGTAGATATTTTAATTTCAAAGCCCAAAAAATTTAGAATGTAATATTTTTAAATTTTTAAAAGCGGTGTAAGGCCACACTGTGATAGATCTCTACTACCGCAGGTGACTAACTGCTTTGAAAACCCATCCACCAGCAACAATAGGAGTCACACGTGGAAAGGCCAATACATCACTTTTCAAAAATTTGCGCGACTTCAGAAAGCCGAATCAACTCGTAAGCCTTTCTACTGCCGACTCCTATTGTTGCTGGTAGAAAGACATTTCAGAGCAGTTAGTCATGCGGTAGCATTGATCTATTGTGGGTAACTAACTCGCTCCGTGGGCTCTGTACTTAAAATTTTAAGATTTTAAAGAATAATAGATGTAATATCCCATATTAAGTTAAGTGCATAATTCTATTTAAAAATTTTACAACAAAACTCACAAGTGCATAAACCTATTCAACAAATGCTAAAAAGTAGCAGCATAATAGCCCATCATTTATTGCTGTTAAGAAATAAAAATAACAGAGATTCAGGTATAATTCTGTAGTATAATAATGTTAAAGTTGTTTGTAAAATAAAATAAATATCAGACCTTGTAGTTTCTAAATGTTGTTTCTGTTATTCAGAACTAGGATGAGGAAGGGATCCATAAAGAACTGCAAGTTTTACAAAAAGTTTCAGGCCACCAGAATTTCCTGCAGTTTTATGGTGCTTTTTATCAAAAGGTCACCATTAGGACTATGGGTAAGTCCAATGTTTTATAAACTATGTTAAACACTTTTGCACTAAAAATTCTAAGATACATTTCCCCTTGTACTTTTTGTACATTTGTAATTTGGGTAAAGAGAAAGGCAGTGTGCAGTGTAAAAAGATTGTGGCTTGTGCCTTTGTTTGCAATTTGTACATTGCAGGGAGTGGATAACATTAGTTGCATTGAATTATATATAATCTTTCCCCATAATATGTCAGGCAACGCAAATAGGTTAAACAGGTTCTTTATTTCTATTCTAGATTGCTATGGAATTATGCGGTGGAGCTCTGTGTCAGATTTAATAGGCACAGAGGAGAACAACTCCTTGGGAGAAGCCTACACCTCGTATATATGCAGAGAGGTATTAAAGGTATGTCAGGTTCTCTCCACTTTTTTAATATTTCTCGAATAATCCTCAGTTGTTATTAATTCTCAAAATTATGTATTTTTTAACTTATGATTTATTGTTCTTCCCAGGGCTTGTCCCATTTACAAAAAATGAAAATAATTCATCATGACATCAAGAGCGAGAACATCATGCTAACAACATGCGCTGATGTGAAGATAAGTAAGTAAAGTTTAGAATCTAGTCAAAGAATTAATAATACATGCTTTACAATTTAATAACCTGGATATCATTAGTTTTATTGTATCTTCTCTTATACAAACATTTTCTCTAGGAAGTATGCCTTAACAATTAATGTTTTATACATGGTTTCTGTACACATAACACATTTTTTATTGCTAGATTTGTTATTACTGTGTTGTTTTAATAAAATAAGGTTGTAATACATACTTGTTTCATAATATTTCAGTTGATTACTGTATGGGCGAAGACGCATGGCACAATAAGTAGCTGCTACTATGATTATGACAACTAATTGCGGTGATTTAGCCTCCATAGACTAAAGTCGCCACAACCAATTGCCAGGTGATTTGCGGCTCGCCAATTAGTTGCCGTGACTTTTTAAAAAGTTGCAGCAAGTGATCGCCCTGTGTGTCTCAGTAGCAAGTGACATAGTTCCCATGTGTAATTTAGTAGTCCAAATATAACCTAAAATAGATTTCTGAGGGATAGAAAATAATAGCATCCAAATAATCTGTACTGTGATTCATTCATTCATTCTCATTATTAATGAGCTGGAGAAAGTGCAGAGACGTGCAACTAAACTGGTTAAGGGGATGGAAGATTTAAACTATGAGGTGAGACTGTCGAGGTTGGGGTTGTTTTCTCTGGAAAAGAGGCGCTTGCGAGGGGACATGATTACTCTGTAAAAGTACATCAGAGGGGATTATAGGCAGATAGGGGGTGTTCTTTTTTCCCATAAAAACAATCAACGCACCAGAGGTCACCCCTATAGATTAGAGGAACGGAGCTTCCATTTGAAGCAGCGTAGGGGGTTTTTCACGCTGAGGGCAGTGAGGTTATGGAATGCCCTTCCTAGTGATGTGGTAATGGCAGATTCTGTTAATGCCTTTAAGAGGGGCCTGAATGAGTTATTGATCAATCAGAATATCCAAGGCTATTGTGATACTAATATCTACAGTTAGTACTAGTGGTTGTATTTATAGTTTATGTATGTGAGTGTATAGATTGGTAGGTGTGGGTTAGGTGTGCTGGGTTTACTTGGATGGGTTGAACTTGATGGACACTGGTCTTTTTTCAACCCTATGTAACTATGTAACTATTCATGAAGCTTCTGTTTATTGTTTTCTAAATGGGTTATTATGTTTTCTATTTTAGATCGATATATGGTCATTGGGTATAACAGCAATAGAAATGGCAGAAGGCTTTCCCCGTAAGTAGCCCCATCCAATTGTTGCCATGTGTTTATTATTTAGGTTAGGGGATGATATATTATGCTATTATGTTATAATACAAATCCAAATTGGCCGTATTTGTTTAAGTTGCTAACTGGCTAATTCTGCTATTCTGTTTTTCATATACTTATAGCAAACTGTGAATTCTCTGGATAATATCTTTACACCTGCTCCACCTCTGGCCCTGCTCCACCTCTGTCATGGGATACATGGTAAGTCATTTCCACAGAAATAAGAATAAAGAGTGAGAGTGGAGCGGTTCATACAATTTTTCGTTACCATTTTTTTTCAATACCAGTTTTTTCCCATTAAATGAATCTCACTAACATTAAAAATGCTAATTATGTGACAATTTATTCTTTTAGGAGCAATGCATTCTGGAGGTTTGTTAACAAGTGCATTAAGAAGACTTGCCAAGGACCTCTAGGAAGCATTTGATAAACTGAAGAATTAGGCATAATATGTAAACTACAATAAAAACCATAAAATTAAGCTAACTTTCTAATTTTTTATATGAATATAGTAATTATTATATAACATCACTAGAAAGAAAAGATCCTAAATGCAGAAATCTTAGTTTCAATAAATCTGTTTTAAAGCAAAAGGAAAGTCACAATCACTTGGGGGTGCCAAAAGTTAGGGACCCCCAGTGATTGTATTTACTTACCTGATACCTGGGGCTGATGCTGCTGTTAGCAAAACTGCCCTGACCTGGAGTTCTTCATAGCAAGCACCATAGAGAGATACTGTTCTTTCACTTCTTCTTAAAGTTCATTTTTACTCTACTGCACATACGCACCCACATAAAGAAAGAAGAAGCAGAAGAAAGAATAAGATTGCCCCTAGGTGCTTGCGGGAGGACCCCAGGCTAGAACAATTTTTACTGATAGGAGCACTGGGCCTGGGAATCAGATAAGTGAATACAGGTGCCTGCAAGTTTTTTTAAACTTGAAGTGCATGTCAACCCCCGAAATAATTGTTTGTCTAATAAAAGAAAACATAATTCCAAATTTTCCAATATGATTTTGTTAAACATTTTTAGTACTTTTAAAGTTACTTGTAAACGTAATTGCTATTGAAAGCAGCATTTGCTGAACTCCTGGTTGTTACTTCTTGAACAATGTTGCAAAGGCCGATTTCCTCCAGAAAGTCAGGGCTGTCAGTCTGCTGCCTTGTGTTACATTGTTTCAAGAGTCAGAGCCCCCAGGGCAGAGAATAGAAAAGGACCTGCAAATACTGCTTCTAGTAGCAATTAAATAAAAATAACTCAAAAACCATTATAAATTAATAATGAATGTATATTGCAAAGTTGCTTAGAATGTTGTTTTCTTTTATTAGGCAAAAAATTTACATTTTTGGTTGACTTGTCCTTTAGAGTAATGATTTAACAGCAAAGTTACAAACTGAGAAAGTAAGGGAAAGGGTAGAAATGAAGATATAACCAGAGAGGACATTAAAAGAGAGAAATCTAAAAAAAAAAAAGATATAGGGGTTGATTCACGAAAGGGCACTAAAACGAACGCTATTTAAAGCTTGCGTTAAACATTTTATCGCTTCTTATTTTTTGCGACTTAACGCTCGTTTCACTAAAAGGACAGGGATCATAATTAAGACGCGATGTTTTTCTTGCGTTATTTTCCGCCGCTTGCATTATTTCCTGCTGCGCGTGCTATTTTAGCGCACAATTTTACGCACGTAACCATTACTTTCGGAAAACTACTTTTCTGAAAATGACCATTTCCCTGCAAACTGGAGGATGCATGACTCTAGGGCCAACACAGACTTGAATAAATCCCACTGCAAAGTCCATATTGTGTTGCCAAAAACTCACCAAGTACTGCCTGCCCCAAGTAGGTGTTAATATTCGCACAGTTAATGCGATATTTAGCACATTTAATGCTTCATATGTATTTGTGAATCATGCGTTAGTATTATTTCTATGCGAGAATTAACGCAATGCGAGGTAAATTAATTATCGCATGCTTTTTAATGCAAAAAAAGCATGAGATAAGTGTTATCGACCTTTAGTGAATCAACCCCATAATCTCAAATGCCATTCTTTAAATTATTTGTCTTCTATAAGTAAATGGCATGCTAACTAAATGAGTAATGAAGTGTCTGACATGATAATATCGTGTGCTATGAAATAACGCATAAATATATCACATGCCTTAAAATATTGCTTAAAAATATCAAATACCAAATAATAAATAACAACAACAAAATCGCTTCTTAACTCAGACAAGTGTCAATATTTTTAAGGCATGCTATAAATAACACTCGTTTAACGATAACAAAATCGCTTCTTAACTCAGACAAGTGTCAATATTTTTAACGCATGCTATAAATAACACTTGTTTTTTTCGGCCTTTAGTGAATAGGCCCCACAGTATTTACCAAAAAAATTAGGTGCCAATAACTGGGTGATCTTACCAGTTATAAGCATAAAAAAGAATTGTGTTTGCGTGCCATATTTCTGACTAGCGTAGATCTTATTTCAGTTGTGCATGTGTGAGAATTAAAATAAAAATGTAAATACATCTGTTTATTAGCACAGGGGCAGGGGCAGGACAATGGAGGCAGAGTATTAATGGGCACCAATAGACTCATCACTGAGGTGATACACAAAATATAAGTTACTTGCTAGATTCTGGATGAAGACTAATATAGAACGGTGGCAGAAATAAATTATGAATAAAGTAGTAATTAATGCTCAGGGTCCCACATTCACAGCAGAAAAAAGAAAACCAGAAGAAGAAGGCCAGTGATGATTGATTCATAGTGCACTATGGTAATAATCTCCAAGTACAGAGACTTCCCTCTGTAATTAAAAACACTATGCTATGCAAGAAAATCCAAAAAAGGTTAAAAACCTAAAAGGGTTTTTTTAGATGGCATCATCTAATAATATATAGATTATAGATTTTATTCCTGTACCACCATGGGAAATGGAACATTTTGATGGCAAATAGCTGTGTGCTGCTTTCATCATTTTGAACATGCAGAAATGTTTCCCCTTTTAAATGCAAATGATTATTAAGTGGGTTCTGTGTTTGGCGTTGTTGTCTTTTGGCACTGGCAGCCCTCTTTCAGCCAGAGAGGGTTGAGTGAGTGTTGCATCTCTGCAATAAAAGAGATATAATTACAGTTAAAAAAAATGAAAATTGTCCCAGAATCGGTACAGCCACAAGAACTAGAGGCATACCTAAAAAGCCTGCTGGAAGCAGTACTCCCGGACGCACCACCAATAGAGCTAACAATTGACAGGATACACCGCGTCCCAAAGCCTAGAGCAGCCCCGGAATCGGCACCAAGGGACGTCCTAACCAAAATCCATTTCTTTAGAACAAAAGAGAAACTTTTGCAAGCGGCAAGGAAAAAGGAAAACTGGCCAGCAAAATACACAGACCGTAAATATACACCGATTTGTCACAAGCTACACTCTCAAGGAGATGCGCATTTACAGAGATAACAACAAAGCTCAGAGAAAAGAAAATCCCATACCGATGGGGTTTCCCAGTGAAACTAATAATTATCAAGAACGGAACACCAGTAGTGATGGGCACACCTGAGGAAGCCTACAAAGCGATGCAAAAATGGAACCTAGATCACAACAAATCACCGACTAAATGCACCCCACCAAATACACCATCACCAAGGAAACTAACCAGAGAATGGCAGGTGGCGTGAGTATACTCAATCAATGTTACTACAAACTTTATTCCCATACCTAAACCAGTCAACGAAAATGGCAAGGGCTCAAAAACACTCAGAACACTCCGGGAGACTTTACATCAGTCTCTCCCCCCCCCCAGTCCATAAGCTGAGAAGCTACATGACACTTATAAGATCCGCCATTACGCTACTGCACCACAAGGCAGTAAATACAAAACAAAGTATATACCAACGAGTACCTTACTCACCGTCTCGTTAACGACAACTGTTGATATATTATTGTTATAATGTTTTTGAAGTTATATACTTATTTCAATGTTATATGTTTGCCTTTAGTTAACGGACACCGGGTCTCTGCCAAACATAATTATAACTATAATGTATGCTTACAATTTATATGTATAGACGTGCAAGGGAAAAACACAACAATATGGTACATTTTTACTTACTGAACGCCAGAGGGCTAAACACACCCCAAAAACGAAACTTGGCGTTTCATGAGGCTTTTAAAGCAAAAGCAGAAGTACTTTTTTTTACCAGGAGACGCATTTTAAAAGGTCAACCCACCCAAACTTTTTGAATAAGCATTACTTGCATAACTTCCATGCTTACTCAAAAAAAAAATCAAAAGGAGTCTCTATCCTAATTAGTTCTAAACTAGCATTTAAACAACACCAGGTAATAGCAGATCCCCAAGGCAGGTATTTAATGGTAATTGGTATGATAGAAAACCAGATGTATACACTGATAAATATTTATGTGCCTAATGATAATCAACTGCAATTTATAGCTAGAATACTAACAGGTCTAATGGAACACAAAAAAGGTAGCTGTATTGTTGCAGGTGACTTTAACTGCATACAAGACCCCCAGCTAGATTTGCAAAGAACTAACAGCATTGCCTCCACCAAACAACAAAGGAAAATCACAAAAAAACAAGGGATCTTTTCCATAAACTAGCATTGATAGATGTATGGAGGGCTAAACACCCACAACAAAAAGAGTTTACCTACCACTCACCACGATACTCTATGCAATCTAGAATTGACTACATACTGGCGGATAGGCAAACAACAACAACAACAACCAAAGCATGGATAGGCCTACAAACATGGTCGGATCATGCACCAGTGGGAATAGAAACCGATCCAACCAAAACAAAAAAATATTTAGCACCATGGCGCTTAAATTACTCTCTAATAGCAAACCCGGAAACACAAAACCAAGTCAAAACAACAATAACAGACTATTTTAAACATAACACATACCAAGGTACAGATCCTCAAATAACATGGTTAGCGCATAAAGCAACCTTGAGAGGGGAACTAATAACAATAGCCAAAGGAATAAGTAAGCAACGGGAAAAAAGACAAAAAAGCTTAGAAAGAAAAATAAAACAAACAGAAATAGAATACCACAACAAACCCACACAACAACTAAGAGAACAAATACAAACCGACAAAACAGAATTAACAACGCTCCTATTAGCCAAAACAGAATATAGACTTAAACAACTAAAACAGTTTTATTACACACACAGCAATAAGGCGAATCGCCTTCTAGCATCTAAACTCCGAAACCAACAAGCCAGACACAGAATATCACACTTAACCAAAAACAACAACAAAATTACTGACCCATCTCAGATAGCTAACGAATTTGCTTCGTACTACAGATCTCTGTACAACTTAGAAAATCAACAAAATGAACCTAAACCAACGAAAATACAAATTAGAAATTACCTTAACTCCCTGCAACTCCCACACCCCACCTCATCACAAAAAGAATTCCTTAACGCCCCAGTCACACTAGAAGAAGTGCTACAAGCAATTAAACTTCTGAAAGTGGGCAAAGCCCCAGGCCCAGACGGGTTTACAATTATATACTACAAAACCTACAAAAACACGCTAGCACCACACCTGCTTAGAATTTTTCAAAACATCATGGACACAGGTAAAATAAACTCAGAGTTTTTCCAAGCACACATATCTACAATCCCCAAACCAGGTAAGCCACAAGATATTTGCTCAAACTATAGACCAATAGCTCTATTGAACACAGATCTTAAACTATACTCAAAAATACTAGCCCAGAGATTAAATAGGATTCTTCCCTCACTAATAAATAACGACCAAGTACTGTAGGTTTTATTATGGTCCGTCAAGCGCCAGACAACACCAGGAAACTACACAACCTACTGCATGTAATTAAACGCTACAAACACCCAGCGCTACTACTTTCCCTGGAAGCAGAAAAAGCGGTTGACAGGATCCATTGGGACTACATGGCAAATACATTGTACAAATTCCAACTTGGCAACACATTCATTAAAGCAATATTAGCTCTTTATTCAACCCCAACAGCAAGAGTAAATACATCAGGAATCCTGTCAGATGCTTTCGAAATTTTGAATGGGACAAGACAAGGCTGCCCACTATCGCCCCTTATATTTGCATTAATGGTGGAACCCCTAGCATGCAAACTTAGACAAAACGTCCAAATCACAGGCATCCCAACCTGAGATGGACAGCAAACAATTGGCTTATTTGCAGATGATATCATAATGACTCTCACAGAACCACATACTTCAGTACCTAACCTAATGCAAGATTTAAAAGACTTTTATCAAATTTCGTGGTACAAAATCAATCCAGGTAAAACGCAGGCACTACCAATTAACATCATACCCCTATCCCTTCATGCACTACAGCAAACATACCAATTTGAATGGAAAGAAAAATCCATTACCTACCTGGGAATTAAAATACTGAAAGACCCGGAATTACTGTTTAGTTTAAATTATTCACCATTACAAAAGAAACTTCAAACAGGCTACCAAAATTGGAAATCACACAACATCTCCTGGTTGGGTAGAATAATTGCCGTTAAAATTAACAATAAAGCCTCGTTGCTCGAAACTGCTGTCAGGATGCATGGCCCTACTGAACAAAGAAAATGGATAACAATAGAAACCAGTTTTCTTTACAACTTAACACTGCCAAACCTACTATGGCTACCTCCAAAATACAGACCAAACAACCCACCAATATTGCCAACGACCAAATTAATTCTGAATAATTGGGACACACTCAATAAAAAGGGGAAAATAGGAAAACCACTTTCCCCAATAACTCCAATTGACAACCTACAATTTTTAATCGAAGACCTCAACCTGCAAAACTGGACTAACAAAGGCATAACTACAATTGCAGACTTATACTCCATTCAAACCTACCAAACGTTCCAACAACTGCAAAATAAATACCAACTTCCAGATAACGAATACTTTACATACCTGAGGATTACAAATTTTATCAACAAAAACACACAGGAATACAAAAAGAAACGCCAGCTCACCAGAGTCGAGCAATTGTGCAGAATAGCAAAAAACGGACCCAGGATATTATCTGCTTGCTACCGATTCCTACTAGAAATGCCTCCAGATCACAAACACACATTTATGGAAAGATGGGAAAATGAGCTACAAATAGAACTAACACCGGAACAATGGTCAAAGATTCTGACAGTAACCACAGGAGCTACAAGATGCACAAACCATCTTGAATCATACAAAAAATTACTCTACAGATGGCACCTGACGCCAACTAAAATAAACAAAATAACAAATACTCATTCTCCTCTCTGCTGGAGAGGATGTGGTCAACAAGGGACGCTTCTACATATGTGGTGGCAATGCCCACCAGTAATGGAACTCTGGAAACAAGTATTCATACTAATAACGATAGACCTTCAAAGACCAATACCGCACAAACCGGAAACTGCCCTGCTAGTACATCTTCCAGAAAAAACTTTGCCTCCATGGAAGAAGCTTCTATTCCAAATATTCAATACCACAACAACGCATATAGCGAGACATTGGAAAATAGGAGGACCCTACGAAATAAACCAAATTAAACAAGGACTAGACACGAGAGCAGCAATGGAAAAAATAGCTGCCAGGAACGAAAACAAACAAGAACAATTTGAAGTGACTTGGGGACCATGGCTCGAATACCAAAATAAAAGAGTAGGCCAGAATGCACCTGACGGCAGATTCACACCAATAGGCTGAAATATATAGCCCTACTGGCTAATAACCAATACAAGAAAACTAAATACAAAACAATTAAGAGGCAAACCCGGTGTCTATACAAAAAACTATACTGTTTTATAATAATGTTTATAGAATATTTACATAGGTTCTTACCTTTGTTACTCCTTTTCTTTTCTCACCCTCACTTGGGCAACGCAAAGAAACCACTACGATGATTTGATCTTTCTCATTCTTTTTTTTCCGCAAAAGAACAAATAATGTTAAAGTGATATACCAAAACAAAAGAAATGTGATAACAATGTTAATTAAGACAAAACGAAAAGAAAGATTGTCAAGAATGTGATAACTATGCTGTATTTAAAAATAAAAAGAAGTTAAAAAAAAAAAATGAAAATTCAGATTTAAGGGTTCTTACCTTGTCTTGTAGCAAAAGCAGCACTGCTACTTGGTTACCAGTGTAAATAAGCTCTAGAAGCCAGGAAGCATTTAAATTCCAAGTTAAACAACACATTGCACTAAAAACCTAACCTTTTAAGTCTATACTACACATACCTTTCTCTGAAAGTGTTTTCTTTAACATTACTGTTTTCTTAGGTGTGCCAAGAATACTGTATACTGCCTTACTTATAAATAGGCTAAACTTTGATGTCACTGAGTATTAAATAGTGGATGAAAGCAGTGAAATATTAGGAAGTCAGTTTCACAACACAATGTTTTAGGAGAATTGAGTGTTTAGTGAGAGGAAGTATGGGACTAAAGACCTCCCCCTCAGTATGCTGTATATAGGGGTTGAACTTGATGGGCAGCCTTATCGACCTTATCTAATATGGCACATCAGGTTGCGGTGCTATTACACAAACATTCTTGGATTGCCTTAATACCTTAATAATGTCTGTAAGATAATGTCTAAATAGATTGCATTGCATTGAGTAGCCAAGGGAAGAAATGAAACTGCAGTGACAGTATCAGTTTTGTTTCATTGCATGCAGGGCGTGCCTATGATAAAAGGAAACCAATGTTGTTATTGCAGATTCATTTCTTCCACAGGCTTTCCAGCAGCCCAAGAGCCTGAATGACACAGCAACAGCACTGCCTTGTCTATATGAGCTGCAAAATACAAGTGCTCTAATGAATTAATCAGAAATAACCTGAGACCTAAAACATTTGTGTATTTTCCCTGAAATTAAAGTAATCTATTTGATATGTTCAGCAGGGTAAAGCTGCTGTATGTTTCCTGCCATTTACTGCCTTCAGCTTGTAAAATAAAGTGAATAAAGGCCACAATGCAAACACATAACATTCCTTCTTATAGTTATAACCTTCCTTCTTATATTAAACATACAGCAGCTTTACCCTGCTGAACATATCACATAGATTACTTTAATTTCAGGGAAAATATACAAATGTTTTAGGTCTCAAGTTATTTCTGATTAATTCATTTAATTTGCAGCTCATATAGACAAGGCAGTGCTGTTGCTGTGTCATTCAGGCTCTTGGGCTGCTGGAAAGCCTGTGGAAGAAATGAATCTGCAATAACAACATTGGTTTCCTTTTATCATAGGCACTCCCTGCATGCAAAGATACAAAACTGATACTGTCACTGCAGTTTCATTTCTTCCCTTGGCTACTCAATGCAATGCAATCGATTTAGACATTATCTTATTATTATTATTATTGAAGGGGTAGATTACCTTAAAATGAACTACTAGTATGGATTACATTAGGGGTCCTCAATATAAGTTAAAAGTCCTGCCGTAGCTTCCAATGTTATCAGTAAGTATTCCT
Source organism: Xenopus tropicalis (assembly GCF_000004195.4). Taxonomy (NCBI): domain Eukaryota; kingdom Metazoa; phylum Chordata; class Amphibia; order Anura; family Pipidae; genus Xenopus; species Xenopus tropicalis. The sequence continues at coordinate 103,040,883 of NC_030681.2, forward strand.
CAACAGGTTACAGACCCCGTGCTGGCTGTACAACATTTCCAAATTCAAATATCAATGACCCAGAAAGTACACATTTTCTCAGTGGATTTGTGTAATTCCACTAAAATTCTCAATAAAATTACACAAATTCACTGAGAAAATGTGTACTCTCGGGGTCATTGATATTTATGTCAGGGGTCCCCAACCTTTTTTACTTGTGAGCAAAATTTGAATATAAAAAATATTGGGGAGCAACACAAGCATGAAAAAGGTTCCTAGGGGGCACACAAAAAGGTCTGTGATTGGTTATTTGGTAGCCCAAGGAGGCAGACCTCATGGTTTTTATGTCAATTCTATGATTGTTAAGGGGTCATTTAAAAGACGCCAACCAAAAATGCAAGAGTTAGGGGTAGGACTAGAAGCAAACATGGTAGAGTGTGTCTGTTTTTTGCACTGTGCCTCAGTGTCAGCCTGGGGAGCCAGGGGCCCCCCAACCCAGTTGCAAGCTCCTGCTACACCAACCCCCATGCACGCAGTTCCAGTTGGCCAGATTGGAGGAGCGCAGGCACACGGGTAGGGAGAGTGGGAGGAGAGGGCTGGCAGGGGCCACAAGTGGCGAGCAGGCTTGGCCCACTGGGTATTTTCCTGGTCTCCCGCCAGCCCAGTCCCACCCTGCTTTGCCCACCACCCTGCATGTAGAAAATGATGTTTTTAGTCTTTGTTTTTTAAAGTTTTTGGATTATTTATGGCTCGCAAGCTTGGTATGTAAGGTACTTTCTAGTTGCTAGGACTTTATTTCCTCACATTATTGATATTGTTATTGATGAGTGAATCTGTCCCATTTGCAGAAAAATTCACGAAACTGCTGAAAAATTTGTAATTTCTGCTTTACTGGTTCTGGGAAAACATTTGTATTCTCTGCGCTAGTGTTCAGCAGGGCCGCTGTTCCCTATAAGCGGGGTATGCAGTCTGCATAGGGCACGAACTCCCAGGGGGGCACCATGCCAGCTGCTCAAAAAAATCATTTTTATATATTATAACATACTCCCCAACACTGTCCCGCCGGTTTTTATAGCACATCCCGCTGTCCCAGATAGTTCAATCTATGGGGGCACTGTCTATGGGGGCACTTACTATGGGGGCATTGTCTATGGGGGCTCTTTTTTACTTCCGTAAAATTTGGGGGAGGGGGCACAAAAGTAAATTTCTGCTTAGGGCACCCATTTGGCCAGCAGCGGCCCTGGTGTTCAGTCCCCCCTTGCTCTGTCCCTACAAAGTTATGCATGAGGGGGGTGAGGGGGGCGGCATGGCTTCTGCTGCCTCCTCTTTCAGCATTGTAGGATTATACTGTATAAAAACTGGCCTTACTGACAGGGTGTTTCTGTTTCGTTTCGTTTCTCTCATATTCAAGGTAAACAACCCAGCACATTGCATCATAGTTACAGAAAATTATTGGGCCACTTCAATATGTTACAATAAGTTTCATCTCTGCATTCTGGTATTTTCTATTTTTAGAAACAGAAAGGGAGGGGGACAGGAATCACTGGAGTAGGAGCATATAAAAGGAATGGACAGAGACAGTTTGTTCTATGGCAACAGACAGACAGACGTTGGCAACAGAGTGTTACTGAAAGAGAAGTTGTGCTGCAGGGACACAGGTATACAGGTAAGTACTTTATACAGTAAAATGAATACATTCCATACAGGTGGAATTAAGACTGTGTAGATCTTACCTTTATCACAAGACTATCAATGCTAGTACTTAGCTGTTGTTATCTTCTGACTGTACCTTCATATAAGAGAGCTTAGAAGGTTTTTCTCATAATTCTTACAATGTATAGTATATTTTCTAATTGGTGTCAGTAATCATATGGATTTATGTTCTGATACTATGCTATACATGTATATGTTGTTATCCTATTTGTTACGTGATATCACAGCTTTTATTGTTGGAAGTATTTTTGCACTCTCAGAGCAATCTGTGTATCCATGGCTTTGGTTTATCAAGCTGAGGGGGCCATTCTGTTTAGCTTTGTCCCTCGTAGCTGGGGATTCCTGTAATCATGGTTGTCAGTGCTGCTTTTGTGTTAGTTACCTAGTTAGACTACAGAAAGACAGATTGAGTTACTGGGTTGTTTTGATCATAACAACGTGAATTTTTTCACCAGGCAGCGATTCGCATCGAACCTCTGCATTTCGCCATTGGTGAATTGCTGTGCGAAATTTCAGTGATAATTTGCCGCAGAAAATTCAGTGCATTTCAAAAAAAGTCACGGTCGCGTCAAATTGGGCACAGGGTGCATCAAAATGGACTTGGTCGAGTAAAATGTGTGTCGTCACAGCAAAATGAGTGCAGTTATGGCAAAAACAGACGCAGGCACCAAAAAAAATACGCAAGTGACACAAAAAGATGCAGGCGACAAAAAAGTTGCAAATGCATTTCACGGATTTTTCGCCGTTTCGCTAATTTTCTTGTAGTTTCGCAAATTTTACAGTGAAGTGAAATGGGACAGATTCGCTCATCACTATTAGCAACCATGCACTTAGATACATATTACCCCACTGCATTGTAAGATCCCAGTCTGTACTCATACCATTGGTATAAAAAACAGAAGAAACAAAGTGGTTTAAACCTCTTCATTATTCCTGTTTCTCTCATCCAAGTTACCTCTCTCTGGTACAGGTCTATAATCTGGAATGCTTGAGACCTGGGATTTTCGTGGCAAAGAATAAGGGATCTTTATGTAATTTGGATCACCATACCTTAAGTCTGCTTAAAAAATCATTTCAACATTAAATAAATCCAGTAACATTATTTTGGTACTGATATGGATTCATGCAGCTTAGTTACCATTAAGTACAAGTTACTGTTTTATTATTACAGAGAAAAGGCTTTATATATCTAAATGATATATTATATACTGTATGTTATGGATTTGTTTTAATCATCCTAGAAAATTCCCTTTTAATTTATTTATTTTGCCAAAGGAAAACGATTGCAAAAATTAACATTTAATGTGTTTTATCCCATGAAAATAAGGACAATCAATTTTATTTTCTACATAGTTTCTGAAATAAACAAGTTACTCTTTACTTACCCCTCTCAGCAATATGTCTTTCTACATACAGGAGTTGGAGTTCGACAGTTAGATCAAATATACTGTATTGGTAAAGAATAACTTTATTGTTTCAGAAATCAAACATAATTTCTAATTGATTATATTTAGAAAATGTTATTTCTATGGGAGGAAACATATATTTTCATTTTCACAATAGTTCCGCTTACCTTACCTTAATAAACATTTCTTTTGTCTTACAGGGATCAGCTTTTACACACCTTATCCTTTCTCACAGTCACAATGCTAGGAGGACAATACAGTAACTGGGCAGATGTTTTCCAAAGTGTTCAGGAGACAGAGATAGAGCCGCGGCATGGCCAAGCCTGGACTTTACAAATCAAAAATGATCTAACAGATGATTTAACATCAAACCAGAGGCAAAATGGCTGGAAAATCTACCAGTCGTCCTCCTTTGGCAGGTGAATTGAAAAGTAGATTAACAAACTGTCCTAAGGCATCTGCCATTCTATGTGCATTTCTCATTTTTCTATGTGTTTTATGTACAGGTATAAGACCAGTTATCCAGAATGCCTGGGACCAAGGGTATTCCGGATAAGGGGTCTTTCCATAATTTGGATCGCCATACCTTAAGTCTACTAAAAAATCAATAAAACATTAATTAAACCCAATAGGATTGTTTTGCCTTCAGTAAGGATTAATGATATCTTAGTTGGGATCAAGTACAAGGTACTGTTTTATTATTATAGAGAAAAAGGAAATCAGTTTTAAGAATTATTTGATTAAAAAGGAATCTATGGGATTCAGGCTTTCGTAATTTGGAGCTTTCTGAATAACGGGTTTCCGAATAAGGGATCCCATACCTGTACTAAGTGGTATATTTTATATAAGGGTCCTGGCTGAGGGGGTGTTTAATTGTCTGTGGAAATCTCCTCTCTCTTGGGCAATAAAGAACCCGAAGAACTGCCTCTCTGGATTCATTTCAATCACCACATGAAAAACATACATATAGTGATAACAGGTAAAGCGCTTAAAGTGTTTCACTGGGTGCGGACGGTCAGATATTTTTTGGATGCTTTATTGCTCATGGGAGAGGTCCTTTCTGTCAGGGTAAAATAAAGGGTAAAAATACAATTCTTCCAAAGCTAGTAGCACATCAGACTCTCTTGTGTTGGAGTATTTTTGACAAATTGTATAGAGACTTGCCTTTTACCCATTGATACATATGCTCCCTATTATTTAACCTACTTGTAAGAAAGCATTGCCATGTTTTTATCCCCTACTCTCATCTGATCCGAGAGGGTCCGAATTGCACACACACTGATCACAGGCCAAGGGCTGCCTATGGAACTTTTGGGGAGATTTTAAAAAGTTTCCACATGTAAATACAATATGCACAAAATTCTTGCACCTAATTCATATGTCCAGTACACCTATTGTTCTTACAATGATGACATGCAAATGCTCAAGAGAATCATGTAGTTAAATAGTCAAATATAATGAATATTTGACAATTTGTCAACACTTTCCTAAAAGTCAGGAAAGTGTTGATGTTAAATCATAGAATAGATCAGACTGTTAGGAATTCTATTTTTATTAAAAAATTCACTAGCAAAATATGTATTATTGATTTCCAAGTAGACTTACTGATAGACAGTGGTCATGTTAAAAGCTGACTTGGCATCTCACCATCTCTAGGAGGTGTAGCTTGGTGATAATTGGGGGCTAGGCTGTAGCAGACCTTGCCGTGTCGTAAAAGCATGAAGGTGCATCAAAAAATAAAACCATAATTAGAGAAATGATTGAAGTTTAAAACACACATCTATGGTGTTTTGTTTTCCTTTGGCATTCCTTCTGAAGCAAATCACTATATTAAGATATTGCATGTTAGTTTGAATGAAGGAATGAAGGAAGTGGCAGGCATTGGAAAAAGTAACACAATACAGCTAGACCCAAACCCCCATATAGTATGTAATAAAAGGCACTAAGTTTGCCCAGTAGTAGTAACCCATATCAACCAATAAGATGTTTAATAGAATCTGACTGATATAAAGGATTGCTACAGTATGATTAATATTCTCCTTTTCTCTTGTTTTTGTTTAGATTCACCTGCTCTAACTGCCGCCATGGTTGGAACTCAGCTCGTGTCTCTCTTACATTTCATTACCGCCATATTTCCTCAGCAGGTGGAGAAGTCTACCTGAGAACCTACAGACAAAAATGCAGAAGCTGCAGCAGTGACCAAATGCTTACGGCAAAATTTGAACAGGAAAAAATGGCCGAAGTTCTGATGAGAGTGGCTGACAAAATCAGGAAGAATTGTTACAATGAGGCAATAGAGCAAAAAAACTATATCAAATTCTCAAAGAAGACAAAACCCCACGAGGCCTCTTTGTGTGAAGCTTGCATGTTAGGCAAATGTAATAGGGATGCAGATATCTATTAGTATTCATCCATAAAGTTGTAATGTTATTAATCCAAGCACCCCATTCATGGGTCTGACTAATCCTGTACTGCTGCTATACTTCTCCTACCCTTAAGATCATATTGATACAATGTAAATGTATGATATGAGTTAAGAATGTTTATATTTTATTTATTTGCATGTACGAAAGTTGTAAATAAAAATTAGGTTACATAAAAATACTTTCGTTCAATAGTGAAATGTTTGTCTCGTGATCCTTTTGTGGAATAACACATACACCATCGTGTGGATGTTTTTGAAATTGCAATGTCTACGTTAACATCAACTCTAGTCACTTCAGAAAAGAGGAGTTGCACAAGGATTTTTTTTTCTTGTGTCTGTCATGGATCTGAGTAACCATAGTCACCCTCAGGGCAGAATACACATGGGGTTCCAGACCACAAGAAGTGCAATCTATAGTTTTGTCTTTTTAAGAGCATGGTGTATCTACAGCTAAACCAACTATAAAAAGCCATTGATTCTATCTTCCTTTGTTTTGCATTGCACTTTGTGAATCTGAGTATAAAAAAAATGGTTACCCAAATATTGCTACTAGGTACTTACTTATTTGGTGTGCATTAATTCCTTAACTTCCTTGCCAGTAAGGTAAGGGAAGCAGCTATTAGTGAATGGGGGATCTCCTGCCTACATTATGTTAAGTAACAGGGGCCAAGGTAACAGAGGGAGAGAAACAGAACTACCAGAATAAGGGTGACAACATTTAAATCAGGAGTGAAGCTACCACATCAATATTATCTTTCAATGCCCTGTATTTAGGGTTCTTGAAGCCAAAAATGTTGCCATGATGACACCCCGTCACTTCAAGTTCAGTCAAAAAGAAAATATTTTATAATATGTGGTGTGTATTATAGCTAAAATAGAAGCATGCATGGTATTAATACAAACATAGACGGTAAATTTGATTTAAAATGGAACAAGCAATAAATAATTACATTAGGTCTGTGTGTGTGCATACTCCAGGGTGAGCACCTATGAGTAGTGTAGAGTAGTGTATTTATGAGCTGGGGCCTCTCTCTTAGAGATAAGAATTTCTAAGATGAACTTCAACTCTTAATATACTCTTATTTACAGGCACTAGTGGTTCTTAAACAGTATACATTAAATTTGTGGACTTGTATTCAGGGCATACCTGCGTTCTGCATCTCGTGCTGGATGCTAGGGATGGGGATGCAGTGCTGTATTCATTAGAGGAGCCCAGACTATTTTGAAACATAAATTCCTGTACCCATAGGTGCTCACCCACGGGGCTATGTTTATAGTATGAAAGTAGGGTGGCTGTGCCTGGTTTTTTTTGTACTTTCCAACCTGCCTTGTGCTTGATAAATGTCCCTTGTGGTCTCTCATGGAGCAAAGCAAGAATTTTCTGATGGAATCCATAGGCAGTATACAGCCAATCTAAGCTTCTTTAAGTTGTTATGACATATTTTATTAAAGGTAGGAACCTGTCTCATTGTGTGTTTGGTTAGCATTTCTTTGCTGTAATGCTTTACTTGATATTTCATTTTACACCTCACATAAATTGTGCATACCAATGTGTGTCCCTTAGTTTAAAATACACTCTTCCCTAAGCCTGGTTTTGAATCCTCTGCTTGAAAGCCTGATCAAAAGTACAGCAGGGGTAGTAAGGTAAAGAGATCAACAACACTCAGACTTTACTGAGTAACACAAATAATGTATGTCAATTATATTCATTTTATTAACATTAATAAATTATGGCATTATTTTAATAAATAACACATGGCATTTTTTTTCTCTTACATACATATTTTGTTGCATATTTTCTTTATTTGAACAACTGATTATCTAAAGCAGGTATGCCAAGTTGTGAAGCTGTCTTTGGCGGAGGTTAAAAGTGGGCCAATTAGCACATCAAACATATCAGAGTAGTAGATTTGTGCAGTGAAAAATTAAAGAAACATCTTCAGTGTAAAGGACTACTTTCTGGTTGGCAGGTACAGAGCAACAGATAGGCGATAGGGGAGGTAATAACATTCACAGGTTGCACCAGTTCTGTAAGCTATTACACACATTTATCAGACAGCTTTCTTCAGTCTACTGCAATTATAGCAAAAGTCTCAGTAGTTATTATATATTATGTTTAAAGTCAGTTACAAAACAATTAAATGTCTTCAACATGAATCTATTTGAGCTGCCCCTGACTTGATATGGTTTGGTCAATTATATTCTTGCCATTGGCATCTCTTAGCAAATTCAATGCAGTTGAGAAATCAGCCCTAAATTTATTTTGTAACACTTGCTCATCTGAGATTATGTTCAGACATATTAACAAGCAATGCAGAAAGGATATTTAGATAGCGATATGGAAGCTCTTTCTCTTAGAAGGGTAGGGTGGTCTCTGAATATATATACATTTCTGTAATATTCAATTTGCTCTCCTTTGCTGGTTTTACTGGAGGTATCATAGTAGGTGTGTGTGGGAAGACAGGTGTGCAAATGACCACCGCTGAGCAGTATCTGCTTACATTCAATATTCTATTGAGATTTGGAAAGCCTGATTATGATGTCTGATCATGATGTCTTGTGATGATATCAATGTGCAGATAGCCAGTACAAACTTAATGAAGAAGAAGTTACATGCAACACAGAAAACAGTTATCTCTGAACCATAATTTGCATCCCAAATACTACCTACAATTTACATGAGTACTGTAGTTATCAATATTGCACCTTACTTTTCTCTTTGATCCAGTCCAGGCTCTTGTAAACATCTGAATATACTCCATACTTATCATATTGCCCACAACCCACCCCCCATGACACAGTTCCTGCCAGATACCAGTGATTGTTCAGATGGTTCTGAGTCACCATTGGTCCTCCAGAGTCACCAGAACAGGCATCTTTTCCTCCTGGATAAAAAGGTAGAGTTAGACACATTTTAGCCATAAAAAAGACTACATTCAATTTTTTTGAAAAAATTTCTTCTGTCCCCTTAGCTCAAAGGAGCACACATCTTAACAAATCTTAAACAGATGTGCAGATTTCCCAGTCCACATCAATTATTTTGGTTCCTACTGCAAACCACCATCTAGGTACCACTTCCTTGGGCTAAATGACATATAGTGTTTCTTTGCTGGCAGAGAAATGCCTGATGCCATACTTGTGTTTTCAATCTCAATGCTGCTTGTGACAAAAGTCTACATTCAGGGCATTTCTCAACTGGCAGAAATATGACCACAGAGCAGAACTACATATGCTATTAGCCTAAAGGTTGCTTTCTACACAATTATAGAACCACAATGTAATGTTACAATTGTTCATAAAGAAATGTGGAAGTGGCTGTGCTGCATTGAGGGATGGGTGCAATGAAATGCTAATTTGCGATAAAAGCAAATGGGTTTCTCTAGCTTAAGTGTGCTTAACTGTTGGTTGAAGTATAGCAAGGATTTTGACATAGTTACCTTCCTTGAATCCGGCACATATCATTTCATCAGTCACTAACAGTTCTAAAGTCTGATAAACAGTCTTGCATAAAGCATGGTTTACCACAGGAATTTCAATCTGAAATAAGAATAGAACAGAATAGAATGTTTTTTTTTTTTTAACTGTGTTAAAGTATTTCTGTATGAGGATATAACAATAGGGATAGCAGACCTAGTGACTGTGGGGGTTCCACACAATAAAATGGACACACAAGCCTCATTGCATGTATATAAGTAAAGTAAGAATTCACATACTATTGTCCCAGCTGCTTTGGTAAATTTTCACAATATGCTTGAGGAACAGCTCTGGACTGAGATTCAGAATAGGCCCAACCCTGGCTTTTTAAATATACAAAAACACATAGGCCCAATAATAGTGACTGTCTATGGCAGGGATCCCAACCTTTCGTACTCGTGAGCCACAGTCAAAAGAATTGTAGAGTAACACAAGCATCATAAAGGTTTATGGAGGTGCCAAATACTGGCTAAGATTAGGTAGCCTCAGCTTACAGGAGGCTTTATTTGATAGTAAATCTTGTTTTTATTCAACCAAAACTTGCCACCAAGTCAGAAATTAAAAAGTAACTCCTGGGTTTGGGGGCACTGAGAGCAACATCCAAGGGGTTGGTGAGCAACATGTTGCCCTCGAGCCACTGGTTGGTGATCACTTGTATATGGCATCTTAGAGCAGATTCTCTATAGTTTGCCAGTCTGGGCCTGCTGAGGATTGTCATGGTTACTGTCACACCTATGTACAATTCCTGTAACGCTAGCTACAAATCTCCCTGTTTGTCATTGCCCTAAACAGGGAGGCCAGAGAAAGAATTTCATTGTAGGAATCACTGGAAATTTGAAGCCATGAAGTCTTTAAACACCCTGCATGCTGTGTTATTTTATCATTAATGATAATGTTGTATGATCAAGTCTGGAGTGTAAAGTAAATCTAAATTGCAACAATGTGATTGAAAATCATCATTTACTAACTGGGTAATACCTGAACTTTTGTGTAAATAATGTGGACTTGCGCACATCATCGGCGCAATTAGTCACTGCTACCAAGTTTTTTTAAAGGTTGCAGTGACTAATTGCCCCATGTGTCTTCACCCTAAACCCTGTGTATATTGAGCTTCTTTCTATCTGAAAGTCTGACACGCACTCTGCAGCTGGGAGGTGGGTTTGTTTATACAGAGGTTAATATCTCTATTTAAATAAACAATCCTTATTACAATGGTGAAAAGCATGTAGTACAGGTAAAAACAAATTAAGTAATACAGGGATTATATTAATTTAAAGAAAATTGCAGGCTCTCAATTAGATCAGAAATATGCGCAAGAATACTGCATTGTGGGTAAAACAACATAGCAATTTGCTCATTGTATTTACATTAGTAAGTTAGTTCTATTGTGTAAGCCATCTCCAATTACTCTGCATAGCCCTCGGCTACCCTGGCCATTGTGTCTGCATTTTCTAAAGGTTACTGAATGGCTAAACTGCAAGTCTGTAGTATGAAGGAGTTCTAAGAAACATGATATGTATGTATATATAAACAAAGAAATATCTGCTTGGACAAAAATATGTGCAAAATCTTGACCAATTAAAACTGACTTTTGACTAATCATGGCAAATACCAGAGCTGCTGTTATTCTTGGCTAAATGTGCAGAATACTTTGCTTGCAGTAGCTTGTATTTGCAGGGGAAAGCGTTAAAATAGACCTGTCACTCAGACTTAAAAAGCTGTATAAGTCCTTTTCAAATTAAACATGAAACCCAAATTAATTTTTATATTTACACATCTTAACCCATTATAAAGGAATTTAAAAATCCCAGCTGTCAATCATATATTGCCTGCCCCGCCTCTTTGCCTTAGGCATAGAGGTTGGGCAGACAATTTCTTTAACTTTCCATTAAGCAGTCACTTTCCCCCTCCCTCCTCACCATCTAATTGTGTACCCAGTGCATGGGCATCAGGTCCCCCATTCTGGCACATTAACCAGATTTTGGGGTGATACAAAGCTTGCCCTAATAACAGTGCAATTTAAAGACTGAAGGAAACAAGATTTCTATAATTTGTATAGTGTAAGTGAAGTTTATTTTGCTTGACAAATACAATATAAAATAATTTGGAATTACTGTATTTCTTAGGGTGACAGGTCCTTTTTAAATATGTTTAATTAAACATGTTTTTAATATTAACGATTCACTCTCAAGATGTGGAGGTCTGTGATTGAACTCCAGTGGGAATGTTTGGCCCTAAACCTCAATTGGTCTGGGGAACAGTTAGACTGCCTAACCGAATGGGTAGTTTGGCAAAGAATGGAGGTGTTTTGTCACGTGTGTTTGTGATTTATTTCTCACACCGGCCGTCAAGAGTTTCATACATACTACAGGTATGGGATCCCTTATCCGGAAACCCATCATCACGTTATGCCTTTTCCGTTACGGAAAGGCCATCTCCTATAGACTCCATTATAAGCAAATAATTCTTATTTTTAAAAATGATTTCCTTTTTCTCTGTAATAATAAAACAGTACCTTGTACTTGGTCCTAACTGAGATATAATTAATTCTTATTGGAGGCCAAACAAGCCTATTGGGTTTATTCAATATTTATATGATTTTTAGCAGATTTAAGCTATGGAAATCCAATTTACAGAAAGATCCCTTATTTGGAAAACCCCAGGTCCCGAGCATTCTGGATAACAGGTCCCATACCTGTATATATATTATCCACTGAGTGTCTTGTTTAATTTTAATCTAAAATTTTCTATGGATATGGTTATGATAAATAAAATATTCACCTCCATAAGGGATTCTGGTAACCGCTTCAGAAACTGCTTGCCCCATCCGCTGACAATCACATACTCATCTAAAATAAAGCAAATGTTTCAAACTTCAGGTCTGCTGTTACCACTTACACCTGTGGAATATATTGATTATACATTTTCCCTTAATAGCCCCTCTGTCACCTGGCTGCTGTTGTTACCAATGTAAACCACTAAGGCCTATGGAATGTATTGAGTTTCTCTGAAAGCCATTTTCCCTTGATATCCCATCTTTGTTACCTGGCATACCCATGAATGGAAACTGCATTTTCATGCTGCAAATGAACACCCTTGAATTTAGAACATATGGGTTGCAGGTGCAGCAGTTCACTAGGGGGGAGCTTTTCTATTATTTTCCACTAGCATTCATAAATGAAAAAAGTTAACTCTACAATATACTGCATATAATTATTGTTGTTACACAAGAGTAACATATTAAAAAAATAATAATTACGATGAGATACAACAAGGCTTGATATAAGTGGGCTAATTTACTATAAAAGGTGCCAAATTGTAGGGTATAATTACCAATGGCAACCAGATGGTAACTAGTTAGATATGACTACTACAACTTAGAAATGAAATCAACAATCTGGTTGTTATGGGTAAAATGTGGTGTGTAGCTGGTGTAATTTTAATAACTCAACCCCCAAGGTCACTGTCTGATGACTCTACACAGAAGAAGAAAGCAGAAATGACTAAAATGAAGCAGAAGATAAAAATACCAATGTTTGCCAATGTTATTTCAAATGACACCTGTCATACCCAACATCTTTCTATGGGAATTGTTGCCATGAGCAATATAGAAAAATTATATACAGTATTAGCATTACAATAGCAACAAAATATGAGAGTTAACGCTGGAGAAATGAGCTCTCCCATATACAGGCAGTCCTAGCAATGAGTGACATTTTTCACCCGGTTTTGCTGTGAAAAAATGCCCATACACTCCAATGGGTGCAAAGAAAAACTTGTGTGGAAGCTGCAAAAAAAAAAAAAAAACACCCATTGACTTCAATGCATTTTGCTAAATTTTGCCAATTCATTAATTTTTCTGTGAAACAGGATAGATTTGCCCATCACCCAACATACAACAGACAATTTCAAAGAGAAGTCTAAGGCAGTTGTGCAAAAGACCTTGTTGGACTTGTTTCTCTGGCAGGCAAATAGGCATCACATAATCATTGAGAAAAGCTTTGTCTGAAAGTTCCACGAGGGCTATGTCAAACTGGAATGTTCTGGGCTTGTAGTTAGGATGGAGAATGAGGTTCTTTGGTTGGAATGTTTGCTCTGTGTCATCCTTTTTTAAGGTTCTGTGTTTCCCTGCCAGGAGTAGAAAAAAGTCACCTTCAGCATACAACACAGTTATTTTATGTGCTTTCATACCTACTATACTATGAATAGAGAGGATATCAAGTAAATACAATCTAAGCAGTAATGAAGTTAGTAGGTTTAAAGTGGCCATATGTCGCTGCCAGCCCCTTAACAAAAAGTATTACTTTGCTTATCCTAGGCAACAATATTTTGAGTTTAACCTTGGATTTGTGTGGTGACAATCTCATGTAACAGATAACTGGCTACATCGCTGCCATTTCAAGTCAACCCTTTTGATCCCGATGGACTCAAAGTAAGTAAGGCTAGTTCCCACCAGGCAGAGCATATTTTTACACACACATTAAGTTACCAAAAACTGGGAGAAGCTTCCACATTTTCTCTGGGCATCAGTTACTCAATAGCCACTAGGACTCATTGCTTAAGGTTCCCATGCATGCTCAAGGGCAGCAAGGGTGTAGGCCATATATTCAAATGTCAGTTATTCAAATGCCAGATAATAAAGTACAATAAAAATCTTTATATCTGCCATATATCAGGAACAGGACTGAAATAAGTACCAAAAACACAGCAGGAACAGAATCAGGTGGTCCTTGGGATTATATAGGGTAATTTATACCCTATAGAGAACTGCTGCTCATTATTGACTGCTAAACATCTTATTATTACTAAGGATGCAGTGAATCCTAGATTTGGCAAAATCAGAGCCTTTTCCAGTAGGATTTAAATGGCCCAAATCCAAGTGCCGGGCTGAACTGTATCCAAACCCTTAAAACCATGTGACTTTTTGGTCACACAAACAAGAAAACCCTTGTGCAGTTCTTTTTCATCCAAAATAGAGGATTCAGTGCATCCATTATAATTAACACACATGTACCTTAAATAAGCACAAATACCTGGGAGGTCAGCTACCGAATGGGGCCACGGCCCCTTTTTGAAGGCAAAATTATACCTCCCATAATTGAAAAATAGAAAGAGAGACTGGCCGCTAAATACCACACCCATTTTACCAAAACATACCCCAGATGTGCCAGTATAATTACTACAGAAATGGATAAAGGGCATATTAACTCCAGATGAGCCAGTATAATCACTAAATAAAATAGATAATGGCACATTAACCCTATGTTTGCTGGTATAATTATTACAGAAAATGGAAAAATCATATTAACCCCCGCCTGCCTGTCTAATTACCACAGAAAATGGCTAATCAGCAAATTAACCCCTGATTGCCAGTATAACTACTACGGAAAATTGATAATAAGCATATTAACCATAGACACACCAGTATAATCACTGTAGAAATGGCCAACAAAAAAAGATAAAGTTCTTAATTATATGTAGGGACCCATAGGGTTAAGCTCCCTATGGTGTTATCCCCTATCCTTATCTTATCTGTGCTGTTATAGGGCAGAGCCCACTACACTCAGATTACAGTTATTAGGCTACCCCCTATAGGTTTAGCCCAGGTTGACCACTCCCCTTGGCAGACTATATAGTGTCTGGCACAAGGAAGTGTCTTCCTCTTTGGCTGCTGTTGTCTCAAGGCTTCACGTCACTGAGCCTGAGGCATTAGGCCCCAGTAAAGAGAACCTGCCATTTCTAAAGTCGGGGACAGTGCCCCGTGAATGAGAACAAGCCAGCACAGTCAGTTTATGTAATAGCACCCTCTAGGAGTGGTGAGCATAGTCAGCTTATTTAGTAAGGGCAGCACTAGCCCCATCAAAGGAGACTGTAAGGGTTTAGTCTAACCCAGGCTGTGTATGCCTTGCTGTAGGGACCACAGTTAAGACTTGGTTTCAGGCAGTACCTTACCCTGAACCATAGTTGGCTGGAGGGGATCCGTTCCAGTAAAGGGCATCCATTCCTGGGCATACAGCTAATACTCTGCATAATCCTTCAAGTGGGCTATACTGTTCCTTAAGTGTCACATCTGCTATTATTCACTGTGACCATCCAATCTGCTGTGTCTGTGAGTATAATCCCTGCTGCACTATTAAGTTGTGCCTTGTCCAATAAACTTGTACTATAGTTCATGAGCAAGAACCTTTCTGGCGTCCATTATTCTATCTGCACCACACAAGCTCTATCTAGTTGTAGTTCAGCTACACCCTCAGCTCCATTATTACCTCCCATATAGCGGAGGCCCACTCCTGTGCATTAAGGTCGCATGTAACACATGCTCTATACCTATCACTAGCCTGGGTTTTGCCATATCATAGCCAAACAAGTGTTACATATATATCAAGAATTAACTTCCCACTGCTTGTAAGAGGTTGTGGGTAGTGCAAAGCTGTCTAAGAACAAAAACCAAATCTTCCCATTACGATTATCGCTAATCCAGAGTAAAGCTTTAGTTACTGAAAAACATCTATTCCTCTTAGGTTCTTAAAGCAAAAGTTCTTCTTCATTTCTTCTGAAATGTGCTTTTCAAACTCATTTCCTTCGTCCACCAAGATCACAGATGAATGAAGAAAGCTGTTGAAAAACTCTTACCTAATATAACGTTGAAAGATGAGAGTTCAAACAACTTGATGGGGGTTAGAACAGGGTCTTCGGCCCCCGGATCGTGGTGCAAACAGTGAGCAGCTGTGACAATCCACTTGTTGCCTAGGAATAAAACATACTGTATATTGAAGAGAACAGTTTCTAATTAAAGCGGTAGTTAGCCTCAATTTGCAATTTGTGTTTATTGTTTGTGATTTTTGAATTATTTTAGCTATTTTGGAATTTCAGCAGCTATCTGGTTGCTAGGGTTCAATTTAACTTAGCAACTATTCAGTGGTCTGAAAGAAAGACAGGAATATGAATTGAGGACGACCTAAATAAGTAAAAAAATAACTAAAAATAAGTAAAAAATAGTAACAATAACAATAAAACTATAGCCTCACAGAGCAACAGTTATTTGGCTGTGTCAGTGACCCCCATTTGAAAGCTGGAAAGAGTAATAAAAGTATGGAAATAATTAAAAAAACTATAAAAAAAATAGAAAATGAAGACCAATTAAAAAATTGCTAAAAGTTTAATACATACTAAAGGTTTACCTGAAGGTGAACCACCCCTTTAACATACTTCAGATTTTCAGGCGTGACCATGATAGTCATTACAGGTTTTACTTTACTTACTGATCAGTGCACCTCCACAAAAGGGCTGATTGTTTTGGGAGTAACTAAACATTGCAATCCAGGGGGAGATTCCTTTCTTGGCTGTTTTTCCACCTGAAATTCTTGCTAGAGCAGACCTGGAAAAACGTGGCAACCCGCACACTGAAAAACAATATGGAATATGTTACGTCAGTGATCCCCAACCAGTGGTTCGTGAGCAACATGTTGCTCCCCAACCCCTTGGATGTTGCTCCCAGTGGCCTCAGAGCAGGTGATTATTTTTGAATTCCTGGATTGGAGGCAAGTTTTCGTTGCATAAAAACCAGCTGTACTGCCAGAGTCTCCTGTAGGCTGCCAGTCTACATAGGAGCTATCAAATAACCAATCACAGCCCTTATTTGGCACCCCCATGAACATTTTCATGCTTGTGTTGCTCCCCAACTAATTTTACATTAGAGTGTGGCTCACAGGTAAAAAAAAGGTTGGGGATCCCTGTGTTACGTGCTTGGAATGCATAATCTTTTTAGACTGGTACATTGACATAGTGGGATATTACCAGTGTGCCACACATGAAAGTGGAGAAAGATCACAAGAAAAATAAGTTAACTGGAATTAAATTGAAGGTTTCATTTCAGTACATTGCACTTATGACAACAATGATATTCATTGCTGTATTTTATCTAATAATTAGGTAATTATCTAGCCCTCGGTAGTGGCATATCTAGAAGTTACTGGACCCTACAGCAAAATAATTGTATTCCCCACCATTGTACAGCAGTCATGTCCCCCACTAGGTCAGCAGTAGCTGGGTCTGCTGGTCTATTGTTCTATCCATGGCCTCAGCCACTTTATTGATGTATTTTTGTTCTGTCAAAGCGGTAATTACTCTGTTTCTAATCATTAAAATTCATTGTTAGTTCTGTTAGTCTGTGTCAAGGGTTTTTAGCTGCATTTTTCCTCATCATTTATTATGAGCTTGCTAAGGGAGCTGTAAGCCTTTTCTCTATTCTTTTCACCTTTGTATCTTTGTTTCATGTAGTCCTTGGTAGCAGGTCTGCTTTTTCCAAGTACATTTAGAAGAAAAAATACTAATACTGTTCCTGCATTAGATAGCCCCCAAGTATAATGGGGGTGCAGGGCAGAGAGTGGGGTGGTTAGGCTACGCTATCTCAATAAGGTAATAACAGTACATGAGTATTCACAAATAAAACCCATGTAAAATAAAAAATGGTAAAAAAAGTATTGCAAACCATAAAGGTGAATTGATAGGGAAAAAGAAACATTATTCTAAGTATGGGATCCGTTATTTGAAAACCCTTTTTTCCAGAAAGTTCAAAATTACGCAAAGGCCAACTCTCATGGACATCATTTTAAATAAATACTGCAAAATTTTAAAAATGATTTTTAAAAAAAAAAAAAATATTTATTAACAATAACAATTAATATCAGTTAACATGTGCAACCCTAACAACTTATCCATCTATCAAAATAGTTTGTATAACAAACATTTGATAGTAGCAATCAATACCAACTTGCCTCTCAGAGGACTGACCCTGAGCCATAACATAAAGCCTGGCTCCTGCCTTCTTTTCTCCCAGTTCCCATCAAAAGCTGAATACCCTCAGGGACCCAGGGCCAGGCCGCTATCAATGCCCTAATTGTATTTCATTTAGATTTATAACTCCTGGGGAAAGTTTTCTACGCCCACATAGAGAACAGGTAAACGCTTCCATATTATGGATCATATTACATGTATTACGATGCATGCTATTTAATTAATAACTTGCTGTGTGGGCTATCTTACATGCGTCGGACTTTGAGATTGGCAATGGGTGCACACTGCTCAGCGATCAGTACAGCATTATGAGATGGGGGTACCAATGGCATAAAATTTTTTAGAAAGAGGAGACAGGTTGCCGACATTTTGGTATATAGTTATTGATCACATCCCCCCTTTATGGAGTGGTGTGGATAGTTCTAAGCTGCTTCTCCAGAAGGAAGTTTATTGGATAAAGAAACTCAATACTCTAGCCCCCACAGGTTTAAATGAACATTGCTCTTTCCTTTGTTTTTAGATCAGCACTAATATGATCATTACATTGTTTAATATCAATATATACGTGTTGTTTCTGTTAATCATTGGCTACATGGTTATTTATTATGTTACTTTCTGTAATGATCTTTGATACAGTGTACATTTGTATGCATTTAACCTTGCTCACTTTGCTGTTATGATGATAATTCATACATGTTCCTCGGTGCTGGGGTGTGCTGTGATGTGTGGTTTCATAACGGTGCACTTCATTAATTTGGCCAGCAGATGTCAGAAAAGTAGTGTTATATTTCAGAAAAAAAGTAAAAGTAATTTCAAAGTTTGGTAGCTATTAGAGATAATAGAGCACTGCACATATCATAAGCAACATGGAGACATTTTTTTTTAACCCTTTGAACCTTTTATGAGACCTCTTTCTTTCAGTGCAAGGTATTCTGCATTTCGCCAAAAGTTTTGCCGGGACAAATTTCGCTCATCACTATCAATCAGCAAGATATGGTGATAAAGGACATGCATGGCAGGAGTAAAAGTTAACACAAGAGGACTACTGATGATGCTAGTACATTTTAGACACTTTAAATATGATCTTAAATATATTTATAGAAGTTGAATTGTTCACATGAGTCCTTGCCCCAGTGGAGCTTACAATCTAATATCCCAATCATATACAATATACAGCGAAATGAATCAGTATCCATTTAAACCTCCTGTTTGCTTTTGTTTTGTGAGAGAAAACTTGAATACATGGAGGAGTAGAGGTGATTGTAGAAACTCCATACAGTGAGAGTGCCCTGCCTGTAATCAGCCTCAGACACTTAGCAATAAGCAATGCTCGACAAAGCCAACTTGAACTTAGACTAAAGCTGGCCATACACGCACCGATAATATCGTACAAAACCTCGTTTCGGTGTGTGTATAGCAAGTCGGTGAGATGACCGATATGCAGGAGGCTGCTGATATCGGTCGACTCGCCAATCGCCAGGTTAAAAGATTCTGATCGGGCGCCATAGAAGGCTCCTGAGCAAAATCTGCCGTCAGGGCTGAATCGGCAGAAGGAGGTGGAAATCCTATTGTTTCTACCTCCTTATCTGCCGTTTCAGCCCTGAACGTTAGTGGCGGATTTAACGATCTTTCGTGCGACCATCGCAGAACGCCACGTGTGTGGCCACCTTAATGCTAGACGTGGCGTATATTTTCGGCAAGATGAAAATCCCCTCTCATTTTTTTCTTTTAAGTTGTTAAAAAGGTGTAGGGGATCAGAGAACCCTGTCCCCTGTTTCTCATTCTGTGATCTCATCCAGCCTAGCTACAGCCTGGGGAGGGATCCGGTTGGCTGGCTGCCCCAGTGCGGGCCCAGCACCTTATAAAGGGAGCCCCTGCTGTTGTTTGCCAGTGCAGAGGAAGAGTCCCAGAGTGAGCAGCCAGCATAAACTGTGTGAGTTCAAACTAAAAGGAATCAAAGTCTGCTGGGCTGCCAAGGTGTAATAAATCCTCTGTGGAACTCTGTGTGTGTGTGTCCCCTGGAGGAAAAGGTATTGCATTTGCCTGCTACGTGGGAGCAGCCACCCCCTTCAACAGGGAAGGTACTCTGGGGCAGGTAGCGCTACCTGGGGGGACTAAAGAGCTCTTGGGGAAGGGACTGAACTGATTTAAGGGTTGGGGGTCTATCCGGATCCAAAGTGGGCTGGGCAAGTACAGAGACTGTGCCAGTTGTGGATAGCCCTCCCAAGTTTCCTCAGGAAAGGATTATCAGTCACCCCAAAGCTGTTCTACTGTTTATGTCCAAAAGTTATATAAATTTTGATATTGCTGCAAACTGTGTGTTATTATTTCCTAGTGGAAATCCCCTAGAGGTGTGTTCCTCAGTGTCCACTAGGTGGAGGCACTGCGCTGTTCCCAGTTCCCAGTATCAATATCACTTTGAGAACACACATCTCCTGCCATACAACGCAGTATTAAGTGAATGTGCCAAGAAAGGGTTACAAATGTTTAACGGCTTTGAATGGCTGTAACAGCCAGGCATGGGGAACCTGTGGCCCACCAGATACTATTAAAAACTTACACCCAGCATCCTTTTACTAGGGGCCACTGGTTACCTATCCCTGGAACATTACTGTCTAATGGTAAAAGACTGATAAAATACTGTAACTCCCCTCCTCAGTCTATTACCCTGGGTCAGCCCCTATGCTCCAGCTTTTGAACAAGAACTCTACACTAGAAAAGCACCATTTTTCATTTGCATAACACCACCTTTGTTGAAAATCAAGGGTACATAATAGTGGTCTGTAATACAGGATGACCAATAAAAAGGAGGATATACTGACTATGACTACACATGACAGAGGTTACATTTTATTTTCCTGGAAATTGCTGTATATCAGGTATCCTTCAGACTGCTGCTAGTTTCCACTGCCATTTAACTGGTATAAATAGCCAAACACATTGTATTAAAATTGTACATGGGAATAAAAGTTGCAGGATACTCTGTGTCAGCTAAAATATGCCAATTTTTCTCAGCTCAGTGAAATTCATTTAATATAGAGCTGTTAATTAGAAAGACTTCAGGCAGTAAATACCTGCAATTTGGGACACCTACTGTCTAATTACAGTATAATTTATGATCTATTCACACTTGTCAGTGTCTGAAAAAGAAACTTCCAATATTCCAGGTGCAAACGCCTTTGATCTAGTTCTTCACAATAAATTTCAACATACCTGTTATCTAATGTGTCTGGCACTCAAGATTACTCCAATGGGTCCTGTAATTTAACTCAGTTGAACGTTATTCAGATGTGCTAGAATGTACCATGTAATGCATAATAGTTATACATAAAAGATGGAATAATAGCAATAAATTGTTACGCTACAGGCAAGTATACATCCAAACTCAAAAAACGCAATTCGGTCTTTCAAATGTGCCCGTCCTCACACAGGAATATGTAAGCGCCGAACGCAGGTGGAACGCGGCCCTAAGAGTGAGGTTTGTGCCCTATTTGTTTGGCTCAGCAGCACCTTTGTGAGCCCTGGAGCTGCTGTCTGGTTCAGAGGTGGCAGTAGCTCCAGGATTGCCCTAATTAAAGGAAAGTGAAAATGTTAGGCACCCCCTAGTGATTACAATCACTTACAGCTCGGGGTTCCTGCAATAAATGTTAAGGCACTGATTAATGCTTGAGCCTCTGGGCTTGAGCATTCGGTTCTTAAAACCAGGTGTAAGTTTAATAAAAAAAAATTAAGAGCTTGGCACCTAAACGTTGGCTGAGTTTTTTTTTTGTCTGGGAAAAAATGATCGGTAGCAAGCCACCGTATTCAATTGCAGAAACCATACATGAGTTTAGCAACTTACGTGGTTTTAGGAAGTGAATGCTTGAGCCCGACAGCTCAAGCATTAATCAGCCCCTTAATGTCCATCAAGACTGAAGAGTTCAATGGAATATTAAGCTGAGGGACAGATTGCTGTTGGCTGGTAATCAGTGGTGCGGTGGCAAAAATATATGGTTTCCTGGGGGAACCTACTGTTAGAAGATGTTTTGGCCTTGAAATCTGAAGCACATTTGCTGCTTTCTGTGGCGGTGCTTTGAAGTTTTGGTAGCGTACTGAGTTTTTGACACATACAAGTAAGAAATCTCCATAAAACTATACGTATTTGGTATCGCCGCAGATTTCTAAATCAGTCATATTTTCACATATAAAGCAAAATGTTTTTTGTGATATATATCCCTATAATAATAACTTCTTTATTTTTTGATTTCAGACCCAAAAATTGGAAATGCCCCTAGAGTGAAATGACTAGCAAATAAAATGCAAAATCCTGTAGATGTCGAGCTTGGTTTGATGACACCGACAGATTTAATAAGAGCTAACGACATCTAAAAGACAAAATGACTAAAATGTGATTAATGACTAAAAATACATGGGCCAATGACTGTACATTTTCTTGATTGTTTCTTTGAGAAGCCCACACCGGAGATAATTATCATTATTAGTATAAGCTCTGATCAGTTTCCCCATAACAATTATAATCGCCTGATGACATTTTTCACTGAAGAAGCATTAATACTGAGTTTCCAATAAGCAGTGGCACAAAAAGTAATTTAAGCTGAATAAATACATGGTACATTGTAAGTCCATACAGTTCAAACCTTCCAAAGACACAAATGACAAAGTCATTTACAGTTTGAACTACTCCTAAATCTAGAACACTCTGCTCTTCTGTGTTTTTATAAATCATTACGCTGTATGACTATGGAATGTTCAGTAAAATATTACAGATGTTTTACACATTTCCTGATCTACCATGTACCAAATGCACTAATTCACTTATCTCAGGAGGCTTTTCCCAAGGTAAGTACTTTTGGGCCATGTAAGATCACTGACACATTAAAGTCCAAACTGGACAGGGAGGGCAATGCACAGAGTAACATACACCACTTGGGTGTTCAGATAAAACCAACAACAACAAATGACAACAGAATGCATTCAATGCGTTCATATATATTTATTATAAAAATGTAGGCACTAAAAATGTACAAAAACATAAAAAGGAAAATAGTTTACAATGATAGAACAGCAAAAGAAATGTCTTTAAAAGACTACTTTTGGTAGAAGTGTTTTAAAGGGGAAATCATATTCAAAACCATACATCCATTCCAGCACCTCAGCCCAAGTGCACATTTATGAGCTCATTTATCAATTTTCAGTTTGTGAATTTGTGTTTGTTTTTCTAAATCAAATAAACTTGCTTATTTATTAATAAGAAAAACTTGTTATAATAAGAAACTTGAATATCTTGATAAATGTTAATTCGCCAATATGGCTTGATTTGCCTAGGCCAGCTCCCAATGACTTCTATAGAAACTCACAAGCTTTTAGATGGTTTTCAGGTTTTTTTTTGCACTTAATAAATACCAGACATTTGAGTTTTAAAACATCATTTGAATTCGAGTTTTTTTTAAGGGAAAAAAAACCTGAATTGTGAAAAAAGATCCAACTTGAATGTTGATAAATCTCCCCCTTAATGTAACCTTTTTTAAAGGAAAGTTCCTGTGAATACTGTCTTTGCTTTAAAAAAAGAGGCAGCCATAATGCCCTTACTTTTTTGCACCTACTGAATCGTGAGTGACATCCTTTTTTGTATTTTTCACTTATAATGCCCTTACTGCTTTGTGTGCCATTAACTTAAGGGTTTTAACCCTATACGTGCCATCCAATGTTCTGTGAGCTGGAACACATGTTGGCAGAAAACACAGGATTGAGTATTGGATAACTTAGAACCCTGAAATGTAGAACCTGTTTGCTGACTTTGGTTGGAAGAAGTATTGCTGTTAAAGGATAAGGAAAGGCATAATCTCCAGGGTTCCAATATGTTAGGCACCCCCAGTTATAATCACTCAGACCCTTAGGCCATTGTGCCACTTTGTGAAAAAAACAGCTGGGTACTGTTTTAGTGAGCACAACAACTCCATATTGTTGTTTCCTGTTTTTGCTGCTGCCATGGGCTCTGTGCAGGTCTAGTAGAACTAAAAGTTTGGCTTTTAGCGTCTAAGTTCCAGTTTTAACCTGCTGCACATGTGCACAGCCCACGACAGGACTGTGGGAAAGATGACAAGATGGTGGATCACTTACTGGTATTGAACCCGAAGTCATCTTTCAGCACAGAAGAGCACCAGCCTGGGGTTTGAGGTTAGGGATTATAATCACTGGGGGGTGCATAGCAAATTGTCAACCCCCACCAGTGGTTAAGCCTTTCCTTGTGCTTTAAGTGCCACTATATTTTCCAATTTGCTTAAAACCTCACTCACATTATTATGGTAAGCTCCATAAGGGATCGCCACACCTAAATAGAGGCCATTGGGATGTATGTTAATAACCAATTAAATGGAGTCTAAACCTTTCATAAAGCTCATTTGTCTCTCTTTCTCTTCGCACAGCCCTGTTATGTTATAATATAAGTCTCTTACAAGGAACTAGCAGGAGGTCTGGCTTGGCAGCCATGAAGGCATGGGCTGGTCATAAATGGTCAATAATTAAAAAAATGATTGCCAAAGCAATGAACATTTCTCACAGCCTGCACAGAGTCATACTATAATAATTGTTAAAGCAGATATTTCCCGTAGTAAGCACAATTCTGCAGAATACCTCAGTGCTTTTATATAAAACTGCAAGTCCAGATGTTGTTTGGAGAGTGTTTACATACTCATGTTTCTCCAGTGCTAAACTGGCTTCTATTTCGACAAATGCTTATAAAATACTTTTGTTTGTATCCAAGACAAAACATTGCATTCTTACTGTTCTGGTTATAGGTTATTCTGTGACTGTAATAATAACTGTGTATATCCTTAATGTTTGCAGTATTCTGTAACCTTAACAGTATGTGCAGCAGTGATAATGAATGAGGCCTGGCTTTCTAGATAAGATGGACTTTGGAGAGCACATCACTGATTTTTCCCTATACATGTAGGCTCCACAAGATCATAGTTGATATTGGCAATCCTCTTGCACTTGCAGTATCCCAAATACAATGGTGATCCCATGGGATACCACAGCTAATATCTCAGCTCAGCTGAAAGCAGTAGGGTCTACAGAGCTTCCTTGCATTTACCCTACTCAAAGTTGTGGTATTTTTAATCTACAACTTAAAATCAGAGTATGTAAAATGAAGGTTTCAGTGTACTTCCAATTACTTTTTTATACAAGTTTTATATCAAGCCATTTAATGTAACCAAACTGTAAAAAACAGTAATAAATAAAACATAAACAAAGCATTAAAATATGTAAATATGCTGGAATAATATTTTAAATACAAAATGACATAATAGCAAAATAATCTGCATACAGATTAATTTTCTTGATAACAGATGGATTGGCCAGTAGGCTAAAGGTGCCCATACACCTTCAGATCGGCCTGTGTATGGGAACCTTAAGGACTGGCCAATCTGTTAAAAGGCTGATATCAATCAGGTCAAAGGGCACCCAAGAGGACTAAGAACATAGAGGTCGGTTTGAAATTTTGAACTGATTTGTGAGTAAAAAGATCATCCCCTGTATGTTGTCTTAAATACAAAAATACCCTTTGCACGACTTAATGTGAGTAGAGTTTAACCATGGCAGTTCTAACTGTTGCTGATTAAAAAGGAATTTAATTTAGTCCTCCCGTTTTATTAACAGAAATTCTTTATTATACTATTTGGTTCCTAAATATTTTCAATTGGAAATACAGTACCAGTGTAATAGCTGCTTTGTTAAGAAGCACAACTGTTCGTGAGATATTACATTTCACTTTCAAACTTTGAACATTCGATCTATGCAAGTGTAAATGTATAAATATGCATAGAAGATTCCATGCTGCTTGCTAGGCAGAGGCATTTTATAGTGAAACACAACTATTCCACAAATATGTGGCTCTACTGTAGCAATCAATATTGAATTTCACAGTTGTATACATTGTATAAGACAATGTTAAAAAATGGATTTTGCGCATTATGCTTAAGACAACATTGGCCTTATCAGAGCTTTGAGTTTGAACAACAGAATGATGCCATTTTTCACACTCTACTACAGCAGTGTAAAAAAGCAAAAACATATAACAAACAGACATTATTTAATATAGTCATAAATACTTTTTATAAAATATGAGCTATGATTGTCTGACTCTTTTCTGGGCTTTGATATTGTGGCTAACAGCTATAAGTCATAGTTTAGATTTGGCCAGTTTAGGACTTAAGTTTATCATCTACCCAGTCCACAAAATTAGATACTTTAGTATAGACGCCATAGACCTGCTTGCTCCCACATTCTTCAGGCCCACCCCATGAAACTAACCCCTGTGCCACCCAACGCTTTGTGTCAGTGTCCTGCATAATAAATGCACCTCCACTGTCCCCAAGACAGGTGTCTTTCCCGCCTTCATAATAACCAGCACAAAACATATTTTCTGTAACACTATAATTTCCTGAGCGGGATTCATAGCTTTCCTTACACACTTCATGAAGCACCACTGGAAGCTTGACATACTGTAGAATAGCAGAGTGTGTCCTCATGTCTGAGCTGATAATTTCATCTACAGTAATGTTAGGATTAGATATGCCCCAGCCTGCCACAAGGCCTAGAGTGTTAGGCTGAGGACCTTCCAACTCATGCTCAAGCTCTGGTAGGCAGACTGGCATCACATACTGGTTCATTATTACCTTTTCATTCAGCTTGACTAGAGCAATGTCATGGTTATAACTCTCTGGGTCAAACATTTCATGCAATATGATTTTTTCTATGGTTCTGTTTACTGCATCCATCTTACTTCGCACGTCGTGCAAACCCAAATATACAGTGACATGTTCTTTGGAAACTGGCATCACTGTGTTGTCACGGCGTTGAGATCTTAAGTTATGAGCGGCCGTCAGTATCCAGGAGTCTGAGATAAGAGCTCCACCACCAAACCATTTGTTCATAGGAACTCGTGAAAGATCTTCTACAACAATTAGTACTTGCCATGGGAAGAATCCCGGCTCTGCATTCCGTCCTCCAATGATACGCTTCACTATTCCAGGGAGTGGTCGAGTTGGTTTCCCACACACTGCACGAATATAGATAAAAAGAGACAAAACTGTATAAATAAAGGGCTTCTGTCACAAAAACCATGAGAGATATACTCATGCAGATTATGCCAAAACTGCCACTGAAATTCAAATTGTATACCAGTATAGGTGCTAGTCTGAACCCTGTGTCAAATTAGTATAATCCTGTATAATCCAGTTCTTGGCAATGGCATAATCTACTAGCAATGATGTATCAATGTACAGTGACACTATTCATCATTGCATATTTGGAAATCTGAATACCTTCTAGAGAATGCTTGGTCTCTTCCACCATGATAGGTTATTCTGATATAGTTCAGAGAGCTTCGAAGCAAAAGGACTGTGTACAAATTGAATGCAAACTTCCAAGCCTTTAGTAATAAAAAGATAGTCTTCGAGGAATGTTCTTGCAGTGCATAATATCACCAAAAACCACTGCAAAAATGGTGACAGAGAGCCAACTGCAACAACAGAATGAAGCAGCAGGCAGAATATGAAAAAGCTGCATCTGTGCAATCTCATGCGCATTGACATTTTCTAAATCAAGTAATAACCGCTTATTAAATGCTCAAATATAAATTAAAACCACAGCTATGTCCTGGCATTCCTAGACTAAGGATCACTCATAAACACCAGGGTTCCTTAGGAAACCATGACTGACTGGAAAATAATGTCACGTTGTCTAGCGCAGATATAGTTTAAGATGCTTCTGGAACATTATACTGTCAAAATTCATAGACATTATTAATGCTGCTGCTCATGACTTCATGGTTTTATAAGCATTAACTAGTAAAATGATGCTAATGGGAGGTCAGATACTTACTGATTAAAAATTCTAGAACTCAGAATACAAGCAAAATGTAGACATATTAATGTATAAAGCTGCTTGTTTTTTATTCTTTTATGGTTTTAGGCTGAACTTAATAGTCTAATGTCCATAAGTTCTGCTGCATTGTAAATATGCACTTGGATGTAGGCAAAGAGCCTCACTGACAACAATATTGCACCTCCAAGTAGTATAATTACATGAAAGATAGCCAGCACTTACTCATAGGCATTAAAGATTTCAGGTCACAATCTATATGCTATTAATCCCACTGTATACTGACTAACTTAGTAGGTGTTTAAGAGAAAGGTTTACTCTGTACAGTTTTTAAGGATTTTTTTCTTTCTATAACTGTGATTCTATCTACCTTCTACCATATACCAAAGATGCACAAAGAAACAAAGCCACCTTTAGGTAGAATTATCATTTCTGCGATTGGGCCACTTAGTGAACATCTGGTGGGTCCATGACCACTTACAAACATTTATACTTACAACCTATTTGGCCTCTATGGGAAACAGCTGTTCAATTACATTACATATAATGCAAGGCACCAGAAGACATTGGGGCCGATTCACTAAAGTATGTTAAAACGAGCATGCTATTAGCATGCGTTAAAAATTTTATCGCTTCTTATTTTTTGCGACTTAACGCGCGATTCACTAAAAGGACAGGCATCATAATTTAGACGCGATGTTCTTTGCGTTATTTAACGCGCGATGAGCGGTTTTCTTGTGTTATTTTCCGCCGCGTGCGTTATTTCCTGCTGTGCACCATATATTATGCCACGTGCTATATTAGCGCACGATTTAACGCACGTAACCATTACTACTTTTCTGAAAATGACCATTTCCCTGAAAACTGGAGGATGCATCACTCTAGGGCCAACACAGACTTGAATAAATCCCACTGAAAAGTCCTTATTGTGTTGCCAAAAGCTCACAAACCACAATTTTCTTTAAGTGTCGCCTGCCCCAAGTAGGTGTTAATTTTCGCACAGACTAATGCGATATTTAGCGCGTTTAACACTTCATATGTGTTTGTGAATCATGCATTAATATTATTTCTATGCAAGAATTAATGTAATGCGAGGTAAATAATGCATGTGTTTTTTGCGCATACGATATGCGTTTTAACGCATGCAAAATGACTTTGATGAATTGGTACTTATTTATCGCATGCTTTTTAATGCAAAAAAGCATGCGATAAGCGTTATCGTACTTAAGGGAATCGGCCCCATTATATTTGGGAGAGAAGTTAAAGTGGGATACATTAATTGTAAGCTCTATGGGCCAGGGACCTCCATCCTCTTGTCTCTTTGACATTTAGCTCTTCGGAATCTATAATGCACCTGTACTTTGTATTCATTTCTTTTTTTGTATTTATTATTGCACTTTGTATTTATTGCAATGAGCCCTTTTTATTAATTTATTGTTCTGCTGTACAGTGCTGCGTACATAAGTAGTGTATTTATAAATACATATACATGAATTAGTGTCTTGGTCAACATTCACCATTGTCTTTTTGTAATTTGGTACTGTTTGTCATATATGTATGGATTTTTAACTCATTCAATCATCACAGAGAAATCTGTCATATATCATTTCCTTTTTGGTTTAAGGGTGAAGACACACAGAGCTACTAGCAGCAGCTACTTGTCATGGCTACTAAACACCAGAAAATACCCTGCCATAGACAATACTGAGAATTGCCTCTGCGAAAACACATGTAGAGACAATTACAGTAAATGATCAGCATTGTCTATTTTAGTCAAAGAGCTGCTACTAGTAGCTCCGTGTGTCTTTACCCTTAAATTGTTGCATATTTATCACAGTTTTGTAGTTTCTGAGGTTAAGAACATGTTAGTGGTATACAAATCATTACAATATATAACCTAGTTGATCTGGGTAAAGGTGAACGCCCCCTACCACAGCCCCTCTGAAGTAATATAAATGTTTCTTCAAAGAAGGGGGAATCCATCCTGTTAATACAGGTATAGAACCCGTTATCCAGAATGCTCGGGACCAAGGGTATTCCGGATAAGGGGTCTTTCAGTAATTTGGATCTCCATACCTTAAGTCTACTAAAAAATCAATAAAACATTAATTAAACCCAATAGGATTGTTTTGCATCCAATAAGGATTAATTATATCTTAGTTGAGATCAGGTACAAGGTACTGTTTTATTATTACAGATAAAAAGGAGATCAGTTTTAAAATTCTGAATTATTTGATTAAAATGGAGTCTATGGGAGACAGGCTTTCCGTCATTCAGAGCTTTCTGTATAACGGGTTTCCGGATAAGGGATCCCATACCTGTAGTACATTTTCATCAAGGACAAGCCACAGCTTTACTATTATGACTGGAAAAAGTCCTACAGAAGAGACATTCTTTCCTCTCATTTTAAGGGATACCCTTGGGTCCTCTGGGATTACCTATCTGTAAATAAGCCCATGAGGAAATTTGTCAGGCTCCTTTGTATATTACTATTAAGTGATTATTTCTACCCTTCAGCAACTTAAAACTGCAATGGAAAACACAAACTGAACACACATAGATGAAACACATTATACTGTAGTTGCTTGAATACAACATTGCATTAACAGTATGATAAATCTTGAATAAAATGATTATTTTTTTTGTATTTTTGTTATTGTATTAGTGTGCAGTACTGGTTATGTATACACCTTAAACCTTATAGCATACACTATACACTATACAAACAGTAACAAAATCCAGTTGAGATGCGACTGTAAAGGGTAGCTGGACTAATTCATTATAAAACTGCATAATAGAACTATTTACCACTTTCATTTGATTAATATATTGAACGTAACTGTTTGAATCACCATTTGAATTCATACAGATTATGTGATACGATTTAGCAAATTAAAAATTAACTAAAAGTAGCCATTACAAATGAGTCATAACATGCAGTTGGCTTAATTATGTCACTCTTAAAAAACAAATTTCAATTAGTTTTCTCTTTCACTGTTGAATGACTAAGCTAAAACGCGCGTATAAATTAAAGTAGAACAAACACGCACAATCCCTAATAATGCCACACAATTAGTCATTTAGTGCTTCTTCAAGTTTAAGACTTCTCACATTGATTTGAGCCTTTGTATAACCCAAATGAATTTAATGTTTGCAGCAGCACTTGCTCCATTTAAAATAAATAGTGGTATTTAGATCTTTTAAAGGAGAAAACTTTGAAAAACTTTGACAAATAAAACAACAAAAAACAATATACATGTTTATAATACTAATAATATTTTTGAAAATAATTTCTCAAAATATTTTGGATCTACTTATGATGAAATGAACAATGTGACATATTTTGACTGCTGTTAATAGCAATATTTGGACAAACTGGGTCGGTACCTGGCTGACAAGTAGGAAACTTTGCTCCAGTCTCCTGGTTTTTCCACTCTCCACTTGCATCACAGGTATACACACCTGAAGGACAAATAGTGGTACTGTATATGTTATAAGGCAATAGGTAATAGTTTAAATACCACAAAATAACTTATCTGCTAATACATTTTATGAAAGGAAAAATAAGCTCTTTTAGGATGGGTATTGGTAAAAAATACATTCATCATATTAAAATATTATATTTAATATATATATTTTTATATAAACTGCTTTTTTTTTATTAGACAGCGGTTTCATTGCTATGTGACAGATGTGAAAAAATGATTGCAAAGCCTCCTGTCACACTGGTATCTCGTAGCATACGGGAAAGAGAAAGGTTCTCTTAAAACTCGCCTAAAGAAAGGTTATATGACTAACAACCTGGCAAACCTACATTCTAAAAACCTTGATAGCAGTCTTTAATTGTGTAATTATAGAGGAAGCAGACACCACAGGCACTTGGGCGGGGGACCTGGATCTGCTTCCTCTATACAGGGGGGGTTTGGGGGGGGGGGACCCACTGTTTTGTGTGTGACTGCAACACTTGTCAAATTGCAAGTGACCCACAATTTTGTTTGTCTCATGCAATTTGGCGTGGGGGGCAAATGGCAGTCCTTCATGGGTTTAGAAAGCTTGGTTGTACCTATATGTAGGATTAAGAATCCTTAACTTATATAAAGGTAAGGTGCCTGCTAGCTTAGTCCTCCTAAACAAAAATGAGGGATAAATATGCAGTATCTAGTAGAATTAAGTCTAAAACAACTGGACTTTTCTGAGTTTTTCTTGAAAACGTTTCACCACTCATCCGAGTGGCTTCTTCAGTTCTACTAGATACTGTATATCATGACCTGGATGAATGAGAATCTTCATAGGGATAAATATGAAAAATGTTAATAGTAAATATTAGAACATTCACATATTTTTAATGTTTATTCTTCACAGGGTTTATGATGGATATGAATCAGGTCTTTGGTAGTTACAGATACATTTGGAAAAAGGAAATGTCATGCTCCATGTATTTTCACCCATTTTGCCAAAATATACTGAGCTTTTGGTGGTTTATGATCAAAAGAACAGTATTATGAATAAAAGAACAGTATAATCAGCTGAGAGGCTCAGGGGCCCATTTACTAACATTCATATTTCAGTTTTCATGAATAGTGGTCTTTAGCAGTAAAGATCATGGATCAAACTAATTGCACGGAAACTCAAAAAATTCATGATTTATTAGGCAAAAAACATTTCTAAACATTTAATAAATGGCTAGACATAAGTGATTTTAGTGGAAATGAGTTTATTTGTGGTTTAAAAGAACTCTAAAACTACTAAAATCTGAATGTTCATAAATCTGCCCTTTGGTCTTGTATCCAACTACATCTGTATTTTTCAAGATACAAATTATTAAGTTGCTTTGTATGTAATTCTGTATGTTCAATGTAAAAAAAAACATGTTAATAATAAAAATAATTAGTGATTAAAATTAGCACCAAACTGATATACTTATATGGTGCATCCTACTGATTGGGTTTAACTATATATTCTGACCTGGGACTATATTTTTCATTATATTATATATGTTATATAGATATTTATCTTAGACAGCAGAGTAACAGGGACAATTCATAATGGAAAGAGGGTTGATATTTAATTAAAGCAGATTATCATCCTATTGAAATATTTATTTATAACAACCTTTATTTAGTGAGACTTTAAGAAATCCACTTACTTGTTATGTTTGGAACCATAGTGTAGTAAGGTTCCCTGCAGGAATAGTTAAAGCTGGACTGGAATGTGGTACGATTTTCTGCTGTAGAGTAGGTGATGAATCCATTCTCTATCTCCTTTGGTGTCTTACAGTCAACAACTAAAAAGCAAATATGTTTTGGTCACTGTCTATTTCTGATCAAACAATGCAACCATAGCATTACCCTGGTCAATACAACCACATGAAATGTTTAATCTGTAGAAATCTAGCTCTTGCATGTTCTTAATGTAAATGTGGGGTGCATAGTGAATCAGCTCTAGAAATACTACATCAACTTTTGAAAAAATTATATAAACTGTGCACCATTTTGAGTCTTTACTCACCTTCTTCCCAAGAAAAACAAAATTCTGAGCTGGAACAAGTATGTCTGATGATGAAAAAGCTAAAGGAAATGTAACTAATAGGAAAAAAACAACTCATTAAAGAGTTAGTTATGTATTAGTTGTATATCTGCTCTGGTCCCTCAGCACCACTACCACAATGAAATTAAATACTGTGTAAAGGGGCAGGTATAGTATTATAGTACATTATACCATGAAGGTACATACAGTATATTTACTTCAATATTAATCTACTTTTTGATTTGATTTTTTGATTTTCTCTTTTGCATTGAATTGGAATATGTTTCCAATGAAGGGCCTTAGGCTGATGCCCCACTGACCAGCAACAATAGGAGCCCTTTTCATCACTTCGGTATTCCGAAGTCAAGCAAACTTTACTCCTGCAGGCAACTTCGCATGACTTCAGAAAACCAAAGCTATGTGAAGGGCTTTCCACCAGCAATGCTGGAATTTCAGAGAAGTTATTCGTCCACGATGGCAGAGATCTAACGCATGCGACTAAACTGCTCCATGGGATATCAGCCTTACAGTCAGTTGTTTCTTATTAAGACAGCTTAGTAATCATACATTGCTTTCCTCCCTACAGCTTATGAGCTACTGCATTGGCCGTGAGAGACAGCAAATGTAACAAGAAGATTGTTGCTGGTAGCATTCATTGGTTTCACAGTGTTTATATGTAAAATCATATACATAAGGGCAAGCTTTGATTATGGCCATAACCCCTGCATTACTTTTATTGATCTTATAAAAATAGTCTAAAAAAGATAGTCACAGGCTATTTGTATATATTGCGGCTCTAATCATAGTTTTTTATATTAAAGTACATAGATAGTAAAATGTAAGCACAATACACTTTCCCACCTCATACAGGTATGGAGCCTATTATCCAGAATGCTCGGGACTTGTGTTTTTTTGGATATGGGTTCTTTACATAATTTGGATTCCCATACTTTAACACCAAAAAAATATTTATACATCAAATAACCCCAGCAGAATGTTATGCCTCCAGTAATGATTTATTATATCTTGGTTGTAATCACATGCAAGATGCTGTTTTATTATTACAGAGAAAATTGATCAGAATGGATTGGAACAGTAGATGCCCTTCATGTACTTCAGAGCTTTCTGGATAATGGGTTTCTTAATAACGGATCCCATACCTGTACTAACATTTCTAACTGAGTTGGTCATTGGGGAGGTGCAGGGGTCCGACCCTGTCTATAACCCAGGATGCACAATAGAGTGCCCCTTAGCTCTCTATAAAAAAGTGCTTGTATCTGGTGCTACAGTAGGTGCTAGGTGCAAAGCACAGTGCTGGCAGGTGCAAGGCACCCCTGTCCTTACTGCCTTCAATAGGGCAGGTAATAAGTACAGGGTCCCCCTATGCTCTGCGGCTGGTGGTGGTCAATAACTTGTGTGTCTGAATGACATGCAAGTTAGGACATCAGTAGTGGGTAGTAGGGAGGTTGCATTTGTTCCTTCCCCACTCTTATACCTCATGAATACAGCACTCATTTTGGAGGGCAGTGACCTGCGGCAATACAGAAAAGGGCAGGGTAAAAGTGCAAAAATAGCAGTTTAAAAAGTTTTTTTGCATTTTGCAACCTGCCCCTTATATCTGTGGGCCTATGGGGCACCAATAAAAAAGAATGCCATATGAACTTTAAAAGGCACATTTCTGTACTTTGAATGTATAAATAACAAGGGCATTTAGCAGACTAGTTGGCACTTAGATTTTCCAACATGGTAAGTAAAAATATGTTTGATTACCCAGTTTGGTAGAAAATTAAGAAATTTCAGAGATTTCTTCAGAAAAAAACCTTTCACTGCAATACAAATCAGGACTTTGTAAGCAAGAAAAATATATTTACATATAATGGAGAGGAATAATAAGTTTTGCAATATTTAAGCCATAATTTCCAGTAGACTGGGTTGTTTAGAAAAAGTTTACTTTTTATTAAAAAACAGAACATCTGAAAAAAAAAAAAAAAATCTAAAAAAAGTTGCAACCGGTAATCCACTCTATATAATAACTTAGTACTTTCTTCTGGCACAACTGGTGCACTGTGCGAGACAGAGTCTGAGACTGGTGTGTTTTGTTCAGTTCTAGCATGGAGCCTACATTGTGTCTCACACACACCCTTCTGCCTGAATGGCACAAAGAGCATCTTCCGCATTATCAAGTGCAACAGGCCATTTTGTAAAGAGATCTTATTCCAGTCTTCAGCTCATCCTGACATCCTTTTCTGTTTCTTTATAAAGGCAAGACAGGCAACAGAGCAGAGCATCCATTTAAAGAGGAGAAAAGAAGAGAAGAAAGGAGAGAGAAGGAAAGGTGGGAATTAGTATTCATGCAGACAGATTTCAGATAGAAAACACCAGAGCACAGGCAATTAACTCTGTGGTAAAAACAATTGCAGAAATATAGAAAGCAAATCACCAGCACAATGACTATAATTAGATAGTATACACCTATATATATGTTTTTTATATATGAGCAAAACAAATAGAACTTCATAATCCATATTTTCCATTTTTATAAAGCAGTATTTCAGACTTATTTTGCTTTTACACTTGTAACTCCCCTGTAAATAGCTCAGTTAATTTACTAAAATATATAATTATAAGATATCTCCTTATGTAGGGGGTTTATCTCTGGATTGGATCCCTTTTGCCCTCTTCAGCTCAAGAAAAACAAGTAGCATGTACAGGACCCCTTATCTGGAAACCCATTATCCAGAAAGTTCCAAATTATGGAAAGGCCATCTCCCATAGACTCCATTGTAATCAAATAATTCATATTTTTACAAATGGTTTCCTTTTTCTCTATAATAATAAAACAGTACCTTGTACTTGATCCCAACTAAGATATAATTACCCCTTATTGGAGGCAAAACAATCCTATTTAGTTTAATTACCATTTAAATAATTTTTTTAGTAGATTAAGGTAGGAGATCCAAATTACGGAAAGACCCCTTATCTGGAAAACCCCAGGTCCCAACAAAATTTGGATACTATAGACTGGGCATTGAGTCTTTACATGTCTATTGGGAGGGGATCTAAATCTAGTGATCCTCAAGCTATTTTGAACTACAGCTTCCAGCGTTCTTCCAGCTGGAGGACTCAGGTTTGGAATCCATTCTGTAAAGTGTCTATGTTACCTATTGTTCCACTGCCAGAGTAACAGACATTTAATGGGATTCTGCCATGATTTTTATGCTATTCTTTTCATTTATAAGTTACACTGTTCAAAGGGCAACTAATTCACTCTACAAAACACTCCCAACAAATGTATTTTTTAGCTGTAATATTGGTGTGTAGGCAGCCATCTCAGTGCATTGTGCCTGAGTCTGAGCTTTCAGAAGGAGCCAGCGCTACACATTAGAACTGCTTTAAGGTAACCTATTGTTTCTCCTACTCCCACTATTCGAGTCCCAAGCTGGGCTTGGATTTCTTATTTTTAAGTGCTATTCTGATATCTACCACTTTTTGCAATACTGGCTGCTGGGGGGAAAGGGAGGTGGGTGATATCGCTCAAACTTGCTGTGCAGCAGTAAAGTGTGACTGAAGTTTATCAGAGCACAAGTCAAATGGCTGTGGCACCCTGGGAAGTGAAGAACATGACTAGCCCCGTGTTTTGCACTAAAAAATAGACTTCAGTGCTGAATTCTTATAACTGATACGTTTTGAAAAGTATTTTGACAGTATTCCTTTAAGCTCATTACAAATTTTGGTGATGCATCTTCCAATTGAAGATTTTGAATAATACGGCCATTTATTGTTTATTTTGTGATTAAGATAAAGAGATATGAAAGAAAAAGGTGAAAAAGAAATGTGGAAAAATAGCAAATGCAACAAAGCAAACAAAAAACCCCATTGGTTAAGCTTCACATCAAATGATGCGTTTCCATTAAGAATTCACTATGCATAACAGCCTTCCCATAACAACCATGAATATTAGCATTTCACAGACTTTTTGTACTGTGAAATGAAAAGGGACTAAATCTTCAAAAGATGGAAAAATTCACACTTTCAAAAGAAAGCAAAACTTTAAATCCTTAGCTCTTACTTTGACACGTTGGGATTTGGTTACTCCATGTTCCATCTTTTCGACATTCAATCTGGAAACTCTCCATCTCAACATTATCCTAGGTAAGCATAAGAACATTCAGTTTAAGCTAGTAATACTGAGTGCGCAGCAGTTCCTTCTTAACCTAAAGAGGCAAATTTTGCCTCTTTATAGGTCCCTGGTAAGGCCTCACCTTGAGTATGCAGTGCAGTTTTGGGCTCCAGTCCTTAAGAAGGATATTAATGAGCTGGAGAGAGTGCAGAGACTGCAACTAAACTGGTTAAGGGGATGGAAGATTTAAACTATGAGGTTAGACTGTCGAAGTTGGGGTTGTTTTCTCTGGAAAAGAGGCGCTTGCGAGGGGACATGATTACTCTGTACAAGTACATTAGAGGGGATTATAGGCAGATGGGGGATGTTCTTTTTTCCTATAAAAACGACCAGCGCACCAGAGGCCCCCCCTTGAGATTAAAGGAACGGAACTTTCATTGAAGCAGCATAGGTGGTTTTTCACAGTGAGGCTGGGGAATGCTCTTCCTATTGATGTTGTGCAGGTTCTGTTATTGCCTTTAAGAGGGACCTGGGTGATTTCTTGAACAATCATAGTATCCAAGGCTATTGTGATACTAAAATCTACAATTAGTATACATATTGGTATATATATATATATGTATATAGTTTATATAGTTTATATATATGAGTGTATAGATAGTTTGTTATAGGTTTATGTGTGTGCTGGGGTTCACATAGAGGGGTTGACCTCGATGGACTTTAGTCTTTTTTCAACTCAGCTTAACTATGTACCTGTATAGTTTCTATCTATCTATCTTAACTAACATTGGTGGCAAAATAATGGGCTTTATTTAATGTTTAAATGTATCACAACCCAAATCTAAGCTGCAAATACATACAAAGCCTAAACCACTTTTTTTGCAACTGTGTTCATTAGGCACATTTGCTGATGGGAACTAGCACAGCCATACATGTGCATAACCTTTGAGGCAGAATGGGCAATATAGATATCTAAAATCATACACAAATCCTACACCTAGGTGTCCAGATGATGTGATGAGCTGAACTGCACATTACAACCTCAGAATCTGAGAACTTCAATTGCTGCCACTACGTTTCTTTGTCTTTGACCTGTTTTGCACCATCCGGCTGGCACAATACTGTACACAAAAGTCACACTGTACTTACTGCCTATTCATGGCAGGTGTTAGGTAAAGAGTTCACTTGTATGATGCATCTCAACTGGCAAATTGACACATGGCTTTGGGTATGACATTTTAATGGGTATAATTTTGCATCCGTTTCTGTACTCAGTGCTGTGTCTAGCGTTAGTAAACAAACTTGTTATATATCTAATATTTTGGAAGTGTGTTTCAGATAAAGAGCACTCACCTTCAGCACTCTGTACCCTTGGTTGCAGCTAATTACAACCTGATCTTTAAATGTATATTCAGCCTGAGAAGGTTCAAGTTTTCCATTGATTGGTGGACGCAGATTTGGGCATGGAGTACCTAAAGCAGAAAGATAATAAACCAGATGGCTTAAGTGTTATGTATGTATTTTCATATGTTTGACAATATGTGTCATACTTCAATTCAATAAAAGTTTCAACACTAGAGCAGTCTTGAAATGAAAAAGGGCAGTAAAAACATTGGCCTTGGGAGGGCTTGTTTTTATCAATATACAGTAGCTTTAAAATGACAATATGGCTTTTGGATTCCCTCAGCTGTGATAATGTGAAAACAAATATATTATTGCTCTGAATGTTAAAAAACAACTGGACATGGTCTGTTCCGCAGAGACTCTTTATTGTACAGGTATGGGACGTGTTATTCAGAATGCTCGGGACCTGGGGTCTTCCGGATAAGGGATCTTTCTCTAGTTTGGATCACCATGCTTTAAGTTTACTAAAAAAATCATTTAAACACTAAATAAACCAAATAGTATTGTTTTGCATCCAATAAGGATTAATTATATCTTAGTTGGGATCAAGTACAAGGTACTGTTTTAATATTACAGAGAAAAAGGAAATCATTTAAAAAAATTAGAATCTTTTGTTTAAAATGAAGTCTGTGGGATCTCCCTTAGACTCCATTTTAAACAAAAGATTTCCATAATTCGGAACTCTGGATAACGGGATTCTAGATAAAGGATCCTATGCCTGTATATATTGGTATTTTTATTTATGGGGCATATTAATTCATATTTCAAAAAATAAATGTTAGCATTTTAAATAGTATTTAAACTTCAAAATGTCTGCAGAGAGATTAATGACCATACCAAAAGTCATTATGAAGGCTGCCTGAAGCCTTTCTGTTGCTTATTTCCTGCACAAGAGCATTATAAAATATGTGTTATGGATTCTGTAAATTATGCTGAGTAATAATAGGAGAAACACACAGAGAGTAGAATACGATATGATTCGTTTTGTATTTAAGTGATAAAATCAAGTTGATAAATGATTTCATTTGTTATTAAGTGTATGCTGCCTGAGCTGTATTTATGGTTTCAGGACACCAGGAGCAATTATATCACCTGATACAGAGTAGGAGAATCTCCATCCTCCATTTTCCCCTGAGTTGTCACTGTGGAACAGAATCTGAACACTGTTGCTTCCGGTTTCAATCCTCCCTGGTGATTTCTCTCCACACAGTGGACCAATTTCTTTTTTCCCAGTTTTGATCTATGAACAGACAGAAGTTATTGTACAACCTTAGCATTAATGAAACAATACAAGGTTGCAATCTTTTTAGGGCTCATCATGTAACACAGCACACGCACACATATTGCTTAACTGTGACATTGGGAAGTGCAAAGTGCAAACAATTGGTACTAACCACTATTTTACTCACAATGCCCCATTCTTTCCCAGAATCCCAACATAATTGCACTCACTGCAATTCTTGGGCAGAGGTACAAAAATTTTGGTATTGAATTTCACACAGTTAAATTCAAGTTGCCCCTGTTATGTATGGGGTGGCACAGAGACCCCTGTTTACTACCTGTCTTTAACCTCTGCGTGCTTTCTCGATTCACACAAACTCCACCTGACAAGGGCAGCGTCAACTTGGTGGCCCTCTATAACAACCCTTCCCTCTCCGCTTTTGTACCCCTTGTGATCCCCCCTTCGAATACACTCACACAACATCCCTTCTTTGTGGATAGAAAAAGGCCGCAGCCCGTTTATTTGCAACAATATAACATTTTCCATTATTACACATAACCCGATTTAACAATAACCTATTAATGTAATTAAATAACATATCTTAATCTCTTTATAACACAATAACAATAAGCCACTGAAGGCTGCTTTGTGGAAGCTGTACCTGCCCCCACCGCGATCAGTTCCTTGAGGTGAAAAAACCCCCTTTTCTAACCCCCACAGCCCCATTTCCCACCGACCTATGGCTGTAATCCCTAGCCTCAGGCCTAACCTTCCGCCTGCCTCTCCTTTGTCTAATGCATCCTCGGCTGCGACTATGGTCTTGTACCTCCCATCTCCCCTTCAACCCTCTTTCTTTTCTCCTCGAATAAGGGAGGGAGGGTGGGAGCTTGTTCTCACAAAATGGCCACCTTCCCCTATGCTCCTCCTTGCTTAACTCTTTCTCTCCTGCTCTCAGCCAATCCCATGTAGGACTACATTACCCATAAACCCTATCCCCAACAAACTTTCCCGGGCCTTTTCCTATCCCTGTCATGGCCCCGTACCCTCAACTCCTGCCTCGTTCCATTCCGGGGCCCCCTTTCTAAATCTCAACTTATCTTCTAGATAGAGCCATTCTGCTTCTCCATTTTTGCATTCAACTTTGCATTTAAATTTAAATTCCTGATGTGCAAAGAAAGATTTCTACTTAATACCTGCTCAAAGCTCTGTACCTTGTGTGTGATGCACTAATATAAGCGGAAGTCATATTATTACAGGTATGGGACCTATTATCCAGAATGCCCGGGACCTGGGGTGTTCTGAATAAGGGATCTTTCCGTAATTTGTATCTCCATAACTTAAGTCTGCTAAAAATAATTTAAATATTGAATAAACCCAATAGGCTTGTTTTGCCTCCAATAAGGATTAATTATATCTTAGCTGGGATCAAGTACAAGGTACTGTTTTATTATTACTTATTGTACAGCGCTGCGGAATATGTTGGAGCTTTATAAATAAATGTTAATAATAATATTACAGGGAAAAAGAAAATCATTTTTAAAAATTAGAATTATTTGGCTATAATGGAGTCTAAGGGAGATGGCCTTTCCATAATTCAGAACGGGTTTCCGGATATGGGATCCCATAAGTGTATAGGAAATCTTGTACATTACAGTATTGTCCATGCACTATGGCAACAATCCATGCATACTGTTAAGCAGATGTACTAAAGGAAATGTGCAATAATAAAACTTTATTTCATTACTGTTTTGCATTGTGATCTAAGTACCTTTAAGTAATCATAAGGGCATGTGACTTCCGGATGGTCCTCAACATCAAAGTTGTCATCAAAATGCAGATTTATTACAAAGCCTTCTTCTAGCTCAATCCTATAGCGGCAGTCTGAGCTCTTGGGATACGAACTGGGATAGTCTGGACTTGAAATCAACCCACTTCTTTGGGTAAAAAGATTATCACTGCATTCCACTGGGAAAGAGGTTCATGGAAAAGCATTAATATACTGATAAGAAACAGTATGATGAACAGGTAAGCTCATTTTCTACTCATATGCTCCTTCTGCGTTGTATAACACCTTCATGTGTGGTAGCAAACAAAAGTTATGAAATAGTATAAATCTATACGTACAGGATAATTATTTGGGGTATTTAAAGGGACAGTAAAATTTTAAAGTACTTAAGTATGATGTAGACACTAAGATTATAATACAATTTTTACTGAATTACATGTTTTAATTTTTTGATTTGTTTACTTAGCTATTTTAAATCTCCAGCCTAAAAATGAAAATACTGCTTGGTTTCCAGGTTCAGTGTTTATCCGATGAGTTTACAGACTTTTTAACCAGGCTGCTTCAAATCCCCAAAAGATTTTGCATTGGCATATGAATTGTCTATGGCCCACACACGTCAGGTTGATTTAAAATCACAAAATAGTTAAATAACATGTGATTCTGCTTGACTAACCTAGGTAACTTTTTAATGCCTGACAGATTAAGGTTGCAACCTTTAAAGGTGACTATAAAAGGGCTCTAGTAGTCTTGGGAGTTTGCAATTATGCCAGCAAAAGGCATCACTTTTGCCACTTGAGTGTGGTTCTCTGTTTTCATTAAACGCATTGCAAGTCTCTGCTGCAAATACTGATATAGCTAAGCCATACTGACAAAGAGACCCAGGAGTTTCTAACTGGGAACATGTTAAAACTATAGGAGATATTTTTTATATATAAAAAAAAAAATATACCACAAAAAGACTGAATATTCCCATCCTGCACATTATTTCTACGTGTGTCAACTTGTGCCAGCAAGGAACTGTATAGCTGCCATATCAATAGGTGGAAGGACATGTAAGTAAATGTGCTAGAACTTGTAAGTGGGTATTGATATGTGATCTGTTAGAACTTTACAAGAAAGGGGTGGTGACCAACCCTGGTTATTAGGAAGCACCTTTGCATGTTCTGTTATCCGTGTGCAAGAGGTAACCAAATCTACATGAGCAATAGAACCCTCCAATGTAATTGTGGCAGTGATGGTCACAAACCAGGTCTTCATCATTTTTTTCTGTACACTCGTCTATATCTGAAAAGATAAAAAATGTAAACAAAATAAGTTTTCTCTTGTGGTATAGTTACCAAAATTCTCTCAGTGACCACTAAGGGCTCTCGTACACGGAGAGATTAGTCGCCCGCGACAAATCTCCCTTGTTGCGGGCAACTAATCTCGATTGCGAACTAATCTTCGATTCCCGAAGTTGCCTCTCAAGGCAACTTCGGCAATTTCAGCAAATCGCGCCGCCGCATATGCCATCCCACCGGCGATTTACATTTTCGCCGGTGGGATGTCATATCGGGGAGTTTAGTCGCCCACAATAAATTTGCCCTATTTTCTCTGTATCCAACTTATGTCTACCACATTTTATTTGATTCTGTAAGGCTGATGCCACATGGGGCAGGTTCTCAAGATAAATGCACACTGAAAATCCGCCCCTGCTTAGGATGCCTGCACCTGAGCTGACACAATGGCTCTGGGTACAGGCATAACAATCAACTTTTTGAAGCATAGGGTGGATTCTCCCTGTATTTATCCGCAGGCTGAGAATCTGCCCCATGTGGCATTAGCCTAAAGCCATAGTGGTGTTATCAATAGAAACTCTGTGTCTGTTGTATAGAGAATATATGGATAATGCTTTATTATAAAGACAGTAGGTATCTGGTAATAAATAACAGTACAGAAAATGAAGGCTGCTTTCTTTATTCATATGATCCAGCACATGAAACTTTTAAGGTATGATGGTAATTACAATGAGGTGCATGCAAAGCCAGAGGCACATACCTATTGCGCTATAATGAGCATCGAAGCCTGTGAAGCGCTCCTCATTGGAGAAGTCAGAGCGAAAAGTGAGGCTCAGGAAATTACCAGGTGATGTAATAATCTGTTTGCCCGGAGCTTGTTCTGTGTCGGTGCTTTCTTTCCCACAGAAGGAGGCAATAACCTGGTCTTCAGTCTCCACCTGAAAGCCAAAGCACAAGCTGGACATATTTTTTCATAATGCAATACAAAATGACAGATATAAGGGGGCAGATGTCTTTCTGTTTAGTTTATGCAATAACGAAAAATACATATTATTCTATTTAAACTTTAGGCAGAATAGTAGTAGTAACCCTTAGCAATTAACCATATGTTTGCCCTTAAACCACCAAATGCTAATGTTTTATTGCCTGTTATGAATGAATAGACCTTGAGCACAATTCGCTCCCCTTTTAGTTTATTCTTTGAGCCAAAAAGAGTATATGTTTAAATATAAATGAAGAAATACACACAATATATGTGCCATGCTCTGCTAGTCCAAAGACCAGAAAAAGCAAAATGAATCATATTATTTGTCTCATTTTGTCACAAAATGTTTTACATGCACAGCAAACAAGCTGATTTAAACACAACAATCACAGCTAAACTCTTTCAGTCTGGTAGTCTGGAATAGAAAAGGTGCAATGGACAATATTCAGCCATTGAGATTTTGCTGATTCCTGGCTAAACTGCCTTCCTGAACCCCCAGCACCAATTCTACAACCATCTGCTAAAGCTATAGATTGAACATTATATATATTAAAAATATTCTCTGTATGCGGTAGAAAGATGATGGCAGCAACAACATTAGGTGACGGTTATTCCTACTGTT
Organism: Xenopus tropicalis; assembly: GCF_000004195.4. Taxonomy (NCBI): domain Eukaryota; kingdom Metazoa; phylum Chordata; class Amphibia; order Anura; family Pipidae; genus Xenopus; species Xenopus tropicalis. The sequence continues at coordinate 103,085,506 of NC_030681.2, forward strand.
ATTATAACTAAGCATTTAGATGCAAATTGCAATAAAAACCAAATATACAGTTACCAAGTTTCAGGGTAAAGTAGACATTTCAAAAAGAATAATATAGTATATAGGAAGGGAAAACCATTATATATATTAGTTTTAACATTTCCCTTAAATCTTTTTCAAACAGTTAAACATTAGGTTGGTTCATAATGTGCTCTTCCCTGTAGGAAATCATCCTCCAGGTCATTGTCACTTGCTGTAAATACTCTGAATGTAGATAAGGCGGTCAACTGTGCAGGGAACATCTATGCCAGAAACTAGGCTCTCTCTCAGCTTGAAGCGCACTGACATCTGCTAAAAAGTTTAAACACATTTTCCATAACTTGTATTACATATTAATAGAGTTATGCATTGTCAAATACAGTTGTCTACAAGCTAGTGCATTACACACGTCATGGAAATGGAAGACTTTCCATGAAAGTCTTTTTAATATATATATTTATATATAGCAGACAGTCTCTTTCCGGGAATGCTAAGCTTCCCAAAACCTTCACTTTTCTTCCTTTATGACTTTTTGGAGATAATTGCCTAACAAGCCCCTGTGTTAATACTTTCAATAGTTTTCATAAAGGACAGAAAGAAGGTTTGATGCTGCAGTTTTAGACATGGAAAAAAAGTTGAGATTTCCCAATGTGCCATTGCCCTGAAGGTCACAGCATGACCTATAGGACCTGTGGAAGGAGAATGCGGATAAGAGAGAATTAGCTACTATGTTTACGGACAAGCCACTGTCTAGGCATGCCCAACCCCCAAGCAAGAGAAATGCAGCTTTCATTAGAATAAAAGGATTGTCTAAGGTGTGATTATACCTTTTGTTTACTTTAAATGAAGGGTAAAGTTAAAAAAGGGATAATGTCCCTGTAAGGTGTGAATGTGATCTGAAGGAAACTACAACTGAATGAATGCAGATGAGAGAGAACTACAGTAACTGCTATGATTACATACAGGCTTCTGTCTGGGCAAGTCCACCCCAATCAAGTAGTAAAATACAGTTTTCTTTCTTAATCTGAAAAGAGTTGTTTTTAATACATGTACAATAGATCTCCCATTTTATGTTTTCAGGGGGCCAGAAAAAATGGTATAAAATCAGGAAAATGCATTATGCATCATGTGGGAAATTATATGATAGCACTATATATTTGCTATATGCTCTACGGGGCATGGACCTCCATCCTCTTGTGTCTTTGACTCTTCTCTTATTGCAACTACTATCTTTTTTTGTATTTGTGTAAATATAGATACATATAGATCCTTTTTTACCACCTAAGGCATTTTCTTTGCCAGTATGCTGATGGCCTACCATAAGGCTTATTTTTAGTGATGAGCAAATTTGTCCTGAAACTGCTGAAAATTTTTTATATTCCCCAGAATGCAAGTGCTAAGGGGCACAACAGCGTGCAACAGGGAATGAGAGATCAGCATCAGGAGGAGCAGCAGAGCCCTGTCCTTAAAGCTGGCCATACACGTGGCGATCTCACGATGTTTCGTACGACCGTCGGTCGCACGAAACATCGTCAGATCCGCCACACACCATTCAGGGCTGAATCGGCAGGTAAGGAGGTAGAAACAATAGGATTTCTACCTCCTTCTGCCGATTCAGCTCTGAAGGGAGAATTTTGGTCAGGCGCCTTTTATGGCGCCCGATCAAAATTTTCTAACCTGGCCGATCGGCGAGTCGACCGATATCAGCAGCTTCCTGCGATATCGGTCGGCTCGCTGACATGCCATACACGCACCGATTATCGTACGAAACGAGGTTTCGTACGATAATATCGGTGCGTGTATGGCCACCTTAAGGCAAAGACAGTAGGAAAAAGGTCCCTAGCCCATACAGCTTACAATCCAAGTTGGTTGCTTAAAGGACGTTATTAACCCTGCACAGGAGTCATCAGTCAGAATCATGCCTGGGAAGAAACTAGAAATTCCTGGGCTAACAGGAGATATTTTTTACATATTGCTTGTACAGTTAATGCAAATGCTATTTATTTCTTTAAGCGGGAATGAAATGGAAATTGCACTTTTACATTTGAGATGTCACTTTGGAAACGACAATGTCATTTGTAAATGGAATGTTATTACTGCGTGAAATGTTCTGTTATTGTTATATGTTTAGAAACCCACACACTAAGGGAAGTGTTAGACATAATGTTCTTATAGAGCCAGTACTTATATTTTCTTAAAGAAATACACCACCTTAAATCATCTGCATGTGTGGGCAATAGTTGTATTTGTATAGTTGGGACTTTTATACCTCAGCTTTGTGTATGGTCTAACACAGGGGTCCCCAACCTTTTAAATCCATGAGCTACATTCAAATTGAAAAAAAAATTGGAGAGCAACAAAAACATGCAAAACATTTCCTGGGGCACCAATTATAGGCTGTGATTAGCTATTGGTAGCCCCTACTGGCAGCCTACAGAAGGCTTTGTTTGACAGTGCACTTGGTTTTTATGTCACTAAGGCTTGACTTTATGCCAGGAATTCAAAAATAAGCATCTGCTTTGAGGCCCCTGGGAGCAACATCCAAAGGGTTGTTTAGTTTTTTTTTTTTTATTTTTATATCTATTATCTTGTGGCTGCAGAACAATTGATCATTTAAGAAATTCTCTGTTTGTTTCACCTGAAAATAGATTTACACAAAAAAAAGAATTCTTGAAAGATGTAGTTTTAGCTGCAGGAGCTAAACCATTGTATCTTCTGTAACTAGAGTAAATCCCATGGGACACAAGAACAAAGAATATCTGCTTCTACATATAACTTTACAACTATATATTTTCTTTTTTATAGATGAAAATGAATGCGTTTCTTCACAAGTAGAACAAGGTTTAGTTGATGTCATTGACAAATATTTTTTCTACCAAAAATTAATTACATTTGCTATTTAAGTCCATTCAACCCTAGCTAAATAAATATTGTAAAATGCTGGATTTCACATAAACTATATCACAGCAGAGCAGTTAAAATGTATTTACATTACCACTGAGGAATTAGAGGTACAAAACCATAAAACTTTTGTACTTCACTGGGAATTATTCTAGTTTTTACAGACATGTTGGTTTAGCTTTGGCAAAGTCTTGCAATCGCTTGTGCGTATACAATATTGTCAGTGAAATGAAGACTAAATGTTTGAAGTAAAATCAAAGCGAAAATTGGTTAATCACAAAATAAAAACATGTGGGAACCTGTCCTTTATATCTCTGGAGGTGCTGTATGCACTTTTCCTGGGTACCATATCTGATATCTGTAAGACCTTCGAGGCAGGAATCATATTGATGCAAGTGCAATTAATAATACTTTGGCTTTTTATATAAATATTCTTTGTGAACCTTTCTCTATAGTATGTAATTAAGTGTGCCTTTATAAGTGGATGCATGGCGAGTGAAAGCCCGTGATGGCATCTCTTATTTGAAGTATTGTAGATTTTCAAGCTTCTCTCTCAGTAAGGAGACATCTGAGGTCTGCTAATGATAAACATAGCAGGGGCAGAAAGTTAGATAACCAGCTAGGATTCCCATGGAATTTCTCATAGAAATTGAACAGATCCACTTGATCTGCAGAGCTCTAACTCATGTTTTAAGGCCAAGGGTTACAAAAGCTGTGAGAGAAAGAAAGAACAATAACAGATGATAATAGATTTGCTTTGGAAGGAGACTTCATTCAAACCAGTCACAGCAGAGAGCATTGTCAGATATCAGCAGGGAGCAGCTTACTCGCTTCATGGGTTTCTCCATACAGGGGTTTAGTGCTAAAAATGCAAAGACTTTAACAAGATATTCAAATCATATCTACAGCTGAGAGCTACCGAAAGAGATTATGGAGGTTGAAAAATCAACACTGCAGACTAAGAAGATAGAAATTATATTCAGTTATTTATTGCTTTATTCTCTCTTTAAAATTAATTCTTTGCATTGTTACTAAAGAAAATGTTGTTGTTGCCATGGGACAATGACTATTATATAATTTCCTATCCCCTTCCTGTTCTTCTTTCCACATGTTCACTCTGAAATCACAAAGCTCGTTAAGAAAGGAAACTAAGAATAGGAATGGAGAGATGTCAGTCAAGCTTTGAATGTTTATATCATTAACGTTCACTGGAAAACATTTCATTAGCAACCTCCCCTCACTTTGGACAGACATCAGCCAGGGATCTGGACAGGGCTGTAAAATAGCAAATATTAACTTAGCCCAGAGACTTTCTGTTTATTTTAGGGCAGAGAAAGCCTCTTCCCTCTGCATTTTCTAAAATGAACCCTATAGTAGATAAGGATTGTAACTGCTTTACATTCTCCAGTGTTAAAAACAGCAGAAACAATTTGGAAAATGCAGCTTTGTTTATGAGCTTATCTATCTGTAATAATAATTTCAGTCTGATAATTACAATTTTTAATAATAACAATGTCAATCTATTGCAGATAGAATTATCTTTTCTGTTTTGGTTGGTACTGAAGAAAGAGAACCATAATTGTTAGGGTGAGAGGGACTAAAGGTGGCCAGACACGAGCAGATTAAAGCTGCTGATTACTTTTTTAGACTGATTCGGCAGCTTATCTGCCTGTGCATGGGGACCCTTGACGGGCCTCCCCTATCAATATTGTGCCAAAAATTGTCCAGGTGTCGATAGGGCAGGTTTGATTTTCCCAACGGATGGGCAGCCAATGCGGTCCTCGGCCTGACAGCCCCTATGCCCATCATTGTAATTGGAGTGCTAGAGCCAAACAATCGATTTAGCCCAATATCTTTAAGACTTTTTAAGATCGAATTAGCCTACATTTGCCCGATATCGCCCACCCGAAGGTGGGGATATCGGGAGAAGATCTGCTCGCTTGGCGAGATCTTAACGTGTATGGCCACCTTTAGGTTGCACTGGCAAACAGACACATTTGCTTATTTGAGGTACTGATACTCTTTAAGATGCCTGCTATTGGCTGCCAGTGTTATTCAGTAGTGCCAGCAATAACACTGTTTCATTTACTAAATGGAGGTATGGTGCAAAGTACTAAGCAAAAAAGCAAAGTGCCCTGTTAATTGTCCACATTTGCACCTTACTCCAATGCTAGCATTAGAGGGTGGTATTCTAGGGTGCTGGCTAAGGGCTGTGACAGATGGGGAGATTGTGCAAAAAATCTCCCTTGTCGTGGGTAACTAATCTCCCTGAAATGCCATCCCACCAGCTAGAATGTAAATCACCGGTGGGATGGCATACGTGGCGCAGAAATCGCCGAAGCGTCCTCTCAAGGCCACGCCACGTATGCCATCCCACCGCCGATTTACATTCACAGCCCTAAAGTTGCACTCTCAAAATCTGATGCAAGGTGCGCCTGGGCTTTTTACTTGCTATAAGCAGCAGTTAAAAAGTCTTCCAAGCATCTTTCATCCTCCAGTGTTCTTGACTTTATGACAAGCTTTGGATGCAGCAGGAGAGTTCTATGTTCTGCCCATGGCCACCCTGTCTGTATGCCAAACTCACACAGCGTGATATACAGGAAAATGCAAACTCCAGAGTTCCAGAATTATGCCTATGGAAGAAAATGCCATATTTTGCCCTTTGCACCTTACCCCTTATTGTAAATGAGCCCAATAGTAGAGTTATGCCATAGTTAATGGTTCAATTACACTACTACTGGAAATAAAGAATGAGCAGGATTAGGTAAAACTCCCTGGAATCTATGTGCAGTATATCAAAACGTGCAGTATGTAAATGTACCAGATCTGGACTGTAGATTTTTACACAATTTACATATAAATATGCTAGAAATGTATGTGTTTTGGAGATTTACATTTAAAATTGGATGTGTGCCAAAGCCTTGTGGCATGGCAATGGATTTCTGCAATGCCTCACAACAGGCCACAACAGAACCTTTGAGCTGTGTAAACTTATGTTCTGTTTTGACATTAACTTATAGTCAGATTTTGCTTGTGTAGACATCTGCCCTGTGTAGCTGTATTCTGCAGGTACCTACCAGTAGCTCTATAGCCTGCACACCCATGCCACCTGCATAAATACCTGCCATTGGGCCCTGTTGTTTACACTTAGGGGCTGATTTACTTACCCACGAACGGGTCGAATGGAGTCCGATTGCGTTTTTTTCGTAATGATCGGTACTTTGCGATTTTTTCGTATGTTTTGCGATTTTTTCGGATTCTTTACGAATTTTTCGGATCCAATACGATTTTTGCGTAAAAACGCGAGTTTTCCTATCCATTACGAAAGTCGCGTAAAAAGTTGCGCATTTTGCGTAGCGTTAAAACTTACGCGAAAAGTTGCGCATTTTTCGCGTAAGTTTTAACGCTACGCAAAATGCGCAACTTTTTACGCAACTTTCGTAATGGATACGAAAAACTCGCGTTTTTACGCAAAAATCGTATTGGATCCGAAAAATTCGTACAGAATCCGAAAAAATCGCAAAACATACGAAAAAGTCGCAAAATATTCGTTTTCAAGTCGGAACTTTTCCAATTCGGGTCGGATTTGTGGGTTAGTAAATCAGCCCCTTAGATGTGAGTTGTGTAACTGCTGCCATGTGCTGCTACAGTCTGCAGGCAGTTGTCACTTGGGTAGTGCTGTTTTTACTTGTGTAACTTCCTTCCATGGGGCAAGCAAAGTCTACAGGTAAATATGACTTGTGTAAACATGTGTCCTATTGGACGTGTTCTACAAACAACTCATAATACATGGCTTTATGTTACCCTTGACATAGTCAATAAGCGTTCTCACTGAACATAAATGGATTTCTGCTTGGATGAAATTCATTAGGTAGGTGTGCAGGACTTCACTGTCTACGTATTATTAAAGCACTCTTTCTGCACCTGCATTTAGGGTTGGTGGTCTCCTATGCATTTTGCATTTCAGTTGTTTTTCAGCAGAAGCACCACTTAACAGCTTTTCCCATTTATCTTTTTACATTTTATTTTACCTTGGCATAATCATACTCGCACAGATAAGATGGTTCCAGATCAAAGTGCATAAAATAGAGCTTAAGCCGGAAACCCTCAGGGACTGTGATGTTCCATGTCACCTCTGAATCACTAGGGTAAGAGTCAGGAAAATTAGGTGTCCGGATTTCACCAAAAGTATCAGTAAGCTGAATTACTTCTGCTTCCGACAGCATCCACAAGAAGAAGGAGAAGAGTAGAGGGATCCTGGAAAACAAAGAGTAAAACATGTTCATTGTACAGAAGCAGTTTAGTTTTTATTGTAACTAAGCATTTTATTGAGTAATTTGGATACATAGAATAATGTGGGATCTGTTATTTAGAAACCTATTATCCAGAATCCTTTACAAGCACGAAAAATCATTGTCTGAATAAGCAATTGTTTATTCCTGCTTATTGTACTGCAATGTTGGGAAGCTACTTTGATAGCAGAACAATTGTAACCAGATTTTTGTAATTGTTATCTAGTAAATGTTAGTTATAGTGGGACTGATTTATAAATACAAGAGGGTTTTACCTAATATATAGAGCACCATGCCTTAAAGCTAAAAAATATTTGTAAACTAATAAACCAGTAGGATCGTTTTACCAACATTATGGTTCATGCAGTTTAGTTGCCATCAAGTGCAAGCTGTTAAGGCCTGTACGGCCCATACTTGGGTTGAAGTCAGAACCTAGGAGGAGTACTGACAAATGAGGTATCCGAAGGGTTTCGAGAGTCTCTTTGTCAAATTTAAGCAAAAGGTCAGGGCAGGCAGTAATTGGAGTAGTCAGAAAAGGTGATTTAGAGAACACCCAGGAACTTACTAAACAAGCCCTACAATTGGGCATTGAACCCAGCTCATCAGCATCTTTTTATTTTGAGTTTGGCACTGAGCCATGACGTGATAATATCATGTCAGCACTTGTTGGCGTTCTGTTGCTGGGAAACCACATGGCTTATGGGCGCCACCATCTTGGAAGCAAGAAGTGAGCCTGCCTAGAGGTGCTCATTACACAAGGTACTGTTTATTTCAGAGGTTTTTTGGATAACAGATCCCATACCAATAATTGAAAATGAATTACTGAGATTTCTGAAAGTAAAACAGAGCATATACCTTTGCCCTGATGAGAACTCCAGAAAGCTATTCGATTACATCTACATTTATATTATGTTTAGCTTCAGCCGTGTGGAGAAGATTAAACACACACATACCATAACATTGTGTCACACACATAAAAATGGCTTTGATTTCTAAAACCTGCTGGTAAAAATATTTACCGAAACACAAATATCTTGCGCCCTCTCCTCTGTCATGAGGAATATAACATATAACAGGATCATTTATCCATCGGAATCCAGTCGTGCAGAGGGTTTCAGGCTGATAATATTGAAATGTTCTCAGCTGTCTGGAAGTTATGTAAAGCAGCTCCCAATTACTTCCAAAGCAAGTGTAACATAATGGAACAAAGAGAGTCTGGCAGTTGGACAGTCCAAGAGGTCTGATCTTTTGCACAGACACTTTGACAGGAAAAAACAAGTCCGATTATTGAATAGATGACAGCATGAGACAATCGTGATCCGGAGCTATTATATAGAGCACTTTATACTAAATGCAAAAAGTGGCACAACAAAAAGAGGCTCAAATGAATACATTTCAGCTGTCATTTGCATTCCTATACTAAAGCTGCTATACTCTGCCTTTTGTACACTACAGCTATGTGATTACACTAAAGCTCTGCTAACCTATCATTTTTTCTTCTCAATCAAAAGCATATCAATAATTGCAATTTGATGAACAAGTTCACTCCATGCACCTGTAGGAATACATTTTTCATTAGTATCTCAACTGAAAAAAAACACTCTATTATCTACATCTAACAGGACCTGGTATTTGGTCAGCAAACTGAATAACCTGAATGCACAGAAATAAACACCCAGTTGTAGTGCACGTCCACTTAAGCCATTTGTCATTTTAAAATGATCTTTTATGTTGTGCTGTCTCAGATATTTCTTTCTATAAAGCTGCCAATTTACTCAGGCTTTCTATGATTGTCAGTGCCTGGAGAGTTCACCTTCTTTCTGGTCCTGGTATTTTTTATGTGTGAATTGCAGGAGGTCTGTTGATGGAGGCCTATCTAGCAATGTAACAAGAACTGTCATTCATGCAAAATAAATGTCCCATACTTCACAGACATTTAAAGGTAGGGGAAATCTAAAATATCTGTGTATATTTTACTGCTGAATCTATATCTCAATTATCTATTGGTGATAAATGTCAATGCAACTGTATCCCTGAACAAAACTTGATATCAGTTCAAACCTTTTACATTTTTCAACTTTAATCTACAGTAAGGGGCAGATTTTTTATGCATAAAAAATAGCAACAAAAATTGCCACAAATCACAAGGCTTTGCTATGTACAAATAGTGTTTTGGAATTTGTTACATGTTCCGCTAAAAAATAATGGCATCGAATCTGGCGTTCAGATAGTGTAAAATAAAACACACCTTGATAAATTTGCCATGTATTTTACACAACTTTTTACACCATTTTTTTCATGAAATGTTTTTTTTGCACAGCATAATAAATAGGCCCCTAACTCTGTGATCTTTGTTGATTCAGAGCCTAATACAGGTATGGGATCTCTTATCTGGATACCCGTTATCCAGATAATTTACTTGTATTTAATAAAATATTTTTTCTTTGTACTTTATCCCAACAAAGATACAATTAATCCTACTATAATTCAGTGCAAACCGGACTAAAGTGAAAAAAGCATGAATAGCTAACATGATGTTTTGGTTCCCCCAGGAAATTTATATATATATATATATATATATGCAGAAAGGTTTATTGAAGGTTTATTGAATTGAATAGTGTAGCTCTATAAAAGGCACCCCAATAAGTGACTGCTATACAACCTTACATTTCTTACATTTCATTTCTAGAAAGGATCTAATTAGAAGATGTCATTGAAGCTATTATTTGTTAGACATAGGATGTGTGTTTCATTAAATTATAGCACTTCTTAAATGACTGGATTAGATTTGATGTACAACTATCGAATTGTCAACCGTTTTCAATTCATTCTGACAGTGTGCTTACAGCCAGTTACGGCTTTTTATGGTAACCATATCGTATCAGTATTATTCCCTCTAATGTACTTTACGTATTAGAAATATATTGTCTCTGAAATGAATAAAGGGAAAAAGTTAAATCTTGCTGTAAAATATACAGATATTAGAAGTAACCAATGGGTTCCATGACCAAATAGAGGAACAAGCAGAACGAGTGCCTTTGTACATATCATGGAGCTCCAAGTTATTTTTTAAAAGGTAGCAGATTATTTTTAATAATACAAAACAACTAAAAGTGAAATCACTACGCCCTCATTATAACTGATAACATCACTTATTAGCTTATATTTTACAGGTTATTTAGGGCTTCTATGTATTATGAAGTTATTTACGCAGAATATTCTCTTCCTTATGTTGCTACTTTGCATCACCACGTCTGGGAACATCCCATAGAAACGGAGATGAGCCAGCTCTTCTTGGCAAACCGCACATAAAGCTCTATGCTGTGCCAGCCTTAGGAAATTCTTCTAAAACATTCTTGGCAGCGATAACTGTAGGCTGCAGCTAAACCATATGCAGATTTAAGGAGGAACTGAAGTTTCAAGACGCTGGTATATGAACAACACTAAAGGCACTATGAACATCGTAAGCAAAACTGGCAAAACTTCTGCTCCATTCAATTGCTAAATGTATTTCTATTGGCATTTCTTTTTTTACTCCATATTTTCCTGGTCCATCGCAAATACCCAGATGGCAACATATTTATGTAGTACATTCTATCAATAAATTGTGTAACTGCTGTCCTAAGTTCTATTATTACAAGGGAGGGACATTTAGGATAGGACTGAGAGGCCATTTGCCCTGGGCCCTCAGTATCATAGGGGCCCCTTTGGTGGTAGAAACGTAGATCAGTATACAAAGGGCATTATTATTGTACAACAGTTCTTGGCAGTGGCCACCCACAATTTATGAGCATTGCGGGTGCCCAGTGATTTTTTGCTTAATTTTGGTTGGGTGTGGGGCCCTGTAAAAAACTTTTGTGGGGGCCATGCCCTAAATATTACGCCACTGGTTCTTAGAGATATTCAGATATTTTAGATATTTTCAGTACATACAACAGCTGGAGGCCTGCAGGTTGGACATCCTCCTTAGCCAGGGCCCACTTTTTTGCTAACTTTTTCCATGAATATTACATAGCAGCAACAGAGCGGCAGCACAGTCATAGCAAAAGAAACTTTTAAAAAGCAGCTAAAAAAATCAATAACGTATTAAGCCACCAAATTACAGAGACTAATGTGGATCTTTCCACTGGAGAGAATGCAAGAAAGGCCAAAAAAAACCGTATCTGAGTATCTGATGTAGAATATATATATTTATATAACAAGACAAGCTGACATGCCTTGTAGTATAGTAAGTATACACACTTTTAATGCTTCTTCCGATAAGCCCTGTCAGGTGTTAAAACAGTGAGCTTCTCAAGTTAATGACCAGCATTTTTCATTAAATTCTTTAATTTTGCAAACACATTAAGTACAACTGCGAAAACAGTATATATCCACAATAAATGTAACCAGCAAAGTAAGCAAAAACTTATGGCGTGAGCTGTCTAAAATACTTATCATCAAAGATGATTATATCTTAATTAAGAAAGAAAGTTGGCCCTTCTTATTTTATTTAAACTTGAGTTAATAAGAAGGCTGGGAGGTTTTTATAAAGCAGATATTTGATGTTCGTGTTCACTGGCGGCGCCCTGGTCATTTCCCAATTCTTCCTGGGTTGTTCAGTAACTTTACTATATGGTAACTCCAACTGGCAACACATTACCTTTCCTAAAGCTAATATAAATGCAACTGAGTAAGTTGCCATTATTAACTCCTCCCTGTTATTAGACTTTAATGGTACTATTTAAGAAGCCAAAAGGGGAAAATGCAAATTTTCACTTTCAGTAGGAAATGTTGTGAGTTTTGACCTTCCGGGTCACTAATAGTGTTTATTAGTCATAAAAATAGGTGATATACAGTTACCGGACAATGTGAAAAATGAAAGATACTTCTAGAATAGCCACACTGGGCTAGACTAATGGGCTTGCTAACTTGGCTGGATAAATAAAGTACTGACCTATCTTTACTAGATTAGGCAATAGGGTAACAAGCAGTACAGATCAGCACTGCACTTTTATTAGAAATGTATTACTCATCTGCTAAATTCATTACTCTTGATTTTAATACAATCGAACACACTGCATGGCATTCTGAGTAATACTGAATAGCTCTCTTTTGACACTGTAATTCACAATGTCACACACATTAATCATTGTTGGCCCAAAGTAAAACTGCATGGTACTCTAAGTAGAACTAAGTGAAACAACATGGTATATGGAATACTAGCGCCCAATACTGCATGGAACATAGAGGATGCCACCTGATTCAAGTGTTCACTGCACTGGCACACCAAGTCACAAGACTTCATTGCTAATGAATAGCACTGCATGGCACAGTAACATTGCAAGGCACTAGCACACTGATTAGTGCTGCCTGGCACACAGAACAGAGAAGCACTAAATGGCCTGAGATGCTATAGAGTTAATGGTAATGAGGATAGATAGGAAGGCGGGTAGAGCAGCAGAAACTGCAAGTGCCATGTTGTGTAGTAAAGTCATGCCCTGCTGCTTGCGCCCAATCAGTTTCAGGCTTAATTCACTCAGGGGTTGTAACTTGCCCACAACCCCACCAACTGCATAGCATCATAAAAACTGACAGTTTCAGTAGCTGCAGTTTCAGATCAGTCATGATTTTACAACCACCTTGGCACCCTGCACTCTCATTACTAACCTCATATTGGCAGAGATTTTCCTTTCCCTGTCTTCTATCTCCTTTGTGTGTGTGTGTTTGCTCCCCACAGCTGCTCTGCCTGGCTCTAGCTTTGTTCTGTGCTCTCTGGTGTGTGTTTGTGTGCGCCTGGGAGTTAGTGCTGGTGCTCTGTACTCTGGTCACGCCTCCCAGTCTGTAACTGTTCCTCACCAACTGGGAGAAACAAACCTGATGGGACTTTAGAATGAGTACTTAGTTCAGGCAGGGGGAATGCCTGGAAGGAGGGTGTTGGTAAAGAAACAAGCAATCATTCCTGTAAACAGAACACTAATCCCACAACAAATGTTGCACAACCGAAATCACAAAGCATGTATCCACTTTTTGTGTCTCTAATGACTGCAAGCAGCAGCTTATCTTTCAGCACCCAGCCACCCACTGGCTTTCTGGGAACAGTATATACACACTATGGTTAATGTACAAGTCCTACTCTCTTCATCAAACATTGTTAAACTCTTGCAGGCATCCCAGGTTATCATAGGATAATATTTTAATTCCACAGAGTGGTTTAAATATCTTTAAAGATTTTTTTTTTCTGCGCAACTCTATAGAATAGTACAGCAAGGTGATATATCACATTCTAAAATAATAAACTATCCACTTTTTTAAACATGCCCTTTTTTTATACTATTGTGAGTTTAAAAAAGGCTTTAAGCTAATTACAGAGACTCATTTATCAACCTTTCAATTTGGGAGCTATACTGTAAGAGCTTATCTTCCTCCTTGATATGCCTGTTGGCCGCAAGTACATTTCTTTAAGAATGCATTAAAGGTCTGTAGCAGAAAAATTATTTAATATCTCATTTAAAATACATTGGTGTCTCTTGTTACAGCAGTTAAAGATTTTTTGTGTGTTTTAAAGGGACAGTAACAGCAAAAATGAAAGTTTTATAGTCATTAAAATATAATGCACTGTTGCCTTGCACTGATAAAACTAGTGAATTTGCTTCCTAAACACTAATATATAATAGTATATAATAAAGCTGCTGCATAGCCATGGGGGCAGACTAAAGGTCCCCATACACGGCCCAATTCTAGCTTCCGTTATCGGTCCCTTAGACCGATTCGGCAGCTAATCGGGCCGTGTATGGGCACTTCCGACGGGCTTGCCCTACCGATATCTGGCCGGAAATCGGGTAGATCTCGATCAGGCAGGTTAAAAAATCTAGTCGTTGATGCGGTCCCCAGACTGACTTTCCCTATACCCGTCGTTATAATTCAATCGTTTGGCCCCCAGGCCGCCGCGTATGCCATCCCACCGGCGATTTACATTTTCGCCGGTAGGACAGCAATTCAGGGAGATTAGTCGCCTGAGAAAAGGGAGATCTCCCTGTGTGCCAGAGCCCTTAGTTTGCACAGCAGATCGCAGATTAGGAATGTAATATATAGTGAGGTTCTAAAGAGCTTATCTGTTATCTTCTATTTAACCTGTGTTATTTAGCCCTACTTCAGGTATCTCCATTGCTACATCACATTTTTTAATAAACACAATAGAAGTGTTTCTGAAGTAAACAGGTCAGTTTTACCAGTGCAAGACAACAGTACAGTATATTTTAATTACATTAAAACATTTCATTTTTTGGTGTTATTGTTGGTGTATGGTATAAAACTTTCCTCAAAAGTGGAGTCTAAAGGTGGCCATACACTTTGTAATAATGATCTTTCCTGTGACCAATGGACTGTTTCCTCCCTCCAGTGACGTTCAGGGCTGAATAGTCAGATATGGAGGTAGAAACAATAGAAATTCTACTTCCACCTGCCAATTCCCTAAACGTAGATTTTGCTTGGGCGCCTGATCAAAATCTTTTAACCCACCTGATCGACGAGATGACTGAAATCCGCAGCCTTTGCAATATCAGTCATCTTATCAAGCTGCCATACACGCACTGAATATCGTGAACAAGGTTTCGTACGAAACCATCATCAAACTGGTGAATGAGAATAGTATTAAAGAAGCAAACTGATTGAATAAATGATCTGAATTATCCTGCTTGACTTATTCTCACTCTCTACAACCTTTGGAGCAACTTATGTTAAGTTTTCAAGCTTAGTACTGGTGGGAAACAATTACTAATGCTCTCTTTCAAAACCCCAAAATGAGCTTTCATTCATCTTGTCCATGTTGGAATAAAGTACGAATGGTACTTACCAATTAGATGCCTAGCAAGCCTTATCTGGTGCCTACTCATTAGTATAAATACTGAATGCTACACATAATGAGACAGAAGTGTAAATTCAGTAATACTAAATTAATCATTAGCATAGCAGTAGGAGTTGTGAAATGGATTAGTTTCCCTGTCAGGATCTGCATGTATTGTGGTTAATTCTACCCCCCACGTGCTTTCCCATCCTACATGCTTTTTGTAGTGGCAGTATGAAAGATATAAGGACTTGAAAACCTGGTAGGGCAATGACAAAAGATAGTAAACACATTAATACATATGAGTATATTTATCAAAGAGTAAACTCTGCTACCACCCTATACTATATATGATAAATATCCCCCTAAATATATGCAACTGAATAGAAAACTAGGCAGTTAACTTGTGGTGAACTCTATTTTCAGTCTGTGATGTATATGCCCCATAAAACTAGGATGCAGACCAATGTTAATGGTGCGTTTGATATCCTCTGCTTGTCTTCGGAATAGCATTATGTTTACAACATTTTCTTAATTCCTTTTATGTCTACTTCAAAGGCACCAATACAGTAATGCCTAGGTCGCATGGAGAGATAAAGAGCTGCTAGTCGGGGCAGAATGGGCTACTTGCCCTACTAAAAAAAATAAAACCTAGTGCCATCTGGCTAATAGCAGCAACTGCTAATCTTCTGGTATGACATTAGCCTAATATGCAATCTGCTAATTTGCTTCTTTTTAGCCAGTAAGCTTGCAGCGTGTAAGTAATTGCTGAGTATTATCAAAACTTGATTGTGCTGATTTTAAGGGCAATGAAACAGGGGACATGTTGAGCAACAAACATCTGAAATGCCCTCAATGGAAACTGGCGCAAAGCAATTTCACACAACTACACAATATGAGTAATTTACCAGCTTCACTTTAAGCTGGCCATACATGAGTACAGTCCTTAAGACTGACTCAGCAGCTTATCTGCCAGGATATGGTGACCTCCGACAGGCCTCCCTCACATGATATCTGGGCAAAAATTGGCCAGATGTTGATCAGAGAGGCTTGATTTTTGTCACATTTGGGACCACATTGGATTATTGATGCATTCCTTGCTACGACTTTTCCTATTCTCTTCATTGCAATGCATGGTTTGGCCCTAGCGCCGAACAATTACATTAGCAAGATATTGCCTACCCAATAATCGCCCACAATAATTCCTTGTGTTTATTTGCATATGTATGAGGCGGTCTCCTCAACCCTTTTGATTTATCTGTGGATCCACACCCCTGACTCTATCTAAGCTGAGCAGAAAACCCTGCACTACACTGATGAGCCCCAAGAAGGGTGAAACCAGTTGGTAGTTGGGAATTTGATCAGGTGTTTTCCTGGCTTCTGTTTTAAAAACCCAATGACTGAGCTTTAGCCTATAGGATAAACCAATGAATTCCAACAATTCCTTATTTTTATTTGCATACCGTATATACTCGAGTATAAGCCGATTTTTACCTAATTTTACCTAAGAAAACTGGAAAAACTTATTGACTCGAGTATAAGCCTATAGGGTGGGAAATGCAGCAGCTATTGCTAAGTTTCAATAATCAAAATAAATACTAATACAATTACATTAAATGAGGCATCAGTGGGGTATATGTTTTTAAATATTTATTTCAAAGAAAAACAGTAAATTAGCTCTGTAAGTGGAGAAGAGGGTCAACAAAAACAATATGGTATTAACAATGATACCTTAAGAGTACTACCCCCTTAGCTCAACCAGCAACCAAGCTAAAACACAAAGAGGTAAAATAATTCAAAACTATATATAGATTATATAGAATAATATAAGTGCAATGTCTAGTGCAGAATGGGACAGGTGAGAATGGTAGATGAATTTGGGAGTGGGCCAGGGCACTGGAGGGTCTGGTTGCGGGTGGCCTAATTTGCACACAAAAGACAGAGGGTGCTAGTCTGGAGGAACCCATGGCACCCCACTTGAGTATAAGCCGAGGGTGACTTTTTCAGCACATTTGGGTGCTGAAAAACTAGGCTTATACTCGAGTATATACAGTACATATAAGGGGGTCTCCTTAGTCCTTTTGATTTATCTACCTTTAGGAAACCCTCTCAACAAAGAGAAACAAGATGTAAGCTTATTCAGAAAAACCGAAATTAAATATGTAGCTGGCACAATTTTTATTACTGTAAGGTCTGGTGCAAAATAAACTTTTGGATTTAATAGTTTTTCCACAGAAGGGGCAGGTTTTTCTACAGTTTATTGCCTACTGTCAGATAGACTGCATGTTTTTCAGTGGTTTAAAATAGATAGTTGTGAGTTTAATCAAGCGTTGAGATGTTTTGGTGACTGTAGAAAAAATACAATACATGGATAAAAAAGTGTGCAGGAATTAGTAAAAAGAAAAAACATTTTCAAGATGTTTATATAGAGGTATGGGACCTACTATACAGAATGCTTGAGACTCTCCATACCTTTAGGGGTCTATTTATTATGCTGTAATTATGTGTAAAAATACCGTTTTTTATGTGGCCTGACAATGTGTGGAAAATGTTGTCACTGGTTTTTTAAAGCATTTTTTCTTCCGTCAGAACTTACGTAAAATAACGTAACAAAATTACATAGGTTTTTTTATGCAAATTTTGTTTTACACAGAATAATAAATAGGCCCCTAAGTGTACTAAAAATAATTTAAACATAAATGAAACCCCAGTGCTGGAGAACTGGGGTGGTAAAAATAAATGTGGATTCAAAGACAGCATGATAATAGTGTTATGCCAGTTTAAAAAGGACTTGATGGGGCAGAAGTTTCCCATAGAAAAATACACTTTAAAAAATATGTAATTCCCTACAAGCCCATTTACACAAACACACATCAAGATAAATAAAAACAGAGTCCAGTTAGTGGAAATTATGCTTCTGAAGTATTGGGAAACCAGAACAACCACAGAACAAATGCATAGACATGGAGAGGACGTACAATGCCTCTCAAATTGATCTTTGGATGGAATTCAACCTATAATCCCAGTGCTTCAATGCAGCAGTTTTTTTCCAATATCTGTCCATGTATGAGAACTACTGGATAAAGGTTTTTTCAGGTAATTGTAATTTATTTCTTTGCTTTTAAAAAATCTCCCCCTTTCCCAGTAGTTGTGTTTGGGTCTGAGACAGATCGTGTCATTCTTGGCAGAAATTCTATGGGATGGGGAATTGATTACATTTTTACTCCAGCCCTTAAGAGGGTTATAGCCCCAGTCCAGCCTGACTGTCAGATCCATCTTTCCTTGGATTGCAATGTTTATCTACCAGACAATAACTAAGCTAAACATCTCTGAGACACTGGATACCTCTGCATTAAAAAACATAATCTGTTGTCTAATTCCTTAATTGACCTAATAGCTCTTCAAAACCCAGATAATACTTGTCAAACACAAGTCAGAAGGAAACATCTTTAACAGCTGGACATAAGAACAAAATAAGAATATTGAGAGACTAGACACGTCAGAAGGAAACGTCTTTAACAGCTGGACTTAAGAACAAAATAAAAATATTGAGAGACTAGACAAGGCAATTATCTATACTTAAAACTCATTCATCCAGGTTAGAGGGCATGTATCCATCCATTTATGGAAAGCTTTATCTATTTAAGTGTGAAATAAGAGCTCACCAGAGGTGTATTTATCAATAGGTGAAAGTTAAGGTGACCATACACAGGCAAAGTTAAGCTGCCGATTTAAGTCCTTCATAGTTACATAGTTACATAGGGTTGAAAAAAGACCAGAGTCCATCAAGTTCAACCCATCCAAGCAAACCCAGCACACACAACCCACACCTACCAATCTATACACTCACATACATAAACTATATATACAACCACTAGTACTAACTGTAGATATTAGTATCACAATAGCCTTGGATATTCTGATTGTTCAAGAACTCATCCAGGCCCCTCTTAAAGGCATTAACAGAGTCTGCCATTACCACATCACTAGGAAGGGCATTCCCCAACCTCACTGCCCTCACCGTGAAAAACCACCTACGCTGCTTCAAATGGAAGCTCCGTTCCTCTAATCTAAAGGGGTGACCTCTGGTGCGTTGATTGTTTTTATGGGAAAAAAGAACATCCCCCAACTGCCTATAATCCCCTCTAATGTACTTGTACAGAGTAATCATGTCCCCTCGCAAGCGCCTCTTTTCCAGAGAAAACAACCCCAACCTCGACAGTCTAACCTCATAGTTTAAATCTTCCATTCCCTTTACCAGTTTAGTTACAGTCTCTGCACTCTCTCCAGCTCATTAATATCCTTCTTAAGGACTGGAGCCCAAAACTGCACCGCATACTCAAGGTGAGGCTTTACCAGGGAAAACCCCCAGATCCTTCTCCATTAAGGATACCCCCAACACACTACCATTCAGTAGATAGTTCGCGTTTATATTATTTCTACCAAAGTGCATAACTTTGCACTTATCAACACTGAACCTCATTTTCCAGTTTGCTGCCCAGTTTTCCAATTTTTTCAAATCGCTCTGCAAAGCGGCAGCATCCTGCATGGAACTTATAGTTTTGCACAATTTTGTGTCATCAGTAGAGATGTAGCGAACTGTTCGCCGGCGAACTAATTCGCGCGAACATCGGGTGTTCGCAAGTCCGCAAATTCGCGAACTTTTCGTGATGTTCGCAATTTGGGTTCGCCGGCACCGAAAAAATCGCAAAACTTACGATAACGGTACGAATGCTCCGAAAAAATCGCAAAACTTACGATAACGGTACGAATGCTCCGAAAAAATCGCAAAACTTACGATAACGGTACGAAAAAGTCGCAAAACTTACGATAACGTTACGAATGATCCGAAAAAGTCGCAAAACTTACGATAACGGTACGAATGATCCGAAAAAGTCGCAAAACTTACGATAACGGTACGAATGATCCGAAAAAGTCGCAAAACTTACGATAACGTTACGAAAGCTCCGAAAAAGTTGCAAAACATACGATAACGTTACGAAAGCTCCGAAAAAGTCGCAAAACATACGATAACGTTACGAAAGCTCCGAAAAAGTCGCAAAACTTACGATAACTTTACGAAAGCGCCGGAAAATACGAAAAAGTCGCAAAATTACCGATCATTTCGAAAAACGGCGTGTGTCAATTTTTCAGAGGTTTTTGCCCTTGATCCCCCTCCTGCATGCCACTGTCCAGGTCGTGGCACCCTTTAAACAACTTTAAAATCAGTTTTCTGGGCAGAATTTTTTTTTTTTTTTTTTTTTAAAGTTCGCCTTCCCATTGAAGTCTATGGGGTTCGCAAAGTTCGCGAATATTCGCAATTTTCGGCGGAAGTTCGCGAACAGGTTCGCGAACTTTTTTTTTGAGGTTCGCTACATCCCTAGTCATCAGCAAAAATAGAAACAGTACTGTCTATGCCCACCTCCAGGTCATTAATAAACAAGTTAAAAAGCAAAGGACCAAGGACTGACCCTGCGGTACTCCACTAACCACACTGGTCCAATTAGAAAATGTTCCATTTACCACCACTCCTTGTAATCTATCCTTCAGCCAGTTCTCTATCCAATTACAAATGTTATGTTCTAGGCCAATATTCCTCAATTTGATCATTAACCTTCTGTGAGGTACTGTATCAAACGCTTTAGCAAAGTCCAAGTAGATGAGATCAACTGCCATTCCAGCATCAAGGTTCCTACTCACCTCCTCATAAAAGGCGACTAAATTAGTCTGGCAAGATCTGTTACGCATAAAACCATGCTGGCACAAACTAATAGTATTGTGAACTGCAATGTATTCAAGTACCCTATCCCTTATTACCCCTTCCAAAAGCCTTCCTACTACTGATGTCAGACTAACAGGCCTGGGGGGGAGAGGCAAGGGGGGAGCGGACCGGAGAGAGTGAACGAGTGAGCGGGGGGTGGGTTACTGACAAAAGGAAGCGAGCGGACCGGAGCGGGTGGTGTGTGACAAGGGGGGGGGTTGTGCAGACGAGGATTTATGTTATGGATACAGATATCTCGATACATATAAGGACGCAGCTGCTGGGGGTGAGAGACACAGAAGGACGCGAGGGGGCGCAGGGAGGATGCTGGGGGGCACATGCGCAGTAGAGACAGTGAGGGAAAGGGAGTGGGCATGCCTTATTAAAGATGGCGGTGCCGTTCACTTAAACAAGTATGTAGAATATAGCAGTTGTATCTCTGTAAACCTTTCATTAGGCAAGCTAGAAATATAGCATTTTTACACAGCAATAGTAGTACTATTTAATAGTGTGCTTCATAGATTTTGACTTTCCTTGTCCTTTAAATCTGACTTTACATAAAGACAAACCCCTCCACCCTTTTTAATCACTCTGTCCCTCCTAAAAAGTGTATAACCATTTAAATTCACAGCCCAGTCGCATTTATCATCCCACCAGGTCTCAGTGATACCAATTAAATCCTAATTTTCAATACATGCAATAGCCTGCAACTCCCCTAATTTACCCGACAAGCTACGCGCATTAGCCAGCATGCAGCGGAGATTATTACTTCTCCCTCTGATGTTTACATTAGCTAATGGAGAGTTAGAGCTAAGGCAAATATTAGACTGTTTTCCTTGTAACGAAAGCTCCTTATCTGATAAACTATATGCCCCCCCTCACTCCTCCCCCACAACCCTTTGCTAGTCCCACTGCCCCATCTACACTAGCTTTCCTATAAAACTCTAGCTCACCCACCCCCCCTGTCTAGTTTAAACACTCCTCCAACCTCTTAACCATTCTCTCCCCTAGCACAGCATTGAGGTGCAATCCATCACGTCTGTATAGATTGTACCCCAAAGAAAAGTCAGCCCAGTGCTCTAGGAACCCAAACCCTTCCTTCCTACACCAAGACTTTAGCCATGCATTTAACTCCCTAAGCTCTCGCTGTCTCCCTAGACTTGCACGTGGCACCAGCAAAATTTCTGAAAAAATTACATTGGAGGACCTTTCCTTAATCTTAGAGCCTAGATCCCTGAACTCACTCTTTAAGGTCCCCCACCTACCGTTCATTTTGTCGTTAGTACCGATATGTACCAAGACAGCCGGGTCATGCCCAGCCCCTCCCAATAATTTATCAACCACATGCCGAACCCTGGCACCAGGAAGACAGCAAACTATTTGGTTGAAGCGATCTGCTCGACAGATTACCCTGTCCACTTTCCTAATGATTGAATCCCCTATAACCACCATCTGTTTAGGCCTAGCTCTGCTCTCCTCCCCACCACTTCTAGAGAAACTGGTCTCCTGGCTGTTAGAGAGATCAGCCTCATCTAGAACCACCAGTCCAGAGTTCACTCTCCCATCTTCTTCACACAATCTGGCAAATCTGTTGGGATGCACAAACCCTGGAGCAGCCTCCCGTTTCCTTTTCCCCACACTAGATTGTCTAACTGTCACCCAGCTTACTGCCCTATCATCCTTTTGTTGGTCCCGTCCCCCCATACTATCTGACCCCGCTAGCTCTTGTTCAGTAAGCCTACCCTGCCTGTGTGTGCCATACTCTGCCTTCCCTACCCTGCCTGTGTGTGCCAAACTCTGCTTGCCCTACCCTGCCTGTGTGTGCCATACTCTGCCTGCCCTACACTGCCTCTGTGTGCCATACTCTGCCTGCCCTCTGCTGCCTGTGTGTGCCATACTCTGCCTGCCCTATGCTGCCTGTGTGTGCCATACTCTGCCTGCCCTATGCTGCCTTTGTGTGCCATACTCTGCCTGCCCTATGCTGCCTGTGTGTGCCATACTCTGCCTGCCCTACCCTGCCTGTGTGTGCCATACTCTGATTGCCCTATGCTGTATGGCACACACAGGCAGCATACAGTGACACAATGCTGGCACTGCTCCGACAGTCTGCACAATGACTATATATTAAAATATTTTTTTAATTGCAGTACCACCTCAGTATATGTTCTTTTTGTAGTGTGCAGGGATTATTTGTGGGTTTCTACTGCTGTCTGAGGTGTGAACAGGGGAACAATGTGGGTGATTACAGGCTGAGCCTGAGGTGTGAACACTGCAGGGGGTGAACAATGCAGAGATTAAAAGGTGTGAACAACACAGGGGATTACATATTTAAACAATACAGAGGGATTACAACCTTAATCTGAGGTGTGAACCATGCAGGGGGGGGCAGTTAATTATAGTACTGATACCATTTAAAGCTTACACAAGAGTAAGCCATCAAAGCAACCAGACAGGTGGGGGCCACACAGTGGGGGGTCGCGGGCCGCCAGTTGGACAGCACTGCTCTAGTGCTCTAACGCGAGCCTCTAAAGTGGCAATTCGCTCACATCCACAACAGAGGTATGCACTTTGGAACTGTTGTGCACTGTGTCAGACCTTCAATGTTGCTGCCACTCATTCTCCCAGATACAGGAACAGTTAAACAAAAATAGGTGAAAGGACTTATAGTAAATACAAACTTAGTACCTTGTCTTTAACTCCTAGGGGGCTGATTTACTAATCCACGAATCCGAATGGGAAAAATTTGGATTGGAAAACGAACATTTTGCGACTTTTTCGTATTTTTTGCGACTTTTTCATAGCCATTATGACTTTCGTGAATTGTCGCGACTTTTTCATTGCCAATACAAATTTCGTGAATTGTCGCGACTTTTTCATAGCCATTATGACCGATCATTACGAAAAAAACGCATTCTGACGCTTTTCGGACGTTCGTGGATTAGTAAATGTGCCCCCTAGTTTGTAAACACTCCTGTGTTTATAACTCCACTTACAGAGCACCCACTAAATCCTGTGTTTATAACTCCACTTACAGAGCCCACACTTAAAGAGCAATCCCTTACAGAGCACCTACCACCAGAGCAAGCTCCACTGGAGTGCCAGTAGGTATTTATACAGTCTGTCCAGGTGAACTAATCAAACCCCACCCACCTCAAGCTGAGGGTAATTACAAAGGAATGTAACTTCTGGCAAACCTGCTGTAAGCCTTATAGTTTACCAAACTTTGTAAATTAGCACCAAAAACAACAATTACTTTTGAAAAAATTAAACCCAACAGTTAAAAAACACAATGATTTTGAATAAAGTTAGTAAAGAATACTTATCCCTTTTTTGTTGAATTGAAAAGCAAGTTGATTCAACCAGCCACCAGCCTGTTAGTAAGCAAGACTGATTTGGCAGCTTATCTACCAGTGTATGGGGACCCCCAACGCTGGATTGAGGACTGCATCTGCTCACTGATGCAGTCCTTGCTCCAATTGGTCCTAGTCCTTTTTTTGTTATTCAATCATTTGGCCGATTGGATTGCTCTGATATCACCCACCTTAGGTGGGCATATTGGTGGAAAGATCTGCTCATTTTGTGACCTTGCCAAACGAGCAACCAGCTTTAGAGTTCACTATTTAATAAATACGCCTCTAGAAATTAAATATTCCTGTAGGCAGTTTCACTTCTGCCTTTAGTAAAATGTTTAGTGGTCTTGGTTACTGCTGACCTCTGAAGTATGGGGGTTCACTTAATACTCCAGGAATGCCTTACATCCTTTCCTATACCAATACATTTCTTATAATATCCTTTATCCAATGGAATGTGGATGGGTTTGAATTTACAAGTTTTACTTTCATGTTTTGTTGGGCTATATACTTATTTTTTTATAGTGTTATTAGGGTCAGCAAACACACCTTTGCTAAAAATGCTATGTTCATTAAACTCACCTCCCCCTTCCCTTATATAAATAGATCAATTTGCTACGAGCTCCCTCTCTACCTTTAAATAAACCTCTCCCTTATCTAAGCAGCCATTGAGCACCTCATTATCAAGGGCTTCTCAGTGGACTGGTAATCAATTTTATCAGCTCCTTTGAAGTTCTTTGGGACCAGAAGTGACAGGAAGTACTATAGTGAAATTGACTTCATATTCTTGTTTAGTGCTAGAAATAACAGAAACCATAGATATTTGTAAAAGGAAAACTACACCCTCAAACAATGTAGATCTCTATACAAATATATTGCAGTAAACAGCCCATATGTAAAACACTGCTTCATCTAAATAAACAATTTTCTTGAAAATATACATTTTTAGTAGTATTTGTGGGCAATCCTAAATAGAATAAGACACAATAGGATATGATCACACTTTTTTTTGTGGATATAAACTCTTACCCACAGTTATGGTGGGTCCGGGTGCTCATGCCCCAGACCATTCAGCATTGGGAGCCATCACAGGAAATCAAATATGAAGATAGGCAGGCACTCCGAATTATTTGTTGCAAAAGGTAGATAAATGCAGCCAGTAGAAAATAGTTAAATTAAAAAAGTATAAATTTTATTTTATCCATATGTAAAAGCAAATAGCCTTACGCGTTTCATACCAATAGGGTACTTAATCATAGGCTGAATACATTAAACACAATACACAATATTTAAAGACAAATTGACCAATGAGATACATTTTGCAATCAGCCAATCAGACCAATAGGTCAATTGGTTAGGGAGAGTGGATAAAAAGTCTTAAATTCACATAAGGATATATTAGGCATTGTATACATTAAGTTTAAATATAGTCATAAAAAAGCTAGATTTAGATAATTATACATAGCAAGTAACATCATAGTCGTAGTTGAGTCCATGTGGTTGTCGAGTTTTTAGGAAAAAAATCCACTTTGTTTCTTTTCTAATTAACACTGAGGAAATATCGCCCCCTCTAGGGCTAAGGATAGCTCTATCTATCCCTATGACTTGTAAAAAAGACAAGGATCTATTTGAACATTCAGAGAAATGTTTCGCAACGGTGGTGAGACTGTTAACGTTAGCGATGTTCAGTACATGTTCTCTTATTCTATCTTTGAGTTTTCTACCTGTCTGACCGACATACTGTTTCATGCACTTAGTGCATGTAAGAAGATAAATGACATCTTTGGTGTTACAATTGATAAAATGTTTTATCTGATATTCTTTCATAGTTGTGGATGAAATGAATGAATCTGTTTTTTGTATATAATTACAAGTGATACATTGTCTGGATCCGCATTTATAGCACCCTTTTGTGGATAACCATGTGGTAGTGGGCTTTCTAGTGTGGATTAAACTTGGTGACAATAGATTACTTAGAGTTTCAGTTTTTCGAGTGATATATTTGTGTCCATTGTTAAGTATTTGTCTTAGAATAGGATCCGTTTTTAGGATGGTTAGGTTATTGTTGATTATTTTTTCTATCATTTTTTGTTGGGGACTATAGGTCAAAACACACGTCAAAGGTTCATTGTCCTTATTTTTAGCATATTTCTTATGTTTATATGTTTTTTGATTATGCTCATGATATCTATCAAAGAGATTTGATCTGTCTACAGATGCAGCTCGTTCAAAAGCTTTAACAATATTGTTCTTAGAGTACCCCCTATCTATCAATCTATGATATAGATCTGTGGATTTAGATACAAATTCTGAATCTTCAGAGCAGATTCGTCTTATACGTAGAAATTGGCTGTATGGAATGTTACAGATGGAATGCTTCGGATGGCAGGATGTAGCTTCTAATAGCGTGTTAGCTGAACAGTCTTTACGAAAAATTGTGCTTGTGACTGATTGATTAGATGTGCTCAAGGTAATATCTAAAAAGTTGATGCTGGTGTGATGTATTTCAGAAGTGAACTGTAAATTATAATTATTAATGTTGATGTGTTGAACAAATTGACTGAATTGTTTTTCTGTGCCTGACCAGATCATAATAATATCATCAATGTAGCGTCCATAATATTGAATGTGAGCAGAAAAAGGATTAATATCATTATAGATGTGTAAATCTTCCCACCAACCTAGGAATAGATTCGCATATGAAGGTGCGAATTTGGCACCCATGGCCGTGCCTCTACATTGTAAATAGTATTTATGGTCAAAATAAAAATAATTGTGTGTAAGAAGAAAGTGTATAGATTGTAATAAAAAAGTGATGAAATTTGATTCATATGTGCTGTATTGGTAAAGGTGATATTCAATGGCTTGTAAGCCAAGGACATGAGGAATACATGAATATAAAGAAGTAACATCAATTGAAGCCCATTTTAAATCTGTAGAATTCCATTGGTATTTATTCAAGGTATATAGTAAGTGACCACTGTCTTTAAGGTAGCTAGGGAGTCTTAGAACTAGTGGCTGTAGAAAATGATCTATGAATTCACAAAGGTTTTCGCCTAGAGAGCCTATACCTGCTATAATCGGCCGGCCCAATGGAGGTCTCTCTTTTTTATGTATTTTGGGTAAATGATGGAAGATGGCCGATTTTGGTGTATCATTTTTGATGAAAGTGGTGATTTTTTCATCTATAATGTTAAAATTCAGGGCTTCTTGTAACAATGTATCAAGCTCTAACTTGTATGCATATGTAGGATTTCTATCCAAAGGTAAGTATGTATCTTTATCTGCAAGTTGTCTGTAGGCCTCAGAAACATAGTCTGATTTGTTTAGTATAACGATCTGGCCTCCCTTGTCTGCTCTTCGGATAACTATATCGTTGTCTTTTTTTAAGATATTAAGTGCTCTTTTTTCTTTTTTGGTAAGGTTGCTATTAGTACATGAATCTTTTACTGTTTCATATAAATATGATAGTTCTATTTCTATGTTCTTCTGAAACATGTTAATAGTATTATCTCTCAAATGTGTAGGATAAAAGACAGATTTAGAAATAGAAAACTGCCATTATTTTAAGTATTAAGGGCTGCCCCCTCTGATTGTACAATTCACGGTGCACACAAACATAGCAAGGGCACACATACATGTAAGACCAAATGCTGTCTTTTACTTCCATACCGTTTCCTGTTATAGTCAGAGCTGCACTATTTCTGGTCTAAGGGAGCACACAGACCATCACAAAATGGTGGCACAAGTTAAAAGATGTAAAAAAACAATATTTCAAAAAAGAAGGAAAGGTAGAAATCAATGTGGGGTGTCAAATGTTAGGCACTAGTGATGTACAGGTCGGATCTCGGCACATCAATTGCGGGTCGCGGGCAGGTTCAGGTTAAGCTCTTCCGCTCACCCTCCCCGCCTGCGACCTAACACTGCCGACTTCTCCTTCTGGCTCTCTAATTTATAGGCGCGTGCTCGGCATGCCCCATCCCTTTTGTGACATCATTGTGGGGCAGGTGTGGGTCTATAAATAGAGGGAAGAAGCCATGTCGGGTTGGATTGGGAGTGGACAGACTTTCAGTTAAAATACTCTTGAATGTCCACCCATTGGTTAGTCCCCCAACTTTTTAAATCTTAAAGGGTGGGCCTGGCCACCTTAGGGCATTCTAGAACAATAGCAGATGGTTCCAAATGTCTTCATCTTGAACCCCCTGCTACTGCTCTAGAATGCCCTAGGGTGGCCAGGCCCACCATTTTAAAGCACTTGTATAGAAAAAGTATCCTCTGTGACTACTGGGGATGCCTGAAGGTATAGGTGGCTCAGTGGCAGCTGACTGATAACAATTTCATAAACTGAAAGGTCCCTTGTGTATTCCTAGCATTACAAAGAAAATGTATACAAATATTTGTGGAGGGTTCCCATGCCATAAATGTTTATCTTTTAATAAGGTTTAATAGATGAAACACAGTTCCCTTTCCCAATTGTAGAATATCAAGCCTGCAAGTATTGAATGCAAAATATAAGAACATAAAGAAGCATTGTTTGGTATGTGATAAATTGAAATTTCATGGTTTAGTACTGCAGGAGCTTATGCAGGAATAAATCAACTGCTTTGCATGGAATTTAATAGAAACAACAGTATGGCACTAAACTATTTTTGTGGGTGAATAAGTCACTAGGATTGGTTTATTTTGCGTAAACAAACATGGGAAATTTTTAATAAGCTCCTTGCATTCTCTGGGTTTTTTTTAGCAACTTGCCATAAAGTACATATATTAATAATGTATTTCTTATATAACTAAATTTACATTTGGCTTTGTGTCTTTAGAAATAATATGCATAGGCAGAATAAATGATTCACTTATTTTAATGACTCAAAAAGTTGACATTTTTAAAATTCATTTCTAGATTATGCCTTTCTGTCTACTAACAACAAATGAAACACCTTTTGGCAGCAACAGTCAAGTTATTAAGAAACATTTTTGTACCCTGTGCGTGTTTATGTGGCCCATCCACCAGCAAATATATTTTATCTACAAGACAAAAATTAATAAACAATTATCTACCTTATAGGGTCATGAATGGCTGCCTCCAGTAGGTGCAAAAGCAGTACCTATAACCTATTTGGGTTTCTAAAGCTAACAGTTTACAGCAGGGATCCCCAACCTTTTTTACCTGTGAGCAACATTTAAATGTAAAAAGAGTTGGAGAACAACACAAGCATGAAAACTGTTCCTGGGGTTACAAATAGGGGCTCTGACGGGTGATTTTGCAGCCCCTATATTGACTTGCAGCCTACAGGAGGCTCTGTTTGGCAGGACACCTGAAAAACACCAGAAAATTTGCCCAAAATCAGGAATTCAAAAATAAGCACTTGCTTTGACCTAACACTGGGAGCAACATCCAAGGGGTTGGTAAGCAACATGTTGCTCATGAGCCACTGGTTGGGGATCACTGGTTTACAGGAATAGAGCAATGGCACATTTTTTATACATGTAAATAAAACATTTTGCTGTTACTAGACCTTTGAATACTGAGTGCAGAAAAATCGATAGCAGCTGACAAAATGCTTAACACCTTGTATGAATTTCTTGTAGATTTTATATTGCAGAATCATCACATTCATGTACTAAACTACTGAAGTGTACACTTTACTTAATCAAAGCTATATGGCTTTTCTGAAAACAATATTTTGGCACAAACAGTGCCAATTGCATTAAAGTTCATCTAAATTTGCACAGCTAATAATATGTTGTGATAAATTACTTGTAAATTTCAAAATAAGGGAAACACCACAATAAACAGGAGGTACTGTATGGGGGACAAACAGTGTTAATGTTTGCTCCAACAACCATAAAAATTGTAGCTTTTCTGGCTGATTCCTGCAGAGGATAGACAAAATGCAGATGCACTGTCTTACTAAGAGTGAGAGTTCCAATGAGAGTTACAAGCCAGCTTGAGGTACCAAGACTGCTGAATTTTCCCAAAATTCAATAGAAAAATTAAATTGAGTGTATTGACTTCTTCTTGGTATCCACCGCACATTTACTTGTATCATCTGACCACAGGGAAATTTGGCACAATTAAAGAGACCAATGGTCTTGTTCTTTTCAAAAGTTCATTTTAGTTGTTAGTATACTGCCCCACCTATATTTTGCATTAGACGACATACTAAGTTATCCAAAACAGGACATGTTAACTAACTGGCTTTTATGCACATATATTTTATTCTTAAAATGTATAAGTACTACAAGGGATTAAGGAACAATAAAGCTAATTCACTTACCTAGACGCAGTGTGTATAGTGCAATTTCAAGCTCAATTGGCATGTTTTTTTCCCACAATAGATGTATTTTTGGTCTATTGTGGACAATCAGGCACAAATTTGAAGGTAAAAGTGCACAAGCTTTGGACTTTGGCCCTTAGGTGCCAGGCCTTGTACTTGATAGTAACTAAGCTGCATAAATCTATATTGGTGGCAAACAATCCTATTGGGTTTATTTAATGTTTAAACATTTTTAACAGACTTGAGATATGGAGATCCAAAATATGTAAACATTTCTCATCCAGAAAACCTGAGGTCCCAATTATTCTGGATAATAGATCCTATAACTGTTTGGAGCTTTACATCATTAAAATTCTTATAGATATATCAGTGGTTTATGTTTTTCACACACTTTACATTCAGTTTTTAATATTTCCAATTAGAGAGTTTATTGTGTTACTAATAAATCTCTCTTTCACGGTTTTCTGCTGCATTGTAAATGTGATTTACCCAAAAAATACACAGCAATCTGTCATCAAGAGCCCTCAAGTGGCAGAAATGCAGATATACAAAATGTAACCAACCCACCAAATCAACATAGCACATATGAATTTTATAGCAAATGGGTTTTGCATATCCAAATAGTTAAGCTGTGGTTAATTTTTTTCAATATGTGAAAGCCTCTGGGGTTTTATACATTTTATCGGATTATCCTAGCTTGAATGTAATATTCATTTCTAACTGGAGAGATGCTTTCCATAATTTTCAAAGAGACAAGTCCTCAGGCCTTTTCTGACTGTGCTAGTATTTGAGCATTTCAGTTAATCTCCCACTTCTTTTTCTGCTCTAAATAAAGTCAAATAACCACAAAAAACACTTCCCTGTTCCTTTTTATGCTGTTACACTTCAGAAGAGTTCCCCCCTGGGGCCCTATATTGTGGTGCCAGGGGACCCTGCAATCAGAGATTGACCAGAGCTGCTATGCATCAACTTGACACAAGTCCGTAAATGTTCCTTTTCTTTTTCCCTCATGACTGCATTTTATATATTAATGTGCCAAAATATTTGACCAAAGAAAATGTAATTTACAAAACCATTTCCAATGTTTTGTATTTTTGCATAATGAATGGAAATATAATATGAAGAAGCTTTCCAATATATATCAATTACACATTTTCAATGATTTTAAAGGTAGTTTATGAAATTTCAAGTGAAAGCAGTCAAGCATTATGTTATTCCTTTTGCGCTTGCACTGCAGAAGCAATAAAGTACTTATTTGGGAGTGTGAGTGCAATTTCGGGGGCAAATTTACATGTTTTTTTTTTACCTACAATCCAGGGTTTTTTTTCTGTAATTGCCTCAGCAAAGGGGGGATGGGGCAATTGCAATAAAAATCTTGGGTGTCCAAATGTCGTAATTTATGGGGCTCAGTGTGAATATGATACCTGTGCATGATTCTTTAGATGTGTGCTGCATCCAGGGCCGGAACTAGGGGTAGGCAGAATAGGCACATGCCTAGGGTGCCATATTTGATGGGGCACTAGGCACATACCTCCTTTGTCTGCTTACTTCTAGATCTATGTCTTGGGTGATCTGAGCATTCTTTGCAGTGATGAGCAGGGGCTGTGGTTTTTGCATGCAGTGATCGGCTGCTTGCCTTGAGTGCTGTTTGATCCTGGCTGCTGTGTAGATGGTAGAGCTACTGCTATCAGAACAGACTGGCGAATCTGTCC
This sequence comes from Xenopus tropicalis, assembly GCF_000004195.4. Taxonomy (NCBI): domain Eukaryota; kingdom Metazoa; phylum Chordata; class Amphibia; order Anura; family Pipidae; genus Xenopus; species Xenopus tropicalis. The sequence goes on from NC_030681.2 coordinate 103,117,643, forward strand.
CATTTTGCTTCGCCATAGAATTCGCGAAACGGCAAGAAAATTCGCGAAACTGTAAAAAATTCACCAAACGCATTTGACGCACAATTTTTTTGACATCCGCGTCTATTTTTTTGATGCGCCCGTGCCTTTTTTTACGCAACCGTGTCCAATTGTAACGTGCCCACACCTTTTTTTTTACAGGACCGTGCCCAATTTGACGCGCGCTTAATGTGTTTCATGAGTTATATACATGCAGGACAAATAGAAATTTGTTAAAATCTTCTGAGATGGGTAAAATCCCTTTACCATTATCCATCAGCTTAGGCCAATTCAACAGGCTCCTCTTGAATACTTTATCTATCATGGCATTAGGCAGGGTTGTCCTCTTTCTCCTATCCTCTTTGATACTATTTTCTCCCTAAAACTTTATATATTTCGAACCACTCCATCCCCAATTTAAATTTTTGGTTCTTAAAAGGTTTGCAACACATGTTATCCAGTTTATCTGGGCTGGAAAATTGTCAAGAATCTAGAGACATAGTGGGGCTTATTATAAACACTGGACAAATGTGCACATGGGCAACCAGTTAGTGATTAGCTTTTAGCAATCTGCAGGTTGAACAATCAAAGCCAAATTATAAATGGTTGCTATGGGTTGCTGCCTAGGTGCAGATTTACCCAGTGTTTATAAATAAGCCCAACTCTCTATAAACCTAGTGTAAAAAACTTCCCAGTAATCATTGCTGTTAACTCGATACTCTGACTTGACTTGATACTCTTTGCTGTCCTCAGTTTGCACCTGTAATCTATCAGGTCTGGCTGCAGGCAATTCTCCAAGTATTTAAGGCTATTAAGGATTGGTTCTAGAAACCCCTGTAATTAGGTGTTTATACACCCTTCTGAGTAAGGCCATGATCCCCTTCAATCACAAGGAGATGCAAGGACCATCCTTGTTTTTATAATCCACAGCCCTTAGGGCACATCATGGGTGAAAGAACGCAGTCATGGCACACCACGGCTTATGAGAGGGTTATAAGAGCAATTTAAAAAAAAATCAATTCCTGCAGTTTAGTAAACAAGAGGATCAATAGGATTAATGGACTATTGTGCAACTTTTCAGACTTTAAGCTGACACCCAGAAATAGAGGGGTCTTCGGGCTTTCTTGAATGTTTAAGTCTGATTAGTCTATGGTAGAAGAATGCATGTATTGGAAACTTTACTGATTACAGCTTTGCCTAGACAAGCCCTGACACCCCTTGCACGTGAAACATCTATTTTAATGGAGAAAGATTTTTTTTCTTAAATATTTATATTTATTTATGTATACTTTTTATTTTAAACAAGGGATAAGGGTTACATCGCTTAAATGAAAAAATGAAAATGATATTGCCCTTTAAACAAATTCCAATCACAGCTTTTACCATTTTTCTATCTGGGCTGATATAAGGGGTTACCCATTAGAATTCATAGCAGGATGTATGTTAGCTCAGTCTACAGGCCAATGATGTCTAATAGACAAGATTTGGAAACATTAGAGAATAACTGTTTAAGATTCATGAGACAGAACACAAGCACGTGTTCTAAGAGGATTAAAAACAGAATTTGTTGCATGTAGTTAAAAGCTCATATATTTTCTTTTCTTCTGAAATCAGTCCACGTCAGTTCAGAAAATAAGCAAATGAATTCTGAGAATATCTCCCTTGCAGATACAATTTAATTGTGGACAAATCAGCTCCAATGTATAAACACCACCTTTTGTGTTCCTTTGCCATCAGAGAGAAGGCAATGTAATTAACTGAATCAGTAAGCATTTTGATGCAAGCAGTGTAGAGAAAGCTGTTTGGATGCTAATAGTTTTATAAAGAGTGCAGAGGAAAGGATATTATTTCCTAATTCGCCCTGGTGAAGCCATTAATAAATGTTCATGACGTATGGAAACAATTTGTTTCTGAATCCTGGAGGACCATCAATTTGATTTTAATGAACCCTTAGACTTAACTCTTACATTTAAAACCATGGGTAGTTATTTTCTAAAGGACATGGATGCATATACTGTATGTTATTATCTGTTGATTTTTTTACATGGGCTGCAGCCATATCAAAACACAATATAATAAACAGAAAGGCAATGTACAAAGTGCACAAAAGTGGGTGCAATCCACACTGCGTGTTTGCTTCTAAGAATTTCTGTAGGTTTGGAGCACAGAAACCTAATTCACACATGAGGAAGTGGAAACATACACAAGCCACAACAGGTCAGGAGTGCTCTGGTTAGGAGCGCTCCACTTTATCAATATGGTCCTTAGCTGCAACATTATGTTGAGGTGCTACAAAGTTACCCAGGTTCAATGCCCAAATATAGGTCTTACTTGGGTGCATCTAAATTGCTATTTTGACTTTGATTCTGACTACAATTGATTGCTGCCTGCATCAAACTTTTGCCTTCTTAACCTTTTGGACAGTGCAAGCTTCACTTTTGGTCCGGACTTCAATCCGGTAAGGGCCATCAGGGGCAGAAATGCTGCCTGAATGAGTACTAATAGCCTCATTCTTGCTTCTTTTACTGCTCTTGCCCTTGTGCTTGTAAGGATACTCAGCGTCTTGTGCATGCGTCTAAGGACTTGCCGCACGGGCGATCGTATTGTAGCATGCGTAAAGACGCGCACAATTTAACAAGCAGGCGCGCACGGAAAGTCGCGCGCAGTGCAATGAACAGGCGTGCGCGGAAAGTCGCGCACGGCGAAAAGTCGCGTGCACGTGTCCGCACGCTCCGACGTGCGTCCTGACGCAGCACGCTCTTGCGTCTTGTCGCCACCCTGTAAATAGTCGCCATGTACATGCCATCTTTGCTTGGTTATCAAGTTTTCCTGTTGCCTGGCGTTTTTCCCTATTCTGAACCTTCTGTTGCTAACCTCTGCCTGGAATCCGCTTTTGAACCTGATCTGCCTGCCACGACCCGGACCTGTCTGACCATTCTCCTGCTTGATCCTATTGATACTGCGTTTTGGCTCTCCGGCCTCTCTCCACTCCCGTGCTTCCTGTTCTCATCCTCAGGCAAGCCTCCGGTTAGTGTGAGACGTTTGTGGGCTTGCTGGCTATGACCTCCACTCCTCGGCCTGACAGTGCCCCTGGTATGTGTAAATTACCCCTTATATGTTTGAACATATAAATGCAACCTGACTCCTAACTGATCTACATAAAAGTCAAAAAATAATACTGCTTGTACAGCTGATTCAGGGCTGCCCCAGTGCAGTTTACAATCTAAGATCCCTCTAACATTCAAACACAGTAGGGCCAATTAAACTACCTGTATGTATTTGGAGTGTGGGAGGAAACCCACACAGACACAGGGAGAACATACAAATCCCATGCAGAAGGGCCCTGGTTGAAACTGAACTGGGGACCTCAAAACTGCAAGCAAGCAGTGCTCCCCTCTGAGCCACATTATTGGTGCCAATTTTATATTTACTTGATAAAATTTTAGCAAATGCAAACTTACCATTGCAAGAATTTATCATGCACAAGTTTTTTTCAACATTTTTTACACATAGGTTATAAAGGTTATCGCTGTGAATTTTGCTTCATGAATTTGAAAAGAAAATACCTTACTTAAGGATCTAACCAACAAAGTGACCCACGTTTACCATAAGAATAAGTGAAGTGCATTTTTTGCACCTGATATATCATCTGCTCAATCTGCAGGTCAAATGACTGTGCTGGGACCCCAGTGGGTAACTATTCTGGGGGAAATGTGGCCATCTTTATTTTCTTTCCCTTAGCAATGAGAAGAGCAACAGACAATTACTGGGTTAATAGTATGAATGGTAACTGCCCGATTAATAATGAATTCATGACAATAATAATACAAGTATTACATTGGCAATAAGGTGGAAACTTTCCTCCACACATCACTCTGTCACATACAATCTTTAAAAACATATAATTACATTTTTTATAAGAATTACAGATGGAATCCTATTGTCTCTGTGTCAGTCATGAGCATTTCTCACTAATCAGTGTAGGAGTGTCAGGGACACTGCCAAAAACTCAGATTTAAAATATTCTTTTAATGTTGTGTTGAAAATCTACAATACCAGCCAAGCTCTTCCATTAAATAAGAATACCTGCTACTATGATTGCCTCTAGATAGGTAACTCTTGCAGGACTAAACTCAAGATATTTATTATGCCAACACAATGCTTTGACCTACATAGACTTAACCAATAGAGAAGGAAGCTTTGTAACCAGCATGCATTGTATAAAAGAAAATTGCATAGCTCTATGTATACTATGCAACAATTGTACTTTAAATGGGATGTGAAGTCAGTCAAAAATCATAATCCATGTGTGTTTTATTTAGATACAATGAAAAAGAAAATTGTAATATAAACCCATTAAAAAATCTCTACTGTTTTTTCATTAGAAACCTTTGTATTTTGCATCTTATTCTGTTCCCCTGATATCAGCTCTGATAACAGCTCCTGGAAACCTATAGGGCCAATAGCTGTCCTGATGTTAAAAAAGCAGGGTATTGCTTTGTACCAGACTTGAAAAAAACAAAAGCAGGGACTGTCCTATACCAGACTTTAAAAAAGCACAGTAGTTTGTTTACTGGATTGTTACTGGTCAGCTGCTGCTAAGGTCAGGTCATGCACAGATATAAAGTGAAACATGAGCAAAGAGTGAAACACGCCCATTCCTCATTGGGCTGCAGACACTGAGGATCTGTTTTTCAACCCTGTTTTGCCATCTGATTTTTTTTTTAAACAACAGCTCTTATAGTTCCTATCTTAGGGCTATATATTGACTTAACACCCCCTTTAAATGTATGTGCCATATATATTTACACAAACACAGCTCACCAAGATGGAATATGTTATTAAGCTATTTTTAAAGAGTTTGGACTCACCGGTCCACTGTCAGGCAGATACAAATGAAACCATTCAACAACATTGTTACCCTCTCTTGTAGTGGTCAACCAACAAGACATATGAAGAGGAAGGCTTGATAGCAGGGATGCAAGGAGAAAGCCACTACTATCCAAAAAGAACATTGTCAACTGTCTGTAGTTTGCTAAAACCACATGGATAATTTAAAGATTTAAAGGGTTTTAGAAAAATGTTCTGTGGATATATGAGACCAGAAATTAAGAGTTATATTCTTTTGGAATGGGCCTCAGTCCAACAGGATTGTTGTGAAAGGAGATGAAATGGGCAGTTTATGTAAGGAAGGCCACTAACAACAAGTTTAATTGTGCTCTTCATTATCTACTTTTAGGACACAACAAACATATTTATGCTACAATATTGAAAATTCAAATGGGTTCAAAAACTTTCAAGAACCACTGTGATGCTGAATAAGTAATATATTGCAGAAATGACAGCACTCATTTTGCACAGGTGTGGACTTTGGTCAAAAAATAGCCTCTGGTTGATCCACCTTTCCCTTCCAATAAAAATGAAACTGACTGAAGTGACATTCTACTTCTTGATCCAAAAGAGTAAATTCAACGAAACCTGCAGCCACCTTACTGCCACTGTATATGAGGTGCTTTTTCTCTTCCTCCAACTCGGTATAATGAGCTGCTCCTTCCCCTGACAGGAGAGAGGGGTTCATTTATACAGAGGGGTCTCAGTGGTGTGCAGAGCCAGGGACCTTCTATGTTTATTGTTCTTAATTCTCCTGGATAATGTAAGTATCTCTCTCTATATATATATTGTACTAACTATTGAATCTATGCTGTCCTACGCTGTCCAAGCTGGCTGTCCTTAGAGCAAGTGGCTGTAGACCACAACATTTTCTGAGGTCTGCTATTCAGACAGTAAAGAGAACTGGACATAGAAATATTCTGTAGGAGTTGGACCATGTCATATAACAACAGTTTTCAACCTATTTATAGCAGTTGGGATGAGTTAGCATGTTGCCAAATTATTCTCTAACTCTGCAGAAAACTCTTCAATGCTTGTGGAGGAAAATTCCTTTCTGCTCTGGAAATAAATGAACAATTAATTATATTTCATACATTATATATAAAATAATGTTGGACATTTTTGCATTTGCCTCCAAGCTCATACAATACTGTACATTTGGCAACACACTTGTATACTCTAAAGAGCATCCTATTCAAACTCAACTTGTTAAATGTTATGGTTTAAAAGAAGGCAAACTCTCTGTATTTTATAAATCATACACCTACAGGCTGAAATGGCAAGAGTTCATTAATATTATCTGAAGAAACAACCAACACGCCTTCATTAAAACATACACTAAGTTAAAGACCTACTACAATTACAGAAAACATCATTAATATTGTACTGTCAATATGAACATTTCCTTTGCTTAAAGGAAAAAAGAGAGGGGTCGCATTGATTAAACAGCAGATGTCATCGCTAGATTGTGAAAGAGATTGATTTGCGTTGATTAAACATAATGGACAATTATTTGTTCTGTACTGCAATGTGATTCATTTAATGTCTAATGAGGCTGATAATCAGGAGTGAGCAGAAACCATTAAATAACTTGGTTACTGAAGCAGAAATACATATAAATTAAAAAGACGTGAGCAAAGTGACAATGAAATGGCAAAAAAGTACACCTAACAGTTTTCTATTATGGTTTTGGTCTTATTTAAACAGAAAACAGTACAGTTCTGTATCTGAATGCAGTCATTTGGGCCTGGGTACTTACTATAAAGCTATAATGAGTTCGAACTAAAGGGATAGTTCAGCTTTGCCAAAACAAAACATTTTACAGTATTGGACTAAAAAACAAATGTACTTCTTTAGCACCATTTTATTTAAATTATTGATCTCATGTAGTCTGCAAGTGCAGTTGTGGTCCCTGCACTTTCCCTGGTCACTTGCACTTCAAGCCACTTTCTCCAGACCAGAAGGTAGCTCCATGGTTTCCTCAGCAACCAATGTCAATCACTGCAGTTCAGGAAGAGTCTGTATGAGGTGGGAGACAACAGTCATGACAATGGATGGCAAAGTCTTGTAGTTTGTAGTTGTAGTTTGCTACACTTCTTATCACTTATAGAAACCAATAAGAATATAGCATTTAGGGTCACCTGTTTAAAAGCAAGAATCTTATTGGTCGTTATGGGTTACTGTTCCTGGACAAACTTTGTGCCTTTTATTACATTTGGGCGATAAGATCTATAATTTGAACTCCAGGTCCACTTTGTGGTGTCGGCGTGATGATGTCAGCATAATAACGCATGTTGACTGATGACAAGATCAGTGATCCCTTATAGAGTATTTAGGGGTGCACCTGTTTAGTTCAAGGTTACAGTCTCATGAGGTTATATTAAGTGCTACTTTATAAGTTCATTTTACCTTGGAATGGACAAAATAGTCTTTTACTATGAGTCTCCATAGGAGTCACAGCAGTAGGAGGTGGGCAGGTGGAAACCACAATTGGTATTTAAGATGAGTCAATACAATTCACCAAATTACAGTAAGGGAATGACTAATCTGTTCATCTAACAATCCCATTGACCCCAGTGCACTTGCTGTATCTTACAAGAGACAAATGAGGGTCACAGGAAGTTCCAGGCAGCTGAGTTCAGGGTCAGTTGTTATGGTGGACATGTCTTTATGTGCAAGAAAAGGTTAGCTGAAGCTTGGCTAATAAGTTAATTTTATGGAATTAGCAAACTTTTGTAACAGAATGTGACAGAGCACTAATTGAAACAGTGTAAAAAACACTACTCTCTTTTACAGTTTCTTTCTTGTCTAAACAGAACCTTGCATCAACACTGCAATTTAGGTCATTGACAAAACACAAGATGATATAGTCATTCATCCACTTTATAATTTCATAGCCTTTTGAATAGAACAGCCTATTAATTGACTTACCAGAGATCTCCTCTGTTATATATTTGCTCCAGCAAGGTGTGCCATACTTCATCAGTTTCTTATGTTTCGATCTCCTGCTAATCTAGTACCAGAATAAAATTTTAAAATAACAAAGATAAACTCTCAGTCTACAATTAATTTAAAAAAATGTTCTGAGCCTGAGCAGCCCATAGTTAATGCCATAAAAAAGGAGCCCCATGGTTATCAAAATGCCCTGTAGCCATGCCGGCATCTAGTGAGTTACACACCATGTGAGACTGTTTTGGTGAGTGTGAGAACTGTACAATATTACAGAATGCTCTGTATGCCTTGTAAAACTATTATACTCATTTATAAAGTGTAAGTATGGTTGCACTTAAATGGATGCAAACATTGCACACATTATACCATTCATTAAAGGTACAGTACCTGTGTACAAACAAGTTCCTTGCACTTCTACATAAAAGATGCCATTGCACCATTGCATCCATCCTCCTCTTATGAATAGTACAAGTACAAAAGTCCACCTATTGAAGTTGGGTAACTCTGAAGCTACTGCCACCCCATAGCAATGTCACATATAGTTGCACCAAAAGACAGCATGCTAAATATTTGATGCAATTGCTGCAGATGCAACTTCAAGTGCATCTGTAATTACGCTGGAACTCTGGGGGGGAAAGACATAATTAAAAAAGAGTTGTAAATAAAAACATGGAGACTTGTATCCAAAAAAAAAAATACTTTACACACTATGGGGTCGATTCACTAAAGGTCAAAAACGCTTATTGCATGCTTTTTTTCGTTAAAAAGCATGCAATAATTAAGTCCTGATTAATCAAAGCCATTTCACATACGTTAAGATACATATTGCATGCACAAAAAAACGCACTATTGCAATGCATTATTTACCTCGCATTGCGTTAATTCTCGCATAGAAATAATACTAACGCATGATTCACAAACACATATGAAGCGTTAAACTCGCTAAATATCGCATTCGTCTGTGCGAAGATTAACACCTACTTGGGGCAGGTGGTACTTAAAGGAACAGTAACACCAAAAAATGAAAGTGTATAAAAGTAACTAAAATATAATGTGCTGCTGCCCTGCACTGGTAAAAGTTGTGTGTTTACTTCAGAAAGTCTACTATAATTTATATAAATAAGCTGCTATTTAGCCATGGAGGCAGCCATTAAAGTTGGAAAAAAGGAGAAGGTTACATAGCAGATAACAGATAAAACACTATTGTATTCTACAGAACTTATCTGTTATCTGCTATGTAACCTGTGCCTTTTCTCCTTTTTTCCAGCTTGAATGGCTGCCCCCGTGGCTACACAGCAGCTTATTATATAAATTATAATAGTGTTACTGTAGCAAACACACCAGTTTTACCAGGGCAGGGCAATAGTGCATTGTATTTTTATTACTTTAAAGCTCTTTCATTTTTTGGTGTTACTGTTCCTTTAACACTTTGCTCACTGCTCCCCAACCCCCAACATTTCTGAAGGTTTCCATGTTGGATGTGCCTTGGATCTGAGCTACTCTGAGTAAACAAATGCAAATATGCCAGGCCTCACAGGTAATGGGTGATTTGCACAACAAAAGATTGAGGAGAATCAAGCTGAAGACCTGTGAAAATCTCAGCAGGGGTGAATAACACCTCGGGCCTTGCACCAGAAAATAAAAAAGTCAGTAATTCTAGTGTTAAAGAAAATTGTGGTTCGTGAGCTTTTGGCAACACAACATAGACTTTGCAGTGGGATTTTTTGTGTTGGCCCTAGAGAGATGTATCCTCCAGTTTTCAGGGAAATAGTCATTTTCACAAAAGTAGTTTTCCAAAAGTAATGGTTACGTACGTAAAATCGTGAGCTAATATAGCATATAGCAATATATCGCACCCAGAAAAACGCTCATCGTGAGTTAAATAATGCAAAGAAAATCACAACTTAGTTATGACGCCTGTCCTTTTAGTGAATTGAGAGTTCAAGATAACATTTTTAACGCATGCTATAAATAGCGCTCGTTTTATCAACCTTTAGTGAATCGGCCCCTGTATCTTTTAACTTTGTACATTGCCTCTCTTATTTGTGACCCTCCTGTAAGGTTGCTCTATAACCCGTGCAACTGCTGCAGGGCTATGTTGTCATCAGACCCATTCCATAATTTTCACACCACGTGCTACTCCAATCTATGACATTACTTTGTATTGACATTGCACTTTTGGCATCAAATTCAAAATAATGTGTAAACAACTTTTAGACCTTGTTCACTCCCTGACTAAAGATTTTACTGTGCAATTTCTGGCTGTGAAATTATTCTTGATTTTTCAGTTTTTTAACTTACTGTTCTGATCACTGCCTGCCCTGTCATAAGCCTCTTCTTCAGACTTCATCTCTACATAACCCTTTTGTAACCTTGGTAATGGATATTTACCTGTCTTTGTTTACAGTTCTGGCTTCCTCCTGCCACCACTGTATATGTTAACATAAGGCCCTCTTAATACAATATTTTCAGCAATTAATTAATCAAATCAGGGTTATCCCACCAGGATACTGGGATTAATCCTGGTGGACCCCAACTGCTGTCTGTAGTTTTCCACTGGAAATTATTTTTTTCCTATGGAAGAAGAGGTGAAAAATAAAAGATAGCTGTGTGGATTTGTTGTGGAAATTTTGGCTAGGAAAAGGGAGGCAGACTGAAACAGCAGCATGGAAGTACCGGCAAAGAAGAAAGTTTATGGTATGCTTAAACAAGTGTAGGTTAGGTAATGCTTTTAATATAGCCATTTTCAGACAATTGGCAAATCTAGGCTAGTTCTAGTCTAGTGCTCATAATACTTTGTCTGGAGTGATCTTACTGGCATGTCATGGGTTAATGTGCCCATAATCCATTGTCTGGAGGGATCTAACTGGCATGTCATGGGTTAATGTGCTCCTAATCCATTGTCTGGAGTGATCTAAGTGGCATGTATAGGGTTCATGTGTTCATTGTGCATTTCTGCTTCTACAGTAATCTCACTGATATGTTAAAGGTTAATATGTTCATAAGGTGCTTTTTGTAGTGATGATACTGGCATGTCTGGGTTAAAAATAGCACAAAATATCGGCACAACAGGATTTGTTTTAGAGGGATAAACCCTGCTGATTTTAATAGTAGCAAACCATGTAACGTTTCGGGGGCACACCCCTTCGTCTGGGTTAATTTAGTCCTCATATGTCTCATATGTAATTTTGTCTAAAAATGGCCAATATTTATGGCACTGCATTATGCTTTTCTTTTGCCTTTGGCTTCATACAGTATTTTAAGATGGCCCTGCTTGTCTATGTACATAGCATGGGGTGGCAGGTGTGCTTATATGTTACATGGACCACAGGGTAATGTTCCTAATGGCCCAAGCACTGTACCCCTGCTTAAGAGTCATGCCAAATATACTGGTGCCTTGTTAACATTTTTGAAATACTAGTTGTGTAGCAGACTCCTGAAGTTTGGGGTCTATCTGGCTGCTATGTCAACGAAGGAGGTGTCTGTAGAGTTGGGTTGCCACCTTTGCCAGAGGCTAAACCCGAATAAAGGGGGCGGGGCATATGGCATTGGGGGTGGGGCAGTGATGTTGGACATGAGCATGATGACATCAGAAGCAGGCACAATGATGTCAGTGGGATTATGACACTGAAGCAGGGTTATTGCATCAATTAGATGCAATTAGCTGGATTTCTGTCCAGTTTTCTCCGTGTTTTAAACTAGAGAGAAAGTTTTGAACTGGTCCTCTCAAAAACTGTCCAGTTCAAAACCACATGAGTGGCAACCCTATCTCTATCTATACTTTGCCTGATGAGTAAATCCAATCCTTTAATTAATAGTATTGGGTCTATTATACAGTAATCTGTTATCCAGAAAGCTTTGAAATACAACAATGCTAAGTTTAGAAAAATGCTAATTAATTGACTTCTGCACTTCCACATGGTTGCTAATGTGTCTGGCCTGTCCCTTCTGATGAATGGTGATGGTAGCTATTCCTAATGACATGGAGGAACTCTGGAACTACAGCCATCCTGGACCTGGTGGTTGCTCTGGGGCTCCCAATGCAGTTTGCACCGATAGATGCACTAGCCTTGCACCCAGTGAATTGATACAAACGCCATTTTGAATTAGTGGTCTGGAAGTGATGCAACCTTCACTGAAGGCAGGTGCAATTGTGCTGGAATTATGGGGAAATACTGCATTGTGGGTAAAAAACATGGTGTTTTGCATCTGAAATTGCAATTTGCACAATGGGCATTTGTAAATAACCCTTCCTATCTCTGCAGGGACATGTGGTGTGTTTTTTACAATCTTACAAACAGTAGGACTTATTTATTATTACCCCAAATTCAAATGCAAAATTGTCCCTCTTAGAGTTCACACGTGAAACACTTGACTCTAGAGAAGTGATTATACTGTGCAACTTTCCATTTGCAATTGGTCACTTCCTATTGATATTCTGGAATTGGTTGGGTGTACTGAGTGCATCAAAGCCTAGTTGGGTTTTGTTTTTCATTATGTTCTTTTTTGTGGTTCTTCATTATACCTAATAAGTCTTCCTGTTTCTCTCGAGTCTGCATGGTTTCTTATGGGAATTTTTTTGTCCACTGCCAGGAAAATAACAAAAGCCTTCCTCTCCTAATAAGTATGCACTGCTCATTTGAATTGAATAGAGGAGAAATTAGAGGACCATTCAGTCCAAAACTGCTTAATCAGTTAGAACCAGTAAACATTGCAATATAAATACACTGCGCAGCATCAAAGATAAAAGAACAAGCTCTGTATCATCAGTTTCTGGTGTGCTCATATGATTCGTGTGCGTCAGACCATGTCCTATAGCTGCTCTCTGTTTAGCAGTTTGTGAGTCATTGCATCTGTGCAGTAAGGTCAGATATGGCACCATCTCACCGGGGCACTTATTTTAGGGGTTGTTACCAAAGAATAGCAATGAGTCAGTTTCACCCACCCTGGGAAACACTTACCAGCTGAGGAGTTCTACACTGCTTTATCTTTCTTCTTTTCTGTAGGTGATAATTACTTTAGGAAAACCTTTATATATGAATATATGAATGAATATATATGATATATGAATAAAGTTTTGATGATGTAGAAATGCAAACCCACTGCTCAGTAATGGCTGAAGGCAATTTAAGTTAATTCAATGCTGCAGCTGAAGCGAATGTTTCCTTTTTTGAGAAAGCAACGGAAAACACTATAAAGTCCATTTGACTTACATTATATATTGTATGGGAGTGCAACAGAGTGTGCATTCACTTATGAATCTTCTTAATATTTGTTTTTTATTTCCTTAAACAAGGGAAATTAAAAGTCATTTATATACATTTGTATTTTCTGATTTAGTTATGAAGTTCAGGATTTTGAGTTTTAAGGTGCAGGCAATTTATGCCTCAGTGTATTCTGAGATGTGGTAATCTGCTGTGATACAAAGCAATTTGTATAGGTGGGATGAGTTTATGTAAATAAATGCATAATAAATTGCAACTGGAAGCATTCATCTAAAATGTATGAGTGAGGCAATTTTTGATGAGAGTGCTTCTGCCCTGAGGTAAGTAAGAACCTTGCTTTAGGTGGAACTTTTTTAGGCACAGAATTTTGTCATGAAACAAGGTTGGAACCCTGCCTCAGGTAGTGCTTTACCAGGGGCAGTTTTGTAATTAGAAATGTGGCACTTTATGTGGTTCCCCCTTGATCTGATCTAAAAGAACCCTAGGTAAATAGTGTGGCAGCAGCTGCCCCACATTCCCCCCTGGCATTCCCATCATCCGTTCTTCTGTGTAATATAGGGGATGGACAATGAGTGGCAAAAAGCTTACAAGTCCTCATACATTTTCAGTACATGTGATGTTTGCTCCAAGCCACATAGCCTGTATTTAGAAAGTTCGGCTCTGCCCTTGAGTAGCTGAGATCTAAAGCTCACAACAATCTTTCTGAACTCACTGCCAAAGTTAATTGCTATTGATTACAGTATCACGTTTACAGTATGACCATAGTCATTTGCACTTTTTGTAGTTACAGATAGACAGTGCTCATTACAATCATCCTGCTATAGAGTTTCAAGGGTATCCAGAAGCACAAATTAGCAATCAACTCAAACCTTACCTTAGTATTAACCAGGGCCTCAAAAGTCTAAACACTTCTGGCGTCCGTCTACAAAACATAGGTCCAAATTAAGCCATTTTACAATAAAAGGCTCAACAAACTAGGATTGTTTGCTTTATAATAGTGGTGCCTCCCAGGAGATAGCGTCATGCATTCAAGGCCAAATTAAACAAAATCACAAATAAACCTTTTTCTTTAGAATGATTTAAATAATCTACTAAATATTAGTTCATTAGCCTTCATTTTGTTTTTTTAATCTTAATTAGACAGCACTCCTTATTTCTGGAATAGAGCAAGTATTAATATTCAGAAATATGTTGTCCTACGGGTTGGGGTGTAAATGGAAGCGCATTCTTTTAAAGATCATAGGGAGAAATACAGTAAATACATTTAGAAATGCATCTGGATTAAGAAGTTTGAGTATTATAAGATAGTTGTCAAGACAGTGGTCACATTATTTTTACTCAGACCTTACCCATATGAAACATGAAAGTATTGCCTTAAAATTACAAAATACATTATTTTGGAAGCAACATTTTAGAGATTTGATTTGGTTGCCTTCTTTTTGCAGAAGGACATTCTGGCATTTTATACAGGGCAAAGACTCCACCCTGAACTGCATTACATGCATGCCTTACAGAAAACACTTTCAAACACTAAACATGAACCTCAACTAAACATAAATCTCATAATTTCAAATGACTGGTATTGCACACAGTTGAATAGAAGTAATAATGTACCCCCTATTGTAAAATAGTAAGGCTATAGAATAGCAGACTGGTTAGCAATGGGTAGCACTGCTGCTTTGAAGCCCTGGGTCTTAGGTTTGATTTCAGCCAGGGTCCTATCTGCAATGAGTTAATTGGCTCCTAATAAACTTGCCGATTTGGAGTAAATTGTAATCTTAACAGGGCATGGACTGGCATGAAAGAAATCAAATCTCATCAAAGTGCTGTAGAAACAAAGCATGATGATTATAATAATAGTATATGGATCTCTACATATATTTTATATCTTCTCATACAAAAAAAAACACATCATGTGACACAAGAGACAACACTGATGACACAACTAAGAATCATTTATAAGAATATATTTTACAGGTTCTTCGTAGCTCTTGTATATTATATGAAGTAATTTAATTTCTCTATCATCAAGTTGAATGGCCATTGAAGGCATGAATGCAAGAGGTTATAACTATATATACAGAGCAGGTTCTCACCGGTAACGTATTATTTGAATGTATTCACACTAATGACACATTTTGTGTAACATAATTTGCTATGCAACATATATATAATTATATATGTTGCAGTACTCGGTAATATTACTGCAATTATTTTGCATTGCTACTTGTGTAAAAGGCTCTTTTTCATAATTAATACAGACCTACTTTTATGATTATTTAAATCATGGTCTAGTTGGAAATGTGGATGCTTTTATACTCATCTCACACTTAGATTATCCTGATTTTTGGCATAACATTTTTCTCTCAATTGTCTGTAACATCCAGCATGAAAGCTTTTATTTACAGATTTGCATTATTTCAAGGCATCATTTTCTATGTGGTTTTGATGTTAATATCTTTCAGTTCCACTTACTGTATACTTGGCTTATTTTCCACAAATAATAGAAATAATGCAATCACACCTGTACTAAATGCTCAGTTGAAGTGAAGTAAAATAAGCCTATTAGTTATAAACGTGACAAGGGGACTCCTCAATTGCCCTTCGCTTTCAACCATCTCTCTGAACCCCATTGTTACATACCTTAATAAAACACCAGGAGCCGGAAATGGGTAAAAAGAGGCCACAGCATTTATTTACATTTTATCAAATAAATAGGACCTTGCCAGCCTCACCCCAAGGCAATATTCAAAGCCAGAATTCCATAAGAGATCGCTACTATGCTCTGCTGTTCCTTACTGAAGACTTGAGATCAGCACTATGTCATTATATCCACCACTGAGTATTAGGCTGCCTCTACCTACAGAGAGGATGGCCCCAAACTCTGCTACCAGCAGGAGCTGCATCTCCCACCATGAGAGAAGTTCAGCAGCCCTGCTGCCGGTCCTGAATCTGCAGTGCCTCGATGATAGGAAATCCAAGCAGGTTGTCACCTAGCACAAGCAGTAGTAGCGTCTGTATCAAACAACCCACCTTGCAGTCAAAGGAGAGAAGCTCCTTTCTCCCTCTTCTAAAATTTCCTGTGCAGTACTCTGGCAAGGTCCTGCCACTGCGGTGACAGATACAACTTAAAATACATTACCATATAGTCACTGTTTTGATCCACAGGAAGGCAAAAAACCCAGCCTGAAGCCTATGCCTATTATGCCTCAAGAGGGAAAAAATTCCTTCCTGACCACCTGGCGATTGGAAAATTCCCTGGATCAAGAATTTGACTTTCATTTAACATAAATTATATATGCAGACTCTCACATTTTACTGTATAACATTACCGAAACCACAATATAACAGTGCATATAGGAAAACATTCACATTCTGTTAATAGATAATAGAGAGCATAAAGAAGAGAATATCCTAGCATTTTTCAAAATACGCAAAAGTTTTTACCTGTTTAGAAGATAGGAAGTGAACTGCTTCTCTTGTTATATCACATCCCTATCCTTCTCCACCCCCGGCCATCTTTCTCCCTCCTTAACTTATTGCTTCTCACCCAATCACAGCTGCATCTGATTCTGGCAATCTTTAAACATAAACCAGTGTAATCTGCCTGCTGGTCATTCGGATCCCTTGTCATGCAGCCCCTGGGTTTATAGCTTCAGGGCTTCCTATCTTATCTGCACCAAATGAAAGATTCAATATGACAATGATTTTAGTTAATTTTTAGTACAGGTATGGGACCTGTTATCCAGAATGCTCGGGACCTGGGGTTTTCCGGATAAGGGATCTTTCCGTAATTTGGATCTCCATAACTTAAGTTTGTTAAAAAATCATTTAAATATTGAATAAACCCAATAGGATTGTTCTGCCCCCAATACGAAGTAATTATATGGTAGTAGGGATCAAGTACAAAGTACTGTTTTATTATTACAGAGAGAAAGGATATAATTTTTAAAAAAAATAATAATTATTTGCTTACAATGGAGTCTATGCCTTTCCATAATTTGGAACTTTCTGGATAATGGGTTTCCGGATAAGGGATCCCATACCTGTACAGCAATTGGACCTGTTATCCAGAACGCAAGGGACCTGGAGTTTTCAAGATAAGGGATCTTTCCATAATTTGGATTTCCATTCCTTAAATCTGCTAAAAAATGGGAGGTTCATTTATTTGCATTCGGATTTGTTGCAGTTTTGTTGCTTAATAAATTGCGACAAAATCACAGGTTTTTTTCTGCGACAAAATTGGGTTTTGGCATCAAAACACCTAAACTGAAAAAATCAAGCACTAGTAAATACCCCCCTAAATAAACTCAATAGGATTGTTTTGCATCCAATAAGGATTATTTATATCTTAGTTGGGATCAATTACAGGTACTGTTTTATTATTACAGAGAAAAAGGAAATCATTTATTAAAAAGTGAATTATTTGATTAAAATGGAATTTGTGGTAGATCGCCTTCTTTTATTGTAATTTGGAGGTTTCTAGAAAATCTGTTTCCAGATAATGTATCTCATACCAGTACTAAAGAGGAGTATTAGGAGTATGTTGTTTATTATTGTGTGTTTATCATTAAAGGAAAGCTATACCCCCCCCAAAATATATATTATATAAAATAGCTATATGTAAACCCTGCTTCATCTCATTTTTCCTAAAAATATACATTTTTACTTCTGTCTGTAGAGTAATATTGATTCCTTGACATATAGCACCAAAGAACCTAGAATGGCCTCTTGCCATCTCCTATTAAGTTGTATGTGAAATATGGTCTTGAAAGCATCAGACCAAGTGCTTTACACAAGGGTGAGTTTTTCAAAAAAATTAGGAGTAGATTATCGATGCGTTTCTGGCAAAGGAAAACAGGACAGATCGCTCATCACTAAAAACCAGCCAAGATTATATAAAAGTCAATAATTTTCAGATTTTGACGAGGGTTTTTGCCACGTCGGAAAAGTAATTGTTTTCACATTTTTTGATAAATTACATTTGTGGAAAAAAGTTTATTTGCAGTTTCAAAATCTGCCTCCCTGTGTTGGTGTTGTGACGTGTTTCATGTTTCAGTGGCAGAAGATAATTTTGTGCACTTTGCCACAGTGCTGAAAACTTCTTTGTAGGTGCCATTGCTCGTATACTGGGAGATTGACTTACTAACTTAAATGGAAATGGTAATATATTTTTAAGAGACAGCAACATCCAGGGTAACTTCAAGCAGATATTTGTCAGTTTTTTATTCACAGCAGGGTACTTCACAAAACAAGGGCCATTTCAGTTTTTCACAGCACATAGCCTGTACAGGTAGGAAACATGCTCTTGTATAGTACCTCAGATATTCAACTTTTAGATTTTATCCTCAGCATTATCAGATGTACCCCTTCACTTCCTAGTTCCTGTTTCATGGACAGGCGCACAGCTTCCACTTCAGCATTTGTTAGGAGCTTTATGAACAAGATGTCCTAATGTCTTTAATGTATTGAAAATGGATGAGGCCAGAGGATCTCTCATCAATCTCAACAACTGTATTGGCTTTTCCTGCCTTAGTGAACACAGTCTCTATTTTTTTCCCCATTTGCTCTGTCTCATAGAGCATTCTGAGAGAGCGATACCTTTGCTTTAGCGCTTCCCAGCTACTGTGCCACAGTACATAAAAAAATAAGTAGCAAGAAAGCTTAAGGCTTATAGGACATACAGAACAATTTTTCATTAAAGCTTCATGTTGACTGATATATGATGTACTTTGGGCTTGTACATCAAGTAACTGCTGCCATTACTTATAAAAATTTTAATTATTTGCTTATGTAGGGGTTTACCAAAAATGGGCCCTTAGGACAGACACCCCTAGGTAACAGGGACACTGGGATGACTGGGTTCTAAATAGTTAACAGGGTGTATACCTGTAGTTCGGGTTATGGCCACAGGGTGGTGCATAGGCCCATATAAGGGGTTGCAGCCATGTGCTGTGAGGCAGACATTTTGGGCACTGCTCCAGTAAGGAGTACCCCAGGTACAGTTAAGATAGCAGTTCTTGTAATAGATCATTCTAGGAGTGATATGTAGGTCACTAAGCTAGAATGGGCGGATATTGCCCCTCCAGGAGTGGTAGTGAGGTTAAGACCTCCCGGCATTACATCAGCCGGAGTGCAGGGCCACAAGTGGCTAGGTAGGTGGACAAGGTCACCGCTAGTCCAGGAGGCTGGATCTGAGGGGGCTTAGGCGAGAGTACCGGGGTGGGCTGCCTGTGGTGAGGCTGCCTAGCGTGAGTACCGGGGAGGACCCCAAGAGGGGGTGCCTTCTGGCGTGAGTACCGGGGAGATCACCTAGAAGGAGACACTTGGCGTGAGTACCGTGAGTTGCCCAACAGGAAAAGGCTCTCAATGAGTAGTAAGGAGTAATAGCCCTGCACCCACTGTGATTGATTTGTATATGCCACTCCTGGAGAGGTCCAGCCTGAATAAAGCACTTATCTGATTCATCATATAAACTGTGCAACTGGATCTTTCCTGCACCAAGGATCACCTACCTGCCGGTAAGCAACTACCCCAGGGAGGGGCAAGGTACCGTGGGCTGTGTGTGGATCCCAAGCAGAGGTACTAGTGAAACATTAAGTTCCCAGGGTGTGGGTTATAGTTCCACAACAACATCCCTGGGTGGAGGCACGCCTTTAAGGGAGAAATCCCTGTTAACCCCCATAGTAAGCGGGGGCTCAGGACTCCTGTAGCGCCAAGAACAAGTAATCAGCAGGTAGCAACACAGAATAACCAAAAGTGGGCTACACTTATAATGAACTCTTTGGAAGATGGCCTTCCTGTAATTTGGAGCTTTCTGGATAAGGGATCCCCTGCTGTTAAAATAAAGAAGCGACACTGGAAATATCTATGTGAATAGTGTATTACAGTCTGAAATATTCAACTCATGTCTTTTAACAACAGTCACAAAATTGCTGATAAAGGCAATTAGGAAAGGATGTGATGTTACTTCCGAATGGAACAAATTTATGTGGTAAACACTGTAATGTGTGTAAAATAATGCACACTGTAATGACTTTATGCCTTGTTCTGTAAAATAAATGACTTTATAATGACGCACATTTTCCATAAAACAAGTTTAGTGAATTATGCATAAAACATGATTTTACAAGAATCAGTACTCACAGAATAGTACTTTTTCCTATCGAATGCTCATTGCCAAATGCCCATAATTTTGTGTTATTTTATTCAAATGATAAAACAAGCATAGAAAAGGTAGGACAGGTTAGGGCTTCTTCAGTGCTAACATAGCTATCACAGGTAAAATCATTTGAGATATAGTCAGATTTATTCACTCCTTAGCACAAATATTTAGAATTTAAATATACATATACACACACACACACACACACACATATATATATATATATATATATTTAAAATGCATATAAATGACATACAAAGGTGTGTGAGTTCTACAGTTATTTAAAATATTTTGTGAGGTTTCTAAAGGATTGAAATGAAGGTTTCATATAACATATAGCCAGAGAGCAAAATGGTCACATTCTACAAGATTTAAATGACCCTCAAACTACAGTTCAAGAGAGTCCATCAGCAAACCATTTAGCCCAATTTCCTTGGAAGGAAACTGCAAACAAGGATTTTATGGAAAAGGCTTCAGGCTGACAGATTTGAAAAAGGAAGGTAAAGAAAATAGATTGGTGATAAGAATAAACCATTATCATTAAGTATATACAGTTTTACATGATATCAAAGTCATTTTTTTTTTACATACATGCCATAAAATCTGATATCCTTTGTAGCAGCCATTTGTCACTTTAGTTAAATACATTGGATCAATGCAATCAATTGGACCATTGTGGATAAGCCTTGTGCTGTTTTGGAGTGACTGGAGCTGATGTTATTGGAACAACACAAAGCAAAAGATGAGCATTAGTGATAAGCGAATCTTGTTTCACTTCGCCAAAACATTTGGGGGAAGGCAAACAAACGCGGCTACCACATGACTTTTGTGACGTGGTTACCACATAACTTTTTTTAAAGCAACATGTCTTTTTTTTTTACACAACCGCAACTTTTTCCTCACAAAATTTGCCATTGCAAAATTTGCTAATTAGTAATGACTATTTTTATGCAACTCTTTTTATGCAACTATGGGGCATGTAAATAAACTACTAATTTATGAGTTCCTGAACAGTATGTTATTTTGAAAGTTGGATATATACATTATATTTTATGATGCTTTGGTGTTTTACCCTCCATTTGTGGACTGGGTGGAACAGACTAAACCAGCAGCACTGGGATATCCTCCTTAATCATTTTAAGACAAGGGGCTCATTTACTAAGACTGGGCACATTTTCACTAGTGCAGTTACTTAAGGCCAATCAAATGTCTGCTTTAATTAGTCTTCCTGCAGCTATCTGAGCAAAACTAAAAATCTACTAGATGTTTTTGATTTACTAAGTGAAGTATATAGCTATAACATGAATCTGTTTGTTTAATAGTTATCTTTTCTTTCATCACTGAGCTCTAGAATTAAACTTCATCGGAAATCATTGACACCATTCTTGTTTCCTTTTATATTACCCCCATGCCCATGTTACTCTCCTGTTGTTATTAAGAAGTCTGGATGGGGATTCCAATGTAATGCCATATTCGATTAAAAAAAATTGTATTGACTTTAAAAGTCTTAAGGTGGCCTTAAGATCCGTGAGGTCACAAAATGAGCGGATTTTCTCCCCATATGCCCACCTAAGTTGGGCAATATCGGGCTAAACAATTGAATTACAATAGTGGACATTGGACCATCGGACCAAGGACTGCATCAACAAGCAATCCCAAATTCCCAATCCGACGGAAAATAAACTTGCCAGATGTCGGTCGGGTAGGCCCATTGGGGGTGCCCATACACAGACAGATAAGCTGCCAAATCTGAAGGACCCAAATCAGCAGCTGAAATCTGCCTGTGTCTGGCCACCTTTACAGGGATGGTATCACATACGCTGCTGAATTATGAGTGCAATATCAGTTTCACTTTCATAAATGGTTTTTACTTTTATTACTCTTCAGATTATAATTATAATTTAGAATGAATTACAAATGATTATGTCATATTTGTCAGAAAAGCATCTCTCCAGCCACGGACATGAGAGTAGTGCCATACCCTTACTTCAAATATTTTTCTCCTGCAGCACAGTTTTCAATTACTGTCACTAGAGGGCACTGTGGCTGTTGTTTTGTTGTTCATTTAGTTCTGTATGAGAAGTTTCTATATATATTAATCTTCATTGTATTCTGCAGTTTTGTGATACTTTGTATAACACGTTTCAGTGCACAGTAAAAAATCTTCCTCCAGTTCTGCCTTTCATTTTCCATTTCTTTCTAAATGAATATTGATGCATTGTTTATCATTGATTAATATTCATTAGCGTGAGAAGGTTACATGCATTTGCTTTGAGTTGTCACTTCATTGAGTAAACAATCAAGTAAAATTAGAAATATTTAAAAGTACTTATATTTTCACAATATGAAAGATAAATTAAGCAAATAAAGTGTAAATAAATCCTAATAACAAGCTTATTGGAAAAATGCTACAACTATCTCATAACGCAGAACTTTATATTAATTGCTAAAATAACCCATTAATTTCTTGGCTTATAGACTTAACAGCAAAATCATTTTAAAGATGCATGATAACTGAGATCTAGGTAATGCAGTAAATCATATTAGGTCTCTCTTTCTGGAGCTATCCCTTGTAACTCCTAGCAACCCTTTACCTGATAAAGGGGTCCTAATAGGCTGAAGCCCTATACACTACTCAAGAATATGTTTATAATAGCAGTACCCAAACATATTTATAAACATGTATTTATTTATAAATATATATAATATATTTGTAAATATATTGCATAGTTGTTTAAGATAGAGGCTTGGGTTGCCACCTTTAAACCAGGATGCCATCACGCGACATTATCATGTGATGACGTTACTTGCCGCGTAATGCCAGGGAGATGCAAATGGAGAGTTTCTGCCCAGTTTTCAGAATGTTGAAACTGGGCAAAATGTTTTAACCCAGACAGCCCCTTGAAAAACCGGACTGTCTGGGTTAAAACCAGACACTTGGCAACCCTAGGAGAGATATACTCACCACTTTCCACCAAGAGATGAAACCTGCTTGCTAAACAATCCCCTTACATCCAAATAAAGTATATAATACTTGTTAGTGGCCCACAATATTGTTTCTAAAGACATATGACTTGATGAAGGTTTCTGGGTGATGCCTTTTTTTCCATTAAAATCCCCTGAGTGCTGCTTACATGGACTTCATAATATATGATGATTTTGAATAACACCTCGGCAAAGGCTTCTGTTTGCTGGGGAGTGCACCACCTGACACATAATAGATTATATACACTGTTTAAGAATGGCCTGAATAAAAGCAAAGGTTTTATGTGCTGCTTGTGTTTTGTAGGTAGATGTCATTTTTATTTTATTCAGCATAAGGTGCAATGCACAGCCAGACCACAGACAAAACTGAATGAATGAGCGCAAACAGTTTGCTTTTACCCATCTGTGCATCTCCCAGTGCCAGGCTGTAGGTACCTACGCATGTTATTAAACAAGTCATGCAATGATCTCCACCAAGTTATTGTACAGGTATAGAATCGGTCATCCGGAAACCCGTTATCCAAAAAGCTCTGAATTATCAGAAGGCCAAATCCGATAGACTTCATTTCAAGCATATAATTCGCATATTGTAAAAATAATTTCCTTTTTCTCTGTAATAATAAAATAGTATCTCATACTTGATTCCAGCTAAAAAAATTAATCCTTATTGGAGGCAAAACAATCCTATTGGGTTTATTTAATGTTGAAATTATTTTTTCGTAGACTTAACGTATGGCTATCCAAATTACTTGAAGACCCCTCTATGTGGTAAACCTCAGGTACCGAGATTCTGGATAACAGTTCCCATATCTGTAGTACATAATGTATTTGTCATTACTGATTAACTGTCTTGTTTTAGAAAGTTAATTTTCCAATATTCATCCCTACCATCTGAATAATATTCCCTATATACAGAAATGTGATGTTAAAATGCCTATTGTTGACAGATTTAGTGAACCTATAAACATGTTCTTGCTGGTGTTTTGATCCCCAGGCAAATACAGTTCTATTAATAACTAATTATTGTTCCTTATATGGCTACAAATGACTGAATTATTGATATTTCTCACAGCAAAATTAAGGGCTCCATTTAAAGAAACAGTCCAATATATTTTGCATTGCGTAGTTAATGCTAAAGGAGTTATGATTTAAAGGGGTCAGTATGACTCTCTTGTTCAACATGAGTTTAACAAATAGGACTGCTAAATATACTTATTGCCTGTTGTTTTTATTATAATAAAAATGTACTTTGATATTTCTAGAGCTAAATGGGATAAAAAGAGTTCTTTTTGGTTCTTGTGAGGTAGATAATTAGATTACCAGTGCACAGATTATCCCTTTGCATATCTGTAAGACAAAATACTCCAAAGAGGTGAGTGAAGGGGGTTATTTCTATACTTAAACTGGAGGTGGCCATACAAGGACCGGTGACATTACACACACTTATTGCAGAATAAAACCGCCCATCTGAAAGTATGTAGCCACTTTGTCAGCTTAAGTTAATTAAGTTTATCAGTTGATTACAGGAAAGATTATGAGTGTGAAGCAAACCAATGCTCTGTAACTGCTTTATGACATTTTAAAAAAATGTTTGTTTTTTTTTAAATTGTAAGAATAGGCAGAATCTGTTACTTTCACTTGTTCCAAAAAAGTATGAAAAGTGTTTGTGTAGACTGGACCTTTTCATGGTATCCCTTAAATAAAAAGATAAACTAGAAAAACTGGAATAGGAGAAATGTAGATTTAAAACAAAACTTAAATGGTGCAGCAGATTCTATGTAATTATGTATATATGTAAGTCTTTTATATTTTACTTTGTTGAATAGTTCTGAACTATATACCTTTGTATTTTTGCCCTTTAGATGCTGCAGACACTGTTGCTTTGGAATTCCTAGGAGCCCACAAAAAGACAACAACCCAAGCATCTTAAATATTTTCACCTTCTATTCATTCTATATAGTACATATCCCATACTGTACCAGGAAATACCTTTAATTTACATAGAAAAAATTCCATTTAACATTTGGTATGTATATACAGGTATAAGGTTTATAATCCAGAAAGTATAATACATACAATAAGGGTGGTCTATGTGCCAAATATCCGTGTTTCTCAGAGTGATTTATTCACAAAATTTCATTTAATTTGGCTCCTACTTGGGGCCTTTTTTCAGGGTTCTTCAGCAAGAGCCAAAACTATTTGTGGAAACTTATGGAATAAAGAACTTTAAGAAACAGGGATATTTGGCGTGCAGACCACATTCACTGTATATACTGTATGTATATATAGGTAACCCCATTTTGGCTAATAATTTGCCAATGTCCAGCAAGAGGGTATGAGCATGGGCACACGTGACTCTAAACGCAGCAAGGGCCTTCACAAAGGGGAAGAAATGCGCTTATGTGGAGCTGCAACTCTCCACTGCTAAAGGTGTAAGTGTTGAAATTAGGACGCCAGAGGTTCTTTTGCTATTAACTAGAACTTGGTTTATTGGTGCAATACAAAGCAGATGCAGGGTTAACACTCACAACACTGAGGTATAGTTGTACACTGCCAGATGCAGTTGCAATATAAGCAGAATGTTGTACTACCACTGTGGAGACTGATAATAGACAGAAGTCCCAAGAGTGTCCACCTTTACTGGCCTGGATCTCTACAGCCGACTTTAGTTCAGGGTTTAGAATTAGCCGGAATCCTATGTCTGAACTGTGGTCCCTACAATAAGGCAGCAGAGCCTTGGGTGTACTAAACCCACTAAATTCTCCTTTGTTGGAGCACACAGCTGCTCTTACTAAATAACCCTGAGCTTAGTCACACTCCTAGAGTGTGCAAGTTCTAACCTGCAACTGACTTTACCTCATTCACGGGGTCCCTGCTCCCTGATTTAGATCACTAGTCTAGAATGGCTTCTAGGGCTCAAGGCTTCTGGGCCTAGTTGGTCCAGGTTCCCTGGAACACCACCTTCTTCTGGTAAGAGGAAGGCCAAAAAAGGAAGTGTCCATGCCCTGCATATCACTATATTACAGTGTGCAGGAAGTAGTCATCCTATCTAAGGGCCAATAAATGCACAGATGCAAATATCAAAAGTAGTAACATATTGTTCTGCTTAATAACAGCAAACTAGGAAGTGTAGGAATAAGACCATAGGGAGTGTATATATATATACTGGAACAAGGACAGCACTCCTAGGATTTTTGTTTTGTAAATCCTAGGAGTGCTGTCCTTGTTCCAGTGCATTTTTCTTTGCACTAGCACCCAGGTTTTGTTGCTGCAAATGTCCCTATATATATATATATACAGGTATGGGATCCCTTATCCAGAAACCCGTTATCCAGAAAGCTCCAAATTACGGAAAGCCTGTCTCCCATAGACTCCATTTTAATCAAATAATTCAGAATCTTAAAACTGATTTCCTTTTTCTCTGTAGTAATAGAACAGTACCTTGTACTTGATCCCAACTAAGATTTAAATAATCCTTATTGGATGCAAAACAATCCTATTGGGATTAATGAATGTTTTATTGATTTTTTAGTAGACTTAAGGTATAGAGATCCAAATTACAGAAAGATCCCTTATCCAGAATACCCTTGGTCCCGAGCATTCTGGATAATGGGTCCTATACCTGTATATATATATATAAAACTGAATATATATTATATATATACATATATATAATATATATATATATATTATATTATATATATATATATATATATATATATTCAGTTTTAAATCTCCTTCATAACAGGTTCTGCAGGTAGAGTGTAGCCAGTGTGCCAAACCCCCTTTAGAAAGCATATGTCATTCTTGATTCAGAATTCATAAATAATTCAATGTAATCATTATATGTGAAAATCTAAAGTATCAATGATAAATTGCCTGAAAAAATGTCTTTGTCTAGCAGGAATGTTTGCATTCCTGTAGTTTAACCCCTTGTTAAGTCTTCCCCAAAGAGGCTATTCCATTTTAATGAGGCTGGAAATTACATCAATTTTCCTCCAAAGCAACCACATAGCTAAGTGACTTCTCTTGGTTACTGAGCAACTAGAACTAGAAGATTGATTGAAAGATGAAATGTTACTGAAATTGCAAGAATAAATGTTTTCACAGTAAATATTAAGGAGCTGATTTATCAACTTTCAAATTTTACATTTTTTTGCATGATTCAAATTTTTTGCTCAAAACCTCCCTCATTCGAATTATGGTTTCCAAAACGTGAATGTTTAATATTTATTAAGTGAAAAAAATTCCAAAATTTGAATGTAATCTTGTGGGTTCATTTAGAAGCCAGTAGGAGTTACTCTAAGCAAAATGTAAGCAATTTTTTTTGAATTTTTTGAGAGTTTGTAAACCCATTTAAAATGATGATGAGTAGAATGCAAATTCGATGCTTTCACATTTTTGTTTCATTTGATCGAGGCTTTTGTTTTCGCCCTTTTAATAACTATGCAAACATTTGAGTTTGGTAAAATTTGTGTTTATTTGAAATGAAAAAAAAAACTTTTGTAAATTTGAAACTAATAAATAAGCATCCAAGGGGCCCTTTTACTAACATTCGTATATTTTTGTTCATTTCATTGAATCATGGTTTTTATCACAGCACCATAAGAAAATGAAAAATTTTAGGTTTTTGTCTTCTTTTCATTTTTGTTCTGCATTTTAATTTAAAATATCTTTCTAAATCTGGAGAAAAAAAGTCCACATCACAGTGGGGGTGCCAAATGTTAGGCACCCCCCCCCATTCCCCCAGAGATTGTAATAGCTAATACCTGTGGTATTAGAAAATTGCACCGGCCTGGGGTGTATTTCTGCAGGTCTGATGTTCTTCGGAACAATCTTTTTTCCTGTTCTCTCTTCTTTTCACTAGGGTGCTGGTGAGCACATTTCCACTAAAGTGAAAAAGATGGCTTTCATTCTACTGCCCATGTGCCTGCCCAAACTGGAATGAAAAGAAAACCAAGACCAAGAAAAAGATGGTGACAAGGATCTTTTACAGAAATACCCTGGGCTAAACAGTTTTTAGTAAACAGGAGCACCGCCCCAGTGTATCAGATAAGCAATTGTAATCACTGGCGGGGTGCACCCCCCATTGATTTAAACTTTCCTTCTCCTTTAAAGTTAATTCCCACAAAATACAAATAAATCATAATACTAGTGTAACCCTTGGAACGCTCACTTTTTTGGGCTGTATACTTCCTTAAAACAGGAGATTTATAGTTCTCTTTGCAATGTGAAAGATACTGGGAACTGGGATTTTAGCGCAGTGCCTTCACCTAGTGAACACTGAGGAGCACACCTCAGGGGAAATTCCACTAGGAAAAATAATTAGCACACACTTTGCAGCAAGAATAACTTTATATAACCGTTGAAATAGAATGTAAATCAACTTTATGGATAACTGATTATCCTGCCCTGAGGAACCCGTGCAGTCTATTCACTCCTGGCACAGTCTCTTTAGGTGCCCAGTCCCAATTTTGGCTCTAGATAGACAACAACCTTTTTTTATTCAGTTCAGTCCCTTCCCTAAGAGCTCCTAAGACCCCCAGGTAGCACTACCCGCACCAGAGTACCTTCCCCTTTGAAAGGTGGCTGCTCCCATGGAGCAGGCAAGTGAGCAATACCTGTCTTTACCAGGGGATACACACAGCTGGCAAAACAACAGGGGCTCCCTTTATAAACTACTGGGCCCGCCCCTGATTTTTGGCTCCAAACCTAGGCACGCCTCTTCTCTCTCAACAGTGCACTGGGGCATCCAGCCAATCAGGTTTCTCCCCAGTCTGTAACCAGGCTGGTTGATGTCACAGACAGAAAAATAGGGGAAAGAGTCCCCTACACTAGTTTGGTCCATGAAATTATAGTATGACTAAATTACTTATATTTGAGATCAGCTGTCCTACCTGGAGAAGCCACTAGCATAGTCAGTATCATCTATTTGTTACTGTCCCATGCTTTTCTGTAGTAAGTGGCTTACCATTTGTGTGGAAATAAGAAATTGTAATTGTGGGATTAGGGTATCGCTTATAGGTCTTGAGACGCTCCTCGTCAAACCTGCCATTAGTCTGTAAACTCTACAGTACATTCAACCCCCCCATTGTCTTTTAACAGTAAATAAATGCTGCAATGTAGCTGCTTCTCTGTGATGTTGTGTTTGTATATCTAGAAAAAATCCAGTAACACACCAAAAAGTTGCAAAGTGAAAAGAGGGTATTTATTTAGCCCATACACATGTATAGAGGGCAATGTTTCGGGCCCTACCCAGGCCCTTTATCAAGGCTCCTGCAGATCACTCTCTGCAGAAGAGTGATTTTCTGGAAAAGCTCCCAACACTTCCACAAGTGCATTACACCAAAAGGGTTGAGGTCTCCTCCATTGTTTACCAAGAGTGTTTGTATATGTAAACTGCTATGTCTTGTGTTTATATCCCCTGATCTGTAAATCACTGCATTAAATAATGGTTCTATATAAATAATAGTAATAATAATAATAAGAAGAAGAAGAAGAAGAAGAAGAAGAAGAAGAATCATAATAATAATAACATGAATGTTCCCTACACCTAGTGCTGCATGTGAAAATACAGTAGCTGCTACATTGGAGAAATCAAGCTAAAATTGCATAGGAGAATCAACCCCAATAAAAAAATGGCTATGTACTCCAACTGATATCCACTTTGACCAAAGGAATCACTCCTTCCAAGTTCTGGGAGTATATTTGAGAGCACTTGGGAACTCATTTGAAACAAAAATAATGACTATTTATATAGGAAACATACCAGAATGAAATGGATCTTAAACTCATAAATTTCACATGGTGTTTTTATTTCATGATATGTGGTAATCAATACTCGAAAAAGGGGAAAAACAATCTTCTTAAAAATGTGCCTATGGAAACTGATATGGCCCAATTAAAGGATACATAAGCCATTATTTTAAACAGCCCCCAGAATAGCATACCTTTCTCCTTTTATGCAAATGTATTTTGTTTCTTTATTTCAAGCAGCTGAACTGCAGCTCTTTTACTGACTGTCTACCATGAAGCTCTGCCCACTTTTGCTTTCTGAGCACTCCTTCTCTCTGACTATGATGACTTTAAAGAGGTGCCTGCTGGGCATGCTCACTGCCTCTGCTCCAGTTAAAATTGTCCAGATATGCACAGTAGGCACCTCATCAAAGTCAGAGAGAGAAGGGATGCTCAGAAAGCAAAATGAGGTGGAGCTTCATGCTAGACAAGGAAGTCAGTAAAAGAACTGTAGTTGAACTCGCTTTAATAAAGAAATAAAAAATAAATAAATACAAAAAGGTTTACTTATTCATTAAAAAAGTATCAACCAGTAGAGTAAAACAGTTTTTTTTGTGATTTAACGCAGCCAATTTTCTGTCAGAATAGACATAGACATTGGTGCATAAATGTATTAAATCTTGTGTGTATGGGCCACTCCATTACAGCAATCTATTTTGAGGTAGAACATGTAGCCAGTATATATCCACAGAGATTTACATAGTGTAGTTATTCAAGTCATGCATTTGTTTAAATTTAGAATTCCTTCTGAAATGCCATGGCATGTAATGCAATGCAAATGATTAAACTTAAAGGTGTGCTTATGGATTTTTGAAGGCTTTAAATGGCCAAACACTAAGAAAAGTCATGGAAGCTTTACATTAGTCTGTTATGGGTCAATACTGTATGTGCTCTAAGGGGAATAGCAGGTTGTAAAAGCAAGTGTATAAGTGCAAGTGGGAGGGGAATCTCTTATGTCAGCAAAATGCTTTGTTATTTATCACCAGTTGACAAGTACATTAATTTATCTTTTTCTAAGCTCTGATTAACAATTCTGTTTTTGCCATACATAAGAAAAACTGTCTTCCCACCTCATTAGTTAAAAAAGTAATCCTATCACAACAGGCAGACCCTAACAGAAGCAACTGAAAGGAGACTAGGACAAGCACCATAACTATTTCTTCTAGTATTCTTAGCCAGTTTAATTGAGTAGGTTAGTAACACTGAAGTACAGTAGGCTTTTTTGATGTTTAGTTCGATTTGTTTCTTACTCTTCTATGCACAAAAACTGATGAAGGATCCAGCAGAGATACCAAACATGTCAATTGTGTACTGAATCTTTACTCCGCATGTGTCTCTCTCTGAGAAAAGGTTAGATGTTTCACTCATACAGTATAGCTCAATTCTATGATGTCCTGTAGCTATGCCAGATGCAACCATAAATACTTGTTGAGAAACGTTGCAATTACTGAACAACTAGTTACTGTGTGCTACTGCTCCTTGATTGATGATTCCCACATAATCCTCTGTGAGGGTCCCCCTCTGTAAAGGGTAGGTAGCCGGACTGGGCCATGAATTAGGTGCAATAGGTGCAATTCATTAATAGCTTCACAGACAATTATTGCAAGATAAGGATTTTTAAATGATCTAAAATGTCAGGTTTTTTAACAAGCACAAGGTGCAAATTACAGCCAGACCCGGGGAATATGTACCTTTTGCATGAAAACTCTTGCCCTTCCCAGGTCAATGACCCATAATAAGTATGCAATATAAAAGAGATATCAAGGGATATTAAAAAATAACTTTGACATCCCAGGGCGTGTGGCATTATGCTGCATTGAGAGGATGCAAAAAGACAAAACTGATTTGTGCAGTTCATTTCACTTACTGGCCAACATGGGTAAATCTACTAAAATACAGGATCACAGCCTAGTGGCTTCTTTCCAGGGCAACCAAAACTCACTCACCAAATATTTGGAGAAGAAATACAAGCAACCAAAAGATGACCAACAGGATTAGCAGCCTAGAGCCACAGCTCCAGGTCTACTTCACTGACTTATAGGGGAATATTGACCAACCTGCCAACCAAAGACGACCCTAACGCAGTAACCAGGACCATTCAACAGGCCCACAAAGCAGTTCTGGCCAAACTGAAAGCTGACCTACAAGGTCTAATCCAAACTTCATAAGAGCCAATTGAATTCATGTCTAATAAGCTACTACATATTAACGGACATCACAGATATATATCTGCTGTGCAAACACATGGAGGACATAGAATAACAGAAGCCAGAGAAACATCCTGAGGATCCGGGGCATTAATGAAGTGGTACCTAACAAAGAGCCACTGTGCTATTTGTAAATGACATCTTGGGAAGAGATCATGCAAATGCTATTGAACTCGACAGGGTCCATAGAAACCTAGGCCTGCAAAGAAACTGGTTCAAATTCTCAGGGACATTATTTGCTGTGTACAGAAATTTAAACTAAAGGAGGACATTTTGACAAAATGCTCTGTACAAATACCAGATTTGAAAATCTCCATCTACCTGGACCTAGTATGGCCTTACATTCCAACAATGTGGGGTTCTAAGACCCATCAGGACAGTCCTCAGGGACTGCAAAATGGATTTCAATGCAGGATTCTGCTGGAGAAGCTTTATTAACGGATGTGTTTTGGAAAAAAATATGTTTGCCCATGAAAGTATGCCTTTAAAAAAAAACCTGCAAAATCAGACTTTTGGAGAGGCATTTGAGTTCCCAACTCAAAACCTGATGGATTGGAAGAAACTAGATTATAGCAGAGACCTGTTGGATCTACTGCCTACTAATCACCTGCAACCAGTCTCCATGCAAAAAGCCCAATTTGAGGGCAGTCTCATACCCTCTTTCTCACTAAGGACTAAAGCACCAACTCATATATGTCTGGTTGCCAATTGCCTTTATCACATACATAACCAACATGACAAATTATTTAACTTGCCATGTTGGTTATGTATGTGATAAATTTCCGAGTGAAACAGTTCCGTCATCACTAGTAAAGAAGATTTACCACCAAATAAAGCCTCCTGTAAGCTGATAGCGTGCATAGAGAATACCTAATAGCCAATCTTAGCCCTTATTTGGCTCCTCCATGAACATTTATGGTGCTTGTGTTGCTCTCCAAGTCTTTTTACATTTGACTGTGGCTCACAAGTAAAAAAGGTTGGGGACCCCTGGTTTAGTCAAAAATGATAGTACATATATGCTGAATACACCCTTAAATATGTATCATATGTGTCATAAGGTACACTAGAGGCACTGCAATAATGATAGCCAATAAGCTGGACTTCTCCCCTCTGAAGGTGTAAGCTGAGCCATTTAAGAGATTTATTTTGTTTAAGGGGAAATAAATGGCACAAAATATACTTAGGCTTCTATTTACCTTCCACCAACAGAAGAGCTGACAGCTTTAGAAGACACATTAAGTGCCTTGAGGGAGTTTGGAGAAGGCTCATTTATCATATTGTGGGATGTTCAAAACATTTTTATTTTTCAAAACTTTTCCACAGGCCACTCAAAAAAAATCACTAAAGTTAAACAACTTTTCAAGGACCACTCTCTGCTGGACTCCTGTAAAACCGTACCAGAAAGGACTATACACACCTCACACATATATAATTCCTATAGCAGGATAGCTTTCATCCTCCTTAGATACTCAGACCTCCTACTGGTTCCTTCCCAAAACACCACTGTAATAGTCTACTTCTGGAGGCTGAATGACTCCCTACTAAGAAAGCTGACCATTAAAAATACATCACCACAGCCACACATAATAATTTTAAAGAAAATAACTCTGGAGAAGTAGACCTTTGGATTGCTTGGCAAGCATAGTTGTTAGGAAAAAAGCAGAGAAATACCAGAAATTGAACTAACTAATCAATAATATAAGATCACTCGAGATTCAACAAAAATGTTCCAGGCTAGAGTCAGTATTAGTCACCCTACGCCAAGCACACAAAGAACCAAGAGACACTTACACCCTACACATGGAAAGAGCAATAGAAATAAGGAAAAAAAGTTTTTTTGAACATGTCAGTAAATGCAGCTGATTGTTAGCTTCAGCCCTAAAGAAAAGACAAACTTATAATCATATTATTTCTATTTAAAAACACTTTTGGACAAACTGTCTCCCGACATTGTACTTTCTGCACCTACTATGCAAAATTCCACCAACTACCCCAGGCAAGAGCCCCAGCAAAATGCAACAGACAGGCCCAACGTGATTTCCTATTACCTACCAAAATCAGCACTACAGACTGTTACCCCTGAAATGCGACTAGTATTGAAAACCCCTATAACTACTGATGAATTTCTGTGGCCATCAAAAACACAATATCAGGAAAGGTGCCTGACCTAGATGGTTACACCATGTCATTCTTACAAAGAATTAGGAGATCTTTTGTACAGTAACAGCAGTCAGCACAGGTGGTACAATCCTAAGGAAGCACTAGCAAGACACATCATGGTTATACATTAAAAAGGGAAAGATCCCCTAGACCCAAGAGCATACAGCCCTATCTCTTTAGTGAACACAGATATCAAGCTAAATTCTAGTCTAGTTAGCCCTAGGACCAAACGATCAAATAAGAATGGCAGGCATAGGCAGCATTGGTTTAGGGGCCGCATTAACAAGCTGACACAGTCCCTGATCTGCCATAAAAATCTGATTTTAGGCCAGATGTTGGTCGGGAGGCCTTTATCACCAGCTAAAATCGGGCCATGTATGGCCAGCTTAATGCTCTTATCAACAGACGCTAACAAAGCATTCCCGTCTTATCAGTGGGATATCTCCTCAACAACATGCACAACAACCTCAACATTCAGAGACTCCATTTGGAGATAATCTTTATTCACCAACCCAACATATCTATTCCAAATTTGTTACAATTTTTAAAGGAATTGCTCAAGGACTTGAACAAAATCAACTTCTGGAAATCTGAAGACTTGAATCTTACCATTTCCCATACAAAATTCACTAATACCATGAGTAACTTTTCCTTTAAAGTAGCACACACTCACATTACATATTTAGGCCTAAAAATCTCATCCAACATAACTATAACCCTCAAACTTAGTTATGATAGACTATTCCAGCAGATACAATGGGCCTCAAAAACTGGTCCCGACAATCATTTTCATGGCTGAGAAGAATCAGTATTCTTAAGATGAAAATTCTTCCTAGATTTTTATTTTTTCCAGACAATGACATACCACCCCCCAAAAAACTTTAAAGGGACAGTAACACCAAAAAATGAAAGTGTATAAAAGTAATTACTATATAATGTAATGCTGCCCTGTACTGGTACAACTGGTGTGTTTTCCTTAGAAAGACTAATATAGTTTATATAAATAAAGCTGCTGTGTAGCCACGGGGGCAGCCATTTACAGGAGAAAAGGCACAGGCACTTAGCAGATAACAGATAAAACCCTATTATATTCTACAAAGCTGATCTGTTATCTGCTATGTGCCTGTGCCTTTTCTCCTTTTTCCCAGCTTCAATGGCTGCCCCCGTGTTGACATAGCATTTCATTTATATAAACTATAGTAGCATTTCTGTTGCAAACTTACCAGTTTTACCAGCACAGGGCAACTGTACATTATATTTTAATTACTTTAAAACACTTTCATTTTTTGGTGTTACTGTTCCTTTAATACACAGGCTTAGAAACATGACTTCAGCATATGAGTGGGACAACAAGCAACCTAGACTAGCCAATGCAAAATTAACAGCACCAAGGAATAAAGGGGAAATGAGCCTCCCCCACTGGGAATACTATTTAAAAGCCAGTGTTCACAAGATGTTGATTGGACTTTCCCAGAGCAGACAAACTTGGTTACTATTTTAATCCCACTGGTACAGAACTACAACCCAGCTAGCAAATTTTTCCTGTCAGTACCCTGTGTATGCAATCTATACTTGTGGTCTTGGACAGAAATTCAACCTATTTATGCTGGGGAACCCTGGAGCTGCCACTAATTTGGACCTGGTGGCTCTAGGATTCCCACAGGAGGTTGCGTCAATAGGTTCACCAAATTTGCACCATGATTTCCAGAAGCAACACAGCCATTACTCTGAAAATGCACTTTGCACTAAGTAATGTCCGTTTGATGCACTGGACACAGTTGTGGTGGAAGTAACTCTGCCCCCGGCTGTAAAGACCTTGAAATTATGAGGAAAAAACATTGCATTGTAGGTAAAATGTTGTGACTTGAGTCTTAAAATGTACTTTGCAAACTGCATTTGGGGTCATAAATGACCGCTTATTACTGTTTAAAAGGCTCATTTGCTGTTCCCTGCACTACTGCTTAGTTGCAATTGGTGATGCTGCCTCCATCTTACCTTATGTCAAAATGATAGCAAGTGCTATTGACACAGGGGAACCCTGGATCTACCACCACCTCAAAGGTAACTCTAGGTAGGGTAATAACTGTGGTCATCATTAAAAGATGGAGCACTCTTTAACAAAAACCATTGGATGCAGATGTCATTTTGAAATGACATCTCATGGCTGCAAATAATATAGATTTGTGGGTAAAAACATAGCTAAAAATGTGCCAAATAATATGGAATTGTGGTGAAAAACATGGCTAAAAATGTGCCAAATAATATGGAATTGTGGGTAAAAACATGGCTAAAAATGTGCCAAATAATATGGAATTGTGGTGAAAAACATGGCTAAAAATGTGCCAAATAATATGGAATTGGGGTGAAAAACATGGCTAAAAATGTGCCAAATAATATGGAATTGGGGTGAAAAATATGGCTAAAAATGTGCCAAATAATATGGAATTGGGGTGAAAAATATGGCTAAAAATGTGCCAAATAATATGGAATTGTGGGTAAAAACATGGCTAAAAATGTGCCAAATAATATGGAATTGGGGTGAAAAACATGAATACATATTATGATTTCGAAAATATACTTTTTTTGCAATTTGCCTTATAGTTGGATTATTGAATAAATCAGTCCTCGACTGAGGAGTGAAATGAAGATGCCACTTCACTACATCACATACCTTGTGTGAGCACTTTATCATCTAAGCAAAAGAGAGTGCACCACTGGTCCTAAGTACCATTCATGTTAACCCAAATGATAAATAAATAGTAAATGATTAGTTAGTATAGCAAATGATTGCAGTAAACTGACTCGTGGCTTACAATGGGAATAATTTAAATATTAATAACTAGAAGCCCCTCTTTAGCTAAACGCATCTGTCCTGATTATTATATTTATTTGACCGATACATAATCAATGTATTTATGTGCCCTGAATAATAATAATGTCGTTTCTGTTTTTCTTTCCATCTCTTTTTTATATTCTGTTGAATTTTTTTTCATTAAATTCATAGATAACAAATATTACTGTAACAAAAATATCTATCTATCTATATCTATATGTAAAAAATGTGTATATACCTGTATATACATATATATATATATATATATATATCCCTTTACATTTTGAACACTTGGGGGTTTTCCAGATAAGGGATCTTTCTGCAATTTGGATCATCTTATGTCTACTAAAAACATTTAAACATTAAACAACCTTGTTTTGTCACCAATATGGATTCCTGCAGCTTAATTAGGATCAAGTACATAGCATTGTTTTATTATTAAAGAGCAAAAGAATCATTGAGATTTAAGAATGAGAATTATTTTCTTAAAATGAAGTCTATGGGAGATGGCTGTAATTCAGAGCTTTCTGTATACACTTTCATAGCTGACCAATAGATTTGCTTGTATAGAAAGCATATCCCCTAGAAAGAGTTCTAATTTGAGCTGCTAGAGGAACTCTAACATATGTGTTTTGGAGAAAATACCACAATAGACCAATTACCCTTTATACTTTAGCAAGTGATGAGGTCAGTGTTTATTTTTATCTCAGCAAAAAACAGGATACTGTAATATAACCCTAAACTGATGGTTTGTGGATTTATACTCTGGCAATCTATCAAAAGCAATTCATATATAATATAAGTAGAAAGTAAACAGGCCTTGGGGGTAGAAATTCATGTGAAAATGTCCTTTGCATGGGTTGTACCTTCTATATTTTAACATAGGAGCGAATGAACCCAGCAAAGTAGGGCATTTAAATGCCACCCACAAAACCTGTTACTAACTAAATGTAACCTGATTTTAGATCCATATAATCCGTTTCCGATTAAGAAGTCAGTTCTCATTTGCTTCCACTATAAGATAAACTGTTTCTGATCTCTGTGTGATGATAGCTCGGATATTCAAGTGACAGACGCGAGCAGGGCAGAATGGATAAGCGACATAAGACATTCACTGGCTATTTTGATTTGATGTCAAGAGGGCAGAACCTGAAGGAATAAAAATTTCCAATCTCATTTTGTTTTGATTTTCACGGCTGATTTTCTTTTTTAGCAGAACACTGAAAAAATTGATTAACCTCACTGTTACCGGAAGTGCCTTGGAGGGATATTTTCCTTCATTTGAAAGAATGATTTGCAATAAAAAAAATATGACTCATGTTTACGCTATATAAGCAATGGCAGTTTTGCATTAGCAGTAATGGAGGCTCATTAACTAGATGTGTGTGCAGCTTATTTATTGGAGTTCTACTTATTACACAAAACAACAAATACATATCTTTTTTTAATAGATTTCCTTCTGAATATCAGATTGAAAACAGACAACAAGAATTGCCTTTGTGCAGGGAAATGCATGTATGGTTATGAACCTATTAAGAAAAATGTAAGTATCTTGAGGAATTTCTTTAGGAATGATGTGTTTCTTTAATTTTTTGTACAGTAGTTTGTACACAGTATGCCACTTGCTTGCTACTGGATATAACACTTTGTACATTAGATCATTTGCTTTTAAGTAGTACAGTACTGAGCCAAAGAAGGGTCAGAGAGCAAGCAGAAGCAGATGTGTGCCAATCGTGCCTCTAAGTGTGCCCATAGTAAACAAATTCCATGATGTTCCAATGACTCAAGCAAAATACAGGTAATTATAAATAATATACAAGCACATGTCATGACACCGGATGTAAGTGGCTGCACTTTATCAAATGCATGGTGCTGTGGTCTTGGTTTTATTACTATAGGCTGCCTACAGCACACTAATAAATGCATTATCTTTCTATTATGGTTCATTTTGATCACCACAGATCTAGTCATTCTCTCCTAACCACTTAATTAGGATGCAGGATCACATCCTCTGTTTGCCATAATCTCCTTTTTAACCATCCCAGTCTTAATTCATTACTCCACAAGAAATTGATTTAGCATAAAATGAAATTGCAGGTTTCAAACCTGCAATTCTTTTTAGACCACTAAATTCTGTGTCACATAAGCAGCACACCAATAAGTGCAACAGGAAAAAACTTGTACCTAACTGAACAGGCAAATTCCCCCTCTAGGCTTGTTATCAGGCTCTGACCCATAGGTAAACTTCTCATTACCTAAACTCCACACAACACCCTCTCATATTCCCAGCCTTAGCTACCCCCAGCACCCCATATGTGGCACTGGCCTCCTCCATAAGTGATGATAATGCATTATTTAAGGGGTCATGTTATAAAAAATATTCAGAATAGATACAATTGATCTATTAACACCTCTTGGACACAGTGGCATATACTGTAACTGCTCTGGTTCTAACTGTATGCTCTGACTATCCTACCTCTGTCTGGGTACTGCCATGCCTATTGAGTATTTACTAAAAGTGGCCATACAGGTGTCAATCCCTAGGGCCAAATGATTGATCAAAATGGCAGGCATATGCACCGTTGAACCGAGAACCACATCAACAAGCAGATCGGGTCCCCGATCCAAAGGAAAATCAAACATGCGCAAACAGAATCTGGCTAATTTTAGGCCAGATATCAGTCAGGTAGACCCATCAGGGGTGGCTCTTACATGTGCAGGGGAATCGCTGCAGGACCCGAATCGGCAGCTGAAATCTGCCGTATAAGGCTACCTTAACCTATCTAGTTTTATGTAATCTATCTAGTAATCTATCTAGTTTTATGAATTAATTGTACCTACTCTACCACGTGCAATGTTTATTTAATTTTTCACTGGGCATTCCGCAATTACAGTTAATCCAGCATGTGTAGCCCATTTGTTTCTTAGCGGTTGTCATACAACAATCAACATAAAAGATGGTTTTGACCAATGCTGAAGATGGTTCTGACCAATCCTGGATGTTCATGTGTTGACTGTGGGGGTTCCATCTTATGCTCAGTAGAACAGCAAGTACAGTAACTCTCCTCCCAACAGAAACTAGGCCTGGTTTTTCAAGGGGATGTCTGGCTCAAAACCTCCTAAAAACCATGCAGAAACCCTCCAAATCGCTTCTGGAGGACGCAATAATCCTGCCCCTGATGTCATCAGGTGACCAGAAAACATCATTACGTGATGACATTGCATGATGGCATTAGTGATACATGGCGCTGATGTCATCACGCACACCCATTTGTCCTAGTTTAAAATAATAACAGCAACTTTATTTGTGTCAACAAATCAAGATCTCAGTCTTTCCTGACATCATCATTTATGTGCCTCGAGGAAAATGCATCAAAAAATGTGTTCAAATTCATGTAATCTGATAAAAGAGCTGCAGGAAGTATCCCAAATAGCTTTTTTCAGTTGCAATGAGATAGATCTTAATTCTGAGCTACAATTTAGGATTTAGGACCTGTTATCCAGAATGAAGGGGAGCTGGAGTTTTCCAGATAAGGGATCTTTCTGTAATTTGCATCTCCATACCTTAAGTCTACTTATTTATAAATTCAGATGATCAACCAAAAATAAATAGATTTCATAGGAATCTGCAGTACATGACTTTGCTACTGAACACAGATAATAAAATATAACAACAAAGATACGTGCAGTGAATTCAAAAGGAAATGTTTCATAAATTTAAATTTACATCATTAAATCCTTTGCTTTGTGTTATTTGTATACAGACTTATGCAGCAACTCAACAGATTCCAATATTTGCATAAATATGGTATTTAACAAGGCTCTTGTAAAAGTGGACTTTGCCAATTTATTTATGTATAAACAACATACTGAACAAATATTTTTGGGAATTGATTTCAATTCTAAAAATTTCCAGTTAATAACTACCTATGCCAAAGGAAGAGATTATCTACCTGCAAAGCACTACAGTATGTACAGGGTTAACTGTGGATGGATAAATGCATTTTTGCTGCTTTAATAAGCACTTTCTTACTCCTTAAAACACCACCTACTTCCCAAAATTGCCTACTGTAAAAAAGTGGTTATATTTTTAATGCCTCCTATTATAAAGTTCTGCATCTTAATATGTTACTGCTGAACAAAAACATAAAATGGCTAATTGTGCCGAAAGACTCAATTTATTTTCGAAAAACAAACCGTTATTTCCTCTGAATGTGGTGCCATTGAAATAACTGCAATATGACTCATTATTAAAGGAAATGACAGCTGTTGCAGTTGATGGAATACAGATTAAAAATACATTGAGATAGAAATTAACCTCTTTAAAGATAGCAAGGCTTTCTGAATACAGGCATTGGGTGGTCCTTATGAATCAGGAAACGTAAAACGAAATAAATGATAGGAAATGTTTAATTACTGGGGATTGAAGACATTATTACACATAGATACCTGTGGGATTATATATAAATGTATATTTATATCTATCTATTTTATGTGATTTGGATAGTAAGCAGTGGCCTAACTAGTGTACACTAAAAAAATCTTTGGAAGGGTCTGGAATACAGTAATCCTTACTTGGCCATGGCTTAGTAAAGGTATTATCTACTCTATATTTTCTGGTTTTGATCTATGGCTAACACAGTACAACACTATTGGGAATAGATCAAAATAGTATCCTATTTCTGAGGGGAACAATAACATAATGGCACACAGTATCCCTAATCTCTCATTTCTCTTGCCTGATAAATATACTATGCTATAATCTATGGGTCAAGATGGTCTGTTACAGCATGTGTGTATGTGTGTGTGTATACAGTATGTGTGTGTATGTGTGCCACGACATAAACAAACATAAACTGTTACCTGCTATTTTTTATTTTACAGATAATGAAGTCACTAGGTAACTGAATGGACTGCAATGAAACTATCCCATATAACATTTATGCATTCTTTTGTCTTCTTTAATCTCCATGATTGTTTAAGTGGTCGACAACCTGCTAATCATCAGTAGCCATTTATGAGAAATTCATGAACAGTACAGAGGTCACATGCAGTATTGAGGAACTTTACATGGCTGTTGTTGAAGATGAATGGATAAAGGTCTGTGAAAAGAAATTCAGAAGCACGGTTCAGGGAGAAAAATATGCCTTCGTGCTCCAACAGACAGAGATTATTTTATGCAGCAGCTGCAACTGAACGATAGGCTTGTGTTGACTGTGTTGTGATGCCTGCACATAACCACTTATTTATCTGGGATAAAATGGCCCTAGGAATTAATTCTAAAGCTGTTTGAAGACTCCAGGGATTAAGTTTTTCTGTCCAAAAGTAACAGATTGCCCTCCCTGTGGGATGTTTAGGTACTTGTATGGATATGAATTGGCTGTGCAGAAACACAGTTGAATAATATACACTGATATTATTATCAATGGGCTTCAAAAGAGGCACAAGTTAGACTTTTACATCAATATGCATGCTAATAATGGATCTGTGGAAATCTAGTGCTATCTGAATATGTATGCAAGTGTGTACTATGACAGGGGTCTTCCTGTAAGGTAATTAATCTGTGTTTGAATTTAAATGGAGATGAAGACATATTTATGTTTTTTATTTACCATTACTGCCAACATTTGAAAAAATATCTGTGGATACATTACTGCTGGGCTGGTGCATTGCATAATAATTATTGACATGCAAAATGGCCATTTATATTACATCTATGTAACAGCTATTTCAATAAAGAAATGCTATCACATATTTATTTATTTATTTATGTATGTATGTGCTTGTATAAACTGGTAAAGGGGATGAATTAAACTATCAGGTTAGACTGTCGGGGTTGGGGTTGGTTTCTGTGAAAAAAAGGTGCTTGCGAGGGGACATGATTACATTAGAGGGGATTATAGGCAGATGTTCTTCTCTCCCATAAAAACGATCAGCTCACCAGAGGCCACCCCTTTAGATTAGAGGAACGGAGCTTCCATTTGAAGCAGTGTAGGGTGTAGGGTGAGGGCAATGAGGTTGTGGAATGCCCTTCCTAGTGATGTGGTAATGGCAGATTCTGTTAATGCCTTTAAGAGGGGCCTGGATGAGTTCTTGAACAATCAGAATATCCAAGGCTATTGTGATACTAAAATCTACAGTTGGTATTAATGTTGGTATATATGGTTTGTGTATGTTTGTGAGTGAGTGTATAGATAGATAAATAGGGTGTCAATATAGGTTTGTGTGTGCTGGGTTTACTTGGAAGGGTTGAACTTGATGGACTCTGGTCTTTTCAACCCTATATAACTATAAGATTACAAAAT
This sequence comes from Xenopus tropicalis, assembly GCF_000004195.4. Taxonomy (NCBI): domain Eukaryota; kingdom Metazoa; phylum Chordata; class Amphibia; order Anura; family Pipidae; genus Xenopus; species Xenopus tropicalis. Next base: position 103,161,178 of record NC_030681.2, read on the forward strand.
AGTACTCAAACTTTTATTCAAATGTTAATTCAAATGTACTTTCTTCTTGTATAAATAATATGAACTTGCCTAAGAAGTACCTAGCTGTCTGTGTACAGTTGCATACATTCTCAGGATGCAATCTTCTTTAGGTCAGATTCAGTCCTTAAAGGAGTAGTAAACCCTAGAGATGAATATTGCTAGAAATGCCATATTTTATATACTGAACTTATTATACCAGCCTAAAGATTCAGCATCTCTGTACAGGTATGGCATCCCTTATCCAGAAACCCGTTATTCAGAAAGTTATGAATTACAGAAAAGCCATCTCTCATAGATTCCATTATAAGCCAATAATTTTTATTTTTAAAAATGATTTCCTTTTTCTCTGTAATTATAAAACAGTACCTTGTACTGATTCTAACTAAGATATAATTGATCCTTATTGGAGGTAAAACAATCCTATTGTGTTTATTCAATATTCAAATAATTTTTAGCAGACTTAAGTTATGGAGATCCAAATTTTGGAAAGATCCCTTATCTGGAAAACCACAGGTCCCTGGGATAACAGGTCCCATACCTGTACTAGTAATGATCCAGGCTTTCAAAGTTGTCACAGAATCTCACGTCTTAGATTTTGTTAGAAGTGTCAGTGACACTCACATGCTCAGCTGTTGAGAAGCTGATCTTAGGGGTCGTCACAAATTATCAAGCAGAAAATGAGGTTGCAATGTCATAGAAGCTGGTGTTGCAGGGCTGATTATTACATTCTCATGCTAATTGCACTGTTTTAAGAGCAACCATGTAATGAGAATCTGAATGAATTGCCAATCAGCCTTATATTGCTTCATTTATATTTTATATAAACAGTTTATTGTGCATCAGTCCCTATGCTCAGTAAGTGACAGCAGCACAGAGCGTTTGCAGTGAATCAGTAGAAAAGAAGATGGGGAGCTACTGGGACATCTTTGGAGGTACAGATCTTCCCCGCTAAATGTCTGTGGGTGCCTTGAGCTGGTAGAGAAGCCCAAAATATAATTTACAACATTCCTATCCTACTTCTTTAGTTAGGCTTTAGTTCTTTTTTTAAGGCTTATGGCACAAAATGTGTTTTCACCATCATGATGCTCTCAGGAAGAACCAAGGCAGTAAAATGTACTACTTGTCCTTCACATGCTTCACTTTTAAATGAATAGAAAATACTCTGCCTATGACAATGACTAGCAATGATGAGTCACCATACTGACATTGCCAGTGTTTGCCATAGGCAGAGCATTTCCCACTCATTTAACCCAGAATTGAATGAAGGGAATATTATAGCTTTCAATTAGGGAACTGATCATGACAGCCAAATTACTGTTGCTCTGTAAGGCTACAATGTTATTGTTATTGTTACCTTTTATTACTTATCTCTTTGTTCAGGCCCTCTCCTTTTCATCTTACAGTTTCTCATTCAAATCACTGCCTGGTCACTGGGGTAAATTGGACCCTAGCAACCAGAAATTCCAAACTAGAGAACAGCTAAAAAACCTAAATAATTAAAAAAACACAACATTTTTTTAAAAATGAAGAATAAATTCAAGTTGTCTAAGAATATTCCTGTTAACATCAAACTAAAAATGAATCGAAAAATTAACAAACTGTGCCTTTAACTCTATTGGGTCTTTACTCAGTCCAGATATACCATATGATAATGGGGTTAGTTAAATGTATAAATAGGTATCTTTATACATATAGAAAAAACTAATATGTGAAGAAGTGATAATTTCCCTTTAACTACTCAATACTGAGTGCAAGAAGACACTAGGGGGCACATTTACAAAGGCACGAACGCTCGAGCGTTCATGCGAACGCTCTGAGCGTATTTTTTGCTGATTTTTTCGGGCGTCCGCACGACTTTTTCGTAAGGCACACGACTTTTTCGGACGTTTGCAGGAAAAAATCGGAAAGGTTTTACCGCTGTTTACAATTGTTCGGTACGAAAACTTCATGACTTTCGGATCGCCAATACGATATTATCGTGACTAATACGATTTTTTCGTAAGCATTTTCGTGATATTTGCGATCTTCCGAAATTTTCGTTTCCAATACGATTTTTTCCCATTCGTGATTCGGATTCGTGGATTAGTAAATGTGCCCCTAGGAATTGCTTTATGGCAAAAAGAACTTGTTGGTTCAGCGAATTTAAGAATTGTAGGTTGAGTAGGAATTTTTGAAGGTTGTAGCTATCATGATTTTAGTTGCCATTCAACTGCAGTGTCAGCTATTGAGACATTGTGGGAAGCCACTATGTCAGAGACCCACAGAGGTACCTAAAGGGGACTGTTGGAGGCAGGGAGATCAGTAGGGAGGTAGCTAGATAATTTCTTAATGGGATAGTGACACATGTTTGATAAATGTGGAAAGTGTCACTATCCTTTTAAAAAGTAGACTTTCAAAGCTGGTTTCTCACTTATTTCAAATACTAAGGTAACTCCTTAGTCTGCTGAAAGCCATTACAGCCCTGTGTGCATAACAAACTGTGGTTCCTTCTGGCTGGTTTAAGAACTTTCAGATTTGTGATAAAATTTGCCTTCCCTATGAAACATGATGACATGCATTGCATAACTATCTGTCATGCTGGGCTTACTGACAATCATTGCCCCGGAGGTGGCAAAACAGCAGTGTAACATGAAAGTTCTGTATCTCAGGCTGCTGATAGTCTGGGGCTGCTTTCAAATTGCTCACTTTAACATGTAAGGCTTTTAAAATCCCATTATCATAATGTCAGTTTTTAAGCAAACAGCTGTTTCTTCACCAGAAGCTGATCATCTCTGTTAAAGAACTGGCAGTAGCTGAAAAAAAGCACCATGATTTAGTAAATGTTCATAATTTTTTTTACAAAAACAAAATTAAGCAGTTCCTTAAAAAAAAAGAGGGGCTCAATACCAATTACAGGCATGGTAGTATGGGATCTTTAATCAAGCAAAATGATACCCAGAAAGTTCCAGTGTTATAACCAGGGCCGGATTTCTTAAGGCTGCTGCCCCCACTGCTCTCCCATCTCCCCTTCCCCCCCCCCCCCAGCACATGCGCATCTATTTGACTTGTATACAGAGCAGTGGGGAGAGAAAGCGCTGACGTTTAATATAAGCCACAAAGTTTGGCCAAGCACAGTAACCCATAGCCACCAATAAGGTGTTTGCTTTTACACAGGTCACTGGTATGTATGTATGTATGTATGTATAACTTAATTTATAAAGCACCACAAGGGTACACAGCGCTGTACAATCTGACAAAGTACAGAATTACACACAGGGAGGGAAAGTGTTATAATAAATACAATAAATTAGTATAAATACACAGGGAGTAAGTGCCATGTGGTATGAGACACAGTAGGAAGGAGGTCCCTGCCCCGTTTTCACAATTCATGTTTTTTGTGCTAAACAAACAATTTTGCATGATTGTTATGTGTCAAAACCACAAAAAATGCAAATGTAAAAATATGCTATCTAAAAGCTTTTAGGGGCATGTCAGTGGGAGTTATCCTAGGCAAAGTGTAAAATTTTTTATTTCATTTGTTGTTTTAGAGATTCTGATTGTAAGTCCACAAAGATTCTTAAGAAAGCATTTTCAATTCGGATCTTTTAATACATGACAAGACATTCATGTTTTTCACGGAAATTAGTTTATCTTTGGCTTCAAAAACAACTAATACCACGAAAACCAAAATGTTGATAAATCTACCCCTTGGTGTAGCAAACTTTGCACTTTGTATTTCATAACCCTGTACCTTTTGCCTTCCTCCTTAGTCACAACAGTAGCTAGGACCCACCAGATTGATGCTAAACACTAAAGAGAAGGCACAACAGAAATCCCAAGTACAAATGTAAATGAGCAATGATATAAATCCAAAACTTAAAGAAGAAAGTATGAGACATATATGATTATTGTGCATATTGTTGAATGTTACCCCAATGAAGAAAATACAGAAAAAGGCAAGGGAACAAAAAAGTAATTGTAGTGACAAGGCAAAGGCTTTCTGTCTTCCTTCTTTTATTCAGTGCTTTCCTACAGGCACCAATATGTGTATATCTGACTACTGTAACCTGCTGCTAACCGGCCTCCCTAATTCCCATCTTTCCATCTATATTAAACACCGCTGCCAGAATTCTCCTCCTCTCATCCAGGAGAGTTCAGGCCCTTCCCCTGCTAAAGTCCTTATCATGGCTTCCTGTTAAACAAAGAATAGTTTACAAACTCCTTCTCTTAACCTTCAATGCCCTCCATTCCTCTGCTCCTCACTACATCTCTTCCCTGGTGTCTCCGTACGTTCCTGGCCGACTCCTTCGTTCCTCGCAGAGCAACCATTTGGTTGCGCCCCCCACTACTACTGCTGTTTCCCGCCTTAAACCCTTCTGCCTTGCTGCCCCTTACATTTGGAATCCCCTCCCTGATTTCCTCCGGAGAGAATCCTCCCTCAGTCTTTTTAAAACTAAACTTAAAGACTACCTTTTGGAGCACTCGCCCAGCACCTGATCTGGAAACTGGCACTTATACTGTAATGTCACCCACTGTGACCTATAGCACTTATATTTGCCTATTTGTGTCTGTTAGTTACCCCTCCCATATAGATTGTAAGCTCTACGGGGCAGGGACCTCCTTCATCTTGTGTTTCTGACTCTTATTGCAACTGCACTTTGTATTTATTGTATTTATTGTTGTACTTTGTATTTATCCATTATCTTTAACCCCCCTGTCTGTATTAATGAATTCTACTGTACAGCGCTGCGTACATAAGTAGCGCTTTATAAATAAAGATATACATATATACAAAGTGGAAAGGGGAATATTCTTCTGTGGTATTTTATCCCAGTGTTTAACAGAAAAGATTAATTGCTAATAAGCAGGGGAGCAGTAAATGTTCATCTTTAGGGTATTTATGCATAGGTTCCATTACTTGCTATGAGTGCCTCTAGGCAGGGAACATCACAGCATTAGCAAACACAGATCATTACATAACATTAAACCAGTATCTCAGCCAGACGCCTCCTTCATACGGCTAAGCTTGCTAACTTGCTTCTTGACTAAACCCAATGGGTGCTTCTGAAGCATGAGACTACTATTATTTCTCTTGTCAACATGCTGTTAAATTATCCTTAGAAATGCCCTTAAAAAAAATAATATATATATATGTATAAGATATGTTCTTAACCTCATTCACTGTTTAACATAGTTGTTTTTACTTTCAGTATAACTGCAAAATGTAAAATGTAGCAGCTCCCATCTCCCACAAAGCCTTGCATGCTTCTTCACAGTCTGTGATGAAGCATGCAGGTACATCTTTCAAAAGGAATTACAATTGCAAGTAACTTTAAAACCATTACAAATGTTTTGCAGATACACATTGGAAAGTTGCTTAAAATGATTGCAAAATGTTGTTTTTTGGGCTTATGCTGATTTTTAGAAAATACTGCTTTTGATTTGGTTTTGTACAACATGAACCATAATTACAATAACAGTTTATTTGACCTTGCTGAAAACTACCCAGTTATAAGCTAGTTATACAGTTAAGACCTAGTGCAGATCAGTATTGCATAGAGTAATATTTTTTCCATCAGTTAGTTTGGGAAAAGCTAACACTATGGGGCACATTCATGAAATCACGAGTTCGAATCCTGAATGGGAAAAATTCGGATTGGATACGATAATGGAAAAGTCGATAAGGAAAGTCATGATAACGAAGCTTGAATGAATCCAAAATTTTCGTACTCAGTGCGACAATACGATTTTGTAGCACAAATTTTGTCGCAAAGTACAAAAAAGTCGCACAAGGTAAGAAAAAGTCGCTGAAAATACACTCGGAGTGTTTGAACGAAGTTATACAGATATGGGATTTCATATCCAGAATGCTTAGGACCTGGGGTTTTCTGGGTAAGGGATGCATCTGTAATTTGGATCTCCATACTGTAAGTCTGCCAAAAGTCATCTAAACATTAAATAAGCCCAAGAGAATTGTTTTGCCACCATTGGAAGGTACTGTTTTATTATTATAGAGAAAATATTTTTTAAAAATTACAATTAGAAGGTGAGACCCATGCCTCGGGCAGCAGCGTGGGCAGGTTACCATGGATGACAAAAAGCCTCCTATTGTAACTTTAAGAGTTCTTTTTCTGTTTTTTTTTTTAAATAGAAATTTGGCACCACTGCACTTTCTGCACTAGCAATGCCCCCCCCCCCCCCGGCACTTTCCAACACAAAAGTGAGGAGGGGGCGATGGAAACAGCAATAGGACAGCAGAGCTGTCAACCTGACTAAGCTAGCCAGGGTAACTGCGGCATGTGCCAATTCATCAAATGCCAACACTTACTGCGCATGCGTGCCTCAAATTCACTACAGGACTTCCTGAGGCTTCGGCAAAATCTGAAGAATTCTGCTGGGGAACTGGGGAATTCTGCTGGGAGACAATAAGGTAACTCCCAAGAAATAGGGGGGTTGACAGCTCTGGGAATCTCTATATTGGAAATTGTAGGGAACCTGATAAGGTCAGAAAAGGAACATAATTCATTTTGATTCACAAACTACAATAATCCTGACAAAAAGATAAAAAATAGCTTGATTCAACTATATTAAACTTGTCATTTACAGAGACTGTTCATCATTCACTTCAGTCCATGTTGTAGTGGAGCTTACAATTTATGGCCCCTGTTACATTCACTTACACTTGTATACACACTGGGACGATAAAAACATGAGCACAAATGTTTTGCTTTTGGACACAATAGCTATATTTATAATTAAAAGTCTCTTTGTTTGAAATAATGTCAATGTAGAAGATATAATTAAGTTTTTCAGTCTGGAATGGATTAATGTTTACTCACTTTACAGAATTCAGTCTATATGCGGATTATATTCAAGACAACAGGTAAAGTGAAGAGTATTACAAATAATCCCTGCCATGTTTCCACAATTGCAATATCACATTAAGGGGATTTCTTGGTGTATTGTAATCAACAGTGCAATGTCTGGAATCAGGTAATCCTGATCTCCACCTATACAGAACAGATCCATTTGTCATCTCTTAGCTTCAGTGTGGTCTACTGTCTCTCTGCAATTGTCCTACATATTTACAAAACTGAACTCATTATACTTGCCTTATCACCAGTCCTTACCAAATGCTCACATTATGGTCAGGGAAAAATGGCCTGCAAGCCAATTGCACCTCTGGGAAGAGCTACAGAAGGTGTGGGTTGGTATTGAATACTATGATATTGATACTGCATATCTTCAAAAACTGACAGCTAGAACAACAAAGACTTGCAAAGCTGGAACTGCAGTAAATGGAGGATAATTTGATGAACAAAAGTAATATGAAATAGAAATAATTGATGAATGTACATTCTCTAGTCCCCTGTTTCATTCGGAGTTTAGTATAAGTGCATGTATTTTTCAGGGGGTTTTAGTTACAAATGTGATCATAAATTTGGCTAGCCACCATAGCACATCATGGTCCTAATTATTGTTAGCACCTCCATATAGATTACTGACCATATTGTTGTACTGACTATAATTTCTGATCAGTTTAATACTACCTCTGTGAATAAAAGTACCAATTCTATAAAAGGCATGAACATTTATGGGTGATTACAAACTTATGAGCACTAGTGTATTTGCTGCCATATACTGGAATTATTTATTGAACATTGAGCCTGGAGTCGGTCATTTGGCCCATGTGCTGTGCGTCCCACTGTGAAATTGATTGTAGATTTGCATGAATATGAATACTAAGTTGCACAGTTGGACACACAATATGGCTCTGACAAATTAGATCATGCTATAGTGCACTTTCTATTAAATAATTTGCTGTTAGGGATGGGAAAGGACTTTTTTTGAGATGGATACCTCTTGTTAATTCTCACACTCCTGTAGTCTTGGAAAATTGCACTTTTGTAGAAAAAACAGAAATATAATTGTCTGCGGAAAATACAGCAGAGACATCTTATGTTTCTGGCAAAAATAGCTTTAACGTTTAACTCATTCATTACCAAAATAAGACTATGTATGGGTAATGTACTGAAAGAATTGCTTTTAAGTAAGGGATCTTATAACACGGAAAAGCTAATTTTTCAGTGAATATAGTACAGAGACACTAGGTAAATAGATTTCATGTGATGGGGAATTGCCCAGTATCATGCGCTTACAATGCAGCCTTCCTTTTGCCAGCAAGTTGCAGCTCTGCTAATGAAGTTCATAGTAAAAGCTTACAGTTATGAGAGTTATCGCATGGAGATCTGATTTCTTTGCCTGAAGGTGCTCAGCTAAGTGTTTAGAACAGCGCTTATCATAATGATCCTCACAGCTTCCTTTTTCTATTCAGATCAGCTTAATGCCAGTTAGAATAGGAAAAAGCAATTTTACTAGTCACTGTTGATCATTTATGGTTTTTGCTTCTATGTGGCAAAATGGGCTTTTAACGGAGATCAAAAGTAGAGAAGCTGAATATGTTTAACTCTTTCAGTTATGGTTATTATTGCTGATTATTTTTATGTGCTCTTTCTTCTAAACATTTTCCGATCCTTATTTGTACTGTACTGCCTCTTCTTCCTCTTCCTTGTTTCATCAAATCAATTATTTTCTCAGGCAGTACCTCTCTTTTCATTCCCCTATCTTTTTTTTATAACCAATTTTTGTCTTTTTCAAGAATGTCCTATGGGTGAAAAGCAGGTGTTCCTGCTGGAAATCTATCACTAGCTGATAGAAGGAGAGAAGGAAATGCTACCATTATGAAATAAGAACTGAATGTCAAATGTTGCAAATAGATAAAGGAAGCCTGGTTGTTACCTGAGCTTGAGTCTGTAATCAAACTAATTAAATGATTTCATTGGTTATATATTGGTTAATGATGTGATAATCAACTGATGTATAAATAAAGGTACTTGTGATTATTATCATTATTATTATTTTGATAGTGTATGTGCTAGGGTTGGCTAAGACTTTTGTGCCATTACATGACTGAGACTCAAAGCCATTATTTGACAATACATTTATAGGGGCAGGGACATTTGAGTTGAGGGTTTTAATATAAAAACATATGCAATAACATTTATTACGGGGCAGGGACCTCCATCCTCTTGTGTCTTTGACTATTATCTTATTGCAACTGTATCTTTTATTTATTTGTGTTTATTGTAATACTTTGTATTTATCTATTATCTCAATACCCCCTGTTTGTATTAATGTATTCTACTGTACAGTGCTGCGTACATAAGTAGCGCTTTATAAATAAAGATATACATACATACATTACAATCAGAGAGCCTTGAACCACAATAAGGATCTTTTTTGGGCTTGTCTGATGCCAATGTTTACCTGTAGATGAAGTATAGCAATTGTTTGGTGCCTCTGGAGATGTCATCTTGGAGCCATGGACCTAGGACAGCTAATCTGAAATCCCCTATTAGAAAACAATTATTGTAACAATAAATTAAAAGTTAGTCATATCTCTGTATAGTTTACAGGTGAACATTTGGGGTGGGTCTGTAAATAGGCTCTCTGACCAGGAAATGGGGACGTAGATAAGAGAGATGAGAAGAAACCACCAAAAAATACTATGAAATAATAAATTAAATATTCTTTTTATTGGTTGAGTTCCACCAATAGTGGCTAAGGCTAGTGATGACCGAAAATGCCCATTTTGCTTCTCCAAAAGATTTAATGGGAAGTACATGATGTTTCTTTTGCCAGCAAAACACAACACATGGCATCTCTCGCATTATCTTCATAATATATGAAATATATGATGGAGGAGCATTGGGTCAGGCAGGTACTGTGACAATTTGCTGGGAAAGGGGATGTGTTTTTCTGACTTTGTAGATGATAGTGATTATGGACCCTCAGAAAAATATTTCAAAAGCCTGGCCTGCTTACTCCACTCACACTGACAAATATAAGCAATATAGTGCACTGTCCAGGACTATACCTCTGCCATTTAGCATACAGTTATGACGTGCAGAAGCTGGATAGCCATAAACAATGCACCATAAGTCAGTTTGTTGCTTGTAAGTGAAACAACCAAAGGACTCATTTAGCAATATATTTTACCATGAACACTCTGTGTAGTGAGGTAAACAGGGCACTACAAGGACCTCTAATAACATTGCACCTTTGCTTGGGTATCACTATTACTATTGTGACAAGAATTGAAGTGGAATCACTGACAATTCATGTGGATAAATGTTTTATAATCGTCTGGCTAGAATCACTGCTAATATCTTGGTAATGTTGGGAACAAAATATGGAATACGATCACTAATAATATTATGTCAGAGCTTTTGGGGGTTCACTGCTTATACTGTGACAATATATGTCTTGCTGTCCTTAAAACCAATAGTGTGCCAATAATTGGGGTAATTGCACTGAGCCAATATATGTGGTTGGGGCACAGGGATTGCATGGTGTATGGTGGCACAGAGGCCAGCCCAACCCTGATAAACAAGAGCAAGAGTCTTACAGTACCACTGAAAAAAAGCCTACCTAAAAATGTATTCAGTCTTCCTGTCATAAAAAAGTGCCTCTCTCTTAAGCCCACTTAAGCTTTTCTGAGACTGATATGACTGCTTAGCTTTTTATCGCTTGCTTCAGCTGGCACAATATTGAGCTGTAATTATGATGTCAACTTGTCTAAATCTTTTAATTGCAGTTTGTCATGAGACAGTTCTGATTAGAATATATAGTGTACTTACCTGTTTCCCTAATAATGATAGAAAAATAGCTGTTTGAAGCTAAAGCTCTAGGTTCATTATTCTGCTATTACTATAAATGCACTTTCCATGAATATAATCATAAGCATAGTAATTCTCTTTATATTGTGAACAAATCCCATCAAAGGTTGTTGAATATACACAAATAAAGAAGCCCTTTAATGATGCACAGATTTTTAAGCTAAATCAAATACACAATACAATGTGCTTGGTTTCAAAATGAGACAATTCTATAGACTGCTAATGATCCCTTATGGTGCACAGAATATTACCCCTTTATAAAGGCTTCTGGGGAGAGGTTTTCCGTTGCCGTCAATAAACTATAGCTCAGAATAAACAGAAAAATAAGCAACTCTAACCAAAAAGAGGTGTTGCCCTTTTTTCCTCAGCTATACTTTATTTTACTATCTACTGAAGAAGATAAATTTAAACAACTCCTATTATAAATACAGTATTTGCCCTGTAATGCTTAATCTTGTGTTTTTGGAAACTAACAATTACTTTTCTTTTGACAAACATTTTGTGGAATATGTGTGTTTTTACATATACAGTGTTACAAAAAATTAACTCCAGGGTTAATTGAACTTGTGGTTGATCATGATTTTAGCTTCAGTGACAAGCTTAGCACCAAATCACACCATGACTGAGATCAAAGGTTCAAAAGAATTTGGAGAACTCCTCTTCATAACACCCCTTTTCTTGAAGTGTATGGAGATGTAGTAGGATGCCAACAGGTTGCTGGACAGTTATTTTGGTGCAAGTCTAATCTGCCAGGCTGCTTCTCTAAGGGGACCTGAAGCAGTGACTCAAGGCCCAGTCTGACAGTCAATTAAGGTGAGATTTAAGGCAAAATGTAAAGGTAAATGTAAAGGTAAAATCCTCTTTGTGTTCCTACATATTATCAAAAAGTGCAGCCTAAAGGCCAGTTAGCAGTTATGAGTGAATCTGTCCCGTTTCGATTCAACAAAAAAATTGCGAATCTTACAAAAGGTTTGAGAAATGTTGTGGGTCAAAAAAAATTGTTGCATGCATTTTTTTTTACGTGGGGACAAATTTCCTTCCTGTCCATTGCTTGAAAATATGGTAGTCAGCATTTTCGTGTCAATCACCTGACCTAAGAATACACCCATGTGTCCAGAAATGAGCAAAGATGGTGATTACGAACATTTTGTTTTTTGACCAGTAAGCAGGGAATCATTAAAATGACAAAACACTTGTGATCAACCCATGTGCCATTGCCCTTAAGTTAAGATTTTGCTTTTTTTTGCTGCTACTGAAACATTGAATTATACAAATATTCTGTATATTATTATCTTTATACACTAACATATTCCCAACTAAGTTCCAACTTCACTATCACTATTTATTAGTCACTGGCACAGAAAGTAGTGCCGGATTCCTCGGGTGTCAACCTGCAGCATCTGGAGGAATCCCACATAAACACAAGGAGGATTTATCAACTTCACACAGGGGCAGATTTATCAAAATGTAAGTTTAGAGCTTACTACAGAAAAACTCACCCACGTTCAATTTATTTCTATAGGATTTTTAGAAGTATATTTATCAGTGGGCGAAAGTAAGAACTCACCATTTGATAAATGCGCTTCTAAAAATCCCATAGGATTGATTTGAACATGGTTGAAGATTTCTGCATTGAGCTCTAATCTCACATTTTGTTAAATCTGCCCTGAGTGTCATGGTACCAAAGATCAGAAAGGAAGCAATTTGAAACACTATGCTGCCATTCTGATAAACAACTTCTGTGCACAAAGTATGGTGAAACCCAGGTAAAAGTAGTTTCCATATTTATAATTTAGAATATCAACTAACTAGAGACTATTCAGAAAAGGGCAATAATATTGGTATGAAAATGCAAGAATGAAGATGAATGAAGAAGATGATCAGCATACTGATGAAGCTTACTCTATTTAGACTTCGGTGCATGCTTCCACAAAGCTTGGATTGTCAGGGTAGCCTCTTGAGAACTAGATTTGGATTGTCTGTAGCTTTTAGTAAAGCAGATACAGGGATATGTGAATAAGCATTTTAAATGTATCAAAGAATTAAACATGGAATTGTATTTAGACTGAAGCAGAATGAGATGTTCAGAAGTAGTATGCTACTGTGTACAGTGGTAGTGAGCTGGATTTGTAAGGGGCTTAGGTATTCTATTATCACCCATCATATTGCAAAGTTTCAGGTTTGAAAACAAGCCTGCCTTTGCACTTTTTTTCCACTTGAGACTTGCTATGAAATTGAATCTAATTGCTAGGCTTTCTTATAAGCATTGTTGATGGAAAGATACCTTACGCCTTAAGTCCCTAATGCAGAAGAAGCAAACACATTGTTATCACTGCATGAAGAATTGATTTGTACAGTAGGCTAAAATGCCTGCGGCAATTCATTTCTGTATGAGCAACCTTGTGTTGACAGTGTGACTGTGTAGATTGCCAGCAAATCAAACATACAATAGGGAGTGCAGAGCACTTAACTGGGGGCAGCTGCGGTTACATAAAGAGGTTAGTAGTTCAGAAAGAAAACTCACCAGGCAGAAGACCCAATCGATGGGGTTCCGTCTGAGGCATCATTACAGAGCACTTGTAAAATACAGATTGATTGTACATACATACAGCACTTTTTATTAAACAAACCAGTGATATGAATACTAATGACACTCTCTTTCTTTGAACGCCTCCTCAAAATCAAAGAATGTCATTTCAAGTAACTATCCTTTTTTTTATCCTTATAGGAGATTTTAAAGCAGAACAATAGAATATTACATCTAAAGCAAACAACAGATTTAAATTTTCAGCAAAATAACATGCTTCTGTATTATAATAAAAGAAAAATACTTTGCCTGTGGATCTTGAGGGGCATTTAGTAGGGTAGATATATAATATGCCATTCCTATTGTTTAATTGCAAGTAAAGGTACAACTTGGGTTCCATAAAACTTATAGCACTGCAGTAAGGCAGAGTGCTTACATTATTTAGAAGACTGAAAGAAAGAACAGAAAAGCACGGTTATTACTTAAATCATCTCTGCATTATTAGGATAATTATTACTGTTAACACATATTTATAAAGCGTTAATATGTTTCACAGTGCTGTACGATAAATGGATGTATACATTTAACATACTGATTAGATACAAAAACAACAACTGATACAAGAGGTAAAGAGTCTCCTTCCCAAATAGCCCAAATAGCTTACAATCTAAAATTCATTGTCCTGCACTTTTTTGAAACAGAAAGCCTTTTCAATGTACCCGTGTCAGTATTGCTAAAGTGTTGGGGAAAATCTGTATAGGCAAAAGTCCCCTAAAGCCACTCCCAGCCCAGCAGTACCTGCTCGTCATAAAGGTGGAGAAGGAGCCAAGCTGGTTTCCTAAATCACACTGGGTTGAGGGTGGCACAATCCATAGACTGAATACAATTGAAAACAGTACTCGAGTCTATGGAGAGATTGTGCCGCCTTCAGCCCAGTTTGATGGACACAACCGCAGAGAATACTTAGTGAATTTCGGTGAATTTCACAGCGAATCCATGCCTGTCATCTTTTTAATAGCAAACATTGTATTGGTTGTTATGCATCTGGGCAAACATACAGCCCTATGTACTGTAGATGTAGCCCTATGTACCCTATGTACTGTGTACTGTATGTACTGTCATATAACCTGGATGCTGCATTTTCCAAAAAAGATCATTCTTGGAGAAAATAACCAGCCTGTGCATTCAGGTATCAACAGTATAGCAGGCTGTCTAAAGCCAAACATGCTACACCTAAAATGACTTTGGCTCTGTAGATGCATGCAAGCCATGAGCCAAATCTTTAAAAATATTGATTTTCCCATTGGTAGCTAAAAATAATTCCTGAACCTTTTCCTGACTGGGGATGGCACGGCAGGGAAGTTCCTATAGCACATTTGGGTCAGTTTTATCAAATGTAAAGTGTTAGCAGCAAGGCTCATTGACGCTCTAATACACTGTTTCAAAAAAAGTGATACATTTTACACAGTTGGCAGATAGCAGGTCAGGTTATGCTCTATAGAACAATCAATAAACATTCTGAAGCCACCTAGCACCAACATTAGCACAGAGAACATCTTCAATGCAGTAAACAGTTAAACAATATAAACAGTGTGTTATATATTGGACTGCTTCCTTACCTGGATGGTCATACATTTATGTTTCATTGCATTTTCTTTGAAAGGTTGCCTTTTTGTAGTTCAATAAAAGAAGGAGATCTTCAGGTGGCCTACATTGTACAGCATAATGACCCCTTTGCTCTCAGTGGACCTTGTTTGTGAAGTATGGAGACATCATTTATTTTAATACACAGCAGGGTCGCATGCTTAAAAGCAATTAACTAGTTTAATTTAAAAAAAAAAAAACCTTGAACTGATATTATGTCTTCATTATGAGACCTCTTCTGTCTCAACTTAATTTTTATTGTTTCATCTTTTTAGAAGCAGAACTTCTTCTGCAAAGAGATCACATTCTAGCGAGCATTAATAATGAGGCATAAATGAATCACAAACCAATTAAACCCCCAAAAGAACAGTGTTTGTTTCAGCGGTGGCAAAAGCATTCATTGCATGTATATTGTTTGACATATAGACATATATTGATTCTTTCAATTTGATGAAGCCTTTCTCTTTACAGGACTCAAAGGAAACTGTTTTTGGGAGCAGTGATTAATGAAATTGTATATGCACATGCAAAGAACACTTATTATTGACGTCATAATGGAAACTGACCGAAATGAAACACAGTAAGGTCTCTTACACACTGGCATTCTTACACAAGCCTATGTTCCCCTGTGGTAAACCTTTATGCGTTCCAGCACAGAGGAACATAGGTCTGTATCTCCTATGATATTATATTCATTGTGGGGCAGGCAAGCATTGAATACAGGTGAGGCTGATGCCACACGTGGCGTTTTTACGCTGCATATTTTCTAATTCTCTCGGCGGCTGAAAAACGCCTGATATCATCATCCATAGAAATAACTTGAAAAGACTCAAAGCACACCACACAATGCGTAAATACGCTAGAAAACGCCTTAGCACGGATTTTTCAAGCATTGGCTGAAATACGCCAGTATTTGCACAGCAAGCTATTCCTATGTATACACAAAGGCAGCTGCCAGACCTAGCGGAAATACGCAGCGTTTTTTTACTATTTCGCACTATTAGCACCATGGAAACGGGATTTGCTACGTCACCAGTACTAGGCTGAAAAACGCCATCGTCAGGGTCTGTGTGGCTTGTGCGGCGTTTTTAGGCTGAGAAAATACGCAGCGTAAAAACGCCACGTGTGGCATCAGCCTGAAATGCAACTTGAAGTCTGTGGGGTTGATTCACTAAAGGTCGTTATCACATGGTTTTTTGTGTTAAAAATGACGCGATAAATAACGGCCGATTCGTCAAAATAATTTCGCTACTGCAATGCGTTAATTTTAACGAATGCATTAATTCGCGCGTAGAAATAATACTAACGCATGATTCACAAACACATATGAAGTGTTAAACGCACTAAATATTGCATTAGTCTGTGCGAATATTAACACCTACTTGGGGCAGTCGGTACTTAAAGAAAATTGTGGTTGGTGAGCTTTTGGCAACACAATATGGACTTTGCAGTGGGATTTTTTCAAGTATGTGTTGGCCCTAGAGTCATGCAGTCTCCAGTTTGCAGGGAAATGGTAATTTTCAGAAAAGTAGTTTTACTAACATAATGGTTACATGTGTTAAATCGTGCGCTAATATAGCAAGCGGCAAAATATATCGCGCACAGCGGGAATTAACGCACACAAAGAAAATTACGCAAGAACATTGCAGCTAAATTTTGACGCCTGTCCTTTTAGTGGATCGTGTGTTAAGTCGCAAAAAATAAGAAGCGATAACATTGTTAACGCATGCTATAAATAGTGCTCGTTTTATCGCACTTTAGTGAATCAACCCCTGTATTTCCTATGAGAAATTATACTAATTGTGGTTATGCTCCACCTGCAACATGCTGACATCAGCATCAACACCTGGATTCCTGTTTGGGAAATTCATCTAAGTACCAGTGTTAGTTTATAAAAACCCATTTTGCCTTAGATTATCATCATCATAATCCTGTATTAAAACACCAACATATAACACAGGGCTCTACAGATAATATACATTAGTTCCTGCTGAGCTTAATACATTATACTTCATTACATCCAAAAAACATTAGAGTTACTTTCATCTCTCAAACAAAACACACCAAACTATCACCAGAGGCATTTCTTTTATCTTCACTGTATATTTAATGTGGTGATCAACAAATAGGACTATACCTAATGAAGTGCTGCATTATAGCAATCACCTCTGATGTCATAGCCAATAGGAGGTATACAATGTTTTGATTTTACTTTAGTTTATTCTCATAAAATATTCATCTATCTGTACTCTGAATGTCAAACTGAAAATCTGAAAAGGCAAAAGGCATGTTATATATTGTGCTTCATTTACCAAGCACAGCTCCACACTCTAACACAACAGTAGGTACTGTAGGTCTGCCTAATGTCTATATTTATTATGTGGGTGCTGGGACAATGCTAACACACTAGGGAGCCTGTCAATATATGGTATAAAGTGCAGGGACCATGCAGTGACTGCCTACCTTTATACCTACCGGCATAGCAAAGACAAGTTTATCCAAATGTATATTCAATTTGCATTTTTGAATTCCTTTTCCTTCTTTCTCATTTGTGCATTGAAAAACA
Organism: Xenopus tropicalis; assembly: GCF_000004195.4. NCBI lineage: Eukaryota > Metazoa > Chordata > Amphibia > Anura > Pipidae > Xenopus > Xenopus tropicalis. Next base: position 103,178,654 of record NC_030681.2, read on the forward strand.
TTACAGATAACATAAAAACAGCATTCCTGTGCCGAGACCCACACTGATACCGAATTAAAAATTAGCAAATGAAATGGAAATAGTCATGCAGATCTGGCTTGTTACAGAATGAGCTTGCTACAGAATGCAAAACACAGCTATAAGGACTGCAGAGCATAAATGACTAACAGAGAGATAATTTATGATAAAAACCATAAACCATGTAATTAAGAGGAAATCTCACCCAAAGAACCTGCAACAGTTTTTAATCTTGAAATGCAGAATAACATTACCTACAAAAATTAAAGTGAATAACGATTGAGCCATAAAGCTTTCAATTGATATTAAATATAATAAAAAGGCTTAAAATGTCAGAAGAATTTTTGTTGCTATACAGCTGAAAAAAAAAACAAGCGAAATTTCAAAGAGAGGTTTCCCTTAGATGAGAAAACTGAAACTTCTAATAAACTTTGCAATATGCAATGCCTCCCCATAAGTAAAAGGTGCCGGGGGGGGGTTTGTCCTCTCATTACTCCTCCTCATAAGGGAATGGGCATCAACAGATCCAGCTAGGGCCAGAGTTTGTCAGAAACTTTGCAGTTTAGGGTAGCCCTTCTGCCTCTTTGGACTGCAATTTCTGGATGGGGCAGATTGTGGTAAAATAAAGCCTCATGCAGGACAACTCAGTAGAAGATGATTTGTAAGGTATTAATAGATTTGCCAAACACGGAAAATGAAGAAAAAAAACTGGCGTGCACGTCAAAAAAATGCTGCAAATCCATGCCTGACGAAAAATTAGATACAATCACTAACATTTGCCTAACATTTGTCACCCCCCAGTGATTTTAACTTTCCTTTCCCTTAAAAATGTTGTGATGGTGGCACACAAAAATTTTTTTTGACTTACCAATAGTTTCACAGCAATGCTATGGAAAGCAATCAAGTAAGTGTGGCAGTAAGTTATTGATTGTATTCAGTGGTGATCAAAATGGTAAGTGTGCCTCCATCTCGGGAGCTTAGATTGTGCATTTGAATAATATAAAATAAAAAATAGTTATGAGAAATGGCAAAGTAGGGCTTTAGTTCCCATAAATATGTGGGAACAGACTAAATAGGAAAAACAGAAATTAACATGCAGGCAGAATATTCAAAATAAATGAAAAAGAGGTACATTAAATGCTCAGTTGAATAAACCTGGCAGAAAACATTAATTAACTTTTCTGGGTGACATCACCGATGAGACCTCATACTTAGCTCATGATTGGCCTGGCTGCTAAATCATTTGCATAATTACAGATATAAAGTGGCACAGTGCACATAGAGGGGAAATGCAGGGTTGCAAAGGTGAATTTTTTATCCTTCAAAATTGATGCTGCTAGCAAAAGGTTTGAATTAATTACTAGATACAAAGTGCAGCAGTTCTATACATCAGGCTATAAATGTCATATTTGCCAACAAAATGCATTTAAATACGGTGATGTGAAGGCAAATCACACTCTTGTGTCCAATTATGACTTGGCTTTTATGCAAATCCCACAGATTGTACTCTTTGCTAACAAGCAATGAGGGCTGGTAATGTGCAATTTATTTAGTAGTGTTCTGTGTTTACACAGCTGAGAGGAGACAATGACCACTTGACACAAAACCTGCGCTTTAGATTTTATTGCAGCAAGCTTTAGCATACAGTACAGACATTATTCAGAAGACTGGGCTGTACAATCATGTTTTTCCACAATCTGATTAATAAATAACAATTTAGATGCATTCAGATGGGAATAAAACTAACCATATTGGTAGTAGCCTGCAAAGAAAGAGAGTAGATTATATTATTCTCAATTCCTTGATGTTGTTTTTTTTTCCCAATGTCATTTTTATCTTTGTATATGTAGTCATTGTATTTGTTCTTATGCAATTTAGGCTGACTGTTTTATCAAGGTGCTAGATACACTTATGGACAGATAAGGGGGACGGGGGGGTTGGTCATCTTTGGTGCCATTAGTAGAGAAAGAATTCCTATTGCTAATGAGGCTTTTAGCATACATCTGTATCAGCTGACAAGGACCAGCAGGTATAAAATAACAAGCATTTACAGCTGGGACATGCCAAAAAGATAAACGTTGATTTATTTATTATTTCTATTTGTTTGGCGTGTTAAATTAATTAACATAATCAATTATAAGAATGCACTTTTAATGTGTACATAATGCACTTTTATGCATTGGCTATTCTGCACAATGAATCCCAAACTTACATCATGCCATTACTGACTTGTTTCACTCTGTGTTTCCCTGCAATGGCATTCTGTGCCAAACGCAGGTGGAACGCATCATGTTGGGAGCTTACATGCACCTGTGTCAGTAGAGGCTGGCAGTACAAGTACAGTATAGGCATTTGATTGTAAATCCTTTCAGTTTTAAATAAATTATTTTGAGTGGATCTTTCTTGAGTGGTTCTTTGGAGTGTTTAGGTAAAATGGATCCCTTTTTGACATACTTTTTTCCCATGACACTGTGACTTTTAGGTAGAGAACTAAAAACATCTTCCAGCAGAGTCTGGGGATATGTATCATGGGAAAAGAATAATAATTTTCAGATAAGTAGCCTGGAGTACATGCATGAGTTGGGAGCAATAATGCAGTTCGGCTTTGAGTTAAAAAATAAATATAAAGTTTCACCCTCTCTAATAGCCCCTTGCATGTATTCCCCAATCTGTCAGCTTCTGTCTGCAGCTCTCCTGGCAAGTATTAAAAAAAATTTCCATCTCCATGATTTTTTTTGGCATGCCAATTCATCCACAAAGTAATACCCAAATAAAGAGAACAGTTTCTTTGCTGTTTTATCTCTCCAAATCACAAGAACTGGTCAGAACTTCTCCCCTGGCCTGAATTTGCTCATAATAACCTCAGGCCATTTGTGCTTATGGACAGAATCCCCTTTCTCTACCTTCTTCTATACTCAAAGTGGATGTCCCTGCTGCTGGAGCTGCTGTTCTTGACTTTAAGTCTATTTGGTCTATTGCTTATCATCTCCAGATACTAATCTGGAGAAGGCTTCTGTCCGTCAAAAGAAGGCAGCTGAGACACTTTCCTACCTCTAGGAGCCATGTTTCCCGGGCTCCTCTGAGGGCATCGGTGTGGACCGGGGTTGGCAGCGCTCTCCTGCTACAAGAGGTTAGTTCCGGCTTCCCTACACTACCGTCCATAACATAACCATTGACACGGATAAATTTCACAAGGGGCACCCACATAAATGATAACTTTCATATTATTGCTTTTTTTCAGCTATAGGAAAAAGTTGTAAGCTCTAGCAGACTGTGCTAATAATTTAGTCTTCACCTTCAAGTGTGTATCTATTTCTTTTTCTATCATAATGAGTTAGATGTACTGTTATTCTGCTCCTTCTGATACGTCTCCCGTTTATAGGATTGGAAATACCTTCTTGTCTTAAAACTCTTTCATCTGATATAAATTACAACTATAACTTAGATTGTCTGTTAACGTTCTTCTTTTATGTGCCTGCATAACATTTTCCTTGCACTTAATTTTCCCTCCTATTCTAAAGGTTTACCTGCAGGTTGTCAGTAGTGATGAGCAAAATAATTCGGCAGGCATGGATTCGCTTTGACTTCGCTGTGAATTTCCGCGTTTTACAATTGGAGGATTGTTTTGCGAAATGCGTGTCAAAGAATTGTCACACCTTGTACAAAAATGACGCACGTAAAAAAAAAAGTTGTGTGCGTCATTTTTTCTTGGCACGTGCATAATTTTGAAATATGAGGCGCACAACAATATTTATTTGACGCACAACATTTTCACCCTATCGCAAAATTCACCCATTTTTCAGTGAAGCAAGAAAGAACAGATTCGCTCATCGCTAGTTGTCCGGCAAATTTTTTTGGTATTTCATAAACCTTTATATTAAAGAAAAGAGTAAATATTATCTAATACTATATGGACTTTTATGTATCTGTTGCCACTCCCTAACCAGAGCACCTGAATGACGAGTAAGTGGGAAATGGAATACTTATGTGTTTCACACCTTCTGTCCCTCATGAATACAGAGCTCCCCTTTTTTGCAAGAGAATAATTGACATTACTGATGAAAAGTCAGCAACTACCATACCAGTCTATATGCAGATTGGGAATTGAATAACAGTTTTAGTTATGCCATGTCAGAAAGCACAACTGAAAAGGAAACTACCAAGTTGTATGCACCCTACTAAGAACCATGAGGACCGTTATAATAATTATTAGTCTACCTATACCTGCAGCCTGTGTCCCCCAAACAGAAATGGGAACAGGCAACAAAACATCCATTTCCATTTTGCACTTTTGTGCCTCCCAATAGAGCTCAAAAGAATGGAAATGATTGTAGTAAGAGCCGGTCTTTCATTGATTTTGGTGCCACAGCACCTTTGACACCAAAGTAAGAATAAATCTATATACAAAATGTATTTCCAAATGAACTTCAACCCTAAATATAAGAAGTTTTCTTTCCCTAATATCTTCAGTTCCAATTTAAAGATATCAGCCTATGACTTTATTTAGTGTTCAGCTGACCTATAAATACATTTAGTCCCACTATTGTGTTACACAGATCAATTGAATCTTTAATGTGTAATGTTAGTGACTGCAGGGCATATATATGAGCTTCAGTAATCACTAAATAACAAGCACAAGTTCAGCTTTTTTCTGATCTGTAAAGGTTGTGTTATAAGGGTTAGATATAATACCTTTACTCCTTCTGCTCACTGAGTCTGCAAGGGCCTTCTCAACTGTTTATGCTCTGGGCTGAGAATACATTTCCTTCTTATCTGTGCCAACTTACCGTAATACCGATCCATAATGTGATTCACAGACCCTGTAAAAATGTATGTTTATCTTCAGGGTTATTAGAAAATAAAAGCACTAACTGTTTCTATGCGTTTTCCTCTAAAGGATTCATAAATATTTACTAACATAAACAGAACAGGAATAAGGAAAATATTGTCAAAGTAAATATGAACCACACAGCTTCTTGTGGTGTTTAAAAAGACACCCAATTTGTTATTTTAATGTAATTCTAAATAGCCATTAATTAAAAATGTTCAATGTTTTTGATTTTTTGTAAATGCAATTTTCCCTTTATGTACTGCAGATTCTGATTGCTCTAACAATGTAACAGGAGCCAGTTCTCCTCCAGCCAAGACTCTTTGTCAATTCTGACATGCTTCTTTAGAGCTTTTTTTACTAGCATTGACTAGACTGTGAAATGGGGTCAAAATGGAAGCCTGTAAAATGCCGTAAACCAGTGCTGTCCAACTGGCGGCCCCCCTCTGTGTGGCCCCCCACCTGCCTGGCTGCTTTGATGGTTTACCTTTGTGTAAGCTTTAAATGGTATCAGTACTGGCCACCTGCATGGTTAACACCTCAGATTTAGGCTGTAAACCCCTGTGTTTGTTTAACAATGTAATCCCCTGTGTTGTTCACACCTTTTAATCCCTGCATTATTCACCCCCTGCAGTGTTCACACCTCAGGCTCAGGCTGTAATCACCCACATTGTTCACCTGTTAACACCTGTAGGAGCAGTAGAAACCCACAAATAAACCCTGCATATACTGAGGTGGTGCTGGAATTAAAAAGTTTTTTAATATATAGTTATTGTGCAGACTGAAGGAGCAGTGCCAGCATTGCATCACTGTAGGCTGCCTGTGTGTGCCATACTCTGCCTGCCCTATGCTGCCTGTATGTGCCATACACACAGGCAGCATAGGACAGGCAGAGTAGGGCACACACAGGCAGGGTAGGGAAGGCAGAGTATGGCACACACAGGCAGGGTAGGGAAGGCAGAGTATGGCACACACAGGCAGGGTAGGGCAGGCAGAGTATGGCACACACAGGCAGGGTAGGGAAGGCAGAGTATGGCTCATGCAGGGTATGGCACACACAGGCGGGGTAGGGCACACAGGCAGGGTAGGGCACACACAGGCAGGGTAGGGCAGGCAGAGTATGGCACACACAGGCAGGGTAGGGCAGGCAGAGAATGGATCACACAGGAAGGGTAGGGCAGGCAGAGTATGGCACACACAGGCAGGGTAAGGAAGGCAGAGTATGGCAGGTTTATGCTGTACTACCACCATTAATATGGCTATGGTCATGCAATAACATGGGTGTGGTTTCAAGTGGGTGTGGTTTTAAAAAGGGGAGTGGTCAAAACTAGCTTCCATTATCGGCCCTCCACCACGGAGGCCGGAAAAATTCCGGCCCTCAGTACCACAGAAGTTGGACAGCACTGCCCTAAACCATTGTACTTACACTCATCTATACTACAACCATGTGCCAGTTTGTCAGTTAGGGTATAAAGCACACGTCATTCTGTACCCTTTCCGAAACCACTGGGCATGCAGGAAACTCCTTGCAGTAAGACCTGCAGCAATCAATTAAGCATGAGATGTGTAAAGCAGTGGAAGTGCAAGCCCATGTCCTGCCCTATGCTGCTGCTGCTTTCCTAACAGGCAAAACTATTTCATTAAATTTACAAAGTTCTGGGAAGGAATGCTGCATAGTGGGTGGCACTTAGCATTCTTTTTGTAAATGGTCCCTATAAGGTTTGACAGAAATGAATAATGACACTTGCAAGTTTTCTTGCTTCATGACTTTTTGAAAAGTGTTTCCATTAAGTGCTCCTTAAGTTAAATACAGATGGCTGACATTGCCAAAACTTTGTCATTATGCATTTTCAGTTAAACAGTGAACCCAGCTGTGCTTCCAACAGCTGGTTGGCATGCAGGACACAATATGTCTATTTATATTGCCTTGACGCATTAACGCTTTGTGCTGTAAATAAACAGACAATTCAGAACTTGAATTATACAACAACCATTTTACATTTCCATAAAAAAGCTACCAGAACATGATAATAAATAGTTCTGTCTATTAAATACGTAATAGGATACATTCTCCAGATATCATTTAGGTTATTTTGTCACAGAATATACCTTCCACCTCTTTCAGTAGTATATCAGCACCATTAAATGACGTGCATGGTAAAATGAAATATTCAAAATAAATTGATTTGTGTATAGCACTCCTCTAAGACACCAACTTTTTGTACCTTCCCACCGAGAACAAGACTAAACTAGAACAAAACTTATTTACCCACTTCATACCATACACTTAAAACCCAATAGGGTTGATTCACTAAAGGTAGATATTTTGAGTGCTATATATAGCATGCGATAAAAATGTTATTGCTTCTTATTTTTTGCGACTTAACGCATGATTCACTATAGGATACTTGTGTTATTTAAGACGCGATGTTGTTTGCATTATTTAAGTCACGAGGAGCGTTTTTCTTGCGTTATTTTCCTCGCGTGTGTTAATTCCGACTGAGCGCTATATATTTCGCAACTTGTTATATTAGCACACGATTTAATGCACTATTTAACACACATAACCATTACGTTTGTAAAATTACGTTTCTGCAAATGACCATTTCCCACTCTAGGGCCAACACATACTTGAAAAAATCCCACTGCAAAGTCCATATTGTGTTGCCAAAAGCTCACGAACCACAAGTAGCGCCTGCCCCAAGTAGGTGTTAAGTTTCGCACAGAATAATGAGATATTTAGCGCGTGTAACGCTTCTTATGTGTTCGTGAATCATGCGTTAGTATTATTTCTATGCGAGAATTAACGCAATGCTTTAAAATGCGATCATACGTTATTTAGTGCATGTGATATGTGTCTTAACGCATGCGATAATACTTTATCGAATCGAGTGTTATTTTTCACGTCAATTTTAACGCAAAAAGCATACGATAACGCTTATCGCACTTTAGTGAATCAACCCTAATGTGTGCACAATAATGGCTGCATATCAATCCCTGTTTAAAATAAAGTGACATATTGTGGATTTTTGTGCAGGTATGAAACCAATACTGAGATTTCACTAGTAGAAAACCCACTGTGCAAAAAAAAAAAAAAATTCTCTAAATGATGGTTTTGCTACGATTTAACTCAATGTCCATGTGAGAGTATGCTTAAATGACAGAAGAGGCAATACTTTCTTCAAAGAAGGGGATAGAGATACTCAGTATACCAGACACTTGTTTTATATTTACAGCCATTCTTTCTTTATAAAATAGGTCAGGTTTCAACACCATAACATATGCTACAAACCAAATAAAGTTTATTCTTCATACACCAGAACAGAGAGGTCTGTGGGCAAACTGTACAATTATGCAACTTAATTAGATACAGTGCCTCAGCCACTATTAATGTTATTTATTTAAAAAAAAAAAATTACATTTATTTTAAAAACCATGTGGGAGACACACACTCCTTATAGGGTGTTTCCTGACACCCAAAACCGAGTCTAATAACCATTACAATAAATTCTGTCATCCATGAAACATCACTGTAAGCCAGGTGGTAGTTAATCTAAAGTAGAGACCAAGGATTAAGACTAAAGGTCCCCATACTTGGGCCGATTCTAGCTGCTGATATCGGTCCCTTTGACCGATTCGGCAGCTAATCGGCCGTGTATGGGGACTAACGATGGGCCTGCCCGACCGATATCTGGCCTGAAATCGTCCAGATCTCGATCGGGCAGGTTAGAAAATCTAGTCGGATCGGGGACCGCATCGGGTCGTTGATGAGGTCCCCGAACCGACTGCCCCATTGTCGCCAATATAATTCCATCACTTGGCCCTAGGGCCAAACGATTGAATTATTCTGGATTCTCCCGATATCGCCCACCCTTGGGTGGGGATATCGTGAGAAGATCCGCTCGCTTGCTGACATCACCAAGCGAGCGGATCGGCCCGGGGACCTTGTAAACTGAAAAGGTTAATTGCAACACAGCCAGATAAAAAGGCAAGTAGGTGGATAAGGAACAATTAAAGAAAATAATACAAGACTGGAGTTCACAATGAAGCACACAATAGGTTAAGCAGGCTCATAGTTCAGATACAGGCAGTAGCAGACAAATGTCTCAAGCAAGGTACACAAGGGGTCAAGCAGTCAAGTATCCAAAGTCTAAGCAAGATTAACAGGCAAGGTATACAGAATATTGCTGAACTTACTGTTAGCTGGGGGGGTACAACACTGACCATGGGAATGTAGGAGTGGAAACTTAACTCTAGGCTACCCAACCAGCAGGAAAGGCACCCACTGGAAGGGGTTAGACTGAAACATTTAAAGGAAAGGACATAATGAGCTATGGAATAATTTTCTGCAGCTCATCCCAAATAGCAGAGCAAGGGACACAGACTGCACAGAAACATTCTCTCAAGATGAAGGCCCAATGCATAAAGCCAGCTTCAGTATTAAAAAGGTACAGTAATATTAGGGAAACACAAGGCCCTGTTTCTAATAGGATGGGAATAGTCCGACAGTGGGGCCTACTGAGAGGTCTCTGGCAGGCCAGTCTGACTCTGTTTCACCCATTGAGACAATTTTTTTGCTCAGTTTAAATTGCATTCTGAGGCATTTACAATTTTGTTTTTAAGTTCCTAATATCTATTAATGAAAAAGGAAGGAAATTAAAATATTATATCTTTTTCAAAGAAAAAGTAAAAACAAGAAACTTGTTAAATGAACACAGGCCGCCTTATCTACAGTATATAAATCAGATGCATCTAAATTCTTTTAATTTGGAGCTACACTACATTAACAAACTAGTACTTAAAAATGTGGTCAATAGTTCTCTCAGCAAGGGTACATGCAGTGTTCAGTGCTGGAGCAATAGATTATTTTCCCATCCAGCAATATATCAATATCGTAACTATGTCAAATTTTACAGTTCTTTGGAAAAGAAACCTTTAGAAATAAGAATCGCTGCAATGGTTTGTTGGTTAAACAGTTCTGAGTATAACTCATTATTGTTTAATGAAATAAAGATTTCACAACAGAGATTTTACGATGTTTATCTTTTTCTTGATTTCAAATAAGAAGCTTTCCAAATGCTCAGACCTTTGAGCCATTCCTAATGAAAATTTAAAGATGACTAATCCCATTAAGTTTAAAGCCTTGTGGGTCCCTTAACTCAGTAGTCAATATGATGAGCAAGAAAACAAACATTAAAATGGAATTAATCTCCTATTTATTGCTTTTCTGGGACTATGTTTATTAACAATTAAATTTGTATACTGCCATGTCTTTGTTTAAGATTGTCAGGTTTTTTTTTCCTGTCTAGTTTAGTAAATCAGAAACAAGATGATTTTGAATTATACGTTATATGTTATAGGGAAGCTGCAATTTCCTAAACAGCCATAAAGAATTGGCTTAAATCCCATAACTCTTACATACTGAATATAGTTTCATGGAACAGATTCAGTGATTAGGATCCTTTTTAGTATATTCCTAAATGTTAATATGACTCCAAGGCAAAATTATTGTACTTCTAAATGACAGTTTTACTTTCTTTTACTTTTAATTACATACAGTATAAACTGGGTTATTGTGATTTTCTGATTTACAATTGAAGAAGATAAAAAAAAATATGTGGAAATACTGAGATATTAAGTACCAAGTGTCAAATGCTAATAATAATATGCTTTTGCCTAATTTTGTTTTATTCTATACTGACAAGATAACCTGGGTTATGCTGGGATAACAATTTGCAGTGTTTAAATTTTCCAGCTTTACTTGCTACTGTGCTTCAAAAGGAACAGACCTTGTATACCAAAAATGATCAGTAGAACTTTAGTTATCTGGGAAACCTAGCCCCTTTGTTCCCAGAAAGGGAACAAAACATATACAGTTGCAGTAAAGAATGTAATAATAAGATCTACAAATGAATATGTTCTGTAAAACTGTATTTTAGCAGATGATGTCCAGGGCAATGTATAAAAGACCATTCAAAGCTGTAAGGTACTTTGATCATAACTAGGGGGACATTACATGGTCATTATTGATATAAATTCTTTCAATCCAGACTGAGCAATAGCAGCAAGGAGTTTGCATATTCTCCCTATATCTGTGTGGATTTCCTCTTGGTGCAACATTTTCCTGCTGCACTCCAAAACATTAAAGGAGAGGTTCACCTTTAAAGGGGTTGTTAACCATTGAGTTAACTTTTAGAATGATGTAGAGAGTGATATTCTAACACAATTTGTCTACACTTTTTATTATTTGTAGTTTTTTAATTATTTATGTTTTTATTTAGTGGCTTTGCAGTTTGGAGTTTCACCAGTTATCTAGTTGCTAGGGTCCAAATGACTTTAGCAACCAGGAAGTGGTTTAAATAAGAGACTGACATATAAATAGGAGAGGCCTGAACAGAAAGATAATTAACACAAGTAAAAAAATAACAGTAAACCTTTAGCCTCACAGAGCAAACATTTTTGGCTGCTGGGGTCAGTGACCCCCATTAAAGAGCTGCAAAGAGTTAGACAAGGAAAGCAAATAATTCAAAAACTATACATAGTTACATAATTACATAGGGTTGAAAAATGACCAGAGTCCATCATGTTCAACTATTCCAAGTAAACCCAGCACACACAACCTATACTTACCTATCTATATACTTATCTATACACTCACATTCATAAACTATATATACAACCACTAGTACTAACTGTAGATATTAGTATCACAATAGCCTTGGATATTCTGTTTGTTCAAGAACTCATCCAGGCCCCTCTTAAAGGCATTAACAGAATCTGCCATTACCACATCTCTAGGAAGGGCATTCCCCAACCTCACTGCCCTCACCGTGAAAAACCACCTACGCTGCTTCAAATGGAAGCTCCGTTCCTCTAATCTAAAGGGGTGACCTCTGGTGCGCTGATCCCTTTTATGGGAAAAAAGAACACCCCATCTCCCTCTAATGTACTTGTACAGAGTAATCATGTCCCCTCGCAAGCGCCTCTTTTCTAGAGAAAACAACCTCAACCTCGATAGTCTAACCTCATAGGTTAAATCTGCCATCCCCTTTACCAGTTTAGTTGCACGTCTCTGCACTCTCTCCAGCTCATTAATATCCTTCTTAAGGACTGGAGCCCAAAACTGCACTGCATACTCAAGGTGAGGCCTTACCAGGGACCTATAAAGGGGCAAAATTATGTTTTCATCCCTTGAGTCAATGCCCTTTTTTATACAAGACAGCACTTTATTTGCTTTAGTAGCCACAGAATGACACTGCCTGGAATTAGACAACTTGTTATCTACAAAAAACCCCAGATCCTTCTCCATTAACGATACCCCCAACAAACTACCATTTAGTAGATAGTTATATTATTTTTACCAAAGTGCATAACTTTGCACTTATCAACATTGAACCTCATTTTCCAGTTTGCTGCCCAGTTTTCCAATTTTGTCAAATCGCTCTGCAAAGCGGCAGCATCCTGCATGGAACTTATAGTTTTGCACAATTTAGTGTCGTCAGCAAAAATAGAAACAGTACTCTCTATGCCCACCTCCAGGTCATTAATAAACAAGTTAAAAAGCAAAGGACCAAGGACTGACCCCTGCGGTACTCCACTAACCACACTGGTCCAATTAGAAAATGTTCCATTTACCACTACTCTTTGTACTCTATCCTTCAGCCAATTCTCTATCCAATTACAAATATTATGTTCTAGGCCAATATTCCTCAATTTGATCATTAACCTTCTGTGAGGTACTGTATCAAACGCTTTAGCAAAGTCCAAGTAAATGACATCAACTGCCATTCCAGCATCGAGGCTCCCTCTCACCTCCTCATAAAAGGCAACTTAATTAACCTGGCAAAGATCTGTTACGCATAAAACCATGCTGGCACAAACTTATAGTATTGTGATTTGCAATGTACTCAAGTACCCTATCCCTTATTACCCCTTCAAAAAGCTTTCCCACTACTGATGTCAGACTAACAGGCCTATAGTTTTCAGGCTGAGAACGGGATCCCTTTTTAAATAACGGCACCACATTAGCAATCCGCCAGTCTCTTGGCACCATGCCAGACCTCAATGAATCCTGAAAAATGAAAGAAATAATGAAGCCCAATTGAAAAGTTGCTTAAAATTGGCTATTCTATAACATACTTAAAGTTAACTTAAAGGTGAACCACCCCTTTAAATACACTTTTTTATAGCTAGTCTTGAATTTTCTTTAATTGTTTATGATTTTTAAATGATTGTGAATCACAATCTTTTTAACGTTATTTATAAATATGTTTGCAATTGAAAGCAGTATTAGTTTGTCCCTTTTTTTTCTCTGGGTCTGACTCTGTACCGGTCTTTTCAGTCTATCATCTGGTTTCTGCTAAATTGTTTCAGAAGACACAATCAGATGTGCTGAGGACTCTTTAAGAACGCAGGGAAATAAAGTGGTGCAATTTGCAGCACTGGCACGAACAACGTCTTAATGCCATAATGCCTACTTTTGTGCTGTACAGAAAGCATTTTTTCCCATGTTTGTAAGTGCCACATGAGCTTCTTATTTTTTTTAAACCTATTGTCCAACTCTGCCTTTAAGAAACCTATGAATTACCATTACCATATGCAAGATAGGAACGTTGCGGGTCATTTATAAAGTTCAAAGGCACTGCCCATCTTTCCTTTTTTGCAAATTGCAGTGAAATGCGAATTGCACACAAACATTCACAAATGAGATTGCGATTTGCGTGAGCATGCCCTCTGTGTGTGTTTATTATGCAACTTTATTTTGCAAATTTTATAAATGACCCCCACTATGTTTGGAGTGTAAGTTGTGTCCTCTGATTCTTTCTGTTGTCTATCATTTTAGAGGAGCCTGCAGCAGTTGGGATTTTTGATAAAGCTCCCAGTTCCAAAATCAAACCCAGACACAGTGCTTTCTATCTATTTATCTATCTATCTATCTATCTACCTATCTACCTATCTACCTATCTACCTATCTATCTTTCTATCTATCTATCATCTATCTGTCTGTCTGTCTGTCTGTCTATCTATCTATCTATCTATCTATCTATCTATCTATCTATCTATATTATTTTAACTGTTATTAACTGTTAACATGACAAGGACAATACTTTATTAATATGACTGTTTTTTCACTGTGTTGTGCTGAGCAAGAGGAAATAATTCTACCTATGTACTGTCCATTATTTGTGCTCACAATTGCCAACTGCTCAACAGGCAGTGCTGAAGAGGGAACCCTGCACTGCAAATGTATCTTATTATGCTGTTGTGGAGATGGATCAAAGCTGTAAAATGGCATCTTTAAAATCCAGGCCACAATATTTCCGTACTGGTACTTGGTCTACAACTACAACTACTACAACAACCCCCATATACAATAAAAGGTACTAAGTTTGCCCAGGTGTAGTAAACCATAGCAACCAATAAGATGTTTGCTTTTAAACAGGTGACCAGTAAATGCAACTTGCTGGCTGGTTGCTATAGGTTACTGCTCCTGGGCAAAGGTAAAGTCCTTCACCCTCAAAGTATAGCATCACACTGATTAATCACAACCCTGTAAGAACATTTTATAAGTTGCAACTGGCCACTTCTAGCATTTAGATACTGTGGTCACCAGTAAATAGTAAAATTCGTATGTGGTTTGTTTTGGGGGTTTACCACTTTCCTCCTTTCTTTAACTGCTGCCTTTTGTGGCTTAAAAGTGTTGGTGAGCCTAGGTAGTTACCCCTTTTAGGACATCCCCAAAGAGCTCTTTAAGCAGTACTTATAATTTAAAATATTGTTCTATATGACACATGGTGCATTCTACTTGATTCAGCACAGATTTGTTCTAAAATCCGTTGGCTGCTGGTGCAAATGACAGTGTGTCATATATATGTTTTAGATATTCTCGGTACTAATAGCTGACTGCAGCTAGGGGAGGAGCAGTGTTATCACATCTATGCAGCAGCTAATGATAATCATACAGAAGCAGGAGAGAGTGTTCTATTGTACAGCTGTATAATCTTTCCTTTTTTTCGCTTCCCAACCACAGCACCTGACGCCCCTTATCTGTCTAACAAGAGCTTTGTTTCCCCAAGGTGCTTCAGAAGACAAAGATGAAGTACCCTGCCCCTGTCTGTGGAAAATCATTACTTTATGAGATATAGAAGAAAAGGCAAATAAAAGGAATATCTTACTATTACATTATAAAAACAATAGAGTATCTGTCATTTTAACTGATACTCTATAAAATGATAAATTGCCATTAAAATACCAACATGCAAATTCCACAATGGTTGAAAAAAAATAATGCTCTAAGTGCCACATATGATAACTGTCAACATATTTTTGGATTGTTTCCTTACTACAGGGTGGGCAACATATGTTGTTGACCTGACAAGCGTCCGGTATTCCTACACATAACATTCCTGGTTTTGTATTTCCAAAGAAATTGGTTTCTTTTTTTCTGATTCCTTGAGTATAAAATAATTTAAAAAGGGCACCAAAAGGAGAGGGAAGACCAAAATTATGAACAATTTTGCAAACAATTGTTTGAAAGCTGGTGCTTCCAAGAGGGGGCATTTATAAAATTAATGGGCCACACAGATTCCATGGGGAAGATTAGACTTAAACAAAATACATCAGTCAGGGCCCAATATGCTGCTGGGTATCCTGCTTAGCTCTTGAATAGCTCAAATGGTCTCCTATTACATGAGGTCTTTCACAAGATGCTTAAGAAATATGCCTTCTAATGAATATCTAAAGTGCCTGTATTTTTTTTGCTGATGCTGATGCTGATGCTTTTTGTTTTTTTTTTAGTCAATAGCATGTCAGACTTCCCCCTTAATTTCCACAGTAGGGAAATCTTCTTCTTCAGATTGTTTGGGATACGGTTTCCTACATTAAGGGCTCTGGCACATGGGGAGATTAGTCGCCTGCGGCAAAACTCCCTGTTCGCGGGCGACTAATCTCTCCAGATTGCCATCCCACCGGCGAAAATGTAAATCGGCAGTGGGATGGCATACGCGACGGCGCGATTTCAGTGAAATCGCGCAAGTTGCCTTGAGAGGAAACTTGCGCGATTTCAGTTAAATCGCACCGCGGCGTATGCCATCCCACCGGCAATTTACATTTTCGCCGGTGGGATGGCAATCCGGGGAGATTAGTCGCCCGAGACACGGGAGAATTGTCGCGGGCGACTAATCTCCCCGTGTGCCAGAGCCCTAAATAACTCTAGGCAGTGTCATTCAGTGGCTACTAAGGTAATTAAGGTACTGAATTACATATAAAAGGAAATCAACTTGAGGGATGAAAACATAATTTTGTCTCTTTATGTTTTGGGCTTCGTTCCTTGGCACACGGGGGAGATTAGTCGCCCGCGACAAAACTCCCTGTTCGCGGGCGACTAATCTCCCCGAGTTGCCATGACCCGCCATCCCGAGTCTTTTCCGGCGATTTCGGGAAATCGCGCCGCCGCGTGTGCCATCCCGCCGGCGGGATGGCAGGTCATGGCAACTCGGGGAGATTAGTCGCCCGCGAACAGGGAGTTTTGTCGCGGGCGACTAATCTCCCCCGTGTGCCAGAGCCCTAAGAAGGCAATTAATGAACTGGAGAGATTGCAGAGACTTCCAACTAAACTAAGGCATGGAAGGAACAATGAAAAATGTCAGTTGCTTTCTCTGGAGAAAAGGCACTTGCAAGGGAACATGATTAATCTGTACAAGTACATTAGAGGGGATCTTTTTCCTATAGAAAAGATCAATGCACTGGAGACTACCACTTTAAACTAGAGGAACATTTACTTTGTTCATTTAGTTTGTTCTTCACAGTTATGGTGGCCACACACGTGGCGATTTGCGAAAGATCGTCAAATCCGCCACTAACCTTCAGGGCTGAAACGGCAGATAAGGAGGTAGAAACAATAGGATTTTTTACCTCCTTCTGGCGATTCAGCCCTGACGGCAGATTTTGTTCAGGCGCTTCTATGGCGCCCAATCAAAATCTTTTAACCTGGCCGATCGGCGAGTCGACCAATATCAGCAGCCTCCTGCGATATAGGTCGACCCGCCGAAATGAGGTTTCGTACGATATTACCGGTGCGTGTATGGCCAACTTAAAGTGATACTGACACGAAAAAACTACTTTTTAAAATATAAATCTACATAAAAAGTTACCTATAGGTCGTGTTGATCATTTTTCACTGATAGAGCTGCTTTTGTAAGTAATTGTTCTTGAAGTTCCTAAACCTGACTGTTTCGCCAACCTGACTGTCCCTTCTCAGCCTGTCAGTTATAGCTTCTAATGCTAACGGACTCCTGCTGCACAAATATGGCAGCCCCCTCATAGAGGAACATGGGGGATCAGATAGGTAATGTAAAAGCCTCAGGAAATACGTTTATGGCAAAATTATAAAGCTCATGCAAAGACAATGTTATGAAAGATGTAAAAAAGGTTTAATTTCTGGTGTCAGTATCACTTTAAGGGCAGTGAGGTTGTGGAATACCCAGGTGATGTAAGGGCAGATTCTAATAATACCTTCGACAGTGGCTTGGATGATTTGTTGGACAGGAATAATATGCTTGAACTTGTTAAGTGAACCTAGGTGTGAGCTGAGAAGGCTGCTATTGAGTATAAAGCTAAATTCAGGCATTGCTTCCAGGAATTTGTGGTTGGCTATGCTCATATACTCAAGGCCTAAAGAACACAATAAAAGTTGCATTATTGATAGCTGACTTATTTTACCAAGTCTTTTCACATATGGATCGAAACATAAAAAAAAGGCTGATAAAGAAAAATGTCATATAGAGCCTATAGAACACTTTAGGATAAAATGGTCTATAAGCTGTAAACGTAAAATGTGGTCACCCCTGTCTACTGTACACATTTCACCAAGATTGTTGTTACTTTTATTTATAGAACAACTAAATGCAACTGTCCATTTAAAATAAAAACACAAACTAAATGAGAATTATTGAGAAGAAAGCTATGTTGTCGAGTGAAGGCTTTTAGACATTGGAAAGCATTATTTTAAAACCTTTTTGATTAATGCGAAAAGACATGGCTCTGTAAAACATTTCTGAACTCCTGGAGCCTTGAAGCCATTAGTTCATAAAAGCTATGATGACTCTGGAAATAAAACATTAGGTCACCATGTCTGTGTGGTTATTACAGTGAATTTTGTCACAAACTGCCAATGCAGTCAACTCTAAAACCCTTTCCTGCCCTTATGCTGCATAATCTTATTCAAAGACAGTTTCAAAGTACATAAAGTAATTACATTTGTCTGGAACAGATAATTCTGGTTGAACGTAACACAACTAAAGAAACATCACAAGCACGATATAGGAAAAATAGAAAGGAATATATATAGATATATATATACATGGGTAGGGACACATGGTGTGGAGGATCTGCTTTTCTCAGGACAAAAAATGTGAGATATGTTGAGATATGCTCAGCATAGTCGCTGCCATGTCTGTCTCTAGAGCTACACGGAGCAGCAGATGAGAAAAGTGGATCATCTGTTGACATGCGTTATTTTTTTTAACATGCACAACACAAACAATTTTTTCACAGCAAATTTTGTCACCCATTTTGCGAAATAATCTGCCAATGGTGAAACACGGAAATTCGCTGCGAATCCATGCCTGGCAAATTATTTCGCCCATCACTAGTGTCCCCTTTGCCTAAGAGCATCTCTATGTAGAGATAGGGAAAAACGTCATGCATCTAGTGCACACAATGCACATGGCACATTATTCATTTCAAAGAAAGCCTGTAGGAAGTACTTCATTGGTCTTTCACAGTTAAATGTATTTTAAAGTACACACTATAAATATTGATGTAAACATTGGTATGTTAAAGCAATTTTCAATTGATCTTCTTTTGTGTTTTTCAATTAACTTTTTGTTCTGAAGCTTTCCAGTTTGGAATTTCAGCAGCTATCTGGTTGCTAGGGTTCAGTTTACGCTAGCAACCAGGCAGTGGCGTAAATGAAAGAGTATAAGAAAGGGAACTGAACTATGAAAAGAATTTAAAGGATTATATTACCTATTTTTTATTTTCTATTAGTCTATAGAGGTAAATATGCAGTTTTCTTGCTCTTGGTTTGCTTTCCATAGCTACGAAGGCAATGTTTTACAGTTGCACCTTCTTTAGTCCTCCTCTTGTGTTTTAATACAGAGGGAATTATAGCCTTGCAGCCTATAGTGCATAGTGATATACCCAGTCAAACAGCCACAAGCTGCAGGAACTATAACAACTGCCTAATGGGAATGTGACTAAAAAAATTTACTATATAGATATTCACATTTTCTTGTTGGACTGTGCATTTAACAAGAGAAATTCTAAACTGACATAGATTAGAGGACACAATTATTTCTGTATAATTTTACCATTGCTTTAAGTTTTGGCATAGAAAGTATATCATGATTGTGCTGGGGAGCTATGGGAGGACAGTTTTTGGCCAGGAAGCCAAGCAGCAATAGTCATGCAAGGATGAAAAGGAAAATTAGTAACACAACAAGAGGTTAAGGAGACCAAAGAAAGTGGGGAGTAATTACACATTTGAGTCAATAATTTGTTAAATTTAACAATCATTTGTTTTTGATATAAAAGAACAATACAAATAAATTATATTGGCCTTATAAAGGTTACTGCATTGTGTTCTACTCACCCAATTATTTGCAAACAGAAAAGATAATAGCTCTCATTTACTACAGACAGATGACAAGCAATGCACCTTGCTCCCTCCCCTTCAGAGTTTTCAGGTACACATGAAATGAATGATGTGCAAGTGGGCACAATTTGCACCTGCCATGTAAGGGATGGCACATGCATACCTCTTACTATCATACCATTTTACAGAAGCTAGAAAGAGCATCTTCTATTTACTGTCTGTTTACTGATTCAAGGCCACAGAGGCAAAGTGCAAGTTTGTACCTATTAACACTCCAGTACTTACTACTGCCCCTTCAGGGACATGTTAACCCAGGGTTTGTCTGTCCTTTTCTATCCTCTATCTTGGTAGCTCTGACATTCGAAACATAATCCAGCAGACTGACATACCTGTCTTGCTGGAGAAAACTGGCTTTTGCAACACTGTTTAAAAAGTCATAACCAAAAGTTAAGCAAATGGTGCTTTTATTAGCAATAACATTTACGAACAACTTTCAAAGCACTAAAA
This sequence comes from Xenopus tropicalis, assembly GCF_000004195.4. Classification (NCBI taxonomy): domain Eukaryota; kingdom Metazoa; phylum Chordata; class Amphibia; order Anura; family Pipidae; genus Xenopus; species Xenopus tropicalis. The sequence continues at coordinate 103,198,663 of NC_030681.2, forward strand.
AATTATTAATAAATTCATATTGTAAAGTAGCTTAGAATTATGTTGGACAAGGGCAGCATCAAGTCTACGCAGGAAGGATAACCACCAACTTACCCTTACGCTTACCTCATATGTATATACATTTCTGAAATCCTTTCCCCCAAGACAAAATAATGCCACCCAGGTTTTGGGATAGAGAAGGTTACAGCTTTAATTACAGATTAAAATACATTTCTGTTAACATTATCATAGATTGGGGCATTATGTTTTCTGATAAAAATACAGAGCAGAAATGGTTGTCATTTAAAATGATATTAAATCATTACTGTTCTCAATTCATTCCATTAATAAGAAAAAGTAGAAGTGTTAAGAATCACCCCATGTGGCTTAACTCTGAGGTAAAGAAGTTAATAGGGAAAAAAAGGAAAGCTTTTAAGAAATATAAGTCAGAGGGGACAGTAGCTGCGTTTAATGAATATAAACACTATAACAAGTGTTGTAAAACAGCAATCCGGAAGGCAAAGATAGAAAATGAGGAGCGCATCGCGGCCGAGGCCAAGACTAACCCCAAAAAGTTTTTTAAGTATATTAATAGTAAAAAGATGCAGGTTGAGGGTGTGGCCCCATTGAGTTATAATAACAATATGGTTACAGCGGATACAGAAAAGGCAGATGTGCTTAACCAGTTCTTTTCTTCTGTGTATACAGTAGAGGAGCCAGTGGGCCAAGTCTCACCCAATAGCTTCACTGTTGCCTCAGCTCCAACTACACAGTGGTTGGCACAGGATATGGTGCTTAAAGGGTTACACACGATAAATGTAAACAAGGCACCTGGGCCAGATGGAATACACCCTCGGGTACTGAGAGAGCTAGGGGCAGAATTGCAGTGGCCCTTGTTTCTGATATTCTCAGACTCTCTTTCATCAGGTATGGTACCTAGTGATTGGAAGAAGGCGAATGTCACTCCCATATTTAAAAAGGGAATAAGATCTCAGCCTGGCAATTATAGGCCTGTAAGTTTGACATCCGTGGTGGGCAAGTTATTTGAAGGCTTGTTAAGGGATCACATTCAAAATTATGTAGTGGAGAATGGCATTATGAGCAGTAATCAGCATGGCTTTATGAAGGACAGGTCATGTCAGACCAATTTAATTGCTTTTTATGATGAGGTAAGTAAGAAGCTGGACAGTGGGGATGCAGTAGATATAATCTATTTGGATTTTGCCAAAGCATTTGATACCGTTCCCCACAAACGACTGCTTTCTAAGCTAAGGTCTATTGGTCTTAGTGAAGTCGTTTGCACATGGATAGAAAACTGGCTACAGGATCGGGTACAGAGGGTGGTTGTTAATGGCACATTCTCTACTTGGAGTAAGGTTCTCAGTGGGGTCCCTCAGGGTTCTGTACTGGGTCCACTTTTGTTTAATTTGTTCATAAATGACTTAGGGGAGGGTATTATGAGTAATGTATCAGTGTTTGCAGATGACACAAAACTCTGCAGACCAGTCAATTCTATCCAGGATGTGACATCCCTGCAGCAGGATCTTGACCAACTGGCAATCTGGGCAGCTAAGTGGCAGATGAGATTTAATGTGGATAAATGTAAGGTCATGCACCTGGGATGTAAAAATATGCAAGCCCCGTATAACCTTAATGGGACTGCACTAGGCAAATCCATAATGGAGAAGGACCTTGGAGTCCTTGTAGATAATAAACTTGGCTGTAGCAAGCAATGCCAGGCAGCAGCTGCAAGGGCAAACAAGGTTCTGAGCTGTATTAAAAGGGGTATAGATTCACGGGAGGAGGGGGTTATTCTTCCCCTTTACAGAGCGCTGGTAAGGCCCCATCTAGAATATGCTGTTCAGTTTTGGTCTCCAGTGCTCAAACGGGACATTATTGAGCTAGAGAGGGTCCAGAGAAGGGCAACTAAGCTGGTAAAGGGTATGGAAAGTCTCGGTTATGAAGAAAGACTGGCCAAGTTGGGTCTGTTTACACTGGAGAAGAGGCGCTTAAGAGGTGACATGATAACTATGTATAAATATATAAGGGGATCATATAATAACCTCTCTAATGTTTTATTTACCAGTAGGTCCTTCCAACGGACACGAGGGCACCCACTCCGTTTAGAAGAAGGGAGGTTCCATTTAAATATTCGGAAAGGATTTTTTACAGTGAGAGCTGTGAAGTTGTGGAATTCCCTCCCCGAATCAGTCGTACTGGCTGATAAATTATATAGCTTTAAGAAGGGGCTGGATGGATTCTTAGCAAGTGAGGGAATACACGGTTATGGGAGATAGCTCTTAGTACAAGTTGATACAGGGACTGGTCCGATTGCCATCTTGGAGTCAGGAAGGAATTTTTTCCCCTCTGAGGCAAATTAGAGAGGCTTCAGATGGGTTTTTTTGCCTTCCTCTGGATCAACTTGTAGTTAGGCAGGTTAGGTATAGGCATTATGGTTGAACTTGATGGACGTATGTCTTTTTTCAACCCAACTTACTATGTTACTATGTTACTATGTATTAACTTATCAACCAATATGTTTTTTAACTTTGAGAAAGAACATATCCAAGCAATACTTGCCCAAAAAACCACTGCTATACTACTTCCTGGGCTACCTGGCATACCGGCCACCCAACCCCGTAGGAGGGCAAATGGGCAAGTGAGAACCAGGTAATCAACTTGTCTCCCCTCTTGCATGACCCATGCCCGACAAGAGCCTGCATCAGCACCAGTCGGCTATTAACAATTTAAGGCCATAGGCCCCCAGGGCAAGCATTCCACCGCCCGCTGTGACAAACAAAACATTTTTTGGACCCAAGTGAGTCCCCACCTGTCAATATTATGACCTCTGCTATAGGGCGGGTGGGAGGGATGCTGCTTGGTTCTTTCCAAAATGGCGCCACTTCTCCTTTGCGGTGCGACTGTGTTTTAACATTACATGATCAAAATGATACAGAAAACAAAATAATCTCACCAATTTGTAAAATTGGCTATTTCATTTATTTACTCTTGAGACAATGCTCATTCTTTTTGGGCAACTGTACATATTGTAAACTCTCCCTTGCAAGTCGGGAGCCCACAGAAAACAATGAAATGAAACTTTTAGCTGACAGAATCAGGCTGACTTTGTGACTGGCCTGCAACTTTTAGAGGTTCAAAATGCTCTTGCCTACTGGCGACTACTTTCTTTTCATCTGAATCATAAATGCACTGTATATGACAGACACTTGCGCTGTCAGACAGGGACCGCTCGGGAATGCTCACTTATTCTATTCTGGAATGATCCCCTCATGACAGTGCCACCATCTGTCATTGGTGCAAGGTTTTTATTCAAATGAAAGGTAAACAGCTGCTGGCATGAAAGGAAATGTTGTTTGCCAGAGTTCTCCCTGACAGGGCTAGGTCAACCAAAACACATTGTCTGCCTTGGGCCTTGATATACACAATTGTTATCTGTCTGTAATTTACTTTGACAAATGGCTGCTTGAAAAAGCAAGTCACTCCTTGCTTACTGTATATAAAGCCTAGGAGACAAACCAGTGCTCATGGGACTTTTGATAATATATCAACTGCAAAAGGAAGTATTGGCTTTTAATCTCAGCAGAGAAACCTTGTCAGGATCTCAGTTAAGGCCAGAACATCAATACTTCATGAATGCAAATAATTTTTTCATAGCTAGTCCATTAAATGCATTGGTTTCATTTATTGGTGTTGCAATAAATGTTCCCTGTGAACACATACAAGCACATTTTATAGACAGTATGGGATCTGTTATCCAGAATGGGGTCTTTTCAGAAAGGGGTCTTTTCATAAATTGGATCTCCATAGTCTAAGGGGCACATTTACTAACCCACGAACGGGCCGAATGCGTCCGATTGCGTTTTTTTCGTAATGATCGGTATTTTGCGATTTTTTCGGAAAAACTTGCGCAAAAAGTTGCGATTTTTCCGTAGCGTTAACGTCGCACCTTTTAAGTTTTAATGCTACGAAAAAGGCGCAACTTTTCGTGCAAGTTTTAACGCTACGAAAAAATCGCCAGATTTTGCGCAACTTTCGGAATGGCTACGAAAAACTCGCGTTTTTTCGCGCAAATCGTATTGGTAACGAAAAAGTCTCGTCAATTTCCGAAAAGTCGTAAAGACGCCGAAAAAATCGCAAAAAATACAAAAAAGTCGCAAAATGTTCGTTTTCAAAACGAAATTTTTCCAATTCGGTTCAGATTCGTGTCTTAGTAAATGTGCCCCTATGTCTACAAAAAATCATTTCAACATTTAGGGGTAAATTTATTAAAATGTGAGTTTAGAGCTTAATACATAAAAAAACTCACCTATATTTTATCCATTTGTATGGGATTTTTAGAAGCATATTTATCAATGGGTGAAAATTAGAACTCAAATACTCTTCTAAAAATCCTATATAAATGAATAGAACGTGGGAGAGTTTTTATATATTACGCTCTGAACTCACATTTTATATATCTGCCCCTAAATAAACCCAAAGGGATTATTTTGCCATGAACAAGTATTAATTATATTTAGCTAATATCAAGTACAAGGTTCTGTTGTATTACTATAGAGAAAAATGAAATCATTTTGAGACATTTTAATTGTTTGATTAAGCTGGAGTTTATGGCTCGTAATTCCAAGCTTTCTGGATAACAGGTCTCTAGATAACATCTATTTTACCATAGACATCAGGATTTTATGCATGTCTAGCAGGATGTTAATTAATATATTATTATCCTTGGTGGGTCACACTTAAGAAAGGGACCAGTTGACTCCAATACATTTTAGTTTTATTTCATTATCCCTACTATAATCTGCACTTTTATTTACAGGACTGGAATGTATTTAATGGTAGTGCAGATTTGTTGGAATGGTATACAGATATATAAAGTCCCAGAGTACACATGTAAATTAAGAATCTGTGATCAAAATATTTGTTAAATCCAAATATGTATCTTCGTATGGATTCAACTTTATTGATTTAGTTCAGATTATACATTACAACATTTTGGAGGTATCTAATATGTTGAGAAGTTCAGACAATAAAATTTACCTATTTAAAGGTTATTAGCCTGTTCTTTTACCAAATAGACCATGTTAATAATATACACAGCAAAAACATGACCCATTAATCACATCCAAAAGCATTACAGAAATACATAAAGAGTAAGGTCTCTGTTGAGCCCATATGGCTACAGATCCTTGAAAGGAGAAAATTGTTTCATACTTACCGTAATTTTCTTTTCCTGGCCATCTCCCGTAGTAGCATCTTAACACTTGGGTAGCCCTCTTAGCGCAGCGATGACAGAAGGAAAAAACAGCATAAAATCCCCTCCCTTGATCCATTCCATGTCTAGTAACAAGCTTCTGGAATATACAACTCAAAAATGATTAATAGGGAGGGAAGATGCTACTACGGGAGATGGCCAGGAAAAGAAAATTACGGTAAGTATGAAACAATTTTCTCCTTTCCTGGCCATCCCCTCCGTAGCATCTTAACACTTGGGTAAGTACCCGAGCAATACCAAAAAAAGGGAAGGGAACACATTAATATGCTGAACAGAAAACTTTAATCACAGTGAGACACGGCCTGCAAAACCTTGAGGCCAAATAAAGAATCATTTTGAGCAGAAACATCTAATTTATAATGTCTGAGAAAAGTATTAGTGGATTTCCAAGTCGCAGCCTTACAAATCGATTCTGGCGCTGCCTGTGCTTCTGCCGCCCAGGATGCTGCCAATCCTCTGGTCGAGTGTGCCTTGACCCCACTAGGTAACGGAAGCGCCTGCTCTCTGTATGCTGTAGTTATGGCCATCACGATCCATCTTCCAATGGTCCTAACCGAGGCAGTCTGACCCTTATTTATTCCTCCCGGAATGACAAAGAGGTTAGAAGACTTTCTAAAGGGTTGTGTTCTGAGAATGTAGGTTTCAAGGCAATTCCTGACATCTAAGTTCTTCTTCGGAGTTTCCGTTTCTGTGGATGAAACCGGATGGAAGGAAGGAAGTACTATAGGCTCATTCAGGTGGAAGGTAGAAACTACCTTGGGTAGAAAGTTAGGCATGGTCCGCAGAACAACCTTCTCCCTTGAGTAGCGGCGTCTGACGAGCAATACAGCTTCCACTGACGTCAGAGAAAAGCGCCACACACCTTCACTGCCGAGGACAGGTAATGGGTGGGGGAAAAACCCCAACAACTGATCCTTAGGGGGGGCCACAGCCCGAGACACCACCACCAGCGCTGAGACACTCACTCTGGAGGCTGAGCAGCGCGGCATCGGATGGGGAGAGAGAGAGTGAAGAGAGAACTCCCCACCCGGTAAATCAACTTCTGCGCTGACAGAAGGAAAAAAAGACATGGAATGGATCAAGGGAGGGGATTTTATGCTGTTTTTTCCTTCTGTCATCGCTGCGCTAAGAGGGCTACCCAAGTGTTAAGATGCTACGGAGGGGATGGCCAGGAAATCTTGTATATAGAAGTCATCAGGTTGTTTAAGCAGATACAACCCATAACCCATATTTTTTGGTTGGCAACATGTTTTAAAACACATAATCCTATCTGTTTTTGGTATGATTCTGCTGTATAAAATGGTGGAAAACTAGTAAAGCAGTAAACAAGTAAAGTAGTATATTTTAATTTTGTGTTGCTCCTTCATATATAAGACATAACATATTGTAAGTTTTCAAAAGTATCACAGGTGTTATGCCTGCATTCCTGAACAAAAGATATATCCTTAAAACAAATAAATGATATACGGCAATGCTGGAAAATACTTTTGCTGCATATATTGTTACAGTTGTTATTAGGACCATTTGACAAGATGGTAACTTTTAAATAGTTTAACTTAATTAACTTGAAACCACTTGACAGTAGTGATGAGCGATCTGTTGCATGTCAAAAAAACAATTGCCGCGACTATTTATTTTGACGCAAGACTATTCTTTTAATGCCCGCAACTATTTATTTTGTCGCACGGCTATACTTTTGACGCCCGTGACTATTTATTTTGACGCGTGCGACAATTTTTGGACGGGCTGCGAAACGCGGAAATTGGCTGCGAATCCATGCCTGCCAAAACATTTCGCCCATCACTACTTGACAATGCCAAAGTTGTAACTTGAAATAATGGCCAAAGGGACATATACTGTAAGTGCCAATACTGTAACTGGGAAGACTGTAAAAATAAAGTATATCTGTTTCAGAATGGTCTATGAAACATAGCAAATCTGGAGTATAAGATCACCTGTGTTCACTAAGGGTAGAAAACATGGGCTGTGAGTAAACTCTAGAAAGTAGTGAGTGAGCAGGTGCAGCTGAGAGAGCAGAGGACAAAAGCTAAAAGACTGTTAGTTATATATTGGTAATTTACCTAGATTAAGTTGCACTAGTATTTGTTATATGTTCAGGCTGCCAGTGGACTAGTCAAATAATATATTAATAGACAAGAATGGTCATGAATTATGATTTATTTTTATAGCACCACAAAGGTACTGCATGCTTTTCAACTAGACATAAACATAAATGGGTACAGTTATTATAAATTAAACAGTGAGAATAAATATGCACATGCTAGGAGTTTCATACATACTTGGAATGAGGTACTAGACTCAAAAGGCTTAAAATCCTCTATAGACAGTGTTTAATTATGTCATCCATTATATTAAGTGCATAATTATGTAATGTGGCCCATTTGACTAAAAGTTTTGTATTTACAATAAATTAATAAATACAAATGATTATGGGCCAAGTCAGATTTTTTTAGGCTATTTTTCAAGGCAAAGGCTCTGTTTTTTTTAACTATTATCTACACTAACTACAAGACCCCTAGAGTCATTAGCAAAACCAAGCACTAACCAGTAACTAAGAAATTCAATTGTTCATTTTTAGTGCAGTCCTAAGGAAGATTGCTGAGCAAGTGTTTCCTCCAAAACAAGTCTGGACAATACCATGGCCAGGGTAATGTGGGGGTCTTTATTTTCTCGATCAAGAGCACAGATATACACTACACTATATATATAGCCAGACTATAGTGATGTGTGAATTCAGAGGCCAAGGCAGGATGGTATCATTTTTATCCTAGAACATGTTACAAATTGTTTAAAGTGCCTGCTATTAGCTGACTTCATGGGATAAGAGGGCTAAAGAAAAGCAGAGCAAATAAAATCACTGATCTATGAAATTATAACTTTTTATGAAAGCTGTATCTACTAAATAACAGACTAAATTTGAATCAAATGTAAAAAGCATTATGAAAGTAATAAATCCCATAATTTAAATGGTTTCTTAAGAGATGTCAGCAGTAGCAAATCCCAGCATTTTTTCTGTCTGCTCTCTTGTTTTTGGGTAAGATGTTGAGCTGAACACAAGCTGCTAATTAGTCTTTGAATTAGCTAATCAGCCTTTGTTATTGCAAGCTATTAAAGCCTCCTTCTCTGATTAGGAAAGAAGTGTGTGGATTCCATCAATGGAGGAGGAAAGTGAAACAGTATATGGCCCTTTGCATCTCTGATTAGTCTATTGTCTTTATTTAAAGGTAAAAATACAGCGCAAATGCAACACTACACATGACTCAGAAACTTGCAATGCATTTTAGATAATTATGCAAGTTTACAAAAGCATCTATTCAGTTTAGCACCAAGGTTACCTGTTCTTTGGCAAACCAGTGGGCACATATCAAAGACAAGTACAGCAAGTCTGAATCAGAATCATTTAATCAATAAGTAATCAAAACAGCTTTGAAACCTATATTTTATAAGATGGCCAATTATTACATGATCTGGTGACCCTAATAACATTAAGATACACTTTTCTGGATATGTAATTAATTTTCCCTAGTTCTATAGAGTTATATAAAGATATATTACACATTCAGGTAAAGGATTTAATGTTGCAGGCAATAAATGACACATAACATTTATAGAATAATTCACTTAAGAGGTACTGGAGTACTTGAGTAAACTAAAATGAAAAAAAGTAGAGTTTAATTACCTCTGAGTTTTCTAATACTCATGAATAAAGTTCAGGGGGTACCTAGTTTGGATACTTTGTTGTAGAGTACCAAATTTGTCATACAACGAATATCTGACAATGACCTAAAGTGCATGACTAGATTGATTGTTTTGGAAGTTGGTATTACTATCTATCTAGTTTCTGTTTTAGGATTTACATTTATCAACAGAATAAAAAAATATTACAATATGAAATATATTTTAGTATGATGTAGACAGTGATATGCTGGGACACTTTGCAGTTGGTATTTATTTTTTATAGCTTTTGAATTATGTTTCTTTCTGTGCAGCAGCTCTTCAGTTTGGAATTTCAGCAGCTAACTAGTTGCTACCCTTCAATTTGCCCTACCAACCAGGCAGTGGTCTGAATGAGAGACTGGAAGATGGAGTGGTAAGGAAAGAATAGGAGAGGGTTTGGGTAGAAAGATAAATAATAAAAAGTCACAATAACAATAAACTGTAACCTCACAGCAAAAGTTTTTTTTGACTGTTGCTGTCAATGACCCTGATTTGAAAACTGGAAAAATTACAAAATATTCAAAAACTATTTTTCCAAAAGTTGCTAAGAATAGGACATTCTGTAACATACTAAAATTTAATTTGAAGGTAAACTAGCCTTATTAGGATCCTCAGTTGCCCAGTACTGATAAACGTGGGCATTGTTGGGATATAAGGAGAGTTAAGGTGGCCACACACGTGGTGATCTGACGATGGTCGCACGAAAGATCGTCAGATCCGCCACTAACCTTCAGCGCTGAAACAGGCAGATAAGGAGGTAGAAACAATAGGATTTCTACCTCCTTCTGCCGATTCAGCGCTGAAGGCAGATTTTGGTCAGGCGCCTTCTATGGCGCCCAAACAAAATCTTTTAACTGGCCCGATCGGCAAGTCGTCCGATATCAGCAGGTTCCTGCGATATCGGTCGACTCGCCGACTTGCTGACTTGCCATACACGCACCAAATATCATACGAAATGAGGTTTCCTACGATGTTATCGGTGCGTGTATGGCCAGCTTTAGATATAAGGATATATGGGGTAGATAAGCATAGAAATAGCTGCAGTTTTGAGAAGGAACCAGGGGCAAATGCAAGCTACTTTCTCCCCTGAATGCACAGTATAGACCAACTAACATATATGTTACAAACTAAGTAAATATCTTTAGGCTTATCACTAGTAGATACCTGGATGAATGAAAATTGTAAATATAAAATTGTAAAATGTGCTAAAACATCCTGTAATACAACATATACCTCTTAGCAGGCACCCACATCACCCCAATGATTATTACTGTAGATATCTACAGCTATCATATGCCACATTAGTTTTCCCAAAAACTGTCATATCATCACATCATAACACCAAAAAATGCTAATAGTCTCACAAATAGCAGGAGACCAAGTGGCCAATAGACGGCCCTCTTAAGTGAAAACATTTATTTTTCTGCATAGATCTGCCTATTTTGGGTTAGGGCAAAAACACAGTTTCCAGTCAGTTTGTGAGGGTTTCAGTTTTATTAAGCTCTTGGTGTAGGACAGTGATTAGAGAAAGCAATGAAGACACCAGGCCTGGTATTAGTGCAAAAAGTTGTAAAGTGACATCAAGAATAATGATCAAAATAGCATCAAGATTGTTTAAAAGGAGGCCGGGATAACATGATAGAGAACCAAATTTTGATGCCTCTTCCATTTCTTTCTAATTCGAGACATTAGTGACTAAAATAATGAAGGTGCTCTTATATAGAACGGAGTATTTAAAACGATCCTTTCTTTTATTTCTTTAACTAACAGAAGCCTGTATAGGGCTGAGTAAAACTATAAAAATTACAAAATGTAGGAAATCTACCAAAGGAAATTTTTAATTGGGTTGACGCTACTTTAAGACACTTGACAGGGACATGAAAGCTCACATTTTAAGCACCATTTTCAATTACATGTCATTCTAAACCATTCAGCACATAAGCATATGAGAGTCCCGTTATCCATACTCAGCCAAGAGCAGAATCAAACTAATTCTGAACAGATTAGATACTGTGAACCATATCAATTGCACTCTCCAACCGATTAAAAAGAACATCTAGTATTTGGCCAGTTTCCACTGTGCATACATTATTTTGTTTCTGTTGCACTGGCAATATAAAGTCAAAAGGCAAATATAGTTTATTAATATGGACAAGACATATCTATATGCCATGTTATTTATTAGAAAATTCTGCATTTTTTAAAGTTGAATATTTATTTTTAAATAAATAAATAGGGTACATAGGGTTTAATGTACAGGTATGGGATCCATTATCCAGAAACCCATTATCCAGAAAGCTCCAAATTAATCCTTATTAAAGGGAATACAATCCTGTTAGGTTTAATTTATATTTAAAGGAATACTGTCATGGGAAAACATATTTTTTCAAAACACATCAGTTAATATAGCTTCTCCAGCAGAATCCTGCATTGAAATACATTTTTCAAAAACACGAACAGATTTTTTTATATTTAATTTTGAAACTTCACATGGGGCTAGCCATATTCTTCATTTCCCAGGGTGCCACAACTATGTGACCCTTGCTCTGATAAACTTCAGTCCCACTTTACTGCTTAGCTGCAAGTTGGAGTGATATCACCCCCCTCCCTTTCCTCCCACGGAGAACAATGGGAAGGGAGCAAGACAGCAGCTCCCAGTAGATATCAGAATAGTACTTAATAGAAAGAAATCCAAGTCCGGCTTGGGACTCCTCCAGTTACATGGGAGTAGGAGGCTACCTGAAAGCAGTTCTAATGTGTAGCACTGGCTCTTCCTGAAAGCTCAGACTCAGGCACAATGCACTGAGATGGCGCCTACACACCAATATTACAACTAAAAAAAATACATTTGTTGGTTCAAGAATATAAATGATAAAGTGAATTATTTGCTTTGTAAACAGTGTAATTTAGAAATATACCATAAAAATCATGACAGTATCCAAATTACAGAAAGCCCCTTTATTCAGAAAGCCCCTTATTCAAAACAATATATTGCATAAAACAACTAATAAAACCCTTTATCTAAATAAACCATTTTGATAAAAATGTATATTTTTTAGTAGTATGTGCCATTGGGTAATCCTACATTTTAAGTACTAAGGGCTGCCCCCAGGAACATAGAAATCACCTGATCCACCTGATCCACCTGATCTACCTGAACTGCTCTCAGCAATTTGCAATTATTTGCACTATATTTTTAATTTTTTAATTTATGTTGTTAAACTTGTGTTGTGCTGTAAATTTTTTTTTCATGGGTTGCATGTATGTAGCATCTTGGGCCTGGAGGAACTCTGTTTCGTTTCACTGTGTACTGTACTGTATATGGTTGAAATGACAATAAAAACCTACTTGACTTGACTTGACTTGATACAATTCACAGTGCACACAAATAAGCCAAAACACACATACATGTTAGGTCACATCAGCCAATTAACGGGAAGAGTTCTGTCTTTTACTCCCACACTTCTTCCTATTACAGTTAGAGCTTCATTATTTCCTGTCAGGTGATCTCTGAGGGAGCACACAGCCCATCACTAAATATGGGCTCTTATATACAGTATATATATATATATATATATATAAAATACTGCAAAGAAGGCCAGCACTCACAGGACTTTAAACAATCCAAAAAATAAAGGTTTTAAGGCAAATGATGAAGCATGGTTTTTTATTTGTCCGACGTTTCAGTTCCAGACAGGAACTTTCATCAGGGAGAACAGCACTGTGCATGTACAAACAAATTTAAAAGTACAAGATGGCGCCAAAACACCGTTGCTAGGCAACCACCGACTTACACAAATCTTCAAAAAACATAAAAACACCTCAAGGGAAAAGGGAAAATAAGGTAAACACATAAGACATGAGGGTAATATTGCACACATTATGCTGCTATAGGGCATAAACATACCGAGTCCCCCCAGGTGCTGATTGTCCGTGTCAGGCACTCACCACATCAAAGCAGGAGAAAAGTATATGTATATACTATATAGTATATATATATGTATATATATATAAAAGTCGAAATAAATGGTGGCACTCGTTAGAAAAGTATAGAAAAGTTTCTGTTGCCTGGGTGCAGGTCCAAATAATGTGCTCGAGAGAGGATCAGCACTCACAGGACTTACATAAACAAATGATTTTTATTAAAGAGGAGACTAACGTTTCGGCTAGCACTCTAGCCTTTATCAATGTGGTGAATACAGCAAACACATATATATATATTCCAATATGGTAAGATTCTTTAAAGTGGACCTGTCACCCACACATAAAAAGCTGTATAATAAAAGCCCTTTTCAAATAAAACATGAAAAACAAACTCAGTGAAATTTCTTTTGCTTGGCAAACACAATAGAAAACAATTTGGAATTATTTCTTACAGTGACAGGTCCCCTCTAATAAGTCACCTAATATGATATAAACTATCTATTGGTTAAGTATTGTTTCTGGGGGTATAGCTTTGATAATCCTTTCCTCTGTAACTTACTGTCACTATTGTACAGGTACAGGAGACCCGTGCCATTTCCCCAAACAACATGATTAACAACTTCACGGATCAGAATACTGTGAAGTGAAACTAGAAGCTGAGGGAATATTTACCAGAAGAAGAAACTGAAAAGCAGTTTTATCTCTATCCAACAATGCAGAAACCTCTTGTGATGCTCACCTTAATGGAGCCTGGATAATTTCCAATCCATTTCATGCCAAGGCCTCGGCTTGCCATAAAAACCATTATGTTTATCAGCATGCGTCCTGCTGTCGGGTATTGAGAAGGTTTGGAGCCTTTGGGCTGACTATCCATAGAAGCAGAGATGACAGGCACCGCATTTTAGTTTGAATAATTATTTCTGCTTTCTGTCAGATGTACCGCTTTGCTCCGTTTTATTAGCCTGGAAATATTCCATGTCACTAACAAGAAACAGTTCACATTATAAAGCATACATCCTTAACAAAATCAAAGCACATTTGCTAACATTGAGAAGCAATGACATTTGGGCCAGTCAATAACACCTTTGTTTCCCTTATTTATACAGCTAATCTATTTATTAATGAAAAGGTATTAATAGCAAATGTGGTTCTGACTCTGTTGCCATTGGCATGAACTGTGCCATATAAGGCTTATTTCCAAACACAGTGCATAAAGGATAAAATTCTGATGCAAATTGCCATGGGTTTTTTTTTGTTTTGTTTTTAAAGGATTGCAACTTTTTTTCCCCAAAATTCCAACATAATTGAAGGTGCCCAGTGCCCAGTAAATTCCATCCCTTCAAACATGCAGCATTAATAATGGTGTTTGCATCTGAGTCCTATTGGGCCTGTTGACTCAACTCACTAAGGAAATGCTAGAATTATAATTGGTAATTTTTGCCTTCAAGCAACCGTGCTTCTCATCTTATTGGGAAATGTATTAATTGTAAAGGATGAACATATAAGCACTACATTGCCATTTCTAAAAGGCTCTTAACAGTATTCAAGATCCTGAGAAGTTGCCAACTCTTGAAGAAATTAACAAAAGCTTCCCTTGGAAGAATAATCAATTGTTGATAAATATGAGAACATCTTGAATAACAGAGTTGGTGTAGTTGGTCTTGGTACACAAAATCTAAATGTGTATGTGCATTCAGAATTACCTAACAAGCTGCTTCATTTTTGTCAGTGTGGTGTGTACATTAACAGGGGAAAAACATAATAAAGCTGCATTTTCTTTTGGAATCCAGTATAACTGCACATTAGTAGTGATGAGTGAATGGACTTGCAGTGAAATTTTGCATGTCGCCATTGGCGAATTCTTTTGCGAACGTTCCATAAAATTTTGCTGCATAAAACGACACGATCATGTAAAGAAAAGCGTGGTCATGTCAATAAAAGTTGAACGCATCAAAAAAGTTGTGCGGTACCCGAATTTTGCTATTTTTTTTGCCATTTTGTAGTTTCACAATTTTTCCGCGAACCAAAATAGGACAGATTAACTCATCACTACACATGAGCATTTCAACAAGCATCCTGTATTTTTTAATTAGGAGTAAAAGTCAGTCTCCTTATGAGCCCCCTTAAGGACCACAAAGGTCAGATTACATAGCAGGACCTGAGGTTGCCATAGAGTACTAATGCCAGTAGATCCCATGAGGTAACCATGACACAGAACATTACTCATGTAAATTAGTTGCATGACATCTTTTAATATTATTGAACTCATAGATGGGTGGTAAAGATATTAACAGTAATATATAAACTATTATGCATCTTGTTATTTTAGTAGATAGAGGATTTCTACATTACTTAAAAGGCTAATTGCACCAGTTAAGAGGCCATATACAGTGCCTATTTGGGCTCATCTATTCTGCGATATATGTCAGTTAGCTGGTGGCAGATATTTGAAAGCATAAGCCACAGGGCACCTCCCTTGAACTTCCATTGTGTTTAGAGCTTTTAAGCTCTGGATGTTGTACCAGTTGAATCACATGTTATTGATGGCCAGGTAACTGTACTCTCATCTCCTGCCCCCATGCTACCTGTTCTCTTGCAACCGGAAGGTGTACCCATTTATATACATTTTACTAACTGGAGAAAATCCATGCATCTCTGGCATCTGGCAAAAAATCGACAAAAGTGTCTTCAATTGTCTGAAATAAACACTCAATTAGAAGCTGAAGCTGTGTGATCTGTGCCCCCCAAAAATGGTGTGTGCTTGAGAGGGTGTATTTAAGTCAGCTTTTGCTTATGGGGCAATGCAGCATTAGATCTATGCCTGATGAGCACTGCCAGTGTTCACTGACCAAAAGAGATATCAAGATAGTCCCATTGGTACAGATGCATATAACAATAGACTCACTTGTATGCCAAAATATTTTATTTTCCAAAATGAGATCTTGTCATTGTTTCCCCAAGGAATCCTTACTTGACCACCTGAGATGTGTTAGAAGCATGTAAGGATGTGATAACTTTCTTCGCTTAGAAAGCCAAAAGGTTCAGCCTTAGCCTCATTATATGCATTTCTGCTGGTGAAACCAGTTTGATGGATATAAAATAAACCCCAGCTGGCATGTCACAGCCAAAGAGCAAACTGAAAATAACAATACAGCTACTTTAAAAATTATGCTTATTTTGTAGATATTCCTGTTTTGTTGCCAAAATTGTGATTTTGCTTGGTAAAATAGCCATAATTTAAACTGTTATCTCACATCCAATTTGCTGGATATTGCTTACAGAAACTTCCAAGTGTAAAGCTAAAAAAAGCTCTGAAACTAGCACCTTGATGAACTGGTTCTTCTAGATTTCCAATCCCAATGTCCCTCCTTATAATGGTGGATAATATTAGGTTTTCCCAGGGAACAAATGCTAAATAAAGTGGTTTTCCCAGAGTCTAAAGGGCAGATTTAATGAATTCTTTTAGTTTAGCTTTATAAATATTACTGCACGCTGAGACTGAGGCTCATTTAACTGTCATATATGTGGGCATTAACATCCCATAAAAAGCAATTCTCTCAGTACTCATTATCTAAAATGTCCCATCTCATCAGTCTGACCCAGCGTGGAGATAAAAACAGGACCATGCTGACATCTACTTTGCACAGAGCTTCTCTTGAGTGGGTGGCTTAAGTTGCTTCTTTATTGCTTTTCATTCCAGGAGCATGAAGCTTGTCTTACTCTAATTTCTTTTCTGGTTCTAATGGCTCCTTCAGAAATACTTCACAATGCAGTGCATGTGACGCTTCAATCTCTTTCCTTTCAACTGGCTGCCTTGTACTCAGCTTAACTATTTTTGTTTAAAGGAAATTTTTGAGTATGTATTTTTATTTATCGGTTCTCCAGTTTTTTTCGTTAAGGAGAGAATGATAAAAATAGTCTGCTGTCATGTTTGATTTTCACTTGAGTCTGATGCCTAGAATTATGAAAATAAGCTTCCAGATATAATTTGCATTTCCAAAATGTTAAGTAGCTGTGGCATGCTTAGAACGTCATATTCAAACATTGGGTTAACTTTACTAATGCCAATATCTGCTCTGCAATAGTGATGAGCGAATCTGTCCCGTTTCGCTTCGCCGAAAAATTCGCGAATCTTTCAAAAGATTTGGGAAACGGCGAAAAATTAATGAAACGGTGAAAATGTCGCGCGTCAAAAAAAATTGTCACCCGCGGCTATTATTTCGTTGCACGGCTATTATTTCATCGCCCGCGGCTATTGTTTCATCGCACGGCTATTATTTCATCGCCCGCGACTATTATTTAGTCGCATGGCTATTATTTCGTCGCCCGCGGCTATTGTTTCGTCGCACGGCTATTATTTTGTCGCACGGCTATTATTTCGTCGCCCGTGGCTATTATTTCGTCGCACGGCTATTATTTCGTCGCACGGCTATTATTCCGTCGCACGGCTGTTATTTCACCGCCCGCAGCTATTATTTCGTCGCACGGCTATTATTTCGTCGCCCCCGGCTATTATTTCATCGCACAGCTATTATTTAGTCGCACGGCTATTATTTCGTCGCCCGCGGCTATTATTTCGTCGCGCGGCTATTGTTTCGTCGCGCGGCTATTATTCCGTCACCCGCGGCTATTATTTCGTCGCCCGCGACAATTTTTGGACGCACGGCGGATTTTTCCGTTGTGAATTTTTTCATCCATTTCACGAAACAATCCGCCAATGGCGAAACACGGAAATTCGCCGCGAATCCATGCCTGCCGAAACATTTCGCTCATCACTACTCTGCAACCTATGTATATGACTGAAGAAAAATAAAGTACTGGTCAATGAACAGCCGCACATAAAATTTGCTCTCATATGGAGGACTGGGGACAGGACGAGCAGAAAACGTCAGCGCATCCTATCCCCAGTGCTCTGTATGAGAGCAAATTTTATGTGCGGCTGGCGGCATGCTGTCCCTACATTTATGCCGTCCTAGTCAAGGACCTTTGTTTGCGTCCCACAAATCCAGGCTTGTGCATCTTGTTGCATGCACTGAGGCTCTGAATTACAAAACCCTACCATCCAGCCCGATTTAAGGTTATGTTTTTTTTTTTTGAAGATTTTACATAGAGCAGCGCTGTCCAACTTCTGTGGTACTGAGGGCCTAAATTTTTCTGACATACGTGGTGAAGTGCCGATTAGGAAAGTCAGTTTTGGCCACTCCCTTTTTTAAATCACACCCATGTTAACACAAACATTTTTAAGACCATATCCATATTAATGGTGGTAGCACACCAAAAAGACAAATGGTTGGTGGTCACTTCAGGGATGGCGAGGCCACAAAGGCCCAGGCCTAGGGCAGCACAAATTTAGGGGTGGCATGCGAATTTGCATGCGCGTGGGGGGGGCTTTCTCAGGGCACCCACCTTAAACTTCCCCCTGGGGGCACAGAGTAAGGTACCCTCCACCAACTGTGACAATAATAACCTTCTTTCTCAGGGAGGGAAGGTGGGACGCTGGGAGCTGCTGACTCTCCCTCCGTCTGGAAATAACTGAGGTAAGATGGCGTCCGTTGTTAGACCATCCCCTTTGCCCGGAAATCTTCCTGATCACCCATTGGCTCGCCATCTGAAACAGTAAAAAAGGGGGGGGAAAGGGGGGTGGGCTGCCCTCCTTGCCCTGCTTCCCTATGCTGTGCTTCGGGTCATTGGGCCCCATGAACTATAGTGGGATTGAGTTGAGGATTGGCAGGATATTGGTTAATCGATCTAGTATGTAATGCTTTTTATTACTTAGCCCTGCCCTTACCAAGACACACAACCAAGGGCACACATAAATGCTAAGTTACATGAGCCAATAAATGGACAGAGCTGCATCTTTTTTTCTCACACCGGTTATAGTTGGAAACAGTTACAAACACTTAGAAAATGATTAGAAAATGGTTGCTCAAGATAAAATGTGTTCTAAACATATTGGAGCTAGCCACCAGCATTATTATGTAAAGGGGTCTATAATAATTTATGACAGCCATTAATTTCAAAACAGTACAACAGATCTGGTCTTGTAACACACAGGGTAAAGATCAGTGATATAGAAGCCAATCCACTGTAAAGCAGCACCCACACACTTGATAGCACTCTGCTGGGAAAACCTAGAATTATTGGTAAGTTTTTAAGGCCTCAATAATTTTGGTTTTATACATAAATTAAAGCAAAACATGTGAAGAATATAAATTTTCTTGGCTTGGGTGTGGGCTTGCACATCTGCATGTGTAGTAGCATAACATTTTGTAATTTTACTCTACTTTGCATTTGTAAGGGTCAGTAATAGGGAAACCTGCAAATAAGAGCACCAGACAGATATTCATAAAATAGCCTTTCCTTGTCCTTCAACACTATTTTCATTACATGTATGTTTTCATGACCTAATGTGTCAAAACTGACAACCACTCAATCATTATATATTCCCAGCCAATTAGTTATTTATTTTTAATGAGTGTTCTAAAATTAGTTATAATGATTCCCAAATGGCTTCTTGAAGCTGTGCCAGAAAGTTTGAATTGCATGTGGAGTGTGACTAACCAGAGTAACCTAGAAAGATGATAGGGAAAACAAAGAATGAGAGGAGGTAAGGTGAAGGTTGAAGACAGTGTAGATCAAAAGAGTGGCACAATAGGCACTTTTCAGTCAAAATACATATAACTGTTAACAGGGTTTTCAAGTCAACAAACACGATATCCAAAAATCCAGTTGAAGTTTAATTAATTTGAAGAGATGTAATACAGAGATACAAACTTAAGGAGGTGATAAAGCTAATTACCAGTCCACTCAGAAGCCCCTGATAATAAACTGCTCAAATGCTGTTTCTTAGAAACGGGAGATATTTGTTAGTTTAAAGGTCGATAGGGAGCTCTGAGCAACTTGCTCTATTTATAAAGGAAGGGGGAGGTAAGTTCAGTGAACATAGCCCAAAATTAGTGCTTTAAAATGGCAAAAAATAGGAAAATATGTATTTTATTAATTAAAATAATAGGCAAAATGTATTTTCATTTTTAGTCTGTGGGCGCAAGCCCTGTTCTTGCCATCTGCCATAGGGCCTCATTGGCTCTTCTTAAAGGCAAACTATTGCAAACATTTAAATATAATATGCATGTATATATATCTTTATTTATAAAGCGCTACTTATGTACGCAGAGCTGTACAGTAGAAATAAGCTTTGTCTGGTGGAAATACAAATTTTCTAAAATGTAGAAAATTTTGTTTCATGCATTTTCGTTTCATGTAAGTCGGGGTCAAATTTTGATTGACAGGCGGATCTAATAAATCTTTAAGGAGGGGGTTTCCTTTCCTAGCAGATGTGTTAGAGCTAACTCAAATAACCGAATCCTAGCACAAACAAAATAACTGACCTTGGTACAAATCCTGCATGTAAAAGAACAGGATTTCTGCCAAAGATGATTATTTTGAAGGAGTAAGCTCTAATACTGCTTATAGGCAAAGGGTGCAATCCCCACAAAAGATATATTAGGCCTAACTGTCAATCAGAACCTGACTCCCCCTACTGCATGAAGAGAGAATGAAGAGAGACAGATGATGAGAGGGAGAAAGTGAAGAGTAACTTGGTTACAGGACAGAACTTTGATAATATTTAAAAAGTTTCTTATTTCAATCAGATGCTGCTTATATCAAATTTTCATTTTTTGCAATCGATTTCATTTAACAAGCAATGACCATCACTTCCAACCTGAATGTCTAAATGACATGCAAATTAATGATGGAAAGGGGATTGCCTAAATGCCTCCCTCTGCCCCCTCCTCATAAATACAGTACTGCTGAACATTTTTGAGCACAGCCACCTGCAGCAATTTTGCATGACAGGGATCAAAGTGCAGAAAATATGGTGTATTACACCCTGGCCTACACTTAGGGGCTGATTTACTAATCCACGAACGGTCCAAAGGTGTCCGAATGCGTTTTTTTCGTAATGATCGGTATTTAGCGATTTTTTCGTAAATTGCCGCGACTTTTTCGTAGCCGTTACGACTGTTTCGCAAAATGTCGCGACTTTTTCGTAGCGTTACGACTTGCGCAAATTGTCGTGACTTTTTTGTAGCCTTCGCACCGAGTACGAAAGTTTGGGATTCATTCAAGCTTCAGTATCGTGACTTTTCTTGGGCCAGGTTGGAGCTGCAGAGTGCCATTGAGCCCTATGGGAGGCTTTCCTTGGGCCAGGTTGGAGCTGCAGAGTGCCATTGAGCCCTATGGGAGACTTTCCTTGGGCCAGGTTGGAGCTGCAGGGTGCCATTGAGCCCTATGGGAGGCTTCCAAAATCATGCTAAGTCTGAAAGTTGTTCCCGCAGTTTACAAGCGTTCAATACGAAAAAGTCGCAACAAGATACGAGCAAATCGTAACGGCTACGAAAAAGTCACGACAATTCGCGCAAGTCGTAATGGTTACGAAAAAGTCACAACAATTTATGAAAAAGTCGTAACGGCGACGAAAAAATCGCAAAAAATACGAAAAAGTTGCAAAATGTTTGTTTTCCAATCGGAATTTTTCCCATTCGGATTCAGATTCATGGGTTAGTAAATCAGCCCCTAAGTAACTAACTCCCTTAGTTTGCTGCCAACTACAAGGTGAGTTATTCTCAGAAGCTGTTTTGGAAAGAACAACTGGGTTGACAATCGTGCATGAACACTCTTAAAATTCTTTCTGCCTTATTCAGGCATTCTTCAAGAGGTGGAAAGGGATCATGGGGCCCTGCTATAACATATCTGAAATGGTACTCCAGTGGCTGTGTTTTATTTTAAATCTTATGTTACATATGCATCTTCGTTAAGGCCAATTAAACAGAACCAAAACCACAAATCTTCATTTGAATATCATTTACACTGCATGTCATTTTCCTGTCATTTATAATTCACCAGTCCTACCTTCTCTACTCCAAAAACTGTCAAGATGCCAACACAGTTATAAAAAATGATGTAGAAAATTTATCTTTGTCAAACTGGTGTCGCCACTAAGACACTAAGATGTCAATAAACTGCTGCTTTTTGGCAGATAACCTATTTTGGTTCACTTAAAAAAAATGTAAACCAATATAAAATGTTTGTTATTTAGACAAAAAACTAAGAATGTGGATATTTTTTAAACCAAATACTGTAGCTTGTATGTGAATGTTGATATTATCTCAGTCTTTTATGCCTTTTCTATTGTATTAAGTCCATTGTAGGACTGTTGGCTTGTAAATGCTTTCCTAATAGAATAACCTACAATAGTCAATTATATTAAAATGATATAGATCAGTCTATTCCCAAAGAGACACTGGGAACTTTGTAAGGCAATTTAGACTTTAATATGCTATGTATGCCAAATTCAAGTGATTTCAGTAATCATGAAAAAAGAGTATTGTGCTTGTTGTGTTATCAAGGGCCAGAGTGTAGCCTGTGCATGTAATATACCAATAACATTTATTTTTGCGAATAAGGGAATTCAAAAATTCTAACAAGTCTTCATACATTCATAAAGAGTTCTTCTATGTCCTTGGATAAACTGGCTGATTGTGTGCTTGGTTGGGTTGGGAGGCAAATTCATAAGTGTATGTTCTGAATACCAATCATTGTCACTTAATACAAGCTCCCCAAGGATTAGTGAGGTTGAATATGTTAAAGCTATATCTGTATAAATCAGAGATAATATGTTTGACGTGACACTTTCCAAGAACTGCTTGGACTCATTTCAGATTGTTTGTGCTAACTGAGTACCATATATCATAAATATAATCAAGTGCTTACAAGACAAAGAAAGTACCTGGAATGTAGACAAAACTTGGAAATATGTTCTTAGTCCTTAATCCTACCTTCTCTTTCCTACAGTGCTTAGCATGGGACTATCATTGTATTTTGTTAAAAACCTATTCTTTTTAAATAATGCATTTTTGTAAAGCAGTTTTCAGCTAAACAAATTCTACGTCTTTGTATTTAACTGTTTTGTTCACTGCCGATATGTATTCCAAGTTTCACCATAAATGGAATTAAATTTGAAAGAGAGAAAAAAATGTAGTGCAGCATTCAAAACTATTTGTTAAACACCAGAAAAAAACCTTTTATTAAAGAGGTATTGCCCTGTATTAAATGAGGAGTAGAGTCACCAATGTAGAGAGTAATTGTTCACTTTTGTAAGTGTCTGGTAATGCATCAGCTAGAATATCAGTGTAGGTTTTGTCTCCTGTATCCCAGAGAGACATATAGAAACAGACAAAAATAAGTGACCTAACCTGGAATGGAAGATCTCAATAAAGAAATGCTTGCAGAGACTAAGACCTGGATACTGGCGCAGCTTAGAAGGAGGGCCTACATGACAGGGCAGGCAACGTGAGTGGTATTGGCCAGGCTAAGTCACAGATTGGCTGGGTACAAAAGAAAGGGGGCAGGGGTAAGCAGTCATCCATCTTGTAGGGCAGTAGCTACACAAGTTCCCACCCACCTGTTTTTTGAAAAAATGATATAAAGAAAGTTGTGCCAGAGGCTGAGCATTGAGAAAAGGTGGTCCCCATTGGGTAAGTTAAGGAGGTTAAGCAGCTAACTTAGCAGTCACAGCTTTGGTGGGTCCCTTGCCAGTCTGCCGGGCATAGTGGTGTGGTATTGGACAGTATTGGACTGTTGTGGCAGCCCCTAAGGTGGGTACCCATGGTGATGTTGGATATGGTGAATTACACCCAGGGGCATGGTCCCTTTACTTTAGGCCAGTAGTGCCTGAGGGACAGATACCTCCAGCTATCAATCCTTGTTTGAGCACAGGTTGCTATTTCTATCTATTCCTATTTGTAACATGAGCATTTTAGTCCCTCCTTCATTGCCTGGATTTCAAATGATGCAGAAGAACTGTTTTGCAGCTGAATTTTTAGCATATCAAAATGGTATTTATTCAGGGAACAGATTGTTTGGAGCTCTTTAACAAATTTTGTTTTGGAAGCCGGAGTTCCCTTTTCATAAATCTTCCCCTTAGTATAGAGTCGATCCAGAAAGTGGTCTAATTGACCTTTTGGGGTCAGTAAATATTATATACAGCTTCAGATGATGGGGTATTTTTTGCCTTCCATGGGCAAAGAAAATTGAATTTGATGATGGGTATGGCTTTTCAGCATACACCATGTTGTTAGTATGCAAATATGTAGGCAGATGATTTATATAGGCATTAATATGACTGCTAATTATTGAACAAAATTCCATAAAAAAAGATGTGATATATAGAGCTTATAATAAAAGTCAAGTAAAATGCTGTACATTAAATATTCCCAGTATCGTGGAAACTTAGTTTTTATCTTGATAAGCTATTTTGGTTTTTAATGTCCTTCTACATACTTAGTAGCTTTTGCAGAATTTTCCAGAATTACTGGATATCAGCTTGAGCAGAAAGTAAGGCTAACTCTAGTATTGTGATTCAGAGATTCACTAAACTTAATTATAAAATAGATCAAACAGGATACACTTTTGCCTATGCTCACATGGGTTTCCACTTTTACAACCTAAAAAACTATAGTAGTGTTAAGGTTAAATAGTTATCTAAATAAGGTGCTGTGTAGGTACGAGACAGCCATTCAAGTTGAACAGGTCAAAAACGCTAATGTTTACACAGCACATAGCAGGTAAGCTCTGTAGGATACCATGGGTTTCATTTTTACACAGGAAGTTAAACAGAGGTCAAATGCCATTAAAGAAACAGTAACACCAAAAAATGAAAGTGTTTTAAAGTGTTTAATATCAAATATTTAATATTAAAATATAATTTACTGTTGCCCTGCACTTGTAAATATGGTGTGCTTCAGGAGCACTACTATACGTTATATAAATAAGCTGATGTGTTGCCATGGGGGCATGCATTCAACATGGAAAAAAGGCACAGGTTATATAGCAGATAGCAGATAAGACACCATTGTTTTCTACAGGGTTTACCTGTTAGCTGCTATATAGCCTGTGCCTTTTCTCCTTTTGAATGGCTGCCCCCATGGCTACATATCAGAGTTTTTATATAAGCTCTAGTAGTGTCTCTCAAGCTAACACACACTTTTACCAGTGCAGGGCACTAGTACATTATAGTTTAATTTCTTTCATATATTTTCATTTCTTAGTGTTACTGTTCCTTGTACAGAGCTATAAAATGAAAATCTTTTTCATGTAAAATAGGACTTATGTTACCCATAAATTGTTTATTTGTAGGTGCTGGATGAACATATACAAACTTTACATTTAATTTAAATATTTTCACTTTTTAATGTTACTGGTCCTTTATAGTTCTAGTAGTAGTAGTAGTTCCATAGGATGGAAATCTTAGTTTAACATAGAGAATTAAATAGTTATTTAATGTATATGCAAAGGCAAAATCACTGATGCAAAAAATAGATTGTTGTGCTACTTGACACACAGTAAAACTTTAGAATGTAATGTTGTTTGACATTCTTATAATAATAATTAATGGTTACACAGATATAAAAGAAATAATGTGAAATTGCTTGGTGTGCTTATTTAATTAATTTTCTATTTGTCTTTGCTTTTTATGACATTAGCAATTTTACACAGCTAATATCTGAGCTGATTTACTGGGCAGCTGGCTGCTGGCAATTTTGGCAGTGTCTCAGGGGAAAGCTATCTTTCATACAGTTATCTTCCAACTTGTCAGCTCATTTAGATTTCAAGGCTGTCAAGGAGGAATATAACTGTGCAGAGATAGTTCCTGCACCAGTCACCTACCCCCTTGGAGGCTGGCTTGCACAAATTTTATTACTGATAAAAATATAGGATTTCATGCTCCATTATTTTGCCTTTACTTATGTTTGTACCAGTTGGTAATGAATAAAATGCATGCTACGCTATGTAGTTGAGCCATTTTCTCTTACTCTTAGCACTTTCCAGTTGTCTGTTTAACCTGCGGCATGTCTTCTTCATCATGGAATTCCTGAGTGGGGGAAGCCTGTAAGAAGGTGAAAATGTGTGATAATTTGTATGCTGAAAATTGGTAAAGTGTTGTTACATTGTTTGACCACTAGGGCAGATTAATCACCCATTGTGATTACCACAGTATAGGTACTTAGAAAAGTTAAGTGTAATTTAGTCCCCCAGCCACCAGAGGGCAGTGCAGGCAGGAGGTTATAAAAGGAGCAGACACACCCAGGTTCACGTCTTTGGATGGGTGGGGTCGAGTCAACAACTATCGACAGGAGGTGAGTCAGGACCTGGGCAGTAGAGAGGAATAGTTAGCAGAGGTTAGAGGGGTGTAATAGCTACCATTATATGCGCGAGGCAGTCAGGGTAGATAGAATGGGCAGCCTCCGCCCCAACTAGGAAAAAGAGGAACTAGGTTCCAACGGGTCCCCCGTTAGTTAGGAAATTCAGTGCCAGTGTAGGAGCAGCTAGCAGTGCAGAAGGCTTCTGGCATTACACCCGGCCAGGGTTGAAGCCTTGACGTGGCGTTACTGCTCACATGTAGAAACATGTGCTAATTCAACCAATGGTGCAACTGTGAGTGAGGTGTTTTTTTATTGCTAGATTTTGGAACTCTTTCTTTAGGTATAGATTTATTTATGTCCATGTGAAATTTTCTGAATGAGGTTATATTTAGGTAACAGAACACATATACAATTACACTGTACACACAATGTAATCACATAGATGAATGGCTGCAGTGTTTCACTTTTACACTTCCCCCAACAATCTGTAAGCTGTGGCTTTTCTTCTTAATGGAGAAATCTCCAGGTGTCAGAAGCCACCCATACAATAACCGCACCGAAAAGTAAATCACCAGGAAATAAGATCACCATAATGAATCATGAATGCAACAAACGACAAAATGGAAATGCATTCAGAAATGGAACCATGAAATACATGCTATTAGTTGTTGCTAAATAAAATAAACTTTTTATTTAGAAGGACTATACACATCCCAAACTCAGGTACTGCAGTTATTGTAATGGCAAGTTATTCTGTTGTACAGTATGAAACATAAACTGTAAAACAGTTACTATACAGGGTAAAATATTTGGGGTAATAATAAAAAAAGGTTACATCCTAGTCATGAATCATACAATTGTGGGTTGTAGAAATCCAAAAAATAGGCAGGTTTACTGCGAAACATTTATTGTGGGTAGTGGTACCAATAATGGTTTACATTAAACCTGCTGAAGCTTTCTTTCCTATTTTTTGGATTTCTACAATTGTATTTGGTTGCACCACAGAGCAACAACTAGGAGCTAAAGCTTTTTTTCGCAAGTATTTTATACAAAGTTCACCAATAATTTTTTATTTTGTAATTATGGGTTGTGCTATAGCTTTGTTTGGGGGGGGAGTTCAAATAGGAGTAAGGGCGAGGGCAGGCGAAGCGTTAATCCGCTTCTCTCAGCACTGCGCTTTTCTGCCTGGCTGAGAGAGGCGGATCCGCTTCTGTACGCCACTCTGTGTGAGTGCATTAAAAGTAATGGCAACAGCTAGAGTGTGAGCACACAGAGCGAAGCGGATTGGCGGTCGGCCTGCAAAATGCGAAAGGGCTGGTCTGAGAGAAGCGGATTAACGCTTTGTCTGCCCTTGCCCCTAAATACTTTCAATTACTCATTAAATAACAACTTGACACATGGGTTAATGCTTGTGGGTGCTCCCAGATTTATAAGGGCCACTGACACAGCTCATAAATAGTGATGAGCGAATTTTTTTGCCAGGCATAGATTCGCAGCGAATTTCCGCATTTCGCCATCAGCGAATTGTTTTGCGAAACTTCCGAGAAAATTTGCTGCCGGAAAATTTGTCGCGCATCAAAAAAAGTTGCAGTTGCTCCAAAATAGGTCACAGTCACGTCAAAATGGGCATGGGCGACAAAAAAATCGCACAACAAATGGAGAAATCAGGACTATACTGCAATTAATTTTATTGAAAATATGCTACTACATGTTTCAGTTTTACAGTCCTTTCTTAAGTGAACACAACACATCACAATAATATATATAGCCAATTGCATAGAGAGTCCATTAGTGTGACCATAGTCCATGGTCTGTATTTACACCTTGATGCCTTTAATGTAGGTATGTTCAGGGAAATAGTAATATATTTGTTTACAAAAATATGTTAGCAAACAATGGGTGATAAATCTGCCCTAGAAAACATCTCTTAATGGTAAGAATTTCCATGTTAGTATAGTATGTAGTTGGTAAGCTAGTAAACGAATGGGCAGAAATGTGTGTACGTGTGAATGGTTCTTTGTAGTGCAGCACCCATTTTGGAAGACCCAGAGTGGGCCTCAAGAACCTAAGTTTGATATAAGGATTTTGATAGGTCAGTCTCTAATGTAAGCCCTAAGCAGTGACCTCTTAAACAGTAACCTAGGACTCTGCCTAAGGACTATGTTCACACTTATGGACTTTTGGGTATAGGTGTGGCCTCTATATGCAATTAGCTATATATATACCTGTAGCCCACTTTTGGTTATTCTGTGCTGCTACCTGCTGATTACTTGTTCTTGGCGCTACAGGAGTCCTGAGCCCCCGCTTACTATGGGGGTTTAACAAGGATGTCTCCCTTAAAGGCGTGCCTCCACCCAGGGATGGTGTTGTGGAACTATAATCCACCCCCTGGGAACTTAACAGTCTCTAGTACCTCTGCCTGGGATCCACACACAGCCCCCAGTACCTTG
This sequence comes from Xenopus tropicalis, assembly GCF_000004195.4. Classification (NCBI taxonomy): domain Eukaryota; kingdom Metazoa; phylum Chordata; class Amphibia; order Anura; family Pipidae; genus Xenopus; species Xenopus tropicalis. The sequence goes on from NC_030681.2 coordinate 103,227,252, forward strand.
CCCCTCCCTGGGGTAGTAGCTTACCGGCAGGTAGGTGATCCTTGTGCAGGAAACAGTCAGATACACAATTGATATGATGTAGAAGATTGAATTGGTTTATTAGGGCAGGACCTCTCCAGGAGTGGTACATATCATTTCATACAGTAATGCAGGGCTTTACCTCCTCACTACTCATTGAGAGCTTTCTCCTGTTGGGCAACTCACGGTACTCACGCCAAGTGTCTCCTTCTAGGTGATCTCCCCGGTACTCACGCCAGAAGGCACCCCCTCTTGGGGCCCTTCCCGGTACTCGCGCTAGGCAGCATCACCACAGGCAGCCCACCCCGGTACTCACGCCTAAGCCCCCTCAGATACAGCCTCCTGGGCTAGCGGTGACCTTGTCCACCTACCTAACCACTTATGGCCCTGCACTCCGGCTGATGTAATGCCGGGAGGTCTTAACCTCACTTCCACTCCTGGAGGGGCAATGTCCGCCCATTCTAAACTCCTGGTGTCCTACATATCACTCCTAGAGCGACCTATTATAGAACTACTATCTAAACTGTGCCAGGGGAGCACACTACCTGAGCAGCCCCTGGGCTAAAATGTCTGCCCCTCAGCACATGGCTGCATCCCCTTATATGGGCCTATGCACCACCCTGTGGCCAAATCCCGAACTGCAGGTATACACCCTGTTAACTGTTTAACAACCCAGTCATCCCAGTGTCCCTGTTTACCAGCACCACCCTGTGGCCTGTCCTAGGGGTTCCTGTCCTAAGGGCCCATTTTTGGTAAACCCCTACATACCCATTACACATGTGATTTGTTGTGTTCACTTGAGAAAGTTCTGTGAGCTGGAAATGTGTAGTAGCATGTCTTCAATAAACTTAAATTTAAACTTAATTGCAGCATAGTTTTGCCTTTAGGCTTTTTTCTTCTTGTTTGTTTGAATACTGCTATGACAGGAGCACATTGGAGTAAGCCTAAAACAATGTGCATATTTGGTACGTACTTGCACCAAAACACTCATACTACTCATAACAGCTGTTACTGCAGCAAAAAAGCAAAAAGTTGCAATATATTAATGCATGGTAGCTGAATAGCATATTTTAATTTTTATCTTATGACTTTTCTAACAAAAAAATGTAATTTAAAACATTTAAGCACTGTAAAACAAAAGGGCACATTGCAGGGTTTTTAAGAGCATCGGTATGGTCACAAAGGAGTCTCAAAAGGCCAATTCTCTTGATGCAATTGTGCTGCACCTATGGCACTTATGGGCAATTAAAAACCCCACAACATTTCATTGAAAATCGTACACAATTGTGCAGAAGTGAACCTAGGGTAATTTCTGGTGTGTTCATCATGCTAATGACGGCTGTGCCCGATTCTTTAGGTGCAAGTGTGCGGTGTCTATTGATGCTGAGCACGAAGGGAACCCTGGAGCTACCACTTGGTCAGCAGTGCCTGATTCAAATGGAAGGCAGGTGAGGCAACTAAACAGAAGTGCGAGACGTGAATTTAGATGCAAGTACCTTTAATAAAAGTGGTAGTTTGCGCAACTGCCTGCAGGGAAATTGTGGGGACTGCTACTATGCTTGCAGATTCAAATGAGCCCTCTAGACTTCAACAACATATGACTGCATGATTTGTTATTTTATAAAATGAGACAATTAGTTAGGAGTATGAACACTTTTTCACATTATACAAAAACACATAGATACATAGTATATACATGTACTGTATATATGTATACTGTCTGACAAAACAGATGGTTCTGTGAGTTTTATCTGAAAGAAGCTACAGTACATTTTGACCCATGATAAAATCTTGCCTTCCCTGAGCCACCTAAGGTAGGCACAGAATCATTTTAAAAACACTATAGTAGTGAGATCTTCAGTACTGCACCCTGTGCATTCTCCATGCTGGACATTATCACTGAAAAATGTTTTTGTCTAAATGTAATTATTTTTGCATGTTTCAGAGATACAGGATTTTGGTGCCCATTTCTTTCTTCCTTCATCATTTTATTTGTTTTCCATGTCTCATCTATAATGCCCTACTCATCAGGCGACAGGCGTGTGTCACTGTGTTTACAAATCAGCTGGAACACTGATTCCAGTACATGGACTAAATGTGTGGAACATGCTTTTTATTAAATAAACTACCAGATTCCAGTTGTTTGTCATGTATTTATATTTTCATTTTAATGTTCTTAATGGATGTTTGCACAAAGTAATTTGTTAGTTAACTGCAAACAAGGTGCTGATAAAAGAAAGGAAATGTCAGGAGGCTCCTGGCAACCAGTGTATTGATCAAAACTCAGCTTTAACTAAGAAACATAACTCCAAAGAGCAAGCTGCTGAAGGACCCTGAAAATGACAAATGATATGTGGAAATGTTGAAGTACATGGCTATTTTTCACACTTTGAGCCTTGTACACACCATGTCAGCCATAGTGGAAGTGTGTGTAAAGAGAAAGACCTTAAAACTGTTAGTTACCGACTAAGAAACTGACTCTAGGATTTCATCTACTGTATCAGTTGTTACAGTCGTATCAGGTGTATTACATGTAAAAAGCGGTCCAAAATTTGCCCCCGGACCAATAACAGCAAATATATACCTGTCAACTGTTTACTTTGGTTTATTAGAGTAAAAACTGGCCCCCAGAGTAAACATTAAAAAAATTCAACTGTTTTTACAGTATACTAACCACCCCTCTGTTTCATAGATCTCCCCTTTAAAAAGGTTGGCCAAGCCTTTATTTTTGTATCCATCGCTTCAGAGATTTCCTGTCATTTTTTATTTTTCTGCACACAGTTTATAAAATCTAAATTGCCCAATTAAATACATATAATTAATAGTATTAGCTCTTGTAATATATTCATTAAATAACTATATTTAGTATAAATGAAATACAGATCATTGGACATCATCAATTTTCCCTCTTGCTGATATAAACCTCTCATGCTAAACTGTTATTTACTACATAAAACTGATCGTCATTGTTCTTGTTTTACTATGTAAGTAAATTAAATGTAAATATAACTTCCAACATATACAAGGATACGGGACCCATTATCCAGAATGCTCGGGACCTGGGGTTTTCCGGATAAGGGGTCTTCCTGTAGTTTGGAGATTGTAAAAGGGGATTGGTCAAAACTGGCTTCATTATCAGCCCACCAACATGTAGTTCAGAAAAATTCTGACCCTAAGTACCATAGGAATTGGACTACTCTGCTTTCTGTATCAGAAAATAAAGCTAAGTGGGAAAACTTCAAGATATATTGTTGTTGTGAAATGACCCCCTGCCCCATGATATATTAATAAAAGTAATGTTCCACAAAAACAACTCCTTTATTCCTATATACATTAGGCAGCGCAATGAATAAGCTAGAATTAAGGGAAAACTATCTTAAAAAGAGGTTTATGCTCTCTTTTTTGTCTCTTAGTCACAAAAGGTTGAGCTCCAGTTTTCAAACTATATTTATCTGCATTTGTGAGATGCAGTTTATGTATAGTTGCCCACATCTTCTATCAAGTCTATAGAATAGGCCCTAGCCAATGCTAGCAGTATGGAATATACCCTCTGTGTAGTGCTTGAATTGGTTTGAAAAAAGTGGAGAAATGCTGTATGACTAAAATAATCCCCGCCTACAATGACACCCTCTGTTATAATAAGCCTCACCCACCATCCACTTTAAGCTAATTTAGGATAATCCACTAAAGTGATTTTGCTATTTCCATTTCCTGAATGGTTTGATGTCCATCATTCTCTCTTTTGCTCAGTCTTATACACAATCAACTGTTTCCTTGTGTTTTCTACATTCATATTCTCTCTATTTATTATTGCTAAAATTATAATACAATGAAGCCTTACTGGGACTAAAAGCCATATGTAAACATCCCTGCCACACTGGGCCTCATTTATTAACATGCAGGTTGTTTAGGCTGTAGGCACAATAAACTCTCAGTGGTTGCTAAGGGTTACTGCACAAGGCAAACCTGCCCAGCATCAATTGTACAGATAAATGGCAGTACTCTTATGAAATCCAGTGTTTGTTTTGGTTCTTGAACTTGAAAGGGGGAGCTTTAAATGGAGTAAATTCATAATAATCATATCCAAATAATGTCTTGTATGTTGGGTGAGGCACTTTGTGCTCTTAGTGCTTTTATTATATGGAGTAAGGTCCCCACAGTAAAATTTACCACTACTATGGCAACTATGAAAGACACTAGATTTTCAAGCTTTTGACATCCACGAAGATATTAACTGATGCAGAGGGCAATGTAATTTAAATTAACCAAAAGGTTGACTTAACTGGCCTCTTATTTGTAATTTAACAATAGGTTGTTATGGGTTACTAGACTTGGAGCCAAATTTGTACACAGCAGTTTCCTAAAGTAGAGAATTCATTTATCCTGCAAGCAAATGACTGGCATTCCAGACCAACATTGCTCTTGTTGACATAGTGATATGCACCTTGTAAATTTAGTTCAGGAACAACCATGATCATGTAATGTGTTGATGCAGATGTGTGCTGCCTAATGATTTAGTAGAGGGATTATTGTAAAGATTTGTTGAAATGCATTTTTGAAAAAGAGCAAAACAGATTTCTTATATTTAAGTTTGAAATTTGTGGGGCTAGACATAATCTTAGTTTCCCAGGTGCCCTTAGCCATTTGACTTAGCCATAAGCTTCAGTGACTCTTTACTGCTGCGCTGCAAGTTGGAGTGTCACCCCCTCACCCCCACCCCCACAGCAGCCTATCAACAGAACAATGGGAAGGTAACAGCATAACAAATTGCTGACACCCGCATGTCCACATAGTGGTAGATATGAGAATAGCACTCAAAAGTATAACAATATATATAGTAATAAGTCCAGCCATGACCCCTCCAGTTACATAGAGCAGAAGAAACAATAGCTTATCTGAAAGCAGTTTTGTTGTGCAGTGCTGGCTGTTACTGAAAGCACCGGATCAGATATAACAACCTTAGATGGCTGCCTACAGACCAATATTACAACAAAAAAATAAATGTATTAGTTCAAGAATAACATTTTAAATGGTAGAATGTTGCAGTGTACACAATGTAATTTAGTTATAAAATCTACACCATACAAATCATGAGAGATTCCCTTTAAGTTCTTGAACTCTTTTATTAATTCTTTTAAAAATTACTAACTACTACAGCCTCACCGTGCCGAATACATTCTTATGGTTCGTTCATATTGAAAAAACATGCTTGTTTTTAAAACTTATTTACAGCTGTGTGCTCTCAGGGGAATATCTTGCAGATATATACATGTCACTATCAATGAATATCTCTGATGGCAAATAGGTAGAGGCAGAAAGATAGAGAGAAATCCCGGTTCCTTCAGCTAGCTGGTTAGACTGCTTTCACATTCCTAATTAATTGCACATAGAATCTGAAGACTTACCAAAATGATCAGATCTCTTAGAATACAAAGTGCCATAGGTTTTTATGGACCAAAAGGAAAATCAATAACCCATTATTATCTCAAACAATGCGTCAGACTCTGACAGGCGTAAATTTATTTTGAAAAAGGAGATTAATAAAAAGGCAGGAGTCTGATGTGATTTAAATGCAGTATGGGGGAGAGGCTAATGGGGAAGAAGTAGGAATGTCATTTATCTCACACTATAATGTTATATGTAGGATGTAGAAAAATGCTTGCGAATAAATTGCCTGGAATATAGCTAATTTGTAGCAGACCTAATTAAAGACTTGTAGATTAGCAAAGACCATAAAAATAACATTAAAATGTATGCCACATAAACATGGATTTAATTATGAAATTCCTATTAAAACATTATGCCGCTTTAGAGGAGGAGTATTGAAAAAAATGTGTAATCTTTTTTAACAATGCTATTATATGAAGACAGACACCCTTATCTTCTATTGGCCAGGGTTCATAGGTCAATAACTATATAAAAATGTAGGAATCTTTTGGTGCCTTGGCGAGACAGGAGGCCAGACTTCTCCCTAATATTATCGACCCTATCACCTTAAACATAGTAATCATCTTCATCAGCACTGGTAACATCAGTCTAAACTTACTTATTCTGATGTTTATAAAGCTATGCTCACAACAATAATTATGCTATGAGGCAGCTTAAAAATGTAATATGGTACAGGAATGGGACCTGTTATGTGGAAATCTGTTATCCTGAATGCTCCAAATTACGGGAAGGCCATTTTCCATAGACTCTTTTTTAATCAAATAATTCAGATTATTACAAATTATTTCCTTTTTCTCTGTAATAATAAAACAGAACTGTGTACTTAATTCAAACTAAGATTTGATCAGAGCTGAAACTAGGGGTAGGCAGAAGAGGCACCTGCCTAGGGCACAACAATGACGGAGCGCCAGGCAGGTACCTCTCCTGCCTACCCCTATTCTATGCTCCCTTGTAATTGCCCCAGCTGCTTCATTGGGCAGTGGGGGCAATGATCCGCCCCCCACGCATGCAATGGCAATGTGCACTGATAGATTGGCCTGCCCCTGGATTCAATTAATCCTTATTGGATGCCAAACTATTTTATTGAGTTTATTTAATCTTTAAATTATTTTTTTGGTAGACTTAAGGTGTAGAGATCCAAATTACAGGAATACTCTAAGTCCCGAGTGTTCTAAATAACAGATTCAATACTTGTGTTGTGAAAACTGCTGTACACCCTTCCACCGGGCTCTATGTGCCATTGAAAGCTTCCTATAACTCTATTACAAGCATTAAAATTCAGCCATGAGTGCTACTGCTGCCTGATCTATACATTTATCCATTTATCCACATCTGTCACTTCATGTCTTCAGTAATGTCCAGATTGTTTTGTGTGTGTGTATATATATATATATATATATATATATATATATATATATATATATATACAATATATATATATATTTTTTTTTTTTTAACTTAAATTTTATAATTAAATGTAGTATACACACATTATTTTTGGCCAGCCCTCTTATTAAGCCATTGCTGTATTTACATCTGGTTTTGATTTGTAAACTCTAGGGGAAAATAATTAATTGATGATGTCAGCCCTTTAACTAATCGCTAATAATTGGCCCTTCTGATAAATAGTTTTAAAAAGGCCTGTTATCTTTTCTCATTTTCTAAAAAAGAATAGGGATTTTATTTCTCCTTGGCGATTAATTACACGCTTGTCACTTTTAATTTTGTTTGTTTTATTTGTTTGTTAAGTTTCATTTACCTCTGTTATTTTTGTACCACTGGATAATTTGAACCTTACATACTGACATGTATAAATGGGGAGAGATTAAATAGCTTCTACAAGCTCTGTTTTGAAAGCCATGTGCCTACATACAGCTGATGCTTCTATCTAATAATAAGAAGCAAAGCGCTAATACTATTATGGGCAGCTCTATGGATACACCGAATCCAGGATTTTGTTTGGGATTCAGCCAAGGTTCAGCCTTTTTCAGCAGGATTCAGATCCAACCAAATCCAAGATCCAGCTAAATCCAAGTGCCTGGCCAAACCGAATCCTAATCTTTAAAATCACGTGGATTCTGTGCATCCCTATACAGCTCATTTGCACCTCACTTACTTTCTTAAAGTGTGTTGACAGGATGCATTCTCATGAATTCCAAATTATTCTCAGACTATCAAAAAATAATTATTTCTATGAAACAATTTGATGACTCAAGATAAGCTGAATTGTTTTGAGGTGCTATATCCCAAAATGTCAGCATATCTTTGAATACAGTTTCGCAAAACATTCGCTGCCAATCCATCCATGGCGAAAAAATTTGCTCATCACTACTGGGGACATTTAAGAGTAGGCAAATTAGGAAATTTTTGCAAACCAAGCAGCCCCTTTAAAAACTGGGCTGCCCAGTACAAAACCAGACAAGTGGGCAGATTTACTAAAACTCGAACTTTTTTCTTTTTTTTTTTTTCTTCTTACTTTTTAATTAGAATAAACTTATTCCCACAAATGTCTGACATTTTATAAAAAGTAACTACAAAAAAAAGTCACAGAAAAGTCATGAAAGTGCACCGAAACCTCAACTCTTTAGAATTGTCAACAAACCAGCGTCAAAAATCCAAAAACCTCTAAAGTTTCTAAAGAAGATCCTCCAGGGAAGGGATGGGACATCTGCCATTAACTACATGATCTCATGATCTCAAGCCATTTTGAAGCATTGTAAATATCAAAAAAGTTGCCAAAAAGTTTTGGCGCCAAAAAATATAAATTGTAAAAAAAAATAAAATCTGAACATTGGTAAATGGCCTCCTAAGTCTACTACTAACATTTAAAAAGGTAGAACAGCAATATTTAAAATATTGCCAAACAATATTCTAGCTTAGTTATTAAGGAACTGTTGTTTTATATTATTTCAGCGGAAAATTGAATTTTCTAAAAAAAAAAAATTACTTGCTTAAAGGGGTAGTTCACCTTTAAATTAACTTTTCGTATGATGCACACATTCATAGTCTGAGACAATTTGCAATTGGCCTTCATTTCATATTAATAGGAGAGAGGGTGAATATGAAATAGGAATAAGAAGATAAACAATAACAATAAAGCTGTAGCCTTACAGAGCAATCGTTTTTTGGCTGCTGGGGTCAGTGACTCCCATTTAAGGGTTGTAAAAAGTAAAAAGGCAAATCATTCAAAAACTATAAAAAAAAATAATGTAGAACAGTTGCACAGCTGCTAGATACAGGACAGTCTTTGACATACTAACAGGATTGAACTACCCCTTTAAAATGTGCCTTCCCATATTTTCAAACTTTCTGGATAACAGCTAGCTATAGATATCTAGTTTAAATTAAGTAGTTATATTAAGCCATAATGCACTTTTGTACACTTTGTTGTTTAAATTATTTTTACATGTATTAATTAAAACTTGCATGTCTACAAACTAAGCCAGCTAGTTAACCAGTTGACCTTTCTGAAATGATCCAATAGAGCAATACAACATACTTTTTGATCACCTTCAATGAGGATTGGGCACCTCAGATGTGGTTGCTAAAATTGACATTTTTTTGTCATACTCTGAGAGTATATGGTGGGTCAATGGCAAGCTGGAGCTGCAAACAGGGGCACTTCTCTTGCAATGCAATCAAGCGTCACTGTGTACAGTCAAATCGTTTTTGCTATATTTTGGTATTTATCTTTTAGTAATTTTAGGAAAAAAGCAATGGATTGGTGAGTAATCAAATTTCCAAAAAAAAAAATGTAAGCAGCCTTCACAAATGGATTTTCTTAGTTTTGGCAGATAAAAGGGAAACAGCACTGCTGTTACTGAAACGTGCAAGAGAAAACTGTAGATATGGTTATTAGCATTGGATTATATGATTATATTACTTTTATTACAAAATGTCATTTTATTACAAAATGTCATGTTAACAAACAAATTGTGCAACTGTCTGTTCAGCAGATCATATGGCTGTGCCTTAGGATTATTGTTAAAGTGGCATGATTGCTTGATAGGGATGGGCACACTTTTTCACCCAGTATGGATTTGCTGCAAGATTTTTGCTTTTTCATGGTGAAAATGTTTGTGAATTCATGCATATATTTCACTGTGCATTTTATTTCTGCAAGAAAAGATTCTGTGTTTGCACAGTAAAAAAAAAAACAAAACACAAGAAAAATGCCCATTGACTTCAATGCACCTGGCATGAGAAAAATATATTGCACAAGAAAAAACAGAAGTAAAAACATTTATTGTCTTTAATGCATTTGGATAGGGCAATCCATCACCCACTTGCGAGAGAGAAAAAAATTGTCCATTGACTCCAATGCATTTGGCGAAGCTTAAGCAAATTTTATTTTGCGAGTTTCCTGTGGTTTTGCGAAATTTTTGGCAAAATTCATCACTAGTTTTTATAGGCTTAGTTCATCACAGTTTCTGGTAACATAGTACAGGTATGGGATCCCTTATCTGGAAACCCATTATCCAGAAAGCTCTGAATTACGGAATGCCCATCTCCCATAGACTCCATTTTAATGTAATAATTCAGAATTTTAAAACTGATTTCCTTTTTCTCTATAATAATAAAACAGTACCTTGTAATTGATCCCAACTAAGATATGATTAATGCTTATTAGATGCAAAACAATCCTATTGGGTTTAATTAATATTTTATTGATTTTTTAGTAGACTTAAGGTATGGAGATCCAAATTACGGAAAGACCCCTTATCCGGAATACACTTGGTCCCGAGCATTCTGGATAACGGGTCCTATACCTGTAATGCAATTTCTCAAGACAGTTTCATTAGCAATCTCAAGTTAGTTCAGAACATTTTCAGCAGTTATTTCACAGGTATTCATCATTTCTGCATGCAAAATTATGAAATACATAGGATATGGTTAGCACAAGTACTCCCCCTATTACAAGAATTAAAGAGAAATGTTATACTTATACAGGGGCCTTATCTGCCTTCCTTTTTAACATACTTTGAATTATGTGACTGATCAGAGGCTAAAACACATTTATTATTATTATTTATATAGCACCATCAATTCATGCAGCGCTTTACAGAATAGAGGGGTACAAAAGACATAACAGTTAACATGTACATATAAACAATGCAGTTATATTGGACGAGGATCGGAGACACTAGGGGGAGGGCCCTGCTCGCAAGAGCTTACATTCTAAAAGGGAGGGGTGAGACATAAGGTCAGGGTAACTAGCATGGCGATGGAGTTCATGTAGGTGTGTAAAGTGACAGTAAGTGCGGAGTGAGAGGTGAAAACCAGTGGTTAGTGAATGTTTGGGGGGTTTAGGTTATAGGCTTGAGTGAAAAGTTGAGCTTTAAGAGACCATTTAAAGGCTTGGAGAGTCTGGCAGTGCCTAATGGGACAGGGAAGAGCGTTCCAGAGGATGGGTGCAGCGTGTGAGAAGTCCTGAATGGGAAAGTGAGAGGAGGTGATGAGTGAGGAGGAGAGAAGGAGGTTGTGTGTAGAGCGAAGGTCGTAACCCGGGGGTGTACTTGGGGATTAGGGTGGTTAAATAGAGTGGTGCGGCACCAGTGAGTGCTTTGAAGGTGAGTACAAGAATCTTGAACTGAATCCTGTACGTGACATTTAATTTTGTTATTATGGGGAGACAGGCTTACAGTCAGAATTTACACATAAACTATGGCGAACAATGTGGGACAGGCCCAAAAAGACAGCAATATGTACAACATAAGCTAATCTGTAGGAGGTGCTACACCATAGTTAGGCTAGCTCACACCTTTATCCATTCTTGGTGAACCAACCCAACAACTAAGAGATAATGGAAATATGGGCCGGATTAAAATAAAAAATCAACAAGAACATTATTTTATTGTTTATCATGTGACAACTTTTGGGCGAGATTCAATTTGAGGAGGAAAAACATTTCTCCCAATTTTCTTTCAGGTTTTTTTTCTTTAGACTTTAATAAAGTTTTCATGTGATGAAACAGTGAGATAAGTTTTTTTCCTTTGAATTGAATGTGGCTCTATGGAAAAAACTGGAACTGAATTAGGAAAAGCTTTTCCCTATGGACCAATGCATTTGGCATGAGAAAAAGTGCGTTCTGCAGTTTCACCCTTTTTTTAAGATGCTCAAAAACAGTATTAAACAGAATCTGTGAATTTCTCCAGTCAGTGAAAGGATGAGTAGCTTTTTTCATGTATTTTTTCTTTGTCAATAGTTCATAAAAGACAAGCTAAGGAATGAGGGGATTGCTGCTAGGGAAGAGATAGAAGAGCAGCCGCCTATATTTCTTAGTGACTATATTCCCCCTCCAATAATCTCATACTAATGGTTTTATTACTGTGTTTATCCTAAACTTCCCATAACAGATAAAGGTGGAATGAATGTGTTTTTGGGTGACTCATAACGCCTATGCCTTAAGTAGAGAATGATAGATAATAGTGGATAATATGTGTATGATGGAAACTCTACATTAAAATAAACTGTTTAACTCATTTTTATCCTAGAATACAGCCTAGAAGGTTTTTTTTGTTATAAATTGCTAGAAGTGCTAAACTGGGAAAGCAGAGATGTATTTCTGTGGGACAGCAATGTATTCTGTTAGGATATCTAATTATATATTGACTAAAATTGGCCAGATCTTGATTGGACAGGTTTGAATTTCCTTCAGATCGGGGACTGCATCATTTTTTTTTATTTGGTCCAACGTTGTCTATGCCTACTCCTTGGATTCGATCATTTGGCCCTAGGGCCAAACCATTACATCAGCCCAATATTGCATACTTTAAAGGAGAAGGAAAGGCTAAGTCACTTGGGGGTGCCAAAATGTTAGGCAACCCCAAGTGACTTAGATTGCTTACCTTGTACCCCGGGCTGGTGCCCCTGTTAGGAGAAAACAGCACCAGCCCAGGGTACCTGTAGCGAGCACTTCCTCCTTCCTCTCTTCTGCCGGCAAAATGTATGTATGTATGTATATCTTTATTTATAAAGCACTAATTATGTACGCAGCGCTGTACAGTAGAATACATTAATACAAACAGGGTGGGCCGGCGCATGCGCAGTAGAGTGAAAAGCCGACTTTCTTGTTTAAGTTCGGCTTTTCACTCTACTGCGCATGCGCGCGCAAGCAAATAGGATGTAGGAAGCGCTCGCTGCTACCCCGGGCTGGTGCTGTGCTCTTCGTACAGGGGCACCAGCCCGGGGTAAAAGGTAAGCGATCTTAGTCACTTGGGGGTGCCTAACATTTTGGCACCCCCAAGTGACTTAGCCTTTACTTCTCCTTTAACATAATAGCATGGAACCTTTATGCTGATTATACAGTCCATTTTCCTACTATACATGATTCAACACATTTTGCCAGATGGGTGGCAGCTTCTCTAATACAGTCTGTCTCTAGGGTATTTGAAGTTTTATTCCAGCAGAGCCTTAGGGAGGTGGCACATTACAAGGCATTTGCTTTTTGTTACTGCTCACAGTTCTGCCATTTGAATTAAGTCAGTAACTTGTGTGTAATGTGTAGATCCATTTCCCTCAGAGTATTCTGTTTTACACTTGTATATGTGAGCAGATGATAAACTGTCACAGAAAGCACCCCCCCCCCCCATTCCCTAGAAGCACCAATTTCCTTTGAAATAAGCACAAGCAAGTCTAGTACCCATAACCCAGCCCAACAGCTTCCATGCCATTAGTCACATGTGAATAAATCTCTGTACTGTGTGCTAACATTGTTGTTAAGTAAGCAGGGTAGGGATTTACACACTACAAGCTATGCTTGGTTTATCATCACATTTTGTTAGTTAAAAGTTACAAGTTGGTAAATGTAAACATACATGGAAATCAGACCACTAGGGGCAAACTTCGGCTCCCTGGTTACTGCCCGCCATCCTCTCTCCTGATCCTCCCCAGCTCTGTATTTGGCCTGGCTAAGGTCTTCCCCCTTTTGCCAGTGCTGGAACCGCTTTGAATTATGGACCTTGGACAACTGCCCAGGTTGCAATTCATGAAAAGGTAGCCAATTCTTTCCTTAGATTATCTAATACATAGTTACATAGTTACATAGGGTTGAAAAAAGACCATTGTCCATCAAGTTCAACCCATCCGAGTAAACCCAGCACACAACCTATACTGATCTATCTATACACTCACATACATAAACTATATATACAACCAGTAATACTAACTGTAGATATTAGTATCACAATAGCCTTGGATATTCTGCTTGTTCAAAAACTCATCCAGGCCCCTCTTAAAGGCATTAACAGAGTCTGCCATTACCACATCACTAGGAAGGGCATTCCACAGCCTCACTGCCCTCACTGTGAAAAACCACCTACGCTGCTTCAAATGGAAGCTCCATTCCTCTAATCTATAGGGGTGGCCTCTGGTGCGCTGATTGTTTTTATGGGAAAAAAGAACATCCCCCAACTGCCTATAATCCCCTCTAATGTACTTGTACAGAGTAATCATGTCCCCTTTCAAGCGCCTCTTTTCCAGAGAAAACAACCCCAACCTCGACAGTCTAACCTCATAGCTTAAATCCTCCATCCCCTTTACCAGTTTAGTTGCACGTCTCTGCACTCTCTCCAGCTCATTAATATCCTTCTTAAGGACTGGAGCCCAAAACTGCACCGCATACTCAAGGTGAGGCCTTACCAGGGACCTATAAAGAGGCAAAAATATGTTCTCATCCCTTGAGTCAATGCCCTTTTTTTATACAAGACAGCACTTTATTTGCTTTAGTAGCCACAGAATGACACTGCCTGGAATTAGACAACTTGTGATCTACAAAAACCCCTAGATCCTTCTCCATTAAGGATACCCCCAACACACTACCATTCAGTAGATAGTTTGCGTTTATATTATTTCTACCAAAGTGCATAACTTTGCACTTGTCAACATTGAACCTCATTTTCCAGTTTGCTGCCCAGTTTTCCAATTTTGTCAAATCGCTCTGCAAAGCGGCAGCATCCTGCATGGAACTTATAGTTTTGCACAATTTAGTGTCATCAGCAAAAATAGAAACAGTACTCTCTATGCCCACCTCCAGGTCATTAATAAACAAGTTAAAAAGCAAAGGACCAAGGACTGACCCCTGCGGTACTCCACTAACCACACTGGCCCAATTAGAAAATGTTCCATTTACCACCACTCTTTGTAATCTATCCTTCAGCCAGTTCTCTATCCAATTACAAATATTATGTTCTAGGCCAATAATGTATCTGTTAATGCAACAGGCGTGTTGTGTGATAATTTTGTGATACGGTAACCATACCTTCTTCTGTAAAAGATCCCCTTTATATTTGTGTGTGTGAATATATATATATATATTTAAAAAAAAAAGACTAGCAACACCGGAATTTCTTGTGAAAAAAGTGAAAATGTGTATTTAAAGTAGCATGAACAGCATGGAACCCAGAAACCAGAAATTTGACACATATGTGACTTTTTAACTCAATGTAACCAATGAACCAGCAGAGAAGGGATGCATAGCATACATTCTGCCTCCTTTTGTGTTTATTGGGAATTATGTTACAGTGCCAGCATTGGTGCTTTCTCTGTGATAGCACTTTCATAAGTTATATAGTTATACAATAAAAGGCTATTATACAATGGAAAGCTACAATGGAAGGTTATTTGTCCCAATTTACCTTATGGGGCACATTTACTATGGGTCGAATCCGAGTCCGAATGGAAAAAATTCGGATTGGAAACGAACGTTTTGCGACTTTTTCGTATTTTTTGCGATTTTTTCGGCGCCTTTATGACTTTTTCGGAAATTATCTCGACTTTTTCGTTACCAATACGATTTGTGCGAAAAAACGCGAGTTTTTCGTAGCCATTCCGAAAGTTGCGATTTTTTCGTAGCGTTAAAACTTTCGCGAAAAGTTGCGCTTTTTTCGTAGCGTTAAAACTTAAAAGGCGCGACGTTTTGCGCAAGTTTTAACACTACGAAAAAATCGCAACTTTTTGCGCAAGTTTTAACGCTACGAAAAAATCGCAACTTTCGGAATGGCTACGAAAAACTCGCGTTTTTCCGCAAAAATCGTATTGGTAACGAAAAAGTCGCGATAATTTTCCGAAAAAAACGCAAAATACCGATCGTTACGAAAAAAACGCAATCGGACGCATTCGGCCCGTTCGTGAGTAAGTAAATGGGCCCCTATGCCTGAAGGTGTCATACAGATACTATGAAACTCTATACTAGTAATTCATCATATTCTTTCTTGAGGTTACAGAATCTGTAGTTCAACTACACACAAATTGTATGTTGGTGTTCCCTAGGTGCAGGCTCAAAAATTGGAGTATAATAAAACATAATATAGTGCAATAAACAATCTGCCTGCTTTCGCCCATATATACTAGCACTGTGTGCAGATTTTCCAGTTGCATCTATTACGGCACATAAGGAACAATTAAGTCCTGTGCCTAATACCTGCTTGTATGACGTGGTAAGTACAGGGTTCTGCTTGCCACATATGGGGGGTGTTTTATCTCAGTGCAACAAATCCCACAGATTTTATATGTGCTTTAACTTGTATAATGTGCAGCCTGACTGCTTTACCTAATAAGTATTCTCTGACTTTTCAAGCTGTCAGAAAGAAGCATGCTCAGATATTGATCTAGCACAACCTTTCTTGCAGGCAGAATAGTTTAAGATTACGCCCCTAAAAGATTCCCGACACACTGACTCCTTTGTGAGAAAGATGTTCTCCCTCACTTGGCTCATACAGCGTTGAGATAAACTGAGCAGGCAAGTTGGGGGTGGAGGGGGTCATTGAGCTTGAAAAACAGCACAATAATACAAGCTCTCAAACTCGAAGACTGCAAAACACACTGAAAGATGTCTGTGTGGGGGCGGACACCAAAGTGACAATTTACTAATCAGCCATGGCTCTATCTCAGGCCCGTCATTTCTAATGTATTAGTTCAGCTATTATCCAAAAGGTCTTTTTGCTAACTGGCGAATTCCATTGACATTAAAGGGAAAAAAATCAACCATCACACTTTAAGATCATTCAAATGACAATTATTCTTTAAAGCGTATTGTAATGTGACATACATTCTATGGTATAGAGAACAAGAAATGGAAATGATGAATATATTACTGTCTGTGTTAATGCTGTTCAGGGGTTTACTTCTTTTATTCTCACTCCTATTAAGAAAGGTGCAGTTATGTGCAGTTATGCTTTGCAAACCAACCTTAAGCTTTCTGTCTGTGCATCTATATAAACAGGAGGTCAAGAAAAATGTTTTTGCTTTCTGATGTCATGTCACTAGTGGCTGTTAGTTGAGAACAACAAATCTAAAAGCCATTCAGTATTTTTTCAACCATCAATTACAACAGAGTGCACTTTTGTCTTTTCAAAATAAGACTATGAAATAGCATAGCACAACAATATGAACTATGAACAATAATGAAAAGAGTTTCATTATGCATTATAAATGTATGAAGGGAAATTATTATTATTTGACTATGGCATCTGTACTGCTAAGGGGCTTCCTAGCTTCTCTTCTTCTTGCTTCCAATTGTCTCATTTATCTGAGCAGGACCATTACTCTTTTCGTTACACTTACACTTTTTCGTTTATTTTCTCAGTTTAGAAAATAAGAAAACAAGTTTCCCTCAGCTCTTTAAAAAAGGGAGTCAGAACTGTACAAGTAAAATAGGAACTGAGTAGGATCCGTGGAGAGGACCTTCTGGGTTTCTCAGCAATCCAGTCTATTTAGGTAAAAAAAAAATTATATTAAATTTCCAGCTAAAACATTGGTATGTTTACAACATCACAGTGGACATTTGAGCAGAGACCTTTCCAAGACTTATATAGTCAAAAGACTGTCCCCAGACTCATGGTCTCCCAAACTGTAATGGGTTACATGTCATACAGAGATCTCCTAAAATATACACCATATTGTGAGAGAGAACTGGTCTTGTAACGTTATCACCTCTAAAATGCAAATCACAAAATAGTATCCTTATGGTAGAGATGCCCTTCTGTCCTGAACTGCGCTTTCCATAAATTCCTACCCACATTTTTGGCATTGTAAAGAGGGAATTAGAACTGTAAAATACCTGTATTTGGTGGGCATGTAAATATATTAAAATATATATATATATATATTAAAAGGGGCACTTGGAAAATGTGTGCACAGTTCAAATTATACTCAAAATCAAATTCACCATCCACAACAAAGTGTAAAAGAAATGTCTACAAGAATGCCAAAGCCAATTAAGACCAAATACTGAAATTCTGTATAGTGGTAATGTCTGTACTGGGTGCAACCTCTTCAAATTAGTTGGTCAGACCTGAGACAGCCAGGGTGATTCTGCTCCCCTTTTTTCACTTTGATTTTTTGCATCAGAGAGAGTCAAGGGAAGCCACATTGCTAGTGCAGAGGGTGAATATGAAGGCATGGGATTACATAATCTTTGTGAAATAAGTACATGAGGAGCAGAATACTGGACACATTGAATTGCCTTTCAAAACCCTACATTTTAGTGCCATACCCGATAACAGAAGGAGCCCTAAACAACAATAAATGTGTAAATACAAATAACATTGGTTGATTTGAGTTGTATTTATCTCAAAACTGTGTCATTTTATGAAATCTCAAATATGTATCATGCTTTGGTGAAGACCAAAGATATCAGATGTCAGAGAAAGGTGCATGAATGCATGCCAAGCATTGGAGTATTTTGCATTTATTAACTGTAAAATACTGGTTAGCGCATTTGGCAACATTCTTTAATAGCAACAAATCATTTTTTCCCATAGTTCCAACATAATTGTGGCTGAGTGCCATAACCGGTGCAACTATGCAGAATTGCAAGAAGCATGTTTGGATGCAATAACTTTTAAAGGAAAACTATTCCCCCAAAGAGTGTAGGTTTCTATAAAATATGTCCCATAAAACAGCTCATATGTAAAACCCTGCTTCATCTAAACAAATCATTATCACAAAAATATACTTTTTTAGTAGTGTGTGTTATTGGGTAAACCTAAATAAAAAACTGCCATTTTAAGTACTAAGTGCCGCCCCCTGGGAATATAGGATTCACAGAACACAAAAACAAACCAAGGCACACATACATGCTAGGCCATATCAGCCAATGAATGGCCAGAGTTCTTTCTTTTGCTCTCACACATCTTCCTGTTACAGCTAGAGCTGCATTATTTCCTGTCAGGGGATCTCTGAAGAAGCACACAGACCATCACAAAATGGCGGGTCATGGTAAAAAGGCATTATTTACTGATATATATATACCTGTTTGGTAAGACTCTTAAATAGGCCACATAATATGTTATAAACTTTTGGCCTGATGCCAAGTAAAATAAATAAAAACAAAATGAATAATAGAGTTTAAAAAAACAAGCAATTTTATTTTTACAGTACTTCATTGCTCTAAAGTTTTTCTCAGATAAATTGTTTACACTTTCTTTTTTTTCATGGCAGTTTCTATTAACATCAAAGAAGCATCACCAACTTGGATCTGGTAAAATGAGATTCTGCATATAATTTGAGTTAAAGCAAATACCCTGAGGAAATTGCATATTTATGTACATGTGAAGTCTATTCAGTGAATAGTCTGAATATTGGGAAGCAGAGGCAGCAGACTAAAATCAAAGTTAGGTGAAACACAACATAAATGAAAAGGAAAACTAGTTTAGAGTGTATCGAAGGAGGATTTAATGTAAATTTAAGGTGGTGTATAATATACCTTTCACTTCTCATCTGCCAACTTTAACTGAAAATTGTGGTAAAACGACATCATGTGACATATTTATTATGCTGTGTAAAAAACGGCGAGAAAATTATGCGTTTTTTCTTCCGTCGAAACTTACATAAAATAACTCAGTAAAATCTGGCATTCTGCCCCCATGTGTAAAGCAGAAGGTGGCGGTATTAGGACAATATGGTGCAACCTCTATTTCGGCTCACTAATTGTCTTCCCGGACTAGTACCAGTAGAACATGGGTTACACTGGACTCTCTCACCCAGAATGGGTCTCACTAAGTGGAAAAGGAAGGTGAGGGTGTTGTGCAGCTACACCTTTCTTGCTGCTATACAGAAAAATTAAATGTGTTTATTGCATATCCACAGGCATAGGCGGATTTTAATGAAGGCTTGGGGAGGCTAAGCCTTCCCAAACCCTAGTCCTTTGTAAATGTACTCTAACTTATATAGATTGTAAGCTCTACGGGGCAGGGACCTCCATCCTCTTGTGTCCTCGACTCTTAACTTATTGCAGCTGTATTTATCTTGTATCTATCTGTATTTATTGTTGTACTTTGTATTTATCTATTATCTTATTAACACCCTGTTTGTATTAATGTATTCTACTGTACAGCGCTGCGTACATAAGTAGAGCTTTATAAATAAAGATATACATACTGTACATACATACAACTTGCCTGCAGTTCTGTGCTGTACAAGGTTCTAGTAATCAAACGTGAGGGAGGCAGCAAGGGCACTGCTAGTCTTCTGAGGATAGGGTGCAATGGTATGATATGCAAGTGTAAGACAGTAGTAATCAAGTGTTGCTGTCTCAAGAGTTCAGTCTTCTTTGGCTCCTAGGCTTAGGCTCCACTGCTCTTCCCTGCCCTACTCCAGAGTGTAAGTACCCGCCCAGCAGGGAGTGGGGGCACACAGATCTAGAATCTCTGTGCTGGGAAACTGAAGCAAGAAGTAAAGGTGTGGAATGTCATTTAGTTAATAATAATCACCCTGCTACTCATTGTAGCTGCATGGCTTTGGATAGGATATTTGTTGTACATGGGAAGTGTTTGCTTTGCAAGGTTATGCATAGCTGTATGTACCAACTTTGGATTTCTATAAAACCTAATAATGGAGAGTCAAGTCTGGGACCTAGACAATGAGTCTTTTGTGGCTCTAAGAGTTAATCTAGCAAGGACATCATAGGAAAAGGGTGGCAGTAATATGAATTCTACTGGGGCTTATAACTGGAGTGGTTATTGTTGGCAGCTTAAAAAGTTTTGGAACTGCTGTAAATGAAGATGTCATAAGGGCTGGAACTGCTGACAGTTGACAAAAAATTGTCAGGTAAAAAAAGTGTAAGGTAGATATGGAATCAATCTAACCTTAAGTGCTCATACAAAGGGTAAGCTATGGGACTGAATACAGTTGAAAAAGTTTAAATTTTAAAGGACCATTTTTTGTGTTGCACTGCTGCTACTATTGCTTCAGTACTTGTAAAGTTATCAACATTCAAGTGTCTGACAAAAATCCCCCAAAAAAGTTGTCTACTGTGTCAGCTGTCATTGCATATAGATATTAAACATCATTAATCAACTACAGCCAAAATGGCCCGGGAGAGATATCGCTATATATACACTATATATACGCTATATATACGGGAGCTACTGTACACCTGCCATTATCTAATGCCTCATTCATGGGGCCCTCTTTTCAGACTTTAAAGGGAAACTATACCCCCAAACAATGTAGGTCTCTATAGAAATATATTTCAAAAACAAGTTCATATGTAAAACCCTGCTTCATCTAAATAAACCATTTTCATATAAATATACTTTTTTGGTAGTATGTGCCATTGGGTACTCCTAAATAAAAAATTGCTCAGAGATCATGTGATCTCTGAGGGAGCACACAGCCCATCACTAAATGGTGGTTCAAGGGAAAGGATATAAAAGAGCAATATTTACTGATATATATATTCCAGTTTGGCGAGATTCTTTAATAGTTCACTTAACATAATTTAAACTGTTATATAATTATAATAAATATATAATATAATTTGTTGGTTAAGTATTCATTCTGGGGGTACAGTTTTCCTTTAACTGGGTCCGTACCCAGACTCACAGCAACATCCACCCTGGTCCTCAAGTGGAAGCAAAGAGGAAGTGCCACTCCTTTCCCAGCACTATATCAAAGTGAGGCAGAAAGTGGTCACCCTACTAACTTAGATACATTCCCTTCTGCCCAGCAAGGGAATGTACCTGTGGGGATTTAAAGCCATAGGGACAATTTAACCCTATGGGTCCCTACATCAGTTAGTGGGCTTAAACAGTATAAAGCCTGAGATGGCCCATGAGGTGGAAAAGGCAATCTGACTAGTGGGCTTATAAAGTATAATGCCTGAGATGTCCCATGGGGTAGAAAGGTCCTGCCAGCAAGTTGCACTGGCAAGGATTACAGCTGAATTACCACTGTTATAACACATATCATTAGTTATATTGATCCACTTTGGGTATTTTTGAGACTTTATTTTGTGTTACCATTTCCCATGAAGAGAAATTAGGTTAAAATAATTCAGGGTTGGCTCATTATTAACCTAATGATATGGAGTTAGTTGACATCTTGTCAATATGAAAATGTGTAATGATCATCTATTTAAAAAGAATGGCATGAAGGGACATGGAGAGCCAAATATCTATTTATGGTTTGCTCCATCTGTTGTTAGAGCCTTATCACACAGAAAGCAATTTATTTCTTCTTTTGAACATAAGCTGAAGAAAGGACGACTGTTGCCGTGAGGCAAGTTCAGAGACTAACCTTGGGCGGCAGCACCCCGCATGTTACCATGGGTGGCAAAAAGCCTTTCCTGGTACCTTTAAAGGTTTTTTTAAAAATGCATCAGTTAATAGAGATTCTCCAGCAGAATCCTGCATTGAAATCTGTTTTTTAAAAACACAAACAGATTTTTTTATATTTAATTTTGAAATTTCACTTGGGGCTAGGCATGTTCTTCACTTCATTCACTGATTTCACCCCCTCCCAGCAGCAGAACAATGGGAAGGTAGCAAGATAGCAGCACCTAGTAGATATAAGAATAGCACTCAATAGTAAGAAATACGGCTTGGAACTCCTCCAGTTAAGGTGGCCATACATGTTAAGATCCACTCCCTTGGCGAAGTCACCAAGCGAGCGGATCTTCTCCTGATATCCCCACCTATGGATGGGTGATATCGGGTGAATTTAGGCTAATCCGGTTGTTTGGCCCTGGGCCCAATGATCGAACTAAATCGATGGTAATGGGTGCCGTGGTAATGGGCAGCATCAATGAGCCGTTGCGGTCCCCGATCCAACTAAATTTTTTAACCTGCCCGATCGATATCTGGCTGATTTCAGGCCAGATGTTGGTCGGGCAGGCCCGTCGTTGGTGCCCCTGCACGGGACCGATATCGGCAGCTAGAATCGGCCTGTGTATGGCCACCTTTACTCAGAAGTAAGAGAAACAATAGGTTATCTGAAAGCAGTTCTAATGTGTAGCGCTGGCTCCTTCTGAAAGCTCCTTCTGAAAGCTCAGACTCAAGCAAAATGCACTGCGATGGCTGCCTATACACCAATATTAAATTTAAAAAAAATTATTTCTTGGTTCAAGAATAAAATTTTAAATGGTAAAGTGAATTATTTGCTATGTGAACAGTGTAATTTAGAAATAAAAAGTATACTGCAAAAATCACGACAGTATCCCTTTAAGAGATGAAATTCCGATCTGTCATTTCGAATTTTGGCTCTACTGCAGTTGGAAAGCCCTTCTAAGGGTGGCCAGAGAAGCACAATCACCCCTGGAGGTTAATTACTGTACCAAAGCAGATCCTAAGAAATTACATTATTGAGCTGCGGCATGGGGGCTCACAGTAAGCACTTCAGTCTTGCAGTGCTTACCTGGGCAATAGTTGTAAGTGGTTTACATGTTATTCCTGTGTATTTGGGGGTTTCTTCCACATATTCTAGTTTGCAGGTTAACTGAATTAATAAACGTAACCCTACTATGTCGTGGGAATGTCACAGGGAGCTTAGACTGTAACCATCACTGGAGTGCTGCATTTTGAACAGCCCTCTGTAAAGGGCTGTGCAAAATGTATTAGGGATATATAAGAAAATCATGATAAAATCTAAAAATAATGATATCAGTACAAAAAAGGCAGAACAGTAGATTTAGCAGGTACCAATGGGTGCACTCCACAAAGTATTTAATTTTATTAATTAAAATGCCACATTTCATAAATAAATTAGAAATTGTACCGGACTGTGCTGAAGACTCTCTAAAAGTGGATGTTATAGTCTGCATAAACTTTTTGTTTAAATTTACGCTATTCTAAAATAATTGTATCAGTGTTTGCAGGAGACACTGGAGAAAACAGCCAAGGCTAAGCAGCTGCACTGTTTATAAGAATGGCTTTAATGATGTTTTGCATGTAAGAAAGCACAGCCTGTTAAACCAATTTATATTATGTTCCATTCTTGTATTTATTATTCTGTCATCCCCTGCAGGATACTGCACTGACTCCATTATAACTGAACCTTCCACTGTGCTGTAATGCTGTATTTTCATGTTAATTAAACAATAACTTATTGCACAATGTCTTTGCAAAGCCACACTGGGCAGAGCATGATGCCATTTCAGGTTCTCACCTCCGGTGCCATTTTAACTCACCAGTGTCTTCGCTTGCTTCCCATAAGCTGATCTAAATGCAGAATTATTTAACTGTACACACATACAAAACAAAGCTATGACCTTATTTTAAACAGAACATGGATCTGCTACAAACTAAGAAATGGTAGTAACCTAAACTTAGAAATGGCTCAATTAATTTAACCTAAATGTCTCAAATGTCAGGAAATCAAATGAATAAAACGTACCAAATACAAAAGAGAGATCCGGGTGTATAAACCCCGGATCTGTCTCACAGTTGATCTAGGTCAAATTCCCCACACCATCATATCAGCTCTCACAATGTGAAATCCTAAATACCAAAGAACTCACCATTGTTCAGAAGTGGTTCAGGTGCTCAGAGCCCCGAACCTGTAGCTGGGGAAGGCGAAATCACGCATATGCAAAAGGGCTCCAAATGCACCGGACACAGCGGCTTGCTTAAAACTCAATTTTTATTGCTCCATTTAAAAACAATACGCCTGACGCTTTTCGTGTAAATATACACTTAATCATAGGCATCAACATGGAGAACATGGATCTAAAATACAAAAAATGGACAACTTAATCACCCCTGGTGAATCTTGTAGAATTGTGTATAATGAATGGTATTGTCTATTGTTCCCATAATCTGAAAGCCTTTTAGTACTTTTTCTCTTTAAATTGGAATTGTTCTTATGTGTAAAAAAACAACATATATATATACATTCTGTGCATTAAAGGACATGTAAAGCCTACATTTTCCTACAGTGTATATCAGTTGGGCACGTCTCCCCCACCCAAAGGGCATAATTTGTACTGCATATATCCCCTCTGTTTGCCAGCACCATCACATTTACCTAAATCAAATAGCAGCTTTCACCCAGTGGCCATTTTTCCTCTAATACATAATCAGATACATTTAAATCTGCAAACAGCATACGCACACACACACAGACCCTTATTCAGTGTACATTTCATCAAGAATACAGGCTCACACAGGCACAACTCTTTTTGATAAAAGTTCTGCTTTATTTGAGCTGAGCTCAGGAGAGGAGGTTAGGAGAAAAACATTGAAGCAGACAGCTAGAGCTGAGTTTCTATGGGAACCAACAATGCCATCTCTTCACTGGCTGCTAGACTGGAGGGCGTGTTTAGTAATCTGTGCTTAGAACACGGAGCATGCCCTCAAGCCAGAAGTCAAAGCAAATTCCCAAGGGGGGGGGGAGTTGGTTACTGGAGGAGAAGGAAATCTAAGTGATTAAGGAGATGTTGCATCCTTACTATTAACCTATGGACAACCAGTGTGGCAGGTACTGAAAGATTTCAAAGAGGCTATTCGGTGATTAAATTTGTGTGTGGGTTTACATGTCCTTTAAGATACCAAGATATGCCCTCTCCTTTAAGCAAAACAGGGAATGTTTGTCCATATATTGCAATATATTTCAAACCAGCCAACAATGTCAGTTATCCCTGGTCTGGCCAGTCCTACACTAACTTTTATCTGATGCATTAAGAATTCTACTGCTTTAATATACAATTAACAAAGGGACTAAGTTTTACTTGCAACTTGCTGTCTTAATGTCCTATGTACAGTATATATTGATAATGGGTGAGTGCAGAGGATCTCTTGTTGTTGTCTATATGAATTTTATGATCACAGCCTCATTGCACCCCCGCCTAATGGTTTAAAATTTACAAAGTAGTTTAGAACGTAAGATCTTGTGAGTACGGCCCTCCCCCTAGTACCTCTGATCCTCATCCAATGAAACTGCAAACCATTTTTGTGAATTGTGTACATGTTAACTGTTCTGTCTTTTGTACCCCTCTATTCTGTAAAGCGCTGCATAAATAGTTTATACAGGAGCAGTGGCCAACTCCATGTTGTTGCTCCCACCCTTCCCAGCTACAGTCCGGTGATCCCAATGGGCCAATAAAAGGCAACCATTTGGAGGTTGAAACCTTGAAAGTAAGCAAGTTGCAGGTACACCTCAGTCTCTTTGTTAAATTTATACTGAAGCAGTAGAATTTTTAACGAATCAGATGAAAGTCAGTGTAGGACTGGCCAGACTGGGGATGACTTTGACGTAGTTGTCCAGCTTGAAGTATATTGCAATATATGGACAAACAATCCCTTCTTTGCTTAAAGGGAAGGACATTTCTTGGGAGCTTAATGCACAGAATGTCTTAATGTCCTATATATATATACACAGTGTATCTACATAATGGGTGAGTGCAGAGGATCTCTTGTTGTCGTCTATATGAATTTTGTAGTCAAAGCCTCATTGCACCCCCGCCTAATGGTTAAAAATGTAGTGGTTGGAAACTTTACCATTCTTAATAAACTAACATGGATCTCATTTTGGTACACACATTTTAATCCCGGGGTTCATTACTTTGACTCTAGAGTAGATAATGTGTATTATTTCTATGATCAACAAGCTGGGCAAATCTCAACAAGGTACTGTGCCTCGGCACAAGGCAATTTTAATAATCATTTGTCTGCTTTCCTACACAGCACATATCACTTCAGCATACTTGCTCCTTATCAATAGGCTGCACAGGTGTATTTTCTATATTTAACAATATACCTTGGCATCTTTGCCCTCTTTCATACTATATCATTTCAAAGTTAAAATTAGAATTTGAACTTAATATACAACTGTATAACAGGTAACTCAGAGATAATTGGAATTGTTAGCAGCTGCTAGGTCCCAGTTACTTTCAGAGGGTATAAAAATATGGTCCCAAAAAATGTCTGAATGTTTGCCTACAATATGGGGACACACTAAGGGGCACATTTACAAAAGCACGAACGCTCGGAGCATATTTTCGTTGAATTTTCTGGGCGTCAGCACGACTTTTTCGTATGCCGCACGACTTTTTCGTACGCTTGCACGAAAAAAATCAGAAAGGTTTTACCGCTGTTTACAATGGTTTGCTACGAAAATTTAGTGACTTTCGGATCGCCAATACGATATTATCGTGACTAATACGATTTTTTTGTAAGCATTTTCGGGATATTTGCGATCTTCAGAAATTTTCGTTTCCAATCCGAATTTTTCGCATTCGGGATTCGAATTCATGGATTAGTAAATCTGTCCCTAAGTTTTTTAAAAATGTAAAATGATGCAGTTAGTTATGGGCCTAGAAGCCACGGAGAACTAACAAGAAGTCTTTCGAAAATGCAGACAGTGCATATGAGAATCTGAATCTCGTCACAGTTTAAGACCTGCTTCATGTGTATTAGGTTCTCTTTACATACAAGGAATCAGAATAGATGTGGCAGAAATCCACTGTCACTCAATCCATTTAGGAATAGGAATTGAATTTCTGTTTTAACCTGATCATAAAGCTAAGCTTACAGGTGCCCTGCCATTTATGCAAGTCTTAGATAACTGCTTTCATTTTTCTTTCTCAAACATCCCCAGAAAACCACTTGTAAAACTTCATAAATTAACCACTATTAAGTATATCTACTTTACAAACATTCTAGTCACATGTAAACGCCCAGATTTTACACTAAATCAGTGCAATGAATGCAATATCTTTAAAATGTATTGTACATCAGAAGAAAGGGAAAGTTCATTTATCTATCCTGTTGCACTGTATGGTTATGATACATGCCCTTTATTCAGCAGATGTCCTGCGCTTATCCCTGAACAAGTAATAGGTTTTGTGATCTAATCAGACAATTCATATTGGACTGGCACATCCTAAATTAAATATCCTTGGCTTTACCTGCTATAACAAAAAGAAGAATTTTTCTGAAATACTTGTAACTCTTTACTTTGTGTTTGCTTGCTCTCAGTGTCGAGAGAAGGTTTGAAGAGGGCAGATAAAAGAGGGAAAGTGTACAACAAATTGAACTTTTGTTGATTGCTGAAGTTGGAAACCATTAAAGGAACAATGGCTTCAGGAAAAAGAAAAGAGCCTGACTAAACTCATACCTCCCAACATTTTGAAAATGGAAAGAGGGACAAAAATAAATGCTGCGCACAGCAAAGCAAATTTTTTTGACCATGCCCATTTTTGTGATCACACCCCCTAAATACCACTCCCACTTGACTAAATTTGTCATGTTATTTAAAGTTTGAACACATTTCTGGGGGTTTTGGGGTCCTGTTTTATGTATTATTAGAGTTTTGCTGAAATAGGTGAAATTGCCCTTTAAGCTGCAAATCTCAGTTCCCCCAAGAGACCTGTTTAGCTTATTAGTTACAATTGTATCTAAGTGCAGGTGGGGCTTGTTAACTTTAAGGGCTCTCTGCCAAAAGCTACTTTTTTAATTAAATGTGAGAAACAATGTTTCTAAGTGCAGGTAAAGCTTGTTAACTTTCTGGGCTCTCTGTCAAAAGCTACTTTTTAATTAAATTTGTATCTTTTTTAGCATTCAGTGCAGGAGATCAAAGGGAAATGAGGGACTTTTCAGTAAGAATCTGAGACTGCGGGTTGAGCTGTCAAAAGAGGGACTGTCCTGCGAAAATCGGGACAGTTGGGATCTATGTATACTTACTGTAAGAGGTGAACTTGGAAGCTGTATGTGGAGCTTAGAATTCATTTGTGGCATAGAATTAACTTTTTTTACTCAAATATTACTTAAGCAATATTACTCACACCAATGGCAGACCCAGATTTGGGGGCAGGCCAGCCACAAAGACCCACCCTAGGGAGGCAAAAATCTGGGGGCGGATTGCCACATCGGAACTGTGGACTGGGCAGGAGATTGAGAGTTATTTGAATCTCCCACCCAGTCCAGCGATCGCTATGCAGAGTAGAGGTGTTTGCGAGTGGGTTGGAGGTGTAGGCAGGTGGGAGGGGGTTAGGGGTACCCTATTTTAAAATCCGGCCCTGACTGCAGACTGATTAATGTCTACTTTGCCATGAATAATATTGTGCTGTATCTGTACCTGTATATAGTTATATAAATCTGCATTTATAAGGGTCAGTATTTTCCTTATATGATAAAGAATATATTAAAGGGGTGGTTCACTTTTAATCTAACTATTAGAATGCGATAGAATGGCTAGTTCTTAGCAACGTTTCAATTTTTCAATATTTTTGATCATTTTTTAATTATTTTCTTTCTTTCCAGCTTGGGCATCACTGACCCAGGCAGCCAAAAAAAGTGTTCTTTGATGCTACAATTTTATCATTATTGTTACTTTTCATTACTTATCTTTCTATTCAGACCCACTCCTATTCATATTTTAGATTCTCATTTAAACCATTTTCTGGTTGCTATCTATTGTTATCTTGCAAATTGTTTCCAAATAGCAGTATCTACATCAAGGATCCCCAACCTTTTATACCTGTAAGACACATTCAAATGTAAAAAGAGTTGGGGAGCAACACAAGCATGGGAAATGTTTATGGGGGTGCCAAACCCCCATAGAGTACTGTGATTTGCTATTTGTAGCTCCTATGTGGACTGTCAGCCTAAATGAGACTCTATATATATATTATATTATACAGTATATTCCATTCATACAAGTTTATATTTTTTTTATTGTTGGGAAATTGAGTGTGCAATGTTAATTCACTCTTTTTATATTTTCCATTTTACTGTAGATAAAAACATGGCCTGTATCTTTGGAAGTTAATTCAACTTAGTTTTCCCAAAGTACCAGTGCCACTTGGGGAATAAATGTTGCTTTTGCATTTGTGTCGAAATAGATGAAAGGCACAACTTGAATATAAAGGATGTGAACAGTACTCCTGTGTGTAGATTAAAAACTGTTTATGCTTCTTAGCCAAGCAATGCCTCAAATAGCACTCCACATTTTAGCAATCTCCGCATTTAAGTTGCATACAGTAAATAGCAAGGAAGGGCAGATTACTGGAAACCCAGCTGACAAGATAAGTAATCTCTGAAAAGTGCTCTACACATACCGTGTTACTTATAATTTCAACTTTGCATCACCAGCAACTTTTTTTCTCTGCTTAGGTATGTTACATTTTTGAAGCTATAGTCCAAGGAAGTCAGGTTTTTAACTCATAGTTTATGTCCTTATCCTTACTGTGGCCTCTAGGGATAAGCGCAAAAGTTTGCAACAGAGAAATTTGCAGCTAAATCTGCAAGGGAGATTGCATCTCCTGCTTCCCCTGGCTGTCATTTCTGTTCACAATGCTTGAGAGAAGCAGAGGCATAGTCATATCTGGCAAAATTTGGTGAAAAATGTTGCCATCTATTGACTCTGAGTTTGCCAAATCTCCTGGACTGTGTGAACTCACAGGCAAAGTGAATCTGCTCAGATTTGCTCCTGGTTACTCCTGGTCATTACCTGGTACCTCATAATATGACCATTGGTTGTCGAACTTTTTGAGTGCAAGTTCCCCTTAGAGGTCCAAACTTTTGTCAGAGCCAGTGGCATAAATACAATACAGCAGACCCAGTTGCTGGGCCGCAGAGTCTGCTAGATTTATATATATATATATATATATATATATATATATATATAAAACATGCTGAAGTGATAGACAGTCCTCTCAGAAACGTCGCAATGTACAGTTACCCTGCTGTGCAGTGGTGGTAAATGACAACCATGCCCATAAATGTTACATTCCAAGGCAGTTAAACAGTTAAGAAAATACTTTGAACTTATGTCCTTTCAGCACTGGAGTAACAGACACCGTATTCCTTTAAACAAAGTAGAAATCAGTTGGAACAGATGTTTGCTGACATAGATAATCTCCATCTCTACCTCCTTTCTTTACCATGTAGTCAGAGGGTGCAAAATGCTACGTCACTCGCCAGTGCCCTACAGTACTATATGTCCCCTAACCTTGATGCTGATTTCAGCATGGATGCACAACAATCCAAATATACAGTATTTGCTAACATTTGCCCCTGGAAGGGAAAAAGAATACTTTCTTCTTTTATCTATACTAGGGGCCTCCAACACCATAAAAATTATGTAATAAATATGGACCTTAATAGTTACTGTATACCCCATACATTAACAATAGTGGTTCCTCAACAAAGAAGAAAGATGGGTTAATATAGCAAATGGATTTACCATAATTGCTAACAAAGAAACAGTATACATGGTTGTTCCTATTTACATCCCTTATTTTGTGCCAATTCATTGCCAGCAAACTAGCAGCAAACAATATTATGCATAAATCATTTGCTTACTTTATTTGTGTTATTTTCCAATAATGGAATATTCCATTCAGCAGGGAGATAATTCCAAATTGTTGCTACTGTTTATTAATATTTAAAGTTGCTTACAGTAAAATCACATTTCCGAAAATCTGAAGGGGTGAACTCCTTTTCATAAGACACCTCAAACAGCGGTACTATAAATTTGCATCTGGTCATATCTTCTTGTATGTTCTAGGGAAAATGTCTCCTGACCAATGAATTGGTATTATAGGCTGCATTTATTATTTCTTGCCTGACTACCAACATGCTTTATATGACACCTGTTAATCGATATTGATAGTACTTGTAGACCCATACTAAAAAGAGTGTAATTTTATCAAGAATTATGAAAATGCTCATTCCACAACTCCACTAAATAAATTGCACATTAAATAATATGTAAGCAAATTTGTGCATTGACCTTCCATTTAGCAATATTGAAGCAATCTGACATTTGATCTAAATAAGTGTGTAAAAAGGAAACATCCTTCATGAGTTTTCTTTGCATGCCTAATCTTGTCTCCCCAGCAATATGCAGACATGTGCTTCATTTCAAGGTCATAAAGAAGAAAGAATAGCTAGAAAATGTCCAGTTAATCACAAATTCTCAATTTTGGGTAAAAAAAAACAAAAAAAAAAATGTTCCTTTTAAGAAAAATTTTTGAAAGTAAAAACGTAATCTCTTAAAAATGTGAATATGGGGTTTGTAGTTCGCAAGTATCATGCTGACCTTGATAAGTAATAACAAAACTGAGACAATGATGGGCTTATTGCATATTGAATGCTTGCTTATTAATAAGGAAAGCTTGTCCGAATAAACAACCCCTGAACATATGTCTTGACTTTGCCTAGGACAGCTCCCATTGACTTCTATAGAAATGTACAAGCCTTTAAAATGGAAAATTTTTACTTTCCAGTTTTCATGTTTTTTGCAAGTTTTTTAACCATAATTCTAATTCACTTTTTTTTTGCGCAAAAAAACTTGAACCATGGATACTCCAATCATGCTAATACAATCAACGCCTTATCTTCATGAGATCCCTGACTCCATGATGGTTTTGCAGATTATGCCCACTGGAGCAACATTCTAGGGTTTGCATTCCAGGAAGATCTTTGCACAAGTCATTCTGAATTGAGAAATCCAGTTGGGTGGCTGGTGAAATGTCTTAAAGAAAAACACAGCAAGTCCAGTTGATATGACTTATTACTACAGACATCTTTAGTTTTGTTAGTACAGCACAGCAAATGTTAGGCTTTGAACCAAAGAGTTTTTAATACAAAATGTTTCCACAGTTTCGGTGGGGAACTTGTGATCAGATAATTGAACAGCAAATCTGTCCCCTGCCACTGTTCAGGCAATCTCCCTGCACTCAAATGCCCTTGGAGAAACATTCCATAACTGCATAAAGCAGCTACATCTGTAATTAAATTAATTGTATCATTGTCTGTTATTTCTGACCTTGTATTACAAGTGCACCAGAATTCCATTTGGCCAAATCCCCTTTCAGCTCCTTTGGAATTCTTAGGTGCCATTCTGGGTTTTTTACTCAGATATTAATCTGCTAAACTTCTAATAAAAAAACCCTTCCTGCTGGGATTACTTTGGTTGCAAAATTTAAATGGCCAACTAAAGAGTTTAGCTGCCTCAGTTTGATTTTCTTACACCTCAATCCCAACTGAATCAGCTCCTTGAGTTTCTTGAGCTTGTCCTCAGGATGTCTAAATTCCTTTTTTAAGGAATTAATTTCAACACACACCCTGGAATTGGTCCGCAAATAAAAAAATCATTCAAATAGTGAAGTATCAGCTTTGAACCAGCTTCCAACCACCCATTTAAAAAATGTTGATAAAAGTTAAAAATAAAAGCAAGAAAGGGAACAACCCATGGGAAAGCATTTGTCAAAGCAATATTGTCCGTCAAAATGAAATCCCAATAATTTAAAGCAACTCAAGTGAACAGGTATTAAAGGAACAGTAACACCAAAAAATGAAAGTGTATAAAAGTAACTAAAATATAATGTGCTACTGCCCTGCACTGGTAAAAGTTGTGTGTTTACTTCAGAAAGTCTACTATAATTTATATAAATAAGCTGCTATGTAGCCATGGAGGCAGCCATTCAAAGGAGAAAAGGCACAGGCACATAGCAGATAACAGATAAAACACTATTGTATTCTACAGAGCTTATCTGTTATCTGCTATGTAACCTGCGCCTTTTCTCCTTTTTCCAGCTTGAATGGCTGCCCCCGTGGCTACACAGCAGCTTATTATATAAATTATAGTTACTGTAGCAAACACACCAGTTTTACCAGTGCAGGGCAACAGTGCATTATATTTTTATTACTTTAAAGCTCTTTCATTTTTTAGTGTTACTGTTCCTTTAACCTGAATGCCAATTGGATGTTGCCTTCTGCTAACATAGCCACTTTACCACAGTGATTTTGTAAAGTTAATGTTTGATTAAACAATGCTTATTTGACAGAACACAACATCAACATTTGTTTGATGTGATATATGAGTCTAAATTTACCTTTTTCCTTTTTATGGACTAATCCTAGTGGTGAAAAGTCTTCCAATAGTATAGTTTGAAATGGTCCTTCCACACTCCTTAAGTGAAGCTCTATTTGTAGTTTTGCTCTCACCGTATCGGGATCTAAAATAACTGATTTAGGGTTATAATAAATTGGCTGGGGACCTGTATTTGCTGAATGGGAGATCCAAAAGCCTTTATTTAGACCAAATCTAATTAATGCTCCCATCTCCTGGTTTGGGTAAAGTTTAAATAGGGTTCCATGTTTGATAACTTCACTAGGCTGATCACCCTTTGTCATTTGCTCTTTTCCAGTTCCCTTAGGAGTGGGATTAGACATAAATTTTTTGAGGCAAGGTGATTAAGTCCAAATTAGTCCATTTGTGACTATGGCTGTAAATTTGCCCTTATAACTGTGCAGCCCCAATTAAATACCACTGTGTTTTTAAGTATCCAGTGTACTGGTACAGAACTGCCCAAAACTGTGCAATATCCCTTAAAAGCATACGGAAGGATTGAAAGATTGACTGCTTATCAACCACTGACAACACAATACTTCACAGTGGTACATACTGTATTGCATGCCGCTATTCTAGAATGACCCTCATATTTACGATCGGCATCAGCAGGTAACAATAATAAACATTTAAAAAAAAAAACTTATATTAGTATAATATTTTAATGTAAGAAAAAAAATTTACCCTGCTAAAGAGGCACCTTACAGGAGTTTCGATCAGCATAGTATTCACTTAACAGAGAATAAAGTCAGTATGCACAAGCAGTTGTTTATCACGGCAGCACCCGTGGTTCCATGTGGGGGGCCTTTACACTAGTTCGGCATGGGGCCCTCTACTTACTCTCCGCCCCTGCTATGAAGGCAATAACACACATGAGACATTAATGTTTTTCTGTCTGATGGTTCCAACTGTGTGCCATAAGCACTGTAATTAACTATAATGGGAAAATATTTTTGTTTTCCTGAGAGAAAGAATTGCATGAAAACATCACATGTCCCATGTGCCATTGCCTTCAAGCATTAGCATTTAGTACAGCAATATGGTATATGGTAGACCGAAGCACTTACTGGAAAGTCTAAAAAAGTTTATGATCTATGCTATATATTAAAGAATTATGTCACAGAAAAGGGATCATTTTACCCTCACATCCAAGCCAAAGTCTTGGTGAAGATGAGTAATGACATTATATTTTAGGAAATTAAATAGCCTATCATGGATTTTAGATGGCAGTAAAACATGATCTATTTGGCTGATCTCATGCGGGGATCAATCAGTCCCACTGTGGTTTGTTCAATTAGTAGAGTGTATTATGCAGAAAAGATATTTTAAACACTGTTTGATACTGGGGGAACCTTTCTCTTGCTAAATACACCTAATTTTGTAAAATTAGATAATGCATTTATATCCCGCATTGCAAACATGTTCAGAACAGTTTCTAATTCTCTCTTGCATTAACTCTTACATTTAACAAGGAGCTGAATTAATTCTGCTTCTTAAATAGGAGTCAAGATTACATACTGAAATTTGTTTTATAAAACCATTTTATTTCATATTTCTCCCTTGGCTACCATGAAAACAAAAAGAATATTGGGGTCATCTACGATTCCCCTGGAGAGAAATGCAAAAGCACTAAGGGGGACAAAAGTGCACTCCTTGATGCTTGTTCAGGCAGCACTTCTGTCCAGGGTAATGGCTGCACTGTGCACAAGCAATAAGGACAGCATGTGTCTTGATGTCTCAGTTGTGGCATAGTCATAATTGAATTCTTCAGGCAGCCACAAGTCTAGATTGCATGCCCATTGTACACTATGTAGGAGGTCATAAATGACCACTTATATATACATGGTCACTTGGCTGCATAAATGACCTCAATTTAATCTCAAACAAGCCACTTCTATAGCAAAGAGGCAAACAGTCATTGTTTTCAGAGTCAGAATGGCCCACCAGGTACCGGGAGAAATCCATAGCCTAAAGGTGGCCATACACGAGCAGATCCGCTCGCTTGGCGATGTCGCCAAGCGAGCGGATCTTCCCCCGATATCCCCACCTACGGGTGGGCGATATCGGGGACCATTTAGGTAAAAAAAATAATAATCCGATCGTCTGGCCCCAGGGCCAAACGATCGGATTATTATTTTTTTATAAAATAATGGGGCAGTCGGATCGGGGACCGCATCAACGAGCCGATGCGGTCCCCGATCCGACCAGATTTTCTAACCTGGCCGATCGAGATCTGGCCAATTTCAGGCCAGATATCGGTCGGCC
Organism: Xenopus tropicalis; assembly: GCF_000004195.4. Classification (NCBI taxonomy): domain Eukaryota; kingdom Metazoa; phylum Chordata; class Amphibia; order Anura; family Pipidae; genus Xenopus; species Xenopus tropicalis. The sequence continues at coordinate 103,263,057 of NC_030681.2, forward strand.
AGGCCGCTCTGCTCTCCCCATACACGGGCCGATTAGCTGCCGAATCGGTCCAAGGGACCGATATCGGCAGCTATAGTCGGCCCGTGTATGGCCACCTTTAGCCATAGCATCAACAGAAAGTTGCACAAGGCTGGTGGGCATGTGTGTGATATCACTGGCAGACTATATATGGACGATCTGGTCAGCCACCCGAGCCCACAGATCTGGGGGGCTCAGGGCTGCCTAAATCACCATTATAGTCTGCCACTTATCCTATGTGTAACAAGAAGTGTGAGAGATTGCATAGGCCAACACTTTAAATCACCCTGCATCTCCCTTTTCACAGTACAGTAATTCTCTGCTCAGCCAGCATAAGAGGCACGTCTTTCACTTGCCGAGTAGCTGGTCTTCAGCAGTAGAAGTGGTTTTCTTTTTACACAAGTGAGTTTCAATTTGATTGGAGAACTAGCGAGATGGATCCAATCTCATTGCAGCTCACATCTGTGCCCACTTCCACTGCTTTGCTATGAAAAAAGATTGTGTTCCCCAAGTTACTGCCTGTGACCTGCCTGCTGGCTGCCAGACAAGGCCTCTTGGGAGGGGGGGTAAAAAGTCAGAAACAATCAGAGCAAGAAAAGAAACAAAATGGGAAAGTTAGATGAAAGTAAGAATGGGGAATGGGAATTCATAAGAGGGAAATTGTGGGGGGTCAGAAGATAATTTAAGGAAAAGCAACTGGTGAGATAAGAAAGCCAGGAAAGAGCATTAAAGGATTATAAGGAGAAGTTTAGAAGAGAGGCAGGAGTAAAGAGAAGAGAAAGCAAGGGCTGGTAGTTTAGAACCGAGAAGCTTCTTTAGGTTCCTTTGTCTATTTCATTTCTTTATCTTTTTATCAGTGTACCAATTTTAAGTGAATCATTGCACAATTCAAAAACTAGCTTACAATTAGTTATGTATCTCATTCTAATTACTATTTTGCATTGTAGGGAGAAACATCACTTTATTAAAAGGGTAGTTTATATTTAAATGAAATTGAAAGGGCATACTTGTGCTACACTTATCAAAAGGAGAAAATAGAGCTTGCTATAGTACAGTTAAATTCCACCTCTGTCTAGTAATTTCTATAGAACATTTAAATATGTATCTAACAAAGGGTGAATTCACATACTTTTACTCTTTCATAAATACAACTTTAAAAATCCCCTAGAAATTGATAAAGAGCAGCAGAAAGTAGCAAGCTCTGTTTTCTCTCCCTGTTACAGCTGCTGAAACAGGAAGGGTAGCACTGAGATGCTTACGTCTGGAGAACATAAGGCCCTCAGGGGCTTATCAGGTTCACTTCCATATGGGATGTTATCAGCGCAGTGGTGGCCAGTGGGAGCAGGGGCCCTTGAAGTTTGGTCCTCTGGTGGGCCCAAGGGTCCCCAGTCCGACACTGGTTGTATCTACAGTTCCGCCACACACCATTCAGGGCTGAATCAGCAAGTAAGGAGGTAGAAACAATAGGATTTCTACCTCCTTCTGCCGATTCAGCGCTGAAGGGAAATTTTGGTCAGGCGCCTTCTATGGCGCCCAATCAAAATGTTCAAACTGGTCCGATCGGCGAGTCGGCCGATATCAGCAGCTTCCACGATATTATCGGTGCGTGTATGGCCACCTTTACTTTGATTTAAATTGTGTGTTGGTGTTTGATTTGCACATTACATCTGACAACCATATATGTTCAATAAACAGGCTACACCCACTTAACTGTCCTTAGCCTGTTTAAATGTATTACTTGGTTTAGTTGAATAAGGAAAGCAATCCATACCTAGATACACGGAGCTCTCAATTTAGCCTCCTTTAGAAATGTAATTATTTAAAGTTGATTACTAATTTAAGTTTATAATATAAGTTTTGCTCTGCCAACACATAATGATGTCACATAAGGACAGACATTTTAGCATACCATCTGACTCTAATGGGATCAAACCAAAATTAAAAATATAACTAATAGGTAACACCTATACAAGTACATGGAGCCATCAGACAACCCCAAACTGTCCGGGCCTTCATATTCAATGTGTGACAAGGAGGACAATCAGTGAGATCACGGCTTTATGGACATCACCATTTGAGACCAAACTGCAAAAAATAATCTAAACACCTTAAAATATTACAATATTTATTAATGTATGCTTTCTACAGAAGTCTTTGCTGAGTGAATGATCCATGGATAGTACTATATGGGTGTAGTAGCAGATCTTACTGTTTATACAAGTGGTAAGTTATTTACAGGAGCATGTTAGAGATGGTTTCTCCCTTACAAAATCTCTGCTACCTGGGACATGGACTGAATCTGAGCACAGGCTGCTGTACTGAAGCTGTAAATGACTGGTAGTTCTAGAGTAGGTTCCAAGTAAGGCAGAGTACCAGGTCACAGATAGGGTTCCAGTCCTTGCAGCATAAGAAACCCATATAAGCCTATCAGCGTAGATGTTGGTTAATTCATATTACTAATTAAACAGGATATTTTCTTCCTTCTTATTATGCATACTTATTATTATAAATTATCTCTGCCTATAGATACCTCCAGCACTGTTGGTGCCTGTATCTGAACACACTTCTCTCTATTATACAGTCTTGCAAGCACGCCTTATGTGTTTTCCATTACAACACTCAGGACCTTATTACCATTATAATTCCTAGCCCATTTTCTGTTGTCAAGCAGAGCAACAATAATGTGTTTTATGTACTGCAATACTAATAGGATTTCTGATGGTAGCAGTTCTGTCGAGCACACAGCTATGAGGTAGGAAAGCAATAATTCTGGCAATAAATTTAGATAAGTTAGATGTGCAGATAATAGAGACCACTGAAGAAAGAGCTTACCATGATATCTTTCTATATCCTGATTGGCCTGTGCAGTGACCCCCATTTAAAAGCTTGAAAGAAGCAAAGCAATTAATCCAAATACCATAACGAATAAAACATGAAGGGCAGTTGAAAATGTGAACTAGCGCTTTAAATATTTTTAATAGTTGATATTGTCACTTTTCCAAATCACTTTTAGTAGTGGCTTGTCATTAATTAACACAGTATGGGTACCTGGCTGGTTGGTAACATATAGCCATTTTTTTCTGGAATGCCTACAGTATATTATATATTTTATGAAGAATAATCATATACAAAAGATTATGGAACTAAGTCTGCTTGCATTTCATGTGTTGTCTTGTTTGTTGGTTGTTTGCACCTCACTGTCTGGGATGTCATATTCAATTACACTGGCAGCATTGAACACTCTCTTGTGTTTTCTGGGTTTTTTTTAGCTTCTTTCAGTCTGCTTTTCTCTGAATTATGTTAATTGCGATTTAAGATATATATTGCTAGTGAAATTAGCCATTGGATCAATATATTGAACTTTTTCACTAATGAGGCAAGGGATATTCAGTTTAAGTTTGGGGTCCTGATGAATTCCAGGATATGTAATGATCTTTTTAATGGTAAGCAACAAAGTCGCTGACTGGTATAACCCATATGCGCAATTATAAAGACATCATTTACTAAATGGTTCAAGGATCATTAACCGACCACCATTGGCAGAAAAACACAGTATTTGCAAGAAATGATGCCCGATCCCTTCACATTATTGCTTATATATGTATTTGATATTAAATGCAATGCTCGTTAAAGAGTATGCAGAGGAATATATTAATATATCAGATATCATTAATTAGTAAATTATACATTAACTACTAACTACTACCCTAAACTGAAGAAATCTTTCCGTGATGTGGAGCACCATACCTTTAGGCAACTAAAAAAGCATTTTAGTATTAAAAACCCAAAATGATTGTTTTATCATCACCATGAATGTATTCTAGCGTTGTTACCATTAAGCAAATGGTGTTGTCTTATTCTTACAGAATAATGGCAGATCAGTCATAAATTATCACTTATAAAGGTACTAAAGGTAATCTTTTAATATAAAGTATAGGTATGGGATCCCTTTGCCAAGGTCCCCAGTAACTTCATTATAACTGTATACTGATATTTCTTGATATCATTTCAGAAGCACTCAGCTGCCAGCAATAGGTTTCTTTCAATACATTATTTTTATTACAACCTTAGGGACTAAAACCACTACACTAACCTACTATTTACACTGTAGGCACCCTAAAAGTATCCGCCATTCCATGAAACACTTCTCAAACTGCCTGACAGCCTCTAGAATTTTGTAAATTTCTAGCCCTGAGTGTATGTGTGTCAGTACTCAGTACAGGTATGGGATCTGGAAACCCATTATCCAGAAAGTTCCGAATTACGGAAAGTCCATCTCCCATAGACTCCATTATAAGCAAATAATTCTAATTTCTGAAAATGATTTCCTTTTTCTCTGTAGTAATAAAACATTAACTTGTACTTGATCGTAACTAAGATATAATTAATCCTTATTGGAGGCAAAACAATCCTATTGGGTTTATTTTATATTTAAATGATTTTTTAGCAGACATAAGTTATGGAGATCCAAATTACGGAAAGATCCCTTATCCGGAAAACCCCAGGTCCCGAGCATTCTGGAAAACATGTCCCATACCTGTAGTAATAAAGGAAAGAGAATACTGTGGGCTAAAATAAATGAACTGGGGAAGTATGCTTCCTAAGACTATGCTATATATGCTGCTAGAGAACATAATGGGTGATTAAATAATCTGAATTATCCACCAACTAAGCAAATGCCTATTAATAGTTTGTAGAAGATTTATTAAATATTTATTTAGCAAAATAAAGTATTACAGAAGAAATAACATAGATTGGCTGGAGCTAATATTGTATAAAACAATTAAATTATTTTAAATTAAATTATTATTATGCAGATCTCTCCAATCCTGGTTGTGAGATAAGCAGAGAAGCTAAAGAATGTCTATTGTGGTATTTAAACAGGACCTTGGGCTATGGCTACTTCCAAGATCTATATATATTTTACAAAAAGTTAAAAAGAGAAATTCGGCAATATACAAATGCTTGTGGCTGAGCCCTAACCCCTAATGGGACACTAAGCACAACACTAGGTAACTTATTGCACTAACTGGCACTCAGTGTACAATCAATGTACATACATAGTCTTCAATTAAGCTTCTTTTTAAATGTCCTTTTCTTCTGTAACTAAAAGATATTCCTCAAGTTTAAAAACGTGGGCTGCTACAGAAATACGTTTTTCCGCTCTGAGCAGATATTGAGCTTTTAGTTCACTTCCTTACAGCACTTAACCAATTAGGGTTGTTTCTGTAAATAAAGCATTTCAAGCTTGTTTGGTAATATTTTAGAGGCTCATTAAACCTTGAGTGCTTTCTTCCATTTTCAATATTCCTGAACACCTTTCAAAGACAGCTTCTTTTCATTAGGGTTAATTGTTAACTAAGAGAGATGAACTTTCTAAATGGGAATTCATTTTTACCTCTCTAATTTAATTACTAAGCTCATTGTATTCCATTTAAGCAGGAAGGCAGCCTGACTCACATGCTATGCTAAATAAAGTCAATATTTATTAGTGTTAATGCGTGTTCAATGTGATTACTCAAAACCATAGAGACACAAATTTCCACAGTAATCAACAAATATTTTTAGTGAAGAGAGAAATCTAATGCTACAGTTCCCATTTAATGCTTTAGTAATTGCAAATACAAAGATGTTTAGAAATTCAATATTCTAAAAATGCTATTAAGAACAAAAGTGAACAAATGTCCACTTTTTTTGTTTGCTGCACAAAGGGGCTTTTAAAGTGGTGCTTTCCAGTTGATAATATCTGAACTTAGTTATTCTTAATAATATATATATATATGAACATTATGTCCATAATGTATAAATTAAGACAATTCATTTGTTTAATTTCAGTTTAAGAGTAAAAATGTGGATATACATTCCTTTGAAATTAACTAATACGTTTTATAGATATATACCTTGCAATGAAACTTTTTTTTACATCTATCAAAACATTGTCTTTGCACGAGCTTTATAATTTTGCTGTAAATCTACTGCTTGATGCTTTTATTTCCTATATGGCCGCCCATGTTCCTGTGTGTGGGGGCTGCGATATTTATACAGCACTAGTCCCTAGTGACTGGTTGAGAAAGTACAGTCAGGTTGGCAAAACAGTCAGGTTTAGAAACTTAAAGTAACAATTACTATAAATTACAAAAGCAAACTTATCATTGAAAAAAAATCAACATGACCTATAGGTAACTTTTTATGTACATTAATATTTTTTTCGTGCCAGTATCACTTTAAGAATGCTGTGTATCATTTTAGTTACTTTGAAAATGTCACAATGTCTTAAATATAAGCCAGAAATGCCCTAATAAAATCATACCATACCCTGTTCCACTACTACTAATATTTCATGCTGATCTAGTTTTCAGTTTTGCCTCTCAACATTTGCAGCATAAAAATTACAGTAGATAATGATAAAAGCTACATTTGTGTACAGGAAATTGCTGTAACCTTTTTTAGAAAAATGTTCCTGTACACTGAAAGCTAATTTGCCCCCCTCATTGTTAAATTGTGCGCACTCTCCTGCACTCACTATTTTGTGAGTGCCTGCTGTTATGCTGGAGTTTTGTGAAAAGCTCTGCATTGTGGGTAAAACATGTAAAATTTTTGTTTTTCGGCTTCGTGGTAGATGGGGAGATTAGTCGCCCGCGACAAATCTCCCTTGTTGCGGGCGACTAATCTCCCCGATATACCATCCCACCAGCTTGAAGGTAAATCGCCGGTGGGATGGCATATGCAGCGCCGCGATTCCCCGAAATCGCAGAAGTTTCCTCTCAAGGCAACTTCCGCGATTTCGGGAAATCGCGGCGCCGCATATGCCATCCATATGTTATCTATAGCAAGAGAACTGAAACAACACAGTTTTATTTATCTGTAAATTGTTGGGGTAAGAAGAGCTTTGATTGAATATTAAAATATGGAGGTGAGATTCAGCCCAAAAGGTTTAATTATTAGTGTGAAAGCTCAATGCTCAATGACCCTAAGATGTAATACTTTGCCATAGTAAAGCTAATCCCTTTGCAATATTTAATGTAGTTCTCTCCCTCTTGGTCTGTGTTATTGTATATATACCATATCAATTATGTAAGTAAAAATGAAAATTTTGTTACGCTACATAAGAAATTTTTGTAATGTGCCTTGATCAACAGATAAAACAGAGGAAATATACCATGTAGGACTTGTGGTATATAGCTTGAATCATGTATTTGTGCAGTGTAGGTTTATATAGGTGGTCAGATTGCAATTCGATGAGTATCATTTACACTCTGGCATCATTTTTTGTGTATTTAAACGAATCCCAGCCTAATCTGGTTCTCTACTTTGTCTGGTATGTATGTGTCTAAAATTGTTGAAAGGTTAGGTTAAGGTTAATTGTTTAAAGGTAAGGCTCTTACATCATTTTATTTTTTTCAAACTTTAGAATTTTATTTTTTTTCTATTAATCCAATTATATATTGTACCAGCAGCATTTTTTGGCTATGAAGTAGTTAACTTCATAGAGTTTTTTGTGTTGATCTGTTTGTTTATCTCTAAAAGTTTAACGGGTTTCCGCACCAGGTATCTATCAAAAAAATCCACCGGCAATGCAAGGTCTAATGAAATTCCTGCTGTGTGTGTGATTGGGGGAAAGAAAAGCCAGCATTTGCTTATTGCAGTGCCGAAGTCATTGCAAGCTATTTGATGTGAGACGTAACTACTTCATATCGGGTGCAGATACCAAGACTACTGTTTCTTGAATGGATTACCTTTGTACGCACAGGGCTAAGCCGCAAACACTGGTGTATAAGCATTAGTGTGTAAGCACCGAGGGAAAATTACAGCAAAATTTACTTTGCCACAGTAGCACTTAAGTTTAAATGTTTTCAGTACTTGATAATATTCTGTTTTAACTTACAAATTATTGTTGTGATATACATGAAAGGGGTAATTCATCTTTAAGTTAACTTTTATTACAGAATGTCCTATTCTTAGCAACTTTTCAGTGAGTCAATTTCATAATTTGCTTTCTGCTTTTATTTCACATTTCAAATGGGGGTCAATGACCCCGACAAACTATGCTCTGTGAGGCTGAAATGTTTTTGTTATTTTTACTACTCTCCTTTGTTTTCTGGCCCTCATCTATTCATCTTCCAGTCTCTCATTTAAACCACTGCCTGGTTGCTAGGGTAAATTTGTTTCTAGCAAGCAGATAGCTGCTGAAATTTCAAACCAGAGATCAAACTGATAGCAATTTTTCTAATAATATCACTGTCTGCATTATAATTGGTTAATTTAAAGGTGAGCTCACCCTTTAGTTTGTATTTAGTTATTGTATTTGAGCCCACCCTGCAACCATAGCAATGTCTGCAGACAGAAGGGACCTGGTAAAGACCAGTGACCACCCTGCTCACACCCTCCCATACAATACAAGGCCAGATCACCTCTCATTTTTACATCTAGCGCTGGTCCCTAGTTACACTACTGTTGCTTATGATAAACCCAAATCTCCAAATTCTCTATTACTGACTACTTGTACTTTCTGAATAGCCGCTGTCCTAAAAACAAACCTTTACTTTATTACAATTGACTAATCTTGAATAAATTAGGTAAGAGTTTTCAACAAAAAAACACAATTTAAATATTTATAAACACATTTGTTTAATAATGGGGTTTACAAGTTAAACATACACTGCACACTGAATGTTCTATAGTTTACCCAGGGACAATGTTTATATAATAACAGCATGGGCATTATAGAAACTTTATTTTGGTCAGCAACTCAACTTTTTTAAAAACAAATGTTGGTGGCGCTCGCACTTAAATTACAATAAATTACAGTCAGGCCTCACACTGGTAAAGTAGCCCAATTTCTTATACACGATTCCTTCTTACAAATGGTTTGTTTAATATATTCAGAGACAGGTCTCAAACAATAGAAAAATGATACACTTTAGTTAAAACACTACCTCTCCTGGGCAGGAAAACAAGTTTGTTAACAGTGAGCTCTGCTAGACCATTCCCCACTGGAGTCTTTTGTCACAATTGCCAAAACTTATGTCACTTTACCCTCTAGGTGTCCCACCAGGTCTTTTATATTTTTAAGGGCACATGTACATTTGCAAGTACAATGGTCAAAGTGCAATTTCAAGTGCATTCGTCCTGGTTTGTCCCACAATGCAGCATTTTTTCCTTGAAGTTAAGCATCATTGTGGTTGCAAGAGGGTGATTCATTTGGCATAATTGTGCTGCACCTACTACAATTGTGTAGCTGGTATAATTTCCATCTTTTTGCATGTAAGTGATGTCTGCGCCAGATTCTTTTGATGCAAATGTGCTGTATCTATTTATGCAAGGCTTGGCGGAAACTCTTGAGTTAATGCTTGGTCAAGATGCGTTGGTAGCTCCAGGAATCTCCTGCATCAGTAGGAAAGGAAGGCAGGAAGGAAGTTGCCAAGTGCAACTATACTATACAATAGCAAAGTGCAATGTGGTGGTACACGCAACTGACTGCAGGGATACTGGGTCTCCCTTTACCAGAGTGAGACCTGAATGTAATTTAAAGTGCACATCCACCACACATTTGTTTAAAGAGTGTTAAGTAAAGTGTTTTTTTATGAATTGTTGTCCAAAATACAGTTTCCATAATATCCATGCTGTTATTATATACAAACTGTTCCTGGGTAAACTGTAAAAATTACAGTGTGCTTGAAATTGAATTGACCTGTCATGTGAATTCAATTAATGGTACCTTGTGTGCGGTGCAAATTAGACTCCCTGGGTAAACCCCATGGTAAGCTAATGTGTTTAATAAATATTGAAATGGTGGATTTTTAAACAGATGCAGGCTAAACTTTATTTATTCAACGTTACTGACGCTTGCTATATTCGGCTTTATTTGTTTCATTGCCCTTATTTTAATACTTTCACTAAAATATCAAAAGAAACTTGTATTCCCATTTCAGTTTTCTTCATGAAACGCTCATCTGTTTGGGATTTAGTGACTTTTATTATGCATATTGCTTCCCTCTGCTGTGCTTTACATAATATCTTATCTTCTTCTGTGAGTCTCTGTATGTGCCATAAGCAATCTGTTTTTACTTAACTGTATCTGCAGCTTCCCTGGAGAGCCACACAGATTTTCTTTTTTTTTCCTACCCAATGCCAAGTTGTCTAATGTAGAGCTTTGTTGCCTTTAATATAGTTTCTAGATGCTATGGTGTGCGGTCTGTTGGATTCTTTTATTTTGTGTCTTCAGGCTGTGTTGCTGCAAATACAAACTGCACTGCAGCACACTTAGCAAACAGTTATCGGGAAATGTAATAAAAGTCATACACTAAATAAAAGAGTACATAAATAGGAACAAAATCTTTGAATAGCAATGCAGGTATGGTATATGTTATCTGGAAACCTGTTATCCAGAAATAGAGGGTCATATCACATAGTATCCATTTTAAGCAAATCCTTATTAGAGTTGGGTTTAATTAATGTTTACATGATTTTTTAGTAGACTTAAGGTATTGAGATCCAAATTATTGAAAGACCCCTTATCTGGAAAATGCCAAGTCCTGAACATTCTGGGTAACAAGTCCCATACCTGTATTCATTACACAGTGACTAACTGGGCATAGGGCATTTTTTAAAGGTGCCTATTTTTGCCACAAATGTAATGACATTATCTGCAAGAAATGTTATAAAATATACTGTACTTCTAACTAGGGCACAGTATAAAATGCTAAAAAAGCTCTTTATCAAGGTTTTTGGATTAAAGGGACACTAGCACAAAAGAAAGGTTTGTTTTTGCCTGAAATTATTAGAGTAATTATAGAGAGATATTTTCCTGTTTCCTCGTGTTGGGATTTTCCATACATATTTCATTTTGTGCTACTTTGGCTCAGTTATATTTTGCATTAGTGAGTGTCTTGTTCACTATTGTAAAAGGGTTTGGTTCACTCCATATTTTCTTCAATTATATGTAATTTTTTAGGAAGTTTGATTTTCTTTGTTTGTACCAACCTGTATGATAGTCAGAATCATGTCTAGTAATCGACCCCAGACCCAGCTAGCCTTGCCAAACTCTGCCCACACCTGACTTTTGCCCGTACTTTTGACCATTTTATTCTCATATTTCTCCACAGTTTTATTCAGGTTTCCTGGATCAGCTTTTATGTGCATATACAGGTCCTTAAACACCGTCTATCTTAGGCTGTCTACTACCTATGTACTTTGGAACTTAAGACTCTGTACTTCAGCTAGGTAACAGAGGGCTCTTTCTAAATGGAAATATCTCAGTATAGGTAGAAGAATGTGTCAACCCCCCCATATCATCAGCATCCTCAAATTTGTGAAGTCTTACATGACAATAATAAACTCAATATTGTGTACCTGGCAACACTGTGACAGCTCTCCCCAATTAAAGGACTGCTTTTATACACCATTTTAATCAATAAAATTAAGACTAGCACTCACTTAATGAGTTTATTGGATATACCTAGACACTGCCCTCAAGTCCATTGTGCCATTCAATTTATTTAGTAGAATTCTGGATTTCTCTGGGTTGATTTATCATGATTTCTGTGCTTGCTGTACCAGACAGTTAAATAACAGAGATAACTCTTATAGAATGCAGGAATAAATAAACACATATAAGGTCAGCATCGCACCACATGCGCTCTAACTGTACACTTCCTGAGGGCACTTTTCACAGATGAACCATTGACTTTGCTTGCGGAGTGAAGGAGACAGCAGAGATTTCTATGTTTTCTGCAATCTGTAATGAGCATGTTTACTTTTCCAGTGGTCACAGACCTGATGCACTTAATCTCCAATTACATTTTAAAAATAATCTGATTTACAAATGTATATAACATTTACAACATAAATCATTTCATACAAGCTCTCTTTACAGCACTACTTTACCTTTGCAGAAACAATAGGCACTTGTCTGTCGCCATTCTCCTGTCAATCTAAGCTCCAGATATGTTCAATTCATACATATTTCCACCTGCATTCATTATTGCTCAGTATGTACTGTTGTTTTTGTCAAAACGTTATACTTTCAGGCAATTACCAAAGAAATGTTATGAGTGTAATTACTTGAACACATCATTAACAAAGACCACAGGTGAAAGAGAACTGTATATAAATAATAGCTTTGTTTCAATGAGACCTTCTGATTTGTCACATCGCACAATGCTGAACTATGAGTCTTTAATAGAGATTGCAATTAATTACGATAGATTAACATATTTCTTTTTGTTTCAGGACTGAGCTGAAGGCCTGAAGAAACGTAGATGCTTGTTTCACTGGTGTGCATTGAAGAATGAAATCATCTATTGTACTATATAGTCCAACGTTCCTCAAACTGCAGGTCAGGAGAGCAAGGGAGATCATAGGTCACCAAGAAATGCTTTCTGGTTTATTTATGTGTTATTGAGTGATCCTAGTCCCTTAATTCAGATAGCAATCTATTGATTTATATCCCTTTTTTCCAAATTCAAGTTTTTTTCAATGCACTTATTATCACCGGTCTTTAACTAGATCTTACTGGGCCCCAAAGCAAATTAAGTTTTAGGCCCCAAAACATTAATATTTTGGCCTATTCTAACAAGATATGTTAAAATTGCTCATAAATTAGGGCTTTACTAGGCAGAAACAATGCTAGGCAACTGCAGGGTCTGCTTCCTCTGTAGTTACGCCCCTGATTATCACTTCCTTTATAGGTTCCATAGCACATAGCAAATAAGCTACCTAAAATATAATGGTGTTCTACAGAGTGTATCTGTTATTTGCTAACCATGTTCCATTTAGCCTGTGCCATTTAGCACTATTTGAACTGCCACCATGGTTACACAGAAGCTTGTTGTATGTAAATTACATTAGGCTACGGGCAAATGCCCGACTGAGAATCAGCCCCTACGCACTTATCAGCCTACTCCTGTACCTACACCTGGAGCCACTGTGGCCCGGGGCAGGTACACAGAGCAGACTTCGGTGCAAAATGCATACGCATTTCGATGGTGAAATTCACTCTATATGTCTGCATGTGGGCCAATGCAGTGGCTTTAAATGCAGGCACAGGGATAGACTGATCAGAGTGTATGGGCTGATTCTCAGCCTGTATTTATCCACTTTTATCTGTAGCCTATATATCTATGTGTCTATAGTTTATATAAGTTTAAGTGTAGCCATGGGAACAGTTCAAATAGGGCTAAATAGCACAGGTTATATAGCAGATAATAGATAAACTGGTTTTCACCAGTTTTACCAGTGTAGGGTAACAGGACATTATATTTTTATTACTTTCAAACACCTTTATTTTTAGTGTTACTGTTCCTTTAAATTTCTCATTTATATTTTCATTTATATATTATACTTATATATTCATGTATATTTTTAGTATATGTGGGTTTTCCTATTCAGAAATCAATTATCCAGAAAGCTCTAACTTACGGGAAGGACATCTTCCATAGAGTCCTTTTTATAAAAAATAATTGTATTTTGTTATTCATTATTTTCTTTTTTGCTTTTTTTATAAAACAATAGCTTAATTGCAACTAATCAGTATAAGTCCATAGTGGTGCCAAAACTATTCTGTTGGGTTATTTAATATTACAATATTTCACATATGTAATTAATATGGAAAAACAATTATACCCCAGGTCGCAAGCATTATAAATAATATATCCCATATCTGTACATATAGCTTAAGCGTAAACATAACATCTCCTAACATAACCATATTTGTTCACACCCCAGTTGAAGACTAAATTGAGAATTCAAAGAATGAATGTACCCCCACCCAGCACTGTGCAACTTAAAGGACAATAAAAGGTTAATATAAATTAAAAGTAAGTCTAAAGGCATTCTTTTTAAGTACTTACTGCATATCTAAATTCCCAGATCCCTGCTTGCCTCTCTGTGAAGACTACAGTGACATCACTGAAATCTCTCTCCCCTTCCTGTAGGTGCCAGCGGCAGCCTTCCTATTCTCTGAGCATGTGTGTAACTTGATCCTGTCTCCTGTTCTGAGCTACACATGCCCACCAGCCAATCAGAAGCGGATCTGGCAGAGGGGGGGAGGGAATGAAACACATGTGCAGTATGAAGCAAGGAGGGAAAGGAAGGGAGAATACCTTTTTAGAGATGCCTGCCTGTTCTAGAAAATGTGAAGTAAGTGTGACTGAGTAAATATTTCATTAGGTGAGCCAAAAGTTTTTACTAAACAATAGGAGGACTATTGGGCAGTATGCTTTTTAAATTTTGACTTGCATTCTCCTTTAAAACAAAAAGTCACTTCAGAGTGCAGAAGTTACCTAAGATGTACATACATGACTTACCTGTAGACAAAAACTCCTTCTTGCAATTCTTGTACTCTTGTGTATCACGTCTCATATATATCACTAGAACTGCGTGCCTATGAAAATGTAGTCTTCATTCAGTTTAATACATTTTTATTAGGCCACAATTAAACAAGTGGCAGAGTGGCCCTATCTGACATTACTGTCCTAAACTGAAGCAGTTGCAGGCTTAAACAAAAAGGCATTGACATGACGTAGGTGACTGGTTCACACCCTGTGGTATGTGGCAAGCATCTTGTTTCTAAAAGCATTACCATAGCAATAGAAACTATTTCACTGGGCATTCTAAATAATGACCAACTGCCCTCCACCACTTCTGTACCGCTATCATTAGGCATACAAGATACCACTTGTTTTTGTCCAGTTTCTAGTCCCCAGAATAGCTAGGAATTAATTGCCTTTAAAAACAAGTTATTTAGAATAAAGCTGTGCCTCTTCATAGCATGTGTACAATAGAGGATAATAATTTGGAATACTCATTATCTCACACGTTTCCCTTGTAAGGTTCTCAGGGTTATGGCCAAGCTTTCTGATTTAGTAACACCGTGACCCATCAAGAAGATTTAAACCCTTTCCTCCCAGAGGTGCTGCAATACATTGCATTTAATGGGCAAATTGTTGCGTCAGACTGCACCAATTATACATAAATTGTTTTAGCCTTCTAAACACTGATTTTAGATTCTGAATGTTTAATGGTGAGAGGTCTAACATAAAAAAATGTATTTTGTGGTGTGTTTGTCTATATATATATATATATTTATATATGTATATATATAAATTGGTTTCTTTCTTGTATTTCTTGTTGCATTTAATATTTTTCTGTTATCCTCTTATCTGGAAAACCCCAGGTCCCGAGTATTCTGGATAACAGGTCCTATACTTGTATTACACTGTAAAATATGGTGCCTATAATATACATTATATACTGTATATATTAATATATGTATTATATAATAATTCAGATTTTTTTATTTTCCAATGTATTTTGACATTTATATTCACGTTAAATAAAACATTGTTCCTATTAGAGAGAATTGTTCACCTTTAAATTAACTTTTAGTATGACATAGACAAATATATTCTGAGACAATTCACAATAGGTTTTGATTTTTTGTGCTTTTTCAGTTATTTAGCTTTTTGTTCAGCATCTCTCCAGTTTGGAATTGCAGCAGTTATCTGGTTGCTAGGGTCTTGTTTACCTTAGCAACCACACAGAGGTTTAAATTAGAGACTGGAATACAAATATGAGAGGGACCCCATATTTCACTTGTTCAGATGATCAGAAGTCAAACAGGAAGAAAAAACTCTGAGCTGTGTAAAGAAAGTTCCCATAATGCCTCACTCCTGCACCAAGACCCAGACCATGACATGCTCAATTAGTAAGACTAGGGGGGAGATTTACTAATCCACGAACGGTCCTAAGGCGTCCGAATGCGTTTTTTTGTAATGATCTGTATTTTTGCGACTTTTTCGTCACCGACGCAAATTTTTCGTATGTCCCGTGATTTTTTTGTCGCCGTTGCGAAAAAATCGGATTGGTTTTTTTGCCGTTTACTATCGCTCAATACGAAAAAATCGCGACGCTGATAAAATAGTCGCGCAAAATACGATAAAGTCACGACAGCGACAAAAAAGTTTCGACAAATATGAAAAATCGCGACAGCAACGAAAAAGTCGCAAAATTTTCGTTTCCAATACGATTTTTTCCCTTTCGGGATTCGGATTCGTGGATTAGTAAATCTGCCCCTATGAGTCAGCTTCCTGCTGATTGGCTCAGATCCACATTCCTAAGGGGGGGAGTGAGTTCTTAGCATTCTTGAGGGAGGAAGGAGCAGGAGAGGGGAGAGGGCAGAGAGCTGCGTGTCTGTGGCACATGAATTACTGACACAACAAATCTTTTGACAGAGAACTCAGTGCAGCGTTTCTGTGAGTGCTTATGGCTGTATTTACATAGACCTTTCTGATAACCACCCCTCTAACATATTCAGCAGTATATAGGTAGGTCATGCTGAGATACCAGAATAATAAGGATCATCGCACTGCATACAGTATAGGCTAAACAAAAATCCCTTGATCACCATAATTCTAGATTTACCTACAACTATGTTAATCATAGATTTTGGAAAATATTGCAAGAAACCATTGTGTGACAAAAAATATCAAGCAGTAACTTTGTCCAGATTAGGGCATTTAAAAGTATCATACCTGGGCAGTGCAATATGCATTTCTTGTATACTGAACAGATATTGGGGCACAGATACAGGATCTGTACTAGTTAAACTTAAGATGGCCCTAGGAGTTATTCTGAGACAATATGCAATGGGTCTTTATTTTTTTTTTGTGGTTTTTTAATTATTTAGTTTTTTTCTTCATCGACTCTTGGAATTTTAGCAGCTATCTCGCAGAATTGTCATGAAATTTTCGCAAAACAATTCACCAATGGCGAAATGTGGAAATTCGCTGCCTGGGAAAAAAATTTGCTTATCAATTGACAGATGTATTCAACATAGACTACATTAGCAGCAGCCCCTCTAGTGGGCCCACCTGCCTACAAAGAGAATTCCTCACCAATCACAAGCTACATCATAAGACTAACTCCACTTTCAGGTATAAATGCAAATCAAAAGGCAATGCATTCATAAGTGACATCCTTTAAATGGATTTAAAACAGAATACAAACAGGATTTATTTTTCCTTTTAAGCTTTACTTGCGCTATAGCCAGTGCTCCTGCACAACTGACAGGGGTCGGTTTGTCACAAAAACTAAGCTTGTCTGCTCTCTATTTTGATCCCTTTAGCATTTGTGAGTGCTAATTACAGTACATACAAGCTGCCCTCTTGATTTCTTATGCTGCCAGCGAGATCACATTCTGCAGAAAGAAGGGTTTCTTTTCCCAGACATGACAACAAGATTGTCCCTGAGATAGTGCTTACTGGATAAAACACTGGGCATAATGGTGTTTAACAGCCTCTGACTGTCTGAAACTTCACTGAGCAGCATATTTATGAAACAGATAATCAAATTGCTTTCATTTTTTCTTCTAATTGCCATGCTGTCCTTCTCCGGTGTTTAGGATAAAGAGGTTATTGGCCTTCTTCTGTCACAGGCTCTGTGCTCAAGGTAGCTCTTCACTAGTAATGTCTTGCCATCAGTACTGTACCTAGGTATAAGGCTGTTACCCGCTTTCAACTTCATTAGGGATAATGTTGTTGTTGAAATGGCCAGTTTGTGATGCAGGTCCCTTACGTCCCCTTAAGCTCATGACAAATCAGTATGAGGTCTCACATTAGCTTAGATGAACCCATGGTTATTGGAAACCACTTTGACAGCACATGGCAGCTGTAAATGTATATATGTGATTCCCCTCATTCTTCTACTGGCTTTAAGGCTGTGGCAAACTCCATATGTCATCACAAGCACAATATATATATATTTAGTGAAATACATAGTCTTGATACTGTGGAGTCAATAACTACAGATTTATAACACCTCATTAAGCCATGTAGTTCCTTGAAGGGTTAATAACTGTGTTCCAGGAGGCGCATGTATTAGTAGGATTTAGGCATTGTCTCTGATGACACTTTGGGCTTTTATCATCATTAGAAGAGTCACATTAGGGAGTAATAGCAGGTGGAACTGCTTTCCTATACAATGGAAATATCTACCTAATAGTAGCGGGATCTGATGATATGATGACAAATAATGTGCCAAATAGGCTACATGATTAACTACAGAGCACAAATGGCATCAGTAGTACATTTACTGTCTACCTTACAGGTTGATAAATAGAACTAAATGTAGGAGTGCAACTCTCTGAGCCATTAAAGGAGAGAGTCTGACTTCTAAATTGTACAATAACAATCCATTAATAGAGTCCAAATGTACTAAGTTACCAGAATCTCAGATACCATCCTGTGCAACAGTGGGAGGTCCATGGCGACAAACTAGGCACTTGGTTATAATGATCAAGAGCTCAAGATCCACATCTCTGATCATTGTGCATTTCATATTTCAAAGTCTAGAATGTTTTGTAATAATTGCACCATCAGTTATTGTTGAAATACAACTCCCAGCACCCCTACAGGATATTACTCTCAAAGGATCCTGGGATCTGTAGTCTATGCCATAGATTATACATAAGTGAGAAAAAATCCTAGCAGTTCATAGAGATTCCTATAGAGAAAGGACACTTCATGTTTTCAGGCTGTGCCACTCCACCAGCAACAACCTGCTTTGTTGGATTCAAATCTGACCGAATGCAGGGAGCCCATAATCACACAGCAGGAACAAAGAACAATTCTAAAGAGGTTATAAAAAGTCATTCAATTCTAATAGCAGCCATTATGCTGAAAGTGAGAACTAGCAAATTAGAATGAGGTTGAAAGCATGCTTAATATGCACCAATTATCTTATTATATGCTTCTTTGCATTGGAGGATTTAAGGATTGATTTATAAGAAGATACAATATCAGCCATTGTAATGACATTTTCTCAACAAAATAAAATCTAGCCAGTTTTACACATCTACTAGCTGGCTCTTTAAAGAACATATGTTAATCGTTGCAACTTCATTACCAACAACATTACCTCCCCCAACATATTTCAATGTAAGATAATTACCAACAAAATTAATTATTGTTTGTCTCCTTTCCCTCATTTCTAGCTACCATGTTATTGGCTGTGTGCACCCTTCCCTGCCTATTTGTTGTTTGTAAAATAAACCTACATAAAACTACATAAATAAATAAATAGATAGATAGATAGATAAATAGATAAATAGAGAAAGCTAATAAATATACCATACAGATATAGCATTTAATGCAATAGCCTCAGTACTCAATTTAATGTTTTTTGTCAATGACCAAATGTAAAGTCTTAGTTTGAAACAAACTTTATTGCGACAAAGAATTAAAAATAGTACATTTGTGAGAATTGCAGAGTGCATATCATAAGAACTATTGAGAAATCACGACCCAAGCAAATCATGTACAGTTTCAACTAAAAGTTTTATTAAACAACTCCAAATCAACATGTTTTATCACCATAACTGTGAATGATATTTACAGTCTTCGGCTCCTGTGGTGAAGGCTTGGCTTGGGGTATGGGGGGGATCAGTGGAAGGGGTGTAAGCTAACAGGATGTAAACGTTTTCCAGAAGAAGTTTTTGCATCCTGCTTTGCGTTCCCTGGGAGCCAAGACTGGGCTAGAGTTTGCAGATCTTTCCAGTTCCAGTCTTACATCGTCTTGCTCAGCACCTCTGGGTAAGTCGTCTGATTCCAGTGCTTCATTCTCTGTCTGGGAAGGGTCTGATAGCAACTCTGCCAGGAAATACTTGGCCAACTCCTGAAACAAGAGCAAGGACAGGTTGTAACTTAGTAAGTATCTAGATTGCAGGTAAAAACAGACCAAGACACTATTCAAAGCATTCCTAAGCTCCACTGTGATATAAATAGGTCCTTCATACATTTCTGTCAGTTAATGTTAGTAATTTTGATCAACATCTGCTTTTCTGGAACTGCAACATCTAGACAATGATCCTGTATTAACTGTTATAGCCCAGGCAAGTAAAGAATTTAGGGGATACATAGAATACATGTGGCAACATTTCAGCACATTTACTTTAGGTAGAGCGTTAACCCTCTTTTGCTATTGCTGCTTCGAGCTACATTTCCAGTCCTCGGGTTTTTATAATGTGGCAACTGTTATTTCTGAACTACAATCTCTGCCGTGATGATGCTGAGGGTTGCCATTAAGGATAAGATTAAAAGCCACGGGTGAAAGAGATTCCTGTCCAAAAGACAAGTGGGGGGGACACCACTTTGCCCCGGAACACTGGATAGTTCAGCACATCGGACAGCTCCCCGATAGGCAAACACACGGAGTGCTGCGGCTTCAGAGCACTGCATTTACTTTCAGCCTGTAGTGACTAACAGCTATAACTGGAAAGCCTAAGGAGCACTTTGCTAAAGTTAAACACTGATCTTTTCTGTGCTAGAAAGGTTATCCCCTTAATAGAGGGATTTACAGAGGTTTACCCTGGGGCAATTATTAGCCTTGTCACTTCTCTATCCTGCCAAGATTCAGCCACTGTGTGTGGCGCAGAAATGGTCCCCAGAGGATACATTTCCATATTCTATTCTAAAGCTTAGGCTGATGGACAGGAATAAAGGCTGCTGGTTAGTAGTAATAAATAGAGGCAAAGCAACTCTTACCTGTTTCCCTGCTGCTGCGAGTGATTTCTGCAGGAACTGGCGGAGTCTCGGATCTGTGGGAGCAGCTGATAAGGAACTGACAGCCAAAGCCAAGGAGAGCAGGGTGAGGGCACATCGCACACGGCAGGACTGCATGACTCCAAGCTGGGGGCACAGGTACAGAGCGATCAGTGCTGAGTAACCTGCTACACGTCTACTTGTTCTGCTTCTGTTCCTGGGATCTCCTTAGCCCCCTTTTAAATTCTGCCTCTGACGTCATCACGGAAGAGCCCCCTCCTACCCCCCTGCTTTCGGGCACCATAGTGGTTAACGAAGGGTGCCTCAGACTGTGGGGAGGTGCTGGGAGCAATAAGGACCCCTGGGAGCTACTACGTAGGAGTACAGGATTGGTGGGAGGTTTTAGAGGGGGGTTGGTAGATATAAGAGGAGACACTTACCCACCTTTTCCCTCACATCACGGCCACCTGGAGCACTGTGCATTCACCTGGCAGCATGTCTGGCACCCAGTAATGGCGACTGATCTATTAGTGGCACAGGTACAGGAGAGGGTCAGGAGAGAAGGTGCAGACTGGGTGGACTGGCTGCTGGAGGAGCTGATTCCTCTCCCAGATGAAACTGGGGATGGCCATGGGCGGATAGCTGCAAAGCAGGCTCCATCTCGCCCCACCCGCCATTCTCGGGGTTCCCCTCCTGCCTCAGTCCCAGTCCCCCACGATAAAAAAAAACCCATCATCAGTTATTGATGAAATAAAACTCCCACCACCCCCAAAGGATATTACTCTCAAAGTACTCTCTGGGATCTGTTGTCTGTGCAAAAGATTATACATAAGTGAACAAAAGTCCTAGCAGTTCATAGAGATTCCTATAGAGAAAGGACACTTCATGTTTTCAGGTTGTGCCACTCCACCAGCAACAACCTGCTTTGTTGGATTCAGCAAATCTGACCGAATGCAGGGAGCCCATAATCACACAGCAGGAACAAAGAAAAAGTCTAAAAAGGTTATAAAAACTCATTCAATTCTAATTGCAGCCATTATGCTGAAAGTGAGAACTAGCAAATTAGAATGAAGTTTAAAGCATGCTTCATATGCACCAATTATCTTATTATATGCTTGTTTGCATTAGAGGATTTAAGAATTGATTTACTGTATAAGAAGATGCAATATCAGCCATTGTAATGACATTTTCTCAACAAAATAAAATCTAGCCAGTTTTACACATCTACTAGCTGGCTCTTTAAAGAACATAAGTTAATTGTTGCAACTTCATTACCAACAACATTCCCTAACCAAACATATTACAATGTATAGATAATTAACAACAAAATTAATTGTTGTTTGTCTCCTTTCCCTCATTTCTAGTTACCATGTTATTGGCTGTGTGCACCCTTCCCTGCCTTTTTGTTGTTTGTAAAATAAACCTACATAAAACTAGATAGATAGATAGATAGATAGATAGATAGATAGATGATAGATGGATGGATAGAAAGATAGATAGGGATAGATGATAGATAGATGATAGATAGATAGATAGATAGATAGATACATAGATAGATAGATGATAGATAGATAGATAGATAGATACATAGATACATAGATACATAGATAGATAGAGAACCTGATAAATAGAGAAAGCTAATAAATATACCATACAGATATAGCGTTTAATGCAATAGCCTCAGTACTTAATTTAATGTTTTTGTCAATGACCAAATGTAAAGTCTTAGTTTGAAACAAACTTTATTGTGACAAAGAATTAAAAATAGTACATTTGTGAGAATTGCAGAGTGCATATCATAAGAAAAATTGATAAATCATGACCCAAGCAAATCATGTACAATTTTAACTGAAAGTTTTATTAAACATCTCCAAATCAACATGTTTTATCACCATAACTGTGAATGATATTTACAGTCTTCGGCTCCTGTGGTGAAGGCTTGGCTTGGGGTATGGGGGGGATCAGTGGAAGGGGTGTAAGCTAACAGGATGTAAACGTTTTCCAGAAGAAGTTTTTGCATCCTGCTTTGCGTTCCCTGGGAGCCAGGACTGGGCTAGAGTTTGCAGATCTTTCCAGTTCCAGTCTTACGTCGTCTTGCTCAGCACCTCTGGGTAAGTCGTCTGATTCCAGTGCTTCATTCTCTGTCTGGGAAGGGTCTGATAGCAACTCTGCCAGGAAATACTTGGCCAACTCCTGAAACAAGAGCAAGGACAGGTTGTAACGTAGTAAGTATCTAGATTGCAGGTAAAAACAGACCAAGACACTATTCAAAGCATTCCTAAGCTCCACTGTGATATAAATAGGTCCTTCATACATTTCTGTCAGTTAATGTTAGTAATTTTGATCAACATCTGCTTTTCTGGAACTGCAACATCTAGACAATGATCCTGTATTAACTGTTATAGCCCAGGCATGTAAAGAATTTAGGGGATACATAGAATACATGTGGCAACATTTCAGCATGTTTAATTTTGCAATTGCTGCTTTGAGCTACATTTCCAATCCTGGAATTTTTGAACTACAATCTCTGCCGTGATGATGCTGAGGGTTGCCATTAAGGATAAGATTAAAAGCCATGAGTGAAAGAGATTCCTGTCCAAAAGACAAGTGGGGAGACACCACTTTGCCCCGGAACACTGGATAGTTCAGCACATCGGACAGCTCCCCGATAGGCAAACACACGGAGTGCTACGGCTTCAGAGCACTGCATTTACTTTCAGCCTGTAGTGACTAACAGCTATAACTGGAAAGCAAAAGGAGTACTTTGCTAAAGTTAAACACAGATGTTTTCTGTGCTAGAAAGGTTATCCCCTTAATAGAGGAATTTACAGAGGTTTGCCCTGGGGCAATGATCAGCCTTGTCACTTCTCTATCCTGCCAAGATTTAGCCACCGTGTGTGGCTCAGAAGTGTTTCCCGGAGGATACATTTCCATATTCTATACTAAACCTTAGGCTGATGGACAGGAATAAAGGCTGCTGGTTAGTAGTAATAAATAAAGGCAAAGTAACTCTTACCTGTTTCCCTGCCGCTGTGAGTGATTTCTGCAGAAACTGGCGGAGTCTCGGATCTGTGGGAGCAGCTGATAAGGAACTGACAGCCAAAGCCAAGGAGAGCAGGGTGAGGGCACATCGCACACGGCAAGACTGCATGACTCCAAGCTGGGGGCACAGGTACAGAGCGATCAGTGCTGAGTAACCTGCTACACGTCTACTTGTTCTGCTTCTGCTCCTGGGATCTCCTTAGCCCCCTTTTAAATTCTGCCTCTGACGTCATCACAGAAGAGCCCCCTCCTACCCCCCTGCTTTCAGCAAAAGCCTGCTTTGCCTCGGCTCCTGCTGCAGCTGTAACACGAGCTCGGGCTAAACAAAAGCCCACAGCAACAACCCCCCCCCCCTCACTGAACCCTGCTCCTTAAACAGCCACAGGTGCAGCCCAGAACTTGCCCCCCCCCCCATCACAGATATGGGGCAGAGCTATTGCTCCTACCCTTGCTGCTGACACCAATGGCTTTTCTTCTGGTAGTGACCTGACTTTTTTGATGCACCTGATCATGGTGCTGGGTACACCCTCTTCCAAGCCCCCCACCACTCTCCCCAACTATTTGATTCTACACATGCCCTTAGGGTTTCAGGTCACATGCTGGGGCTAGTGGGTCATCAATTCGGAGCGTACGCAGGCGTTCTCGCCCCCGCACATCCGGCAAAGCAAAGTGCAAGGCTGCAAACACTTATAAGAGCACCAGCCACAGATGAGGGGCAAGGGAATCTTCCCCTCCTCACAGCATTCGTCATCAGCGCATTCCAGTGAATCTGCTTCCTCTACCTACACCACTTGACGGGACAGCTCAGTAGAGAGGTACAGGTCAAAGAGACGCAGAAAAAAACCAGTCTTCACATTGGTCTCGCAGTTCCAAGTTTCCCGCTTCCCAAGAAAATCGATCACACTCGTGCTCACTTTCCAGCCAGATGCCCACCTCCGGTAGCAGATGAGCATACTTGCGCTGGGGCGTGGGCAGGAACAGGGGGTGGGGAAGGTGACATTATGCTCGCCTTGTGTCAAATCATGGGTAACCTTACTTCTCCCCTCTCTCCACCCCTAGTCCTCAATCGGAAACGGTATTAGCAAGTTCTCATAGGGATGTTTACTTTTATGGGGTTAGCCCCCTTAGAGTCTCATTTATCTGAGGAAATTTAAGAAAAAATTTGGAAAAATGAGTACATAGACATTTAGTCCCTGATTTCTATAGATCTGGTGACTGTTGATCGTGGGAGGAGGTTTGACAGGACTGAAGATAAAAAACCTAAGGTAGCCAGAATGTTCGGGAACTGGCTGCAAGCCTTTTCAGTCCTGGCCTGCGTGGTAGGGCAGAGAAGTGCTCACAGCTTTTTTTATATCATGACCTAAATTATGGGGCTTACAAGGTTCATGGGGGATCCGCATGGTGGCGGTATGATGATGAGTTTAGGAGGAAGTTAGCGTGCAGACCGGATGTAGGCTGGGATATGAAAGCCACCAATGTTTGGATACACCTTATGATGTCACAGATGCCATCCCCCCTTTCCATCAGAAGCCACTGGGTCAACCCAGGCTGGTTCAGCGGCCACCAGGCGCCCCAGAGCATGCTGGTTGTTTAATGAGGATCATTGCAGATACTTTGGTTCCTGTAAATTTAAGCATGAATGCTCCTTCTATGGAGGAGCCCATTCAGCTCTTAGGTGTTACAAGAAGGCCAAGGGAACAGCTACTCCTCAACTCAAGGGTAGGACAGAGGTCCCCAGTGAGTGCCCAAAAGATGTCCCCATGGTTAGATCGGTACCCCAAGAAACAGGAAGCCACCCTTTATAGGTGCGGATTCCTGTTTCATTTCTTTATTCCCTTTAAGCTAAAATTCAAACCCATGTTCTCAGACAACCTTAAATCAGTACCGATATGGTACCCGAGATGGTAGCTGAGAAGCTACAAAAGGAGGTTGAATTAAGTAGGATGGCAGGCCCCTTTGTTTTATCACCATTCCCTAACTTGAGGGCCTCCCCTTTGGGAGTGGTCCCCAAAAAGGATGCTGGTAAGTTCCGCCTTATACACCATCATTCCTACGCTAAAAGCGAGGATGGGAGTGGTCCCCAAAAAGGATGCTGGTAAGTTCCGCCTTATACACCATCATTCCTACGCTAAAAGCGAGGATGCTTCACTTTCATATGCCTCTTTTGATAGGGCCATCACCTTAGTCAGACTAGCAGGTAAGGGCTCCCTGCTTGCCGAGGCAGATATCGAATCTGCCTTTCTACTTTTTCAAAGTATTTAGTTAATTCCTAGAATGGGTGGTCCATAGTGAGTCAGGTTTTCATTCCGTGACCCACTACCTAGAAATTTTTTTATAAACTAAGGAACTTCTGTTGGCTCTGGATCAAGAAGTCTCAACAAAGTCACCCTGAAACAGATCCAGTCCCTGCTAAGCATTAGTTCCAGAAGCCAAATCAGTTGGTCAGGAATGCCCAACTTCCTTGTGGGAGATAGTGGAACATTACTTGAACTTACTTGAATTACATGAACTTATGAGCATGGTTCATTCCTCTGTGGCCCCATCTACTTGGACGGCACATGGTAAGGCATGGAGGGAGTGAACCGCCTTGATCCCCCCCAAGTACTCCTTTTTCTTCTGCTAATTGTTTCTACCTTACAGTTGACTATCTTTTGCAGCTGCATCGCCATGGTTGCGAAGAATCACTTGTCAGCCCTAGCCTTTTTGTTCACACTTCTGGGAAGGGAAGATGTGACCAAGCGGTTTGCAGTTACACAGGCTGTGAAGGGTTGGCGCAAAGGATACATAAGAAAGGAGGCCAAGAGGCTGGTATCTTTTTAACTCCTTAAGAGGCTAGTGCTGATTTTAGATTCAGTTAAGCGTTGCCTAAACAAGCTGGGTTTGAATCAGGCTGAATTTGGTACACACTCATTCCACATTGGGGCAGCAACAGAAGCTAAAGGAAGAGCAGGTAAAAAGGATAGGGCGGTGGAAGTCAACTTGCTTTAGGGCGTATGTTTGTTCTGACTTACTCACCAAGTAACCCCTACTTGTCTTTTCAGGACTGGCTTCTGTTTCAGTTTGGCTGGTGGGACATTCCTATATTCGCCGGGCAGACCAAAGAGCAGCAATACGACCGGGCGGACCCAACCTGGGTTTTAGAGTTGTAAATAATCACTGGAGTGGAATCGGGGGCCTACTTTGGTTACAGGTTCTTCCAGAAGTGGTTATTTCTTCCCCAGTCGTTTTGGTAATTCATGCGGTGGGAAATGACTTGGACCACGTCTGCATGGCTCCTTCCCCTTATTAAATCTGATTTGGATAGGTGCATGGATTTCTTTTCCAAGGTAGTCCTAGTTTGGTCAGAGAGTCTACCAAGACTCCATTGGCGTGGGCAAGAAAACAGCAGGCAATTGAAAAGGTTGACGTACTCTGAATGCAAGGGTTTCCAGCTTTGTTAGGAACAAGGGATGGGTCATTGTACGGCACAGGCAGTTGGAAGGGATTATGCCAGGCCTTATGTGTCAGGACAGGGTCCATCTCAATGATATTGGTCTTGATATTTTTCTATCTGGACTGCAGGATGGCATAGGTGAGACCCTCCTTCATTTGGGTGGGGGTCGGAGCTCCATGTAGGTTTACAGGAGCTCCTCCTTGGTGGGTATTTTTTGAATTTCGTCCTTGCCCTTTTGGGTATGTTGTAAGATATTGTACTTTACATGCCCACCGCGGTTGCGGTGGCTGGCATATGTGCATATACTATTTTGGTTATAATGGGGCAAAGACATTTATTGATTTAATAAAGCTGTTGCTGACCTCCACCCACTAAAAGGAAAACTGAGTCTTGGTGTTTTCTTTTAATCTATTTAGTATCACACGAATACCTCACCACAGTCTCCCTGAGATAATCACCACTTTTATGCACCATTACCCCAATGTGGATGAATCACTAAAAACACAACGAAAAACTGAAATGGTATTTACTAATATCTGACGTCTTGTACCGTACCTGTCGTGTTTGCTTGACCTTTTTAATCCTTTTTATGAACATTAAAGGCTGGATACGTCTTGCCTAGTCATTAAATTAGCCTATTTCCACTTTTACCATCTGAGCTGTTAAATGAAATGTTTGTTAAATGTTTTTCCTTGGTGGCAACCTGGGCATTTCATTCTTTGGGAAGGTAGGGGACTGCATGGAACAGACCATAAAGAGGAATTTGTTTTATTCTTTAGTATGTGCGGGGATATCGGCTGATCAGCCTCATTTGTCACTGACAAAACTCATTAATTTCACTTCATCTATAACATTCAACAAAACCATGAAATATGACGGGGACTATTCAGCCAACGTCATAAACTACTGCATAGGCAAGAAAATCTATAAAGTCTCCCAGTGCTATAATCTAATTATTATATTCCAGGGGTCACAAAGCAAGTTTAACCTTTCTGATGTTAATTCGCTGCTGAAATTGTCCTCTTCATATCTATAATTGGCAGAAGTGAAATCGGTAAGATATTTCAAATAAAGATCAACTTCCACTGTTGTTCCCATATTGAATGTTGTTTGGACTGCTCCTGTTGTCTCATTAAATTAAAATAAAATCTGATACTGTTTCATGCTGATACTTAAAGTGGGGTGTGGGGATTGTATTATATTAAATCTCCTGTACAAATCATTGGAGGTATTGGGATACTATGGCTTTGAAATCCATATATAGATGATCACTTTATAATGCTGGGATGTAGGATCACTGCAGTACATTTATTGTGACTACAATATACCAGTCATTAAGAAAGCCAGCTCTGAGAGCCACTATTGGTTTTACATTTTCCTGCTGCCTATTTCTCTGCTATATCCATTTGTATGATTATCTATCCATCTATCTATCTATCTATCTATCTATCTATCTATCTATCTATCTATCTATCTATCTAACTAAATATTTATCTAAGTACAGTATCACTCTGTCTACAAATTTATATTTATCTATAACATTATCCCATGTAGTAATTATGTAAATGTGATATAATATGGTATAATAACAATATTATTATAATATGTATTTGTTTGCATGGAAGCTAAGCACAGTTAGAGGAGAGCCCAGTTAGAGGCAGGTAAAGGCCCTCATTATCCCATATGAGCACATGAGATCCCTTCATTTGAAGCCTCATCGTGAGACAACTGGTGCTCCTTATTGTATTACTATACAAAGGCCCCCAGGTGAAACTGAATCCAGAGAAATCCTTCCCTTGACTTCGTGGAATTCACTAATCACAGCCTGTCAGTGAGAAGGATTGTTGAGGGAGGCAATAGCACAATTTGTACAATCTGAGGATTAACTTTTTAGGCGCCTCAGGGGCGAGCAACATAGCTGACATAGGTGGTAAATGGGTAGAAGAAGATAAAAAGCAGCAAGGTTCTAAAATAACTAGCAACTTTTCTGATGTTTACCTGCTAAGAGTAACAGTCCTATTGTCTGTAAAATGGAGTTTTCCTGCAGCCCTGTGCCAGTACAAGGGGCTTCAACTATGAGTTGCTGGGCTAGCCCAAGAGGAACAGCTCCTATAGAGGTTGTACAGGTAAGGAGTTCTCCTGATACTAAATGAGTATTAATGATAAGGTGGATGCAGAATACCTTGGGTGTTGTCAGTATTACAGGGCGGTAGAAATGGCAGGGCTTAAGGTAAAGCTGTGTAATTTACTGATTAGGGAATGATGCAGTTTAAAACTAGGCAAGTATTAACCATCATGCACAGCTGGAGTTGAATAACTCAGTGCCCCCCGCAGCCCACACACACCTCTGCCCCTACAGTGCTGGAATTATGTTAGAAATATTTGTGCAGCCCACATTCCTCCCCAGCCCCCTCGCTGGAGGCGGCACGTCCCTAATGCCCAGATGCCAAGAGGGGAAGTGAAACTATGACCCCTTTTCATATATATCAAGTTCGTTGTGGGAATGGCTCAGCACTGTAATTATGCTTTATGTAAGGGACTCCCTCATCTGTGGATTACTCAGAACCTATTGTTGAACACTGAATAGCAATAGAACCAGAAAGGGGACAGATGACTGCAAGCCACGATGTGCTGAGCATAATGTGACTCACAGACATATTCTCACTGCCATATACAAAAAGGACACTACTGACTAATGGAACTTTTCTAAACTTCATATCATTGCTGCAGCAAAAATAATAGTGTTCTCTTAAGCCATAATACCATTCTCAAATTGCACTTAAAATACATTTCTTTTATGCACGTTTAACAGTTGTTGCCAGTTTTATAATATATAATATACAAAGGTTGACCTGTCCAATACCCGACCAATCAACCATGGGACAAACAAATGGATATGATGCAATCAGCCAAAAATGTAACTAAACCCCTGCAGGCCCCTGTGTCATTGCACCAACCCTGTTTCTTACTCCAAGTAGTGCTTTTGCTGCAAATCAAGCAGCTTCAACCTACTCCTCCCAGCAGACCCCACTGCAGTTGCACCCCCGCAGGAATTTAAGAGAAAGTGTGAATTGGTCAACCAAGAAATTAGGAGGGAGAATCCTTGATCTGCCAGAAACACCAGGATATCTGTTAAATTGGGCACCTGACTGGTTATACATACACAGAATGTCAGCTTTGAAACAAGACTGCTATGATTATTACAAATGAATGGTACTTACACAACTACATGGAAGTGATAGGAACATGTTTGGATGCAAGTACCTTCAATGAATAAACACAACAATTGCATCCAATTAAGCACAACCACACTTGCAGTTGGTTTCATAATTCAATTCACTCAGTGGTGTACAACATATTGGTGCCCCCAGTGAATAAAGATTTCCTTGTCCTTTAACATTCTCTTCCCTTTGTCTGTTTATTAGTACAGGTATAGGACCCGTTATCCAGAATACTCGGGACCAAGGGTATTCCAGATAAGAAAAAAAAATCAATAAATAAATCAATAAAACATTAATTAATTGGATGCTTTGCATCCAATAAGGATAATCTTATTTGGGATGAATTACAGGGTACTGTTTTATTACTACAGAGAAAAAGGAAATCCTTTTAAAAATTCTGAATTATTAGATTAAAATGGAGTCTATGGGAGATGGGCATTCCGTAATTCGGAGCTTTCTGGATAAAGGGTAATTTCAGATATTTCAGAAAATCAGAAGCATCTAATGCAGTACAGCAACTAAATAAAACTCCTGGTTTACTAGTCTGTGGTCCTCTAGTATTTTTTTGTTTTAGCCACATAGCTGAAGTTATTGTGTAATATAGCAAAGCAATTCTAGAGACTCAAGTGGTACACTGAATAAAAATATAATGACCCGTCTCTACATGAGCCATTATAATTTGGGAAATTAAATCAGATTTACAGATTGTTCCATATTATGCAAAAATAGTGTTTAATCATAGGTAAAAATGTAGTGCATTTCAAAGGTACTATGTTATCTTCATATACAGGTATAGGATCTGTTATCCGGAAAGCCATTATCCAGAAAACTCCAAATTATGAAAAGGCAATCTTCTATAGATTCCATTTTAAGCCAATATGCTAAAATTTTAACACATATTTCCCTTTTCTCTGTAATAATAAAACAGTACAGGTATGGGATCCCTTAT
This sequence comes from Xenopus tropicalis, assembly GCF_000004195.4. Taxonomy (NCBI): domain Eukaryota; kingdom Metazoa; phylum Chordata; class Amphibia; order Anura; family Pipidae; genus Xenopus; species Xenopus tropicalis. The sequence goes on from NC_030681.2 coordinate 103,294,257, forward strand.
CCGGAAACCCGTTATCCAGAAAGTTCCAAATTACGGGAAGTCCATCTTCCATAGACTCCTTTTTAATCAAATAATTCCCATTTTTAGTACCTTGTACAGGTATGGGACCTGTTATCCAGAATGCTCAGGACCTGGGGTTTTCCGGATAAGGGACCTTTCCGTAATTTGGATCTGCTTAAAATCATTTAAATATTAAATAAACCCAATAGGCTTGTTTTGCCTCCAATAAGGATTAATTATATCTTAGTTGGGATCAAGTACCAGGTACTGTTTGATAATTACAGAGAAATAGGAAATCATTTTAAAAAATTAGAATTATTTGCTTATAATATCTATGGGAGATGGCCTTTCCGTAGATCAGAACTTTCTGGATAATGGGTTTTTGGATAAGGGATCCCATACCTGTACTTGATCCCAACTAAGATATAATTAATCCTTATTGGAGGAAAAACAATCCTGTTAGGTTTATTTAATGTTTAAATGATTGTTTAGTATACATAAGGTACAAAGATCCAAATTATGTAAAGATCCCTTATTCAGAAAACCCCTGTTCCCGAGTATTTTGGATAATGGGTCCCATATCTGTACCTTGCAGTTGATCCTAACTAAGATATAATAAATCCGTATTGGAACCACAACAAATTTATTGAGTTAAGTTAATGTTTAAATTATTTTTTAGTAGATTTAAAGTCATTATAGTGTCTGCACTCAAAAGATCATAACTTTGTGGGGTGCACAGCAAATATTAAGTATTCAGCAATAAATATTCCGTGGCCGGCACACTCTTTTAAAATTGTCATGTTTATTTAAGACATATTGTTTTAAAAGAATCCAACGTTTCGGTCCTAAATAGGACATTTGTCAAGGATAAAACAATAGTGTTCAAACCAACCTTACATATACTCTCAAAGCAAACAAAGTGGAAATGTGCCCAATCCATATTAACAGACCTTTATGCAATTTATTTAATATATAAAACAAATGCAAAACAATGCTATTCTGGGACAATTTCCAATTAGTGTTAATTTTTAATTTTTTTGGAGTTTTTAAATGATTTTGCTTTTTGCTCAGCAGCATTCCAGTCTGGAATTTCAGTAGTTATCTAGTTGCTAGGTTCCTATTTACCCTAGCAAACAAGCAGTGCTTTAAATGAGAGACTGAATTATGGATAGATTAGGGGTTAGAATAGAACAGGCAGCTGTTAAGAGTCAGATGAGGAAGGCAAATCCAAAAACTATAAAAAATAAAGACCAATTAAAAAGTTACTAAGGATATTCTATAACATATTGAAACTTACATTAACTACTCCTTTAACCACCTTTAATGTATTTTTGTGTGTAGTATGCACTTTCTATAGGTCAGTTGGGAAATGCACAGTAGTGGACCACAAGTTGGGTTGCCATCTTTTCAGGGAAATGTCACCAGCCTGGGGGACAGGCAGGTGATGTCACAGGGTAGGGAATGAGTAAGGGCACCTAACGTTGTGCTGTTCATAGTGCACATGCGTCAGTCCAACCATGACAGAATACACAGCCAGATCGTGTGCGCAGGTTATTGAGTTCCAGCACATGTAAAAATGTATGCTGTCGTGATGGTGGCGCACATCCTGAAGCAAATGTGGCTCACGTTTGGTGCCATTTTTTGTCTTTAAATAGACGTTAAGCACATGAGTCTTTGCTTGGTTATCAAGTCTATTCTTATGCCTGGTGTTTTCTGTTATTCTGATTTCTGATTCCTATTGTGACCTCTGGCCTGATCCTCATTTGCGAACCTTTTCTGCCTGCCCTGACCCAGACCTGTTGACAATTCTACTGCCTGATCTATCGTTACTTCTGCACTTCCTGTTCTGACCCTCAGGCAGGCCTCCAGTTAGATACGGTTAGAGAACAGTCAAGGTAGCCAAGAGAAGGACAGGGAAATACAAATGTACCAGTCAATATAACAGTGGATTCATAATTTAGCCACCCCCCCCAACTAGCTGTTAATTTAAGAATATAAGAGCCAGGGGAGCTTGTTATATAAGTCCTGGACTGGTATTTCTGCACACAGGGTACATAGACATCTTTATATGGCATCATAATTGTATTATATTCTGGCCCACAAATGTGTAATATTCAGTTACTTTATTGATGACATAAAAAAGTTGGACTAGACTGATGTAGAAGATTGACAAGCCACAGCTATGCAGAAATTTCATTTTGCAAATATTTCAAAAAGGCCTAGTTCTCTTTTACTTGCATGAAGATTATTGTTGGTGGTCAGTTGTCATGAAAAGAGTTTGAATAGTAGAATGATACTTAAGGTGGCCATACACGAGCCGACTATAGCTGCCGATATCGGTCCCTTGGACCGATTCGGCAGCTAATCGGCCCGTGTATGGGGAGAGCAGATCGGCCTGGCCGACCGATATCTGGCCTGAAATTGGCCAGATCTCGATCGGCCAGGTTAGAAAATCTGGTCGGATCGGGGACCGCATCGGCTCGTTGATGCGGTCCCCGATCCGACTGCCCCATTGCCGCCCACATAATCCGATTGTCTGGCCCCAGGGCCAAACGATCGGATTATTATTTTTTTTACCTAAATGGTCCCCGATATCGCCCACCCGTAGGTGGGGATATCGGGGGAAGATCCGCTCGCTTGGCGACATCGCCAAGCGAGCGGATCTGCTGGTGTATGGCCAGCTTTAAAACGTACCCATGTTGTATTCATTGCAATAGGGCAGATACGTATGCTTCTTAAAATCCCACAGAAATGAATAGAACATAGGTGCGTTTGTATGTATTAAGCTCTAAATTCACATTATGATTAATCTGCCCCTATGTTCTGTAAAGAAATTATACCAGGATATATTTAACTTGGCACATATCTTTAAACCACATACAGTAATATTTGAAAAAAAAAACACTATGGTTCTGTACCCAAGGGAATTTATTATTATTAGGCTTGGGGTCCATACCCATAGGAAAAAAACTCCAGAAAATAATAATTCAGCCCCATGGTTTCTGCATGCTGCATTGGTGTTTGCTCCCATAGGTACAGACTCATAGGAAATTAATTAACATTTGAACTGCTGTCTGGTAGAATGCATTAAACTATACATGACATACAATCCATTTACTTAATTTGATTTGTAGTAGTAACTGGCTCACAACAATAGACAGATTTCACCAAACATATAAAGAAAATAGTGCATAAATAAATTACACATTAGTTAGACAAATCACTGCCTTAATAGCTGAAATTATACACTGAGGAAAGTAATTCAGTCAATGGCTTCTGTCTTAGGCTAAAAAATTGGAACTGATGTTTTATATGATAAAGTGACTGTGCTCTGCAGTCTCACTTATTGCCTGGAACTCTTATTACTTATTGTAATAAACATAAGGACAGCAGAAACCTCAGATGCTATTATTACAGAAAGGAATCTATAATGTTATATTCTTATTTGCAATCTCCCAAAACACTGGATAATCACAGTGTTAAGCCCCCATATTCCATTACTCAACAGAAAATATTTTTATCATCTCTATGCTTTATTCTATGCTTTATAATTAATGGAAAATGTAGAGAGGCTACAATCCAGAGCCATGCGCACATGGAAAAGGGAAAGCATTTAGGCCAACTTTACCAATATATGCTGTATAGAGCCTAACTGTAACTAACAAATACCTTCATCAGTTGAACTTGCTTTCCATGTTCTCTTTGTGCATAACTGTTCCCTGACCTACTTGTTTTCCATCGCAATCCTCATCAAAACAGCAGACGTCTAAAGCACACAATAGCCTGGTTAAGGGCTACTGTCCAAAATTTGTTGTGAGCAATAAAAGATTATTATCCGGGAAATATTTCTGGGAAATGCTAAGCATTGTTAGGATCCCGTAACTGCTCATCTTTTCACCCCTTCCTTGTGTGTAGTCCCCAATCTCTGCCAAGACAGCAGAAATTTCATGCAAACAATTACATTTTATCACTTGATTAAGGGCAATGTCCAAAATGTGCATTAAAAGGTCAATTAGTATTTATCCCCTAAATGTAATTGTTTGTATGAAGTTTCTAAAAAATGGATGGTCGCTCATGCCACAATGTACATACACTGAATGTATATATATAGTACTGTATTTATAGTATTTGTATGTGTATATATATATATATATAATAAAGTTACATGCCTAGGTGCAGAAGGCTGGAAATTACAGAACATCATGTAATACTGCACTCACAGCAAAAAAATAAATTATTAAACCAACGTAAAATGTCAGTTTCATAAATGTTTTTTTTTATTCTGGATAGATAGACATAAAACAAAAAATGAAAAGTTGTGCTTACCACCAAATGTTAACAATAAGGAAATAGGTTTATAATGAGAACATGTGAAGATGGCCTTAATTCAGATTTTTGTAGATACAAGTAACAAGATCCAGTACATTTAATCCATAGTAGCACAAGGTTCATGCTAGCCAAGTACTATAGTATTTTTGACTGCCGATAACAGAAGACGTTAGTTGGAAAAAGAGCCTCAAAAAAGGTAAGGTCAAAGATAAATGGTTACACTCTAATGATAAGATTGATACAAAATATAATCGAGCTGTGGCATATTGTGGGTCAGTTAAAGGGGTGTGTGAGAGGAAGGCAAAGCTGGTATGGATAAACACAAAGTATGACACAAATGGCTTTGAAACTTTTGGCCCACTTGAATTAGTTTATCATAAATATATGTACTGGAGCACACAGTGGCGCCAGGTTAATTGTAACATTGTCTGTCTGCCCCATCTATAGTTACACCACTGTCCTCAACTCTAAATATGTAGCCGTCACTGCCAATTGATGCCAGAGCACTAACCCCCTGCTTCCTTTTTGGAGGAGACTCGGCAGCTGTTTAGCAAGTTGGCCTATTCCTATTTCTCACCAACTAAAGTGAGTTCAGCAGAAGCTGCCCTAAAACTTGCTGTCCTGCCTGACTGACTTTGGATGTCATCTAGGTGTTTCTCTGTGATAATGGTCCTTAGACCCTTGGCATCATCAGATTTTTAATTACGTCAGCAAGAGGTTGTGACTCCTTCTAAAACCTTCTACTAAAGAGGATTCCCTGTGATTTATTGGCTGGAATACAGTTCAACAAAAAACTGCTAAAAATTTTGTTTAAATTATACTAACTCCTTATACTGCCCATCTGTTTAACATAGGAATCTCCTCAATGATAACTTTTAAATACGAATACACACCTAACCCCTCTTACATACTTCCTTGCTGTGTTTAAAACATGTTAAATTGTGGCTAAAAATGCCTTACTAATGCCACCATGGCTAGTATGTGCATGAAGCTGATTTGGCCATTGGTAGCACTCACTATGGAATAGTAGTTGACTAACACCCATATGGAATAAAAGGTACTAACTTTACACAGTAGCAGTAACCCATAGAAACCAATAAGATGTTTGTTTTAAGGTGACTAGTTAATTCTAAGTGCTGATTGTTTACTATGGGTTACTGCACCTGGGCACCTTTTTATTACATAACCTCCTTAGAAGGTTAAACATAGTGTGTTGGGTTAAATGTATTGCATCCTCTGAGCTTTGCATTGTTAAACAAAAACAATTTGAACCCTGTTATTGTACAATAAGGAAGACAAATGACAAATGCATTTTGTGTGTGTGTGTGTGATTACATTCTGTAAATGTACCTTTGTGACTGCGGCCATGTGACATGTCGCTGTGAGGAGGCTCGGCCTGTAAGCGTGTAGAAAATCCAAATGCTGTCTAATCTACTTCTCTTGAGTTAATGGGACAATCATTATTAGTTTCTTTCCCTTTGACGTTCCTCAGACAGATGAGATGGAGTCTGTTCTGGTTCAATTCCAGTTCTTTATTGGTTCTGCCAACCTTAAACTGTGCTTGTACTTAATTGAGACATTTATTCATTGTTTAATAGCATTTGTTTTTATTTATGCAGGACTGAAAGTACAAACAAAAAATCAAGAATGATTTCTTATAAAATGCAACTACTTAAAATCCAATGATTCCTATAAACAGTGTTTTGTGGGTGCCCTATTACTGTAATATATGTAGAGGTTATGGGGTTAAGGAGAAGCAGCTGCTGTAAAGGTTTGGAGTTACGTCCACATAAACAAAAATTCTAATTCACAGCCTAGGTTTTATGTCTCCCTTTATTCTTTCCTTTTTTCATGCAATCACTTTCTTATGTGTACCAGCACATGTATGACTAATGTGTCCATGGGCAAAAGGCAACCTTCATTCCTTAAGCCCTCAAGGGGTAGAACCAGGCCCATGACATTCATAATGACACCATCGGAGGCTCACTCTCATGCTGGCTGTTGAACAGTATGAGGGGTAGCACTGGATAGAAAGAATGGATAGTTATACCAAGCAATAGTGGGTAAATATAGACATATGGTTCTAAAGAGAATATGTTAGAACTAAGACAAACTAATAATGAGAAGATGAACAGGGAAAGCATAACCATGCTGAGGGAATTAAACAGACAATTACATGGACAAGATACCACAGGGAAATTCTAATAAAGCGAACCTTCATATATTCTCTGTAACTGCTGTGTTGCTGTGCCTGCTAGGTTTAAGGTCTAAACACATGCTGGTTTTCCCCTGATTTCGATCCAGCACTTGCACAAAGGCATTTCCTCTGTGTGTTAGTTCTGGCTAATAGCAGTGCAGTCAGCTGATTTATCTTACCAACATAAAAGCTGACCAGAGCTCCTGTTGAAAAGCCCCTTGCATCAACTGGGCCGTAGAACAAGCAGATACATTTAAAAAAAAAGGTAAGTACTGGACAGCAGTACAGCAGTGCACAATAACTTGTTGTCTTCAGAAAAGCATATCTTCCAAGGTGCTCTTATCCACCACTGCACTCACTGTTGTCCCTTTTATCTATACAGTTATACCAGCCAGGGACATTTTATTACTATGATTCAGCATCACACTTGGAAGCCAGGGACACATCAGGAAACCTTAACTTATGGGCTCACTCCAAACTATTTTATTGTCATAGTCTCTTTATTTACATACTATAATAAATTCTTATATCTATTTAGCCTATTTAGGCATGTAGATTCTAAGTAGATTATGAGTCTTCCTTTGCCACTGGTTAGTTGCAGTAGGAAAATGTTTTGTAGAATTTTAGTGTGCATTACTAAACTTATGCCTCTCAAACAGATGATTGCTCTGAAGTAGAGAGGCTATGATGCCATGGACTATATAAATGTAGCAGCCTTTATGCTCATTTTCCATAAGAAATGTCTTCTTCACCCCTCGCCTAGACTATAACAAAATATGTGCAACTCCTGCTCAGCCAATACCAAACTAATGGACATTACATGGAAAAAAGTTATCACATGGAAACTACACTTATACTTAGGAGTCCCTCTTCTAGGGAGCAGACAAAGTCTGACATTCATGAAGCTAGTAACCTCATTGTCAGGGTTACCACTGCTTTTCAGAGCTATTAAGAACCAGGTGTATCCTAGTAAACACTGCAACTATTTAAAGTCAACTCAAAAGGATTTTTCAATTTACCCATTAAGCTTCACCATCTAGGTTTTGGGTTGTGGCGATGAACTACAAAGTTTAGCCATATAATTATCATAGTTTTTGCTCACACTGAAACTGCCTTGCCAAAACTGGATTGAATTAAATGATTTGCTGAAAGATTACTACAGCTTTATGTGGGTGCAGCAACATCACCAGTTGGCCAGGTGACATTATAATAGATCTGCAAATTCTAAAATGCTGTAGGGTGAGAGGTTAAGTAATCACTCAAGAGAAAAGGTATTCTCTATTGGACCATCAACATGTAGTATAGTTTAAATCAGCAATTTTATCTAAAATACAGGCTTGATGTGATTCATGTGATCATGTGTATTACATTTATTTATAAGCATACAAAACATTTGTCTTCTTACAGTCAAATGTAAAAAGACTCAGAGAGCAACACAAGCACCATAAAAGTTCACGGAGGTGCCAAATAAGGGCTAAGATTGGCTATTAGGCAGCCTCTATGCACACTATCAGCTTACAGGAGGCTTTATTTGGTAGTAAATCCTGGGTTTATTCAACCTAAACTTGCCACCAAGTCAGGAATTAAAAAAAAAACTACCTGGTTTGGGGGCACTGAGAGTAATATCCAAGGGGCTGGGGAGCAACATGTTGCTTACAAGCCACTGGTTGGGGATCACTGTTATAAAGGGACACGACAGGAAGTCCCTCACTTTCCTGGGCAAAAATTCTCAATTACTTATTCTATAGCCCCTATCCATGTATATTTTAATGTTCTTTATTTATTTATTTATTTATTTATGTTCTTATATTTATTATATGTCCATATATACTTATATTATAAATTCACGTAATCTTCAATAAAATATATTTGTTTATAAACAATGGTTCTCTTTGATATGCACAATGATATTCAATCATTCAATCAAATAACATGATACTTTAAAACTAGAGTTTAACCCCTTTAGTAGTCTTGCATCCAGAGAAAATAATAGAGGATAATTTAAGTATAATTCCTGTGTTGTCAGACAGTTGATTATTATTTTGCAGGGCCAGCATAGTAAATAGGACCTGAGATGTTCTGACTTGCTACATCAGAAGAGCTTCATAATAATTATACAAAAGAGCAGAATCATGCTGCTTCATATGAGCAGAGTGCTAGGATGGGAGATTGCAAGTTTCTCAGCATTATCTTTTTTCAGTGCAAAGTCATTAAAGACAAGATTGGTCACATAAAGTACTGACAGATATAATAATATGTTCCTTTCCAGATTACAACAGTGAAATTCAAGTGACATCTAAAACATACTGAATCATGCTACAGGGTGTAGGTTTCTAAATGCATAAATAAAGTCATTAGCAGATTAGGGAAAATAAAGAAAATGGGCATCTGGTGTATTAAATGTATACAGGGCAGCAGCTGCCTTAAAGAGCTCTCAATGGAAGAACCTAAATATGTTTCAAATATTGGCCTTGGTACTGTCTTAACTTAGAAAGGGTAGAGAGATGAAACAATGAATTCATGATTTTCAAGATTCATCTGTGAAGAAACATTTTGTGACTACATAGACAATTAAAGCTTTGCTGGTTTCGACAAAATGTTTTCCACGAATTCAGTAAGAATGGCCTTGTATTTTCAAACATACTTGCTCCTTTTATACACCTGTAAGCATTTTTAAACAAGTGCAGCTACATCTGAATTTGTAGGATCTGACAACCAGGTCCTGTCTTAATAAAGGGAAGCAGAAAAAATATGAACATTAATAAATCCGGCCCATAGCATTAGAGCTTAATTGACTAATACAAGATGCACAATGGAAATATAAAAAATGATCTAAGACCCTGCCCCCATATGTAATAAAATGCTCTAAGTTTGTCCATGAGCATTAACCCATAGCAACCAAATGTTTGCTTTTAAACAGGTGACCAGTAAATGCTACCTGCTGATTGGTTGCGATGGGTTATTGCTCATGGGCAAACTGAGTGCCTTTAATTACATTACCCCATGTCTTTTAAAGTATTTTATTATTGTTTACTGTGTTCTGATTCCGAGACCCTGTGCTTTGGGAATATTCCAAGATGCTGACAAATGACCCTCAAGTAAATAAAGAAGTGATGTCTGTAGAGAGAAGGCAAGCATAGATCTGTAGCTGCAGCAGACAAATAGATATTCATTTTGTCATTCTCTTTCTTTTTTGTACTTTGTCATCTTGTAATTGAAAATTATTTTAGATGAATAGCCTCAGTGATGAAACAAGGAGCAGGTTTTTGAAGATGTAATGAGGCTTCTCCATGCACCATTTAGCCTCCAAATGGCAAGAAAGAAAATCTCAGCTATTCACGGTGGAAAGAGACATTGAGGGAACAGGTAGCAAACACATACTGAATGAATTTACTGGGTGAACAGGCTCAGCATGTTAGTTGTTTCTTTATAAGCCTTATTCTGATTAAGCCTATGTGCATAGCATAAGCTTTTTATACTTAGGTGCATCAACTGTATACAAATGCTTATATATACATATATATATATATATATATATATATATATACACACACACACAATTTTTCTTGAGAGCTGCATAAATGTTTTTACACAATTGATACATCTATGCATAACAAGCTTATATATATTATCAAAGAAACCAATGGCCTAATAAGTAAAGATTTGAGAAAATCCAAACAATGGGCCAAACAATATTCAGCACATAAATACACACAAGGTCTACCATTGCTGAACAGGAAATCTGACCAAGCCTACTGTGCTTACATCTTCAATGGTATGTATATCTTCAAAGCAACCTCAGAGCAGCTGGTATCAAACAATGAGTGGGTGGAATGATTTATTAAGCAAGTACAGTAGCAGAGCAAGGCTGGGTTCACATATCCTAGTGGTTCCAAGTGTACCAGAACCTATTGTATCAATCCAATTTATAAAACAATAATAGGATAAATAACTGTAAAATAAATTCATAGCAAACCCAGGGTTGTATGTGATTAAGAAATTGTTTATTTAAGAGTGTTGTCTGTGTTCCATGTACCACTGTTTGCATGTGAATTATAGAGCCTGGTCATGATATACAGGGGAATTAGCCTACAGTGAAATGATAGATACAACCATAGAGTCTATAATGGTAGAAACATCCATAGAGTCTATGATGGTAGGAACACCTACAGAATATATGGTAGTAGGTACACCCATAGAGTCAGACTAACAATAGGACAGTTGTTTCAGAATGCACACTTTCACTTTATTCAATAAAAAAGTTTAACAATGACTGCCTTTAGGATTCTAAAACCTCAATATATCACTTTAAAGCAGTTTTTTCTAAGTCATAGTCATTTGAAACATTAATAGTGAAGTCAAGAAATTTAATTTCTGTAATATTCCAACTGTATTCATATTTTATCCTATTTTTAGATCAATTATTCATTCAAACCCAATAAAACACTTTAAATAATTTGGAATTTGGTTGGGCTGCTTGTATAATCCCTTTTATAAACCACATACAGTAGCAAAACAAGTCCTGCTGAAATTATACTCAGTGCATGAGAATACACCATTATTATCATATACTATCGGCTTTTTGCAGACACAATGCTTTACTCACCTGTGTAGTGCATACTGGAGGGGCAGCACATAAGCACTCTAGCTTTTGCGCCGCTGCCCACATTAAATGAGCACTTATTTCTATGGTCCTAATACTGTCCTTTGCCAATGTATTGCCTACATATGTTCCAAATACATGCCAAGGAGTAGTTCTAGGAAATGGATGGGTGTTTTTTTCCACTAGTCTGATAGAATTTGTTGTTCAGTCACTTGCTGTGTTCTATTCCCAGTATGGGGACCGCAGCGTGAGCATGTTAACTGGTTGGATGGTTTTGAAGGTTGATTGATGGCTTGTGTCAGTAACAGCCAACATCCTTCGCTTTGCTGCAAGTTGCAGACTGGCATCTGTACAAGCCTTATGTGCCATGCAGTCTGTCCCTTTGGCAGTCATAAAATGGTCCCTAAGGAGAAACTCTTCAGTAAGATGCGTAAAGTTAAAAGCTTCTGCAGAGCAGAAAATGTTGAAATTAACACAAGTTTCTCTGTTGTTTCCCATTAACTTTATTTTTTTCACCTGCACTTTTACATGTACTGAGTCTTGCAGCATTTTATTTTCCTTGTGTCTTATACTGTAAGCTGCTAAATGTAAAATTTAGAAAAGGCAGTAAGCACTGATTATAAAGTACAAATGGTAATACAGGTATAGGACCTGCTATGCAGAAGGCTCAGGACCTGGGGTTTTCCAGATAAGGGTTTTTTTTATCTTTAATTTGGATCTCCATAGTTTGTCTACTAAAAAACAATTTAAACATTTCATAAACCCAATAGGATTGTTTTGCCTCAAATGAAGATTAATTAAATCTTAGTTGGGATCAAATACAAGGTACTGTTTTATTATTATAGAGAAAAAAGAAATATGTTTTAGAATATTGAATTATTTTAATTAAAATGGAGTTTATGGAGTATAATTATGAAAGAGTGAAGATAGAGTTTGCCACAGTCAGCTTGAGTGAAATCCTGCTATTATTCATTCATTTCTATGGTATTTTTAAAGGCATATTAATCAAAGGGTGAACTTTCACTCTAATAAATACTGTTTTAAAAGTCCAAATGAATAGAGAGAGGCTGAATTTAACTCTAGTGAACTGTGCTTAGCTCTAACTTCACTCATTGATAAATATACCCCCATAGGAGATGCCATTCCCTTAATTTGGACGTTTCTGGATAACAGGTTTCCAGATAACAAATCCCTTACCAGCAACAAAAATGGATAGAGCATTTTTTTTATTTGGATGCATATCTCTTTTAGTGTACAAATTACCTCTCTGCACTAGCAATGGCCCCTCCCCTCTGGGGGTCCTCAAGTGGAAGCAGATCCAGAGTCACCCCGGAAATTGGAGAAACATAAATGTTTAAATACTGAGCGCACTAAGAAGAAAAGGTTTTTATTTTTACTATGTAAGTTTAAACTGAGTTATAAACACAAATATGGAAATTAGTTCTGTAGTTGGTAAGCTGGTGAAATGGGCCTGAAATTCTACATAATGAAAAGATAAAGTACTCTAATGCTCTAAAAGGGAAATTGTTAGCTTAAAAAAAAGTGTGTACTTGTGTCATAGGATTTCAGTTATGGAATTATGGAGAGAAAGGTTTGTAGTTTCAAAAGAGAGTATGTTGGGTGGTTCATTAAAATGAATATTGGGAGCTGCAGAAGCCATGCTTAGTGGGGGGCAATAAAATAAACCAGGCAGTGTAAGACCTTACCAATTTAAGGCTAATGGCATGTAACGGGTTTTCATTGCCACTGGCATACAGCAAGAAAACAGCAGTGGTCAAAATGTTATTTCTGCTTAGTGTGGCAGATAAGAGTGTACCATGGAGATATTGTTGGGCTGAATGTAGACCTCCAAGGAAAGTCTATGGCAATGTCTTCCCTTCATCAAGTTGTTTTATTTGTTCCCCAGATTACTGAACTGAGCACTATAATTACTTCCTATATTATTATATATAATGGTTTTCCTAGTGATTCCATTCATTTTCAATTAGATTATGGTCGTTGCTGCTAAGATCTTGCTTTACATCCGTTTGCAATAAACACTGTGTTGTTTAAGATCACATGATACAAGATCGCAGTATTACTGGCTGGAGTTTTTAATGCTTAAGAATGTTCCTTTCACAGATTAAAGTGTTCTTCTAGTCAATTCTGAGTACGTAAATTACCTGTTTGAAATTGGATCTGAAGTTCTTCCTTCTCATTATTATAAAGCGCCCTATAATAAATTCCTACACTTAACTTGCCTGCTTTGTTCTGCTCACATATATCCAGCCTTGTCACTGCCCACCTCAAGTAGTTCATCTTGTATAGTGAGCTTCAAATACAAAGTCGACAACACACAAGCCATGAATGTTGGTGTCTGTGGTATGAACTACAGTCTCCATCCATTTGATTTCAATTGAAAGATCTTAGTTTGGGTTATAATTGCATATTCCTTTTCCCTACTCATGCAAAGCTTCTGCCAGTATACGCAACATATCACATTGTAGCTGCTGTTCTAACTAACTGTATTATAGTGCCACCTAGTGGCCACCCTAAACTGTAGCACATAATACCATACTTTTGTTATGTAGTGTTGAAAATAGAAGGTTTAAAACAGTTTTTAAAAAAAATAGCAATAAACAATAGAGATCTCGGTAACATTTATTTATTTAGTTATATGAACTGATGTCTATATTAAAGAAAGAAAAAGAAGTAGGTTGTAAAGTTTAGAACTATGCTTCTAGAAGGAAGGTGAGTTTACTGGGTAGTGCCCTAGTTAGTGGGCAGGTCAGGGTATAAGGAGTTGGTGCCCCACCAAAGCAAAGATTTTGGGTCTGGAGCTAGGTGGCACCCTGCAGGCCTTGGTTAGGTGACATTTTTTTTTCTTTCTAGTATAAAAGGAAGGCCTGTTGTGCTTTATCTTTTTTTTTTTTTTTTTATTTGCAACCAGCCAGTAGAGGGGTGGGGTGATGGCAGTTCCCTTTAATGAGCAGGTGGTGTTAGAAGATCCCAGACTGAAGACCATCTATCACACTGTAAATAAGTGAGCAGTACCCAGCAAGCAACACAAGCAGGTGTTGAACTAGCAAGTACCCTGGCAAACACCCTTGGCAGGCAGTTTTCCCATTTATTAGTTTTTGGCCATGTGAGTGTAAAATATCTTTAGTGCTGTGTACACATATTTAATTTGCGTGAGAATCCTTTCAGTGCACTGCAATTTACTGTTTTTGCTGGCGGGATGTGCGAGATAGGAAGTGCACAGACCATTTACACTATTTACTGCCTGGCCTATTGCAACCTGCTCTTTTCTTAGCAAAACTGTACTGGAAAAAACTGACACCACATAATTCCAAGTGAAAATTCCACATCATATGCAGTAATAATTCATACATTAGATATAACAAATTGTGTCAATAATAACTGCAAGCTGCAGTGGGCATCCCAGATTCTCAACCACAAATGGTAGAACTGAACTACTAAAGTAAGTGACAAAACTTTGCCAGTTACTGGATTTGTGACCACAAATTAGAGTTTTCTATAGAAAGCTGGAAAAATAGTGTAACCCCTTTTTGGCTGTAAACCATTAAAACTCGGTTAGGATAGGGTTTAGAGCATGGGGTACACATGACTCAATCCTTCAGGATGGGCCTTTGCTATATAGAAGTGACCAAACGGAGCTATGGTGTATTGCAACGACAACTCACTGTAGCTGTGTGCAGTGCAAAGTAACACATGAGCGCCAGAAGGTTCTTGCAGTTGAACAATCAAATCGGTTTATTGTCAGAGACAACCAATATGCAGGGTTATTGCAATATACTCACATACGCTTCTATATGATAGTAATACTCTGAGGACAGCACAGAGAGGGTGCACACCCTTTGAACCAGTCAAGTTGGATACTACACTCCTCAGGTTGAATACCTCTAGCCTTCAGGGTCCCACAGCCAACTATGGATCAGGGTTCAGATACTTCCTGCCTCCTATGTCTTAACCGTGGCCCTACGCTAAGGCAACAGTGCCTGTATGGAAGGGTACTTCCAGCTACTTTCCTTGATGGAGCCGAAACTGCTCTTACTTCCTTCCCTCTCTAACTCACTTTCCTAGAAATTGCTCTACAAGAGTAACTATCTAACTGGTCCTCATTCATGGGGTCCCTGTCCCCGAATTCTCTAGAGTAGGTGAAGACTCTAGGGCAAAGTATTGCTTTACTGGGGCCCTGTTGATCCCAGGCTCAGTGGAACTTCCACCTGGGTCAGCAGATGCAGCCAGAGAGGAAAACCCACCCATTTGCCAAACATTATATTGGAGTGCAAAGGGTGGAGTGAACATAGTAACATAGTAACATAGTAAGTTGGGTTGAAAAAAGACATACGTCCATCAAGTTCAACCATAATGCCTATATATAATCTGCCTAACTACTAGTTGATCCAGAGGAAGGCAAAAAACCCCATCTGAAGCCTCTCTAATTTGCCGCAGAGGGGAAAAAATTCCTTCCTGACTCCAAGATGGCAATCGGACCAGTCCCTGGATCAACTAGTACTAAGAACTATCTCCCATAACCCTGTATTCCCTCACTTGCTAAGAATCCATCCAGCCCCTTCTTAAAGTTATATAATGTATCAGCCAGCACAACTGATTCGGGGAGGGAATTCCAGAACTTCACAGCTCTCACTGTAAAAAATCCTTTCCGAATATTTAAACGGAACCTCCCTTCTTCTAAATGGAGTGGGTGCCCTCGTGTCCGTTGGAAGGACCTACTGGTAAATAAAACATTAGAAAGGTTATTATATGATCCCTTTATATATTTATACATAGTTATCATGTCACCTCTTAAGCGCCTCTTCTCCAGTGTAAACAAACCAAACTTGGCCAGTCTTTCTTCATAACTGAGACTTTCCATACCCTTTACCAGCTTAGTTGCCCTTCTCTGGACCCTCTCTAACTCAATAATGTCCCGTTTGAGCACTGGAGACCAAAACTGAACAGCATATTCTAGATGGGGCCTTACCAGCGCTCTGTAAAGGGGAAGAATAACCCCCTCCTCCCGTGAATCTATACCCCTTTTAATACAGCTCAAAACCTTGTTTGCCCTTGCAGCTGCTGCCTGGCATTGCTTGCTACAGCCAAGTTTATTATCTACAAGGACTCCAAGGTCCTTCTCCATTAGGGATTTGCCTAGTGCAGTCCCATTAAGGGTATACGGGGCTTGCATATTTTTACATCCCAGGTGCATGACCTTACATTTATCCACATTAAATCTCATCTGCCACTTAGCTGCCCAGATTGCCAGTTGGTCAAGATCCTGCTGCAGGGATGTCACATCCTGGATAGAATTGACTGGTCTGCAGAGTTTTGTGTCATCTGCAAACACTGATACATTACTCATAATACCCTCCCCTAAGTCATTTATGAACAAATTAAACAAAAGTGGACCCAGTACAGAACCCTGAGGGACCCCACTGAGAACCTTACTCCAAGTAGAGAATGTACCATTAACAACCACCCTCTGTACCCGATCCTGTAGCCAGTTTTCTATCCATGTGCAAACGACTTCACTAAGACCAATATACCTTAGTTTAGAAAGCAGTCGTTTGTGGGGAACGGTATCAAATGCTTTGGCAAAATCCAAATAGATTATATCTACTGCATCCCCACTGTCCACTGAACCTATAAACCAATAAGGCATCTCTAAACTGATACATGGAACTTTTCCCAGTAACAGCACAAACTATGAAAGTGGTAGGGTTTAAAGCAGTGATCCCCAACCAGTGGCTCAGGGGCAACATGTTGCTCCCCAACCCCTTGGATGTTGCTCTCAGTGCCCCCAAACCAGGTAGTTATCTTTGAATTCCTGACTTGGTGGCAAGTTTTGGTTGAATAGAAACAAGATTTACCAAATAAAGCCCCCTGTAAGCTGATAGTCTGCGTAGGGGCTGCCTAATAGCCAATCTTAACCCTTATTTGGCACCCCCATGAACTTTTATGAGTCTTTTTACATTTGACTGTTTGACACGAGTAAGAAAGGTTGGGGATCCCTGGTTTAAAGCCATAGGGGCATAACCCTATGGGTCCCTACAATAGTGTTTGGAGTTAGCTGGACCTTGGTTTATTTCTAGAATGGTACTAAGTATTGCTATACCTTGTGTGTGCCCCTTTTGGGGCCACCCATGATTTAGAAATCTTAAGCAAAACTGTGCCCAATTTGATGTAACCATGACTTGTTTTTATGTTAGCATGAATTTTCCATGGCACGATTTTGCTGCCATTTTGAGAAAAGATACGCTGATATGCGAAATGGCGAATTTCACTGCGAATCCATGCTGGCCGAAAAAATTGGTATAATGTGGTATAATGGCCAAATCCCTCATCTGATATTGTGGTTGTTAAATGCATATGACTTGTGCTTCTGTAAAAGTCTACATATACAGCAAAAAAACTAAAGCCTCATTAACAGCACCTACACATCAACAAACCTTCACATGTTGGCAATCCAGCTCTGTTCCCACTAGACTGCTTTATTGTGCATTGCATAGACGAGCAGTAAATTTGTGCTTCACAGTGTATATACCTACAGAGAATGGAGCTACATATAAATGGAGACAAGGAAGTGCATTCTGTGCCTTCTTTTGTGTTTAATAACCACAAAGGCCACATGATTTAACATTACTAAATGTCTGAAACAATTACATATTACCTTTCTGCTGCAAACTGCTTTATTCATAGCACATGTGTACCACATGTTACCAGTAGGTGGTGCTATATCTACATTAATGAATTCACTGCAATCAGGGCTCTTGGGCATAGAATGGGTCAGTATCAACAACACATTGGATACTTTCTACTTTTACACATCACTCTCTCATTCACATGCCTTGCTGTGCATATTTGTGATTTTTGCGGTTCATATGCCACGAATATATTTAAGCACTATTCAGACAGCATTATGCCACAAGGTACTTTGAGGGTAAGGCCCCTCATGGCATATCGTCAGCCTGTGTATAAGCGCAGGCTGAGCAGGCCCGGACTAGCAATCTGTGGATTCTGGCAAATGCCAGAGGGGCTGCTGTAAAATGCCATAAATAGTCACTATTTATGCATATTTATGGATATTAAAGGGCAATTAGCATGTACCACAATTGATAAACATGGCAAGATACTATATACTTTTACTTGGAAGGGTTGAACTTCATAGGTCTTTTTTCAACCATATTTAACTATGTAACTGCGTAATATCAATTCAGGCTTAAGTCCAGCAGTCAACCAAATCTTTATATTAAACTAAACCCCATACAATTGTTGCATGGGATAATTTAATTAAAATGATAATGTTACCTTCACTGTGATAGCACAGGCAACAGAAGTGATTTCTTGTCCATAAACCTGATATCAAGAAAGCACCAAATGACTGGAAGGCTTTAGATTCTATTTAAATCAAATAATTCGTTTTATTTTATTTATTTATTTATTTATTTTAAGTATTCCCTTTTCCTCTGTAATTATAAAATACCTTGTACTTGATGGTAACCATGCTGCATGAATCCATATTGGTAGAAAAACAATCCTATTGGCTTTATTTTAAGTTTAAATGATTTTAGCACATTTAAGGTATGAAGATCCAAATTACAGAGAAAACCATATTGGAGAAACCCCAATCCCAAGCATTTCCAATAATAGACCCGTATTACACAAATGTATTGCTTTAAGTAGAGCAGAGCAGTCCCGTTACTCCTACTGTAAGACAATGATCATGATGTTTATGAACATGAAGGTTTATCTTTCGGTGCTGTCCAATGGCTGAAAATAACTGTGACTAAATCAGATATATGTTGTGCTGCCTTAAACATAAGGGTTACTCTGCCCCAAATACTGAGCAATGCATTGCAGCTGACTTCCTTGTCCAGTGTGATTCATGTTAGACAAGGAAGCCCATAAAAGAGTTGTAGTTAAATTGTCTCTAATAGAGAAACCAAATAAATCTGGATGCAGGGCAAAAGGTATGTTTATATTATAGTTAATAAAGTGAACTATTAAAGAATCTCAGCAAACTGGAATATATATATAAGTAAATATTGCCCTTTTACATCCTTTCCCTTGAGCCACCATTTAGTGATGGGCTGTGTGCTCCCTCAGAGATCACATGACTAGAAATAATGCAGCTCTAACAGTAACAGGAAGAAGCGTGGAAGCAAAAGGCAGAACTCTGCCCATTAATTGGCTGATTGGGCCTAGCATGTATGTGTGCCTTGGCTTGTTTGTGTGCATTGTGAATCCTATGATCCCAGGAGGCGGCCCTTAATTCTTAATAGCACATACTACAGGTATGGGACCCCTTATCCGGAAACCCGTTATCCAGAAAGCTCCGAATTACGGAAAGCCCGTCTCCCATAGACTCCATTATAAGCAAATAATTCAGAATTTTAAAACTGATTTCCTTTTTTTATGTAGAAATAAAACAGAACCTTGTAATTGATCCCAACTAAGATATAAATAATCCTTATTGGATGCAAAACAATCCTATTGGGTTTAATTAATGTTTTATTAATTTTTTAGTAGACTTAAGGTATGGAGATCCAAATTACGGAAAGACCCCTTATCCGGAATACCCTTGGTCCCGAGCATTCTGGATAATGGGTCCTATACCTGTACTAAGAAAGTATATTTTTATGAAAATGGTTTATTTAGATGAAGCAGGGTTTTACATATCAGCTTGTTTATGTGACCTACATTGTTTGGGGGCATAGATTTCACAGTCAACGTCACTGTTTCACTCCAGTCCTTCAATTGTTTATGCCCAGGGATCTCACATAAAAGGGGTACTGCTACATGCAGATCAGGGACCTAACTAGCCCTTTGCTTCTGAAACTGCATTTCAGTTGCCTGTCTTGCCAGCATACTAAGACCTTTCATCCTCCTCGATGAATAAAGGATGATAAAGGTCCTAATGAGGACCGAAACGTTGGTTTTTAAAACAATGAGTTTTCAATAAAAAAATTTTTTTTGAATTTTAAGGGTGTGCCGGCCATGGATTATTTCATGCTAAATACTCAGATTTTGGCTGTGCACCCCACAGAATATTAAAACCTTGGAGTGCAGACACCATCAGGACTGATATATATATATATATATACTTAACTGCTAATGAGCGCACTGCAGGGTCTTTAGCTTAAAAAATTCGATCTTTATTTCAAAGTTGCCATCATATCAACGTTTCGGCTCTGGCCTAGAGCCTTTCTCAAGATACAAATGGCCATGTTAAAACATCCTAATAAATACCTAATTGCTAAAAGGTGTGTCCCAACCCCTCCCACTCTCACCTCCCCATTTTAAAGGGGAACTGAGACAATCAACAAAAAACGAAACCAAGGCAAAATTACACAGTATACTGACATTACCTTGTGTTCAGAAAACAAAGTGCCCTTTGACTCTTTTCAATTTGATGTGGAATTGTTTACAAGACTTTTGGACTTGAAAGATTATTTTAAAAATGAGACTGAGGTGAGAACTGAGATGGGGGGCCCTAAGCTTAAGAGCCTTTTTTGTCCAAAAACAGTTAACCCTTGCATTAAAATGTTTTTGGAATGGAATTGGGGGTGGCGAATTTGGCCAAGGAACCTAGTAGAATAAATCTCTCAATGGCTGAGAAAAAGGCACTACTGTCTTTACAAAGTGATAACCAAATTATTGTGAGACCAGCTGACAAGGGTGGAGGAATTGTTATTTTAAACTATGCCGATTATAGGAGTGAAGCTTTGTCACAATTACAAGATACTGCTGTGTATGAGTGTTTGAGATCAGATCCGGTCCTTGAGTATAAGAAGCGGGTAGATAAAGTGGTGAGGGAGGCTTTTGTGAACAAATGGATCACTGAGGGGGATAGGGCTTTTTTAACACAAGATTTTCCTAAATGCCCTATCCTGTACACTTTGCCCAAGGTACATAAGGGTCTGAATCCCCCACCGGGGAGGCCCATAGTTTCGGCTAGAGATAGCCTGTTGCATCCATTGGGCTTGTATATTGATCGGTTGTTACAACCAGTGGTTCAGAATACTATTACATACCTCAAAGACACACCACATTTTTTGGAATACATTAAGGGGGTGCGATTACCCAAGGGAGATGACATTTGCTTAGCCACGGCCGACGTATCTAGTCTTTACACATGCATCCCACACCAGGAGGGGTTGACAGCAGTGGGTAATAGCATCACTAATTTTGGAGCATATAATGGTCCTCCAGTACAATTTGTTTTATCAGTTTTGGAGTTGTGCTTAAGCTTGAATTACTTTCGTTTTGAAAAGCAGTTTTTTTGGCAAAGGACAGGCACGGCGATGGGTGCTCCGATGGCACCGGCATATGCAAACCTATATATGCACCAGTACGAGACACAGAATATTCTACAGGTATATGGTGATAGGCTATTATGCTATAAGAGATTTATCGATGACGTGTTTATTGTTTGGAAGGGAGATCAAACCTCATTCCTTGATATGATCACTAAACTGAATGCTTTGCCTACACCGATTCGATTTACAGCTTGTTGTGATGAGCGGAAAATTCAGTTTCTGGACATTGAAGTGTGGCGAGATCAGGAGAGGTTACATTATACGCTTTTTCGTAAGTCCACTGATAGGAATACCTTGCTGCATAGGTCGAGTTGCCACCCGTTTACACTTAAGAAATCCCTACCGATATCGCAATTTTGTAGGGTATTACGCAACAATTCTAGGAGTGATAAATGTGAGGAACAAATTAATCAGATGTGGGAGAGATTTAAGCAAAGGGGGTACGAAGATTCGGTACTTTATAAAGCCCTTGATTAGGCTGTAGAGAGGGTGAGGTCTCCGGCACTTAAGAAAAAAGACAACAAATCCCAATTAATTTTCACTACGCGATTTAATGTGGCGTCTGACCAAATAAGCCGGTTAGTTAAGGAGAATTGGTCTATTGTGAGGGCGGATAGGGATTTGGCGAAGCTTTGCCCAAAACCCCCCATTATGGCATATACAAGGGGGCGAAATTTACGGGATCATCTGGTAGTAACAGATCCGGTTAGGAGTTATTTGACACAGGGGCCTATGTGGCTTAAACCAGATAAACCAGGTTGTTTTAAATGCCCAAGTTGTATGTCATGTAGATACATGACCCCTGGTGAATACTTCCACCACCCTCAGACAGGACAGAAAATAAAAATTAAACAACACATTACATGCACTACAACGTTTGTAGTTTATTTGGTGACATGCCCGTGTGGGCTATCGTATGTGGGGAAGACCGACCTTACACTCCGCATCCGGATGGATGGGCATAGGTCGGCCATAAGTACAGCCTTTCGTGATCAGAAGACAATCAAACCGGTAGCAAAACATTTTTTGGAGCTGGGGCATAGATTGCCAACATTTAAATTTATAGGGATTGACCATATCCCAGCCCCCAGACGTGGGGGGGACAGAGCCCGGATGTTGTTACAACGGGAGACTTTTTGGATTAAGAAGCTAGGTACCATGGCCCCTAGGGGCCTGAATGAACAGTGCCAGTTTGGTTGTTTTCTGAACACAAGGTAATGTCAGTATACTGTGTAATTTTGCCTTGGTTTCGTTTTTTGTTGATTGTCTCAGTTCCCCTTTAAAATGGGGAGGTGAGAGTGGGAGGGGTTGGGACACACCTTTTAGCAATTAGGTATTTATTAGGATGTTTTAACATGGCCATTTGTATCTTGAGAAAGGCTCTAGGCCAGAGCCGAAACGTTGATATGATGGCAACTTTGAAATAAAGATCGAATTTTTTAAGCTAAAGACCCTGGAGTGCGCTCATTAGCAGTTAAGTATATTTGATATTTCCCAAGCGGCACCCGGGCACTATTCTACAGTAATCGTGAGTGCGGAACGCTTTTCTGAATTTATATATATATATATATATTAAAAAAAAACATTTTGTGTATCCTAATTGGTACTGATTCACATAGTCCCACTCCCTAATACAAACAAAACACAAAAACTAGCAAAATACAATAAGGGGTATATTTATCATGCTGTGTAAAAAGTGGAGTGAAACATTACAAGTGGTGTTGCCCATGGCAACCAATCAGCAATTACATTTCTACAGTTAGAAAACCAAAGCAAAGTATCTGATTGGTTGCTATGAGTAACATCATCAGTAATGTTTTACACCACTTTTTACACAGCATAATAAATATACCCCTAAATGTCCTTTCTCTGCACTGGACATGAATAGTAAGTGATATGGATACCCTAAGGAGCAGCAACCTGTGTTGCCTAGTGCATAACCCAGAGCTGCCTACTGGGTCTTAATCTGTCGTTTTTAATGTAGCACTAATCTTTAGATATTTCAGGTGTCACGCAAGGTTATGTTATTGAAACATTTATACATTACATATTACTCCTCATTCAGTTTCAATGTCAGGAGATTATGCAAGTGCATATTTGAGATACAGTAACAAACATCACCAAATAACATAAAAGGAGTCTGAGCATATATTCGAAAAAACTGCACAATATCAGCTGCATACGGGTCCACCCACTGTTAATATATCTTTTGCGACCAAACTAAATATATGTATTGATACCGTAAAGGGGGAACAGAAAGATAAGACTACAAAGAGATATTCAGCATTCTGTAGACCATTTCATTATAACATTAAAGTCTGCCCCACTATAGAGTATAGCTCTGAATCTGCGTGTTAGAATATGAAGGAAATTATGGCAAAAAAGGAGAAGTTATACATTTAATGGATGAATTAAAAAGCAGTTCAGGCGCAAATTAATCCTTAACCAGAGTCTTTGACATTACTATAAAAGGGGTGGTTCACCTTCATGTTAACTATCAGTATGTTGTAGCATGGCCTATTCTTAGCAACTGGTCTTATTTTTTTATACTATTTTATAGTTTTGAATTATTTTCCTTTCTCTTCTGACTCTTTACAGCTTTCAAATGGAGGTCACTAACCCCAGCAGCCACAAAAACTATTGCTTTGTACGGCTACAATATTATTGTTATTGTTACTCTTTATTACTTATCTTTCTATTTAGGCCCTCCCCTGTTCATATTCCAGTGTTTCTTTCAAACCACTGCCTAGTTGCTAGGTTAAACTGGACCCTAGCAATCAAATAGCTGCTAATATTTTAAACTGGAGAGCAGATGAACATAAAACTAAATAATACAAAAAACACATATATAATGAAAAAAATGTCTCAGAAAAGCACTGTTTACATCAAACTAAAAGAGAGAGGGACTACAAAACAAAGGTTTGCAAGAAGAAAAAAACAGTACATAAAACTATTCATCATTCTTTAATCCTGTTTAATTCTAATGGGTAGACAATGGCTTTATAAGAAAATGAAGAGGTGAAAGATGAGGAGTGGAGTGAAGGATTGATGATCTGTTGCAGACAGTTTATTTAAACCTAAATGCTTTAAGTAATGTATAGCTGATGTACAGAAACCTTGTTTACCCAATAATTGTAATGGTAACAGCGGTTTCCCTAGATCAGCAATTGTACTTCTTTTGAGCTAGAGTTGGTTTACATTTAAATTCTTAGGAGACAGAATCATTATACTAATAAATAATATATTTAAACTTGTGTTTACCTAATGGCTCCAACTCAATAAACTTCAACCGTGGAAACATTGTTGCTCTGAGGGCTTTCGGCTGAGAGGGTGGGGACTTCAGGTGACATAATGTCTTCTTCTACTTTAGTCTAAATCAGAATAGGGGAGAGACTTGCCAATCTATCACTTTATTTTTCTAACAAATGTGCCAGAGCAGAGTTTTAGCAGTTTACTTGTGCAGGATTTGTATCTCTACTTAGCTCTATTTTATATAGTTAAATAACCTGTGTGCCTACAACTGCAAGAATCACATTACTGCCATAATGTGCCATAAGCCTTAGAGGCATGGTTCATATCAAGCTGGCAATGGCAACCTGAACATTACAAAAATGGAATATTGGATGGCGGTAACAACTGTATCCCCCATATGTAATAAAAGGCAGCAGCAGGTAGCGTTACCCATAGCAACAAATAAGATGTTTGCTATTAAACAGATGACCAGTATGTACTGCATGCTGATTGGTTGCTATGGGTTACTGCACAAGGGAAAACTTAGTGCCTTTTATTAACACCCTATAGGTTTACCTGTAGTTTGTATAATAAGATACCATAAGCCATCCAAGTAACAATTCTTATAGTGGGCCTTATAGTTTTATAGTACATTAAAATTAATAGATAGTGCAGAACAGAATGACAAATCATTCAAAATTCACCATAAATAAAACATAAAGACCAATTACAAGGCACTTAAACATAATAAAGCTCCTTAATACAAACAAATAAAAAATGTTGAGTGAATTCTGATGAATATGTGGGCAGCAACACACAGCAGAGAATAATTACTAAAATGCTAGAGAAATTTGCTAGAAGTAGTACAATATAGAAAAATGTAAGAAAAAAACCCCAAAAGTTCTGTTACTAAAGGAAATAACTTGTATCTCCATTAGGTAGGGAAGAAAAGAAGAAGTGACTCAATTTAGGTAATTTGCCATCCATCAGTTTCCAGCCGTGCCACCAGTTTACACAATGTAGATTTTGAACTGTTATATATGAGAATATGATTGATATCTGGTGCAGCATGAAATTAAAGGTTTATAATTAGGTGTATTTCAAAAAGTACCAACAAAAATCTTGGTCTGATAACTTATTACAGGAAGTATTTAACAGTCACTAGTTTGAAAGCAATTATTGCTTAGCAGACCTATGGCAAACTTACAGGATTCTTATAATATATTAATGATTGCTATGGCACGATGTCAAGTAAAACATAGCAACCAATCATCTGCATCAGTAGAATTCATTTGTCACTTCTCTGAAACATTTTATTGGCTGCTGTAGGTTACCAAACCCTGGACAAACTTTGCCTCTTTTACAGGGTTCAAAGTTAGCACAAGGTTAAGCAATTAGATGCTTGCTTTCAAACAAGTCACCTGGTACAAGTGATGTATGCCAATAAAGCCCTTTAACAATAATTATTGTTTGTATGTTTCATTGACATTGGTTTATTTGGGGCTATTATTTGGCAATAAAATCTCCTAATAATCAGGACCATCTTGAAGATAAGACTTTTTTTTAATGTGCCTAATTTGAAATGCTGATATTTAAGTATTTGTCTTTGTTACTCTTGCCTCATTTTTTCAAAATGGCATATAATAGGAGGAGTCCCTTTATTGTTACTAGAAGCAGTAAAAGCCATGCTGATGACATCTGGGAGCAGGGTCATTCCAAGTGGGGTCATGTTTGTGCCATTTTGGGGTGACACTGGAGGTCAGGCCAGCGCTGGGATTTAAAATAGACCCTGGCAGTTCAAGTACACAGAGGCCCAAACTGCACCCCCACCAGCCCAGTAAATAGTGATGGCCTATGGCATCTCACAGCAGCCCCTTTGGCATTTGTTAGACTACACAAGATTACTAGTCCGGGTCTGTTGGAGGTGGAAAACCTGAATCAAACATGCATATCTTACCAACCTACTAACAATTTTAAACTGGAAGCAACAGAACCAAATATTTAAAAAATAGACGTATTGTATAATGTTGTAAAATCACTGTCTGCATTATGCCAGCAGATTAAAATGAACATCACTTTTAAGGTCCAAATCCAGCCAGCAACGTAAAGCCTGATTAGGTATGATGGGGCTCCCTTATATCTTGGCACAGTAAGGGTTGACATTCTGGTATGCTACAAAGCACCGGGTCTTTCCAATTTAGCATAAATGGTTAATGGAATATCATCAAGGACTGAATGATCCCTTTTAGAATCAAGGTTAGACTGTAAGCTTTGCAGCACAGCAGGCTGCTTCCCTAGCCATTGAAATCTCCATATAAGCATTATTCCCATGCTATCTTCCTGTGCCAAATGAGGACAATCTCTGGACTTTATCTCACTTGGCCAAGAGTCAAAACCTTCTCCATTTTTGTTTAAACTAAACGCACATTGATCTCAGTCTGTTGCAAATCTGCACAGCTGCACCCTGAACTTGTTTATCATGTGCAGAAGATCCTCACAGGAACCCTTATTTATACACAGGATGATAAAAGCCAAACAGAAAAAAAAAAAAAAAAAGATATAATGTAGAGGAGAATAAATATGGAAAGGTCATATGTCTGCTTGGAATTTAAAATGTACAGATTTAGAACACTTTCCTAATATGGTCAGGCTATGAAGTCAATTTCTACTTTTCTTCAATTTCACATATTCTGCTTCCTCCTTACAGGCCTTATTATCGTTTGTATCTGTACCTGGCCTTTGCCGACGTAATAATTGTAGCTGCTTCACAGGCAATAAGTACAAAAAAAAAAGTCAGACATCAGTGTTGTTGCTGTTAAGAGTTTTATTTTGCTACTTTTACAGCTATAGTTTACATTGCAATAATGCAGTTTTTAGAAACAGCCCAAACCCTGTCTCCCGGCAGTTTATTATTAACACAAGCAGGACAAAGCATCATGTACATACAGAATGGGGGGGGGGGGGGGTGAATGACCTTCCCAAAGATTAGTGACTAGCTTTAGGCTGTACCTTTAGAAAGAAGCTAGGGTCACACATTCATTAACCACTTTGTTACCAGTGGGACTGCCAACCTTACCATGTTGTTTACCCCCCTGGCACCGGTCAGGTTAAAAGGCACCAAAGACAGAAATATACATATTTACAAACGTACAGTTTAAACACAAATCACACGTTCCTTCGACAGGGTGTCTGAGTTTTAAACATTCTGTAAACCTTCACTTCCAAGAAAGAAAAAAACAAACAAAAAAAAAAAAAACCATACAAATAGACTGTTGCGTTCGGACAAAATATCTTTTCACGTACACTGGCGCAATACTTTAAAATATCTCGTAAGTGCTCTATCACAATAAAACAAATCTCAGATTGGTTTCTGCCCGCAGATACAATCTAAACGTTTGCTGTATGTCAGATTTTATAGCTTTTTTCCATTTTTTGTTTTTTTTAATCGTCATATATATTTCTCTATTTATATAGATATTTACAACTCTGCCATATATTCCTTTTCCTTTGGTTAAAACTATAACAAAAGTTAAAGCCCTCTCTCTTAAAAAGCATACATAAGTAATTCTTTGTTCTGTTTACCTTAAAATGAGTGCATATCATATATACCATAAAAATTAAATACTCTATTTCTTAGGGGATGCAGAAAAGCCAGCGACTAGAAAAATATTGATTTTTAGGTGCCTGATAGTGCTGGTATTCATTCGCAGCCACGACCATAAGTCACAGCTGGAGCCAGGTCAGTAGGATCTAAATCACAAAGCTACCACTGACCAGGGGACCCCAGAGTTCCTTATTGCTTACCTACACACAGGAGCTAAGGCAGGGCATGTGCAGTATAGTTAATGTTTGTTAACAGCCAGAGAGTCTTGAAACCATTCTTAGGCCAAAACTAGACTGAAGTAGATACAAAATATGAATATAATCTCTCAGCACCCTTGCCCCAAAGTACACGATATATCTAGCACCTGGTAATAAAGAGTCTTTTTTCATTTTATTTTGAAAGTGCATTGAGACTTGCATACAACCTAGCTAGCGTCAGACTCTCCCTGTATACACAAACTGTATCCCTGGCTGCGCTTCTCAGTAAAATTTAGTGCTTGTGTAAATATAAAAAGGTGCTAAATCTAGAGGTTCCTTTCATATTACCAACAGCTGTATCAGCAGTGGAATAAGCTTACCCTCCGAAAAGGACAACCTAAAATGTCTGCAAGCTTTCCCAGATACCAATATGAAAGGTTATTTAACCCTGTGAGCATTAGAGTTTACTCTGAACTACCACAAGAGTCAATCTAAGTGCTTGTTTTCCTGGGTCTCTCAGATACCAACAATTATTAAGTGGGGGGGGGTCAAGTAATTCTGGTCATAGGGACCCCTGCTGAAGACCAATCCTAGAAATGCTGTAGTCTCCCAGTAGTATTTGGCTTTTTTTTATTGTTGTTTGCTTTTTCACTTAGTACCAAATGATAGTTGATTTCATTACACCAGTCCCTCGTAATGAGAGTTAAGCAGCCAATAAAGCCACTCAAAAGTAGCACAGTCATCTACCACAAATAAAGCAATTCAGTTCAAGTTTAAGCATAAAGCTGCACTCTGCAGGGTATCTTGGCAAAAATGTCAGTCTGAGCAATTTCAGTTATACCGTAAAGCAACAAGGGTTAATTACAACTGCCTTCAGAGTAACTGTCAGATGATTTATATAGATAAATATACTGTTTTACTAACAATGCGGTTGCTATATTGAATGCTCTTTCCCACCCTGCCTTGGAGTGCCAATACATTGCTGGCTTCCATTAAAGTCCACCCTGTTCATTACCACTGATTCTTTGTCTAAGTGAGACAGATAATGTGGAAACAAATGAATGGTGTATGGTCACTTCACCACACAGATTAAAAAATATATATATATATATTTATATTGATGTATTTACATTGAAGAGCGCACATTTCACATGACCAGGACAAAAATAATAAAATAGTTAAACCCGTTTCATTTGAACCCATCTGCACAAAGATCAAAATAGAGGCACTCCACGATTGATTGGAGGGATGTGAGAACTCAACAAGATTTCGGGTTGTCAGAAGGTAAGTCGGATGATGACGACACACGATACTGGACTTTTGTGTTGGTGATAGCGCCGTGTTTCTGACGCAAGTGAAGTCGCAGCTGGCTCTTGTGTCGAAAATGAAGGTTGCATTTCTCACACTGGTGGAAGAAATGGTAGAGGTCAGGAATCCTCCAAAAATATATTGAGTACACTCATTATTTTATGTTATTTTATTTATTTGCCGTTGAATAAATCCATCTGAACATCCAAGAACAGTGGGAATCGACCGGTATGAATACAGTCTTCCAGGAAATGCACCGGCAAATCAATAACAATTAGAGCCTCTTGTTTTCTAAATGGGCTTTTTAAAATCTGAAGGTTGAACTCATTCAATTTAGAAACCTTTCCATAAGCAGAATAAGAATTACCTGTCCACTATTGTTTTCTATCTCAGAGAAAATGCCCAACTACAACTCCATTCAACTCTTCCCTATCAGCTATTGCTTAGAGTCAGCCAGCAACCCTGAACCAATGAGACCCACAAAAAATATAAGCTGGTCATAAATAAAGGGGCCCACACCATGCCACAGCAAATGTCTTTTTAAGCAACTTTACCATTTACATGTATTTTTCTAGTCATCCTAGAGTCAAGGTAATTTCTACTTTAAAGCAATTTGAGGATAACAAATAAGGGGCACACTCTTAAACCCCTGCTGGGAATAAAGTAAAATGACCCCAAGTGTGTACTGCCATACCGTTTTAAGTATCTACTGATCCAAGGAATGGCAAGACATGAAAAAAAAAAAAAAAAAAATAGGAGTTGAGTTCATAGTTGACTTACATGGTATGGTTTCTCTCCAGTGTGGATCCGAAGGTGACTCTTTAATGTTTGCAAGTGGCGGAATCGTGTGCCGCATATCTCACATGGGTATGGTTTCTCTCCTGTGTGAATGAGAACGTGAGCACGGAGATGTGCAACCTGTAATAAAATTATACAGTTATAGAAGAATCACCTAAATCCTTTGCTTCCTTTATAGATACAATCAGTAGGACCAATACCAGTCAGGTGCCACAGATACAGACCTGCACAAACCTTGCCCCGCAGGTCTCGCATTTGTACGGCTTTTCCCCAGAATGTATCCGTGTATGAGTTTTCAGGTTTGCAGGTCGGTTGAACTGGGCCCCACAGATACTGCAGCGGTATGGTTTTTCTCCTGTTTTAGAAGGACAAAATATAAAAGCACATATTAAAATATTGCAAACAAAACAAGATAGAGTAAAATGCCCATGTTAACAACTTTGACATGCTGGTTTGCAATTTCTCTGAACACGCTTTTAAGCTTAGCACTCCACTGATCAAGCAGATGGTACAGAAATGTACAGCCTCTGAAAATTCTTTTGAAAAGCTGAGATAGTCAAAGCCTTACACTGTAAGCCAATGCTTAGCAAAGCATGGAAAAATGTCATCCCTATTGTAAACAAAAGCAGTGGCAGAAGGACATTAGTCTGAAATGCCAAAGTTAGCCTCTCTGATTGCTGATGTCTGTCACTGCCTGTGTCTGCCATAGGCAGAGTTTCTCATGTGGGTCCTGGCTAGAACATGGGAGTTGTCAAATAGTCTGCCCTAGGCATAAGGACAGCAACTACTAAAAAAGTGGGAAAAAATAATATATTATAAGGCACCTTAAAAAAAGGGATTTCCTAATAAAAGAAAACTTAATTCTAAGCAACTTTTCAAAGGGAATTTATTTAAAAAAAGGGGTTTTAAAAGTTATTGCAAATGTAATTTCTATGAAAAGCAGCATGTGCTTAACTCCTGGTTATAATTTCTTTAAATCACGCTGCAAAAGCCGAGACTGGCAAGACAGGTCTGTCAGTCTGCTGGTTTGTTACATTGTTTCAAAAGTCAGAGCCACCAGGGCAGAGAATACAAAAGGACTGGCAGACACTGCTTTTAATAGCAACTGTATATACAAATGACTTCAAAACTATTACAAATTTGTAATACATGTATATTGCAAAGTTGCTTATAATGTTTTATTAGGCAAAAAAATATATATTTTTGGGGTTAACATGTCCTTTAATAATAATTATTAAGTCAATAGAAAGTGATCAGATCAGGATAACTGGAGACCTAATAAATCTGGCACCTACCGGTGTGAACAGTTTTATGGCTGGCAAGGTTCCCCTTGTATCGGAAGGAGGCCTGACAGCGGTCACACTTATACGGCTTGTCACTGTGCACTTGCAGCATGTGTCTCTTTAGGGAACCCTCCTCAGAAAAGCGAGAGTCACATTCATTACAAAAGAAAGTACCATTTTCTGTGGAGAGAAGTGGCAGATATTCAGACCAAATGCAAATTAACCTGAAATTGTTCTGGGTTCTCTAGGTTCTATGGGTTCACATACATTACAGCCTAGACTGGGGCTAATAAATCATTTGAACACTTGTGTAGTATAAGAAAACGTATTCATTTCCATAGTATTTTGGTTTACTTGTAAGAGGTGTAAGAGTCTGGCTACGCTTGCTAAGCAATATGCTCAGTGTGTGTGTGTAATGGAGCAGAATGAGTGCCTTTTTTTATTAATAGTAGTGATACTAGTCCACTATCTATGTTTTGTTATTTGCCCAGCTGTGCTTACTGGGTAGATGTAGACTTTAACCAGCTATGTTAATTCTGTCTGGCACTGTTAAGTTTTTATTTTATTTAACCAAATACATCTAAATTTACTTAACACACACAACTTACCGCAGCTAGAGTCTGAATATTCTGACTGTGTCTCAGTAATTTCTTCTCCAAAGTTGGAGCCAGGGGTGTGAGGGCACAGTTCAGGAGGGGATTGTGAAGAAAACAAATTGAACTTGGATGCATGAACATAGAGAGGCGAATGTCCCTCACTGCTTTGTGGTGATCCTTCCAGAGACCTAGAAATGACATAAAGCAATATATTAGCAAGGTTTAAACATAAAATGGCCCTTCCATTAAGTCTAACCAGTGCATTGCTAATAAGATGTCACCAATTATCAACACAATCAAGATGTGCAACAGATAACTGTATTCTTACATTTGAATTACAAAAGCAGTTTTAGGGCTCTACTAGCCGAGAATTATTATGTGCACCATTAGAGTTTTTTGAGTTGCTCCTTATTCACACATAGCTGGTGGCTGGCACAGAGGGTGTACTTTACATGAGGGGTGTAAAGTCCTGATGTAAGTACCCTCACATTAGGAGCTTCTGCTAATCCGACCTTTCCCATGTAGAAATATATAACATCTGCCACCTGCTAATAACTGTCAAATACTGAGAAAATGTGGTGGGTGGCTGGCACATATAATAACATTCATCCAGAAAAGATGTAATATTTTTACAAATCTACATGTATAAAACATCTAGTTGATAACATTTTGCCACTAGATAAAATGTCATGCTCAGCTACCTGTTGACAAGGTTGTTCAGTTTGCTAGCTTGGGGTATCAATGGATCTTCTGTGCTTCCATTTATCTTAGGGGAGGCCTGATCATCCGCATTTTCTGACTTCACTGGATGTTGGTATGAAGATAAAGAAGTATAAGAATTTGGAGACAGATTATCAATCTCACTCTGCTTGGTGCAACTCTCTTTATCCCTCTGCTTTAGGGAACTAAGCATCATGTACTTTTTCCAGTTACAGGCTTTTGGGTCTGTAGAGTTCTTAGACACAGGAGAACTTGATCCTTGGGATATTCTAGCATTTTTACTGCTGCTGGACTCTGTAGGAGAGTTGGGTTGGCAGTCTGATTTCTGTGGGCTCTGTGGACTTACAAGACCCTTTCGATTGGCAGGAGAGTTGGTTGGTTTAAAGTGCTGGCTTATTTCATCCTCTGAGGATGTTCTCTCCTCTTCTTTAGTCGTTTTCTCACATGTAAAAAAAGGGCTACTTCGGAATGAGGGACCAGCAGACCTTGAGCCTATCACCATATTGTAGTGTGCTTCACTTCTGGGCTCTTCCATTGCAACATCCTTTTGGGAATAATTGTTGCTGTGACACATGTTAAAAGACATGTCCGACATGACTTTTCTGTAATCTCCTAGCAAAGTCCTTGAGTTTTCCCCAGGTAACACACTCTCCTTTTGATTTCTGCTTGCTTTCTGCATCTCTGACATCTGCATATCTTTAACCTCATCCTCTGGAAACAGGAACCCAGGAACAGGCATATGGCCATAAAGGGGATACGAGGATGTAGAACTACTGTAAAGGCTGGAAAGGTAGGACCTTCCATCACACATGGTTCCACTGCGAAAAGGTATGGTATTTTCAGACATCTCACAATTTCTGTAGGCCATAACATCTGGCGGTAACATTGCTCTTCCAGGTAAAAATTCGTCTCTTGGTGGCTTCATGGCAACAATATCCTCACTGTAAATACACCAGGTTAAATAAAATCAATTTATTGCAATATGTTCAACAGCAATAATAAGACTTTTAACTGGCATACAAGAATAGACAATCCCCAGAAAAGAAGAAGTATAAATCACCTCGATTTGAGAAACCTCTGGCAGGTGTCCACAACATGCTCCATCTGCAGGTACAGCGCAGTGCTCATAACGGCCATAATGCTGCTGTCCCTCAAATTAAGTCGAGATGTATACATGAAATCAAGAAGAACTCTGAAGCCCTCGGCACTGACGTCTGTGTTCAGATTAATAATGTTCGAATTACACTTCATCTGGTCAGTGAAGATCGCGTAAAACAGGCCGCTACAGAAGGGAAAGATCAGGAAGTCAGTCCACATAACTCAGAAAAAATAGTTACAGAATACAAAAATACTAATGTAAAGTTTATACTGCTGGCATACCATCCATTTCTTAGCTATTATTTATATTTAAATTACCAATATCCACCCCATTTTTTCTTTCTGCATTGTGTTAAGTACAGAGAAATACCTGTACCAGCTTTATGGTATTTTTCTGTTTATTACATGAACACACCATTAGATTTTTCGTGCTGCCACTATTACAGTGGCCTCTTCTGGCAGACTGAGATACACCCTTTGGATTTTAGGATATGCCTTTTAAGGGGACTTTAACACTATGGGATGGCTATGAAAGCAGATACTTATGGTTCTGCCATGTATGTTCTGTAACAGCTTTACAAAGACATTTGGGTTTATATAATAAAGGTACAATCTTCTGTAACAGTTTCATAGAGGCCAGGAAAGCCAAACAAGGATCCATTCAGCTTTTTGTATATCCATTATAAAATACAATGAAATAAAAAAAAATAAAGTACAGTGGTCCTTTAACACATTTGAAGGTCTAAAGCAGTCCAATACTGCAAATACTTCCAGATACATAGGGAAAAAAAATTAATTCTTTAAATAAGAACTTTAATAAAGGCAACCAGGACTGCAGTTGGTCATTAAACCCTGATGCTAAAGCAAATTACCTGCAGGCCATGAGGACCGTTTTGTGAGCCCGAAAATGCTCTCCCTCTACAACAATGATAACATCAGTCAGAATATCCCTGCTTCGAAGGCGATTGAGGTTCAGGAGAACATCGTTTGCATGTCGAGTGAACTGGATGCAGCGGTCAGTTAGAGTTTGAGATGCCATAGTGCCCTGGTTTCTACAGAAAGGAAATCATAAGAATGATTCAGATTATGCTGGTGCTTTATAAATATGTGTTAATATGAAAGTTCTAACTTCCATTTTTTGCAATTTGTAAATATGCAGCAGTGCATCTATAGGGTATGGAAGTCTACAGTTTGCAGGTGTGTAACACACTGATCTTCAATGTAAAGTGCTGCACCTCTGCCACACATTGACTATCAATAGATTAAAATCTCATAAGGCTGCACAAGAATAACAGATAAATACTAACCTGGAATCTCAGTTCACAATCCAAATCCCTGTTTGATAGCTGAAAGAAAAAACAAGACGACAACAGTAAGTGGAATGTTCTGCAAGTCAGTCAGTTCAGTAACACCTTTGACATAATGCAGTTTGTTTCAGAGTTTGGAAATCTTGTCACTGTTTGTTAAAGATGTGGTTTATGCTATCTATGCACAATTTCCTGAGTCTTTAGGTTTAATGTAGGAAAGCCCGGGGCAAAGGATAATTCTGCAGTGCAGAGGTACCAAACTTTCAGTCTTAAAGCTGTTCCGCATCAGCTTTTGGCTCCCATAATAATGTTGGCTGGCTGAGAATGCTGGGAGTTGCAGATTGCAACAAGTGGAGGGCAGCAAACTTGACATTACTGGCTGATAAGACTATGCCATAAAAAGCACTTACACAACACCTTTTTGGGAATGAGATATCTGTAGCACAGCATGCCATAGATACATATGGTTACTCAGTTACTCAAGTTTTTATTCACTTTTGCTATTCTATGGTTTTGTCATAGCTTTCCCAGTACATGGACACTCACTCCACACTCTAGCTATGGTGCACAGTAATGTTTCTTGCTGATGACATAAATATAATAATTCCATAACACAGAGGCACTACATACTAAAGTTAGTGGCATTGTGCCAATTAAACATTATATCAAAATAATTCCTGAATCCCTACCATATTCTACAGAAAGTGTTCAAATGAAACCCAGAATTCCCACCAAAAGCAAGTCCAAGTCTGTTTGACACAGTATTTCTGGCAGCCTGCACTAAACTACAGCTCACACACTGATCCACAGACAAAGATGCTGAGGAGTGCTGGAAGCTGTAGTTTAACTGCTTCCAGAGGACCACAGGTTACTGATGCAGTGCAGGTGTGTATTCCTGTCTAGAACCTCAAGAACTGAAGGAAGGTAAAAATTAGACAAAACCCAAAACCAAAGCAAGAAAAAAAAACAAAAAAAAAAAAACACACAAGAACTGTAGTTTTTTTTTCTGCTGCTATAGAAGCTATTCAGCTAAGTGTATCCATAATGTACAGACACCTATAATTCCTCCCCATGTCTCAGGACTCTCTCTCTACCTGACCATTACCCCTGTATTACTGTACTGTGTAACAGTTAATTGGGACGACTTGCCTGCATGCAGCAGAAAGCACAACACCTTCTCCATAGGATGCTCTGTTGTCTCTGCTCCGCTGGCAGACAGTTCACTTTTGTGCATTCCCTGCCCTGTGTTTAGATTACATATCACCTGTCCCCATAAGCTGTCTGCTACACACACACACACACAAAAAAACTTCCACAAATGGAAGGGGAGGCGAATATTGCAGCAACTCTGTCCTGGAAAATATTTGACTCATTCTGGGAATATTTCACCCAATAACCTCCAGCAATTTTAACATTCCTAGAAGGCCAGTTTAGGATAGAGGGCTGCATCAAACAGCCTTGTATCTCTTTAGATCCCCAAAGGCAAGAGCCCTCTGTTTCACTGGATAGTTCTGTTACTTTACACACGTTACAAGTGCTGCTTGTGCACACAATCAAATTTATATTGGAAAGTACCAAACTACAACTTAGATAAGGTTTCCTTGCATTGGATGGGCAAATTTTATAACTTAATTAATTAAATACCCTAACTATGCTACCTCAGTTACTTTTAGTAACTATTACTTTGCAAGTTAGTGTCCATAATTTACCTGTTATTTAATCTATTCACCCCACCCTGAAAGTCCCCTGGTGTAACTGAAAAGTCCCCTTTGTTAAGTCAGTGGGAACCTAGGTGGCAAATGATTTTGTTGCACAAAAGAGAAATGAAAGCTAGAGCATAGTGCTGAGCTAGGTGCAAGGTACAACATTTACAAAGAATATGCGCAGCTATGATACACTTGGTTTGCATAGTCACTTTTACAAATTAGCCACTAGGTGGCACTAAAACAGTACAACAGCTGCATAATGACAGTAAAATAGCTGCATAATGACTGGCATATTTTATTAAATACGCTCTGACGTTGGTAAATATGGCAAATGTGTATCATGGGCCATTTGCACCTAGTGAAAAAAGCAGCTTTTTCCATAAGTAAGCCAATACAGTGGGCTGCTAGGAGATAACGTTTTATCTGTGTGCCATCTTAATTGTAATGAAAAAAAAGGGGGGGGGGGGAGAAAAAAGGAAAAACCACTGTTTATGTATCACATTTAAAATCCAAAACCCTGTAAAATGTAGCTGGTGTATATGTCTCATCAACATACAGCCCTATCTGTGACCGAGCAGGAAAGGCTTTTGGCTCTGCTTTGAGTGGGAAGTGTCAAGTCAATATGCAAGAATAAGAAAAATGTGTGAGTTTTGTTATGAGAATTTGAGAGTTAGTTGCAATTGCATGTGCATGAAAAGAAAGTTATGTAGAAAAGCTATTGGATTCCTGGGGGCTAGGGGATACTGATACAACAGTGCTACTACGTGCTTGGCTCATGGCATCTGTCAGACTATACTCTGCTTGGCACTCTTTGGGCAAAGGAAAAGAGCAAAGCTTGTTTTAAGTCTCCAGTTTCGATTTTAAGCTGAG
Organism: Xenopus tropicalis; assembly: GCF_000004195.4. Taxonomy (NCBI): domain Eukaryota; kingdom Metazoa; phylum Chordata; class Amphibia; order Anura; family Pipidae; genus Xenopus; species Xenopus tropicalis. The sequence continues at coordinate 103,332,426 of NC_030681.2, forward strand.
AATTAAGTTCAACCACACTGATCTAAATTATTTAAGCACTCAGCCCTCCTGGGACTTGTGACTTTTCAGTGAGATGGCCCTGCAATGTTACTCATTCTTTATTTAACCAACACCTTGTAACAGTATCAGAGAAGGAATCCAGCTTCTAGCCAGGACATTGTAACATTTTGCAAGGATGGCCTGAAAGGGATAATTATACCACTAAGTAGCCACCGCTAGGTAAATAATAGATTCAGGGAGGCCGTGCTAATGCCAAGACACTCTGCCTGGCACATTATAATCAGGTATCCCAGGAACTATTCACTTATACTCACAGAGGAAGCATAGCACAAACAGAAATGGAGAACATTCCAACCAGCTAATGCAGGCTGATGAAATATTTTATTACGTTTATATATTGCTACTAAGTACACAGAGCTGTATAAATACATTAGGTCCCTAACACACAGAGCTTGTTACCTGACTTGATGCCTCACAGATATTTCGACTAAGGTAATGGTTGTAGATTAGCTGAAAAATCTGGGCAATTCCAAGAGATAAAAGTTTGCTGGGTTGTAGTTTTTATAAACTGATAGCCTTTTAACTTAATGCAATCCATGCAGTCCTTCTATATGTTTTTCTAGAAGGACCATCGTTTTTCACACGAATTGATAGCTTTAGATTAAGGCCATAAGGTATTTGCAGAGCAGCTTGGCAGACTGTCCACAACTCAGCAACTTAAACACCAAGTCACTTCTTAATAATGAATTAATAGAATATGGCTCTGTCTACATATTTTCTAGCAAATAAAGAGCAAAATATTCAGAAAAGTATGTGTTTTCTTAAAACAGAACTCATAAGATATTAGAAGTTCCAGTATATGCAATGCAGCCCATCCTGGTGGTCACCAGGTGATCCTACAAATTTGTATGGTTTGGATTGGCTTTATTTTAGGAAAGCCAAAACATTAACACCAAAACACAGACAGGACCTTCTTAAAGGGCTTTTCATCAGCCTTTATACACTGGAGGCAAGATGATTATCTTTGCCAAACTGCAGCAATGCATACAAAAGCTTGAATCCTGAAGTGCAGAGGGGTGGAATATGAAACATTAAGTGAATTAATTAGATGCAAAAAATATTTCCTAAACAATATGCAGCAAGCTGATAAGAGGTTGGCAAAGTACATATCCAAGAAATGGAAAACTGTATTGGTTTTTACAGTAATTATGTTCTCCTTCCCCTGCACTACAAAATATAATCAACAGTTGCCCTAGATGAAAATTCTATTGCACAGCATTCTGGAATATGCTGGTGCTTTATAAATATGTGCAAAGAATAATTTACTGTAAGGTAAGGAAATGTCTTTGCAGTAGAAAACTAATACCATATGAGCCGAGTCTGAGATCAAAGGCAACGGTTCATTAAAGTGCCATTTGTATAGCAATCCCTCCAGTGCACAGGGCTACTATAATCCTTTTATTCGGTGGTGGCCAACCTTACAGCCTTCCTGGTTGCCTGTTTCCAGTTAGATTGAGAAATACACAGGCTTAATGATACTTTCAGTAAGATATGGTTATATCTAGCTATATATGGCTCTACACACTCGAGTTAAAGAAAGGCTAACAAGGCAGGACAACAGCTATTTTTAAACTGTCACAGCGATCATGTTTAGGCAGACATTCTTCCTTAAAGTTTATGTGCATTCTTTTGCAGTGACTTAAACTTCAGTGGCTTTTGTACATTGCAGTTATCAGTTTGGCCACTGGATGGCAGTAGATATATATAAAGGTCTTTTAGCTGGCTGAGAAAAAACTTTGGGCAAAAATAGTTGTTTTGGATAAACAGGCACAGTTGTTCTAATGTTTTGCAGTTTCTCGTTTAAGAAGGGAAAAATAATATTTTATGAGTTTTGAATCCTGACAACATGTGATTTTTTTCCCACCAACTTCTCCTGGCTCCGAGATGTTGGTCATGAAATAACAGTGTGCAAGTTTAAAGCTTCTAATGCTGGCAGGGAAAACCTTGGAATGCATTACTTAGTGGCAGCGAAGTCAGACACCTCCTTTATATAACAAGCAAAGCAATACCACGTATATCTGTGCCAGCTACATTCCTGTTCCCCAATGATGACACCAGAACACAGTAATGGAGGATGTTTCTATTACAGGACATGAAATCTATATTTTTTGGGTGTGCGGCTTGTGCCACCCAATCTGCAGGCAAACTATGTTCAGTGAAATGCCTTTTTGTACACAAAGTCATGCTTATATGAGGAGTATTTACCATGGCTTTCACTAAATGCCAGGTATCCTCTTCCTCCTAAACATGCAGTGTGTCCTTAAGCTGTTCCGCGGCACAGAAAGCACCCTGTTACTATTGATAAAAAGACCCAGTGCCAGCTACTGCACATTGCTTAGGTGCCAACGCCAAACATTTGTTTTTAATTAGAGTATTATGTAAAAAATTTTATCTTGCTAATTAATCCCCCCCCCCCCAGGCAGGGCCACAGTTGGGGGGAACTTTGTTTACAGATTTGTCAACACATTACTGTCACTTTCTAAGCACACATCTGAGCCCCTCCTGACAGAAAAAATTTCAGCATAGAAGTTGAAAAACAAAGCACATTTCCATCAATTTCAGCCCTTCAGGAAGACACTTCCACTAGGCAGATTAACCTACAGAGTGCCACTGATAAATGCAAAGGGACACATCTGGTATGTGTTGTTGCCACATGCATGAAACAGGAGGACAGGATGAGAGCAATCTTGCTATCTAGAAGCCAGCACACAGCACCTTTACTTAGGTCTAGCTCAGCCAAAGGGGAAAAGGCTAAGGTTTTCTCACCATTAACACATGCCATTGCAAAGGGACAGTTCATTTAGTCAGAGAGTCTGTGTGTGTGGAGAATTAAGTTGTTGGGGGAAATTACAAAAGCCACAAAGATTAAAAGAGCAAAACAACTGCTGTATCTCTAAATTTAGAAATTCCAAATCGCTGGGGATTTATTACAAGCTGTCATCCCAGTCCTTTCCTGTGGGGGTCAGCGCAGCATCAGACACTACAGAAACACTTCAGATGTTATTTACCACAGTATTGGACAATATTCCACTGATGGGCTGGAATCTCACACAAGCATGAATATCAAACATCTGCAAGCTAACTCATGTTCTGAGCAGCTCACAGCCCCAAGATAATAAAACTGAAAAGCCCCCTATAGGGACCCATTGCTTCTTTAGCATCCAGCATTTTAACAATCATCTTTAATCAGCAGCACTTGTATCAGTGCTTTTAATGCTATGGGCTAAACTGGCAGTAACAAGACTGGGCTTCACGGCTGGCATATTGATTGCTACTTTTGCGCTCCTTTATACACCAGAACCCAGCCAACTGTCCAAAGACAAAGCAGAACACATAACCATACAAAGAAAACACAAATGGGGGGGGGTATAGGGACAAGTCCATACTCCACTACACACCAAAGGCAATAAGTGAGAAGGTATGGACCACTTTGGGTTACCAATAGCAACATGCCTGGTTTTTGAGAGAAGGATTCTGGCAAGTTGTAAGCAACTCAAAAAAAATTAACAAAGGAATGAATCCTCATAAACTTATGTTATTTTTATCTTGCCCCTAAATGTAATTTCCAACCTGCAGCTAAATGGCATTTGCAGTTCATCTGCAGCTGGAGGGCTTTGGGGCAGTCGTCCCTGCCCTAAAAGGATGTTCATTTAGGAATTTAGGTCAGACCCCACCTACAGAGAGACCCTCAGCCTGCTGGGAAGCTCTGTTTTCTGATAGCTCCAGGAATAGCGTGTGGCCCACGGCCAACTCCACTTCACTTTGGGATGCTGATTTACTAGACTCTCAGCCTGTGCCAAGTTCCCTCATAGTAAACACTGAGCAAACAGGAGAAGCCGCTCTCCCAGGGGCTGCTGTGCCCTTTCCTGAACATCGCACTCATTGCGTGGGCACTGGGCACATGTAGCATCTGGGTGCCAGCCACTCACCCAACCTTTTATACGCAATTTCTGCACTAGAAGGCACCCAGCGTCACCCCCACCGCACCCGGGACACAAAGGGGCTGCGCAGATCAGGACCCAATGGAAATCGCTTTGATCCGCGGAGTTTCTGAGCAGCAGCCAGCGATCCGGGAGATGGAGCCACAAGCGCACCTGATAGCAGCAGCACCCATTCCCAGCACCCATTCCCAGCACCCATTCCCAGCACCCATTCCCCTTCTGCACTCATACACATCCCATAATAAACTCATGGTCGCAACACCGACTCCTCATGGCATATACATCAACTGCTACTGTCTGTAACGTACAGGGTAACCTAGATCAGGCCCAGACGTAAGACCAAGGGGACCCCTGAGCATTGCAGGGAGCCTAGGGGGGAAACTAAGGCATGTCCAACACGATGCGACTATGCAGCTGTTGTTGATGTACAACTCCCAGCATCAGGCTTGATGGTGCGATTCTGGAAGTTGCAGTTCCACAACAGCAAAAAGGCCGCATAATGCCGGACATACCCGAGGTATGTATAACTAGGTGCAAAATAACACATTTCATCCCCGACCCCCAGGGACCACTCGGAGTACCGGAGTTACCCTGCGCCCCTTACCCGACTAATAGATCCTAAACATAATATTGTCAATAAATGCCAAAATAACGAAAACATGAATAATCATCAACAGTAATATGGATAAACATGGATATAAATAGAAATAATAAAGGAGAGCGAAATCCTACACCCCCCGGTATTTTATCCCAGTCATAACAAGTGCAGAGGACGCGGCAGAGTGAGCAGATAGAGCTCTGATTGGTGGGTAAGGCAGTGCCCCCCGAAGTGCCAGCCCGGGCATGTCTCGGTGCCACAGGGAAAGGCAGGTGCAACACACACTGAGCCCCGCACCGCGCTGCCCCTGTCTGCACTGTCACACACTGGCACTGCCAGGGAACAGCCCCGGGCATTCCTACACACACACTGGCACAGCGAGAAGTGCCATACACACACACTGGCACAGCGAGAAGTGCCATACACACACACTGGCACAGCGAGAAGTGCCATACACACACACTGGCACAGCGAGAAGTGCCATACACACACACACTGGCACACACACTGGCACAGCGAGAAGTGCCATACACACACACACTGGCACACACACTGGCACAGCGAGAAGTGCCATACACACACACTGGCACAGCGAGAAGTGCCATACACACACACTGGCACAGCGAGAAGTGCCATACACACACACACTGGCACACACACTGGCACAGCGAGAAGTGCCATACACACACACACTGGCACAGCGAGAAGTGCCATACACACACACACTGGCACACACACTGGCACAGCGAGAAGTGCCATACACACACACACTGGCACAGCGAGAAGTGCCATACACACACTGGCACAGTGAGAAGTGCCATACACACACTGGCACAGTGAGAAGTGCCATACACACAAGACTGGCACAGCGAGAAGTGCCATACACACACACACTGGCACAGCGAGAAGTGCCATACACACACACACTGGCACAGCGAGAAGTGCCATACACACACACTGGCACAGCGAGAAGTGCCATACACACACACTGGCACAGGCACCCAGCTCCCTTCCAGCTCATGGCGAGAGAGCCCACGTTACGGATACAGGCAGTGTGCGCACAGCAGCCCGGGCATCCTCTCCCCCTCACACTCGCACAAAAACATTCCCCGCACTCACACACACTCGCATTCTCTACAAAATCCATCTGACAGAAGGCAACAGCTCCCACAAAACGAATCCATGTCACAAAATGACAGTGAGAGCTCCAGCCTGACACAGCCCGGGGAAGGCAAATGTCACTGCCCGCTCCCCTAGCCGTGCAACCATGGGCGGAATGGTGAATGCCACTCTCCCTATGAATAATATCCAGTACAACATGATCATGTGCTGCTTAGACTAAAGCCGAGAAGTGGCAAATAAATCAGAAATTAGAATTAAAAAGCAAAATGAGGGAGAGAGAAGAGCCTGAGAACTCGCACTGTGCGCAACTGGCAAGTAATAAAAAAAAAGAATTAAAGAGAAAAACGAATCACCTGGTAGGGCTTTCCTAGAAAATCCTTGCATCACCACTTCTAAGAACCCCCAGTTCTAAGAATCAACAGGGCTCAATTCTCGGAATTTGAGCTTCTGATCTTCCCATTTTATGCAGGCAGGGGAGGCTTGAGTGTCACGCAGCCGGCCCCTTTCACTTTCCCTTGGCTCGTACTACACTTCCCAGAGTACGTAGCCGCCATCCAAACACGGTTTCACATCGGAAAAATAGGATTTTACAAATGTACACTTTTATTAAGGAACTCGGGGAGTCGGGGAGCGTTTTGGAATTCCTGAACCCCCTGTTGAAGTTGGTATCGCCCGTCTCGGTGCATCACGTGTTACTCTTGGGCAGTGACGTAGGCTTTCAAGTTGGAAGGCCAACCCAGAAATTCTGAGAACTAATTTGCTATTCTGTGACATAAGAGAGGGGTCCGGATCCTGCTCTGTACTGTGTGAAGCACATAATCCACTTTCTGCACCCAGCACACAGGGGACACTGCACTATCCACACTCATTAAAGGCTTTATGCTTTTTATTCCCAAAATATGCTTCAGCTCCACAGCTTTCTATGGGTGGCAGCGCCAGGTATTCTCGGGGTTTCTCACAGGGTGGCGGGGATCTCACACTACCCCACTGATCGGCTTACAATTGTGCCTGGGAGATGTGCGTCTGGATTCGCTTCGCCTGGATGTCACCTATTCTACCTGCCTGCCTGCAACACTTTTTTCTTTTTCCCATAAATACATATATATTGCTATTTTTTCCCTTCCAGCAGCTGCTCAGATTTTTTTTCTTACTGGGAAATAATCTACATTAAAGAACTCTCTCAATGGACTTTCTGTTTCCCTCATGGACTCAAAGTGGTATGGTATGCGATGATTTATAATATAGGTATCATACATATTTCTTTTTAATTAGCAGTTTAGCATGACATATGTCACATGACCAGGGGTATTAGCCTGTGTCTTCTAGTAAGCGCTGAACAGCTTCCTCCATCCTGCAACACTTTTTGGCCTGTAAGTGGATTCTGGGAGTTGTAGTTTATAGCGATTCTTGGGGGGTCGAAGGGGAGTGCTGGTCTGGAATACTTGTTGTGTGTGAATTACAGATGTGCAGAATATGTAACAGAAGTGCGGGTGTATTTTGCTGAATTCTGATGTTTATTAAAGCCAGGAATAGAGGATTTGTATTAGGCAAATAACCACGTACACAGAAATGAAAGTCTAAAACCAAAATGTATCTATTTAAGGTCCCTGTTTAGCTGCAGGGGTGGGGCTTGCTTGTCTTCAGGAAATAGCCCAAAACTTGCATTAAATGAATGCTTAGTGACATTTGGGCACTTCTCTGCAGCTACCACATTCTTAACCCCCCTTTTTTTTTTAATCTCGGCGCCCTCTCCTTGGCACTAAGGGTGTCAAAGGAAAAACACGCTGCAGTGACAGAGGGAAAAGTTGGAATAAGCAGCATAACTCTCACATCAGAAGCCGGAAACTGGATTATATCCCAAGTAATCAGATTGGCCACGGTTTTATGTTGCAGTCTGTCTATAACATGGCAGAATTAATCAGAGAGATGGTGCTTATTAACCCAGTCTGTGCCCTGGCAGGGTTCGCTTACACAATTGCAAAAGTGCTTTAGTGCAAGATATGAATGTTTCCCACAGGTGGGAGCACTTTATTTTATGCAGTAGTATGGGGCTTCTACCAGGCCTTTTTGTTTTTTCTTTTTTCCTACCTATTCAGTTGTAGACATGCACTCTGTGGTAAACTGAAATCATATCTATGATTGGATACTTCAGCATGGCATACACTGTAGAGTAACTTTAACCCTTCTGTGTCCCAGACAGACAGCTTCAGGGTTATCACATATTCCTGTTCCAGTAAGAGATTCATCATCATAAAAACATGACTTTAGCTGTCATAACTCATGTTATGACAGCATGTTACCTATAGTGCTCTCTGGGACTTCATACCAAAAACAATTATTTTCTAAAGATTAACAGGAATAAGAAAATGATATGGCTGTTACAGTAAAGCTAAATTATTAGGGAAGGATGGACAGCGGTGAGTCCATCTAATTATATATATCTGCATCCCCTCTGATAAGGATTGACCTGGCTCTATATTAATAACCTGCATGTTGAGTCTTGTGTGTATAACAGTCAGACCCAGATGGGTAGCTACAGACACCATAGACTTTGCTGTAAAAATGTGATTTTAATTGCAAATGAATGCCTAAAATAAATACAACAGATCCAGTGTTACAATTCTTCCTAGGTGATTCTGTGTTTATTTGCCAGACTTGTGCACATGCAGATATTCTGACCAGGCCCCTGTTTACTGAAACTTCCTCTACTGATTTAAAGAAAAAAAAAGCCAAAATGAGCTTTGTTGATATACAAGCGATTTGTGGTTTAATTTGCCCTTGCAGTTATGGTACAAACTGATTTTCAGAGCACAAGGGAAGCACAAGAAGTCGCTCTGGTATCTTGTGAGTGTCTGGGCATCCTGCGCGATTTGGGTTTTCTTTCCATCGTGCACAAGTCCCATTAACCCTATACAGCCTTTTATTCTCTGTGTGCAGGGTTAGTGTTTTCTGAGATGCAAGTAAGAAAATACTTATGTGCTGTGACATAATTGTGCACTGACTTCTCTCAGATCATTGATGTTTATTCATGATTGCATATGCTTGAATAAAAAAGATTGACCTTTAAATGACACTGGCCCTCTGGAAGACATATATATATATATATGTGTGTGTGTATATATATATAAGCTCTTGGGTTAGAAAGATCGGATTCCCCCACCGTCCTACCTAAGCATTTAAATAATGCCACCAAACGTCCTGGCATTTTTAAATGCCTTTGTGTATTTGAAAAAAATCTAAGCAGGTTTCGATCCTTCTTATAGGAAGGAAATGAGACCGGTGCACTGGTAATTTTCCATTTGGGATCAACTGTTGCCTGTTTTGTTTGTAACCCGCTTGCTGCCGCCTCTTGCCTTACATTCCAGCCACATGAGCAGTCCCTTGAGTTTGAAGCAAGACAGGTTGTGCCCAGAGATGTAACAGGCCCTGTGTTCCCTGTTTTTATCCACTACATTAAGAAATGTGCCATTCAGGTATTGTACCTGGTTAATCAATAACACCAACACCACTGCACAAGGCCAAGTCAATTTTTAACTTGTCATACAAAGTGCAAAGTCTGTATATCTAGCTGCATATACTGTGCTAACAAATTGGGACTGTGTCCCTGTATTTATCAAGCATCACTTAGAAGGTCAGGCAAACAGGTCCTCACCACTCCAAGAATGAAAAGGCAAAGCCTGACAAGTTAAGGAAACATGTCAGTGAAAGTCTGTTCCTATTACCTATATAGAAAGTACAAACATTCTCTACCACAGACACTTATGCAAATATGCCTGATATTGAAGGATCACGGCGGAAGCATTAATGGTTTCTTCAAAATAATTAAGGCTTATAATTTCATTCATTTGCCAAATTTTCCTTTGTTTGACACAAACCACTTTGTACAAATATATTTGTGTAGGTGTGTTCTATGTGTTTGTGTATATCTATCTATATATATATATATATATATATATATATATATATAAAATGTCTAAAAATATATATGTATGTGCGTATATTTTTTGCCAGTACTGTGCATTACGTGAGCTTCATGCAAGTAACAATAAGTTTAAAAAATATTTCTGTGCAGCTTCTCCTTTAATAATAAAAAAAAAAAACTCTTTTACTAATAGATACCTCTAAATATATATAATACTTCAGTTTTGTTCCTTATTAGCAGGTAAGCTATATTTAGCTTTCCCTTTTAACTTCCAGGAACTGCTGTGATGTGCATCAGGTTTACTAGCAAGTTCATGGTATATCTCTAAAGTATTGTATACTTTGCATGACGTCACATACACTATATGACTTTTGCCATGTGCCTAGTACTTCCTATTTTTTTTTCTTAACTCTAATCACACTGTCTGTCACTTTCCTTATATGCCTGTGTTATTTTGTTGGCACTGTAAAAAAGGATAGATTTGTCTGCATGCATTTTATACATACCGGTATATATATATATGTAAGTATGTATGTATATAGAAATATATGATCTGCTTTTTTATCACCAACAAGGGAGGCATGGCTCTTAAGTCAACAGAACATTTAATCTGATTTAAAAATATAAAGCAAATTCTTGTGACCCGCATCAAATAGCACATTAAAATTACCATGTGTTTATACCCGGAAAGCCTTTTTCATAGCCCTGTACACATTTTGAGTGGGTGGGGGTAAAAGCACTTTGGGGGTGAACATACATATTCTAAGAGAAACATTTTCGCAAGAACTTCCAATCTAGTGGGAACGGACAGCAGGTATAAATATACTCAAATTCTTTTAAATCAATCCACACTGGTTTCATGCAGGAAAACACATTAACCACCAACAAGTACAATATTCAAACAGTACAGGATATAATCCATTTTTTTTTTTTTCAGAGTTGTACATTTCATAAATGTTTTTATTTTACTTTTTTTTTAACATACTATGTTACTATTCAAAATATTATTTTGAATAGAAATGTATATTTTTACCATAATGGTTATGGTAAATTTCTATGGTAAATCTCTGCCATATATATATATATATATATATATATATATATATATATATTAATTAAATAAAAGGGTGGTATTAGATTTGCCAACTGTCTGGTATCTTACTTTGCTGGCTGGTAAAAATGCTTTATGCCAGTTTTATTAAAAAGGGCTTTATGAGAAAAAGCTAGGAAGGCCAGTGTTTGGGAATCCACGTGGGAAGGGATTTCTATTCAAAATATTATTTTGGATAGAAATTTACATTTGTACCATAATGGTCATTTTTACCATTTTTATGGTAAATCGCTGCCATTTTTCTATAAATATATATTTTGAATAAAAGGGTAGTATTAGATTTGCCAACTATCTGGCATTTTACTTTGCTGGCTCGTAAAAATGCTCTATGCTGGTGTTATGTAAAAGGGCTGTATGAGAAAAAGCTCGGAAGGCCGGTGTTTGGGAATCCATGGGGGAAGGGGGAACATTAGTTAGTCAAACTAAAAATCTGATTACCGTACAATTGTTTTTAAGTTTTAAAGCGTTGGTACAGCCATGTAACATTTATGCCTTACTTAATAAATACAAAATCAAAATACCCATTATTAATCTGGTCTGACAAGTATTCCTAGTTTCATGCATATATACCTGCACAAGGTTTAGTACAAGGTGTGCCAGTCTTAATTACAAAGGTTCTTTATAAAGCCCTTAGAAAAACATTGGCACAAACTAAAATATCATAAACTGATCTTAGCAGGTAAATGAGATTCAAGAAACAAAAACAGTTACTATATAGGTTGTCTATAATTTGGAGACAAATGCAGGGCTCTAGTTAATGATGGCAAGGCCTAGGGCAAAATAGGCAACCGGCTTTATTATTTCTGATGCAACGTACTTCCCAGATGTTATTGGACTACAACAACCATGTCTGTGGTTGCTCGATGTCTTAGTACAAGTTTGACTATATATATATATATATATATATATATATATATATATATATATAGCCCCACAAATGTCCACAAAAGTATGTTTCTACTGAATACACATTTGGTTTTTCACTGAAAAACCCAGTGTTGCTGGTCTTTTTCTATATATACACAAGAACCATGCATATCCTGTAAATTATATAGCAAATTAATATATAGGTCAAGGATCTGCAAGGTGACTTCTTATATCCTTATATTTTACAACAGTGAGTACATTATTTTCTATAATAAACAAGGTCTAGTGCATCATGTGACAGAAATCACATTACTAAGCACATCACAAAGCTCTGTTTATAAGGATATAATTGCAGAATTTACATGGCTTTGTTTATTATCAACTTGTACTTCCGTGACCTGCATAAAAGCACTTGACATTTGACCTTGTGCCTTTGTATGGTAATGGAACTCCTCAGTGACTTAAATTATCCTTAGATTTTGCTACAAGGGGAAATTTATTCCCTATATACACTATGCCACAGCTTTCTTTTGACACCATATTGGCTTAATATACACTCAATGACACAGTTAGTCCCTTAAAAATAGATACATGTGTCAAAGGCAAGAGAGTTTCTTGCCTCTGTGAAGATGCCCTTTCTTGCACCTCCTTGAAGTACCAATTTATAATATTTACAGCATGCTGCATGCCTCTAATGGGTTAATGACTAACCCAGTACCCAGCATGGATTAAGGTTAAGTATCTGTCTCACCCTTGTGATTAGCATCATATCCCAGGGCCACTTAAATACCACTTGTAACACGCCCAACCCCGGGGCCACACAGCTGCCTACCAAGCAATGTACAATCTGTGCCGCACATGACAATTGTGTGCTCAATCAGTAACATCACTGCACCCAGAGCATCACTTGGCAGTCGGGAATTGAGTGAGGTAGAGAATGTACTTCACTTGGAGGAGTCGAATGAAGTCTCCATTAAAGACAGGAAGTTACAACTGATGGCAGTATACTATACCTACTGCTATACCCACTATCATACAACAGTACTTGTGGTCATTGGGTTCTAGGAGCAAAGAGTTCAAGGGACTAGAGATTGTATCTGTAAGGAGTAGGTTTCAATCAGTAACTGAAGACTTACTCATGTACCCACTCCCATGAATTAGAAAAATGCTGAAAGTCATATAGGTTCTGTTACCATATAAAGGTCTACTCGAGTATAAGCCGGTCCGAATATAAGCCGAGGTACCTAATTTTACCTAAGAAAACTGGAAAAACTTATTGACTCGAGTATAAGCCTAGGGTGGGAAATGCAGCAACTACTGCTAAATTTCAATAATCAAAATACCAATAAAATTACATTAAATGAGGCATCAGTGGGGTATATGTTTTTAAATATATATTTCAAAGAAAAACAGTAAACTATCTCTGTAAGTGGATAAGAGGGTCAACAAAAACAATATGGTATTAACAATGATATCTTAAGAGTACTACCCCCTTAGCTCAATCAGCAACCAAGCTAAAACACAAAGAGTTAAACTCCTTTAAAACTATATATAGTTTATATAGAATATAAAGTGCAATGTCTAGTGCAGAATGGGAAAAGTAGATGAAGCAACTGGAGGTGAAAAAGTTGCAGCCAGAGTCTATAGAAGGCTGCCTGTGGCTAGAGCATAGAGAGAAGGGGACAGTTCAGGCATAAAGATTAAAAATAAATGTGGGACAGCAAACTAAAGGGGCAAGCAGACTTTTGGGGTTTACAAAATAAAATTATATTAAAGAAGCTGTCTGGTAAAGAAAGTGGGCCATTATGGCACCAGACTCGAGTATAAGCCGAGGGGGACTTTTTCAGCACATTTTGGGTGCTGAAAAACGAGGCTTATACTCAAGTATATACAGTACTAATCGTTTTAGTACATCATACTCATCATGTACTACATTATCCCTTATAAAACCTGAGAGTTACATTTTTAAGTAAACATAATAATTATTCACACGTCTTTATACATTTCAGTATGCTTATTACATACAATACAAGACAGATTTTGTAACTAGAACTCTGATGATCAGAGACTGAAAGGTTTTGTGAGTCAGCCATAACAGGTGGAACCCAGGTTTTGTATGCCCTGTCTTATGTTCTTGTACTTGTTCTTTTTTGATGGATATACATTATTTCCTTTGACATGAGTGATATCACAATGACAATATCTGCTGTAATGATGGAAAATAAATTCAGCAACAGTTATGGACCGTAGGTTTAAATTCTTGAAATTTTAACTAGGGGTATATTAGTTTATGGTGTGCATGATATAAGGCAACTTTAGCATAGTATTATTATAATGATTAATGTGTACATTTTGCTTGCATTTTCTCATACCTCATAATAAGCAGAAAATAGTACAGGGCCTAGGTTTAACGCCTTATAGAAGCATAATCTCTGCATATGTCTATGCATTTACTGTCTTGCACAGACACTATCAGTATATTTCACATCTTGTGCTTTAAAAAAGCAAGGTCCAATCTCTAATTGGATATGTAATAATGTTCATATGATGGACTTACATTGGCTTTTGTTGTATTTAATTTTTGTGCAAAGCTCTCTGTTTTTAGTCACGTATATCACTGCCTTTGTAAACATCCGCAACTTGTTTTCATTTCAGTAACATTGGGGCCTGATAGCATTTTGTAATTGGGTGAGCAAGAGTACATTTTTTTTAACAGTAAATCGATGTTAACAGGTTTTTACAGTGCATTGGTTATGTGCCCAGTTAACAAAAGATTTTTTTCACTAAATACTGTAACAGCCAAGTTAAAAGGTTTTTACAAAATGGCGTTTGTAAGTTTATAAAAAAAGAACTAGATTTACATAATTGTTAAAAGTAACAATATACCAGAGTAATTCAAGTTTTCCTGAAGTTATATCATGGTGCTGTGGCCAGCTGTGCGGCCTCACAGTGATGGGGTCTCTGGTTTGTTAAAGGGGTGGTTCACCTTTACGTTTATTTTTAGTATGTTATAGAATGGGTAATTCTAAGCAACTTTTCATTTGGCCTTTATCTATATTCTTTTTTATAGTTTCAAAATTATTTGCCTTCTTCTGTACCTTTTCATCTTTTAAATGGGGGTCGCTCTGCAAGGCTACAATTTTATGTTACTGTTACTATTTATTACTTACCTTTCTATCCATGTCCTCTCCTCTTCACATTCCAGTTTCTCATTTAAATCAATACCTGGTTGCTAGGGTTATTTGGACTCTAGCAACCAGATAGCTACCGAAATTCCAGATTGGAGAGCTGCTACATAAAAACCTATACAATTCAAAAACCATAAATAAAAAAAAAGACCAATTGCAAATTGTCTCAGAATAAAACTCTATGTATTATAATAAAACATTAAAAAAAAATGTAAAGGTGATCTAAAGGTATGTACTTTCTGTGCATGGGTTTGCCCTAGTGGTGGTACCTTGGTTTAATAGGAAATACTAAAGGATACTACATCTTAAACACATGCTGCTTTGATTTGTCTCCAAAAGCATGAATTTTGCAAGGCAAAGCAGCAGATCATTTAAGCCTGCTAAGAAAACGTACTAGAAAACCCTATCCCTTGTTCACCATGCTTGTACCCCATCACACACAATCATAAGGGCTTCCTTGCTCACTGCAGACATGCTGTGATGTTCAAGTACAGATATAAGATCTATTATCCAGAATGCTCAGGACCTGGGGGTTTCTGGATAAGGGATCTTTACATAATTTGGATCACCATTCCTTAAGTCTATTAAAAAATAATTGAAACATTAATTAAACCCAACTGAATTTCCAATAAGGATTAATTATATCTTAGCTAGTAGAGCAAGGTACAAGGTACTGTTTTATTATTACAGAGAAAAAGGTAATCATTTTAAAAAAATTGATTTACTTGCTTATAAAGGAGTCTATGGGAGGTGGCCTTCCCATAACTTGGAGCTTTCTGGATAACTGGTTTCCAGATAACAGATCCGATATTTGTAATGGCCAACTTGTCAAACAAATCTCTAAAGGTTATCGTTACCAAAATCTGCAACCTAAAACTCAAGGATAGAAGAAGGAATGCGGAGAACGAAATCCCCAAGCAACATGGAAAGAAGAAAGATTCAAGACGTGCTCAGCTATATTCAACTACAGTCTTCTCCTCCTAGTCCCTTCATCCTGTAACAGATTGCAGACCTTTGTCCTGAATGCCACCAAAAGTTCATTAGAGCACTCAGGCTCTATATGAACCCCTCTACTAATCATAATGAAAATTTATTAGGATTGACCAAATTACTATATATTTTCAGTCAGCGGCTCACCAGCAGCTACTGGGTGCAGATGCTAGATCTAAAAAAGTTATTTTATGATCTTAACAATTTTCTCGTTTTTTTATTTTCTTCAAATTTACTTAATGACATCTCAGGGTTTTACAAAATTATAAAAGATTTTTTTTGCTGTCAAATAGACAAATGTATGTCTGTGAGAATGCCTTTTCTGCTAGCATTAAGGGTGACTTAGAACTTTTAGTAGTGAAAGTGTCCTTAGGGATTATATCGATCTATGACATATTTATATAAAATACCAAATAATGTCACAAATGCCTTTTTCTTCAGGAAAATAAATCTATTGTTAACATTTACTCTTAACCACTGAAATGTTTCCTTAAATTAACCTTTAGAATGTTATAGAATGGCCAATTCTAAGCAAGTTTTCAATTGGCTTCATTATTTTTTATAGCTGTTGAATTATTTTCCTTCTTCTGTCTCTTTTCAGCTTTCCAATGGGGGTCACTGACCCCAACAACCAAAAAACTATTGCTCTGTGAAGCTATTGTTATTATTACTTTTTATAATTCATTTTTTTATCCAGGTCCTTTCCTATTCATATATAAGTCTCTCATTCAAGCCACTGCCTGGTTGCTAAGGAAATTTAGACTGTAGCTGAACTCCAAAATGAAGAGCTGCTTTAATGGTCCCAGAATATTACTCTCTACTTCATAGTTAAAGTTAACTCAAAGGTGAACCACCCCTTTAATGGTCTAGCTTATTCCCGCCATTAATTCTTTTTGAGATGTTGTTGTTTTAGTATAGAAATCTGTCATTGTGAATGATCAGTTGGCATTGCTAGCAGAGTGTGTAAGGGTGATCCACATGCCTTTTCCCACATGGAATGGGGCCACTGGATGAAACTAGTGCTATAAATGGACAGATGTCTTCACAACACTACAGAGCTTTTGTCTGTAAAAAGCAAAACTATCTGGTAAAGCAAAACTAGTTCCCTTTATTTTTTAAGTGAATTGTCATGAATTATAGTATTCATATCATCTATAGCAGAAAGGGAAACATAACAGTAAAAGAAGAGCTCAAGAGGAGAAAACCCTCCATATGAATAGAATACTGATGTAGAAGCCCTTTCAGTGCAGTATACAAATAAATCAGAGGGTTATGTGAGATAAATAACATATGAAAGAAAAGCACTTATGGTTATCTGTGTTATATATAGTCTGTGCTGGACACATATGGTAGGTTGAATTAATGTAGGTAAAGACTTTGATCCAGAGTAGTGGATCAAACGTTCATGCAATTTACAGTGGCAAGAGTCTGTATCAGGGTAATCTACACCATGATGTCTCAGCTACATGGTTGCCCACATATCGAATCCATAACCTGCATGGCTAATCAGCAATTGATTTAGCCATGCATGCTGCAGACTGAGCTGATTTATGTGTAGCCATGCAGCATGTATCTAAATTAATTGCTAACCAGCCATGCAGGATGTAGATTCAATATGTGGCTGGTATTATAGGCAATGTTAATTCTAATCTGTGCACTCATGCACATGCACACAAATTTTTAGGCCAGCGCATACAACAAATTGTTGTGTGTATAAAGGATTTTGTTTGAAACACAAAATTTTGTGTTTATTCTGTCTGAGCCCACAGTTTTTAAAAATGCAAACACAAGTTTAATATGTGGGCACAAAATAATTTTGAAGTGGGAACATTGATTAAAAGGGTAAGTTGGCAACCTGGAATGTATTTATAGTGTATGCTATATACAGTATCTCAAACCTGGGCATTTTCTCTAAACAACAGCTAATTATTCTGGGGGTAAATATTGGACACTCCAAGATTTGTTTTTAACCTCTCATGTGAAATTCACGGAAACATATTTAACTCTGGACTGTACTTTGTGACTTGTAGGCAAACATTCCCTAGTCAGTTATATAGGCTTTTAGTGGGCTTGTAAGAGCAGTTTTCCCTATAGCTGTCATCTCCTGCATTTCTTGCCACAGCTGATTATGTTTCCTGACTGTGAAGTGAGGCTGGTCAAAAAAAACCTGCCTCCCAGGCCTGCTGAAAAATAGCATGTGATCTAAAGGTCTAACACGGTATGGGACCTTTTGCTAACATGTCACTGAATGTTACAGTGTGCTCTTTCGTTTTAGCATTGGTGTTTCGTTAAGCATCTCTGACAGACAGCATGTTTTATGGACAGCGCTGCTTGTGCTCAGGACTATCTGTCAAAATAGCAGAGTGTCTGATTGATCTTCCAGGGCACCTGTCTCGTTTAGGGTTATTGAGTTGAAACTTACTAACTAATATCTATTGGTGCAGAGGGATCATGTCACCACTGAGTTTAATAACCATTGAGCTTAATAATTTATTCATTTTAATTTATCACTTTGTGCAATAGAACAGTTCATATAAATCATGTGCAGCAATGCAACGCTGCTCAATGTCGATCGAAGATCCCTAAGTTGCTGTGCAGTGATTTTGCCTGATGGAGGAAGGCACTTAAAGTACAGTAATAACAGAATTATCAAACTATTGGCCCACTAGAACACCCATCATGCTCAACAAGCCACCATTCAAAACATGGGCTGAGATAATATTAGTCACCATTAACAAAATTGCAGTCTCCACTTGGGCCTGGGCTATGTATGGGTTACTAAACATTTTTCCCTTTTGTATCTAACTAAAGCATTATGGGGGGGAATATATTTAATTACAGGTCAGGATTTTGCTGCAATTCGGGGAGATTGCAGAAACAAAAAAAGGAAATTAGGAGTGAATCATATTTTGTTGCAGTTATGTGTGTCGATTTTTATTAAGGGAAGAATTCCTTTCTTCTTCACGTGTTGCTCAGGTTTCACCCTGATATCACACAAAATTCATTCCATTCTCAAATTTCATAAAATATTGATTATTTGGTCTCATTTATTAATTTACTTTATTATTTTGCATAAGGGATTATTTTACATAAGGGATTGTGACAGTAGAAGTTACTTTAATATTAAGCCTGGACAGCATATAGCATAGGGATTCTCTTCTTGCATAGTGTTTGGGTCCCTACCTGTGTTCTACAAATCATGCGTCTTCCCCAGAACCCCAAGGCTGGGCCCTCCAATTCACAGTGTCCCTTGTACAGCAGCACAGACTACACAAATCAAGAGTCTGGCTCTATATGCCAGCGACTGGCACATGAGAATATTTTTGATTCCACCATAGCACTGGATTAAGTTGAAGCTGTTTAATATTTATCTGCAATAAAATCCAGTGACAGATTTTTTCAGATTCTTTGGAAATCTAGACTATACATTTATTTCTATGTTTTTTTTGTTGTTTTGGAAACATTATTTCTCTATTAAATATTTTTTTCCAAATTGAAAGAAATTTTTAGTGTTATCCAGAATGCTCTTACTGTAATTTAGATATCCATACAGTCTTCTAAAAATAATTTACACATTAATTAAATCCAATAAAATGGAGTCTGTGGTAGATGGTCTTCCCATAATTTGCAGGTTTTTTTATAACAGGTTTCTTGATAATGTATTTGATACCTTTACCAGGGTATTTTAGCCCTGTATACTATAGCAGTCTTTTAATCAAGTACTATCTGCCTAATCATTTTTTTATGCAGGCATGGGACCTGTTGTCTAAAATGCTGGGGACCAGGGGTTTTCCAGAGTTGGGATCTTTCCGTAATTTGGATCTTCATACTTTAAGTCTACTAAAAAAAATCATTTAAACATTAAATAAACTCAATTGGATTGTCTTGCCTTTGATTAATTATATTATAGTTGGGATCAAGAACAAGGTACTGTTTTATTATTTCAGGAAATATTTTTTTAAATTTTGAATTAAATGCTTAAAATGGAGTCTATGGGAGATGGCCTTCCCATAATTCTGGATAATGGGTTTTCAGATAACCTCTACAAACAATAGTATTTACAGTAAAGAAAAATACAATTAATCAGGTGTGAGATATTCAGTGAATCCAAAAGAATTAAATTGACAATAATGATGCTGCTTTACCATTATAATCACTTATAAAAACAATAAGACACCAGTAAATATGTTAAAAAGTGGTTATAATGTTGATAACTGCAGTTTTTAAATAGATTTACTTTACTTTGTTACTTTAAGCAGATTCTAGGGATTTATGTAACAGGCAAATAAAAAACAGGATAAAGGCATGTTTTAGTCACAGCTATACGCTAGGTGGGATAAAACCAGAAGTATTATAATGATGTAGGAATAATTTCATTTTCTGCTAAATCCACCAGTTTGCTAAGTGCACCAAATTGTTTTTCTAATGCACTGAAAAAAGTTTGTCACGGACCCGAGGAAGAAAAATTTGTTAAATGTTTTGACTTGTTTAATACCATTTAATGCCAATTTTAGTTTCATAAAGGAAAAATAAAGTTCCAATTCTGTAGAGATTTATGCTTTGCAATGTGACCAAAATCATCAAATCATCTCATCATCCACATTTTTCTCCTATCAATTTTTATTCATCTCTCCCTTTATTTCATAGAGGAGGTAAAAGGCTTCAAAACAGATAAAGTTTTAATTTAGGATTTATTATCCAAAATGCTTCGAACATGTTTTTTATTTTAAATAATTGTTTTTTTTCCCTATAATTTGGATAAGAATACTTACATCTACTAAACATTTAATTATTTAAAAAATTCTATTAGGATTGTTTTGCTACCAATATGGTTTCATGCAGCTAAGTAACTATGAAGTACAAGAGACTTTTTTTATTATTACAGAGAAAAAGAAACTTTAAAAAAAAAATTTTTTGTTTTAAATGGGTAGTGAGTTTCCAGATAAGATATTCCATACCAGTATTTGCTTTATTTATTAGCACTGATAGTATTTATCTAGGTTCCAAGATTTATTCATTACATATAACATAAGGACAAAATACTATATCCAGTATAGTTTGTAATATGTAATATATGTAACACAGGTATTGGATCCCTTTATCCAGAAAGTTCGAATTACAGAAAGGCCAAATACCTTAGACTCCATTACAAGCAAATAATTAAAATTTTAAAAAATGGTTTCCTTTTTACAGAACCTTGTACTTGATTCTAACTAAGGTATTGGCCTATTGGGTTTATTTAATATTTAAACGATTTTTAGTAGACTAAAATTATGGAGATCCTAATTACGGAGACTGTAATCCAGACCCTTATCTAGAAAACCCCAGGTCCCGAGCATTCTGGATAACAGGTCCCATACCTGTACTTCATTCTCCAATGCCTATGTGTAGGCATCAAGCTGAACACATTTTATTTTATTTCCCCTATTTTCAATAAAACCTATATAACCCATATAAACACAGCAGAGTTTGGCATTGCCTGACCCAAGGCAACAACAAGCTACAAAAATCTTTGGGTTTTTTTTCAATAATCTCTTCAATCTATTATCATATCATAGTTCTCCATAAATCTGGCTAATGCCCATTATGGGCCCAAACTCTGAGTCAGTAATCCTATTTTTATTTTAACTTGCACCCCGACAATTATTGGTGTGCATCTATATTTGATGTATACATTTTTTTGTGCTAGGACATTATAACTCATACTTTATTGAGGACTCTGCCTATGTCCAAATCTCCTTAGTTTAAATTGTAAACTTGCATAAACAGTTCCTGAAAACAATATGTTCTGGATTTATTTGTCCACTTGAGATGATGTCACTTCTTTAAAAATTATTTAAAACCTTTTCAGGTATGGGGCCTGTTATCCAGAATGCTCGGGACCTGGGTTTTTTTTTCTGGATAAAGGGTCTTTCCGTAATTTGAATCACCATGCCTTGTCTAATAAAAAATAATTTAAACATTCTATAAACCCAATAGGTATGTTCAGCCTCCAATAAGAATTAATTATATTTAGATGGAATTAAGCACAAGGTACTGTTTTATTATTATAGAGAAAAAGGAAATCATTTTTAAAAATTAGAATTATTTGAATATAATGGAGTATATGGAAGATAACTCTGCCATAATTCAGAGCTTTCTAGATATCGGGTTTGCAGATATAGTAGGTCTTATACCTGCACTGTATACATATATTTGTACAAAGGAAAAAAACATTTTGTGAACTGTTACAGCCATATCCTATAAAAATCAATAAAACTTTTATTTCATGATGCCATACAGCATAATTACTAAATACAGTATATGCATATATGCTAACAGGGTTCTACTGCCTGCCTTGAAAGTATATTTTATAGCTCCAGACAAGACTGATCAAGACTGCCCTTCTTTAATAGAATCTCAGTGCTTGAAACTACCAAATGCTATGGAAGAATGATGGTCAGTTAAGTGCAGAAGACGCAAAGGAAAGCAGCCAAGGGAGTGCAACTAATACGGAAGCTGCCATTGTAGAAGGCAATTAATCCAGGTGGTCTCTGCATAGAGTTTACAATACAATGTCTATGAAGATGCTGCTGTGGCATTTTGTCATGTGCAAAAGGAATGCATCTATATAGCACCATGCTGAGCTATGCCTCTCTTCACTGTATGACCCATAACTGAAGATAAAATGCAACTAATAGATGCAGATATTCATATGCCTGGTGTTATTGAAATGCTCAGCTAACTTTATTTCTTCCATCTTTTCCACCCTTAACAAGTACAATGTTTTTCTTTTCCTCCCACTTTATGTCCTGCCCTTAATGCATTTCTCTGCACATACTTAATCCCTTCTTCCTCTTACCCACACTTAAAGGAAAACTATACCCCCGAACAATGTAGGTCTCTATAAAAATATATTGCATAAGCCAGCTCATATGTAAAACCCTTCATAAAAATATACTTTTTAGTAGTATGTGCCATTGGGTAATCCTAAATAGAAAATTTCCATTTTATGAATTAAGGGCCGCCCCCTAAGATCATAGGATTCACAGTGCACACAAACAAGGCACACATACTGCTAGGCCACATTAGCCAATAAATGGACAGAGTTCTGCCTTTTGCTTCCATACTACTTCCTGTTACAATTAGAGCTGCATTATTTCCTGTCAGGTGATCTCTAAGGGAACACACAGTCCATCACTAAATGGTGGATCAAAGGAAAGGATGTAAAAGGGCAATATTTACTGATAGAAACTATCTGTTGGTAAAGTAATGTTTTAGATAAACATTACATTTTTTTGTCATTGTAAACTGTCAACTGTAGGTTTGCTTGTGTAGTTATCCTTAGTTATCTTCAATAGGCCAATCTTTTATATTTTAGAGACAGTAGAGACTTAAAAACAACAAACTATGGGCTCCTTTAGAATTTTTTAAAATCAGTATTCAAATAGAAAACTCTTACTGTTCAAAAGGTTTTAGGGAAGTTCTATGACTTCCTTTTTTAGTATGAGTGTTGAATGACTGCCAACACGTTTCTTTTGCTAAATGGGGCATTATGGCACACACTTCCCAGATAGCTGAATATAGCTGTGAAACAAGATATATTTGTGTGCACATTTGTCTATATCTGTTTGTGTATAATATGAACCTGTGTGCTAGGAATTTGTTGCATGGTATACTCAGTGGAATCTCTAGTATGCAATACTGAAAATTACAATGGCTATATATTAGGGTTACATGGAGAGCAGAAGTAAAGAGTTAACATTTTTATTTTAAACCAAAAACCCATATGAATGCCAAAGGTAATATTATTTAATCAAAAGGGCAAACACATCTTGCGTGATGAGAGTTGTAAAACAGCAAAAGAAACACAAAGCGAAACTGTGTGACTCCAAGAAGCTACCAAAACGTCCGCTACATTAATCTGAAGGTTTGCCGGACATGGGATGAGCTACTTACTTATTGGTTTGTTTTCAGAGCTTCAGACAGGTAGTCATCAGCATTTAAATAAGCAAAACATAGTTACTAACATTTATAAATAATTTCCAGGCAGACTTTGCCATGGATGGATGGGACACATAAGAATTAAAGGGATAATTGACTCCTAAAATGAACTTATAATATTATATAGACAACAGAATTAGACATTCGCCTTTTTTACTGTTTAAATTTTTTTAAATATTGAACTTTGGGTTCTGCAGCTGTCTGCTTTGGAATTTCAGCAGCTGTTTGGTTGTTAGGGTCCCTGTTCCCTTAGCAAATACTCATAGAATAAGTGAGGGTCTCTGTGGAGACATAAGCAATGAAAATTAACAATAACAGCAGAACTATTGCCACTCAAAGACAGTTTTTCAGTTGCTAAGACCAGGCACCCCAAAAAATAAATTGTATATGCATTTTATGTTGCAAGCTCAAATTAGGCAGAATAGGAAGACACATAATTTATAAGAAGAAATCATGCAAAATGAAGACCGAATGACAATTTGTTAATAGTAGCCAATCTTGTTCAATATTAACATAAGGGTAAACCCTCCCCTTAACCCTTTGAAAGCTAGATAATTTCCCACCATGATGATTTTCACATTGCCAGGCAACTCAAACCCCACACTAAATTAACAAGAACTCAGAAATAACATCTATTGTACTGTGGCTCTGTAGCTTGAGTGTCAACATCATTTTTCTATCTGGGGAAGATGAATATGGTTATATTATGACACACCTTACATATATTACGTACCAAAGTGCCACCATTGTGCTGTGTTGAATTGATGGCAAGTTGTGTTGTGTTTTAAGCTCCCCTTTGCATTCATTGTAGCTTACAGACCAATAGCAATCAGCATTGCTTTTGGATCAGAGACATTCAAATTCTTTTCTACAGCTGCTGTTTTTGAAAAATCTGACACATTTTTAGGGATGAAAATATAACAGATGCCAACTATAGTAAAATGCAGTATCAGTAATTATGTTCCCCTTATAATGTTCCAAACTAGGGTAATAACATTTGGTTCATTAAAAGCTGGTAGATAAAGTCACCTTTCCTTCTTACAGTTTTATTACACATGTATGTATCTTCTCTTTTTTGTGTCAAACTAAAAGCAGTGGGAGTTGTCAGCTGGAAACCCATTATCCGCTAAGGTCTGAAAACTGGCAATGTCATTACCCAAAGTATATTTTTTAAAAAACCTTCATTTTAGACTCATTCCTCTTTCCTCTAGTTCCCAAGCATTTCAGATAAAATATCTCATGCCTTCAAAGAAAATAGCCTGAAGAATATATAGTGAATAATGTGCCCCCTATTGTAAAACATAAGAATATTATACAGGTTATGCAACTTTGAGGTGGCTTGCAATTTCCTCATATTTTACAACAGGGGGTACATTATTATAATACATACATTTCAGTTGAGTTGTGCAGGGCCGGAACTAGAGGTAGGCAGAAGAGGCAGCTGCCTAGGGCGCAAAGACTAGGGGGCGCCAGGCAGAAGCGTCTCTTGCCTACCCCTAGTCTGTGTGCTCCATTTTCATTGCCCCCGCCGCTTGTGATTACTCGGCGGGGGAAATGAACTATCGCTTCGCAACCCCCCCCCCTCGCGAACTGCGCATGCGCGCCCAAAACCGGGGGGGGGGGGTGTGTTTGCCTTAGCACAAGTGCAGGGGCGAGGTGGCCGACCAGGTTGCCTAGGGCGCCCGGTCGGCTCGGCCCGCCCCTGGAGTTGTGACAACTTACATCTCTAAGCACCAACTATAACTGATGACATTACCAAGTACAGTTTATAAGTATTTCATTTACAGGATATGCATGGGTCTTGCATTTTATATTCTTATAAATGGTACTTTGTAATGTCTTCCGTTATAAATAGTGCTTAAAGGGATACTGTCATGAATTTTAGGGGGTACTTTTTATTTCTAAATTACACTGTTTACATTTAAAATGTTATTCTTGAAACAACAAATGTATTTTTTTAGTTTTAATATTGGTGTGTAGGCAGCCATCTCAGTCAATTGTGCCTTGTGAGTCTAAGCTTTCAGAAGGAGCCAGTGCTACACATTATAACTGCTTTTAGATAAAATATTGTTTTTACTACTGCAATGTAACTGGAGGAGTCACTACCTGGACTTGGATTTCTTACTATTGAGTGGTATTCTAATATCTACTGTGAGCTGCTATCTTGCTACTTTCCCATTGTTCTGCTGATCAGCTGCTGGGAGGGGGGTGATATCACTCCAACTTGCAGCGCAGCAGTAAAGTGTGACTTTATCAGAGCACAGGTCACATGACTGTGGCACCCTGGCAAATTAAGAATATGGCTAGCCCCATGTGAAATTTCAGAATTAAATATAAAAAAATCAGTTTTTGTTTTTAAAAAACAGATTTAAAGGCAGGATTCTGCTGGAGAAGCTCTACGAACTGATGCATTTTGAAAAAACTGAACATTATTCATTTAAAGATTTTGTGTTACATATAGCTTGTGTAGCTTAAAGTGATACTGACACGAAAAAACTACTTATATGAATATGAATCTACATAAAAAGTTACCTATAGGTCATGTTGATCATTTTGCACTGATAGGGCTGCTTTTGTGAGTAATTGTTACCTGAAGTTCCTAAACCTGACTGTTTTGCTAACCTTACTGTCCCTTCTCAGTGTGTCAGTTATAGTTTCTAATGCCTATCTAAAGAAGTAGGGTAGAAGTGTTTTGGACTTCTGTACCAGCTCAAGGAGACCACAACCCTTTAGAAGGGAAGATCTGTGCCCCCAAAGAGATGCCCCTGCTAGCTCCCCATCTTCTTTTCTGCTGATTCACTGCACATGCTCTGTGCTGTTGTCAGTTACTGAGCTTAGGGACCGACTCCCAATATACTGTATATATAGGATACAAATGTCAGAATATAAGCCTAATTAGTAATTAGCAATTAATAAATCAGAATTTAATAATCAGCCCTGTAGCATCAGCTCATATTATAGGCCAACCTAATTTTCTGCTTGATAACTAGTGACAACCCCTAAGCTTAGCTTCTCAAGAGTGTTGCAAGACACTTTCCAAGATGGTGACACCCTGTGGCAAGTTTGAAGTCCTGGATCATTGTTGCTATTGAGATGCTGAAACTTTAAGATGTTGCAATAAGTTTAGTATATAAAATCTGGCATTTTTGCAAAATTCATTTTTAGTGTTTGTGTTTCTTTAGAAAATACTATACCCCTAATTCATATTTTGAGCTAATTAGATGGCACATGGACCTGCACCATTATATATTTAAATTATATATATTATATATGATGTTATATATATATATATACTGTATACATATATATATATATATATATATATATTTATAAAAAAAAATAGCTTTATAAACAAATTTGTATCTTGGGTCCTAAATGTTCACTACATGGCATGTTTAGTTCTCTTAAATCCAGTACAGGTATGGGACCCATTATCCAGAATGCTCGGGACCAAGGGTATTCCGGATAAGGGGTCTTTCCGTAATTTGGATCTCAGTACCTCAAGTCTACTAAAAAATCAATAAAACATTAATTAAACCCAATAGTATTGTTTTGCATCCAATAAGGATTAATTATATCTTAGTTGGGATCAATTAAAAGGTTCTGTTTTATTTCTACATAGAAAAAGGAAATCAGTTTTAAAATTTTGAATTATTTGATTAAAATGGAGTCTATGGGAGACGGGTATTGCGTAATTCGGAGCTTTCTGGATAACGGGTTTCCGGATAAGGGGTCCGATACCTGTATTGTGATTCAAGGAAAAAAACAATTTGCTGCTTATGATAAAATAAATACTTAAAAACTGTTCTAAAATACAAAATAAGTAAATTGAGAAAAAATATATTTATTGTTTGTCAAACAAGCTTCAAAATTAGGAGTGCAAATAATTATTCCTTTTTTTTCCAGACCAATGAAAGCAGAACATGCAATACCATCTGTTACATGAGACAAAAAATACAAAATTATACATGAGCAACACTCCATGAAATCCAGTTGTGTTAGCATGAAGGAGATGGCTATGCCCAGTCATTTATACATAAATGATTATCACTTTATGAAGCCAAATAACAGGATTTATTTTCAAATACAGCTATAGACCTTTTAATGCAATACTCTGGGCAATAGTTACCCTTTCTCATGCAAGGATAGCATATTATTTATTTTAGGTATCACCTAAAAGAAGACACAAATGGGCTCACTGCCTAACTTTGCACTGTGAAGGCTTTACTGAGACTTGGCAGATCACCCAGCAGGCTAGTCGGTTATAGGTCAGTGCATTTAAGCCACATGTT
This sequence comes from Xenopus tropicalis, assembly GCF_000004195.4. Lineage (NCBI taxonomy): Eukaryota > Metazoa > Chordata > Amphibia > Anura > Pipidae > Xenopus > Xenopus tropicalis. Next base: position 103,360,500 of record NC_030681.2, read on the forward strand.
TAAGGTAATTGCACCCCCCCTACTATATATATACATATATATATATATATATATATAACTATGGGACCTGTAATGTGCTTCCTCTATATTTACCTAAGAAATGTCCCTTCTGTGAAAAAAAAATATATATATATAATATATATACATAGGTATGGTACCTGTTATCCAGAATGCTTGAGACCTGGGGTTTTAAGAATAAGGGATTTTCTGGTGTTTAGTAGGCTGTTAAAAAGTTGCTGCTATTAGTAGCTCCATATGTCTTCACCCTAAGTCCAGGCAGATTGGATTTGTAGGTTCTCTAGCATCACTGAAGCCAAACAGATAAACCCAGTGGCGTAGCGAGGGGGGTGCCGAGGGGGCCATGGCCCCGGGCGGCGTATCAGAAGGGGCGGCGGCGGCTCCTTCTCTCTTACAGGCAACAGGCGCTTTTATAAGGTTGTGCCCGTGCGTATGACGTCACACGTCAGCGATGAGGCGCAACCTTATAGAAGCGCCTGTTGCCTGTAAGAGAGAAGGAGCTGCCGCCGATGGTCTGTTGGGGGTATGTACTATGGGGGAAATTGGGGGCACTGTGTGGGGGCTACTGTCTATGGGGAAATTGGGGCACTTTCCATGGGGGGGGGCAGGTCTTTGTGGGGTATTGTGTATGGGGGCACTTCCTATTGGGGGCACTGTGTATGGGGCAATTGGGGCTCTGTGTATGAGGGCACTTTCTATTGGGGGGCAAGGTCTTTGGGGGGTATTGTCTATGGGGACACTCTGTATGGGGCAATTGGGGCACTGTGTATGGGGGCACTTCCTATTGGGGGCACTTTGTATGGGGCAATTGGGGGCACTGTTTATGGGGGCACTGTGTATGGGGGCACTTTCTATTGGGGGAACTGTGTATGGGGCAATTGGGGCACTGTGTATGGGGGCACTTTCTGTGGGGGGGGCAAGGTCTTTGGGGGGTACTGTCTATGGGGGAACTGTGTATGGGGAAATTGGGGCACTGTGTATGGGGGCACTTCCTATTGGGGCACTGTCTAAGGGCAATTGGGGGCACTGTGTGGAGGGGGCTGTCTATGGGGACACTGTGTATGGGGCAATTGGAGGCACTGTCTATGGGGAAATTGGGGCACTTTCTATGGGCAATTGGAGGCAATGTGTGTGGGGGGCACTGTGTATGGGGCAATTGGGGGCACTGTGTATGGGGGTACTGTCTATGGGGCAGTTGTATGGGGGGACCGTGGCCAGAATAGTGTTAGGGGGGCCTGGCCAGCATAGTGTTAGGGGGCACTGTGGTAGGGTGACCCTAATACTTTTTATGTCTGTGTGTCCTGTACTGATGGGAGGGGCCCCGTGATTTCTGATGGCGGCCCTGCCACCATGGGCAGCCACGGACGCACAGCTGAATCCACTTTTGACAATTATGACATGCGCACCGCATTTCAAATTCAATCAAAAAAAAAAAAAAAATTTAATGCTGCTTTTTTTATTTTGTCTATTTTTTTTAAGAATAACTAAATAGAGGGGCGGCAAATTTCCGGTCGGCCCCAGGCGACGAAAGCCCACGCTACGCCACTGGATAAACCAATAACATTAGCATGCAGAGCACATTGCATATTGATGCACCTGTTTAAAGTCCAAGGATTTACTGCATCCAACATTTCTGTATATGAACAGTTATAAATCAGTTATAATCATTGAATTAAATGTCATATAATGTAGCCGGGTGCTTGATAACTAAATCTCTGGCACTAATAGTAATGAAGTTTATAATGCTGATGTTGCAGAACCTCTAGGCCCCAGTATCCCACTGAACACAACTGTATATAGGACATATTTGTCCTATTTAATGTAATATATATGTAAAATATATGTAATATAAATAATTAAATAAAAAGAGATGGTTTTCATTTAAAATGAAATATGTGTATGATATAAAAATTGAAGCAGAATTTTTTTTGTGGTTATAATAATGCTGAATAACTCATTACTGCTTAACTCATTACCACTTAAATTATGTTTATAAGATAATTAACCTTATGTAGAATGGTTAAAACTATGTGAACTGCTATCAATGGAAATGATATGATAAATGGCTAATGTGAATATAATATTTATAATGCAGTGTTACATGTAAATGTTTGATACCACGAAATTAATGTTGAATACAAAAAAAAATTGAAGCAGAGTTCACGATAGGCCACACAGAGGCTCTTTACCTGATAATCAACTCATCCTACAGGTCATTCAACTGGATATTACGCCAAGTCAGCCTCATAGTCTACAGATGTCCTAAAAGTAGCCCGTGGATTTCCTGGTCATCTAATAATCCGATAAACAAGCCATATCAAGTCATCAGCCTGCTCATATCACCACAGGTTGATCCATGGTTTAATATCAGTGTTAGTACACATTAGTATTTTAATGATGGCAGACAGATACATGCTGCTTATTGGTTGCTATGGGTTACTAGACCTGGAGTAAACCTTGCACCTGTTAAAGGGGTTGTTCACATTTACAATACACTTTTAGTATAATGCATTTGGCTTTCAGGGTCAGTGGCCCCCATTTGAAAGTTGGAAAGAGTCAGAAGAAGGCAGCAAATAATTAAAAAACTACACAAAATAAAAAATGAAGACCAATTCTATAGCATACTAAAGGTTAACCTGACGGTACACCACCCCTTTATTATGGAAACATGTCTGCGCAGACAATTAAATGACAGGCTGTATGGCCACATTCAGTTGCTCCTTCAACAGCTGAATAAATCATTGGCAGTTAATATGCCTGGTGTCAATTAGTTTTAATCAAAAAATCACAAACAAGAAAATTAAAGCAAAGATCTGTTATTTGGATAACATCACTGGTGCATTTATTTGCCTTTGCTAATAATTTATGTTTCTGTATTTTTCATATCGCCTAGAATTGGCTACACTCAACATTTCAACATTGTTTAAATTGACCAATGCAGTTTAAATATTAATAATAATATTAATATAATATAATAATAAAAGACATGGTGCCAGGGTCGGACTGGGACACTCCTGATCCCTCTTACCACCAGCTGCCAGTTTCCTCCCCTGATGTGTTTCGCTTAAGTGTGTTCAGGGGAGGATGTAGGGCGGGTAGTGGGGGCGGGGACGCGGCCGATGGGGGGCACCTTGGGGGTGCGGGTGGGCCCTGCACCCCCAGTCCAACCCTGCATGGTGCAAATAGAATCTTGCTTTGCAACTAAAATGAAAGACAGGAAAGCTAGATGTCATTAGCAGCCATAGAAATGGCAGCCACTTTTAAAATACATTGGCAACTCATGCTTGTTTCAGCCATCTTAAGGAAATAAAAAATGATATTATTATTAAATATAAATGGTGGCAAAGAAGGGGATAAAACTGGGAATTAGGATCTTTCTACTTATTAAAAAATATGAAGCACTTGCAATTTACAAATGATTCAGAGACGTTAGAGTTCAGTACTGCTGCTAAACTCTAACAACCCCCAGAGCAGTGGTTGCTTGACAGCATTGTGCAGTTAAGCACATTTGCTTTCATGAATGTGTCAGTTCATTAAAAATTTTCCTTAAAATTTTACTGGCAATGAGGAGACTGTTAATAATTTGGTAACATTTTCTACGTGATAAATTTGCCCCTAAGTGTATTTACCACTTAATTAACCCCATGCTGCTTTGTTGTAGCTGATCGTTGCTGCTGCACAGCACCACTACTCCATTAGTCATTTTTTGCACTCTTTTAGCTGTCAGAATGGAACAGTTTAATTTGCTTTTACTGGAAATAAGCCTGGAACTCAAGAAACATTTGTGGTAGTTCCTCTGCTTAAAAAATACATGTTCGCTTGTACTGGCTGTAAATATTTTCCCTTAATCACTTATATAAATGGCAAAGAATTTGACTTCTGTAATTTAAGCCTGATGGAAATAATTTCAGTGGTTTAAAATATAAAAATAATGCATAAATAATATATTTAGAGGCAAATATTAACAGCTTTATGAATAAAGACAGTGGATAGTTTACTATATTTTTTAGTAAGTATTTGCATTAATACAAACAGGGAGTTATTAAGATAATAGATAAATACAAAGTATTACAATAAAGACAAATATATAAAAGATACAGTTGCAATAACAATCAAAACACAAGAGGATAGAGGTCCCTGCCCCATAGAGCTTACAATCTATATATATAAATCATGAGCGATGGTTTCATCTGGACCATTGGGGCATAGCTAAAACTTGCATGTTTAGCTGGCATTAAGCCACTCCAAGAATGTTTTAATATAATAACTGTAAAATAAAGAAACAAAACCATTTGAAGGCACAGTTTAATTAGTTGCATAATGGTTTAAATTGAATTGCTTAGTTTTCCTTTTTATTACTTACATATTAATGTAAAGACAATCTGGGGGTGGATTTTATATACTGAACTAGAGAATTCTGAAGGATTTCCAGCAGCTCCATATTTCCCCATGTTTGCAAACTTCTGTTTCAACCAAATTTTCCTGACAGCAGAGTGTTTTTAATGAACTGATACATTTATCAGGGTTGGCTGTTTGTCAAAATGTATGCAACTGGCTGTAGTTTGTAAATATAAACTCTGTATATATATATATATATATAGCAAGACAATGAGCCGCACACGCAGGGACTTTTTTAGAAAACAAAAAATTTCTTTAATGAAAACGATCCAACGTTTCGAGCACCAACTGTGCTCTTCCTCAGGGAGGTTTGTCCCTGAGGAAGAGCACAGTTGGTGCTCGAAACGTTGGATCGTTTTCATTAAAGAAATTTTTTGTTTTCTAAAAAAGTCCCTGCGTGTGCGGCTCATTGTCTTGCTATATACATGGTTTTTGCAAGCACCTGGGGCATTTGATTACTATTAGGGTGTGCTCTGTTCTTTTCTGTATATATATATATATATATATATATATATACAAATAGTACAGGTATAGGACCCATTATCCAGAATGCTCGGGACCTGGGGTAAGGCGTCTTTCCATAATTTAGATCTTTGTACCTTAAATCTACTAAATAATCAATAAAACATTAATTAAACCCAATATGATTGTTTTGCATCCAATAAGGTTAAATTATATCTTAGTTGGAATCAAATACAAGGTACTGTTTTATTTTTATAGAGAAAAACTGAGCTTTTTGGATAGTGAGTTTCCAGATAACAGTATCCTGTAAATTATATCCTTATAAACAGTGCTTAGTGATGTTATCAGTTATAATTGGTGCTTAATGATGTAACTATACTCACAGAATTTTTAAAGGGTGCAAACCAAGAAATTTTATTGACTCAGCATTTTGGTCTTACACAAAAACCTTTGTCAGGAGAAAAAAATTTAAAAATAGAAAAATAACTATTTTTTTTCTCCTGGCTGACTTGGAATCTGCAAACGCAGAGTCAGTAATATTACTTGTTTTTGCAACATTTGAAAATCCTGTGAGTACAGTTACTTGTTCACTTTATTATTATTTGTTTCTTACTACTCAGTAATGTCCATATTACTTGCATGAGCAAACACTGCCAGTGGGTAAATATCCCTTAAAATGGACCCAAAATGTAATTTGTATATCCACAACCCAATTAAAGGGATAAGTATAGCTACAGCCATAGATATACATGGGATATACACAACTAGTAACTATGTTACAATATTTGTTATTTTTTTTTAAATAAACTTGTTTTTATGTTTGTTGGTGTCCTTAGATGTATTTAGACTAAAACTACTTTCTGACATATTAGGGCCAAGTTTAACCTGATTAATCTGTTGGCAAGGGAGGCAAAGATGCATAAATGTTACATTCAGCTCCGATATAATCCATTGCTGTTCAGAAACAAATAAGACAGCCAAATGTTCCTGATGTGAATGGAAAGCGTCCATGAATACAAATATCAACCCCCAGACTAGGAGCTCAAAGAGAGAAGAGTGTCTGAGCCTGAGTTTAACTACAAATAAATTACTATCTGCAGAAGTACCAATGTACTGCAATGGTTTTAACTTGTCTGTTTCTCCTACAGCACCAATAATGTCACTTGATGAAAATAAACGGAATAACTGTGTATATTTATGCACTGCACAAGACTGCAACCAAGACAGCAACAGTAAAATCCACATACATAAGCTTTATTAGGAATTTGCATTTCCCCATCAGCTTCTGTTACCGGAAAGATTTGGATATTATATTTGTCTAGTGTTGCACTAAAATTAATCTCCATTGTGGTAACCAGATCAAGATTATTTGATTAGAATCATGATCACTGAATTTATCTATAATTGCAACAAATTTCTACAAAGCCCTCAAGCAATATGGCAGTTCCCACTCACATTTCAAAAGGATAACATGCTGACAATAAATGTTCTTACACACAATAAAGTAGACCCTCATAATTTGCTTTCAGTTTAGACTCAATAATTTAATATAATAGCAAGCAGAACATATTTCCATTTATCTTTTAAATATTATATTAATCTAGGCAATGTGTAAGACATTGGTTAAGTTTTCTATTTAAATACAGATCATTTCTGTGATGCTAACTTTTATTAGCATGTTTAATGACTAAAAAATGTGTTTCTGTAATTTTTCCTTTCATGTGCACTAAAACTATTAAAAGAATTTAAGTCACATCGCAAAGGTGTTTGTCTTTGTTCATTGGAACAGTGGGGGGATCGCATTGCTTTCCAAGCGAAAGAAGTTTTGTCATCTCAAAGCCAGTTTCAGGCCATGGTGATGGAATTCAAGCTGTTGTGCTATCTGAACCCTCCACAAAAAGTGCGGTCATAAGACCAGTACTGGATTTGGTAAAAACTTAGTAAAAGACATTATTGAACTTAGTATCAAAACAAGTTTTGTCCCAAGAGTAAATAAATTGCATTTCAAATTTATTCCCAATCATTTTAAACCAAAAACAGTTTATAAAGTATGAAATGAAGATTTAAAAAGGGCTCTTTGTTGTATTTCAGTATATTATATGTCATTGCTCCCGAATTATATATATTTTAAAAATGATAGTACAGGTATGGAGCCCATTATCCAGAATGCCCGGGACCTGGGGTTTTCCGGATAAGGGATCTTTCCGTAATCTCCTATTTTACGTCTGCTGATAAAATTATTAAAACAGTAATTAAACCCAATAGGATTGTTTTGCCTCCAATAAGGATGAATTATATCTTAGTTGGTATCAAGGTACTGTTTTATTATTAGAGAGAAAAAGGAAATCATTTTTAAAAATCGGAATTATTTGATTAAAATCAACCCTTTGGGAGATGGGCTTTCCGTAATTTGGAACTTTCTGGATAATGGGTTTCCAGATAAGGGGTCTGATACCTGTACAGTAAAACCTCAATTTTATATTCCCTGATTTTAGGTATCCACATATTTGACACTGTTTTTGAGGTATAGTAACTATTTTTTTAATAACCTTATTCCTGTAACCATTAGTAATTTAAAAGAGCCTCAACATTATTATATATATAATATACATATTATATATATATATATATACACACTTTAGTTCATTCCACATCATCTTCATCTTTTGGCATGTAGTAAGAACAATGCTGGCCTGTGCACCTAATGCTGTGGTCTGCACCTCGCACTGGATTTTTTTTTCAGTCAGTCATGAGGTATAGTCTGCAGCCAGTTCCAAATAACTTACCCCCTTTTGTCTTTCTCTATTACCACTACTCAATGATCATCTAACTGTAGGTTGGATAAACTGTAACACATAACTGAGTCATTAATAACCCTGTGTAAGCTAGAGAATGGTCAGTATAATTTAGTTTCAGTGCTGTCAGCCATTAAATAAAAAGCTAGTGGTGACTAACCTTTACAGTACCTTTTCTTTCTAAAACTGAATGTTCCTGTTACTTGACTTTCTTTCTTTCAGCCACCTTCATTTATTTTCTGTCAAACCCATCTGTGCTATAATGCTTTCAATATGCTGAAGCCATAACCATTACTTACTTCTTTCTGAAAGCTTTATCAGATTGCAATAATCTGTTTGATTATTTTCATTTAACTTAACAAGACATTATACCAACCAATAACTGATTTTGACACAATAAAATCCTCGCATGGAATTTCTTGGCAAGTAAAGTAAGGGTACGTTAGTGTGTAAGAAATGTTAGGTTATTGCACTGTAAACCAAGAAATCATTTGACTATGTTATAATACTGGAGTCACTGATGTATTGGGATTTATTAATAGTATTTTATTTATCTCAACAGAACTGGCAGGATAGTAGCTCCATTTGTTAAAGATATGTGAATAAATAAGGTCCTTTGCTCAGTGCGTAATAATTATTGCATCACTAAACATTTATGTAATGAGAAATCAAAAGTGTAGATTATGACCTATATAATCCTAATGCGTAGTATATAGTCTTTAAACCATTTATTATATCATTATATCATGCTGTTGTTGACCTTGCACATCTTGTCTTGGCCTCTTTTCTCTCTCTCTCTCTATTTGCATATATTTAGCTTTTCTTCAACTACACAAGAACACACAGAATAAGTGTTACATATACAGATTTGCAGAAGACTGCACAAAATAAGTATATGGTTAATACCACACCAGGCTGATTTCAGAGCCAGAACCCACTCCTTGTGCCTGCACCTGCAGTAGGCTAATAAAAGTGTAGGGGCTGATACTTAGCCTGTGTTTATCCACAGCCCAAGTACCAGTCTGATGTCCTGTTTAACCAGCAAACTAACTAGTACACTCTAGACTACTGAGGAGCAATATCTGGTGTTGAATGATTGCAGTTACCTGAAAACTGATTTAGCAGAAGAACCTGCCATCCCACAGCCTAGCTTGGTATATTATTCACTAGGGATTAGTTCCGCTGTGTGCAAGAAACACACAGTGGAAAAACAACCATTGACTTCGATGCATTTGGCCATTTTGTGAATTCTTCCACAGTGCAAATTTATCAGTGACACAAAATGGGGCAGTTTCCCTCATCACTACTCTTTACATCTCTGATCTCCGCATTTGGTGTCTCTTGATGTCTTTGTATAAATGACTGGGCTCTGAGGTCATTTTAATTATTCAATACATCACAACGTTTATATTAGAATCATCCTGAACTCCTAAATGCTACATTTTTTAATACCAAAATGTCTGTAGCAATTAAACTGTGACATTTACTTATTTAAGTGACTTTTCTAGCATTATTAAAACTTCTTAACTGACAAATATCATGTACATTTTACAAGCCACACCTAGTCGTTTTTTTAAGCTGGATGTTTTAGAAGTTGTAATGCGGTAGAGCCATGAAAATCCTGTATCCCTGTGCTTAGTGCTCTCTGATGTAGTCACTTATAAATGGTGCTTAGTAATATCACTTAAGTGTACTTGAAAACATGCATTTTTAAGAAGTTATGTACTTCCTACTATAATATAAGATATTAAAAGTCAGTTCTGAGTTCCATGGACTGTATAGAAGCACATCAAATAGTTTGTGTCTTTATATGAACAATCTGATATGCTTTATGTTAGAATAGGGGTACATTACTCTTTTTAAAACAACCATGTGCTTTGATCCTCTAACAATGTACCTGTCTCAGGCAGTGTAAGAATTATTTTACTCCGTAATGTCCTCTTTATCTAGGGAAAGCAGTTAGCATTCCTCAGAATGCAGTGCAAAATTTTACAAATAATAATAAATAATAGTTCTGTTCTTGGAAATATCGCCATCAATATAATTAGTGCTGGCTAACCTATTAAGCTGTTCTGGTTTAACTAGTTTATTAAATAGTAGAAGTCAAATGGTCCTAGGCCAATGGCACAAGGAGATTTGTCGCCCTTGGTTAATCTTTGCTACCATGGGTAACAAATTGACTGAAAAAGACTTTCCATAGAATACTAAGATCGTGGAAAATAAACTCTATTAGTTCGAATTTTCCTGCGGTTAAGCCAGATTGCTGTAAGTGTTATCCTATGGTAACTCTCTTTCAAGAAACTTGTCGCCCCAGCAAGAAAAAAATTTAACTATGGGTGACAAATCTCCCTGTGTACCATAGCCCTAACTGCCTATTGGAACCATGAGAGCTTGTTACAATAAATCTGCTGATAACAGGCAAATAAGTCTGCTATTAACAGGCAAATCAATAGAGAGTAATATACTAAGTTGATATGTTGATATTGATTTGGCGTTTGCCAGGTGCCTGTACCTGGGCGCATTCAGTTCAGGCACAGTGAGAAGATTTTTTCAGCGTAGGGGCATATTGTCAGCCTGTACTTATCCGCAAGCTGACAATATGCCGTGTGTGCCCTTGCCTTAAGATAGCATAACCTGTTTTGGAGTGTAAGGGAATTAGAGAGAGAGAGGTGGACAGTGGCTCAGATCTAAAGTGGTGGGAAAGTTAAGAAAAGTCATTTAAGCCCCCCATAGTTAGGGTTTTATATACCTAGTGGGTATAGCTAGAGCATATCAACCTATCCTGTTGACCAATTCTATTACAGAATAAATAAAACAGTAAAACTGTTATAAATTGGATTTATTTTCATGGAATGATGTATACATTATAGGGCAAACTTAAAAATATCATAGTGATATGTAATGAAAAAAAATACTGTAATATTCCCTATACAGTTTTTTGCATTGCGTATTTTTAACACCTGCATGAAAGTATGGGGTGGGGGGAGCAGTTGGTGAAAAATAACTGCTTTTTTAGTTTTATTTCATTTACTGCATGCTGACACAAATTGCACACTGAAATCTTACACAGTAATCATTCCTGGATACATCCTTCTCTTCCCCATTCTAAAGAAAGAGTTGCTGCTGATGCTTATTTATGGGAATTCATACGTACATCTACGTAATCTATGAATTTATTATAAATTAGGGAACTTTTCTTGTTTTGTGAAGTAGTAACATTGCATTCCTGTATTTCACAAGAACTTCTTTTTATTGTGTAAAGCAAAGAAGCTTTGGGGAAATGTAATTTACTTTATCTCTGAAATATATTAGTGGTAAGTACCTATTCTGGTGCTTGTGGCACTATCTCTGGCAAAAAAAACAGCAGTTTTTACTGCTGTAGGACTGTAGGAGCAGTGCTGTCATTGTGTCACTGTATGTACTGCAGTACAAACTGTTCATCTTGAATAGGTCTTGATCAGTTACAGTTACTTACATAAACATGATAGGTTTCCTCTCTCCTTCCTTCTGCATACTATGCCTGCCCTATGCTGCCGGTGTGTGCCATACTCTGCTTGCCCTACTCTGCCTGTGTGTGCCATACTCTGCCTGCCTTACTCTGCCTGTGTGTACCATACTCTGCCTGCCCTATGCTGTCTGTGTGTGTAATACTCTTCCTGCCCTATGATGCATGTGTGTGCCATACTCTTCCTGCCCTATGATGCATGTGTGTGCGCCATACACTGCCTGCCCTGCAATGCCTGTGTGTTCCATAGTCTGCCTGGTGAACCTAAGGGGATTTGTTCTGGGAGTTTGTTAGCATTTAGAAACATTTGTTAGGAGGTCAGTAAGGTGTGTAATTAAGTGCTGAGGGTTACATATAGTTACATAGTTACTTGGAGTCCATCAAGTTCAACCCTTCCAAGAAAAACCCAGCACACACAACCTATACTTATACCAATCTATACAACACATACATAAACTATATATACAAACATTAATACTAACTGTAGATATTAGTATCACAGTAGCATTGGATACTATGCTTGTTTAAGAACTCATCCAGGCCACTCTTAAAGGCATTAACAGAATCTGCCTCTAATCTAAAGGGGTGGCCTCTGGTGCCTCTTTTCCAAAGAAAACAACCCCAAACTCGACAGTCTAACCTCATAGCTTAAATCTTCCATCCCCTTTACCAGTTTAGTTGCATGTCTCAGCACTCTCTCCAGCTCATTAACTGGAGCCCAAAACTGCACTGCATATTCAAGGTGAGGCCTTACCAGAGACCTATAAAGAGGTAAAATTATGTTTTTATCCCTTGAGTCAATGCCCTTTTTTATACAAGACAGCACTTTATTTGCTTTAGTAGCCACAGAATGACACTGCCTGGAATTATTTTTTTTTTGTTATCTACAAAACCCCCAGATCCTTCTCCATTAAGGGTACCCCCAACAAACTACTATTTAGTAGATAGCTTGCGTTTATATTATTTCTACCAAAATGCATAACTTTGCACTTGTCCACATTGAACCTCATTTTCCAGTTTGCTGCCCAGTTTTCCAGTTTTGTCAAATCGCTCTGCAAAGCAGCATCATCCTGCATGGAACTTATAGTTTTGCACAATTTAGTGTTGTCAGCAAAAATAGATACAGTACTCTCTATGCCCACCTCCAGGTCATTAATAAACAAGTTAAAAAGCAAAGGACCATGGACTGACCCCTGCGGTACTCCACTAACAACACTGGTACCAGCCAACTACCCCAAAGAAAAGTTAGCCCAGTGTTCTAGGAACACAAACCCTTTCTTCCTGCACCAAGACTTTAGCCATGCATTTAGCTCCCTAAGCTCCTGCTGTCTCCCTAAACTTGCATGTGGCACCAGTTGCTGTACTATCTACAGGGGAGGAGGAGGCATATGAATTTAAGGGTGTGGCTTAATATGACATAATAAACTTTTTTCTCATATGAGTGAAGTAATATCCCTGCAGTGAGGGATATTGTTTGGTGTGCTACCACCAACAATTTCGGCATTGTCTTAAAAGCTCTTGTGATAACATGGGAGTGGTTTGAAGTGGGTGCAGTTTAAAAAAGGTGAGTGGTCAAAACGGGCTTCATTCAGTCCTCTACCACATAGACCAGAAAAATTCCAGCCCTTGGTACCACAGAAGTTGGACAGCACTGGCACTGCTCTAGAAGAAACATTAGATTCAACCTTGTTGTGTAGGTTTTTCTGGTGGTAAAAATCATATATTTACACAATAATTTGCCTTAGTATTTATGTAATTTGCAACTTGCAATAATCTGTATAACCTGCAGCTTCAAGTAATAAACTACTCTAAAATTTATCTGCTAGATAAATGCAAAATACATTGAAATAAGGAGGATAGCCTCAAACAGACAGCCAACACATTTACTAGCTCCCAGCCTTATCGTAAGTAAATTGAGTAATTAATATCCTAGAAAGCTAACCACAGTGTGTGTATGCATTTTATAAGAGAAGGTTTTGTAAGAGCCTGTTGTCATTTTGCAGCAAGGACCAGTTAACATAGTTCTGTGGTTGTTTTTCTATGCAAACAGGGCATGCTATGGGCAGAAAGTTAGCACCACATTGGACAAATCTGTTTATGGCAAAACCTGTCCACTTGTACTAAACCTTTGGCCTATTTCAACTACTTAAGTTTCTGATGGTCTGAACTGATTCAGATCAGGAAATAATAGGATTTCACAAAAATGTGGATCAATTCAACTCTATTCTTAAAGTTACATTACACTGTTTGCATACAGCAAAATCCCAGTATGCGTGCATGTACGTGTGCATATAAGTTATGTGTTTGTAGAGACTCTCACTGATTCCTACAGACACCCTCAGCACTGAGCACTGGGCACAGGAGATTCAGCTGTCAAAATCTCAGACGAGTTCAGTTCCCAGCGCTCTGGGTGTATGTAGGATGGAAAAATTACAGATGGGGCTGGGTGACATGCCACCCTGAAAAACATGCCACCTTAGGCCATGGTCTTTGTGGCCTTCTCAGAAATCTAGGCCTGTTTGCATACTGATATAATTTATGATACAAACTTTTAAAACAAGCATAAATGATTACTTACAACCTGATACCAGTATCCAAAAAGACTCAATTCACACAACCATTTTGTCAGTAACTGAATATAGGATTATTATTGCAGACATTGGCACGAAAGCAGCCAGATAATGATTTAAATCACTTGCAGTTCACAACTGGAAAGCCTAAGGAAAATAGCTACATGAAGAAAACCACCAGAAATAACCTTTTTCTGGAATTACTACACCTCATACAGGCAGTCCCAAATTTGAAATTAACACTAACAGCAACTGGAACATTTTGTCTTCAGAGACAAGTGGCATCCCCATATGTTATCAATATTTTAGAATGTTTAGGATCTATGGTTTCATAGATCTATAAACAGGGGTATCCAGCCTTTGGCCTACCAACTGAATTACATTTTCCAACACTTTCAGAGGGAATTGTATTATTTTTGTTGTGATGAATGTTTTGTGTTCCACCATGCTACCTTTGTTTATATCTCTGCTTATGCCATTTTTATTACAACACATCAATACAGAAGACAGTGAAACCCTAATTTTATATGACCTTTCCAACATTTTAAGCTGTTTTTTCTTTTGTGGTCCCACTAATATATAATGCTAAATACATTTCCCTGATTTTACATTTTTCTGGATTTTAAACCATTTTTTCTGGTCCCTGAAAAACATAAAGTAGGGGTTCTAGACTGTATACTGTTTTTTTATTTATTAAATGAGTGACACTAAGAGGATATGCTATGTGCTTAAATAGATTTCAGTTTTATGTTCATTTCCAGTTTGTTTCAGGTTTGATATTACCATTTCAGCACAAATACAAAAGCACACAGTACATTTTAAGAGTTTTGAGATCCCATTTGAAGTATCTAACTGTCTAATTACTTGTCTTACTAAAGATTCACAAAGTTGTTCCATAAGAAAGTTTATAGTAGGTGTTACTGCCCCTTTAACTGAGCAGAAAGGAAATATTATGCCTTGCCGGCAATCATACACTATATAAGATTCTGGTCCTACCATTCCAAAGCTTCACTTTCAGTGAGTTTCAAAGCCCTCATTAAAACCTTATTATTCTGTCAGTCACAGAAGATGTGGAATATGCTCTTACTGAATAAATATTCAAATGAAAGCAGATCTGTGTAATGTTTGTATAGAATGGAAAACATTTCCTGGAAATGTATGGCAGTCAAAGCAATGGGTACTGCCCCTGTGGTATATGTAGCTTAATATTCAACAGCATACCTTTCCAGAGAATATATGTTGTAGCATTTCCAGTCTTCTAAGCTGATAACATGCTGTCTTCTTTATATTCTGTGTAGTGCCACACATCAGCATCGCCCATGTCTAGAGCCCTGGGAGGTTGGTGAGAAGGGCGGCACCTTTTCTTGTTAAATGTGGACTGCTTCCAAGGTCTGCATTTGTTCTGCTGGCATGAGTTCATGATTTCTACCCAGGAAGCACAGTTTCTGGAAAGCAAACTAAAGCCTTCCTTGTATGATTTCTGATCTGAAAAGTTAACACCTGTGGGTGAAAGATCAGACCACCAATTTACTGTTCAAGCCATCTACTTCTTTTTATGAGAAAGTATTCTTGTTTTGAAGAAGCTCTTATCCCTGTGCTCAAAAATAAGTATGCCATTTCTACAAAAAAATTACCCATTATATAACAAATATATAATACTTTAGCATGGGTTGCCTTTCTTAGATTTACTTTAGCAGAAGCAAGCAGACAAATAACACCCCTTAGAGATGTGCAGAATATTGTTGCATTTCAGCGATCCTGCCATTCAGACTGCAGTCTTTCTGCCCAAACTAAAAACTTTTTTGCTGATGCACATTCTCACTGGGTGTGTGGCATGTTAGAGTTAGATGTTAGAGTTGCCATAAATGTTGGCCAAATGACCAAAATAACTTTATTTGGTGATCCCCATCCATGGACAAATTGTGCAATATCCCTCTGTTTGATCTGAGTGTCCATTGGTTAGTATGGCAGAAATGTATTTTGAGGTGATAGAAAATGTTCTGAGTCCACAATGAACAGCACCTGTCAGTAGAATATCTTCAATAATAAAAGGCCTTTATTGCATTTTGGCCAAATTCAGGACAGTATGGGCAACGTTTCAAGCCTAACAGACCTCAAGCAAAATTTTGTTCCAGGAATTTCATTCTCATCTTTTTCTCTCTTCTTTGTTTCATTGGCTGTGCAGATATATCTAATACTTTATAAGACCTGTGAGGTGTGAAGTGGTTTTTATACTGCTTAATTAATGCATATAAAAATATGTTAAAAGAGCATAAAGCAACTGTAGCTTTTTAAATATTCTAAATATTGGTGCTGTAGGTTACCCCAGAGTGCCTTTGGGCCTATAAATGATATTTACAAATTCACACTTTTAATAGGTTTTCTTTTTGGTATTCCCAAAAGATAAATAATAAAATACTGAGAATTACTAAATAAATAAATAAAGTAGTACATGCTACCACATTATATTTATTCTGGAAGATCACAAATAGACCTTGTTCTCCAATGTTTATAGTACAGAGGTCAGATTTATACAGCAGTACAGTAAACATAAAAAGCATCATAACAAGCAGTTGCAATGAAAAATAAAATATCACTGGTATCCTTGCAAGTTTATTGGGTAAAGATCCAGCCATAAGTCCTAGTCCTAGGTTTTGTAGAATTTCTTGTGTGTGTGATATACTGTATGGGAGATGGGAGACTGATTTAAAAATGAATTGGTGTATGATACCAAATGCTTAAGGTTGCCATACATGTAGCAATTACGATCTTTCCTGCGACCACTGTTTCCCCCACATTCAGGGCTGAATCGTCACAAATGGAGGTAGAAACAATAGGGATTCTACCTCCACCTTCAACGACACCCAATCAAAATCTTTTAACCCGCCCAATCGAGGAGACGACCCATATCCGCAGCCTTTGCAATACTGGTCGTCTCTGCGATCCGCCATATACGCATTGAATATCGTAAGAAGAGAGGTAAGATAATATCATTGCGTGTATGGCCAGAAATCCATTATCCAGAAAGCTCCAAGTTATAGAAGCCCATCTCCCATAGAGTTCATTTTAATCAAGAAATTCAGATTTTAAACAACAATTTCCCTTTCCTCTATAATAATATAACAGTACCTTGTACTTGATATGATTCCTAACTATGGTATTAAAGATACTTATCAGAGGCAAAACAATCTTATTAGGTTTATTTAACTTGTAAATGTTTTTTAATAGACTTAAGGTATGGAGATCCAAATTATGGAAAGATATATTATTCAAGGTCCCATTCTGGATAACGTACCTGTGTTATACCATCTCTGAGAAGGTGCTTAAAGGTAAACAATATATTAACATTTCAGAGTAAATATGGTCTTAAGTTGGCAAACTAATGCTTCATGCCAGTAGCAAGGCTCATGGCACACGGGGAGATTAACTTGTTCATTTCTGGTTGCCATAAGCATGTTGCATGGAGTCATTGATGTTTACTGCATACTGTATAATGTATAGTGCAGCGGAGTTAATAATTAATCATCTCTGCAGGTTAAATAGAACAAACCAGACTGAAGTTGAGCAATGTTTTAGACATTTTTTTTTTTTTTAAATGAACTCACCCCTCCATATCTCATTAAAAGGTTGAAAATATAAGAAAACATTTTATATGAAAAATTCTAATAATTCGCTCCAGCAATAATAAGTGTTTGCCCCAAATCTCATTCTGCTTGCCTTTAAGGCAGGACATTCAGGACATTGCACCAAACTTTGGCCTTCAGACATGGTAATTCAGCAACAACTTTGAGCCCACCAAGGAGAGCTGCCTCATACTTTGGTAACCTCTGCTCTGGAGTATTCTATCTCTCTCCTTCTCAAGTACAGGTACAGGATCTATTACCTGAAAACCCATTATCTAAATACCTTCAAATTACAGGAAGGCCATATCCATAGACTCCATTTTAATCAAATAATACCAATTTTTAAAAATGATTTCCTTTTTCTCTCTCCCAACTAGGATATAATTAATCCTTACTGAAGGCAAAATACTCCTACTGGGTTTATTTCATGTTTAAATGATTTTTCTGTAGACTTAAGGTCCAAATTATGTTAAACCTCAGGCCCTAAACATTCTGGATAACAGGTCCCATACACGTATTATCATATATCTGCTATATCTGGTACTCATGGATTTTAAGGGATGCAAATAATCTTGGTTTTAATTTAACTACACTTTCCTTAGTAGCAATATTAGATCAACTGACATCTACAAGGAAATAAATTGTAAATGAGATATATTGCACCACAAATTTGTGGTGTGAACATTACAGGGGAGAAAAATGAGAAGACAGAATTTAAAGATTAGCAGCTTAAACTGGAGCTCATACAAAGCTAAAAATGTAGTGTCAAATTTCTGTCTGCTAGTTTGCAGCTTAGCGTATAGGCAGCCCCCCAATTTAAAAGAAATAATTGTACGTAGCTCTCTACAAGGCCCTACAGAAAATGGCCTGCCTGCAGAAAAGATAGAAAATCTCCCTGCCTGCAGAAAAGGTGTGAAACCTGTGCAGACATACACACAGTAGAGCCACACCTAGTAGTATGCATGAAATGCCCCACTCTGGGACTCTTTGTGGGAGAAACAGGACAAACACTGCGATAATGGATGAACTGCCAAAGGTTTAACATTAAGCATGGCAACAGATGCCCCACTGGCAGCATACTTCTGCAACAATAACCACTGCATCAACGATTTTCTGGTCACATTATTAATGGGTAACTTCAAAACTCAACAAGGAAGGAATGGGAATATAAACTGATGAAGAATTTCAACACCCTGAAATGTGGCCTGAACAGTGACAGGGGTTTTATGTCCAGATAGAACTTTAACTAACAGATCTACCACCTAGAAAAACATATCTAATGACAATTTACATCTCAAAAGACACTTTCCTTAAGGTGGCCACACACGTGGCGATTTGCGATCTTACAATCTTACAATCCGCCACTAACCTTCAGGGCTGAAATGGCAGATAAGGAGGTAGAAACAATAGGATTTCTACCTCCTTCTGCCGATTCAGCCCTGACGGCAGATTTTGCTCAGGTGCCTTCTATGGCGCCCAGATCAAAATCATTTAACCTGGCCGATCGGTTTCTAGGAGCATTACCCATATCTGGGCCTAAATATGATCTTGTGGTTACATGTTACATTTCCCATTTGTAGTTTATGTATTACAGTTTGATATGGACGTGTGAAGTAGATAAGATCTGAATCTACTTGTTATCCAACCTAGTGGACCTTTATCTTATTTCTTTACTTTGTTCTTGTCTAATTCCCAAATCGGCACTCATTTGTTAACCCACCTTATTCTGTCTTGGTGTGTATAAACGTCTTCTATTAGAGTGTCATTTAATGTAACATCTTTATGCCAGAAGAAGAGATATAATACTATCATCTCGAAAGCGTGCAATTTTTACTTTCTCAGTTAGCCAATAAAAGCCATCACCTAACCCTACATTTTCTGCTGTTTTTCAATGCCTAAAACAATACAACACCTTACTAGTATGCAGCTTGAAATTTTACATACTTACGAGGGAATGTAATAAAAGTCTGAAATGGACAAAAATGTGCACAAATGAGAATAAAAAATCACATTTCGCAATGTAATATTGTTCATTAAATTGCAAATTTTTATCGCGCATTGTGAACTTTTGAAAGCATGCTTGAAGGTGGCGTAATCTATTGGAACAAACGTAACAACTTTTCTATTAAGAAGTTTTATTACATACACTGTGCACTGTCGCAAACAATAACATTCGCAAACTTTCTTTTACTGTCGGAAGTGATCGCTAAACAGTTTCCGTGTTCCCAAAGCCCATATAAAATTCACACAAAGGCAAATTTGTTCGCACAGAAGCATACATTTTTTGCACACACTGCTTAGTCCACTAAAACTTGTCTTTACTGTAGAGATCTTTAAACAAAGAAGCGCCTGATGTGTTTCTTATTCAAAAAATACGTAAGCACAAAAGTTCGGGTCCGGGGTGCTGCACCTGGAGCCACTTATTTTTTTAGGATACATTTTTTGCATTGCAAATAATTTTTCAGTTTCCGATCTGAATAAAAAAGTTTACAACTTCCTACCAAGGCAACCTTATTTTTTCAGCTACCACTAAAACAATATACAAGATTCCTTTCCACTTATTGTTACATCCTGCCATCATAAATTCATTTTTACCCATAGAAATCTAGATCCCCTGTCACGAAAACAATCTACAATATTGTTTCTGCTTTCAAAAACCCTGGCTGTCCTGCCACAATGAATCAACCACCCTCTTTGCATGTCACCTCCACTCTACATCATTTAATTTTTTAGAACTTTAATGGGATAATTAAAAAAGAGCAAAGTTTTCCCAGGTTTAGTAACACAAAGCAACCAATAAGATGTTGGTTATGTTATCAGTAAATGCTACCTGCTGATTGGTTGCTGTGGATTACTAGACTTTAATAAACATTGAAATTTTAATGACATTGCCCCTAGTCCAGGGGTAGGGAACCTTGGCTCTCCAGCTGTTATGGAACTACCAGTCCCACAATGCATTGCAGGAGTCTGACAGCCACAGTCATGGTTAATTAAGGAAAATGCTTGCTGGGATTTGTAGTTTTATCACAGCTGGAGAGCCAAGGTTCCCTACCCCTGCCCTAGTCCCTTTGTGGCCACAAAATCTACCACATACTTAAAATACTTTTCACAAAGTAGTGCACCAATTTATTTTATTCTACTTATGGCATAATACTGGCCATACATGCCAATATTTGGTTGGACAGTTTGGCATATTGAATCCATACTGCCTTAATATCTGGGCATGCACGCCATTTAACTCATATGGAGCAGTGGAGAGAGGACACTAGTTTCAAGTCCAGTCCCCATTGCTCCATATGTGGGCCCCCAGCTGATCAGCTGTAGGGTCAGACAGTGTATCTTTCCTAAAGACATTTATCATGTGTATACATGTATCTATATATATATATATATATTTATCATAATTATATTTTATTTAGT
This sequence comes from Xenopus tropicalis, assembly GCF_000004195.4. Taxonomy (NCBI): domain Eukaryota; kingdom Metazoa; phylum Chordata; class Amphibia; order Anura; family Pipidae; genus Xenopus; species Xenopus tropicalis. Next base: position 103,381,291 of record NC_030681.2, read on the forward strand.
TAAATATATTTTTAAAGTAGAGGGTATTTTTAAACTATAACCTATACAAAGCATGAAAATGCATCCCTATGATGCCACACACAAAGTTTACTTGCCTTTTAGTGTAATTAAGGTCCCCCCACCTTAATTACACTAAGGGCTCTGGCACACGGGGAGATTAGTCGCCCCCAAAAATCTCCCTTTTCGCGGGCAACTAATCTCCCCGAATTGCCATCCCACCACTGGTGGGATTGCATACGTGGCGCCGCGATTTAAACAAAATCGCGGAAGTTGCCTTGAGAGGAAACTTTCACGATTTTGATGCCATCCCACCGGCGATTTACATTTTCGACAATGGGATGGCAATTCGGGGAGATTAGACTAATCTCCCCATGTGCCAGAGCCCTAAAAGGCAAGTAAACTTTGTGTGGCTCATAAGAAAATTATATATATTGTAAAATAATTCTTATATAGAGAGTCATACCTAGGCATAATTATCAGGTGCAGTTTTATTAATCACAAAAAGCCTTTCAACAGACAAAAACTTCATTAAAAACTAAAAATATTAGAACCCAGCACCAGGGCTGCCATCAGAAATCACGGGGCCTCTCACAGCAAAATTTTCTGGGCCCCCCTCCACCCACGCCCTGCCCCCCAATGGCCCCTCCTATCAGTAAAAAGGACACACAGACATTGGTAGCCAGGGCACCCTAAAACATTTGTAGCCAGCATCTCCCCAGCATCCTGCAGTTAAACCCCCTCCCTTGTCCTCCAGCTCCCCCCCAGCATCCTTCCCACTATTCTCCAGCTCCCACCCCCCCAAGCATCCTCTGTCTCCCCCCAACATCCTCCAGCTCCCCCCCAGTGACTTCCTGCGGTTCCCCCCTCTTGATATGTGCGTCAGCTCCCCCCAACATCTGCACAGCTCCCCCACATCCTCCAGCCCTAGCTCCCCCCAACATCTGCACAGCTCCCCCACATCCTCCAGCTCCAGCCCCCCCACCAGCGACTTCCTCCAGCTCCCTCCTCACCAGCAACTTCCTCCAGCTCTCTCCCCACCAGCGACTTCCTCCAGCTCCCCCCCAACAGCGACTTCCTCCAGCTCCCCCCTAGTGGCTTCCACCAGCTCCCCCCCCAACCCCCCCCCACCCAGCGACTCCCTCCAGCTCCCCTGTGGCTTCCTCCAGCTCCACCCCCCAGCGACTTCCTCCAGTCCCCCCCTAACAGCGACTTCCTCCAGTCCCCTCCCAACAGCGACATCCTCCAGTCCCCCCCCCCCCCCCAGCAACTTCCTCTGGCCGCGTCTTCTAGTTCAGTGCCAGGCTCTCTGCAGATCTACACCTTTTATATGGTTGCACCCCGTGCATACGGACGCACGGGGTGCAACCAATCAAATTTCCCGCTGGCCACCAATGACAGGGCCCATAGTTCTTTATAGTGGGCCCGAGCTAAAAAAAAAACTGTATCACGGCCCGGGCCCCTTTAAAGCGAAGATATCATCCGGGCCTGGCACAACAGTCCCCCCTGTGCCCCCCTGATGGCGGCCCTGCCCAGCACCATTGCTTCAACCACTACCGCATAGCTCCAAATACATAATACTAAATAACATTGGCCTTAAAAGTAACTGTATACACCCCAGTATAATCCAAAAGGTAAAAAAATATCAGCAAGATACTAAAGTAACCATAAGTATAACAGCTGTAAATGTATCAAACAAGTGACAACCATTTACAGAAAGCTGGAAATAAAAGTATTGGACAATTCTGGTGGCAGCAGTTCCGACTGGATATAATTAGAATTAGAATAATATCTCTATAATAATATCACAAAAAGTCCTAACTGAGCAAAGTATTGCTAAAGTAATAATAATAATAAGTAATGCTATGTAATCTCTGTGAAGCACTGCAGAATATATATATATATACTGTATATATATATATATATTTTTTTTTTTATATCAAGTAAAGTATAGCATGTATCTACATCTTTAGTGTAAGGCATGTAAAACATCTTCATGTGCAATTATTTACATTGTGGACTGTCATATCTATATTCAGTCTACCCATGGTCATATGCACAGCCTGCAAGTTTCAAATGAAGACTGGCTTTGCATTCTTCAGAATATTAAGAGATCATTTTGTCAGGAGTATTTATTGCACTTGCCCTTGGCCACACAGTATCTATTCTGCTGTATAGATCTCTAGACATTTACTTGTTTCTTCAGCTCTCTAGGTACATCCCAAAACAACCCTCAGGCAAATGTCAGGATCATAGGCAACAAGTTCAGTGTCATTCTTTCAGAGAATGATATATAGAGAAATAAAAAAGACCTTTACCTGCAATGATGAAAAATGTTAATGAGTAACATATTTCATATATCATATTTAAGTAATTTCCCTAAAAAATGTCTAATTCTCCATTATGCAAAAATGTCTAATTCTCCATAATGCAATATATTATAAATAGAACAATGCTCTAATCCATTTTGAGTAATAAGCAAATTTAAAACCATCATTTATTTGCCATTTTAAGAAACAGTTTTGCAAGGTCATGAATGAGCAATTTACACAATTCCACAAATTTCAACAAAATATTAAACTTTACAAAGCAGCTTTGTACATGCTGCACTTACAACGTGTCATAATAATGACAGCATAAACATCTTCTTGATGACTAACATATTTGTATTTTTGGAATGCAGAACTAGGACCAGTTTATACAAGATAAAAGGCTGCCTAAATAAAATACTGCCTAATATTATGCACTTTGATAAATGCTATATTTAAGAGAAGCTGTTGCTAGTGACTTAAGACATTGTATTCTGTTTCTGATGAATTTTCATTAAATTAGTATTGAAACCAATGTGTTTATCTTATTTAGCCTTTGAGGGTCCTTCTTTCAGTTATTACTGATTCACAATACTGTCTAGAAGAAGAAAAACAAAAGCAACTTTCAAGGTTAAAATCCCCAAATGGTTGCCCTCTTATTGGCTCCATTGGATCACCTGATTGTAGCTGGGTAGGGTGGGAGCTACAACATGGATCTGGCCACTGCTCCTGTAGAAAGTATAGTTAAAAAGGGAAAGTTGTGCTCAACAGGAGCAGTGGCCAGCTCCATGTTGTAGCTCCCACCCTTCCAGCTACAATCAGGTGATCCCAGTGGAGCCAATAAAAGGGCAACCATTTGGGGGTTTTAACCTTGAAAGCAAGTAAGATGGGGGTTAAACTCAGTCCCTTTGTTGACTGTATATTGAAGCAGTAGAAATCTTAATGAACATCAGTTAATTGCTAATCACCCTACCATAGAGGGTGTGAAACTATCATCAGCACTGAAATTGATCATTGTTGCCTGAATAAAATGTGTTATATTGGGTCTAATAATGTTGTACTGGGATTTATTTTTTTTTTAACTTCAGAAAAAAGCTATTTTCACTTTTTATGCTTGCACCGAGGAACCCATTTCCTGGTACATGACTATTTGTATTTCCTTCCTGGTTAAGAATAGAAGTCTTGTCTTGCTTTATGCCATGGATTGTAGAAGCACGCTCAGCATTAGAGACACTCTTCCACAAGACTCAGCTAAATAAAAGAAACAGTTATCTGAAAGGCACATTTACATTTACTGCACTGCTGCATGGAAAGGCCTGTGCCTTATTTAACAACAGGTGATGCTAAAGCTGAGCTGACACACAGTAAACAAATGCTGTGAATTTTAAGACCACTATTAAAACTTAGTAATAGTAAAACAATAGTACCAGTAATATAATATTTGTTTAACATTTGTTACAGTGTTTAATGTTTTACCAGGGATCAAGGATTTTAAACTATTGCCACTAGATGCTGTATTTTTAACATCTTGAAAGCCAGGACTGGATATATTGCATATACAGATATGGAATCCCTAATCCGAAAACCCATTATCTATAAAGCTCTGAATTACAGGGAAGGCCATCTCTATGGAGTCTACTGTATATTAATCAAATGATTCCAAAATTTAAAAATCATTTCTTTATTTCTCTGTAATAAAACAGTGCCTTGTACTTGATGGAACTGAGCTACATTAATTCATATTGGTGGCAAAACAATCCTATTGCATTTATTTAATGTTTATTGTTTAGCAGACTTAGGGCTCTGGCACACGGGGGAGATTAGTCGCCCGCGATTAACTCCCTGTTCGCGGGCGACTAATCTCCCCGAGTTGCCTACCTCTGCCATCCCACCGGCGAACATGTAAGTCGCCGGCGGGATGGCAGACGCGGCGGCGCGATTTCGCGCAAATCTCCCCCGTGTGCCAGAGCCCTTAAGGTATGGTGACCTAATTATGGAAAGATCATTTATGCAGAAACCAGAAAACCCCAGCATTCAGGATAATAGATATCACACCTGTATAATTGCAATATCTCTGCACAGATCGAGGCCCATGTAAAGCTTGCTGGCTATTTTCATGCATATTCTTTTGATTTATTTTTTTTTTTCATCTCCAAACTTAGTGCTATATGGATAAAGATTTATATGTGAGTGCAGGTGCTGTATCACACTGAATAAGGACCAAGAGCTAAAACTGGTAGCAATCCATCACCCTCAATGCAATGTGTTGATATTGTAGACTTAAATAGCAGACACGACATGCTAGCTAGACATGTTGCCTAGACATGGGTAATAAATGGCAGTCCAGCTCCAGAAATGCAAGCTTAGCATGCAGATATTCTACATTATCTTGCAGGGTTTGGAATACCTAAATGTAAGGAATATACATATATATATATATAGCCAAATGCATTGTGTGTATAGTCATGAAACCTACTTGGTAAAAAAAAAAAAAAAAAAAAAAAAAATATATATATATATATATATATATATACAGGTATGGGACCTGGAGTTTTCTGGATAAGGTATCTTTCTATAATTCCAACATTTTTTAAATGGGTTATCACTCTGCAACCATGTTTTCGTTGTTTATTCCTGGTGTTCCAGTTCTATAAGCACAACATAATATTATTGATAGCAATTGCACTCTTCCTATAACAGCAGGAAGCCAGCAGCTGGTGGCTATCACTGCTCTAAGGGATCAATCCTGTAGCAGTTGTCACTAACTCGCTACCTCACTTTACTGGGGTAAAGACATATTACATGACAATTCCACACTACTCTGCTAGGGTGGCTGTAAGGATTTGCAAAACAATTACAAATGTACTCCTGTAGTCCCAAGTGCATTAATAGGGAAAAAGCACACATAAAATAGAACTAAGTTTTACATTTACAGTTTTACGTTGCTGCACATACAGTAAGTGAGGACATGTCCCATGCCTGTCCTGGTGAGGTTGGAGATATCTAGATAGTATTAAATAAATTGGTATTCATTTTATTTAGTATTTAATAATGGTTTTACCTTAGCCACAGTATTGACATTAGTAGTGCCTTAAATCCAAATTGTGGGCACATTTGGCTAATCTTGCCAAGTAGATTTTTTTATTTGCAGTGAAACACATAAAAGTTATTTTAATTTTTTCTGCAGATACATGTTACATATCCTGTAGTACTAATATATTATAATTAAATATACAATGTTCAAGAACTTGAGATGTTCTAGGAATAACAAAATATTCTTGTGTTGAGGCAGAAAGTAGGTAAAACCAGCAGCTATTTGTGTTGTACTGCTGCATTTATTCACAGAAAAAGGCTGTTGGATATATATTTAAGCATCACATAAAAATGTGATTTACATCTTATTTCTAAAACCTTGATATCTCTTAACTAAATTGTAAAAGGGGGTACAAATGATAGAAGGCCCCAGTCATTGCTTGGAACCTCAAACCCCAAAATTTGTATTTTTCAGCATGGCACAGTAGGTTTTAAAGTTTACATTCCTACAGGGTCCACTGAAAAGAGTGGGGTTCTGGTGCCAAACCTAAATACACATGCCTACAATAGGTAATAAACGACACACAAGGTTAAGGCTGGAAGGGAAGCCTCTTACTTGCCTCCCCCCACCCGCCTCTTTTGAATCTAGAGTGGCCTAAAGCAGGTCATGCAAGATTAAATGAGCTGTCCACAGGTCTCTGGTACAGCCACAGTTGCCCTGTGGGCAAAGTGCAAAAAATATATATATTTATACAAATATATATATATTTTTGTATAGCATTACAGTATGGAAAATATACAAATATGCTTTCATATTCAGCTGCTCCTAATGTTACATGATAAATATCAGGAGCAAGACCAAATTATTACAACACACAAATAACATTTTATTTTAAAATCTCACAGGAAAGTATATTTTCTCTGCAGAGGCATGCTTGAATGCACCAGTTAGAGCAGGTAACCATACATGGTGAGATTTTTTTTTTTTATAGGCAAAGTTACAGCACAAGAAAAAGTTTGACTATTTCAGATACACCCAGACTTTGACCTCAACTTTATCTCTCAGTATACACCATGACCTCCTACATAGCCCACAGTGACCAAAACCATCCACAGTATACGCCATGACCTCCTACATAGCCCACAGTGACCAAAACATCCTGGCTTGTCACTTAACTTTGCCCTTCTGGTAACATACTAGCTTATCAGAAAAAAGGTAGGATATTCACTTTAACCATAAAAAAGCCATACTTTAAAGGCTGTTTACTTTAACCTTCAATGGCACTGATTTTGGAAATGACCTAAGGCCAATGGCACATAGGGTGGTTTGACATCTGCTGCTCTCCAGCAGTGAACAGCAGCGGTCAGAATGCCCCTTGTCAGTCTCGCAGTCCTCCTAATACTTTTGAATTAAAGCACCCTAGTGGACACGGAGTGTTGAATGATGGACCCCTGCAGCATATAGGGAAATTTTTGATGCTGCATTCTGCTTGTCACTGCTCCCTGTCCATATGCATACATATACATCAGATGGGGTGCTTTACTTTCAGCACTATTAGGAATGGGGACAGATCGACTGTTTTGTCCACAACTGTTTTTCGCCATATGGCAGCAGTGGACAAAATGCCCCTTGTATTACAGGCCTAAAGACGGCATTTTATATTTGTCTCTAAAAAATTTTTTAAAACCATTGTATAACTATTATATTAAATAAAAAATACTACAAAAAAAATTGGGGGCAGCATACTGGCAAAGCAATGGGTCTTTCAAAGTTTCCTCTTTCATAGGTGTCTTTACAAGGAATATAAAAAGAAGCCACGTGAGAGGGAGTACATCAGTACATACTGTACAGGTGGGGTTCAATATCAGTATTGCTTTTTTTTAACACCTGGAGCACAGCACAGTTTTACAATCTGGATAAACAAAAGCTTGAATTCATGCAAGGTACAAACTTTGCCTGGGGCGGTGCTGTCAGAGCATGGTGTGTTTGGGAAATAAACTTCGTATAGAAAATGAAGCAACACTTTTTGTCCAGGGTCCAAAGTTTAAAAGTTCAGTTTTTTGTGATGTGATATCTGTGATCTTCTTTGCCTGGATTATAATGCATTAACAGTGCCCGCTTTTGCATAAGAGGTGATGTGGCCAGCTCGTATTGTTTTTCTTGAGAGAATAAAACCTCACATACATTTTTGAACCATGGGAACAAACAGTACAAACACTGCTGTGCATATTTGTGTAATATGGCACGGTGCCCATATATGCCAATGCAGGTGTACTGCTTAAGATTTAAAGGACCATATCTGCTATTAATGCTTACAAGACTGATCACATAAACCTAATTTTTCAGGACACACTGCATTAATAAAATGTGTTGGTAGTGCCTGTTTAATGTTATAATGTCCAACTCTTGTTAATGTAGACTAGCTGGACATAAGTTTAAGTATTTCATAGATATATGAATTTCATAGATGTCATGTGAGTCACTGTATTTCTTTCTGTTAAAAACAGAAGCTTTGTCATGCTTGACTAGGGCACGGCCAATTGTTTGCTCCTCTATTGGTTACCAAGAATAAAACACCTGACATCATCTTTTATTTGGATGATATGGCCACAGCTTTTAGTAATTACAACAGTCATATGATAACTTAAATTACTGGATATGAACAACAATATTCATAAACATTGTTTTATTTAATACTATTGCTTAACATAGCTTACAACATTTACCCACTAGCTACTTGCTCCTAGCTCAGTATGTATGCATAGCATTGTCCTATCCACACCACTGCTCTTAAATAAAACAACTCTCAAGAGCCCAAGAGTCGATGTCCCACATACATCACCATATCTACCCATCCTTAGGGGTTGCTACAATGGTCCAGTATCACACCACTATGACAAGGAACCTGCCATGGAAGCTGTGACTGCTTTATAAGCTATCTGACCTGTCCAACTCACCACCTAGGGCCAAATCTCTACTTAATTAATGACTAGTATTAACCTCAAGATGCTAAATTAGCCAATTTCTGACCCAAACATGAGAGAGTGTGTGGGGAACTCATGCTGCTGCTTCCCTATAAAATGGAGGACTGATTCCCTGCTCTGGCTAGCTAGCACCTCCCACCACCTTACATAGCTAATCTGTAACATTCAACTTGGCCAATCCCACACACACATTGCCAGCCCTATCATGCAAGCCTTCCTCATATGCTGCACTGAAATCCTGGCCTCAATTTATGACTGGAACTTTTGATATCTATAAAGCAAATAAATATTGTGGGCACACCCAAATACCTTATGGGGGCACATTCATTAAAGTACGAATGAATCCGAATACATAAAAGTCATATTTTTTCTAAGTTTTCATACTGTGTGTATTTTCGGCAATTTTTTTGCTAATTTGCACAACTTTTTTTCTAGTGAGCGTCAAAATTTATGCGACCAAATCATATTTGTCAAGTACGAAAGTTTCATTCAGTCAATTCAGTCAAGCTTCGGTATCTTGACTTTCCTTGGGGCAGGTTGGAGCTGCAGAGTGCCATTGAGTCCTATGGGAGACTTTCCTTGGGCCAGGTTGGAGCTGCAGAGTGCCATTGAGCCCTATGGGAGACTTTCCTTGGGCCAGGTTGGAGCTGCAGAGTGCCATTGAGTCCTATGGGAGACTTTCCTTGGGCCAGGTTGGAGCTGCAGAGTGCCATTGAGCCCTATGGGAGACTTTCCTTGGGCCAGGTTGGAGCTGCAGAGTGCCATTGAGCCCTATGGGAGACTTTCCTTGGGCCAGGTTGGAGCTGCAGAGTGCCATTGAGCCCTATGGGAGACTTTCCTTGGGCCAGGTTGGAGCTGCAGAGTGCCATTGAGCCCTATGGGAGACTTTCCTTGGGCCAGGTTGGAGCTGCAGAGTGCCATTGAGCCCTATGGGAGACTTTCCTTGGGCCGAGTTGGAGCTGCAGAGTGCCATTGAGCCCTATGGGAGACTTTCCTTGGGCCGGGTTGGAGCTGCAGAGTGCCATTGAGTCCTATGGGAGACTTTCCTTGGGCCAGGTTGGAGCTGCAGAGTGCCATTGAGCCCTATGGGAGACTTACCTTGGGCCAGGTTGGAGCTGCAGAGTGCCATTGAGTCCTATGGGAGGCTTCCAAAAACATGCACAGAAGGATCAAAGTCAGAAAGGTTTTCCTGCCGTTTACGATCGTTCAGATAAGAAAATTTCGTGACTTTCAGATCGCCAATACGATATTATCGTGACTATTAGGATTTTTTCGTAAGCATTTTCGTGACATTTCCGATCATCAGAAATGATCATATCTAATCCGAATTTTACCCATTTCGGGATTCGAACTCGTACTTTGATGAATCTGCCCCGATGTGTTAGTTACCATGACCAGAAGAAAAGTCCTTAGTGACTTTAAGGTGAAGCTTATTCTTGAGTTCTCTTGGCAGGAGCTACTGTACTAAAAACTTCTTATTTGTCATGTTTATTAGGAAACCATGGCCTAATGTAGTCAGGGCCAATTTAAGGTATCAGCAGGCCCTGGCCAAAATGTCATTGGTGCTCCCCCACTGCTCCAAGAAACTTGTGATAGAACTACCCTAAAGCAGATACACTTTAATATACTATGGCAGGCAGTAAAGAAATGGTGTGCACTTATTCAAGTAGACATGATGCACAGGTGTGCCACCCTGGACAAACAGCCCTAATAAAAAAATGACAAAATTGTAATGCTACAAGAAAAAAGGCAAATCAAGTAAAATGCCCATACTGTAGGGATCTTCCAGTTCATTAAAGGACATGTCAACCCCAAAAATATTTTTTTTGTCTAATAAAAGAAAACATAATTCCAAGCAACTTTCCAATGTGAATTTATTGAAATTTTTTAGTGGTTTAAAAGTTATTTGTAAATGTAATTGCTATTGAAAGCAGCATTTGCTGAACTCCTGGTTGTTACTTTTTAAACAATGCAAATGTCAGTCTCCTCCAGCAAGGCAGGTCTGTCAGTCTGCTGCCTTGTGTTACATTGTTTCAAATGCCAGAGCCACCAGGAACAGAATAGAAAAGGACTGGCAAACACTACTTCTAATAGCAATTACTGTATATACTCGGGTATAAGTCTAGTTTTTCAGCACCCAAAATGTGCTGAAAAAAGTCACGCTCGGCTTATACTCGAGTCGGGTGCCATGGGTCCCTCCAGACTAGCACCCTCTGTCCTTTGTGTGCAAATTAGGCCACCTGCAACCAGACCCTCCAGTGCCCTGGCCTAGGCTCCCACTAGCAATACTTATTTCCCCTTACATCCCTCCGGGACTGGGTCTGCTGCCAGTTTGCCAATGTGCAATGAGCGTGGGGTAGCACTCATATTGTTTTTGTTGACCCTCTTCTCTGCTTACAGAGCTAGTTTACTGTTTTTCTTTGAAATAAATATTGAAAAACTTATACCCCACTGATGCCTCAATTAATGTAATTTTATTGGTATTTATTTTGATTATTAAAACTTAGCAGTAGCAGCTGCATTTCCCACCCTAGGCTTATACTCGAGTCAATAAGTTTTTCCAGTTTTCTTAGGTAAAATTAGGTACCTCGGCTTATATTCGGATCGGCTTATACTCGAGTATATACGATATATATACAAATAAGTAAAAAACCATTGCAAATGTGTAATGAATGTATATTGCAAAGTTGCTTAGAATTATGTTTTCTTTTATTAGGCAAACAAATATATTTTGGGTTGAATTGCCCTTTAAAATCAGTGTCCCTGCCATCTCTGCAGGATGATTCTGTCAAAAATGATTCTAGATGAAAGGTATGCTAGTGGGCCTCCTATCCTGGTGGGCCCTGGGCAAATGCCCCTTTTGCCCATTTATTAAAATGGCCCTGAGTGTGATACCATGTCAATCAACTCAATCAAAGTTTTATCATTCTAATTGCACTTGACTGATTGAATGCTATGGGTTAATGCTGTGGGTCAAGTTTGCACGTGTTACTGGAGAAGTCACTTTATGCTGATACTTCTTTTTGGCAGTTAACTTTACGCAGACCACTGTAGCATGAGGAGGCTTTAACAAAATTAAGCACAAAATAGAGGCCATAGGTTAATGGAAGCAGAGGAAGCAAAACTCTTAAAATAAAAACAAGTCTCTTAAATGATATCATTGTATGGATACTGGATGTCTTGAAAAACTAGAGTTCATGCTTTGAGTTCCCACAGATACATGATGCAATGGGAATGAAGGCATCCGAAGCATTCCGAACATTCCCCCAAGACAGAAACATTATGATTACAAAAATAAAATTCAATTAACCACTACTGAATAGGTTTTTATCTGAACTCTGCTCACATAATTGGAATCCACTGGGATTTCTTTCTCTTTGACTGTACAGCAGGCTGGAATCCCTACAAATGCTGACTTTACAGTTTCTTTAAATCTTTAAAGTGGGTGGAACATGCAGTACCTCTAACACAGTGACAAATGAAAAATTAATACTTTGCAATGTAAAAAGCCAAGTTATTTATCCTGACCTGGCAGGCAAAATAACAGAAATTGTAAACATTTTAATGGTTATTTGTCTTTTCCACTATCATAACCTCATAGATCCAGAAATAATTTTCTTTTCTGGGCTAGTTAAATCATACCACCTCAATAACAGTGTCTGAAATCTATAGACATCATGGGCCTTCATGTCATATCCTGGGCATATTTCTGACAAACACATTTTTATAATTGTGCACAGATTTGCAATTTTTCAGGATCAAAAATGCTGGGTATCATAATCATTTTTCTCCAGACAGAATGCATATTATACATTTATGAAATCAGTACATTCAGACTGAAGGACATGACTTTAATTATAAAATAGTGCTTTGAATCAATGCAGGCCAGTGATGATGTCAGCGCTGAATTGCTTAAACGGCTCTTTACTGTCAAGATCTGTTGATCTATTCATTTTTCTGGATTACAGGATAAAGTCATTAGGGTAAAGTTTCATCCCAATATAGTAACCCTAATACATCTATGATATCAATTTGTTGAGTGATATCCTTGGCTATGTTTACTGCAAGCTTTTGAAAATTCTTGGAAGACAAGCACTCAATGAAATTAAATGCCTTTTAATAGAGGATTCACTAACCTTATGTTCAAGCTTGTGCATGTATAATATTTAGAGACTTTAAAAATAATTCCAATTATATTGCTCGGTGCCAGTGGCAAGTGGACGGTTTCTATGAACACGGGTTCTACAGTCTACAATGTGAAGGCAATGACTTGAGCCCTCTGTAATTACAGAAGGTTTTCAAATCAAACGGACTGATATGTGATTGATATGTTACTGCTGCTAGGGGTGTCAAGTGTTTGATTTGTAGCCCAAGGATAGAAGGCATACAGAACCTAGAAGAACCTAGTTGTTGTTTCGATCTGTATTTGGTATGATATTACATGGACAGATGAATAAAAGTATGTGGTATCTAGGAGCAAGATAGTGTTTTCAATTGAACTGTAACAATAATAATTACATTAAATGTTATCACAATATATATATCAGTGAATATGAATTCCACATTGTTGATTTTTATAAAGCCACCTGTCACCCATACATAAAAATAATGTATAACAAAAATTACAAATTACACATGATTTTTTTTTTTAAACACATCTGTATATATTGCCTGCCCTGCCTCTATGTCTCAGGCATAGAGACAGGACAAGCAAATACTTTCACTTTCCATTCAGCACTTCCTAGATGTCACCACACTCCTCTCATTCCCCCTCTCTCCTCACAGTTTATAATTGTGTATCTGTTGCATAGGGGTGGGCATTAGGTCCACCATTGTGGTCCCCTTTAAGTACAAGTTGATATTATTACAATACAAGTATTGCCACCCTAAGCATTTAAAGCACCACATATAGAAAAGATAAAGTATTTTACTGTGGTCCTCCGCCAGCTGGTAAATACAGTTTCTACAGTTTCAGCATCCATAGCCAGCCATTGGGAACAACATAATATATGGCACTAGAAATATGTGCACATTCCTTCAGCCAGTGGCCCTAAAATTCTGAATATAACTGAAGGCTAAACTTCCCTAGATCAACATTTTTCTCATTCTGTGCCTAATTTACTTAACACATCACAGTGTACAATCACCATCTCCACAATACAACATTTTTCTCCTAATTCTAGCATCACTGCAGCCACCAAGGGGAGTTGTGTCAGATGCAATTATGGCATATGCATGAAAACTGACACCATTGCATTTGTGTGTGCCAAACTCTCCCTGCCATACACTGCCTGCCCTATGCTGTCTGTGTGTGCCATACTCTCCCTGCCATACCCTGCCGGCCCTATGTTGCCTGTGTGTGCCATACTCTGCCTGCTCTACCCTGCCTGTGTGTGCCATACTCTGTCTGCCCTATGCTTTCTGTGTGTTCCATGCTCTGCCTTCCCTTATCTGCCTGTGTGTGCCATACACACAGGCAGTATAGGGCAGATAGTACACACAGTGACACAATCCTGGCACTGCTCCTACAGTCTGGGGTGTGAACAGGTAAACAATGTGGGTGATTACAGACTGAGCCTGAGGTGTGAACCATGCAGGGGGTGAACAATGCAGAAACTAAAAGGTGTGAACAACACAGGGGATTACATGTTTAAACAATAAAGGGAAATTACAGCCTGAATCTGAGGTGTGAACCATGAAGGCCCCCAGTTAAAGGAACAGTAACACCAAAAAATGAAAGTGTTTTAAAGTAATTAAAATATAATGCGCTGGTAAAACTGGTAAGTTTGCAACAGAAACGCTGCTATAGTTCATATAAATGAGCTGCTATGTCAACACGGAGGCAGCCATTGAAGCTGGGAAAAAGGAGAAAAGGCACAGGCACATAGCAGATAACAGATAAGCTTTGTAGAATATAATGGGGGTTTATCTGTTATCTGCTAAGTAACCTGTGCCTTTTCTCCTGTAAATGGCTGCCCCCGTGGCAACACAGAAGCTTTATTATATAAACTATAGTAGTCTTTCTAAGGAAAACACACCAGTTGTACCAGTACAGGGCAGCATTACATTATATAGTAATTACTTTTGTACACTTTCATTTTTTGGTGTTACTGTCCCTTTAATCTCAGTACTGATACCATTTAAATCTTACACAAAGGTTAACCATCAAAGCAGTCAGACAGAGGGGGGGGGGGCACACAGAGGGGGGTCGTGGGCTACCATTTGGACAGCACTGCTATAGAGAACTATATAGAAGTGCAAGAGGCATATGTTGAAGCAAGTCATGAATGGCATTTTTCGCACAACTGATTGCAGCCAAGCACAGTTGTGTTGCATTAAATTACCCCTTTTGGTCACTGAAGCAGGCATCTGATAGATTAAAAGATTGACTGTTATTCACAAACAAAACTGTATTAGTTCTAATGATTTAAGTTGGCAGCAACAATTCTAAGCACAAAGAACTTAGAAGATGCTGGAGTGCATTACAGGCAACCAAGTTGCTTCTTGCCATGAGTTTCCATGATCCATCTTTTGACTGAGGTCACTGACTATAAATATATTTGCTTTAAAAATCTCTTAGTGGTTAATGCACACTGAATGACAGTTTTGAACAGGGTCGGACTGGGGGGTGCAGAGCCCACCAGGTTTTTTACCTCAGGGGCCCGTGCACCCCTCAGTGGCCCACGCCACCTTCACATCCCCCCCAAAGAGGCCCCCAACACCCTCCCCCAAGCGCTCCTAAATGAAACTTACCTGCAGTGCGCCCGGGGAGGGTGACCGGCAGATCACAGGAGTGCCATGGGGGTATCGGATCTGGGTTAAAGTTTCTGTGCTAAGGCACTAGCCCACTACTCACTGCAGCATCCTGAAATGAACAAGCATCTGGCACATGGGTGCTAGAAGGGAGCATAAATTAAGGCGAACTTCCATGTTCTCTTGTGATGCTCACTCTAACTTGCCAAAGGCAGTTTCAATCCTATACATTATGCTGAAAAGTAGCTTACAGTGATTCCAGGCATTTTGATTGCTGTGGCTTTCAACAGGAGTCCTGTGGTGATCAAAATAGTAATTTTGATTTCACCACAAGCTTCTCAGGAAAAACCACTGGGATTGCTGCCACTGCAACTGCCATAGAAGTTACAGGTTGAATGTATGTGATGTAGAAAATCACTTCCCCATAAAAAGATTAATTAAGTGGTATAACCAGCAAAGAAACATTTATTAAAGCTAGATTTCTCAATTTGAGATATTCCATTTCAGAATAAAAAGAGCAATATTAAAAGAATTATTTTGAAACACATTTCATTAATTAAAAGTATCATAAAATGATTAAATAATAATTGGATATACAGAGTTATGACTTCACTGTTATACACAGAAGTGAATTATGAATGGGACTTTCCATGTTTGCATGAACCATATATGTTAATTGGTATTAATTGATCTCATGGGTACTGGGTCAGTACCCACAAGGATGGAGACCAGCAGTGGGCAGGCCTTGGTCTATCTTTTATGTATTCAGTATTGGTTTCTGAGGTTACTGACCATGCAGATTAACATCACAAAGTGCCAAGCTGTGGAATACACCATATGTTAAATGAATTTGGGTACAAACCAGGGTGAACTACTGTAACCAGCTGCTACCTGGGTTTGGCACAGCCTGTTGTTTATAGAATCCAGAGCTTGGTCCTTGGTTCACTGTAGTGAATACTATGTTACTAATTTACTGCTTTGGCTCTTGCTTAATCTCTGATATCAAATCCTGCATTCCAAAAAAAGTTTAACCTAAATATACTAGAACATTAGTTTTTGTGCTTCAACAACCCCCCCCCCCCGTGATAGTACAGAATGAGTTTAAACCTATAAGTCAATTTTATATGCCTACCTTAAACTGTAATACATTTGTACTATACACAATTTGTCTAAAATGCCTATTACTTGCACAAACATAAGAAAGCACAGCATGCTGTGTACATGCACTTATATTAGCTGTTGAATTAATTTAGTACAAATGTGACTGCCTGCCTAAGTCAATTCATATAAAAGTCACTGGCAACATAGAAACAAACACACATTTGTCACAGAAGCAGAAGGGCATGCTCATGCATACATTTATTCTTCTCTCCTTTGGAGCTCTATTGCATTTATGCAGCACCATAACCAGAACATTTAAGGAATTGAGAAATGTATTTCTTGCTCACAGAGAGTGATTTGCTTAATATCCCCATAATGTAATATTGGTTTTATACAGCAACTGCGATTAAGCATGGAACTGAAAAAGTCCATTCAGGGAAACCATGACTTCTGTATCAACTTATTCTACAAATTATAATGGTAAGAATAGTAAAAATGAAGAAAAAACAATACTCATTTCTATTGGTACATTTGCCCGTATATGCTAGTGAGTTATGAAGATGTTGCTGCCAGATGCCAAATGCTTTTCAAGAATCAAGTCCAAAGGCAAATTGTTCTTGAACAGATACTAAATATTAAAATAGCCACATATACTATAATTAGTATACTAGGACCAAGGCCTGGACTGGGATTCAAAATAGGCCCTGGCATTTCTAAGACACAGAGGCCCAAACAGCCCCCACCAGCCCAATAAATAGTGTCTGTCTATGGCATTTTACAGCAGCCCCTCTGGCATTTGCCAGAATCCACCAATTGCCAGTCTGGGCCTGCTAGGAACTAAAGGGTGTGGACTGAACAAAAGTGATATCTATTTGCAGAACACAAACACAATGCATTAATAGAACTTTAAAGAGTTAATTGGGGACAAAACTGCTGCACCCAACAAATGGCAGGTGGCCATTGAAGAATGACATAGGCCCCAGATCTGCCCCAGAAGCTTAGTATAAAGTAAAGTCTAGATGTAGAAGGTGATCTGACTAATGCATTCCAACAGTCTGCAGTAATAAAATAACATTAATGCTGGTTTTGTGCTCCATGTATTAATCTGGTATTTATATGTAGTGGACATATTAAGATTAGTGATGCTGCTCCATTTCACTGGGGAGTTTTCTCAGCCCAAATGCATTGAAGTCAATGGACATTTGTCTTGCATTTTTTTCTTGCAGCAAATGCATTGGAGTCAATGTTTTTTCTCAAGACTAGCACATTGAAGTGCAAAAAATCAAGGTTTTTTCTCCCAGTGAAAATTCGTATAATTTTCACTACTAGCGAAATGCAAATGTTGCTGCAAAATCCATACCAGGTGAAAAAAATTCACTCATCCCTAGTTAAGAATATTATTCAAATGTCATAGCATCCCAGCATGCATAGCAAATGTTGGTATAAGCAGTGGCATTGGAATTTAAGAGACCAACAAATCTATTCATCTGCAATAATCTCTGATTATTTTAATAGGTATTAGTAAAATAATGTTTTCACAAGACACTATGAGGGGCATTTACTAACGTTCATATTTTGTTGTTTGCCACGATTCATGTTTTTTTGAACTAACATGAATTTTTAGTGAAAAAAATGCAACTTTTCTGAGATTTATTATGCCAAAAAACGGCAACAATTCAGAATCTGAATATACTCCAGCTAAAACCAGTTGAAGATCTTTCTTTGCTTTCTGGTTTTACAGGTTTTCGGGGGTTTTGATAGTGGCTCTTATGCGACAATTCAAAAAAGTTGCAGTTACTGTTCAGCAAGTTGAAAAAGTCTAGATTTTCAGAACTTTTTTTGTTTGTGATTTTTTAGTTTAGATCTATTGATAAAGTTCTTGGACTTTTTAAATGTAATAAATATAAGACATTCAAGTCTGTAAACCAAAATTCGAATTTTTTTGATTCAAAAAAACTTGAATCACCTTGATCTCCCCCTGATGATTTTCTTTTGAGTTAGGGTTTAGCCAGTTTTTGGAGAGTCAAGGC
Organism: Xenopus tropicalis; assembly: GCF_000004195.4. NCBI lineage: Eukaryota > Metazoa > Chordata > Amphibia > Anura > Pipidae > Xenopus > Xenopus tropicalis. Next base: position 103,399,499 of record NC_030681.2, read on the forward strand.
TGTATTTAGGTCCACTCTAGGCACAATTGGAATAGCAGTTACTTGTCAGCTCACTGTTGCGCTATATATGGTGGAAATTACCATAGTTTTACAGCTGTAGCATCATTTGGGTGTACAGTAAGTCAGGCCTATGTACACAGCAGTCAAGTCCTTTTACTCCCATCTAAACAAATCAATTCTGTATGGGCCTTTTTTAGCAGCGTAGCATTATGAATGCTGAAACAGGAAATAGCCTTCCCTAAACAGTTCCCACCAAGTAGGAAACACAAAATTGTAAAAATCCCTATCCATGAAAATGTGCACCAAATTATTATTTCAGGTCTACCAATTTGCATGTATGTGTGCCTTGGTTTGTGTGCACTGTGAATCCTATGATCACTTACAACAATATAAATTAGGAAAGGAAATCACATTTTATATTTCACTGATAGGCCCTGAACCAGTATACAAATAACAGCACAAAATTCAGTGAAAATAAAACCACATTTTAATGGCTCAAAGATTTTTTCAAAACATAATACAAAACAAATTCAAATATATACTATACCAAACAGTGACAAGGTGCATCCCAGTGCCTCTCCTAACGCGTTTTGCACAAAGTGCTTCATCAGGAGGAGAATCCTATGATCCCAGGAGGAGGCCCTTAATTCTTAAAATGGCAATTTTCTATTTAGGAGTACCCAATAGCACATACTACTAAAAAAAAGTATATTTTTATGAAAATGGTTTATTTAGCTAAAGCAGGGTTTTACATATGAGCTTGTTTATGCAGTTTATTTTTATATACCTACATTGTTTGGTGGTATAGTTTTCCTTTAAGTACAATGATAACAAAACATTCAGAATATGCTGAATTGCATTTCTATAAAAACTTTTTTTTTTTTATTCTTTGGAGCCTTCTCCAACCAAATATCATTTTAAAGTATTTGCATGTATGGTGTCAGTTAAATCATCCATTGCCTTATTTTTTGGGTCTGGTGATTAAAAACCTTTACCAGTCCCTTTGTATTTCTTGGGCAATGACATACAGAGAGATTTATGTCCAGCATTAAAAAATATCCACTGCGGGTAGTTATATTACCCCGAAAATCTCACTGGAAAATGTGAAAGCAGGCTGAATTGCTACAAGTAATGTAATTTATTTGTGACAATTCCAATGCTAGCGACTGGCAAGGAATTTTCAGGGAGATTTGTGACCATTGGTAGCGATTTTTTAACATGGGGGACAAATTTCCTCTTGTGTAGACAAATAAAAAGGAAAAGAAAAAATCCCAGCGTTTCGAAGCTGCAAAAGAGCAAAAAGAGAATATATTAGGGTTGATTCACTAAGGTGCGTTAAAACAAGCGCTATTTATAGCATGCGTTAAAAATTTTATTGCATCTTATTTTTCGCGTCTTAACTCACGATTCACTAACAGGATACTTGTGTTAATTTAGACGCGATGCTGTTTGCGTTATTTAAGTCGCAAAGATTTGACGCAACACGCGCTAATTAACGCAGCACGCACAAATTGTCTCCGTGTGCAAAAAAATGCACGCCATATTAGCCATACCCACCATTACTTTCGGAAGACTACTGTTCTGAAAATGACCATTTCCCTGCAAACTGGAGGCTGCATCACTCTAGGGCCAAAACATAAATCACACTGCAAAGTCCATATTGTGTTGCCAAAAGCTCATGAACTGTACTTTTCTATAATTACCGCCTGCCTCAAGTAGGTGTTAATTTTTGCACAGACTAATGCGATATTTAGCGTGTCTAAGTGTTTGTGAATCATGCGTTAGTATTATTTCTGCGCGTTAAAATTAACGCATTTGGTTGCACGCTATTTAACGCACGCGATATGCGACTTAACGCATGTTATAATACTTTAGCAAATCACGCATTTTTTTGCGTCAATTTTAACGCAAAAAAGCATGCGATAACGATTATCGACCTTTAGTGAATCAACCCTATTGTGTAATAAAGGGGGTGCACAATATACAGTCTTTTTATTTCCAAATAGGCAGTAATACCATAGCTATAGTGTAAAGCCACTTTTTAGGCAGATAGCGCAAATGGGTACTTACAGACCCTCCATTCCAATACAGCATATCACAATCCACTTCCAAAATCCACAAACTCAGCTTCCCAAAATTTTCCATGTAAATCATGGCACTCATTTAAAACCCATGTCCTTGTGTGACATTATCTACTGGTTAAACAAAAAAAACTATGTTTACTTTCCTTCTGTCTATTGCTCTTTTTTTATGCCATTACTGAAGATTTCAGTCCCTGATTTGCCAAACTGTAATCAATTAAATGAGTAAATAACTTACTTGCTGATTACATCTTTATCTAAGCCAAAGTCCTTTTTTGGAGTGAATAGTATTAATGGCAAGTTGAGGTTGAACCTACCTAAAATAGTTTTGTCCCCCTATTATTGTTTCCCCTGAGTACATGACCCTATAATTATCTATGTTGAACTACATTTAGCAGAGGTGATGATTCTGTACTTAGTTAATATTATATGCAAATGAGTGGTTATAAAACAAGAGCAAAGTGCGTTCTCACATTATTAGGGTTTTTTTGAAAAAAAATTACTAGCCTTCTATTTTTTTATCTTTTTCCTTATTAATTACATTGGCATCAAGCATTATTTTTACTGACCATGCATTAAATCACTATCCAGGCACCAACTCTTAACATTACTGAATGTGATTGCAAAGTAGTATGTGCAAACTGTGTCATTGGTAGAATGTTATTTATTAGGAGCAATTTAGTTTTGTGTGCACCTTGTACCTGGTACCCTGCTTTTTATTTAGCAAAGTGTCTGTAATTGCCAATTTGGTGCAGGGCACAAATATAGTGTGTATTGATATTAGTACTTTTGTGAATAGCATTTGGATGGATATAGTTTTACTTTGCACTGCACCTTGCATTAGTAAATTAGCCTTTTGGGGTCCTAGGCAATTTAAAATGTTATTAATAAAAAGACAGGAAGTGACTGGATCACACAAATCATCAGTGCTCTGCTTAATTAGGTCAGCAGTTAATTCCGTGAAAGCACCTTCCTAACATGATTCATCTGGTTCACCACACTACCTACAGGTTTCTTTTAGCACAGAGAAAGTTTTACTTTTGCCTTGTTGGGCAAAAGGGGCAACTGGAAATTCTAAACGTTGCCCCAGTATTTCTGGTCATCTTCCTGCAGCTACCAGTAGTAAAGGCAAAAACAGATTTGTAAATCACAAAGTCTAAAAATATGGGTAGGTTGTATTCATAAAGCATTTTTGTTAAAGAGGATAAGAACCTGTATTAAACCTATTAATCTGATATCAACACATCCTTTATAATCTATGGATAACTAAGTTCATGGATAACTGTAGACTCTACAGCTGCTGCTACTGCAGAATTGTAGCTCAGTGCTTAGAAGTTCTGCATTGGGATCTGTGGTTTTTGTTGGTGTTTGACCAGGGCACTATCTGCAAGCAATTTTTATGTTCTCGCTGTGTCTGCGAGGGTTTCCTCCTAGAGTCCAAAAACATACCAGAAATTCAACAGATAATCTTGATCTAACTGACCCAAGCATAAATGTGATAGGGACCTTATTTTGTGGACTGATGTGAAGGATGAGCTATCTCTGTAAACAACTGCATCTATATGCTCACACTGTATAAATAAAGACAAGTTAGTAAATGACAAAATCCATAAATATAGGTAGTTTCTATTCACAAAATATCACTTTGCAATGGGTTATTCAACCTTAAGGTTGACTTTTTTGGATGATGTATATACATGTTGAGTAATAATAACAGGGTATGGCCCACTAGCAATCAAATGCTTGCTTTCAAATAGAAAAGCAGAATGTTACATGCCCCCTTTATTATTATATTTATTTTTTTTAATATAAATACAATGTGTGCAAGAATGTTCTATTATGCAACAGGGTAAACTCTGGGCCTTGCACATAAGAACATGAGCTTTCCTTTTTTGGTCTGAGCAACTCAATACAGGCCAGAATTCTGGGCATTGTAGTTCCACAACAATTGAAAGGCTGGGGTTAGCACTACACAGCATGCTAACATTTAATTTGTATTTTTTAAATTATACATGGTTGCTGTCTGGCCAATGGTTTAGCTGTTATGCTTCTATTCCAATAAAAAAACCCTCAGACTATATGTATCATTTAGGTTGCTGAGTCTGTTTATAATAATGATTCCAAAGGTCCTCTGCCTGGAATACAACATGGTTGTGAAAAGCTTGGTATTTTAAACAACATTTCCTTGTGATATCTTTCTCACAGTTTCTGAGGTCATTTGTGTGTAGCACATTGTATGATTTATAGCCTATATTGCCCTACAATACAATTCATAGCTGCTTTACAAATACTTTACCTTATTTCACCCTTTGAATCATGCAGGTGAATTCAGTTCACTTTCCCAGAGACAATGATAAGGCCTACTTGTTTTTCATTTGTTTTAGTAAAGGTGAAATGAGATGGATGAAAGTAGGATGGAAATGATGTCAATCACTGTGAACATGATTATGATGTAAATAGTAAACAAAGGTTCATATAAGGTGCCTGTTTATACTACTAAAGAGTGATTGATACAAAGGCACGCAATGTACTTTTCAGTCAGAACTGCCACAGTGCCATCACTTACCTCATTTTATCATAGATCTAATTTTGAGAGACTGCTGTTTCTGAGCTAGGGGGGTTAGGTGGAGTAATATGAGTATGGGGCTCGATTGATTACATTACCAGTATTCTTTCTGCCTAGACCTTCTCTTATATATCAACAGGTCTTTAAGTTGATTTTAGCTACTTGCTAGGAATTTATTCCCATGGGCCTCCTCTGGGTGCTCTAGCGTCAGGGATCCCAAACATGCTGGTAACTTGATATTCAGTATATGTGTATGTGTGTGCGCAAGCAATTGCATGTGTCCTGGGGAAAGTTAACTATCGACTTATTTATGACTGCAAGATGCAATTTCAGTCACTAATCACCATGGTTTTTTTTTACCTATAATGAAGCATCACATTTTGACTCAAGGCAAATACTAGAACCAATTATAGAAAAAACAGTAGTACTGAGTACTAGTCATGTAGTTTGACTGTACTGAGCTGATTCTGGTGAGCAAGTACCTGTGTCCACATCCAGGGTACAATTGCAAAACATGGCACCTATCATACCACTTATTTTACAGGCAAAGTCCTTGCCCGCAAGCTATTATTTCCACAGCAACAGTAGACGCATTCTTACCCTACTAAAGCTGTTATATGTTACCTGATATCCCAAAGCCACAGTCCCTTCCCATGGATTATTCTTCCCACTGCTACTGTTAGCACAATTAAGCCTTACTTTACTTACTATGCCACTGTCCCTGCCAACATCAGCTACACAGTTTCTGCAATCAAGGGGTACATTTTGCTGCATTGCTGATCTCCCCCACATACATCCTTCCTACAGCTGCAGTTCAGTGGTGTCCTAGGCACTTCCCCCTACTTTCTTCCCCCTTAAAACAGAAATATTGCACTATGATAGTTATTACAGGAATGGAAAGAAACAGAAAGGGGTGTTGAGAATAAATTCAAAACACAAGCCAATTCACATAAACAAGCATTTTTAGCCTTAAATCTAGTTTCCTTCATATGTAATTCTTTGTTCATTTCTAAACACGGCTTTAACGCAGGTACATGGGAACTTGAATAAATTCATCTTTTCAGCAAAAAGAAAGTACACTTAATAAAGACGCTGGATTTATGACTCACTGCGGTAACCTATAAACACCAACACTTTTACAGTTCTGATGAAGTGTTATATTAACACCTTCTCTCACCTTTCCCTATTCACAATAAACTCAATGTATCCAAATGACTAAGCTTCTGCAAATCAATTCATCTTACTGACTGAGCCACATAGCCCTGAGCTACAATTTGGAGGTATTCCTTCTTTAATCCTTGAAGAGTTGTTTGAGGAATTGTCTGTGATGCTTGCTCTCCTAGTTTACCTTCCCATGGCTATACAGTGGACTGTGAATATATTTATTTAGATAGTGATACAGCATTTTGCATGGTTATAGTGACTGTCATGTTACATAAAAAAAGAACATTCTGTGAATGCATTATAATTGAGGGTCTACATAAGTACCCTTTCTTCAAAGAAAACCCCTAGCTTCAAAGAGCTTACACTCAAATCATAGTTCTTCAGTAGGTAATGAGTTCTGAGGATAATATGATCATTTCCCATACTAAATGTCTTATGCAAATACAAACATTTGTATCAGTCTGTTGGACACCGAGAGGGGGACATAGAGATAAGCAGCCCTCGCCTTCTTCTACCTGGGGGGGGACTTTATATTGCCGCTAGGCATAACCCCAATCCTATTTTCTCAGATTTTTCAGAATACCAAATCTTTCATGCCGGATTTGGCTAAATACCAAACTGAATCCATGCCTTTATTTGCATATGCAATTTAGCTAACTCCTGGAGGAAAAAAAAACACACAAAAAGTTGTCACGTGGTCTGATTTTTAGGGTTCAGATTTGGTTCGATCAGGCACTTGAATTCAGCTGAATTCAAATTGCCCCTGCAATTACCCTCTTTTAAATAATGTTGGTTCTGCCACCCTTAATCCCAGTCTTACACTGCTCTTGTATAGCCAGTACAATGATCCTTTTAATGGAGAAGAGAAGTAAAAATCACCCGATAACCAGGGCCGGTGCTCCTGTTAGGAGAAAACTGCACCAGCCATGGGGTAGCTGCGAGGGAGCGATCCTATTCTGTCTCTCTTCATTCTTTTGAATCCCAGGGCCATTGCATGTGCAGTAGGGTAAAAATGCCAACTTTATTGTTAAAGTTTGGATTTTCACTCTATTGGGCATTTGCAAGCAGCATGAGTACAGAAGAAGAAAGAGGATCGCTCCCTCGCAGCTACCCCAGAAAACTGCACTAGCCCGGGTTAAAAGGTAAGCGATTACAATCACTGGTGGGTGCCTAACATTTGGCACCCCCAGTGATTTTTACCTTTCCTTTCCTTTACAAGAAATATTGGCTTTGATTCTCTTCAGTTAATTGGTGGTTTAAGCTGGAAACAGTTTTTAAACCTGTTTAAACAGGTACAGATGTCTTAATAAAGAAGTGTCAGAGTCTGGGTACTGGCTAGCAGAAGCACTTGAACGGGAAATCATTCCAATCAGGCCCAGGCAATCTCTGGATCCTGGCAAACACCTGTAATGCTGTAAGAAGCCATAGACAGTTACTGTTTAGTGGACTGGTGAGGGGCTGTTTGGGCCTTAATTTAATTATAGATCGTGAGGAGGAAGGAGCAATGTGAGGGGTGCAGTGACATCTAGGAAATGCTAAATGGAAAGTGAAAGTAATTGCCTGCCCTGCCTCTATATTACAAATGATTGACAGTGAAGATTTTTAAATACTTTTATAAACAGGTACATATGTCTTAATAAAGAAGTTTCAGAGTCTGGATACTGGCTAGCAGAAGCACTTGAATGGGAAATCATTCCAATCAGGCCCTGGCAATCTCTGGATCCTGGCAAACGCCTGTAATGCTGTAAGAAGCCATAGATAATTACTGTTTAGTGGACTGGTGAGGGGCTGTTTGGGCCTCTGTTTACCTGAAATGCCAGGGCCTATATTAAATCTCAGTACAGACATGATTTCTATTATGCCTTAAGCCACACTAAATTATTGCCCAGTGGGCCTGAAGATGCGAAATTGAACAGGAACTCTCTTGATGGTCTCCCACCTCTCCGAGGTCTCCCACCTTCTTTTGTCTGTTCCCCTCACCACTTGCTCTCTTGACCCTATGCCTTCCTCTCTGCTCAAACACTGCATTCCTGAACTTACTCCGGCTCTTACTCACATCTTTAACTCTTCTCTGACCTCTGGAAGCTTCCCCTCTTCCTTCAAACAGGCCTTTGTCAAGCCCATCCTAAAAAAGGCCATGCTGGACCAGTCCTGCCTCTCTAACTACCGCCCTGTCTCACTTCTACCGCTTGCCTCCAAAATCTTAGAGCCTATTGTCTTCTCCCGTATTACTGACTTTCTCAATGACCATAATTTATTAGACCCTCTGCAATCTGGTTTTCGGCCTGCGCACTCTACTGAGACAGCGTTGTGCAGAGTTACAAACAATCTTCAGGTTGCCAAAGCCAAAGGTCACTTTTCCGTACTAATCCTCCTAGATCTATCGGCTGCATTTGATAAGGTTGACCACTCCCTCCTGATGCAAATTCTGCATTCGATTGGTCTCCGCAGTCAGGCTGCATCCTGGATCTCTTCTTATCTATCTAACCGTTCATTCACTGTCTCCTACGCTAATAAAACCTCATCTCCAGTTCCTCTTAATGTGGGGGTACCTCAAGGCTCTGTACTTGGGCCGTTGTTGTTCTCCCTCTACACGCTGTCTTTGGGAGATCTCATCCGTTCATTTGGCTTCAAATACCATCTGTATGCTGATGATATCCAAATTTATCTGTCGACCCCTTCATTAACAGCTGAAACTGAGACTCAAATCTCTAACTGCCTCCTGGCCATCTAATGATTTTTCCGCCTAAGCCTGGTCCTACTCCCCCCTTTTCTATCTCTATTGATGGCACCCTCATCAACCCCGTCGATTCGGCGCGTTGTTTGGGGGTGATCTTTGACTCCAGTCTCTCCTTTTCTAACCACATTAACTCCACTGTCAAAACCTGTCACTTTTTCTTACGCAATATTTCCAAAATCCGTCCCTTTCTTTCTACTGTAACAGCTAAGCTGCTCATGCATGCCCTCATCCTGTCACGACTGGATTACTGCAACCTGCTATTAACCGGACTCCCTAACTCCCATCTTTCCCCCCTACAGTCTATATTAAACACTGCTGCCAGAATTCTCCTCCTCTCATCCAGGAGAGTTCAGGCCCTTCCCCTGCTAAAGTCCTTATCGTGGCTTCCTATCAAAAAAAGAATAGTGTACAAACTCCTTCTCTTAACCTTCAAAGCCCTCCATTCCTCTGCTCCTCACTACATCTCGTCCCTTGTGTCTCCGTATGTTCCCGGCCGACTCCTTTGTTCCTCGCAGAGCAATCGTTTGGTTGCGCCCCCCACTACTACTGCGGTTTCCCGTCTTAAACCTTTCTGCCTGGCTGCCCCCTACATTTGGAATGCCCTCCCTGATTTCCTCCGGAGAGAATCCTCCTCCAGTCTTTTTAAAACTAAGGTTAAAGACTACCTTTTGGAGCACTCGCCCAGCACCTGATCTGGGAACTGGCACTTATATTGTAGTGTCACCCACTGTGACCTACAGCACTTATATTTGCCTATTTGTGTCTGTTAGTTACTCTCCCATATAGATTGTAAGCTCTACGGGGCAGGGACCTCCTTCCTCTGTGTCCTCGACTCTTAACTTATTGCTGCAGTATTTATCTGTATTTATTATTATACTTTGTATTTATCTATTATCTTAACACCCTGTTTGTATTAATGTATTCATACTGTACAGCGCTGCGTACATAAGTAGCGCTTTATAAATAAAGATATACATACATACATATACATACATACATGTCAGAAAATAACAGTCAGTTGTTCCCAAAACACTATATATGCTTTGTCCATTCTTTGTTTTAAAGACTTATTGTAGTCATTTGTTTATTTTGGTTTTTTTGCACTTTTTAAAAAAAAAAAAAAAAAAAGCAAAACTGATTAAACTACTTAAAGGAGAAAGAAAGGTAAAAACTAAGTAAGCTTTATCAGAAAGGTCTATGTAAATACAGCCATAAGCACTTACAGAAACGATGCACTGACTTCTCTGTCAAAAGATTTGTTGTGTCTGTAATTCATGTGCCACAGACACGCAGCTCTCTCCTCTCTCCTGCTCCCCCCTCCCTCAGGAATGAAGAACTCATCCCCCGCCTTAGGAATGTGGATCTGAGCCAATCAGCAGGAAGCTGACTCATAGTGTAACAAACTGAGCATGTACACTTTGTCTGGGTCTTGGTGCAGGAGTGAGGCATTATGGGAACTTTCTTTACACAGTTCAGAGTTTTTTTTTCTTGTTTGGCTTCTGAATGATCTCTATATGGGGAGACTTAAGGGCTCTATTGAGACAACTGAAGGTAAGCCTGCAGCTTGAGATTAACTCTTTATTAGCCTTTCCTTCTCCTTTAAAGGGGACCTGTCACCCTAAGAAATAATTCCAAATCCCTTTTTATCATGTTAGTTTAGCAAAATACACTTTACATACACTAATTTTTTTTTACATTTTGTTTCCTTCACTCTTGGAATTCACTCAGCATACAGGCCAGAACATTTTGTAGACACTCTAATTAGGGAAGTTTTGTATCACCCCTGAATGGGCCAGAATGGGGGACCTAATGCCCATGCCCATGCATTGGCTACACAAATATAGATTGTGAGGAGGAAGGAGCAATCTAGGAAGTGCTAAATGGAAAGTGAAAGTAATTGCCTGTCCCACCTCTATATATCACAAATGATTGACAGCGAAGATTTTTAAATACTTTTATAAGTAAGGTACAGATGTCTTAATAAAGAAGTTTGGATTAAAAAAACAAAAAGAATTTGAGTTTCATGTTACTTTGAAAAGGTCTTTTATTATTATACAGCTTTTTATGTGTGGGTGACAGGTCTTTTTTTAATAAAGTAGAGACCTACAATATTACCAGAAGCAAAGTACAAAAAAAAGACTAGTATGCTGTGGGATTTCTGCAAATGTAAAAAGTCTTTGATAAAACATTGATTTTTTTTTGTTCAACATCTTCAAAAACATAAAAAACACAGGACTTCCACTAATGGAAACTTCACTAATGTGCTCTTCATAGCACTGCTGTTTTCTACGGAAATTAACAGGTTAAGTGAGCCAGAGCAATGAGTCACTTTTCCACCTTATCAGAGGCCTAGTGCCATTGCGCTTCACATAAGCAACTGCTGAATTACCAATAGTGATTTTTGTCTACTCGTTTTGAAAGTAAAACCACATTGATTTCACTATGCAGCTTAAACCAACTTAAAAGGAATCATAGAAATGATTAAAGATGGGTAGAGATTATGGGGGTTTGAGTCATCCTGTTTTGCTTACATGATATATGAACTTATGTGGGACCGAGCAAGATCTGTAATGTAATGGCAATTTCAAGTGTTCCTTTCTATGAGAAAATAAAATCCCCTCTTCCATTCCAAGGCAGTGCAAAGAAAACATGTTATTAAATAAGGTGGTAGAATGACTGATAGTGAAAGATTTTATTTCAAGGTTCCTTCTAGGCAAATATCTCAGAAAAGAACATTGACTTGACGTTCATTTTGCAGGTATGATGTGTGATCCAGTAAAGGTGTCTCTGGAAACAGCAGCACACAGGCAATACTTTTAAAGCTGACTTCACAAGAGACGACATTGAGGATCAGTCCGTTGTGCAATCATTCAGTAGACTGTGCACTTACCTCAGTGTATCTAACAGGGTCATGGTGTAGCCTGGTTTTCTTAAAATCGTCTGTGACCATGCCAAAGCTGGATGTGCCAAATATCTCAATAGGGGCCCCACGTATGGGGACTAATAAACAAACAGTTGTATAAAAGGACCACATTAGTATGTGTGGCCAGCTAAGAACCAGAAATTAGATAGTAATATGTATGGTCATAACTGTGTGCAAAAAACATTCCTTGTTTGCCTTCACATTGTTTATCAGCCTAAACATTGTGCAAGTTGCCATGAATAGACAGTGCAGTTGCAACACTTCTCTTTTACAACTAGCCCCTAAGCTTGGCATTCATTATTGCCAAAATTTCTTAGCACGTGCGCATTCTTCCAACATCTAGAGCTGTATGGCCTTCACTTATATCGTATGGAAGGGTAAACTTCCCAAGCAATCACAGAAAATGATACATTTTACATAACTTTATCCTTGTCTGCTAATCTGCACCCATTCAGAAGTCTTTGTATGGCAAACAGGACAGAAAAAATGGATAAAGGAACTTCTTTATATGTGTAAATAAGAAAAGACCCATGCTCTTACTCATGCAAGTCTGCTGGAAGATCAGGGTTTGGGAACTACAAACAAAGGCTCAGAGCAGCCTATTAGGGCCTTACTTCTTCAAGAAAACAGTTCATATGACAGCACTGCAGTTAATAAAATGCCTTTATTTAGGGTTACTGCTAAATGCACACATTTTGTTTTTCTTTTGGATCCATGTGTATGAGAACACTGGCAGACTGGCACCCAAAGAAAAGATTAAATAGAAAGGTGTGTGACTGAAGTTCAGCCCAGATTTAAAAAAAGACCATGATCCTTAAGTTATTAAAGGAATTCTGTCATGATTTTTATGGGGTACTTTTTATTTCTAAATTACACTGTTTACATAGCAAATAATTCACTTTGCCCATTCAAATTTTGTTCTTAAATATTCTGTTTTATTATGACATCTACTGGGAGCTACTATCTTGCTACGTTCCTATTGTTCTGCTGATCGACTGCTGGGGATGATATCGCTCCAACTTGCAGCACAGCAGTAAAGTGGGACTGAAGTTTATCAGAGCACAGGTCACATGGCTGTAGCACCCTGGGAAGTGAAGAACATTGCTAGCCCCATGTGAAATTTCAAAATTAAACATAAAAAAAATCTTGTTTGTGTTTTTGGAAAATGGATTTCAATGCAGGATTCTGCTGGAGAAGCTCTATTAACTGATGTGATTTGAAAACACAGTATTCCTTTAAAGATCTGTCAGTCAAAGTTAAAGCCTGAAGAGGGAAAATGATCTGTGAAGTCAGAGTTATGAGGGCAATTAATATATTGTAAACAGGACTAACCATGTAACTTTTTGAGTCATCACCCTGTAAAACTAAAATTAAAAAGGCCATAGATACCTTGTGTATTTCCGGTATCACTTGTAACATGTTGTGAGATGCCAAGTAAAGGATCAGAGATGGGACTGTTGTTGGTTTTGGTTGCCTGTAACATTATAGAGCATTTTAACTAATGTGCTGTAATGACAAACCTCATCATAAACACAATTAAGGGTTATGCAAGATTTTATACAGGTCTAATCTCCCATAGCAACCAATCAGCAGATAGCATTTATTAATCACCTGCTTTAAAGCAAACATCTCACTAGTTGCTAATGGTTAATGCACCTGGACAAATGTTTTGACTTTTATTATATAAGGGAAATTGTATAAGTATAGATATGTGTAAAAAATTTAATTAAAATACATGTTAATTAAAATACTTTTACTTTTTCAATTTTATGTCACTATATACACCATATAAATCCATGCATATTTATAAAGTTGTATAATCATTTTTTTTTTCATTCTTTCTCATCTGTACTTGTTCCATTGATTTCAATAGGTTATCCCAGGTCTAGGAGGTCATAAAACAATTGCTTGATTTTAGGTGTAAGTCTGGTGTGCAATAAAACACATGCCCATAAATATGCCTATTAGCTCTTGGAAAGGTATCATTTGGTCAAGTATTCATTTGTTTGTTTTCCATCCATCTCCATCCATGGTAGTCTCAAAAGTTTCAACACCAAAGTTCCTACCCTTTGTCACTGTCCAGCTTTCATATCCATAAAGTGTCACACAAAATATCACATCCTAAACACTTCCCTTAAAGATATTTCTAGTCCTTTCACTCTACAAAGGGCCAAAGTGCATGACATTTGCTAGATCCTGTGCTGTTAATAAGTATTGTGATGTGTAGCATAAGGACAACAGAGCTTCATAAAAACATTATTTGACATCCATTTTTACACTGTGTTTTCTTTATATATTTGTATTTATAAATTGATATTACATGAAACTATTTCCTACTGTGTCTGGGTATTCAAAAGTTTTTCTGTAAAACTACACGTAAATTACTGTTTCCATTTAAAACAATTCACACATTATAAAATGCCACTGCAGACCAAACTGATTATGATGAAGAATAAGGTAAGACTTCTAAAAGAACAGAAGCTGAAAGGTGTTGACTTGCTGAACACATAAAAGACAGAAAATATGATTAAAATAAATGTCTGACTGCATGCAGTATATTGCTGCTTTATTAAAGTTAGCTAAGACCTCATTTCTGTGTACACGTGCATTCACGATAGTCATGAAATCTTTCTCAAGGGACCAAAGGGAAGAAATATTTTTATTTCTCTGATTATTTTAGTTTCCATTACAGTAACTGAGAGCGGCTTCTCATCTGCTTAACTTAAAATTGTACCGAAACAAGTGGAGAGTCATAACAGTTCTGAGGTCTTCCTGTCTGCATACCACAGCATGAGTAAGTATAAGCGCGGACCACTCACTTTTTAAACATCTGCTTCTAAAGTATAACACATCTGGTCCACAACAAATGTCTTCTATATTTTCTCAATATCACACCCAGTAGGTACAGCTAGAAATGTAATTAGACTGCCAGCTCTTTGGAGAAGGAATAATGTATCCTCCAGATGGCTTTTGTTCAGGTTAAATGTTCAGACTTGCTTAAAAATATAGATGAAAAAGTCCTAACTGGTTAACAATTTCCACTTTCTTATTTATTAAATCATGGTGGTAGTAGATAAAGTCTGCTTTCTCTAGCTACAAAAATTATACCTAAAACAACAACTGTTTACCCAGGCTAAAATGTTTAATTTATAAACAAAAATATTATAAAACTATGAATTGAGCTAGCAGCCTGTTCCAGCCATGTTGCACTGCTATCAGCATGCATCAGGAAATCCAGCAACAGACCTACTCAGTCATAGAAAAGGCCAGTAACTGTATGTAGCTTTGAGTCTTTAGAGAGGTGGTCAAAGGATTATTTTACATTTTTTTTATAAATGCATACACAGACCTATTTTAAGGCTGTTTAGCTTTTGCAAGTACCTTAGTCTCTGGCTAGTAAATGGAAATGTCTTCCTATGAACTTTTCACTTAAGTTATCCAATCTTAAGAAACCTGAGGAAGGATTCATACTCTACAATATTATGGAACTTTAGTCTTCAACAAATGTTACTATGTGACCATGATGACTGTTTTTTATATATGTGGGCTTAAGTGACATTTTTAGATGAACATATTCTTGAAGAATTGTGGCCTTCAGCAGCATAAACAACTTTTGCAGGTTTGAAAAAATGGTCCTCAGAATTATGTGGTGACAAGTGTAACATTAAATTAAAGATACCAGTACCTTTCGTCCTGGAAATAGTAAAGAATGTTAGTCCAATCATTACATAAGCTTTAGAAAAATCTCTACAATTCTCACAAAAATCCTAGAGGCGCTTGAGACCTTGACTGGTAAAAACATGAACAATAACTTTTACAGTTAGAAGACAGAGGCATCAGCTTTAATGCTTCTGTGCAAAGACGGCATTTTACATTCTTTCATATTCATATAGTCCAGTTGTACAGCTGAATTATGTAAAGTATTTCTATCAGACAATTGTGTGTGTATATATATATATATATATATATATATGCGTGTGTGTGTATAGTGAATATATGTAGTTATACCTGTAGCACAGTTTACAACTAGGCAACAACCCCAGGAGGGAGCCTTGAGGACATTGATAGGGTATTCTAATTAAGATGAAATATCTTAGCATTTAATTAAGATGAAGCATTTACCTGTATATAGTGACCACGAGGGTAACTAGCAAGGCAGATTGTATAGATAGTTGTAAACCAGTTCGGCACCACTGTGGAGGGTCTAGGGAAAGTAATTCTTTATACTTAGGATATCACCCTTATTGGACCGGATCCCAAACGGCCGATGATGGTTCAGGGATTTACACTGACCTGCAACTTGTATCTAAACCGTGGTCCCTACAATAAAGCAACAGTGTCTGTAAAGGAGAACTAATCCAGAAACTGCTCTTACTACATAAGCTGTCTATCTCACGTAATTACATGTGCTATGACACAAGATAGTCTGTCCTTACTATTCCCTCATTCACAGGGTTCCCTCTCCCCAACTTCTCCAAGGATGCTGGTCTCCCTTGGGGCCTAAACTTCTGGGCCGGTGTGGATCCCAGGCTTCATGGAGCATCCACACAGATCAATGTTGCAGGCCAATAAGGCAGAGCCAGCCCTTTCCTAACACTATATAGAAGTGTGGTAGGGAATGGTCTAGCCTTGGGCCAATGCCAGGATACATGTTAATATCAAATATGATACATGGGTCTTTGCCCAGTAACAGGAAAATAGCAAGTGTAGGGCTTAAAGCCATAGGCATGTTAACCCTATGGATTCCTACATTTGCAATACTGATTCCTTTATTGTGGAGTATTTCCTTTATACGTATAGACGTAGTAATCTACACTGGTCCACATACCTCTAGCACCCATGTTCAGATGCGGAAAGCCTGTACATGCACCATTTCATTTAGAGGAAAAATACACATGCATCTCACTTTACTTATAAAAAGTGTTTATTGTCATGGTAGAGTTTTCCACTCCATTATGGAAGGTGTTTTAACCCTGTTATTTGCAAGTAAATATTTGGTAGTTTGTGACTCAGTGCCCACTCCTTTCACACAGGCCCTACTCTTTGGGTTCACTTTTCCAAGTTCAGTATACAAATTGGCTCACGGGTCAGGAAGCTCATTTGGCCCTGCTGTTTGCCATATAGGCAGTATATGAGGCATATGAGTATATGAGGCACTTGTTACCTTGTTCCTTACAGTTTACAGTTTAGTTATTACTTTTCAGACAATGATAATTAGTATTCCTGCTGGCATTGAAAGCTCAGATTAGGCCAAAGGAATAATACACAGATCTGGTCTTAAAATACTGTGTTGTTCTAAGACTCACTGAGCATGTAGGGTTAATTCAATGCTTTAGGATCAATTTCAAAAGTTAAAGAAAAATTATACATTTAAAATGGTCATTCAGAGGAAAAAAAGTGAAGCAGATATATGGATAGCAGAAAATTATTAATGACTATGACTGGTTATATAGTTGCATAACTAATTTGTGTTGAAAAATGTCAACCCTTCCAAATGATCCCTTGCACACACACATGCATATATACACCTTTACATACACACACACATATATACTTATATTTACACTAGGGATGCACCGAATCCCGGATTCGGTTTGGGATTCGGGCCAAAACTAACCTTTTTCGTGATGGATTCGGTTTTGGGCGAATCCACGGTCCCGGCCGAACCGAATCCTAATTAGCATTCGTCTAGTCATAATAGACATACTAGACATTTTTAACTGTTTGTTTCAATAACTCTCACTTCTGTGAATGAGATATTGGGGAATGCTACATTAATGGCTACCAGGAAATCTGTGATATGTGAATCACTTAGTTTGGGGACAGGCAGCCTTAGCTGAAAGGGGGATTTTGGGAACAGTAGGCCTAAATATCTCTATTGACTTACTTTTCTACTAATTTCATTGACATAAACTATCAGTTTTACAAGTTTTAATGGTAAAATACCAGCCATGTTGCAATACATGAGTTATGTTCTATACTGAATTAGAAGAGATAAAAACATACAATATTTTGGACTCCATCAAGGTCCTCTTAAATTATTTAAAACATAATTTTAGATCCTGTGGCACAGGCATATAAAATCATTTCAGGAGCACAACCACTAGGTACTACATACAAAGGAGCGGAAGGATGGCTGCATTTTCAGTCTACTTAATGAAAAGTGCTTCTTGTGTTCCTAATATCTGTCTAGACTGTATTGTCTGTACTTTGCTGCTCCTTCTGTATTAACGTTGTTAACCATTTCAGCATTAAAGCAGAATATCTTTCTCCTACATCATGGTGTTTTCTTAATTTATATGGTCTACATTGCTACCTGCTGCAGCTTGGTTTGGCTAAATATAGTTTCCAGTTATGAACATTGCTTTCCTGTAATAAAGGTCAAACATTGCATATACAGCAAAGCTTTGCTGTTATACACAAGGGTAAAATCACAGTAGGCAATTTAGCATTTCTTAAGCTGTGTACCTCTGCTTACTCAACAAATCAATTTATTTAGTCTGAAGGGGAAGTATCACCAAAACCATGACAGCGTCTTAACATCAGCAGACACTTATTTGGCCCTTAATTGCAGTATAAAAACATTTAATAGTTTTATTTGGGTTGCTTTTTTATATCTTAAAGATAAATACCCCACTTTTGTGGAAGATAGAGCTCCTAAAGGTACAATAAGTGCAAGGGGCTAGGCAGAAAAATGCTTGAAAATCACCATGTTTCTGCAGAAGACACTGCATAACGTGCAAGTAATTTACCAATGCAGTTCCAAGTAATGCATGCAAGTTTAACTCCATCTATCTTAGTCATCAGACAATCATGAACGCAAATGCTCACGGCGTCAGCAAGTCACTGTGCAAGTCAGTTATATGTAAGCACAATTCACTTGGGACATGATAGTTCCTCTGGCTATGTGGTCATTTTAGGGTTCTCTTTCATCCATGTGACTTGCATACATAAACAAGCCCCAGTACTATAACTTTTTCTGCCTCTATTTAGGTAAAATATACAATACAATCCTTAGCTGAATATTTGTGATGGCAATTGAACTAACAAGGGAATTGCTTTAGCTGAGGTCAATTTGTTTGTTGACCGGGGCAACAAATGCAATATTTATTAATGCTATTAGTTTAGCATATTTTTGATGTTGCTGTTCACAGGGAATGTTCAGCTTTAGATTTGGTAAAGACAATCCTATTAGGCACAGGGATATTTATTTTTTTAAGGGATCTGAAACACTAAATTGCAAAAGTTTCATTACCAACAGCCACCAGTCGACAATTAGTTTATTCATTCTAAAAAAATGAAAGCAAAGATCTTATTGGTTGCCACGGACAACTGTTTTGCTGTCATATATTAAGCCAACCCCATTATGTTTAAGAGTGTCAAGTTTTTACTTGTATTGTACTGATATTCTCAAATGACTTTTCAATTTTTTTTTAAAAATGCAAACACTTTAAAGAAACCTACTCCGTGAGCACAGAATCTAAACTCACATTCTCTCTGTAATGATATATAGACTGTTGAATGCATAGGGCCGCTTGATAGACTGTGGTAAAGATGCTAGGTTCCTATCTATTTAAATATATAAGTATAAAAATGCTTTGAGATGAATAAATGTACAAACTAAATTAGATTGTACTCAGAGCAAAGCATTCTACCTGGTTTCTTGGCCTGGTATATGTTGTCAGCTAATATACAGAAACTCAGTGTTAGACCTCAGTAAAAGCACTACTAACACATTGCAATCAAGAAAATATTCTGTACAAGTCTATTTAAACGTATACAGAAAAATTCATTACTATTCATGTGTGCTTTTATGGTGAACCTTGACCTTTTAATTGATTTAGGGAAAACTTCATAATGAGTTTTATATGACTATTCTCACACAAAGTTTGAGGGACACAAACCCAATAACCATGTTAGAAAATATGCTGATATGTATAAGCCTTAAGGCTCTTGTCATCTGCATAATGTAGCTGAGATATCTGGTGTGACTGGTATAGGTTGTTTTTGCTAGCATGCAACTGTGGGACAGGCAGGCAGACATCTAGGTCACTGATAACATATTTGTTATCCTGGGCGCAGCCATTCTGATTGACTGAAGCTAAGGAATTCAGTTTATCCTGTGCACGTCTGACTTGCAGAGTGATGGATCCAAGCAATAAACTGATCCACAATATACAGCTGTATATGTTCTATTAACTTAATGAAATACAGTGACAAAGCTATGCAGAGTGCAGCTATAATTATAAACATTTACCCAAACACAGGCAAACTTGTTTCAACTGCCTTATCATCCAAAGGTCAATCAACCATTAAGTTGTAATAAATGTAGTTAGTATTTTAGTGGCTATAAAGATCACATATTATCTTCTATCTACCCACTCTTAGAAGTGTGGGTTTTCTATCCTTTTCAGTCTCCACCCCATTTAGATGATTGTCGATATATAGCACACATAGTGGTCTTGGTGGGTGTCTAACATATGGGAAACTGTACCCTCTGTTCAGGACCAATGCTAGATAAGAAAGGTTTTCAAAATTACATTATGATGCTGTGGTTGGAGACAGTTGTTGTGTTTTTATATATTTTTCTGTGTGTCTCAGTCCTGTCTTCCCCCTCCTACTGGAAAGTCTGGAGGTGGTAGTGAAAGCAAATTTCGTTGATATTTTATACATCTCATAGACCTAGCAATGATAACGATTCACTTCCTGCTTTAAGATGTGCTTATGACACATTTAAGTTTTCAATTGCATAAGGGGTAAAGCGAAATACATAAAAAGGGAAGGAGATGTTATCTATCCAAGTTACGAAAATCAGAATGGTTCTAAGACTAAATAAAGACTTTGGGGGCTTTTACAGACATTAAAACATTCATTATTCTGTTATTTTTCTATGGTTATGAAGAGGGAAATTACAAGCATGATACAAAACAAAATTAGGAAGCAAAGATTTGGGGGATGTTGGTAATGAGAAGCACTACAGTTAAAACCAGGAATAAATAAATGAATGGTTTACTGTATGTGTTTCATCATTCTAAAAGAGTATAGGAATAATGGATTTCTTTACATCAAGACAGGGAAATTGTCTCTTTGGACAACTGTATATCAATTTAAAAGGACTGTGTAAACTGAGCATATTGCAAAACAGAGATACTTTCATTTGTCGGAGCTCAAATTATTTGTTCTGTTGATCTGCCTGTCATTGTTTATTCACTGGGAATACAAGCCTTTGTTATGGCACAGTCTATAAAAAATACTTTAAACAAATGACATGATGAAATAATGGTACACCATGGTGACTGTGGAGATACAAAAGATTGGAAGAAAATACATAATATGTCACTAAGCCACCCTGGCGTGAACCCCTTTGGGTATACATAAGTTTTCAAAAGCACAGCTGTCTGTGTCCTGTTTCCCCAGCTGCACTGTACATTATTGTCACTTACAGAACATGCATTTTTATGCACTACCTTAGCACAGAAGAGAATATATGGTGTATATATAACAATAATAACTATGGGATTCTGGGGAAAGGTACTGTTACATTTTTCAGTAAAAAGCATTTTGTGGATTTCAGCCTACGTCCCTGGTGTTCCTATTTAGGTAATACAGTGCCCAGTTAATAGACATTGTAAGGAAAATGATCTAGGGTTAGTTGGGTTTGGCTTGGAATAAGTAGGTCCAAAATCAAACCACTGTTTCAAATCAAACCACTGGTGTTAGAAAAGAAACTAGATGATAAATTAAAAGTACATACCATTTTGTCATTTACAAAAATGGTATGTACAGTATATTAATGTGATGCAGGGTCAGGTTGGCCTGTCTGGATACCAGAAATTGTTACAATGAGGCAGGCCCTAGTAGGCCCCACCATATGGCAATTCCCATCAACACTTTCTTAATTACATCAGACAACCTTTTACCATTTTGCATGTTTCACATGTAACTGTTGTGACTTAAGGTGCTAGATGTCAGATTCTTTGTTGGGCCCTAGGTGGTCAAGACCACATTGAAAAAAAACAAGTTTCTCATAGATATAAAAGAGCATACCTTGTTCATGACAATGGCATAAGATATCCAGGATTCAATGTTGTGTTTCAACAGGCTTATTATATTATACACAGGATTCTTTTTATATACTGTAACTATGACATTTTGTCATAGTTACTATTTATTATTTGGTAGGATACACTTAGCATCTATGTCTAAGATCCCATAGATTCCTTATGTCTTTTGCTGATATGGTGAAGTTGTTCAGTAAATGTTTCCAATTTGGTCTAGTATAAGGCTGATGCCACACGTGGCGTTTTTACGCTGCGTATTTTCTAATTCTCTCGGCGGCTGAAAAACGCACAATATCATCATCCATAGAAATAACTTGAAAAGACTCGAAGCAAACCACACAATGCGTAAATACGCTAGAAAACGCCTTACCACGGATTTTTCAAGCGTTTGCCGAAAATACGCCAGTATTTGCACAGCAAGCTATTCCTATGTATACACAAAGGCAGCTGCCAGACCTAACGGAAATACGTGGGTTTTTTACTATTTCGCACTATTAGCACCATGGAAACGGGATTTGCTACGTCACCAGTACTAGGCTGAAAAACACCATTGTCAGGGGCTGTGTGGCTTGTGCGGCGTTTTTAGGCTGAGAAAATATGCAGCGTAAAAACGCCACTTGTGGCATCAGCCTAAGATGTCATCTTACAACTAACTGCAGGATCAATGATGGGCAACCTATGGCTTCCCGGGTGTTTCTGCTCTACTCAACCACCGCAGCCAGTCCTGTGGGCTGTAGTCAACATCATTTTACAAGATACCATATGTATGTAATATGAAACAGTGTCACAATTGGGGGGAACATCACTTTAGAACACATAAATGGAATTCATGACACATAAAAAGCATGACCAAAACCAGAACACATACAAATTAATACTTGAATGAGACCCATTACCAAACAGTCCAAAATTTAGTGGCAGATTGGACCAAAATTTCTGCCTTTTCCTCTGTGACCTTAAAGATGAATCAGTTCCATTACAGTTTCAGTACATGTACACACTCATAAATAAAAGCCAAATACAATAAAGCAATAAGCTGCGTCTGCATTTTTTTTTTTACTTATTACATATACTCTCACACCTATGCTGATATCAATATTGGTATTGGTTGGCAATAAGGGCATTAGTGTATACCTAAACTTGATTTCCTCCCTCAGCCTTAAAGTGTCACTGGATGAAGTTGTTTAATCAAAATTATAATAAGGTTTAAATAGTATAAAGCTTTAATTCTTAATGACTGAAACTAACCTTAAACTGTTTGATTTCTTATGCCATTCAGTCGATGTGCAACCAAAAACAACACCCACGGAATGCTGGCAGGTACCAGTGCATACCAATACATGCCATTATGCTTGCACAACTTATTGAACATCCGCCTTTGTGAATGGAACAATGTTTTTCATGGTATAGGTATGGGACCCATTATCCAGAATGCTCGGAACCTGGGGTTTTCCGGATAAGGGTCTTTCAGTTATTCGGATCTCCTACCTAAAGTGTGCTAAAAAGATTATTTAAACAGTAATTAAACCCAATAGGATTGCTTTGCCTCCAATAAGGATTAATTACATCTTAGTTGGGATCAAGTACAAGGTTCTGTTTTATTATTACAGAGAAAAAGGAAATAATTTTTTAAAAATGTTAATTATTTAATTAAAATGGAGTCTATGGAAGGTGGCCTTTCCATAATTCGGAACTTTCTGGATAATGGGTTTCCGGATAAGGGGTCCGATACCTGTATATGCCTGTTTAAAAGGGTTTTTAAGATATTTCAATGCTTAAGCTGCCTTTTGCTATTGCAGTTCCTGAGTTTTTTTAAATCTTGGGCTGTACTTAGAATCTAATATTTACTTCTTGCCCCAATCCTTGGGCTGACTACTTAATCCAACTATGCTCGATCGCCCTGACCTTTGTTCTGTTTATGGACTGCTACTTTTACACTGTGTGCTGATCTTTACCTGGTGTCTTTGCCACTGGTCCCTTAGCCCCTCACTGTCTCATCTGTTTGGTTGCCTGTCTCTGTAGTTCTGGCTAAAAGAACATGAGTACCTCTCCAGCATTTCTCACATTTACCTTATTCCATAACTTCCATAAATATACCATGCACTACAATAACCATCCGAGCAACAGGGTTATAGTTGCTGAGCTTAACATGAAATGCAGTATACATGCCAAAATATTTTAAAAGTGCCAAACCCAGGACAATTGTATATTTTTCCTGACAAAAATTAGGATCCAACTTTAAAGATGTATACCAAACTTAATTTTTGCTCAGTCACTTCTTTCCCACAAGCTCAGAAACCTGTTTGCCACTTGCAAGTCCATTGATGGAAAGTGAAACATCAAAGTACAACCTCATAATCATTAGGGTTTTGACTAATACCGAGAAAAGCAGCTGTCACCCTTAAACACTTGCAGTGATCTATATTCTCAGAAGCTAATGAAACCAGAGCAAAACCAATACACTTTCACCCAACAAACACTTCTGCAGCTGGAAAGGTCCCGATAACCTTTTCAACCAGTTTGGTGGTCACTGTCCTTGGCATTCCCAATAGGGCCAGAGAGTAAAAATGGAAACTGATGGGTGCATAGCCACATCAACATTATCTTCATTTTCTTTATTTTAGTCAAAAGGTTATATGCAAGGACTTCCTGTTTGAGGTTAAGATTATTTTTCCTTAAAGTCATCTAGAAGGATAGCTAGGATGTCTTAAGGGCAGCTTGGCTTCTATCTGAGCAACTATTTCTGAATTCTTTCATTTAAATTTTGTAACAATGTATAACCAAAGACCAATAAAATCACAGTGGCCTACAAATCCAAACCCTACCCATTTCTGCAACCATGTCCCCTTTGAGGCCCACATGTCAAGACAACAAATTTGGAACAGTCAATTATATAAAATACATGTTTTAGGCTAATTAGCAGCTGATCTGTATTAGTATTGCATGGCTGCATATGAGTTAGTGCAGTCTGCAGTAGACGTCAGAGCTGATAATAGTAATCAGCTCAGCAGCTTGTGGCTTTTAAAATTGGGCAAGCCTGTGGATTTTTAAAATGGTGTTTAGGGCAAAGACAGACATGTCGCTTTTTTCCGCTTGTGTTAAATGGCAGGTGATAAAACATCTAAAATAACCATAATGCCATTGCTGACCATTTAAATCATTGCAAGTAAAAAAGTCAAACTGTGCAATCATGCAAAAATGTTAGCAGATGTATTTTGCACAATTTGTCTGAAATACCCAGAGCAATGTCAGTGGTTGGCAATTGCAGGATATGCTGGATGTTTTTCCACCCATGTCTTAACATGACCTGTTTGTAGTCATTGTTTTAATATAGTTAGTCATAGATAAAAAAAAATAAAGGGAAAATCATCAGAAACAGTTTTTTTCCTTTTTTTAACCTGCAATCCATATAGGTAAACAGAGCTGAGTAAGGCAGTGGAAACAGAGGAAACATTGTCTGTGTGCCCAGGGCCCAAGTCACTGACTTGATTAGCCCCTGTTAGAGATAGGGAAAGAGCTTACAAAGCTAATGAAAGGGAACCTCGATGGCAAATTAAAATTCATGTGCAGCAAGGCTGCTTAAAGGAACAGTAACACCAAAAAATAAAAGAGCTTTAAAGTAATAAAAATATAATGCACTGTTGCCCTGCACTGGTAAAACTAGTGTGTTTGCTACAGTAACACTAATATAATTTATATAATAAGCTGCTGTGTAGCCATGGGGGCAGCCATTCAAGCTGGAAAAAAGGAGAAAAGGCACAGGTTACATAGCAGATAACAGATAAGTTCTGTAGAATACAATAGTGTTTTATCTGTTATCTGCTATGTGCCTGTGCCTTTTCTCCTTTGAATGGCTGCCCCCATGGCTACATAGCAGCTTATTTATATAAATTATAGTAGACTTTCAGAAGTAAACACACAACTTTTACCAGTGCGGGCAGCAGCACATTATATTTTAGTTACTTTTATATACTTTCATTTTTTGGTGTTACTGTTCCTTTAACTAGTGCACTGCCCCTGTGGGCAAGGACTTGGAGAGTAGAGAAGCAGAGAAACCATTACAGTTAGCCATTCTCACCATAACAGTAGTGGTTCCTTTGCTGCTTTCCAAATCCTTTCCCCTCAGAAGCCATGTTCCCATATTTGCAATGATTATATCTAACAAGTTCAAAATAGGCTGTTTGGAAGTTTGGACATATGGCTCTGAATTATAAGGCTATATGTGGCTATATCTGTGCTATTAAACCAGTAGTTCTGGATGCATAGTTGGCCATAGTTCCCTCATTACAAAATCATTTGCATGTCTCCACCTGCATCTTTTTAAGTGAAGGATAAAGCCTTTCAATTTTGGCAGTGCTATGTGTGTGTACCATAAGTCTTGTGAAGACCTTCTGTTTTAAGAAGACTTTCATAAAGATATTCCTGGTGAGGGATAAAATTAAGCTGTGACTCAAAAGTAAAACGATAGGGTCATGCTACTCTTCAACCTCTGGCAATTGGAGTGATGGTACTTATCATCAAAATAAATCTAAGGCAGGCAGTAAGGACAGGGATGGAGTGCACCTCCTGATTGCTGGATATTTGATTTGGTGCTTCCTGCAAAGAGCAGTACGGCCCTGGGTGAAAGTGCTTTTAGAATAAGCACTAAGGTGCATACAGCTACAGCTACCAAAAATGTCCTCACCTTAAAAAAAAACAAACAATAAAAAACAGGGGCCGTTTGTTCATGTATTGCAGTACATACAAGCTGGCCAACTTCAAAACAAAGAACTCTAGTATTTATTTAGGCATTTATCTATATACTAATGGGCAAATTTACTAAAACTCTAATATTTCTCATTTTTCTTAATTTTAAAATTCAAATAAACTTGTTTCCACCAATATCTAACCTTAACTAAAAAGTCTGAACTGAAAAAGTCTGTCCCGGGGAAAAATTACAGAAAAGTCATGAAAATTCAGAATTTTTTAAATTACCACATGAACTGTCACACAAAAAGTTTTGAAGCAAAAGAAGGATCCTCCAGGGAAGGGAAGGGACATCTGCCATTGACTTCTGCATGATCTTGGCAAGTTTTAGCTGGTGAATAGAGATGTAGCGAACCTCACAAAAAAAGTTCGCGAACTTCCGCCAAAAAGTGCGAACTTTTGCGAATAAGAAGGCGAACTTTAAAAACTAGAAAAGCCATTTCTGGCCAGAAAACTGATTTTAAAGTTGTTTAAAGGGTGCCACGACCTGGACAGTGGCATGCAGGAGGGGGATCAAGGGCAAAAATTTCTCTGAAAAATACGTTGTTGACACAGCGTTGCGTTTTGTGCTGTAAAGGGCAGAAATCACACTACATTTCTAAACTTGTGTAATAAACTGCTTTAAAACGTCCGGCGTCTACATGCCAGTCAAGTCGTGTAAAGGTTACAGCCAGTTCACACGCAAAGACAAAACGCCGCAGTAATGGATACGGAATATATTATTGCTGGTGGAAAAACATCGCTCAGGTGATTTTATTGCAATGCAATGTCACTACTATGTGTAACGTGTTTGGTGCACTACTATGAATAACAGCAAACAGCACTGGACACATTAAAGAACAGTAAGTTAAATAAAAAAAAAAAAATAATAATAAAAAAAAGTGATCTCTGGTTGGTGCTGGGGGTGAACTACTAGGAGCAGCACACCAGTCCCCAACACAGCTAGACTAATAGCACTGGGCTCTATAAATTACAGTAGCAAAGTAAAAAAACACAAATAAAAAAAAATGATGTGAATGTGTGGTTGGTGCTTAGTGCACTACTATGAGCAGCACACCTGTCTCCAACACACACAGACGGAGCTGCAGTACACAATGAAAAGAAGAGTAACAGTAATCAGAAAATAAAAGCAGTCCTTACAAGGACTATTGGGTTACAGCAGATGAGATCAGCAGGACAGCTGCCCACAGCAGCTACATACAGAGCAGTAGAAAGTAGATTACTAGTCAGCAAAGCTACCTAAACTGTCCCTCAAACCCCTGCACAGCTCTCTCGACCTATGCTAACTCATCAAGCACACACAGGCAGAATGTAAAATGGCTACTGGGCTTCGGTTTATATATGGAAGGGAGTGGTCCGGGGGTGGTCCAGGAGGGAGAGCTGCCTGATTGGCTGCCATGTATCTGCTGGCTCTGGGGTGAGAGGTCAAAATTTGGCTCCAGCTAAGGCGAACCCAAAATTGCGAACTTCGCTAAAAGTTTGTGAACTTGCGAACTTGCGAACACCCGATTTTCGTGCGAATTAGTTCTCCGGCGAACAGTTCGCTACATCTCTACTGGTGAATTGTCAGATTCCGATTTTTAGCTGTTTTGATGCATAGTAAATTTCGTAAAAGTCACAGCTTTTTTTTCCCTTCGAATATTTGTGATACAAATCTGATAGTAAAGGCCCCCTACGTTTTACCTGTAAAGTGGTTGCCTTTTTTATTTGACACCACAAGCATCACCTGAAAGAAGTTGAAATGATGCTGGATGGTGGCTGCTGCTCCCTTATAAACTATAGAAAAAGTTCAATATATTGCAATAGATAGACAAACAAACCTTGTCTTGTATACATAAAATTTCCTAAATGTCCTAAATATATTCATATGGGTGAGTGCAGAAGATTTTCATGTGTTTGTATGATTTTAGTGGTCACACTGTCATTGTACCCTGCTTAATAAATAACCCCCACTAAAAATTGTTTAGTTGTCAGTGCAACTTTACCTTTTGCTATAGCTCACAATCTAAGGTCCTTATCACATTTACACATACTAGGGCCAATCAGGAGCTAGTACATCTGTCTTTATGTCTTTGGGAGGAAACCCATGCAAGCTTGGGAAGACTATACAAACTAAACCCAGGAACCCAATGCTACAAAACCTATACTCCCTTAGTCGGTGGAGCAAGCTATTTCATTTAGATCTATACGGCCTGCCTATCAGGTCCTAGCACTTTTACAGTCAATTAAATCATAGCCATCACCTGACAAATATTCTCAGTTTCAGGACTCAATTTATACAAGAGCTAAATAATAAGTTGCATCCTTTTTTAATTCTTCTTTATTGTCCTGTATGTGTTCGGCCTTAGCTATAAGTATGTGTTTGTGTGTTGGCAGTTACAGGATATCGAGGGAATCTAAGAGTTTCTTGGCTGTTGCAGTTATAAATCTAGGAAGGCAACCAAGTCAATGACAAGGAAAATCTGCTCTCGGAGGTGGACATATTTTAATCAGTGACATGTGCAAGTAGTTTTTCCATATGGGTGCAACCTGTGTCTGTCTATTACTGTACTTTGGCCTGCATGCTTTTCATTGCTGAACTATGGCTAGTTGCCAAGGATGAACTGTTGTACAAAAAGACAAGCACGGATAAAACTGTGAGGGATATATATGTATGGGATTTTGTGTAGAGTAAATTTTGTAAACATTAAGCTTTTTGACTGCTATTAGCATTTCAAAACTTTTTAATAAATAAATTTTTGATTTATGCGCTCCTGGATTTGTCTATTTTGTTGAGCTTTCTCCGGGACCCAGTCAAAGGGGTTGCCTTAAGACGGAGCTGCAATAAAGAAATCGTTAATACATCCAATTTTGCTATTTGGTTCACGTAAGACTGGATAACTCATCATTTGTGAGCACTGAGGATTTTTTGGTATTGGTTTTCTCTGTTTACCTCACCATATATTCCTTTTTAATAAATCTTGTTTATACCTTGGTGAAACTATTCACTCATGGGAGAACCGCTTCTAATTCTTAAATCAGCAGAATTGACCATGGTTTTTACATAGTCATTTTTTGTCAGAATTCCAGTACAATGTACTCCCACTAATAGTCGCTAAAAAATTATGTGAGACATTCCAAATGCAAGCTAAAGAAGCAGGTTTCATTATGGGCATCACACAGACAAGTCATAAATGTACACTTAAACACCCTCCAATTGCATGCAATTTTATAAGGGCAAAAAAAGTTGATGCCTGAAATGGATCTCTGTTATTACTGCCGGCTCAGTGACAGGCCTAAATTGCAAGGCTCATTTGTACCTTTGCATGTTGTGCTGTGTGCTGCAGTCTCAGTAACAGTTGCAACAGAAACATATTATTAGGGCCACACCAGTCCTTCAGAACTTGGGGAATACCATCTATTTTGCACACATTTTAAAATAGTGCTAATACTGGTCTCCTGCTATATCAGGTTTAACCTGTCTAAGAGACCCCTAGGAATTAGAAAAGCATATGCTGTATAATTAAAATTCTCTTTGTTATTCTGCGTATTTTTCAATAAAAAAACATTAGGCATGTACAGTACAGTATGTATTATATGAGCAAAGAATGCAAAGCTGATGCTCCAAGGCACATTTTTCCTTGTAATTATAAGCAAATCTTGCACTCTTATAAGAGGCAGACATTGGGCCCGATTCACTAAAGTCCGAAATAAGGAGTGCTATTTATAGCATGCGTTAAAAATCTTATCACTTCTTATTTTTCGCTCGATTCACTAAAAGGACACTTGTCATAATTAAGAAGCGATGTTCTTGGCGTTATTTATCTTGCGACGACATATTTTCAAGCAATATATTACGCAGCGCACAACATGTTACGCAGCACGTTGCTTGAAAATATGTCGTCGCAAGATAAATAACGCCAAGAACATCGCTTCTTAATTATGACAAGTGTCCTTTTAGTGAATCGAGCGAAAAATAAGAAGTGATAAGATTTTTAACGCATGCTATAAATAGCACTCCTTATTTCGGACTTTAGTGAATCGGGCCCATTGTGTTTTATGTCCAGCTTTTGCTTAGGATAGAAGGCAAATAAGTAGGGCAATAGGTTGACATGTAAATGACTTGACATAATGCTGAGCTTCACAATGTACTTTATGCCAGGGTTAGGCCTGACATATGATGTTGCTATTGACAGATCTCAACCCTGCCTAATGCAGCCTTCTCCCTATCCTGTTTACCACTTATATTCTACCAGATGTCATGTAGGTCCAACAGGTACAATTAAATCATATAAAAATGGTCACATGAACATCAATTATCTACAGAGACTACAAAATTACAAAAAAGATATTGGCTCGTCAGGGAAAACATGATTCCCATTTGGGTTCTAAGACTTTTATTTTGGGTGGCCTGGGACTCAAAGAGACAATAACCAGCCCTGTCAAGTGCTTACCTACTGTATGGTGCCACAGACAGATACACACATATTGGGCAAGGGCAGCAGGTGTTTAGAAATGAACCCCAACATTTTTGTGTAACTTATTGACAACTAGAAGCCAAAAGTATGTTTTTTAATGCTTGGATGGCTTTGCATACAAATGATTACAATTAGGGTTTTTGGAAAGCTTTTTTTAAGCCCTTTGTTTTGTTCTTATAGAGGATTAACTGGATTTAAGGAAATAACTTACCATGCTTGTTTAAAAGCACCCAACATTCCTCGTAGTAAGTCAATAATGAGAAACTGGCATATGATAAACATGGCATTAGAGAGTTAGGTTTGCCTTTCTATTCATACTGTAAGTTGGTATCTAAGTTACACAACTGTCAGACACACCTTGCAGATGGCCTTTTAGAAGAGGGAGAGAACAACATTCCACCAGCTTATGGGAAGCCAGAGTTAATTTGAAGAGTGTTGCAATGGCATAACTGTGCCAACCTGCTTTAGAATCTATTGTTGCTCAAACACGGAAAAGATCTGTACAGAAATGCATCTAACAGAGGGCAGGGTTATGAAGTAAGGCACCTTTCAGGTATTATATTGGCATATTTGATTGGGACTCAGGGTAACCTGCAAGTAACCTCTGCCCACAAGTATTCTTCTGGCTTGGATACATTCTCATCTCAGTACTTACCAGTTTATGGAAAGATGAATCATATTCATTACAATATTCTCTCATATGCCACAGATAGAATAACAATTATGTAACATAAAGTATTTGTTTTTATTCAAATAAAATGCATCTTCATTAATGTTAGTAGATCAAATTGGGCTCCAGGGCACATGGTGAGAATTGACATAAAGGTATAGATAGGGTAACTTAATTATGGATTCCACCCCTTATCATATGTTTTTGCTTGTTACACAAAAAGATAAGTGATTTACCCAAGATCACAAAAAGATGTCAGAATTCAAAAATACTACTCTGTCTTTTTACCCCTAAATGTAACAATATTTTAGTGTTTTATATCTGACCACTTACTTGCTAGAGTATCATCATTAGGGAGCAGCTTTATTGCCATTACTAATTCATCAGAATGCTTAAGCTATAATAGGGCTCTCCAAAGGGTAAGCATTAGGCCCCAGGCTTTCCAAGGTCTGAAATACTTTGCAAAACATTGTCAGCACTGAGCTACAATAGCTACAATAGGTACACTATTACAGTATTTAGGGGGTTACATTTTGCAAGTGATAACTCCTGGGACTCATATTTGCGTACTTGGCAAAGTAAAAATTGTCAAAAAAAGTCATTTTCCTTCAAAGCTTTAAATTTGAGCTTTGGATTGTGAGGTACATATGGAATATGGAATAGCTTAAGGTTACAAGTCACTGAGACAGGAAACAACCCCCTTTTTACCTGTGAGCCACACTCAAATGTAAAAAGAGTCGGAGAGCAACACCAGCATGAAAAATGCTCTGGGAATGCCAAATAAGAGCTGCAGTTGGCTATTTGGTAGCCTCTATGTAGGCTAGCAGCCAACGGGAGGTCTGTTTGTCATTAAACCTGCTTTTTATGCAACCAAAACCTCCAAGCCAGGAATTCAAAAATTAGCACCTGCTTTGAGGCCACTGGGAGTATCATCCAAGGGGTTGGTGAGCATCATGTTGCTCCCGTGCAACTGGTTGGGGTTCACTGGTCTCACAAGTACTCATCCTAATACAACGTACAATGTCAGGTATACTACTGACAGTTTCCCGTTACAGCATAATCATAAAATGTTTAATTGAGTTTTAGAGTTTTTCTTAACAGATACGGATCAGTGACAGGAACTGATATAATGTGTTTAGCATTTTTGTCTTGTAATGGACAATTCCCCACAGATTAACCAAAAACGAATTCTAAGCAGTCTCTTTGCATACAGAGCAATGGTTTATCACTCAGATGTCTAATCACATTTCTTTTGCACTTCTTTCCCATGACCTTATATGCTCTTTACATAGAGCAGTGCTGTCCAACTTCTACGGTGCCGAGGGCCGGAATTTCTCTATCATACTTGGTGGAGGGCCGCTAATGGAAGCCAGTTTTGACCACTCCCTTTTTTGAAACCACACCCACTTCAAACCACACCTATTTTATCACAATGGTGGTAGCACAGCAAAATACCAAATGCTTGGTCCTTACTGTGGGGATATCAACCATCATTCATATGTGAAAGAATTATGTCATATTAAGATATACCCTTAAATTCCATATGCCTCCTCCTCCCCTGTGGATAGCAGAGCAACCCCCAGTACATAATTACACACCTTTGGAACCATTTAATGGCTATTTCCAACTGCTAACAAACTCCCACAAAAAAACCCTGGCAGGTTCACCTCCCACAAGCAGCATAGGGCAAGATAGGGCAGAGTATGGCACACACAGGCAGCACTCTGCCTGTCCTATGCTGTCTGTGTGTGCCATACTCTGCCTGTCCTACCCTGCCTGTGTGTACCATACTCTGCCTTCCCTATGCTGCCTCTGTGTGCCATACTCTGCCTGCCCTACCCTGCCTGTGTGTGCCATACTCTGCCTGCCCTACCCTGACTGTGTGTGCCATACTCTGCCTGCCCTACCCTTCCTGTGTGTGCCATACCCTCCCTGACCTATGCTGCCTGTGTGTGCCATACTCTACCTGCCCTATGCTGGCTGTATGTGCCATACTCTGCCTACAGTACCTATGTCTGAGGTGTGAAGAAGTGAACAATGGGAGTGATTACAGTCTGAGCCTGAGGTGTGAACACTGCAGGGGTTGAACAATGCAGGTATTAAAAGGTGTGAAAAACACAGGGGATTACATTTTTAAACAATACAGAGGGATTACAGCCTGAATCTGAGGTGAGAACCATGCAGGGGGCCAGTTAATCTCAATACTGATACCATTTAATGCTTACTCAAAGGTAAGCCATCAAAGCAGCCAGACAGTTGGGGGGCCACACAGAGGCGGCCCGCGGGCCGCGAGTTGGACAGCACTGACATAGAAAATGTGAGGTGCAAAGATTTCATCTATGTGCAGACATGTTATACAGACAATACAAATTATGCCATGTGGAATAATAGAATACTGGGGCTCCCTAGTTTTGTCCTAGGTGGAGTTTATGCAGTATTTAATCTAATATAACGGCCATGCTAAATATCACCAACAGAAAAGTGTACACTGCTGTATACCGTGAATAATGTACCCCCTATTGTAAAATATAAGGATGTTATAAGTCATTAAAGAGTTCCATGACCATATAAAGACACAAGCCCAAAGGCTGAATATTATATATAAAACACATTATATATATATTACGCAAGAGCCATGAATATCCTATAAATAAGTACAACAGGTGTATTGTTCAAAACTTTAAGTCCCTGCATTGTTCACAACTCAGGGTCAGACGCCCACATTGTTCAGCTGTTTACACCTCAGACAGACTGTAGGAGCAATGCCAACATTGTGTCACTGTATGTACTGCTTGCCCTATGCTGCCTGTGTGTGCCATACTCTGCCTGCCCTACTCTGCCTGTGTGTGCCATACTCTGCCTGCTCTGTTTGTGCCATATGCTGCCTGTTTTGTGCCATACTATGCCTGCCCTACCCTGCCTGTGTGTGCCATACTCTGCCTGCCCTGTCTGTGTGTACTATACGCTGCCTGTGTGTGCCATACTCTGCCTGCCATGCCTGTGTGTGCCATACTCTGCCTGACCTATGCTGCCTGTGTGTGCCATACTCTGCATGCCCTGCCTGTTTGTGCCATACTCTGCCTGCCCTATGCTGACTGTGGGAGGTGAACCTGGCAGTGGTGGGTTTTGGGACTTTGTTAGCATTTGGAAATAGTTTTTAGGTGGTAAATATTGTGTGCTGGGGGTTGTTGTGCTACCCACAGAGGAGGAAGAGGCATATCCATGAAAGGATGTGGCTTAATATGACTTAATAAACTTCTTTCACATATAAGTGATGGGTGATATCTCTGCAGTAAGCACCAACCATTTGGGTTTTTGCAGTGTTACCACCATTAATGTGGGTATGGTCTTAAAAGCTCTTATGATAACATGGGTGTAATTTGAAGTGGGTGTGGTTTAAAAGGGGAGTATTTGAAATTGGCTTCCATTATCGGCCCTCCACCATGTAGACTAGAAAAATTCTGGCCCTCTGTACCATGGAAATTGGCCAGCACTGATCTAGCACATAATGGGGGCTCTCCCTGAATACTTGTTTATCAGCCCTAAGGATGATGGGCTCATCCTCGATCCTAAGGACGATGGGCTAATCTGCTAAACTTGAGCTTTGGAGCCTGAGGTACATATTGAATAAGTGACTAGCTCAAGGTCATTGAGACAGAAAACAACCCCAGGCCTTCTTGGCTTAGTGTGCAGGGTAGCTGCATTTTGTGAATTTTTCAACAGTTTAGCAAATTTTTGGCAAAACGAAATGGGACAGATTTGCCCATCACTAGTTACTAGTCTTCATTTTTTATTTTTGTGGGTTTTTTTGAATAAGGGAGTGAAATGTGCTATTTTGTTTGTCTATGCAGGTGCAATCTGAGAAACAACACCGACAGGTAAGCAGTATGGTAACCTTCACTTGATGCCATATAACCACAAGGGAGCTATGTAAAGCAACAGTGCTTCTGTTGTAACTGACTTGCACAAAAGGCAAATGGAAGTTGAAGGGCAATGGTTTGAAGGTCGTTTGTTTGCTTGTTCCTCTCATATTGCTTCCTGCCCCTCATGATCATAAAGCTCAGCATGGTTTGTACTGAACACAGGACAAAAGCCCATAAAAAGATGACCAAGAACTTAGCCTAGGCACAAAAGCGCATCATCTCTGTTAGTAAAAGGCACATTGACTTCAGCTTTCACCAGCACCCAGGAATCTAACACATCTGCCCTTTAGTTGGGCTACATCCTCATTTGTAGGTAGGATATTTTGGCCTCAGCCTCTGATCTCCTTTGCATATCAGTTACACTATTTTTGATCATATATTTTTGATGTTGTGGTGAACCTGTCACTGTGTCACCGCGCGCGTTCTCTCAGTAATACCCCACTTCCTCTCTTTCTTTCAGCATTTTGTTTTATTTTTTGGTAGTCATCTGTTCTAAAGTAACATCTCACTGAGACATGTAACACTGTCTGAACATTTTGTGGAGGAACAGAAAGGAACTCTTAGCCACGGGGTCTTACCAGTGCTCAGGTAGTTGTCCGATTCTGGTGGTAAGATGCAGATGAATTACACCAAGTGAGGTTATGAACATCAGAATTTACATTTTCAAAATGGCTCTGAAAATACCCACCTTTAACAGGTGCTTTGAACTGTCATGAGAGTGGGATTATTAGTTAAAAAACACTCTTACTGGTGATGCTGCCGATGTCCATACACATGGCACGTAACCCCTTTTTGGATATAACCAGGAAAGGTCCAGCTAGATATTTTAGAACATGGGGTTAGGGATAAGTGAATCTGTCCCGTTTCAATTATAAAAAAATTTTGAATTTGTGAAATTGTGAAAAGTTTTGGCAAAAGGCGAAAAATCTCCAAAGCAGCAAAAATGCTGAGCGTCAAAAAAAATTGTTGCACGTCATTTTTTTTACACATGCAACAATTTTTTTGTCATGCAAATTTTGTTGTCCGTTTCGCGCAATAATGTCAAAATGTTGAGGTTTGTCGCAAATCCATGCCTGCCAAATATTTTGCTCATCACTACATGGGGTACATTGAGTGTATATAAGAGGTGTTGTTTAACTATACCTCTCCACTGCCACCGATAGTTAAAATAGGAACGGGACGCCACAGGTTCTTTGCAAACAACTTAATTTATTTGATCAAGACAATGTCAGGAAGGGTTTATAATACTCACAGCAATGAGGTAGTGCAGCAAAAGGTCAGATACAGTATAGACAGATCACAGAGTTGTAGCACCAGTGTGGAGACCAATGTGGGGAAGTAGTAAGAAGTCCAAAGGGTTTCTACCTTATGCAGCCTGTTTCTCTTGCCACTACTGCAGCCCCTTCACTAAAACAGCAGACTCAGTTGACGATGCACAGTCATGTGCTCTTACAAATAGATATCTTGCACACTGACTTGTCCTCATTCACAGAGTCCCTGCTTCCCAGCGATATTGGCTTACTCTAGGGATAGATACTTCTGGGCCATGTTGGTTCAGGCTTCCTGGAACACAACCACTTGGATGGAGAGATGAAGGCCAAAGGAGCTGTAAACATTTTGGGTCCCTACAGGCATAAAACCATGTCACTCATTTATTAAACACACCCATTAAAGGCACTACTTTTGTCCAGGTACAGTAACCATAATCAAACAATAAGATATTTGCTTTAAAAGAAATGTGACAAGTAAATGCTACCTGTTGGTTGTTTGATATTGGTTACTAGACCTGTAGCAAACATAACAACTTATTAGTAACTGCTGGGTGGAAGTTAATGGTTTGCAGTATGACAGTCAGCAGGTAACACATGCCAGGGGCCATTTAAGTAGCATTACTTGAATAGGTTAAACCCACAAAAACTAAAATCTGCATTTCTAAATGCTGTGCTAAAAGGAAATACCTGCTGGAACCGCCACTCTTTGGTTGAGCAGTACTGTCTTAGCTTCTGTGGCCCTGAAGAATTGTAAACACTACTTCTTTATATTAATCCAGTCCATGTAGCATTCTGTATAGCAATTACATTGATATTCATTTGCATAGTAGTATAAATAACTGAAGTACAAGTTGCTCCTGTTTATTATAAAAAAAACTGTCAAATTGAGTTTGCTGCTTCATAGGAAAAAAGCAATGTTCTTAGGAATAGGAAAATCACTTGTGTTCACACTTTTGTACAGAAAACAACCTGCTGATAAGCTAGTTCAAATTCAGATGTACAATAAAGATTTCCACTGCAGAGAGATAGTGAAGAGCAATCATATTCTATCAGCTCAGTAACTGCCACTGTCCCTGGGCCCTCTTGTTAAACAAGGCCCTTATCTATTAGGACAGGATGCAATTTTGCTCTAATAAGAACTATGCTTTTTTTCTTTTCAAATCTACACTGTCTCTTTGTGGTGTATTGCCCATTGCTTAAAAAGCACATAATAACCACATCCCCAATATTAACATGAATTCTTACATAAAACCACACTGGTAATTCATCTGTAAATGCTACAATATTTGATAGACTTTTGCCAGCAGGCTTGGGAGATATAGCCTCAAGCCCAGATCCGATCCCTTTTACCGCTCCCTGGCCACCGGTGTCCTCCCCTGACACTTTTCACTTCAGGGGAGGATGTCGGGCGGGTGGTGAGGGCCCCCATGGGGGGTTAGGGGGGGATGCAGTGGGGGCCCTGTGGGGGATGAGGCCTGCAAGCACCATGGGGAGTGCCGGGCTCCTGGGGCAGCCCTGTGGGGACCTGCACCCCCCAGTTCGACCTTTTATAGCCTAGCTGGAAATCTGTACTACTCTTTTTTACTTACTCTCTGGGGTCATTTACATGGGTGCAGCTAATCTCATATAACACTAGAATCACCCAGATAGGATTTATATCAATAGTGGAGTTTAGTTAAGAATTTATACAACTTCTGACCACACTAAATATGCTAGGGCCCCCCGTTTACTGTATGTATTCCTACATATTATTTTATGTTTAAATATATATTGATGACTCCCACCATGTACATTTTTAAAATAATGTAATTTGTGTTGTTTATCAGTAATTGGAAGACTATCAACATATTTTTGGCTCCCTGTGAGCTGCTGGTAAACAGAGCTGAATGAAGACACTTGGACCTAGACATTGGAACAACTGGTCCACCCTTAATGAGCTCTACAAAGTACTATATCAATCACAGAATAATGACATTCCACATTTTTTTTAAAATAAATATAAAACATATTTAAATGGAAATAACATGGCACAATAGCCTTAGCTAGCACTGTGTTTTGTTAATCTGTGCACTAGTAATCGAATTATCTACCTTGCAAGGAACAAACATGGAACAGCTTTCATTTCCCTGTTTGGCCAGTTTAGCAAACAGTATGTGCAGCCTAAAGTCTATTCAGTAAGCTAATGTTGAACAAGGTGGGAACAGCCCCTTTAAATTGTCGGTAGGGGTTCAAATAATATACTGTAAGATGCCAAAATACCCACCCACGTAAAGGAATACAGTCATGGGAAAACGTATCTTTCCAAAATACATCAGTTAATAACAGAATCCTGCATTGCAATCTGTTTTTCAAAAACAAAAACAGATTTTTTTTTTTTTATTTAATTTAGAAATTTGACAAGGGGCTAGCCATATTCTTTATTTCCCAGGGTGCCACAGCCATGTGACCTGTACTCTAATAAACGTGTACTCTGATAAACGTATACTCTGAATAAGCACCGGCACTCAAAGCAGCTACAAGCAGGGCAAGCCCTTGCAAGTTTATTGCGAACATGCAACGTTTCAGAGCACAAAAGCTCCTTTGTCAAGCTTTTTGAGGGTACCTATCCCTCCAGCATTTGTGCACCAAGCTTCATTGGAGTGCCAGGGTGTTTGGGTAAGACCTTTTCTTTCTACTCTAATAAACTTCAGTCACACTTAACTGTTGAGCCCAGCAGCTGATCATCAGAACAATGGGAGCAAGATAGCAGCTCCCAGTAGATATCAGAATAGCACTCAATAGTAAGAAAGTCTGGCTTGGGACTCCTTCAGTTACATGGGAGTAGGAGTAACAATATGTTACCTGAAAGCTGCTCTAATGTGTAGTGCTGGTTCATTCTGAAAGCTCAGACTCAGGCACAATGCACTGACATAGAAGAATTTCAAGCGATAACCCCTCTCCTACCCAAAGCAGAAAGAATAATGAGAAGGGAATCCTGGCTGTGATTTAAAATACAGTGGGCCTAGCCTGTAGGGTATTCTGAATTTCCTTCCTAGGATTCCTGTGATATGTGTTATTAATGTCTTTAGATTTTAAAGCCTTAGGGTTTCCTTGTCTTTTGGCTGCCAGTCGATGTTCGATCTGCCACATAAATACTGGCACTAAATAGATTTAAGAGCTGCAAACATAGAAACTACTGCACTGACACTATGGTCATTTAGAGTTAAAGTTGCAGATTCTACTGATTTCAAGTAATGATAGCCATTATAGAATACACTTCTATACAGAAAGGTGAATGAATACCACAGCAGATGTAGGTGGGTGCCATACACAGGCAGATTAAAGCTGTTGATTTGGCCCCTTCAGATCGATTAATCAGCTTATCTGCCTGTGTATGGGTTTCTCCAATGAGCCTACCCAACCTATATCTGGCTGGGAATCGTCCAGATGTAGATTGGGTATGTTTGATTTTGCTGTTGGACAGAGGACCTCATAGGCTCGATGGCTAGTATTCCCTTCGTGTGATGCTAAACAATCTTATCAGCCCAATATCTTGCACCTTTGGTTGGCATATAAGGGAAAAATCCATTTGTTTGGAGATCTCACCAAACAAGTAGATCTGCATGTGTTTGTCTGCCAGATACTTGGTTTCTGGGTTTTGAACTAAACAATTGCATGATCTTTTTATCTGATTTCCTTTGATAATATAAGTTAATAAAATAAAGCCGTTCTAGGTCTGTATCCATTTATAGTCTGCTCTTTGTACCGGCTGATAGTTTCTCAAAATCATTTTAGCCTGAAAGAGCATATGCAATAAATATTTATTAGTATTGATGAACATATGTTCTTATGTGGCAGTCAGACAAGCAGAGCGAGGGTAGATGTTTCA
Organism: Xenopus tropicalis; assembly: GCF_000004195.4. Classification (NCBI taxonomy): domain Eukaryota; kingdom Metazoa; phylum Chordata; class Amphibia; order Anura; family Pipidae; genus Xenopus; species Xenopus tropicalis. Next base: position 103,439,969 of record NC_030681.2, read on the forward strand.
GAAGTAGGAGAACATTATTTGAAGTGTTATAAGAGGGAAAACATTCAGAAGGGGGAGTGCAACTTGCATAGTATCTAAAAATGGTAAGTTTCGGTTATCGCACCAAGTTCTGAGTAAAAGTGGCACATGCAGAGTCATTTCAATCAGCTTCTCTTAAGTGTAATCAAGCAAGATACTATGCAAAGTATTAGTGCGCGGACAACAGCTCAGTGAGCTGGAAATGAACGAAAAGCAAGCAAGTTCATCAGCACCGACAAGCCCAATTATACAGACCTAAGCACAAAGGGAAAAAAACGGCTTTTCATTTTCAGTGCATATTTTCTGCAAATTTATGACAGTACATCAATAATAAAGAGCAGTCTGCTTGTACAATAAAAAGCATATTGCAACACTCTGAAATACAGAGGTAAAACCAACAATGCCTGAACAATCTTACAATATGTTATGCAAAAAAAATCTTTTCCTGTTAGAAACATTAGGGAAGAATATGTTCCATTTCCATAAATCATTTCCATGTTCCTTGCTTGTAATTTACTGTATAAAAGGCAAAATTTCTTTGGCTGCCATTACAAAAGCAGAGTATTTTTTTACCACAGTGTTCTTGCTTTGAAAACAAAGTATTGCTATTTTCCAAGTTGTGATATCTATGAATGCCCCCTTGACCCTAACTTTATGTATATGTTACACTGTTTTATACGCTCTCCATTTATAGTAAACTGCTCTAAAACAGACGTCCCGCTGATAATATGTGCTAGAAATAAATACTTTAAAGATTTTTAAAAATGTGGCATATATTGATGGCCTGGCCATAGTCTGCAGTGATATTGGGTATGAAGAAACATCCTTTGGAGATAAAGGTAGTGGCTCAAAGGAGATACTATAATTTATATATATAGGGGCTGATTTACTTACCCACGAACGGGTCGAATGGAGTCCGATTGCGTTTTTTTCGTAATGATCGGTACTTTGCGATTTTTTCGTATGTTTTGCGATTTTTTCGGATTCTTTACGAATTTTTCGGATCCAATACGATTTTTGCGTAAAAACGCGAGTTTTCCTATCCATTACGAAAGCTGCGTAAAAAGTTGCGCATTTTGCGTAGCGTTAAAACTTACGCGAAAAGTTGCGCATTTTTCGCGTAAGTTTTAACGCTACGAAAAATGCGCAACTTTTTACGCAACTTTCGTAATGGATACGAAAAACTCGTGTTTTTACGCAAAAATCGTATTGGATCCAAAAAATTCGTACAGAATCCGAAAAAATCGCAAAACATACGAAAAAGTCGCAAAATGTTCGTTTTCAAGTCGGAACTTTTCCAATTCGGGTCGGATTCGTGGGTTAGTAAATCAGCCCCATAGTCTAAATTTAGCACTATATGGATTCATTCTGCATCTTAAATGGACCACAACGTTTACATTACTACAGGTATGGGACCTGTTGTCCAGAATTCTCACGACCTTGGGTTTTCTGGAAAAGGTTTTTTTCTGTAATTTGGATCTCTATATATTTAATTTACTAAAAATCATTTAAACGTTAGATAAATCCAATAGAACTGTTTTGCCTCTAGTTTTACATAGAAAAGGGAGTTTTTTCTTTAAAAAAATTGGATTATTTGTTTAAAATTGATTCTATGGAAGATGGCATTCCTGTAATTTGGAGCTTTCTGGATAACAGATCCCATACCTGTATGAAAACTGAAGAAAAGCTAACCCCAGTTTCTCTAACTAACACCCAGGAATCATTACTTGTGGACATGCTACATGAAAACCCTTACTCTCTTTACTCTGAGACATGGAAACATCTGAGCACACTGTGCCTGTATTGGGCCCTCAATCACATCTGTCTTGAAATGCTATTTATGATAAATAATGATGTAGCATATGGCTTATTTAAACAGGTGAGCCTTTAGGAATCATTTGAAGGTTAAAGAGAGGGTGAAACAGATTACAATGGTGTCCATAGATAATGGCATGGAATGTACACATCACTGTCCAGGACTGGCTAAGGGCTGTGACACAAGGGGAGATTAGTTGCCCGCGACAAATCTCTCGTGTCAAGGGTGACTAATCTCCCCAAAATGCCATCCCACTGGCGTAAATGTAAATCGCTGGTGGGATGGCATACACGGCGGCGCGATTTCGCTGGTGGGATGGCATTTCGGGGAGATTAGTCGCCCGTGACAAGGGAGATTTGTCACGGGTGACTAATCCCCCCCCCGTGTGCCACAGCCTTAAAGGTGGCCATACACGCACCGATATTATCGTACGAAACCTCGTTTCGTACGATAATCGGTGCGTGTATGGTATGTCAGCGAGCCGACCGATGTCGCAGGAAGCTGCTGAAATCGGTCGGCTCGTCGATCGGCCAGGTTAGAAAATTTTGATCGGGCGCCATAGAAGGCGCCTGACCAAAATTCTCCCTTCAGAGCTGAATCGGCAGAAGGAGGTAGAAATCCTATTGTTTCTACCTCCTTACCTGCCGATTCAGCCCTGAATGGTGTGTGGCGGATCTGACGATGTTTCGTGCGACCGATGGTCGTACGAAACATCGTCGGATCGCCACGTGTATGGCCAGCTTAATACTGCCTACAAGAGGCTTAGCATGTCCTTATCTTGTATCAAAGATGTAATCAGGGCCCCTATCTGCATCCAGATCCCTTGGTGTTAATAAAGCGTTAGCACTTGAGGCTAAATGCACATCCATGCCTCAGTTATTTAGTTATTTTTAGGATGGGCTGGCCACCTTTTTGGGCTCTTGATGTTGTGGGTTATTACCCAAAAATGTTTTTTTTGTTACTTACCATGCAATAGCTAATAGTAAAGAGGTGTTGTACCTTGACATTGTTCTTGTGTGGGGCTCCTGTTTCCAATTTCTGTTTAAATGAAAGAAGCCATGCCAATGCCATGCTAGTTACCCTGACCTTATGTCTCACCCCTCCCTTTTAGAATGTAAGCTCTTGTGAGCAGGGCCCTCCCCCTAGTGTCTCTGATCTTCATCCAATATAACCACAAACCATTTTTGTGAATTGTTTATATGTACATGTTAACTGTTATGTCTTTTGTACCCCTCTATTGTGTAAAGCGCTGCGTGAATTGATGGCGCTATATAAATAATAATAATAATAAAATTAGTACTGACTCTAAAAGGAACTTTGATTGTCTAGTTGGGTTAGTCTGTTTCACAACTTAATTTTCAGGCTTAACATATACAGTAAAATCATCTCCCACAATAACATAAGAAATGTGTGTGTATGAAAGTGGGTAAGGGTGGACATGCTATAAATTTGTTTGGGTTTGTGAGGGCTTACCAGCAAGATCTTTGCCATGGATCACTGGTACCTCAAAGGGGCAGTATACCCTTTTATTCAACATGAATCAAAAAATTAAGGGCTTGTGCCAAACATTCTTTTTGCCTACACAAGAATAGGTAGGCGGTAACTGGGGTGCCCAGTGGAAACCCATGCAGACATAAGCTAAGTAAACATGCACGCTTTTTGCAGATAGATCAGACCCACACTGCAAGGTGCAATTTAAAGCACTGCACCACCATGCTGTGGTATGATATATTTTGTTATTCATTTTTTGCAAGCAAATGCATTTTGGTCCTCCAAGTATTATTTTTAACAATAATGCTCAAACTCCAAAGTCCTACCCAACTGCAGGCAATGAGAGCCCTAACAGGCCATTATATCAATATACCAATACTTTTAAGTGAAAGTACCACTGCTTAAAGCCAGCCTGATACATCCTAATAGAGCCTTCATAGATATCTATAACTAAGCTTGTCCTTGTGTAAATAACAAATCGATTAACTTCCAAAATTCTTTAGTGACTGGGTTTTTTTAATTCAAAATCTTAGTTTGGGAAGTATGTGTGTGTGTTTGAGGGTGAGTTACATGACATGCTGAAAACACTAATAATAATTGCACCAGTCCAATTACCCATAGCAACTAATCAGATCTCTTTCATCTTCTAGCTTGTATCATCAGACTGATCAAAACTGATTGCTGATTGGGTACTACTGAGAATTGCACTAGTGTAATTTAGTACTTGTATCAGTAAATTAGATCAATTATTTAATTTTTATTGTATTCTTTCTTCTTTTCTGTCTTTGTTTTTGCATAGATTATTTCTTGCATAATCCTGTCATATTTACCAAGGCATTCCAACTAGACAGGCCAAGAATATATTATAGTTTGAGTGTTACCGGACCCATAAGTTGCTTACACTGCATAGTTTAATGTGGCAGCACAAGCATCTCAGCAACTTTGCAAAGCATGAAAGCGTCTTGCAGGTGATTTTCGGTTCACATAACCACTTCCTTTATTTTGAAAAGTGTGGGTCAAAAGAACTCATCTGGTCTGCAGACTCTATAGTCTGACCTAAATACTGTACATAAACAAAAAGCTGGAGGTCAGGGTTAAATCTACTTCAAATGCAGGAGGAATCAGTAGAAAGATAAACTGCATTCAGGGCACCCTGAGCTTTGTGATCCAGCAGTAACAATACTTGTATAGTGATTTATAGTGGATTATATGCAAATTGTTGAATTCACTTTTTGTAATTCTGTAGAAATGAAAAGGAAAAACTGTCAAAAAATACCCCCATCTGATTTCACATGTACCTTGGTCTTACCAAAATACCAATCCCAATAACTTCTGGTACATATTCATAATTAACATTCACTAAATTGCTCTCTAAAAGTGTTTATTGTTATTTTCTATTCCCTTTCTTGAAGTCAGACTACACACTGCACATTTACTAAAACGTTTTTTTCTGGTCTTGAAAGTTGTATAAACTCGACATGGTATGAATTCTAATCAAACTTGATCATTGTTGTATTAATAAAATGTCACAATAATGCTTGAATCATTGATACATTCGCAAATCCCACATTTTTAGAGCTGAATGTATCGTTAAAATTCAAAAAGTTGGAGTTTAAACAGACTTTTGTTTCCATGAATCCTCTTTATTTCTCTCAAACAGGAACTGCTCCAGCAGTCATTTTTAGCAGCATTGGCGCTTATTCTTGGAAAACAATGATGTGAAGCTTGGGTAAAACTGAAAACAATGATGGGATTCCTTTCCCCTTGAAAATGTGTGAAATAGAACACAATGAGGGGGTTAATTTCCCCTTGAAACTGAATGAAATAGAAAACTATGAGGGAATTGACTTCCTCTTGAAAGTGGGTGAAACAGAAAACAAGGAGGGGATTACTTCAGGACAGACTGTCACTAACTATTCTATTCCTCTGCTGTTCTAAGCCTTCATTGGACTCGACAATGGTACTCGACAGATCAAACCTTCCGATTTTTTTTTTTTTGACAAAAAAAAGTTAACTAAACATTAATAAATCACGAATTATGGGAGTTTTTTCTAAAAACACAAATTCTGGGGGGGGGGGAAATTTCCAAAAAACTCAAATTTTTCAAGAAGCAATATCAGAAAAATTGAGTACAGGTATGGGATTCATTATCCGGAAACCCGTTATCCAGAAAGTTCCGAATTATGGAAAGGCCATCTCCCATAAACCTTATTGGGTTTATTTAATGTTTAAATAATATTTTAGTAGACTTAAGGTGTGGAGATCCAAATTATGGAAAGATCTCTTATCCAGAAAACCCCAGGTCCCCAGCATTCTGGATTACAGGTCCCATACCTGTACTGGCAAAAACCCATTCGTAAATCTCGAAAATATCTAGAAATGAAATAAAAAGTCTTTTTCTCAAAATTGCTTAGTAAATGTGCCCCATAATTTGCCAAAAGGCAGACTTACCTCTATCAGTTTATAGAATACAACTTGAAAGTCGATTAGCTATCTATACAGCTTTGTCTCTGCGTTAGCTGATTACTGTATATACAGTTATTTGTAGCAGCCTTCTCATTGTTTTTTTTTTTTTTTACTAAAGGGCCATATATTTATCATTGTTAGCTGGCACATGTTTTTAGCCGTGACTTATATTTTAACAGGAGCCATTTGCAATTCATGTCCATTTCTTTAATTTTTCTTTTTTTTTGTTATCATTACAGTACCAGTACTGAATTAGTTATTTCAGTCTTTTTCAGAAATCTGGACAGCAACTGTGGGATCAGCTGTAGCTGCTAGGCCAACCTGCAAGAAGGACCAAGGATGCCAGATAGATATCTATATTTTAAAGCAACAGCAACACCAAAAAATCAAAGTGTATAAAAGGAACTACAGTATAATGTACTGTTGCCCTGCACTGGTGCAACTGGTGTATTTGCTTTAGAAACATTACTATAGTTCAGTAACTTAAGCCGCTGTGTAGCCATGGGGGCAGCCATTTAAAAGAGAAAAGGCACAGGTTACATAGCAGATAACAGATAAGTTCTGTACAATACAATGGTGTTTTATCTGTTATCTGCTATGTAACCTGTGCCTTTTCTCCTTTTTCCAGCTTGAATGGCTGCCCCCATGGCTACACAGCAGTGTTTCTGAAGCAAATGTGCAAATTTTACCAGTGCAGGGCAACAGTGCATTGTATTATGATTACTTAAAAACATTTTTATTTTTTGGTGTTACTGTTCCTTTAAGTTGTTTATCACACCCAACATTGTTACATTTCACTCCCTCTCTCCCCACTATTCATATTGCACATCATTATTGCCATTTGGTTTACACCCCAACAGTACCTTTGCCTATACCTTTTGTATGAACCCAGTCTGATATCACATTTGTATACATTATATTTAAATACATTTTTGGGGGGCTGTAGCTATTTAAGGGACTCTATAGGAGGTAAGTGCTCTTCACGACAAGGGCTTCCCCTGTAAAAATGTCACTGTTGCCTATGAGAAATTAGAGAAAGACTATTTTTATTTATTTGCTGAATATGGCCCATTGTTTTTCATTCAAGTCTATAAATGTATTAGCCACTGAATTTTAATTGTCTTGCTTAAATGCAAGTCATATGCATTCTGCACCCAGCTCATATACTATTAGATTCATACACAATCTTTTTGTTGTGTTGAATTTATCAGCAAGTTTCCTGCCTGGGGTATTCAATTGGCATTGACTGCAATGGTTATATTGCTTTCAGAGATGTCAAATCATTTGTGACTGCACATTATATAGTTTTATTATCTTCTGCTTCTCTTTGTTCTCTAATATCAGAAATACATTTTCAGGAATTTCATCTTTCAATTTGTATAGACTTTAAAGTGATATAGACCATATCATATTTACAAATTATTTTTGGGCAGAAAGGGGACTTTCTTAAAGTTTCCAGCAGCCCCCTGTATGTTTGCCAAAAGAGAGCAGTAAGATGTCAGCTAGGGTCCCTGCTAGTATATTGGCCTGTGTTGAGGGAAGGGTGCTGATGACATCATGGGGCAGGAGTGGGCATTTAGTGATAGGGAGTGGGTGTGTCAGGGGTGGGGAATGGGTGTGTCAGGAACATCAAATTTGCATGTCAGGTCCATGGAGAAGTCCTGGTCATAAAGAGTGGGTGGAAGCAAATAAAAGTATGCGCAGCAGGGGGAGAAACTAAGGAAATAGGGGGAGTTAGGAGACCAACTAGAAATGCAGGAATGCAACAAAGCAGGGAGGTGCCAGTCTATGAAAAACAGAGGTAAAAAGTAAGGAGCATCATGTATCATTTACCTTTATTATGGCCCCTTGGCAATACTATGAGCATAACCATTTTGCACAAAACTAATTACTAATGAAATAGAGGGCCAGGGAATGTGCGTTAATTAATCTCCACCCTTTATTAAATATCCACAGTGATATTAGAAGTGGAAAGTAAATATAGAGTTAGAGTTGTAGAAAGGTCACCTGGGCTGTGGTGTAGGGAACTTTATGTACTATGTATATTTATTCTTTACCTAAATATGTCACACAAAAATATACTTTTTTATATGTAAGCTTCTGTCACCTTGCTTATACAAAATAAGAAGGTTATGAATATCCTTTTAATTCATGTGTAGGTATCTAACCTCTTTTACCTGCAGGAGTTAATGTGTCTTCCATAAACTGGCTGCTAGTTACTGCCTGGCACAGTGAGGTCATAATTTTGCTGCTCCCATTTAGGTGTGGAAGGAAGAACTCTTCCCAGGATAGAAGGAAGTAGGAAGTGGAAGTGATAATCAATGTGCTTGAACCAGTGTGGTTGAAATGTGCTTTCTGCTGTAAGAGAGGCTTAGGTCTGCTGTTATGTAAAAGGGACACCATCTTACATACTACTGTGAATATATATCTGGGTTATATATGCATAAACACCAAGAAATCTATCTAAAAATGTGAGGCATGTTGATTGACATGGTGCTTATGCCATACATTATAAATATATATTGCCATTGTTGAGTGAACCAACAGCAGGGTTCCCAAACTTTTTCTTGCTGCAGCAGTGTAAGAAGCCATAGTAGCCAACTCCACATTTGCTTTCATTACTTTGCTGTACTAGACTAGTCAAAGCTTGTTGTGGGTCATGTAAAATGTAGCTGCATAAATGTACAATTGGAAGTGGTCGCTAAACAGCTTCCACATTCACAAAGCCCACATAAAATTTGCGCAAAGGTAAATTTGTTTACACAGAGGCATACATTTTGTTTTAGACTTTTCTGGAAGACTCCATCCTACAAAACCTCTAGGTCATTGGTTCCAAAACCTTAGGTTATGGTGGAAAAGTGGTGCAATGGATAGCTTTTCTGCCATGCAGTGCTAAGGCCCTAGGAATATTCCAACTTCTGCACTATTTGCAAGGAGATTGTGTCAGTTTTTCATCAGTTGCTCTTGTTTCCTCCAACACTCCAAAAACATAAACAAAGCATGTTGTGCAAATGTGATAAGGGCCCTAGATTGTAAGCTTCGATATCCAGACCCACATAGTTGGTAGATTATATGTTTAGGAGCTGCTACTTCAGAGCAGTGCTGTTAACATTCACTCCCCAAAACAATATCTGACCTGGCCACAATATAAGTCACTCAGTCAGAGCCACATTAAGGTACCAGTGGGCTCTGAGGAAAATTTTATTGGTGGGCCCCCACTGCCCCAAGGAATTTGTGATAGAATAACCCTCAAGCACATGAAGTTCAATATAGTAAGGTATCAAAGAATAGTCTGCGCTAACTGAAGTAGACATGATCCCCTGGTCTGCTACCCTGGACCAACAGCCCTGGGAAAAGAAAAATGACAAAATGGTGATGCCACACAAAAAAAAGAATAAATGGAAATGCCCATACAATAGCACTCTTCCAGTTGATTAAAATAATGGGTCTGTCATCTCTGCAGGATGCTTCTGCCAAAAGTTATTCCAGAAAAAATGTGTGCTTGTGGGACCCCCCTTCTTGGTGGGCCATGGGCAAATGCACCTTTTGCCCATTCATTAATTGCCTTGCACAAGTAATTTTGATTGACTCCTATATCCCTAATTTAGAAATGTGGACACCTTTTGTTTGGTACAATAAAATCTGACTATATGGTTCTTAACAGCAAATTCCAATTATTGCCCCCAAATCAGGTGTCAGATGTATCTTGCTAAAATAATATTTTGAAAAATAAAGTTAGCCTTTACATTTACTGCATCTTTTAATAGTGTGTATTTATAAATAGTGTGTATTTGTAATAGTGTATGCTACAATGGCATTACATTTCACCAAACATCTCCACATTAACCCTGTAAATGTGGTATAATCCTGCATATTTAGCTGTGCAATAATTGAATGCATATACAGTATGTTATAATTTTGGTGTCAAAAGAGGTGTTTGCTTAAAAAAGCTGCTAAACATTGCATTAAGCCTCAATTTTTTTTTACACAATTTTTAAAACCACTTTTCATAGAATATTTATTTCTGCCTCTCTCCAAGTCACTTCAATGGGTAATGCCAGGTCTGAAGAGACAAATATAGTGTTTGTCCATGTAATGCAATTGTAAGGACAGCAATAAACTTTTAGTACAAAACTGACAGTATTTTGACTACCATTTTAAACTTCATTTTGGTTTAAATCATTTTTCATTTTCAGAGAAGAGCAGCAGCTCTCTCTCTACGCTGGCTGCCCAAAGCCAGTATGTTCATTCGTATAGCCTGGCCTTCCTACAGAAATAACTCTTACTGTAATAGTCTGGAACACTGAACACCTGCATGCCTGCTTCCTGAATGCTACATGCACATTCACAATACTCATCATAAATACAGCTGTGTTATCCTCAGCAAACAGTCTTTTTTCTGTAATGATGATTTCTTCACACTAAAAATCTATTTCTGGTTTCAGGTGGTTATTTATCCAAATGTGCCACCTGCAATACTAAGGGTAGAAAACAACAGTGCAAGCTTTTGCTGTTTATCCTATTCCCCTATTCTCATAATTACAGTATAGTTTTTTTTTGTGCAGAGAAATGGGCTCATTAACAAAGAGAATTGCTTGTGCAATTGTGTTTACTTAAATGCTGTCCACAAAGGCACTTGCACCTATACACACTCCAACATGTTCCAGTGCCCTACTTCAGCCTGCATTGATGAATGCAAGTGAGTCCTGGAATTAACAGCTGCTTTGAGAAGCCTCCATGGTTCCCTTAGTGGGTTGTGCCTACCCAAACATCAGACTCCTAAAACCTTTTTGGTACTGAACACATCAGCATGCTAAAAGTAAAGCTACTTTATTTTGATTAAGGAAACTGGCACTTCAGAGTTATTTATCAATACAGGCTTTAAATTGCACGTGTTTGTGTGCCACCTACAAACTACCTCCCTCAAAAAGCACAACTGCATGAAATTTGTAACAGAAGGCAGTAATTATACAGCAGAACTGAGTGCAACTATACAGAAGTATATGGAGCATCTTGACATAAGTACAAAACCTTAATAAAAGGGGGTTTTCACTCAATTGACTGCATTTCATGCAACTAACTGCACACTTACAAACCACACGTGTGGTTATAAATCACCCCTTGGGGCAGATTTATCAGAATGTGAGATTAGAGTTCACCATAAAAAATGTACTAATTTTCTGTTCATTTTTAGAAATGTATTTTTTAATGGGTAAAAGTAAGACTTCACCATTTGTGCTTCTAAAAATCCAAAAGAAATGAAAAAAGTGGGTACATTTTCTGTAGTGAACTCTAATCTCAACACATAATGCTGGAATGCATCTTCTATTTTCATAAGCATACTTTATTAAAGGTTATTGTTGTTAAACCTAGTTTGTTTGCACTATATAATAAGTTAGGAAGTTAAAGTGTAAATTTAAATTGTCTACTGAAGCAGGTGCCCCTGATCTTATATTCCTTCATTAGTTTATTCTCCATTTGTCTGCCAAGCACCTTGTACCTTTAAGTATCAAAATAAAATGTATGCAGTGCTTCATGAATTTCAGCCCATTTCACCCAGTCCCACACACAGCTTTTTAAATAAGAAATGAGTGTTCAAAGTGTATCCTCCATTCCATTATTGCAGCTATTATGCCAAATTGGGCTACTGTGATGACCACCTACGAATGCATTATCTTGGCCTGTAGACATGAGCTCTCCAAAATTTGTTTTGTTCTGTCTGGTGCTCAAATAAAAAGTCTTTGGGGCTTCAAGAGTTGGTAGTTAAACAGATTATGCTATGTTTAAACATGTGTTTACTAAAAGCTTAAACATACACCAATGTGCTCATACCATATAAATGATATGAGGGCCGATTTCCATCTCGTATCTCAGGAAGTTGAGATATCTCATGTAGTTATAAGTTACAGTTATTTAAAGGTTAAGTTTCTGTTTGTATATACAGAAACTGCAAGTTATCACTGAGCACATATGTAAGAGATCCATTCGCAGAGGTATACAAAAAAGGAGGCAACCCTAAGAAAGTGCTCATTCGTATATTAAAACATGTGTTCTGGGCAGGTCTCCAGTAACATAATTATTGCTTAATGCCATAGCTTCTTGCAGCAGTTAGGACAAGGCACACAATGTGCTAGAGAAAGGGTGTTGTGCATGTAAATATTGCCTCTCGCCTAACTACTGCTATAAGCTATGATATTAAGCAATAGAGGCAATTTCATTGGAATGCTGCTCAGACTACTTTATGTACAGATCAAGTGACTAGGCATGAGCCTGCAACTAGTTTCTTTTCCCATTATTAATGCTTCGGAGCTGAGTACATTATTACTAAATGCTTATTTCCAAGATGCAATTCACTTACTGCTTCTTTGACTTTATGTGAACAATTTGGGAATCAGCAATTTATTTTATATGGTTTACAAGAATTTTGCCTGTTGCTCCATGGCCAAGATGACAGATAACATACATTGATCCAAATTGAATCTTTTCAACATATCTCAGCTCATTTATTTTATTACTGTTTTTTTGGCACCAATGGTCTGCACTGCTACCCCAGTACTTTGCTGGCTATTTATACTATAGAGGAGTTAGGCTACTGAGAAAGGCATGTACACTACAGACTGCTGCTGCCATATAATTCAGGTCCAGCTGAGTCACTTACCTATCTGCTCAGAAAGCAATTGAATCATCTGTATTTGAGAACAGGAAATGTATAGTGGCACAGTGTGACTGCATCTGATCTTACTGTGTCACAGTGATGTCTGCATTTCTTTAAAACCATTTATTTAAACAATATAAGCAGAAAAGATCTGTTATTCCCAAGAACACTACAGCATTCAGAAGTTATTCTTCCCACTAAATCCACCATGGCCAGTATCTTCTTTTTTTTACCAACAGGTGAGCACCACAACAGAAAATATTTTTCCATCTATTAGACTTGGGTTTAAAATTTACAGCTAAGAGCAAAAGAATATCAAGAATAACCAAGTAAAAGGAAGCCCTTCAGTAAACAGTATCATACTGTTATGATACTGATTGGTTGAATAGTGTGACTATGAGGCATTGTTTATTTCAATATGTGTGAGAAAAACAAATGAAAAATTATTTGTATATAAATATAATGCATTCCTTATATATATGGAGCCATTTAAGATAAATGATATAAAGCACATAGAAGGAAAAGATATACCAGCAATTTGGGGGAGGTGGCATTGCCTGGGGCCTATAAAGATTCTTGTGCATGGGTACCCTGGGAGTGCAAATCATATCCCTGCTCACATAATTCTTATAGTGTCTGCAAAGATTACTATTATCCATGGAAAATAAATCATAACCGGAATAACTAGAATGTAGTGTGTCATATTTTGATATGCTGTGTGCATATCAAACAAGTACAGTAGTCCACTTAAGCTTTATGAAAGTTGCTGTTCTCAGATGAGACCAATGAGATCTCTAACATCAGCTCTATTGTATTTCTCTACAATTTAATAGGTAGTGGGACTGCCTCATATACAAATTAAATGTCAGTGTCTCTAGCAATTAGGAATGCATATTGTTCCCAATATACAATCCCCTCTTAGCACAATCAGTCAGCTGCTGAGTAAAAAATGGTCCCAATCGGTTAAACTCCCCATGTTGAGCTGATTCATCTTGCTGCCAGCATTAATATGATTATTTCTGTTGTTCTTCGGAGTACAAATCATAGATAATTGTTCTCAGGTACTTTAGCATGAATTTACATTGAAAAGATAAACAGCTTTGGAACACAAACACTCAGGTTTAGAACATAAACACTCAAGGCATGATGATTTGATAGAATACCTAGTTAGTTCCTCAGACCCATGGAGTCAGATGAATGTATTGACACTATAGCCTCATATAGTACATAGTTACAATTCTAATTATATTTAAATAGGCCTTAATCCTTAATTAAAAGTCAGACACAGTTAAGAACATAACACATCCTATTCTCAAATGGATTGCTGTAATAATACCTTTCACTCATGATGGATGTGTGTATGTGTGGGGGGAGGGCAACTGTTGATTTTTGGGCTGGTACAATTAGATTTTAGCACAATCTGTGACCTGTGGTGTGATCCAGAATGGATATAAAGTGTTATAAACTAGATATATATGATTATAATAATAAACAAATTCTAACAAATTAGAACTATGATGCTATTTATTTTCCTTTACACATTACTGCTTTATAACTGTATGTTGCCTATTAAGAACTACAAAGGACAAATCAGCCAGTTTAATGAAGAGATGATGCTGTTAGGACCACTTTGAATGCATATCAAATAAAAATGAAACAAATATGTGCATGATATTGATACTGTTTACTGTTTAATGCTTTCCTTCCAAGCTGAGGCAACATGTGAGTATAATGAACATAGAATTCTTGCCAGGCATCTCTGTAATCCAGAAAGCTATTAGCCACACAGTAGTAAATATAGAACATAGAGGCCTTATTCAGTCAGCGAGAAAAAGTAGTCTATCACCTGAAAACTTATGGATGAAATTCAATTCAAGGAGAATTGAATTCAAAGAGAATACTTTTCTTCTAATTCATTTCCAGTTTTTTCAATAGACTTCAAATTTTCACATGATGAACTGTGTAAACTTTTTCTCACAAAATTGAATCTGGCCCACAGTATGATTCTTTATGCAAACCACAAAGGCATCTCCCAGAGTGGCCCAATCATGGCTTTCTAGACAAGCCATCACTGGGACCAATCCAGTCCTGAATTGTGATGGAGCCAATCACACATAAAAATACAGAGCCTACGGGGATCCATTTGTTAAGAGTGGCCAGATTAGCCTGCATGTAGTATCCAGGCAGTGCATAGTTCTTACAAGTGGACTTGGAACCAGAAAAAATGGCCAAATGTTAAAATTTGTATTATCAACAGTTGTTTTTTTTATCACAGAGGACTCTGATATTTCTAGGAGATGTTTCAGTCAAAAGTTACAGCTATTTTAGATGGGCTGTCTGTCCTGGCAAGTCTTGGGCAAATGCCTTGTTACAGTGGATATTGTATTTTAGAACAATAGTAAATTTGTCTGCAGTTTCTCTTGGTTTTGGTTCCACTTTGTCTAGAGGAGGAATAATTGATTATTTTCTCCCCTGAAATAGTCACAGATCTTCTTCATTAATTAACTTGAAGGACATAAATTTGCAGTGGTTTTTGTGCAGCACTATCCAATCCACAAACATCCCTCTCCATTTGGGCCTAAACCTACAGATAAATTCAGTGTTCTTAACCAATGGGTGGTAATCAAAAATATGTCCCAGGGCTTTTAAATGGGTCGGCATGATCACTCTGAAAACAGTCAGAATAGAAAATTGATTTTTTTTTTAAAAAAAGTGCATAAAAGAGTCTAAATCAATTAGGCTTACAATGCAAATTTAGACCCCTTGAAAAGAAAGGTAAATAAACACTAAGGGGTATATTTATCATGCTGTGTAAAAAATAGGAATAGGAATAAGTAATCTGAATGTATAGAGCAATAAAGGAACCTTTACACAGAAATACACAAAAATAAGGGAGGGGGTTGGGCACTATAAGTGTAAGTAAAATATGTAAGCATGATGAAAGTGCAACTGATCTGGTCAAATTAGCTACAAGCATATAAAAGAAAGGGGCTTGATCAATGCACATTCCATGGTCCCCTGTTTCATTTGTATTTAGCATCTGTGTGAGTGCATGTATTAACAAAAACATCCTCTCCATCCATTAGCTTTTATAAGAAGAGTGACTGTCAAGACTGAAGCATTGGTCTTCCCCTACTTTCAGCCCAGACCGAGACCCGTTCTAAAAGGCATAAGACCACTTTTAAAGGGATATATGTGTGTGGGGGTGCTACAACCACTAAAAACCAATGCCAAGTTCTGAAGACACCTTTCCCCAAGAAATCCTACCATGCAGGGAGGTGCCAGCCTTTGAGAAATATCCGGAGGTAAATAGTTAGGACCAGCATTTGGGGTTTACCTTGGCTTGCCAATTTTATGATCATAAATTTGTTCACCTGTTTAATAAAACATACACACTTGCACAGATTCTACAGTAAATTTTCATTTGAATTAAGTTTTTTTTCCACAAATTAATGCAATCAAATCTTTCTTTAATTAGGGTTTTTTCATAAATATGATAGAAATGCCAAAACAAAATAGCCAAAAAACTTAATTTGGCTTTATCACAATTTTTAATAATAAATATGCCTTGGTGTATCATAAGTTTTTACTTAAAGGTCTATATAATTGCAATCATTATGTATTATTCATTTTTGCAGAATGATACAAAATGTTACTCATTTGCTAAGTATAATACAAATGGAATGGCTGAAGAATTTATTCCTCCTATTAATGTCTTCTTTTGTTTTGCTTTAATCCCCTCCCTCACTAAAGACCAGAAATCCATTAAATCATTTGCTGCACAGGAAAGCCTCCTAAAGAAGAGTATAGCTTAGTTTATTAGAATAAAATATTGTGTAGCAGATTAGTTCTTCAACTTGGCAACAACAACTCTAGTGGTTTAGATTAACTATAGCCTGTCCCTAATGATTTACTTTGGAGGATTGTTATGACAAAGATATATGGAAATATTTCTTTTGATATTGCATCACTTATAATTGTTTGTCTCTAGAACAGAACTATGAAAAGTGCTAAACATATTAGTAAACTGACCATACATTAATATTTAGAGCTTTTATGGCCAAGTGTTAATGACCAGAGTTCAACTGTCCAGTAGTATGGTCAAATTACTTGTAGAATGCATGCACGGGAGGGGTTATTTTATTTGGAATGGTTTGGATCCATGAGGATCTATGATTGTTTTGCTATGAATATAGATTTAAGCTATCTTTAGACAACACTGAGTATGAGTTTAGTAGTTTATTTTAGCTCCTGTTTTTTTATCTAACATCATTGGAACATTAATGTCATTAGGATCTGAGCCAGATTCTATTCAGCACAGAGATTCCCCTATGGTTATATTTACAGCTGATCATAATGTAACTAGTTATATATACAAGCAACCAGATAGCCTGGGACATTTTACTGCCTATTATAAAAAACGCATCTTCTGTATCTGTTGTAAATGTGAATGTGGGGTGGTTCCTGTTGTGGAAATAATGGTTTATCCCTTAAATATCTGTTCTGTCTGAGCAGTAATCTGGATAAGAAGTTATGTATTTGGTGTTGTTGAGTAGGAAATGTAAAATCAGGTGGATGATTCAGTGACTTGAGTGATTCAGTGAGTTGAGTTGTCTTGGCAAAATGACTAAGTTCTGTTTATGGAATAAAGTGCTTCGCAACCAAGAATTGAAGAAAGACCACAAAGGCCCTTGAATTATAAATTTGTAGGGGGTTGGTAGGTTGCCCATATTGGAATATTTTCAGTTGGGCTCTTATACTTTTATAAATATACTTTTATACTTTACAACTCTTTTGTGGGAAGGGCCACCATCTGTAATCACAGGGCCCCATACTATTAAAATATCTGTCCCCAAGGTCACAATTATTGGGCCACTGGACACCTAGAGCCTTTGGGTGGTGGGCTCTGATGACAAGCAAATTTGTGCCTCATTTTACTATAACCTCACCTTGGCCCTGGACTGGAATTCAAAACAGGCCCTGGCACTTACAGCAGCCCCTCTGGCATTTGCTAGAATCCACAGATTGCCAGGCCTGCCCTCAATTCACTGTAAGATACCCTTTTCAATCAAAATTGTGCTTGGCATAGATTTATGGTATATTTCATTTCAAGCTATTAGAAGCCTGGAGCATTATGCCACCCATGATGCTATTTTAAACAATGGTATTTAAAAATACAATTATAGTCCCATCAAATCAAATTGTTTTAGCAAGATGTAGACAGTGGTATGCTAAGCAAATGAATAATAAGCATTGGTTTTATTGCCAATGGTATTTAGATTACTTTTACATCGCACAAACTGACTATAGAAACATGGCAGTGATCTGAAAAAAAGATAAGAAAAGGGACTGAATAAAAAAATGCTAATAACAATAAAAGCCTAGTCTTGGCATCAGTCTAATACTGAATTGCTAATTGATAGAATTAACTAAATAAACAAATTGTTAAATTATTTCACCAAGGTCTAACACATTACAGTTTTGGATTCCAGGTTACTGCAAACATAGCCATTACATATACAGGTATGTGATTCCCTATCCGGAAACCTGTTATCCAGAAAGTTCTGAATTACGGAAAGGCCATCTCCCATAGACTCCATTATAAGCAAATAATTGTAATTTTTAAAAATGATTTCCTTTTTCTCTGTAATAATAAAACAGTACCTTGTACTTGATCCCAACTAAGATACAGTATAATGAATCCTTATTGAAAGCAAAACAAGCCTCTTGGGTTTATTCAATATTTAAATGATTTTGAGCAGACTTAAATTGTGGAGAACCAAATTACAGAAACATCACTTATCCGGCAAACCCCAGGTTCCGAGTATTCTGGATAATAGGTCCCATAGCTGTACTTTAATATATCCACTAAATAATTTACACCAGGGGTGCCCAGACCTTTTGGCACAGCGATTGACGCATACCCCATAAAAGCGCTGCACTTTCGCATTTGCGCCGTACTTCCACATTAGCATGCTTAGGTGCAGTCCACCAGAAGTCCACAGGGGATCGACTGGTGGACCGCGATCAACGCTTTGGCCATCCCTGATTTATACTGTAAGCAGAACAATTACAATGCAATGTTTTATCATGGGAAATCTTTTATACTCATAATTTCACCACAAAGTCAAAAGTACTTTCAGCAAAACTTTAAAGGGATATTGTCATAATTTTTATGGTATATGGTATAATTTGTATTTCTAAATACACTGTTTACATAGCAAATAATTCACTCTACCATTTAAAATGTTATTCTTGAACGAACAAATGTATTTTTTTTAGCTGTAATATAGGTGTGTAGGCAGCCATCTCAGTGCATTGTGCCTGAGTCTGAGCTTTCAGAAGGAGCCAGCGCTACACATTAGAACTGCTTTCAGGAAACCTATTTTTCTTCTACTACCATGTAACTGGAGGAGTCCCAAGCTGGACTTGGATTTCTTACTATTGAGCACTATACTGATATCTACTGGGAGCTGCTATCTTGCAACCTTCCCATTGCCTTCTGAGGGGGAAAGGGGGGGGTGATATCACTTGCAGCTCAGCAGTAAAGTGTGACTGAAGTTTATCAGAGCAAGGATCACATGGTTGTTGCACCCTGGGAAATGAAGAATATGGCTAGCCCCATGTGAAATATCAGAATTAAATAAAAAAACATTTGTTTGTGTTTTTATTTCCATGGATTTCAATGCTGGATTCTGCTGAAGAAGCTCTATTAACAGATGTGTTTTGAAAAAAAATATGTTTTCCCATGACAGTATTCCTTTAAGAAGATTCAATATTTGCTAGTGTGTACTATGTATACAGATTAGGAAATCCATACATTCATGACCAACATTTTAAGAGAAATGAGGCTGGACTCACAGTTTAAGCAATAATTGATGTGCCTCATTCCTTCATAGATTCACACATTAAGAGACACACAACAGCCAACCATAAAAGGCCAAAAGGACCATTTGTTTATGGGCTGCTCCTCCATATTCTTTATTCTGTTGTAATGATTTGAAATGAACAGATTTGTATAAACAGATCATCAATGTGAAACTAGTCTAAGAATTCAGTGAAATGACTCACTAAAGTTTGCTTTTTAAATTAAATGTTATATTTAACAACTAAAGGGCTGCCATGCATTCACATGTTTCTAGTTATAACTCCACATTTAATAAGGAGAAAATACAAACTTCTTCACACTAAAAAAGGATTTGTATTTACCTAAAAAATCTTTAAATTGTCTGTGATTATTCACATTGAATGATCAGGCCACCTTTAATATAATCACACATTTAGATTGCCACTTCCAATAGTTCCATTTCCAATTGTTCAGGCTATGGGCCAGATCTGAACTGGTAAACTGCAGAGGTTTGGTTCAATTCTAGAAATCCTAGATACACAAAAGGAGGTTGTGGGAGCACTCCAAGGCTAAAGAGAGTATACAAATACAAGTGCGACTGATCTGGCCAAATTAACCACAAGCATACAAAAACGAGAGGGGGATTGATTAATGCACATTCCCTGGTCCCGTTCAATCACCCTCTCTTTTTTGTATGCTTGTAGTTAATTTGGCCAGATTAGTCGCACTTCCATTGTATTTGTATACTCTATTTAGCCTTGGAGTGCTCACACAACCCCTTTCTGTGTATCTATATATTTTTATATATAAGTTATTCTGCAGAAATAATGGCCAAACTTCCATTTGGTTGCAGCACCTCCACACCCGTCCCTTTAATGGTGGTCTTATACCTTTAAAAAAATGGATATTGGTTAATGGGCAGTCTTCTCCTTTACAAGCTGCAAGCAGGGGAGGATTAAGCCTGTAGAACCAAGCTGTGGTCCTGGCAATCTCTCTCTATAAAAGCTGAAGGCATGGGAGTGACTAAGCCCTCTGACTCAAACCAGCCCCCAGGTCAAGAATGGCAACAGTGCACGGGAGCCTTTGAAAAATATGACCAGAGGTAAATAGACTGGACCACCATATAGGGTTTACCTTGATGTGGTGTGGTGGCTTACCAATCTTATGATCATAATTTTGTAACTAGAAGCTTCTGTTTTTTGTAAATACATGCACTAGCTTTTTTTGTAATTCTAGTAAACTGTTAATTGAGACCAACTGAGAATTGAGAACAATTGGATCTTACAGGAAGTCAGGAAAACTGTAGCTCCACTTAATTTCTCACCAATGTACCATACACCCACTGACAGAGTATATTGGCAAATTAAATATTTTTAATATGGACATATAGGTGGATTAACTAGGATACTATAGGATCACTTTATAGTCTGTTGAAACTGCCCCTGAAGTGACATACAGTACATGCTCAAAGCATTGGGCATTATGGTCAAATCTTTCATACCATGCCTGACTAAATCTGTATTCACATCCTAAGATTGAGCTTTCAAGATGAATATAACTGCAATATTACTATTAATATGAGTTTCTAGGCACAGAGGAAGATAAATGCATATCTCCACTCCTACTCACACCAGTCCCACACACCATTACCCTAGCTCTAGAAATGAGGGGATTTAGTGAAAGAATGTTAACAGTTTTCTCACATAGCATTTACAAGTGATAAAACATGAGATAAGTTTTTCTAAATTGAATTGCATCTCAAATTGAATGCATCAGTTTTCACATGATAAACCCCTTTCTGAATGGAATCTGGCTCAATGTGTGTTATAGAAGCATATCAGAAGACATTACAAATACTGGTTTGGCCTATTTTCTCTAAAGCTTGAATATAGCAGTTCTCCCTCAAATCTCTGAGCATCTGCTTATTTTTGACTGTGCACATCGGGTACCTAAATCTTCTAATGTTCCTAGTATAGCGCCTAGAGATGTAATAAGATAAATAAAAGATATCATTATTATCATGATAAAGAGACTTTCTTACATGATTTCAGGAAATCAGTTTAAAGCAGCTGTCTCCAACCAGTGGTTCGTGAGCAATATGTTGCTCCCCAACCCCTTGGATGTTGCTCCCAGTGGCCTCAAAGCAGGTGCTTATTTTTGAATTCCTAGCTTGGAGACAAATGATTGAATAAAACCCAGTATAAAGCCAAACAGAGCCTTCTATAGGCTACCAGTCCATAAAGGAGCTACCTTGTACCTTTTTTGTTTAGGAAAGGTAGTTCCCAACTCTTTCTTTATAAGGGGTTAGCTAACAATATAATCAGTAGCTCATGTTAGTTTTACAATGTGACTTTGCCAATGAAATTAATTTCACTTAATGTGAAAGGCCTTAACTCTCCTTTCAAGAGGTCCAAAATCCTTATTGAAATGTAGTCATTCTGCAGGAATCTCATTTTAAATTCAATGATTCTCCAGATTTTTCCTATAGATATTTTCCTTGCATTTTCCAAGCTTCGGCCCCAGGAAAAAGAGTGATCATTATGATTAGCTCCAGATTTGTTTTTGATCTTGTACATATTGAGTCTGACATTGATGGCAGGTATGTGATAATGATTTGTAAACTAAATTGGTAAATTTTTACACTGTGTTACAATTAAACCCCCAATGATTCCCAAGTGAACTACCCACTTTGCTCAAATTCATACACTAAAACAAGGCTATTTAGTTATATATAATTTATAATTACATTTCCTTTCAGTTATAACCCATCAGAAAACTGTTGCAGTCACTATTCTGGTATGAATAACTGCATAAGAAAGGAGGAATAATAAAAGCTCATGAATTGTAATTGTATCACAATTTTACATTATACATATATTTTTAATGGAAATGTTGTAAAATGTGCCATTGTCTGCTGATATAAAAGGTATATCCTTACAAACTATGCTTACAAAGTGATATACTAGAAATGTACAATTATATACACAAATGTGTGTTGCATTTACATATTATGCAAGACAAAGATTTACAATCTTACAATTATAAAGCTGGCAATTTGTCAATCATACAACTAGCCTGTAGTTTATATAATCAGTAGTTTATGTAAATTAGCTTTGGAAGACAAACAGGAAAAGTTCAAATGCTAGAGTCTGCTTTGGCAATGTACACTCTCCTTCTTTATGTACAGTATATAAATATATCTCTTGCTGGAGAGGAGGGAGAATGGGATGGAAAATAATGTAAAAAGAAATTTGGCAACAGACCTGGGAGAGTCTAGAGTGACAAAATAAATCCAAGGGGGCGACAAATAAGGCAAGAAAAACTTAAAAACAAGAATTGAAAGCAGTCAAAAGGAAAATCACAAGAGAAACAGGAAGAAGAGAAGTTATAAAGGAAAAAAATAGAAAATGTAATTTTTCACAACACTTCAATACTGTACCAGGAGAGAGGGATTACCTTTGTAGTTAGAAGCACAGTACCTGTACTATTAATGCTGTAGAATTTTACTAGTATGGAACCTTGCAAGGGATAAGTCCAACTGTCTCAGGCATGCAGTTCATGCAGTTTTTTAGTCTGTCTAAAGCAGTGATCCCCAACCAGTAGCTCATGAGCAACATGTTGCTCACCAACCCCTTGGATGTTGCTCTCAATGCCCCCAAACCAGGTAGTTATTTTTGAATTCCTGACTTGGGGGCAAGTTTTGGTTGAATAAAAACAAGATTTACTACCAAATAAAGCCCCCTGTAAGCTGATAGTGTGCATAGAGGCTGCCTAATAGCCAATCTTAACCCTTATTTGGCATCTCCATGAACTTTTATGGTGCTTGTGTTGCTCTCCAAGTCTTTTTACATTTGACTGTGGCTCATGAGTAAGAAAGGCTGGGGACCCCTGGTCTAAAGGGTGCATGATGGTAGTCACACCTTTAGGCTGATGTAACACGGGGAGCTTTGTTGCCTGCAAACTGGATTAATCTTGCAAAAGTGTAGATTAGGCCCGATTAGGCTGCTTTGCCTCATGTGGTGATTTCAGTTCATACAGATGGAAAGGTGGTTTGGGGTGCTTTGTTACCTACAGGAGAAACTATTTTCTCTGGGCAACAAAGTCACTCTGTGTGCCATTGCCATAACTGTTGAAGACCTTCAGGTGGCCAGAATGTTTAAATAAAGAGCATTTTGCCTCAGTATTCAGGAAAACACATCAAATGCTTTCATTAAGACAGTAGTGATTATGGTTGTTTTTCATGTCTGATAATGAACACAGGAAGGTGCAGCATAGGGGACCCTAATCCCCATGTCAGCCAATTAGAAATGTATATGACAGAAATGACCCATCACCAGAATGAAGTGCAAAACTGAGAAAAACACAGAAAGTATTGGAAGGGTTTCTATGTTTTAAATTCCCCTATAGAAGTGCTTTGTTGAAATTATGGGTGTCTCATAAATATTCTCAAAAATAATTTTTGTCTTTTGACTTTGTGATGCACTGCATGAGCAATGTCATTAGCTATGTCATTTATGGATCAGAGTATATAATATATTATATAAATATTGAATATATACTGTACTGCTGGGAAGTTGTAATTCTGAACATGTAAATATTTTTTTTAGGAAAATCTGGATGAAATTTTTTATTAGGTGTGAAGCATCCAAGTCATCAATTATTGTCTATTCCTACTTACCCCCTCTCCCCTTAAATATTTCCTATATGTGTAAATGAGTTTACCCTACTATTTATTTAATAATTCCATTCAACCAGAGTTGAATAGCTGCTCAGTTATGACATCTGTAGCTTTCCTTTGACCAAGACACATAATTATAACAGAATTTTAGCAGAGAAGAAACACAGCTAGTTTAACAGATGATTCCACTAGTGATGAGTGAATCTGTCCCGTTTTGCTTCACCAAAAAATTTGCAAAACTGAAAAAAATTACGTGGGTCAAAAAAAAATTGCTGCACACATAAAAAAAAACAATTTTTTTTTGCCACAAACTATTTTTTTTTTTGTGCAGCAAATTTTACCCACCGCGCATTTTTGCAGTTGTTTGAGAAAAAAAAACACCAATGGCGAAATGCAGAAATTCACAGCGAATTCATACCTGCTAAAAAATTTAACTCATCACTAGATTCCACACAATCCCTCTTACTGGGAATATAAAAGCAGGAGTGGCAAGGGAAAATGGAAAAGCTGAAAAAAGAATGAATCCAGTGAGGGAGGAAGAAACGATTAGACTGGAAAAATGGTGATGACACATAGTTACATAGGGTTGAAAAAAGACCAGAGTCCATCAAGTTCAACCCTTCCAAGTAAACCCAGCACACACAAAACTATACTTACCAATCTATACACTCACATACATAAACTATATTTACAACCACTAATACTAAGGGGCACATTTACTAACCCACGAATCCGAATCCGAATTGGAAAAATTCCGATTGGAAAATGAACATTTTGCAACTTTTTCGTATTTTTTGCGATTTTTTCGGCGCCTTTACGACTTTTCGGAAATTGTCGCGACTTTTTCGTTACCAATACGATTTGCGCGAAAAAACGTGAGTTTTTCGTAGCCATTACGATGATCAGATTTTTCCGCAGCGAATTTAGTTGCCTGTTTCGCAAACAATTTAGTCCATCACTAATCAGAAGCCAAGGAGTAACAAAAAGCAGTAGTGCAGAGAAAAAGAGGGAGAGACTAGTGAATAGTACAGAAAACCCTAGGCAGAAAATACACGATTTAAAGAATAGAGACAGTGTTAAAATGTGTAAATAATATGGCTACATTTCGGCACTAGGCCTTTATCCTATAATAGACTGATAAATATTTCTTATCTCAGTTCAGAGTACAGAATCTGATTAAATGGTACATATGCTTTAGTAATGATAAAAGCTTTCTGATCTAGAACTAGACGTAAACATAGTATAGATAGCCTTGGACTTTTCTGATTATTACAAGGTGATTTAAACAATTCAGGATGTAATCAGTTACTGATTTATTAGAATATAGGGCAATGTTATTCATGGAACAGCACCAGGTAAGCGGAATGCAGCTTTGTGCGAAGGGAAGGAGACGTCTTTCCTTAGAACTCTATTTTTTTAAGGCCTTTTTGCCTCTCCAGTTTCAGCTGATGATTCAGCACTGTCAGTACAGGAAATTTAACTTTTAACACAAACCACAATCTAAAAAAAAAAAACTCTTTAAATGTGAACCCAAATAGCATCATTTCCAGCAAATAGGACATCTGAAGAAACATCAGTAAACATGCTACCAGTTTGCTTTTGTTATAATAACAGTATTTCTTATAAACCTTAGTAAAAAAAAAAAAAAACAATATTATTGCTCTTTATTGAAATGTATAACTGTCCTCTGTGACTCATAACAGTTGGTCTGTTAATATTTTCTCTTGATTCCACCATCCCATATTCTGGCTCTGCAATTGACCAAGCTACTAAATGAAGTAAAATCCCTCCAGCCAATGTATTAATGCTCACTGGAGATCAGGTTTTATGTTTGCGTGTGTGCGAGACTGTTATGTAACAGCTGGGATTTCCTCAGTAATGCACTTTGCTTAATATGAACCAGTCCTTATGAGGGCTAATGGTGGCTGTGAATGGCCATTGTGAGCAACTGTGCTTCTTGCTAGCAAATTTTCTCACAGTTCTTGATATCATCTGGCAACGCTGATATGGAACCCCATTATGCTTAGCTAGAAAACCCACTGTATACTATACTGTTAAAGAGTAATGTTCCTTGATACAATGTGATCACACTTTAGTGCATGTATAATATTTTTATTTCCCCAATGTATAGTTATAGTTTTTGAGAGATAGTTTGCTAGGGTGCTTCCTCAAGCTATTTTTCCCCTACTGCAAACAACTCAACCATGGTGCGTGTCAGCAGTGCATTGCAAGTTGCTGGCTCATGTTCAAATCGGCCAATTAGAGTGGGTAAAATCTGTTGGTGACTTACAGCATGACTGTGCTGGTTGCAGCTGAAAAAAATTGTAATGAGCCTTCAATAAAATCACAGGCTGGCACAAACTGGGTCACAGTGGTCCAGTTTGTGCCAGCCTGTCATTTTATTAAAGGTTCAATGACTACTCCCTAAAGATAAGCAAGGGCCAATATATAAGTTGCCAACTGGGTCCTTCTGGCCATGTATAGGGCCCACTTACAGGTCTGCCTGATTGATACCTGGCAAATTTCAATCGAGCAGGTTTGATTTTCCTGTCAAATAAGGACTGCATAGGTGTGTTGATGTGGTCATCATCCAAGGACCTTTAGGCCCCTATGTATAATACGATAATTAGCCCATTAGACTTTTTTTGCCCAGAGTGTAGGTGGCCAAATTAGGGCCTGGTCTGCTTATTTGGAAACCTCATCAAACGAGCGTATGTGGCAGTGTACAGTATGACCAGCTTAAACTGAAGGTCTGGGGCATGATCACCTGGACCAACCATCTGTGTGGAGTCTATCTTACATTCAACTGACTTATATGACTTTTGAAAAAAAATTATGAACATCTGCAGAACAAAATAATGAAAACCATTTGCAATTTGGTGATTTTTATTATTTTAGTTCCACTTTAAATGCACATAAGCCAAATAATTTAAACAAACGTGTATCATATTTCAATAGGGGTTAATGATCAGTGCTGAGTCACAGGCTACATGCAGCCAATGGATATTTATGGCCCCTAGAAGTAGATCTACAGGCATTTCTTAATGACATAGGTGTTTCAGTATGATATGAAATGAATAGTAGATATATTAGATATTTGGAACACTATGTGGAAAACTGAAGAACCCATAAAAAAATTAAGATTTTACCCTGGCATATTTAATGGAGATTAAAATGTTTATGCCTGATCTGGAATAACCACTTTCCAAGTAATACCATCTTCATTTAACTTCTCAATCTCCTAATGACTCACTCAGCCCTGACCTATTAAATTGTAAAGCTTGCCAGGCAGAGACCTCTTTCTTTCTGTCTGTCTGTCACAATCTTATGCTGAGATCTTCCCTTCCAGTAAACTACTCTGTATTCTCCTTTGAAGACAAAGCACATTGTACCTAACTGCTTTTGAGGTTACACAAACAATATTCTTCACTTATATGTTTCAAAAGAATGTGGTTTATTATTATCTTATTGTGAAGCAATGACATATTCACTTCTAAACTATAACCCACAGAACTTTCAGTCTAACTTTTGGTGTGCATGACAATAAAGGAATAAAGTATTTTCCCTGGGTTTAACACTGTGGAGTATCAGATAAAACCTACTTTTGTGGAGATTTTCTAGCTAGACCATGGCCTAATAAGTATTCTGAAGGCAACCAAACGAGTGGAACATTATGATAGTTCATTAGGTTTTTGCTGTTGTTCTGCAATGTTTTCTCTGTCTGTCTGTCTGTACAATTAATGTATTGTAAATACGGACACTGTTGCATATAGAAGTAGCACTATATTATTATAATAATAATATTATTATATATACACATACAGATATATGATGTTACTGCCATCTATCCAACTATAAGAACTCTGCAACACTCCAGCCCAATATTTTCCATATACATAGAAATTATAAAGAAGTTTCTGCAATATTTGGGCATGTAGGGGCTATAGCTGGTCTTCAGTTAGAGATCCGTGTACACATAGAAGGTAAGTGGAAGAGATAATATATACTGACCAATATAAATACCAACCCTACTAACCAGGAAACATCTGCTGAGGCTAGTCTTCAGAACTTGTTAGAAGAAAAAGTAGAAAAGGCACATTTTTATAAAGGAAAATGGTGTGCAAAAATATTGCAGCACAATCTGCCAACATCTGCATAAGGGATTTGGGATGTTGGGTAGGGGCTTCTCCTGCTATGACTGGCCTAGATCTAGTGTGCCAAAACACACAGAAGAAGCCAATCCATCACAGAAGGGAAGTGCAAGTCACTTGTGAAAGAATGTGAGTACCATTTTATGTGTTCTATAATTATATTGTCTTTGTTATGAAAGTTAAAGATTTGTTTATGAAAGCTTGTAGGAACCAGGAGTTGGTATATATCCTCAAAAGATGAGGAATGTCTTGGGGGTATATTTGAATTTTGCATGTGGTATTGTCTTGTAATATTGTTGTAGTTGTAATATGGCTGGAGCCTTGAAAGTGTGCATGTAAGGTGGTTACAAGAGAAGGGGAAAGTCAGAGGTCATTGGAGAATTAAATGCGTCAATTTTGAGACTATGGGTTTCAGATTTCAGTTTGATGTATAAGGTGGGGCTTTACTAAAGATAGCGCTTTAAGGTAAATACTGGTACATTAGTGCAAATAAGGATGACCCTGATGATCAATTGTGATAAAAGTTGGAGTTCGGAGAAGGAGGATTAGCATAGAAAGTGGATCACTGGCAAAAAGACATACGCATTGTTCATTTTTCCAAAGTCTCACATAGTTTCAGGGAGATTAGTCGCCCGCAGTAGCCGAGATTAACCATGGTTGACTAATCTCCCCGTTTGCCATGAGCATAAACTGCTGTAGGTATCTGAAAAAAAGAAAGATCAAGTGACAAGTCACATTGAAAGCAAGAAAGTGTTGAGATGATGATGAATTTATGTGTTACTGCTGGGCAATGGACACAATGCAACAAGCCGTTATCAGACAAGTAACTGCCTCCTTCCCAGTGAACAGGGCCATAAGTATCATGCTTTGTCATGAAGTTTAGTGAGTGAAAAATGACATGGTTTTTATCTTCTCCCTTAAAAATACAGCAAGACCTTAGACCAGTGATCCCCAACCAGAGGCTCAGGAGCAACATGTTGCTCACCAACCCCTTGGGTGTTGCTCTCAGTGCCCCAAAACCGGAAGTTATTTTTGAATTCCTGACTTGGGGGCAAGTTTTGGTTGAATAAAAACAAGATTTACTACCAAATAAAGCCCCCTGTAAGCTGATAGTGTGCATAGATGCTCCCTAATAGCTAATCTTAGCCCTTATTTGTCACCTCCATGAACATTTATGGTGCTTGTGTTGCTCTCCAAGTCTTTTTACATGTGACTGTGGCTCACAAGTAAGAAAGGTTGGGGACCCCTGCCTTAGACTGTCACAGAGGACAAATGGTTGGGCTGAGCTGGGAAGCAAAGAAAGTTTTGTTACCATAGGAAAAGGTTCCCTCAAGGATACATGTTTTTTTGTGTATACATGTAAGATTTATTACCTTAATATAGAATCATTTATTCCCAGCACAGTTTAAAGTGACATAGGGACATAGCAGATTAAGAATTAGCCAGACAAGGGCTCAAATAATTCTTTCCTATTATTAATACTGGCATTATTGTTTGTTTGCTTTGTGAATTTTTTTTAATACTATAAAATTTCCTTCATTTTCATAATGATTTAGTGATTCAAAATAAGAAAAGCTTTCCACTATAGTTTGCATGAGAAATGTAGCAAACTAAAGGTTATGCAAATCCAACTGTCGCTATGTGTGCAGAATCAATTATCCTATAACAAAGCATCTAAAGAATAAACAGGAACTTCATCTTAATTTTCTTTAGCTACAGTTGTTACCAAAAAGTGCCTGTTGTCCCAAAAAATAAATTCACATGTGCATGTAACTGAGGCGAAACCTATAGTGTGTGGCAAGCAACCCAACAAGTGATGTGGTTTCGAAACACGTCTGCTTCTGGGAACAGGTACATGGTACATAGTGGGGTACGGAAGGAAGGAACTCACACCTCCTGGTTCCCACTGTGCATACTTAGGTTGAAGGGAAGTGGCCCTTATTATTTTGGTATTTTATTGAGCTGTCCTCTGAGAAACTAGCACAGGGATTTCACTTCCTTCATCAATTCAATAAGAAAGTTTCTGAGATGTGACATCATTTGCAAGCCACAGAGAAAGTTTTCTCTTTTTAATGTTATATTTGAGGTTTTCTTGTTTGCATTTTGACACAAAAAAAGACCAAGTTTAGCACCTTCTGCAGCTGTAGAGTTACCCACTTTGTCCCAGCAATTAATATGTTGTGGGTAACATAACAAATAAGTGCTAAAACTTCAGAATAAAAAATGGAACAATCATTATATTAATTGTAGTCCATTTAAAAACAAACTCTGACCATGGCCCAGTTTTACAATGATGCAAAAAATAAATAAATCTCCAAGGATGCATTCAGTCACTTCCCTTAATATATGCCATATAATTATGCAAAGATGTCACACAGTGGTATAAGAAGAACATATTACCAGAGCCAATGATGATTCTATGTTAAATATATAGGCTACGGGTCACTCAAATTGTCTTGCAGAATGAGCTTAGTACCAGTAGCAGAGCTATACATCCACGGGCCAATGACTCTGCCACCACTGAGCCCCATGAAAGGGCACGTTCAAATGCAGTCACAACCCTAGCCCGCCAGATAGTTATGTCAGTGCTTAGCACAAAGGAATACATACAATGTATGCGGTTATGATGTTATTGATTTGTACAGCCCATTGTTCCTGTGGAATATTCAGGTGATACCTATACTTGCACATACTTGCATGTTTATGACATTTTTTTGCACAGGCTAAAAATACCCTAAGGATTTTTTCTTCCTACAGAATATTTAGTGTATTGTTCATGGGGTCACAGCCCCTTCTTGCTCTAGTAGCAATTATGACACAATAGAACAGCTGAGATAGGTGTTCCCTAGCTTGCTATACAAGGTTAGTCTATGTAAGGCTATAAAAATATATATTAATCTCTTAAAGTATCGGTTCCTATTAAATTCATCTTTTTGAATAGTGCAGTGATCAGTGATCAATGACAGTGATCTTCCAGGACCTTTTATATTTGGTCTTCTGTTTTTATTTATTAATTTCATTTTGTGAACAATTCAGCAGCCAGAAAGTGCTCCCCGTGTTTTAGTCTGACTTTCAAACCACATCCTGTTTTTCCCCTTAGGGGTTCATAGAGTTTTAATGTATTTAAAATGACATCTTGGTTGGAATATGTAGTACTGTCTATGTGTTTGTTGGCAGTTACGCAATGCTGTGAATTCCTTGACAAAAAGGCCCATCTTTAGTGTACGTAATATGTGTAGATAGGCAATAAGCTGTGCTGGAAGTAATTTTTAGTAAAATACATTTTAATGTATTGTTAAGATTGTATTAAGTATATTGAAGCAGTAAGTCCCCTTTAAATGCCTTGCAGTTCTTCAAGAGGCTTTGCACTTTTCAGACAAGATAATCTCAGCAGACAGGGTTGGTGCTTTTAAGATGCCCTCTATATATTTTATGTAAGTTGGCACAGACTCATGTCCTGGAGGCCCCTTGCTTACTGATGTGCAAATCTTGAAGAAATCTTGTCTGTGGATGTTTTAGAAGCATATTCATTTCCCTTCTGGTCGTACAAAATAAATCCCTTACATTTCCAGAAATGGCTATTGATCTGCCGTCCAGTTTACAAGAGCGATCAATATGAATTTCCCCAAGCCATATATTTATTTGTTATCAACCTTTTTTCAGCATCCCCCTTACACTCCTACACAGGGCTTTCTAGTGCTGCTGTAAGCCATCCAGATTCAATGGATGATTTCATCCTTTTCCTGGAACAACACATCACTAAAAATACATCCTGTACAAGGGATATCTTTCAGACAAGCTGATTCTGAAAATCATTTGTATACAAACAATCCCCCGCCATGACATATTATAACTCTCACTTTCAGGTAACATAGCATCTGGGTGCTTGCAAAAACAAACAACATTTATTGAAAGCTTGTGGTTTAGTGCCATTAGAGGAAAGTAACCAATTACCACTACAATACAAATATCATCTATTTTAGTCATCTGGAGCCTGAGCATAAAGATGCAGAATGAAGCCCCGCAAATGTTTGCACCTACTACCCAATTTCATATGTCCTTTAGTGAGTGGGACTGAGCAGAACCTATTTTCATTTTATTGGGTTGGATTTGGTAATTGGAGAATCTGCCAGTCTATGGATAATGTATTTAAGGTATCTTCCTAAGTGGATAAAGTATGGAAATATAAAAATGAGTTTGACTTTCTTCTTTAATATTTTCAGAACATGCACCAATCTTATATGAAGGATGCCCCACAGTGAAAGAGGATCTAGTTGGCGTAAAGGCAAATTGATATTTGCTCTGGGGTCAAACATAGTCAGCTTTGTTTGGGACCAGGCTTTCACTATGTGCATGAATGGCTTTATAATCCTATATTGCTATATAATAAAAGGTGCAATGTTTGCTACTGGTCTAGCCATCTAAAGTAACCAATTACAAGGTACCTTTTAAAGGTAACCTGTTTAAAAGCAAAAATCTTGCTATGGGCTACTGAACCTGAACAAACTTTGTGAAGTAGATTACATAATGGGGCATGTATCTAGTGATATCTAAAGGCAAGGATCTGGGTAACAGACTCTAGGCCTCAGATGGTGTGAACACCTGGAAGGTGTTGGTTTCTGAATATGTCAGCCATTTCTGCAAAGGTTAAGCTTGAATGTCTTTTAGAGCCCATGATTTGCAAGTACAGGACTTGTACCCAGCATTGCCACTTTGTGGAAGACCACCGTTTTTACCACCAATCCCTCAGATTTCTAAATAAACTTTTGGCACCTTCACTATTTGTACACTTATCTGCATTGTCCCCACTGTCCCACTACTGTAGGACAGTAGTAGGATGGGTAGGATAACATTTGTAACTGGGCTGTGAACTTAGAAGGCTTGTAGGCTTTTAGGTGGGACAAAGGTAATTAAAAGTGTGTAGATATTTGCCTTTAGGTAAAGCAACACAAAAGGAAATACTTATTGTTGCACTGGGAACAGTGTGAGGGCCTTATGGGTAGAGGTTTCAGTTGCTCTCATATTGGTTTATTAAGTTATCCATGGAATACTTAGGGGCACATTTACTAATTCACAAATCCGAATCCCGAATGGGAAAAAATCGGATTGGAAACGAACATTTTGCGATTTTTTCGTCGCCGTTGCAACTTTTCCGCGAATTGTCGTGACTTTCGTCGTCGTTACGACTTTTTCGCGAATTGTCACTACTTTTTCGTATTGAGCACTCGTAAACGGCGGGCAAACCTTTGCGACTTTGCATGATTTTGGAAGCCTCTGATAGGACTCAATGGCACTCTGCAGCTCCAACCTGGCCCAAGGAAAGTCTCCCATAGGGCTCAATGGCACTCTGCAGCTCCAACCCTGCCCAAGGAAAGTCTCCCATAGGGCTCAATGGCACTCTGCAGCTCCAACCTGGCCCAAGGAAAGTCTCCCATAGGGCTCAATGGCACTCTGCAGCTCCAACCTGGCCCAAGGAAAGTCTCCCATAGGGCTCAATGGCACTCTGCAGCTCCAACCCTGCCCAAGGAAAGTCTCCCATAGGGCTCAATGGCACTCTGCAGCTCCAACCTGGCCCAAGGAAAGTCATGATACTGAAGATTGAATGGATCCGAAACTTTCGTACTCGGCACGACAGTACAATTATTTCGCAACGGTGCCGAAAAAGTCGCGACGGCAACGAAAAAATCGCAAAAATACCAATCATAACGAAAAAAAACGCATTTGGACACTTTTCGGACGTTAGTGGATTAGTAAATGTGTCCCTTAGTATAAATGAGGAGAATGTGGCCCATCTACATTTACAATTGGGAAAGGTTTCATGAACAGGTTGAGTTGCAGTTATGGGCAATTTCTATTATCTAGTCATTGTCAATAGTAATAAGATAGGCAAGTCAGAAAAAGTGAACAGGTTTGTGGATATGCTAAATTATTTATTTATTTATAATTAATTTTCTGTCTGAGCTACCTCAAAAATGTGTTGGTTTGGACCTTGCTATCGGTAATAATGCAAAATTTATCTCCAGGACTAGGGTGGGTGAGCATTAAGGAAACAGGTAATAATATGGTGTCCTTTGAGATTATATTGCACAGACAATTTTATAAAGATATGTGTAAGACCTGACATTTAAGGTATGCAAACTTAGTAGGGCAAGGCCATCTCTGCAGCATATTGACAAGGACAATATTTTCCAAAGGGTTTAGGCTAATGTTGCAAGCAGTGGTTTCTCCGCCAGCCTACCACCCTATGTTTGTGTGCAGAGACAGGAATGCAATCCCCCTGCCACTGCACATAGGGATGGATTTCAGGCCAACAAAGGACAGTGATTTTCCTGCCGTGTGTGACATGACTCTATGCACTGAAGGTTAATGTAATGTTTTTAAAATACAGTTAAACAAATAAACACTGTACCCTCTGTATTCTTTAGATATAAAGAAAAAATACATCCATTATAACAAAAGAAGACAAAGTAAAGCAAAAACTGAGATAAAATGCTTTCGAGGTAAAACATGTATATATGAACATTGAGTTAGCTGGGTCATGTAAGCTTTATTAAGTAAAAGGAGGCCAGCTGAGTATGCAAAAAAGTAGGCAAGCAAAATTTGAAAGTGAAAAAGATGTTGCAAATAAAAGTAAAACAAATCCCAAATTATATTTTCAATATATAAATAGTAAAGGAATAAACAAGATACTGGGAACCATTAGTATCATAGTAAGGTAAATTAGTTTTTTGCCAAAACAAGGAGAAGGCAATAGTTTTGAACTACTTATTTTTTTTTTATTTACACCAAATGATGAACCAGTTCATTAAGATTTTTTATTAGACTAACATTTGCTAAGTTTACATATAGTATAGGCAAGGTACATGAAGGAAGTGCAAAAGAGAGTAGATCATCTGAAAGTATACAAATAAACCCAACTTCTGGTACCAAGCATTCTGGATAACAGGTACATACACACAAAAGTATGTATGTATACATTGATATTGTGTTTCATATATATGAAAATGTACATCAGTTTCATCTTCATATTGTGCCCTAATATTGCCTTTAGCTGCCATTCACACTTTAGGGTAAGTATTCTCTTTTAGGTTTATATTAATTAGCTAGGACTAAAAAGTTCCCTTACTTGTCTCACTCCAGTGAAAATAAGTGGAAATCCCAAACAAGTTTAAGTAGCTGTCAGCAACCTAAGTATAATGCATGTGGCATTATTGCTCTATGAAATCAGGGCCAAGGTGATATTACGTACCAGTATTTTGTCAATATGACAGGACACACATTCTAGTAAAGCACAAAGAGAACATGTTGCTCTGCACCTGAGGTGATTCCTTCAAACCCCACAAGGCTGCACCCTGCTTTCTTTTTATTTGTCGTATCTTGTGGTTACGCAGGCTGCATTTGATGTCAGGAAGACTCTTTAGTTCTGACATGCTTTCAATGAGTAAAACAGAATATAATAATTACAGAGTCACTAATAGAGTGACAGCCGTGTCCTGTAGGGATCGCAGCCAAAGCAGGCTCAAGCCGCTCAGCTGGACTAATAAAGTGATTACATAGACAGGGAACAGGACACATTGTGCTGACCTCTAGTCTCATTCTCAACACCCCCTTTAATGAAAACCACAATGCAACTTTACAAGCAGTATGCTTAATAGGGAATACATGGGTTTCTTTTTTCCATGGGGCAGTCCTGTAATTCATTGCAGGTCTTTTCATGTCATCTAGGAATCCGTATACAAAATGCATATCCTCCCTTGTTTCTGTTAGATTTTTAATGGGCTTTGCAAACCAGCAGTTTGCTTGTCTGTTTGAGATATATGTTGGCTTTTGTCATAGTTATAGTGTCTTTTCTGAGATTTTGCTAGGAACAGGTGGTTCATACACACATAAACACATGTGTTTATAGCCTAAAGTTACAGATTAGAAGACACCTGCTAAGTCCAAGGTCAAATGTAGGCATAACTGTATTAATGATAATAACAGTGTAAAATATATGAATAAGGGAAGCATTTGGTAACTGTCATTTTATATGGAATAAGCAGCTGGGTGTTTGTTCCAACCATAAGACAATGTTGCTACTCAGTGAGCTACCAACCATCCTGTAGAAGTGTATAGAGGAACTATTCTGGTAAAGTTCTAGGAAAACCCTAGAGATGGGTCTTGTAAATCATTCCCCCTGACTCTGTCGCTGGGCAGATGGAGCAGCTGTGAAATGGATAACAAATGTAGGAAGTTGACGCTGGCTGTGTCTGTCAACTGTTAGAGGAAACAGACCAATTATTTATATTTGGGGCAATTTTCCACTTTAATTATGCATTACATCCATGTAATCTAGTGTTTATGGTTGAAGTTTGGAATTCAGAAGATGATGTAACTCCATTAAGGCTCTTACAGTCCATACTTTTCTTATGAAACTTAAGGGGGCATTTACTAACGCTCGATTTTTTTCATTTTGGGATTTTTGACGGTAAGATCTTTCTTTGCTCCATGGTTTTATTGGTTTGGGGGGGGGGGTTGACACATGCATTTGTACAACAATATGAAAAAAACACAGTTTTTTTTTGTTCCTGCTTTTTCAGTTTAGATCTTTTGACATTCATGGAAATGAGTTTAGTCGTGGTTTCAAAAAAACTATAAAACCATGAAAATCCAAATGTTGATAAATGCAGCCCCCCTAAATGTTTAGAACTTGACCTTGAAAAGTTACATGTTGCATGAATTTCCCTTAGGCTTCTAGATTGGATTTACTAACCCTACTTAAAGGACAAGGAAAGGCAAAGTCACTTGGGGGTGCCAAAACGTTAGGCATCGCCAATTGACTTTAATCGCTTACATTGTACCCCGGGCTGGTGCCCCTGTTAGGAGACAACAGCACCACCCCCAAGTGACTTTGCCTTTCCATGTCCTTTAAGAATTAATCTACAAAAAAAACTCCCAAGATTTTTTAAGTGAGAAAAAACACCAGAAAGTTTTTTACTTAAGATCACTAAAATAGTGGGAATTTCATAAAACTGTTCCTTACCTTTAATAAGTAATTAAGTAATGACCAAGTACTAAGTAAAATATATCACTATTTTGCAAAATGTTGTGCAAAGAGTTTTGAAAAGAATGTCGGGATTTATTCATATCTATTATAAATTGGCAAGCAAATTCATTTCCTGACTCCAATAGATTTATTCAAGTAATTTACTGTAAACTGCTAAAAACTACATTTCGGAAACTTTTTCTTTTGCCCTTGATTCTGTATTGCAGTCACATGACCATCCATTTATGAATCATTTATAAATCTGCTGCATACACAACTACACAATAAGAATCTGGAGTTGCCAGCAGTCTTAGGACTTACAGCTATTGGATAATCCGATTTTAACTGTACATATCAGTGCTATAGTTGCTACAAGTTACAGGTTACACAGTGCCACTTGCAGTGTCAGATAAGAGTAGCTAGTCATAATCGGTTCTACAGACAGCATCACCACAATCCAAAGTGCCCTAGTGGCATAGAATTGCCTTGCATCTGTACTCTGTTGGGCTCAGATCTTGAATGCAGTTGATGCAGAATTTAGCAGCATGTATCTATGATACACACTTAGGCAAACCAAAAATGTCCATTTCTACTTTCATGACAAAAATAATCTGAAATCCAACATATGTACAGAAAGGGTGATTTATCAATTTCCAAATTTATTGTTTTGTTTTTTTGACCAAGATTGCGTAAAAAAACAGTGAAAAAATATCAACAATTTTTAATATTGATAAATTTGCCATTTATAAAACAGCAAATTGAATGAATGTTGAATAAGGAAACAATTTACCAACAATACACCAGTAAGCCTATGATTATGCACCCTGTAGGTATGAAACACGTAAGGCTTCTTTTTGTTTTTTATGTATAGATTTAATAAACTTTAGAACAATTTTACTTATTAAAAGCTGCTTTTGACATGTTTTGGGGAAAACCGGAGTTCCTGCCTGCTGTTTCTCTAATTGCGATTACCAGTAACTGTTGCTCGTGGGAACTGCTTTTTGTAACCCAAAATTCCTCCGTATCTTTTAGATTTAGGATAAGACATATCACTTTGTTGAGGTCACATAAAATAATAGATTCTGAATACAAAGCCATGGATGCCCAAGGCAAGCAAAACATGATCCTTTCCTTGAGAGAACATTTTATAGTCTCCTTAGGCTGATGGCCCATGGAGAGATTAGTTACCCGCCTTTCCACCAGCAATTCACTTTATTGCATTTCAGAGAGAATATTCGCCCACGGTAGCCAAGATTAACCAAAGGCATATGTCACCGTGGCCCATTGCCCTTATACAATTTAAAGATTCTACCATTTTAAATTAACCATTTCACGAACCAACAAATCTTTCATACACTGCAAAACACAGAACATTGCCCATCTGCTGGCTAAAGCAGAGGAAGCTGACTTGTCAGATGCTTGCATTGTCCAACAACGTGTGCAGGAAATTAGATAAAAATGTTTTACTCCCATGGCCAAGGTAAATTGCTATTTCAGGAGCTGGTTTGCGGAAACTATTAATGAGTTGTAGCTATCTTATTTTTAGATGTTGCATTTTCATTGGAGGCTGGAAATGATCAGACGAGGAGAAGTGTTTGTTTACAAAGCTTAAGGAAAACAATAACTAAGGTGCACTGCATGCCTTGCTGGAAAAATGAAACCAATTTTGAATACATTTTTTTTAATATGGTGAAGCACCAGTCCAACTGTGCCATTT
This sequence comes from Xenopus tropicalis, assembly GCF_000004195.4. NCBI lineage: Eukaryota > Metazoa > Chordata > Amphibia > Anura > Pipidae > Xenopus > Xenopus tropicalis. The sequence continues at coordinate 103,478,833 of NC_030681.2, forward strand.
AATGGCTAAATACAAAGACAAAAGCCATGAGCAGAATAACTTGAATGCAATGGTATGCTATGAAAATACAATATTTTTTGAGACGCACATTTCAGTGCCTTAGAAAGGCTCAATAAAGCAGCCACAATTTCTGCCAATTTCTGCTATTTATGTGAGTTCACATAGCAACTAAATGGTGATCCTTACAAGTAATGCTGGAGACAAATAAGAAATACATACAGAAATTAAGCACAATGAAAAGAATTTTGCCTCCATAAAACTGGAATATTTAGTGTAACAAGTAAAGAAAACACAGAGGAAGTGCAGAGGCTTGTATTTCCTAAACCCAGTCCTTTCCAGTAAGGTAAGAGTTTGAAGCAGGGCCTTCACTCGCTTTTAGTTGTGTTATAGTCAGTGACAATCAGGAGCGGATTGGGATTTAAAATAGGCCCTGGCATTTCAATTACACAGAGGCCCAAACAGCCCCCCACCAGGCCAATAAATAATGACTATCTATGGCATCTTACAGCAGCCCCTCTGGCATTTGCCAGAATCCACAGATATCCAGTCTGGGTTTGGTGCCAATAACGCACTCTTTAAAGGACATGTCAACCCAAAAATATTTTTTTGCCTAATAAAACATAACTCTAAGCAACTTTCCAATATCAATTTATTAAACATTATTAGTGCTTTAAAAGTTATTTGTAAATGTAACTGCTATAGAAAACAGCATTTGCTGAACTCCTGGTTGTTACTTTTGTTGCAAGTGCCAGGCTCCTCCAGCAAGACTGTCAGTCTGCTGCCTTGTGTTACATTGTTTCATATGCCAGAGCCACCAGGGCAGAGACTGACACTGCTTTTAATAGCAATTATATATATACAAATACAGGTATGGGATCCCAGAAATCCATTATCCAGAAAGTTCCAAATTACAGAAAGTCTATCTCCCATAGACTCCATTATAAGCAAATAATTCTAATTTTTAAAAATGATTTCCTTTTTCCCTGTAATAATAAAACAGTACCTTGTACTTGATCCCAACTAAGATATAATTAACCCTTATTGGAGGCAGAACAGTCTTTTTTGGTTTATTCAATATTTAAATGATTTGTAGCAGACTTACGTTATGGAGATCCAAATTACGGAAAGTTCCCTTATCCGGAAAACCCCAGGTCCCGAACATTCTGGATAACAGGTCCCATACCTGTTACTCAAAAACCATTACAAATATGTACTGAACGCATATTGCAAAGTTACTCTGGGCACCTTTATTACAAATCCGGTGCTGCAGAAGTGAATGACCGTAGCACTTTAGAATACAGCTTGACTCAAAATGTAATTTCCATCTCTGCTTTCAAAGGGATACTGTCATGATTTTTATGGTGTACTTTTTATTTCTAAATCACACTGTTTACAAGCACTCAACTATTTAAAAAAAAAAATTGTAACATATTTTATATATATATTAAGTTTTAATCATCAGGGGAAAAACAGAACATTGCTTCCAATGATATGTCGTGTAGCATTTAAAATGTTATTCTTGAACCAACAAATATATTTTTTTCAGTTTAATATTGGTGTGTAGGCAGCCATCTCAGTGCATTGTGTTCAAAAGGAGCCAGCGCTACACATTAGAACTGCTTTTAGGTAACCTATTGTTTCTCCTACTCCCGTGTAACTGGAGGAGTCCCAAGCCAGACTTGGATTTTTTACTATTGAGTGCTATTCTGATAGCTACTGGGAGCTGCTATCTTGCTCCCTTCCCATTGTTCTGTTGATCGGCTGCTGGGAGGAGGGGGATGATACCCCTCCAACTTGCAGCTCAGCAGTAAAGTGTGACTGAAGTTTATCAGAGCATAGGTCACATGGCTGTGGCACCCTGGGAAATGAAGAATATAGCTAGCCCCATGTGAAATTTATAAATTAAATATAAAAAAAATCTGTGTTTTTCCAAAAATGGATTTTAATGCAGGACTCTGCTGAAGAAGCTCTATTAACTGATGCGTTTTGAAAAAAATACGTTTTCCCATGACAGTATTCCTTTAACGAATTCCTAGTGTTGCCAACTGATTCAGTAGAGGCAGTAGGGATGATTTACTTACACGGGCACTATACATGCAGATACCAATAGCAGCCAGTCAGCAATTGCTTTTGGTCAGGCTACCACAAGCCAGAAAATGAAAGAAAGTATTTTAATGGGCATGAGCAACTGTACTTTAATTTAGCACCTCTGTTAGAGAGTTAGCACCAGTGTAACAAAACATTTTTGGTATATTCCGCCCATACTTGGTACTGAAATACACAGGTAATTAAACTCCTCTTTGGATTCTTTTCTGGAAATAGACTAAGGAATGCACTTTAAAAGATGATAGATTTTCCATCGAGTGTTGCCAAGTAAGGGCAAAGTACTAATAGGTTTAACCTGTGATTTGTATGTGCATGGCCCTTACAAGGCAAGGTAAGAAATCCTTCTTATATATTGTAGGAGATACACGCAAATTCTAAGTACCACAATCATGCTGGGTATTCACTGTTTTGGAAATGTGCCATAATACAGTAGCAGCCAACCAGATATGATAAGCACAGCAGAACATTGTGGGTTGGCATTACTATGCTAGCATAATGACTCACAAAACTGGAATGATGATGGCCTAACGGGATTATAGAGAAAATATGCAGAGAACACTGTGCTTAATGGGCCGTGGCAGGATTCCTGGTGATGTTACTGATTTGGCGATCCTGTGCTGATGGAGAGGTTTTTAGTGCTTACATACAGTAAAACAGGAAGTAGCCAGAATTCTAATTCATATCTATATTCTTAATTGTGAAATGCAGTTTTTTGCAGACTTAAACCTTTATTGGTTTATAAAACATGTTTCTTACTCTTAATTCCAACTGACCCACCAATAGACAGTACGGTGAACATAGCACAGGGGTGACTGTAGCGTTAAAAAATAGCTGTTTATGGCAGATTCCATTAAAACCACACAAGGTTACAATATCACCTTGCTGTCGACAAAAGACTAATTTCAGCTGCTGCACAAAATACTATATATATATATATATATATATATATATATATAAATAAATATATATATTTCCATTACAGCCCCAGATCTTGCACACATGTCATAAGATAGCATTATTTACCTTTTTTACTGAAAGAAATGTATCCCTGTGCAAAGAGAAGTTCTTCAGTTACATCTGCATGCTTTACATTTTTATCATATAACATACTCAAGCTGCGGCAGAATTACTAACCCCTGTGTTTCCATATAACTACTGACAACCGTGGGAAGCTCTGAAACTGTGAGTTACTAATGTTTTGTATATAATATGGTATTTTTCTTTTAAAGATATTACTTCATTTGGCAGCAAGGGCAGACATCTCCGGACATGTAAAGCAAGCTAGTCCGCAGATAGAGGCAAAATACCCAGTCTTCCTTCCCATACATATGTAATTATTATGACTTTATATCTGGCCTTTTACAGTCCATGAAACCTAGGGGCCCATTCATGAAAGCAGATCTTTTTTTTTGAGAAAAAAAATTGTATTTTTTCTAATTTATAGAACTTTTCGCTATGTCCACCATATTTTCATTAAAAATCCACTATTTTTGTGTTTTTCGTTTACTTCCACTACGACTACGAACGTTTCGGAATTCATTCAAGCTTTGGTGTTGTGACTATCTTTTGGCCAGGCTGGATCTATAGAGTGCCATTGAGTCCTATGGAGGGCTTCCAAAATCATGCATTGAAGGTATCAAAGCCAGAAAGGTTTTCGTGCCATTCGGATCCGAAAATTCTGTGACTTTCGGATAGCAACCACAATATTTTCGTACGACCAAGAAAATTTTCGCACATCAAAAATTATCGTGGTTACTCCGAATTTTTTCCAATCATGATTTTAACCACACAAATTTCGTGGTTTCATTAATGGGCCCCTTAGACCTAACCTTTATTCTATACAGTGCCTATGCAATATACAGTACAAAGTCCTCTCAAAAGGTGTCCCAAGCTCAAGGCATTTGCTTAGGAGAATATCTATGTAGTCTTTACCTGCAATTCTATTTGTTTCTTTTTCAGCATTTTTACTTACCTTTTTTTCGGGACTCTGTTACTCATTCTTATTTTTGTGGTATTCACTCACCTCTCTTCCGATATTATTTTTCAATAAATGTCATGTAGCAGATGCATTAATATTACCTCTGTAAGCCAATCCCAATTCTAAACCTATTGCTCTGCGCAAGTTTGCAAATATTTCCAGATATTCACTGGGAATGTACATTTTACAGATACATGGGCAGTTTATGGTTCTGGGTGCCACTGAGAATGGTATGTTTTTCTTAGTTTGACTGATGATCTAGTATTAATGCTTGTGTGTTAGGACTGAGGTGAGGTGTGTACGATCCAGTGGATGGTTCCAGGTACCTGGAACTTTAAGCATTTGATAGTTAAAAGTGATAATATAGCATGATGTAACCCATGCCTATTAAGCAATAATTTGGTCATCAATTAGCTTTCTGCAATTTTCTAAAAAGCCAGCACATGTTCCAGTTATGTGCCAATCTGTAAAGAAAGGCAGAATATTGTCATCTGGGAATTTTGTTTTACCATATCTTCCTTGTAAGGATTTAACCACTCTTGTGTATAATACATATTATTCTTATCAGTGTCACAACCAAAATACATCAACCTTCCTTTGCAAACTGATTAGCCAACTAGCTGTATTAGCTGTATTGGCTGGACCACTTTATTTCAGTATATGTTTAAAGTGGACCTGTCACCCAGACATAAAAAGCTGTATAATAAAAGCCCATTTCAAATTAAACATGAAACCCAAAATAATTTTTTTAATACCACATCCATACCCATTATAAAAGCATTTTAAAATCCCAGCTGTCAATCATATAATGCCTGCCCCGCCTCTATGCCTTAGGCATAGAGGTGGGGCAGACAGTTACTTTCACTTTCAATTCAGAACTTCTTAGATGTTGCTGCCCTCCTCTCATTCCCCCTCCCTCCTCACCATGTAATTGTGTAACCAGTGCATGGGTATGGGCATCAGGTCCCCCCATACTGGCACAGAAACAAGATTTTGGCAGGATACAATGCCTGCTTTGATAACAGTGCCCACAAAATGGCCCCTGCCTGCTTGCTGCAACTGTGAATTCCAAGGCTGCAGAAAATACGATTAAAATAATTTATATAGTGTAAGTAAAGTTTAATTTGCTTGCCAAACACAATAGAAAACAATTTAAAAATTATTTCTTAAGGTGACAGGTCCGCTTTAAGGGGCAGTGAAACTGCCCCATTCATGATATTATCCTAAACCACTTGGCCATATTGGACAAATACCTGATTTCTTTTCTTTTTTTTTTTACAAGACCAAATGTCAGGATCTTGTGCCATATGTATGGCCAGTTAGACTGAAGATTTATCAACACAATGGTTTATTCTCATCAGCATATCAACTACAACAGGATTGCCTCACATATTAAGATTAATATCCTTTTTTGGGTATCCACTGAAAACTGGTAAAGAGTATATAACTTTGTATAACCAGCTGTTTTGATTGATTTCCATGGGGCACTGCACTAGTTCATTTGGTTCACTGTTCATAAATAGGCCCCACATCTTGCATGTCAGAACTGTACTTTGAATGCCAGAATTGATCAATATAACTAGAACTTCTTACTACTCAGCAACATTCATTTAAATGTATTTTTATTAGGCTTTCAAAGTGTATAAAAGCCTATAGTCATAAAGACAAATGTTACAACTTCACGCCTTCTTAAAGTGAAAAAAAACACATGGTATACACATATAGTACTAAGTCAAAGGGAAACATTACTCAGCATTAGTGGTGAAATTCTTAACAAGCCTGCACTAGAATTTCGCATATGCATTTTGTTTTACCAGGAAACAAAACACCTTTGACTCTAATGCATTTGGTGTGAGAAAAAAAAACACGGAGACAAAAAATGCCCGTTGACGCCAATGTATATGGAGCAAAAAAATGCCCATTGACTCCAGTGCATCCATTGTTGTGCACAAATTGTTTTGGCACCAAAGAAAATAAATTAATAAAATTAGATAAAATAGGATCTGTGGAAGGTGAGGTTCCCATAATTTGGTGCTTTCTGGATATGGGGTTCCCAGGTAATTGATCCTATACTTGTATTACAAGTTCTGAGGAAACCAATGGAGCTGTACCCACAATAACATTACAAGTTATGAGGAAACCCAGGGAGTTGTCCCTGCAATGGAGAGTGTAATTTACTCTTCCATTTGGTGTGGTCATGACATGCCTTGCCTATGAAATGCTAGACCGCACCCCATCCTGGTTTCTTGTAAAAGAGATTATAACACAATATGAGGCAAATGGAAGGCAATGATATAGGCTGTGGCCACAGAGCAGATGCCTGTTTAGCCAAGGCTAACACTACAAGCTGAGGCACAAATACCTACCTTTATGGAAGCTTAGGAAAATAAATATACTTTCAGCTCTTATTTCCTTTAGAAAAATCCCCAGGGTAAACAAAGAAATGAAGCAATAGTCCATCAGAAAAGAAATACGTTAAGGCATCTTTTGTAATATTTGCAGTAAATAATTTTGTAGCATTTCCCCAGTGCTATCAGCAACAGGTGATATATAGCTACACAAATTCTAAATGACAAAATGCATTATTTGAAGCTGAGACAGTTGCTTGCCAGGCAGTAGGAGTTTGTAGAAAACCAATGTATCCTCTTTGTTGTCAATGAATGTAAATCCAATGTAAATGTTTTCAAACCATGCAATCTCTGTACAGTGTCATTCAGCCCACACTTTTACTTCCTGTAATGACTTCTCAAAGGCTAATTTTAAATGCAGGACACGGCGGAACATTAAGCACACAGCTGAAAATGTTGTTCTTTTGTGCCAAATAGCAAGAGTTTAGTAAGAGGGGAGAATAACAAGTATTTATATAGCCAGACTCTGCAAAAATAATTGCTTATGCTTTTAAACCATTTCAAGTTTCTAGAATAACGCGAAAATTCACTAGGCATTTTATTAGAATTGCAGTATAATTTGGGCCTGATATTATATCACTTTGTAAAAACACTTTAAGAAATAGGGGGTATTACAGGCTCCAGTATTTTCATGATAAAACTACTTTCAAAATGATCTGTAAAGCCAAATTGATGTATCAATAAAAAGGTTTTATGTTCTAGTTTTTCCAGCAGAAAACCACAGCAAGTAAAAAGAAATTGCTGAATAGAGTATTGCTACAATAGACCAGCAAATGTGAAGCTGTAGCTCTACAGTTGGTGCTGAACTACAACTGTCAGCATTCCATTTACCGCTTTTGACTGTCAGGTGTAATTGAGTTAGTTAAGTTCAAGCAGGATCCTTCTAATAAAGTATTAATAAAAGCACTTAGATTATGAGCACCAGGTCCTGACTGGAATAAAAAATAGGCCCTGGCAGTTCATAACAGTCCCCCCGCAAGCCCAACAAATAATGACCATGAACACCCTCACTTTTACTTGATGTCATTTATATAGCATCTGCAAGTTATAATATACACTTTACATTCTTTTCTAATTGAAAGATTTCTTACAATATTTAACAAACAAGGGTTACAGAATGAAAATATGTTCAGGGGGACCCTGCTCACAAGAGCTTATAATCATCCCAAATAGAATTCATTTTCTTTAGGTTCCTGCAGACCCTAATATTGTGCCTCAGGAAGATATACAGTGTCATAGGGGTGAAGTCATTCAACACACCTTCAGGTGAACAATATTAATATGTTTTGCCATTTTTGTGATGGATAAGGGGCTAGCTGAGTTTGGTATGTCTCCAACAGAAAAAATAGTAACATTTCCTGATTGTTATATGTCCATAATCTACCATAGAGTTCCAGTTATACTTTGCAATTTATAAGTAAAGGGGTTTCTTCTCCTTCTCTGCCAGATTTTGAATGGTATCTTTGTAACAGTTTGCATTTACAAACAACATAAGTTTCTTAACCTTATAACTTATGAAGAGTATAGTAGTGCTGATACATATTTATTAATCCACATATGTGCAATGGCATTGAACAAATTTGTTGTTACATAAGAAAATATTTCCCAACACCTCACAGGTCTGTTGTTTACAAAGGTCAGGATTTGATAGCATGGTGCCCCTTGGTTCATGTACCCCCCTCTCACCACCCCAGCTACTGCTGCTCGCATTAGTCACATTCTTGCACCCAATGAGTTCTACTGGTGGTCATCTTGCAGTCTTCAGTGCAGATGTGGCTGATGCATTTGTAGCCTTCACACAAATCCAGGTCTAAGTAGACCAATAGTTGCTTAGTTATATTCTGTTATCACATCAAGGTCTTGTTCCATGTGACCATCTCATTTCCACTGCTCTACAAATCTCTTGGTTTTTACTGAGCCATCAGGTGAACTTCAATCCAGAGCTCTCATATCATGACTTAATGAGGATTTTACATGGCAGATTGACCTAAAAAAGGCAAAAAGTGAATACTGTATGTAAAAATGTCACATTTTAAGAATACATAGACTGAAGTTTTATATATAAGTCCCTCTTTCTTCCCTATTAATAACATTGGCATCAAGGCAACCCTACTTAAAGCAAAGGCATTTTCCCTCAGTAATACTGGATGCTGCATGCAAATGGCCTTGTGTGCCATTGCCCTTACTTAGTCAGGAAGATAGCCAGCTTCCAGACCCCATTAAAACAAACATCTGGGTAGTTTAGTATAGTGATCTGTAAAGCATGCTCTTCTGAAATATTTTGAAACAACAGACTCAAATCTACACCTGAATCTGATTAGAAATGTATATAAGTAGGCCATTCTTTTTTTCAAGCTTTGGAAAAAATTGGCTAAATCCTAATCCTCTATATCACCTGAATTTCCAGGGGGGAATATCCAGGGGGCCCCCCGCACCAGACTTGGGTCTGTAGGGATGCAAGGTCTGCTGAAAACTAGAGAGGCCATCATCCCCATTTCCAATTTGCACGGGGGGATTACCAATTTGTAATGGGTGTTAGAGATTAGCACTGCTGCCATACCTACTGGTCAGCCACACCAACCACCACTGCTGTCCTACTTAAGACACATTAATTATATAATTAATGAATGTGATACTTTTAAATACAGAGTCATTCTAAAACACATGTAGGTTTAATGACAAAATATTTGAAAAACTATATAAAGATATCAGTTAATAAAAAATGACTGGTTGCTGACAGAAAAAGATCCTGATCCTGGCCATCAAGCGAGAACAGGGTTCTGTTATGCATTAAAGAGCAGAAGATCAGAATATGCTGGTGATAAGAATAATTATTATTATTATTATTAATAAATATTTAAAAGTCGCCAACATGTTGCGCTCTCTACTCTCCTGTTCTTTAATGAATTGCTAAACCTTGTTCCCACCCCATGGCTAAGGGAAAGGGTAACCCTACAGTTTAGGCACCTTTGTATAACTGCACTGACAAACAGTGGATCATTTCATCACTGGCTGGAATATTCTTGAGATAAAAGAGAACCATAAAAGTATATGTAATTTGTTCAGTGTAACACCCCCACCCTTGTACTATCAAAGTAATTTTAAAAAAACAAGCAGGAATTTGACTGAGCAAATAAGATAGAGACAGAACAGAAGAACACGGCTCAACCTATATCTGTACATTAATCACGCTCTGCTGTGCACATGCAGTTCATCTGAGGCCAGCTCTGGATATCAGATTGGCTCTTTAGCACTGCTCTACTGTTTATTACATTTAAAGGAATTTCTCTCTACCTAATGCATTAAAAGAAAGGCTAAAGAAATTCCTGGTTGTCACTGGGCTGCGAGGTCAACCAGGTCCTAATGTGCTCTCCCCCTTCTTGTACATTTCTTGTAAATGTGTGTGTGTTTTAGCATACTCATCATGGTGTAAACAGTTACTTTGTGGAATGAAGGAGTTAATGACTATGTACAAATTCAGAACATTTCAATTGCATTCTTTTTTTTTTTTTTGCATTTTTCCCCTCCCAAGGCCTGTTGTTCTGTCTGTTCTTGTACCCTAGTGGGAACAGGGGCAGTTAGAATAGTATGAATGCAAACAGGACACTGATAAGCCTAAAACCCTTTGGCAGGCATCCAGAAACAGGGGGTTACCTGAGGTGAGGCTTCTCTGTTTTATAGGTATCTGGCATTCTGTGAGCTTGGGAACAATTAGGTTTCATGTTGAGATTAAAACGGCTAGAAAGCCCATTCAGTGCTCTGTTTCTGTTTCTACAGACTGGCATTTCAATGCCTTAATTCCCTTTGAAATTTGTCTGCATTATACTGCATTCTGGTCTTACTAAAAACAGTATTAATGCCAAAGTACAATCATCACTTTTTAAAGCTGCAAAATGATCCCAGTACATTTGTGATTATGCCTAACATTACTCTAGGTGGGTTTACAGAGCAGATTAAATATGTTACTTGTTTGCAAAGGATTATTGTTAGCACTTAGAAATCTATAATGATCAATTTAATGATAATGTGCTATGCTGAATGCACCACCAATAGGAGTTGCAGGATTCTTACAAGCAGGGGGCACTGTAGTATTTTAGACAGCACCAGTTTAGAGCAGGGCAGAGATGCTTTTTGTGGGGCCCCCATTATAGTTTGGAAAGTGTTGATGAAACACTGCAAATAGTATAAAGACATATACAGTGTAGCAACTGTTATGTGTTCACTGTATTTACTACACATCATATATGTCCAACTATCTGGGCATGGATGGCCGGTTGCCTTTCAGACAAGTAAACTTGAGACCCTGGCAAACCTTGCAGCTTCCTGCTTTTCCAAACATTCAGATTCATTCGCCCCCAACTCACAGAACAACACAAAGAAGTCAGACTACTGTATAAACTGGCCCCTTGAATTAGGCACAGCCCCTCTAGGATGCAGTGTACCAAATGTAAACAAGCAGGGTAATGGAGTTGCCATGTGTCTTATGAGACACTTGAGGTCATCCTTGGTGTATATCTAGGATCCCTGCCATAAAGCAAGACAGAGCTGTTTTTTTACTGTAAGAAAAGTAAAGACTGTTAATTGAGAGAATACACTTTTTCACCAAGCCTTTTCCTTTTAAAGGTGCATCAGAAGCAGCCTTTTGCGGTACAGGTATGGGATCCGTTATCCGGAAACCTGTTATCCAGAAAGCTCCGAATTATGGAAAGCCTGTCTCCCATAGACTCCATTTTAATCTAATAATTTCGATTTGTAAAATTGATTACCTTTTTCTCTGTAATAATAAAACTGTACATTGTACTTAATATAAGATATAATTAATCCTTACTGGTTGCAAAACAGTCCTATTGGGTTTATTTAGTGTTTTATCAATTTTTTAATAGACTTAAGGTATGGAGATCCAAATTACAGAAAGACCCCTTATCCAGAATACTCTTGGGCCCGAGCATTCTGGATAATGGGTCCTATACCTGTACAATATGGCAATTATTTTCTTGTTTGAAAAGCCTCATTTACAAATTTCAGGGAAGGTTGCAATGTGCAAAAAACATTTGTGCCCCATGAATACTGTGCTGCCTGCAATCAGTAGTGTATTCATCAGAGGCCAGCAAAGAAGGCACATAAGCTTTCTCCCACTCCTGCCCCTCTTTGGCAGAAGGAAAGAGCAGGGCACCTCTTACAGAGTATAGACAAACTTGTGAATGCTGAGGGGTGTTACTGTGTGCTTCTTTGTACTCTAAGGCTCCTGCCATACAGGGTGGATTCTCGGCCTGTGGATAAACCCAGGCCAAGAATCCGACCCCTATGCTTCAAAAAGTTCATTGATAGATGCAGGCTGAGAATCCACCCCCTACGCTTCAAAAAGGTTATTGATGCACCTACACCCATTACCTCAGCCTGGTTCACACACATTAAATGGATGCATACTTGAGCAGTTACACATTGAAATCAGCGCAGTGTTCCTACACCCAGGCCAACACAATGGTTCCAAGTGCAGGCATATTAATAAGCTTTTGGAAGCGCAAGACTAGATTCTCGGCCTACATTTATCTGCAGGCCAAGAATCCATTCCGTGTGGCATTAGCCTTACATCTGGGGTCATTTTAAATAACCTATTAAGTGTTTGAGAATTGTAACAGAACTAGAGAATTGAAATGTCCTTGTTCTCTCAGATGTATCATGAAGGAGAAATATAGATCTGCTAATCACTTAACCAGTGATATACATTTGGTAATGTTGCTCACTACAAGCTTAAGTAAACACAATGAGAGATCCTTCACAAAGAAATGTGCGGTGACTGCAACTTGCTGGAAAACTATATACAGTACATATACAGTATATTTAAGATATGAATAATTCTGATACTTATCTGTTGAATTCTGTTTGTTTTGTTTGTATTAGAGCTTATTATATTTGCAGCTGGCTGCTAAATGTCTAAGTCTATGTAAGTCTCTCTAACTTAAGGGAACAATTTTTAGTTTCTGATCACTATAGCTTTCCTAATTTTAGTAAAGTTACAGTTAAATGTATTAGTCTATGTAAGTCTCTCTAATTTAAGGGAACAATTTTTAGTTTCTGATCACTATAGCTTTCCTAATTTTAGTAAAGTTACAGTTAAATGTATTAGTTGCTGCAATAGGGACTGAAATGGCAGTTGCTGATGAGAAATGCAATTTATGTATCACACTCTAACAGTTTAAAAGGCAGGTCATCAGGCTTTCTGAGATTCTTCTGGAGAATATAAGAGGGTACAATAATTTGTGGTACACTAATTTTTCTAAGGAGTGCAAGCTCTTTAACACTAACTCATCAGTAAATCTGGTCTTTTATTTCACTGCATTGATTCCATCCATTTTGTCGAGGTCTGTCTCTCCTCTGTAACATAGATAGCATAGATACACCAGCTGAGATAACATGATCTTCTGCCTTAAGATGGCCATACATTAAAAAGATCTACTTGTTGCCAGGTCACCAAATTGGGATCTTTTCCCAATATGCCCACCCTATTGCCTATTGTTGCTATACAGGCCATCAAAATTAAGGACTGCAGATCTGGTCTTTGATCTCACAGGTAAATCAAATCTGCCCAATCAACATCTGGCTGATTTTTTTGTGCAGGTATCAGTCAGGTAAGGCCCCTCAGCGGGCCTCAAATACAGCCCAATTATGGTTCAGAAATGCTAAAGTAAGGACTGGGTAATTAGAGATTATTTGCAAACAGTCGTTAGCAGACAGCAAAATGTTTTTAAAGCGACAGTCCATTTTGGACATTGCAATAAATTCTAAGGCATCTATGCCTATCATAACAAGTATCAATGATCACAACAAACATGGGTTTCTGGGTTAAATGGGCAATTGTGATGAAAAAATCATACAGCAAGTGATATTGTTGTAATGCTGTCATTTATAAAAAAAACTACCCCCATCCCTTAGCACATACAGTTCTGTTGTATTGCTGCTTCGTTTTCCTTATCCAGATAACTGGCAAACTTTGATATCTCATTATGTATCCCCAGTTGTCATGCACCTATTTTATAGTTAGGCTCTGCAGATAATTTGTTCATCTGGCCTCAGTTATTCCCAAGTAGTTAGCGTTTTATTCATATGCCAATTTGTTTTGATAATTTCCCATAATCGGCTTTATTGTTAATACCATTAGGAGTAAATTATCATCCATCTGTTGTATACTTGGCAGCTTCCCCGATATGTTGTTAGTAGTACACAAATATCTGTGGGTTGATTCAGTGAAACCCTACACCACATTACAGGACATTTCCAGGGTTCCACAACCAGATATCTCCACCAGCTAAATATCTTTAAAACAGAATTGGCATAATTGGCACAACTGCACAGTCAGGTCTTTTCCCCAGTTCCCCAGAGATACATATTTTACATACTATTATTATTACTATTATTAACATTTATTTATAAAGCGCCAACATATTCCGCAGCACTGTACAATAAGTGGGTTTTATACATTGGACATACAGAGTAACATATAAAGCAATACATAACCAATACAAGAGGTGAGGAGGGCCCTGCCCAAAAGAGCTTACAATCTACAAGGAGAAAGGATTGAAACACATACATATTGTATCCCTGTTGCACCCCGGCAACTACTTACATATTGGCAAACAGATAAAACCACAAAATGCTGGTTCTAAGTCACTGGGCATCTGAGGGGGTGTTCTTGTTTCTTTGCATGTGACAGTAGCTTTGACAAGAACACTTGATAAAGCATTAACAACTTGCTTCATTCAGTCCCTATGTAAACAGGTCTTATTTAAAGTCTCCATGCTGTGACTTTGGAAATGCCATGCAAATAAATCAGTGTGCAGATATATTGCAGTTTGACCACCCACACTTATGACTAAATTGCCGGTGACAGACAAAACCAATGGTGCAGGTGCAGAGCTTTCTAGGCCTATGCTTAACTGAAAAGTACTAAGCAAAATTTCATATTATTATTATTTTTGAAAGTAAACGTGCCCTTAAAACGTGCTTCTGTATGTGCCCTGTAAATGAAATTTATTTAATTCTATGAAGGTGGATAATGAAATACATAACGAGAATTGCAGCCAATGCAGTTGGGGGTTGGATTTTCCTTCTTGGTCAGTTTGGTGATCGCACCAAAGTCTGATGAAGTGAACACTCTGACCAAGGATCATAACATTCAGTCAGAAATGATAGAATTGTATTAAATGATCAGTTGGGTGGCTGCATTTATTTTTATACTTAGACTATAAATCAAAACTGGCACATATATGAACTAAACCAGATATACTTCCAGTATCCACAGCAAGGATAGAATAATGATTAAAAAAATCAATACAAATCTATACAAACTAATATGCTTGTTGGGACTTTTTTACCATTCCGGACTGTATTTTTTTACCTCCTTGCCAGTGTTTTAAGGTTATTATGTTGGGTTGAAAAACCCAGCATACTGTTCTTCAACTTTAACTTATTCTTCCGCTTTTTCTTCTTAACTTAGCGCCCCCCATTTTCTAAACGCTACTCCTCCTACAGTTTAAGGGATACAACACCCAAACTCTCCACACTTCTTCGCCCTATAGCAGAGCAGGTTGCTTGTGCTTTTCTAAGCGATCCTGCCCCCTGTCTTTTTGTGGCGCCGATCCAAACACCCCAATTTCCCCATTGACTTTGACAGGGAAAATTTTCAAACTGCTGTGGCTTTGAAGTTACGCCCCCCAAACTTGAATATCATAATCATGGGTTCACCCCAAATGAAACAGCAACATTTGTTGGATGACCCAAAGTGGGAGGGGCCAACAACAGCCAATGAAATTTCACCCCTTGATTTCATTTATTGAATTTTATTAGTTTGATGCGATGGTTCCCAAACTTTGCACAGTCAGTCACTGGGTGACTGCGTATTCAAGTTTTTTGGGGTTTTTTTTAAGTGGGTGGAGCAACCAACAGCCAATCAGATTTCACCTACTGAATTTTATTGGTTTAAATTTAAACTGCTGCCGTTCTTTAACTATTAATCCTAGGGTCCCTAAACTTTCCAGAACTAGTCACTGGGTAACTGCAGTTCCAGGTTAGAAAACGTGGGCGGAACCACAAACCGCCAATCAGATGTCACTTGTTGACTTTCAGGGGGGAAAGCCAACAACAGGTCAGATTTCATTCAGTGACTTTGCGTTTTTCAAACCAACAGGAAGTTTTTCTCAAACTTCCCTTTCTAGTTAATATTATTATTTATATAGCACCATCAATTCATGCAGTTCTTTACAGAGTAAAGGGTGTACTTGGGATTAGGGTGATTATATATAGTGGTGCAGATTATACAGAACTGATCACAAAATAGTATGTAAAATGGTATTCCCTTGTTTGTCTTCTTCAATTCTGCATTTATTTGCTAATAAATAAAGACAGATAGTAAGACATTAGTTAAAAACCTAGTCAAAAACCTTTCTGAGGACTGGATACTAAAACTGTACTGCATATCATAGATGAAGCCTTAATAGCATTTTGTAAATATAAAGGGTGTATAACCTTTTTAAAGGTGTCATTTACAAATGCCTCAGACAGAAGTGCAAGAGCACTAAGGGGTACAAAAATGCCCTGAGTCTGTCTGTGCTCTGCACCCAGAGCAAGGTGCAAAGTGCAGTGTCAGCAGACACAGGCCAGCCCTGTCCTCACTGTTTGCAATAGGCAAGTGATATGTACAGTGTCCCACTGCAGCCTGCATCTGCTGGCAATAGCTAATAAGCCCATCTGAATCATGCACAAGTTAGGGGATGGATGGGGAGGATGCCTCTCCCCTTGTGAATACAGTGCTACACAATGCAACCATACATAGGTCTCTGTGCTCCAAAACAGACATCAGTGAGCAAGATGCAAGGTGCAAGGTGCAAAAAATGGCAGATTGTGCCTGTTTTAGCACTTTGCAAACTGGCTTCCATATTGTAACAGTGGCGAACTCACCTCAAGCAGCAGAGCCCCCAAAGTTACCAGATGCAGCAAAAAGTCACTCCTGATAACTTTAAGAGCCGAATTTCCAGTTTTTAAACCATAAATGTGGCTCTGCTTATGCAGAGAGTGCAATTGTAATCGCTCCACTGGTAGTGTTTCCCTTCCTGGACCCCCTCTACTGCAAGAAAACTTAAGCGCTGGGGGATGGGGGGCAGCATTGTATTGCTAGGGCCAGAAATGCTGCTGCAGTGTAACAACTCTTATTATCTTGTTGACAGTTTTTATACTGACTGACATTTTTCAAGTTTATTATTATCCACAAGTTCTTAGGTCCTTCTCAAAAGTATATATATTCTTACACTTATCAGCATTGATTGCCAATATTCCCTGCAAGAATTCATATGCTCAATGGATTTAAATGTTCAAATGTTTATTGCACACTAATGTATTACTGAGAGACAATTATTTCTATGTCTTTTTATTTTGTGATGTGTTGTAGCTAGTGATGACCAAATCAGGTCCCGTTTTGCTTTGCGGAAAAATTTGCTAATCCTTGAAAAGATTCGTGAAATGCTGAAAAATCAATGAAATGGCATGAATGTTGTGCGTCAAAAAATGGCACGTGTTACAATTTTTTTTGCTGCAGGCATCAATTTTTCATTTTACAATGCGTATTTTGTTGCCCGTTTTGTGACTGAATCCGCCAATGATGAAACACGGAAATTTGCCACAAATCCATGTTTGGCAAATTATTTTGCCTATCACTAGTTGTACCTTAAACAATTTGAAAAGTCACAAAATTTGGAATGACTTAATAATTTGAAACAATTTCTGAATCTCTGAAAATTG
Source organism: Xenopus tropicalis (assembly GCF_000004195.4). Lineage (NCBI taxonomy): Eukaryota > Metazoa > Chordata > Amphibia > Anura > Pipidae > Xenopus > Xenopus tropicalis. Next base: position 103,496,116 of record NC_030681.2, read on the forward strand.
AGACTAATATTGTTCTACCAGATATTCATTGCTTCCTAAGGTGCATTTAGACGCCAGTTTAGTAAGTTATTAAAAGTCATTGCAAAAAAACACGTCTGTATTCTGCACAGCTAAGCAGTTAGACTCGTGATTCCACCATCTGTACAGACCTGTAAGATAGATAAGATAAAAGTAATAAAAATCAGACTGGGACATATAATACTGTATATGTGCATTGATTTATTATCTTTTTCTGTTGAGTTAATTAAAATGTTACTTGCTAATTAAAATTTGCACATCTGAAATATATATGGTAAGTATAATGGATTCTAAGAGGGAAACTTGAGTAAGAGTCTTCATTCCTGTCGAAGTCCTGCAGTTTCCATGGGTTGTACTTCTTTAAGAGTGATCTATTAATAGGTTTTACATGAAGCACTAAGGAAGAAACACTAAGGGGCGTATTTATTATGCTGTGTAAAACTAATTCGCCGAAAAAACGGAGTAAAAAGCTGTGTAAAATAAATGGAAAAGATCGGCGTCTGAACGCCGGATATTACGCCATTATTTTCCATAAGTTCCGGTAGAAGAAAAAATGCGTAAAAAAATGACGCTGATTTTACGCCGTTTTTACACGCCGAAGGCTGGCGATGTGTGGCAAATTTTCTCGCCGTTTTTTTACACAGCATAATAAATATGCCCCTAAGTTTAAAATTCTTTGTAGATAACCATACAGAATCTCCAACCCCAAAGAAGGAGTCGGTCTACGATGTCTGTCAGCTGCCTGCTTTTGATGGACAAAAGCCTTCTCCAGAGCCTATGAGGAGCAGTAAACCAAATAGACCTAAAGTCATGAACAGCAGCTTTAGCAGCAGGTACATTCAAAAAGGTAGAGAAAGGGGAATCTGTCCATAAACACAAACAAATGGGGAAAAGCCCAAAGCTTCATGCCTGAGGTAATTATGAGCAAATTTAGTCCATGGGTGAAGTTCCGACCAGTTGTCATGATTTTGAGAAATAAAACAGTAAATAAACTTTTCCAGGATTTGATTGGTTGTCTTCCTTTGGCCATTACTTTGTGGATGATATGCTGAAGAAAAGTTTAGGCCAATTTCCAAAAAGCATACCAAAAGCCAAGGGGACCTTGGAAATAGCTCCTGCCCCTGTATCGGAGGAGTCAACTTCTAAGGTAAATGAACAAGACGTATCTGGGTGGAACAGAAAAAAGTCTTTTGGGCCTCAGGAGACCAGAGAGACTTAGGGGCAGATTTACTAAGACACGAACGAGCGTATTTTCGCCGCTTGAGCGAAAAAATCTGAAAGAGTTTCCGGCTGTTTACAATCGTTCGCTATGAAAATTTT